>NC_088111.1:6637500-7923571 GCF_036370855.1 Dromaius novaehollandiae | reverse complement strand
AAAGCAGAGGAGCAGATACTGATTCAGTGCTGTGCATCTATGGTTTGCAGTGATGCAAGTCTGTACCGCTTAAAGGATGTAAAGCTAGACTTGCACAGTGGTGGCCTGTGGCTGCTCTACTTTATTGTTGCTGGTGAGACAAAGCGGAAAGGCGGAGAGGTGGGGATATATTTATATTTCTTCTGCTGAAGAGATATTTCTCCTTCAGAAAGGACCCTAAAATCATCTTAAAAGAACATCCTGGAAATGACTCAGTGAAGCAACTTGTGAGATAGTCTTCAGCTGTCTCTCTCACGGCTGTGTTCCCATTATAGTTAAACTCAGCCCCTTAGGAGGTTGTCTCCTTGCAACAGCATGCATCAGCAACAGATTGCTCTGAGCTACTAATGAAAAAGATTTCAATACAGGTGTACTTGGGAGAAAAGTCTTAGTGTCCTATAGCTAATGTACACAGGTGTTGTACCTGCTAAGTGTGCTCTGTGGCATCCTTAAGGAAATGAGATTACAGCCACATACTCTGTGTGTGTGTGTGAGGCTAATCCCTGGCCCCATAGCTTTTGAACCTAGGGATTTATTTCAACAACATTTCATGGAGAGGTGGATGTCTGCAAGGTAATTACATTCATACATGCTTCATGAAAATAGATGCTGGTGGAAGGGAGAAACCTTAGAAGTATCCTCTCTATGCCCCCTGACTGCGGGAAATGGGTGACTTGCGAGTGATTAAATGTGCAAGAAAATCCCCAAAGGAAAGAGTGACCTTGTGCTCGCTCCAGCTGCATATATCTCAGCACTTGGTTGTTCAGAGGAAAGGAAAAAGAGCAGTTGTCATTTGAATACCGTGTCCTGTAGAGCTGGATGAGAAATGAAGAGAAATGTTCTGCAGAAATATCAAAACAATTAATTTACACCTTTTTTCCCTTGAGATTCAAAATGGTGATGGGAAAATGCAGGCTTCAACCAGTTGTGCTTATTTAAGCAATTAATGCAACTTGCTTGGACAAATTAAATCCAATCCTTACTCTTTTATGAGGAGGGATTTTTGGCATTCACTGCTCAAAGATGGTCTAGGATCTCATGCTATGATATGAATAGAAGAAATATGTCAGCTACCTAGGGCAACCTGACCCCTTACTCTGACTATTGATTTCCCCTTGTGCTTTATTCCTGTATCAGATAATAAGGTAGGAATCTGAATAAGAGGTGGTGAGAAACTGAAGTACAGTGATATATAATAAGTTCAAATAAAGCTAACAGATAAAAAGTAAAACACAAAAGCCAACTCTTTTTGACATTGACATATGTCTTCTAAAATACAGAAAATCTTTTAAACAGCTCCAAATCTTGTTAGCCGCGAGAGGTCAGATTTGTCACTTTAGATGTAAGGTGTACACAGATCTTTTTTTTTTCCATTTTACTTTGAGATTGATAAAGTACCTGTTGATTAGTGAAACGCAGTTGATTCATTGCTCTTGCAGTTTTATAGCTAGATTTTTTTTTTAAGCACGGTGTGTATTTCTGAAGGAGTTATCTTCAAAACTGGCAATACTTATTTAGTCTACCTCTAAATAGCTTTTAGGAAGATGCAGCATGTGCAATTCATTTTTGTGTCTTTATAAAAATGTTGCTGAAGTGACAAGCAGGGGCACTTTTTCATGTGCACTGGCTTCCTTAAATCTAATGGCATCAGAAAGGTGCTTGCTATTAGCACTATATTTTAAGCTTTAAATAATACCTTCAATTGCTGGGAGTGCTACATACCCTTCCTAAAACTTGGCACCACTTGAACCTTTTGGAAAATATGATATGAAAGGGATGCAATCTAAAAAGCTGAATTTGCATATAACTCCTCACGGCTTGATGGTCAGTTCTGGTTAAAAAAATATATCAAACTGAAATATTTTCTCTGTTGTCGATTGCTTGTTGTTGTATTTTAGATACCATTGCCAAGAAATAAAGCACAAAAAGTAACCCTGGATGTCTGGGAAATGCTTAGAAAAACAACTCAGTTGCATTCCCTGCTTACACTAGCAAATGAAGCGCTGCCAAATCCCCGAGACGGCAGAGAGGCCCCTGTGAACAAAGTGTCGGGACTGGGAAACTGACTCTTGCGGGTGTTGTATGAAGATGTTTCTCAGCACAGCAGTGCCTATGAAGGTGAGAGCCATGCCCCAAGTCGGGGAGAACCTCTTTAGCTTTAGCAATGAAGGGAGTAGTGAATCCACTAAGTAGCAAGATGATTCTGGTTAGCTTTTCCTGTGCTTAATTATTTAAAGGAAGCTGTATAATGGGTCTTTGGAATTGTATGACCTACCAATCAATCCATCTACTTTTGCATAATGCATGTGGTATCAATGTTATTTCATTTCAAGATCACTTAAGAAAATCTTGCCAATCTGTTCGTTGCTGCTCTGCAGTGCAAACACAAACACACAGCTTGCGATGCCGTTTGCCTTCTGTGCTGGTTTAGAGCCAGCTGTAAATGTTCCCAACAATTAGCATTTACAGCAACCCGACTCCCCATAAATTCCTACCTTTGAACGAGATCTGAAGAGGTGTCTGACCTCCAGAGCAGAGCCCAGAACCTGTGTGAGGCTCCCTTCATGGTGCTGAGGAGCGTCAGACACCTCACCATGAGATCCTAAAGATCAGTGCTCAGCCAGCCTTGATCTGCAGCATGGTATCGCAGTCCCCTTGAGGTTTTTCTCCTGAAACCTTCTCCTTGGGATGCACCTTAAGAACAGACAACTTTCAGACAACCGAGCAAGACATATCCTTGCCATTTAAATCCCAGTTGCTGCCACACTGTACTCTTAGGGAAAGGGCTACCCATTTGCACTGCCCATATCAGCCCAGCGGAGTTCAAACCCTCTTTTCCCACCCTTAGGAGAGCTCAAATGAGGCTTTTTTGGTTGGGGCTGGAAAAAGTGTTTTCCACACTTAGGATGAGGAAGCATGGCAGGAAGGGAAGAAGCTCAAAGGAGAATACACCTCTGTAACCTTACAGTTAGAAAGCATTCAGAGGAGCAGAAGAAATTTTGTGGTCTAGTTGCATTGCTGCAAGCTGTTAATCTGATGGTTGGCTAGTGTGACCTGTATAGCGGGTGCCCAGGTGCTCTGTTCTGCGTACATGGAGGCCGACTTCCAGGCATCTGGGCAGCTCTGACGTGAGAAAGAAGAACAGCTGGAGGATCTAAGGAGTAGCTCAGTTGGTTTTTACACTGTGGATTTGGATGTGGGAGCCTACAGTGCAGCTGAGTTCCCCTGCATGCCCTTATTAGCTGTGGCTGAGTGTCTGCTAACCAGTGCCTCGGGCCTGGTTACCCTGCTGAACTCCTTGGCTCGTAGGCTCATGTGAGCCTTTTTCAGTCATAGCAGTTTTGTGTGTTTGATTTTTTTTAAGCGGACTATCCCATTTGGTGGGGTATATGCTTGAAAGACACCAACATGGCATGACCCTGTCATTTTTATATTATTATATTTTATATTATATTTATATTAAGATATTTTATACCTTCGGAGGCACTTGTTCTATGAATCAGGCCTTTTCTTGCAAGGTTTTGTTTAACCTGTGCAGGGACAAACGCAGTAGGCCAAATTAGTTTCCTGTGGTTCAGTCTTTAGTCCTGCATGGTGCTGGGCTTTCTCGCCTGGCTACGCTAAACACAGAAGAATTTGTTAACCAGTTAGAACTAAGAATGTGTTCAGATGGTTTTGCGAGTCTGAGGTCAAAATGTGCATTATGCAAACGTTGCAAGATTGCACCTTTAATTAAGAAAAAAACCTAACCAGCAAGGCATGCAGTAAGCTCGTTAAATATAATGTACTGTTGTTCCATCTCTATTTACATAGACTTGCTTGTGAAATACCATTAAGCCTCTGCTGAGCCCCATTATTCTGGCAGTTGCTGTAGGATTTTCCATTATACTTTCAGGATATTTTTATGGACAATAATGCAATTTGCGGTTATGCAAGCTAAAAAAGGTCAATCAAATTTAATGCTTGAGGATATAAGCTGCTTGCCACAGAGGTCAGGGAAGAATTTTTCCTCATTGCACTTCTATCATTATGCTAGAGGTGCATTATGGGGATTGTTTGGAAATTTTTTCCCCCCTTTATCTGGAGCATTGTGAATTGGTTAATGCCAGAGGCAGGATAGCAGAATTGATGGTCTCATGGTCTAATACAGGGTCCTATCTATCACTGTCTTTTAAATAACATTTGCTGTTTTGGCCTCAGACTAGAGACTTTGTTTGAAATAAAGTAGATTTTGCAACTGAACGTGCCCTGCTCCCTAGGATATGCCTTACTGATTTTTTGGGGAGAGGAATCAGTAATACATAATAGTGCTAGGAAGCTGAATTAGCAAATTAGCTACTGGATGCTTACAGGATATAATTGTTTTTAAAACTGTTTTTAAAGTGACTAAGTGGTTTGTGCAGGCCCCTGGGAGCAGCAGAGTGTATCTGCTTAGTAAAATATGCAGGAAACCTTGTCAAGGGGGAACCATCTTTGACAGAATATTGTGACCCTCTTGCCATCGAACTGGGGGGATTAGGGAAAGTTTATTACCTTCAGCAATTTTCTCTGCCATGTATTTTTGAAGATATTTTTTCCCCTCCATTTGTTTTCAAGAGAATACTGTTTGGAGATTTTCTTCCAGAGTATTGTGCCTCTTACCTTTGTTCCCTTCAGCTATGTTTTAATGGCAAGTATACATGGCCTGATATATTTGAGCCCTGTTGCCTGATTAGATGAACTATGTAACATTGTAACGTGGTTAATGAAAGCAAAGGGGAGAGAGCTTTCAGGAATGGAAGAAAACCTGCACGTGTCACCAGGTTTGGCAATGCTTCCTTTAGTTTTTTCACTGGTGGTTTGAGATGTGCGTTGTTTGTGCTGGAATCATTACTCCATACATAAGGGCAAATGTGCGGTGTGTAGACACTTGCACAGATAGGAATCATTAGTGGTTGACGAGCCTTTAGTTTTGCAGTGGGAAGGAGAAGATGCTGTTTGTTTTTACAGAAAGTGCTTGACCTCGGCTTTCGCTTTGTCAGTTTTGCTGAGTTTATTTTCTTTTTGTGTTTCAGTTGGCTTCGTTATCTTCTGGGGCTCTGGTCTGTGGGAACAGACTGTTTACTTCTCGTTTGGGGTCAGTGCTGGCTCTCCTTGAGAAACTGCTTTGCATCCTCATGGAGAGAGATGTGACAACATGGGCTTTCTCATGAATACTGTATTTCACACAGGGCCTAAGGACATTGCTAAAGCAATGCAGGCACTTGCTTTCCAGGCAGTTGGTACTGTGGGAATAGTTTGGGGGGAGGGATGCTTCTTCACAGGACTCCCAGTCTGCATGTATGTTTGAACCAGCCACTAAGTTTCGATAGGCAAACTTGGCTTTAGCACAAACTATTGGAACCATGTTTAGGTCTTTGTAGCTGTGCAAACACAAAGAACTTCTTTGGACCGACTAGCTCCTATCTTGTTTTCTGTGCTTGGCTGCCTTTCCAAGTTCCATGTGTGTCAGTTGAACTGTACCAAATTCTGCTGTGTTCTGCAGTATTTCATAGGGAAATGTATCTTTTCAAAATCTCATGGAAAACATTCACTTTTTTCAGAAAAGGGGACAAAAAGGTAAGAAACAACCAAAAACTGCCATCCCAAGCATCGTGAATATACCTTGTAACTGTCTCAGTAGTTTTCCCATCATCAGGTACATTCAGATAATGTTCAAGAAAGCAAAAATTATTCTTAGATTCCGTGTGATTATTTCTAGTGTTGTCAGGATTGATTGCAGTATCAGAGTAATCAGAGTAGCTTACAGATCAATTCATGAGAAAATCTGCATTGCCATAATCTTGAATATGGATATGGCGGTTGAATGTGTGTTTCTGAAGTATATGTCAGCATATACATGGCTTTGATAGCAATTTTGTGACTAATAGGAGTGAGACTTTCCTCTGAAAGCTGTTGCCCTTCTGGCAAAGGTCTAGCTGTCCTCTTCTGATGTCCATCGAGACGTTTACAGTAGCTGCAGTATCGTTCTAGTCTAGTGCTCATCATCTGACCTTGCAAACACCATACTTCCAGGGATCTACATCTAACTGCACCTCCAGAATGACTTGCTCTTCGCTTTGGAAGACATGCAGAAGCTCTTGGACACGGTGTGGTGGGGACATTCTTCTTTACAGTTGGGGTCATGTGGAAAATTCAGGACAAAATGAGAAATAGATCCAGCTTTCACTCCAAAAATGGAGTCTCCGGTCTCCAAAATGGAGACAAGATGAAACTTTCTGAAGTTAAAATGAAATCTGGAATTGCCTTTTTGCTTTTGCTTCCAGCAGAGCCTGTCCTTGCAAAGGAATTTTAATAGCAATACTCACCTGACTCAAATTAATCTTACAGGGATTTTCAATGCAGTTTCTTGTTTGAAGAGGTTTGGACTAGGTCTTTATTACTTTGATGCGTTACCTTAATCAAAATGAATTAAACCAAGCCTTTGTTTTTGTTATTTTGCTTTCTTCCTCCTTCTCCCCCCCTCCGCAAATGTTACGCTTAGACTATGGTGTCTGAGTCAACCACAAACCTCTAAGCTGTTTTCAAAATACAGCTTTACTAGAAATGTGTAGCAGTTATGTGCTATATACAGACGAAAAGAGAATAAAGGTACTGTACCAATGGGCCCAATGGTAAAACTGAAATATTACGTCATGAAATTGGAATCAGGAGATTTTTTTATTTGGATTTTTAATTTTTTAGTGTATCTTATGATCACAGAAACCTTGAATTAATAGAAGGGTATCTCTAGCTGGGTGGACTAACTTCCTTCCACACCTTGCTTATTCTCTGCCCTGTAGTTTTCTTGTGCTTTATTCAGGCTAGCTTGAAACGTCTTAGGTATTGGGCCTTCCATCACCTGCCCTGAGAGGGTATACAGTAATGTAAGGGATTATACCGCATAGAAAATTTCCTGCACTTGATGAAATCTTTTAATTTCTTCTCCTTCTGCCCTCTTTATTGATTGTTAGGATGTTATACAGCATTACAGAGATGTCTAGCTGACTTCCCCATCTACAGACTTGGACAAGCCCTGAACTAAAGCAGACAGTCCTTGCCCACAAATCTTGCAGTCTGAAGAGACCACCTTCTTTGTCTCTGAACTACCCCTTTTCGGCTTTGTACTGATTGCTTTCATATGACAGTGATCAATGTACTACCCATAATGACACCTTTAGGTTGCTTGGTTACAGGTATTTGCTCCAAAGATTGGGTTAATAATGTACAACGGTAGCAGTGGTTTATTTAGGAAACTGAATTGTTAGGTAAGTCCTCATGGTATCAGACTCTGTTACTGTTCACTGTGGAAAGTAATTGTGATAATAGCAGTATTTTTGCACTTTTAAGTAAGGGTTCCTTCAGTCAGAAAAGATCATGCAAACTTTTCTACTTCAAGAAGTCTTAGGATAACTTGGTTTTTAAATAATGAGGTTAGGAGGGAGAGACATGGTGGGTCTTTCTGCTACAGAGGAGACTTGGAGCATAGACAGTGCCAAACACTAAACTAGTGACAGCATCTGCAGATTCAGGCTACTATCAACAGGAGGTAATATCAGAGATAAATGAGGATGAATGCATCAGGGGAATAGCATGAATCTGCATACGCACAAATGTGCACACAGATACACATATCCTGAAGTGCTGCTTATTTCTAATCATGACCATTTCTCCCTTTGGTTAGGGGAAACTATCTAAAGGACTGAGAATCATGATTTTCAGGGATGGCAACTTGACTACCTGATTTCTTGCAGGTGACATCTGCTATGTATGGAGTATTTTTGGAGGAAATACAGATATCCTTGGTAGGCCTTTGGTTTCATTAACATGCTTAGGGTTTAAAAATGACAGTAATTATTTTAAGCTGGGCCATTTTTTAACCTCTGTCACTTTCTATAGCGTCCAAGGACTCATGTGCAGGGAACCGAGAGGAGGATATGGAAAACATCAATTACAGCAGTACCTTGATTAGATGCCTTATCTTTTACTTCTCTGGTCTATTTCTAAATTAATTTATTTTTATTGTGCACATAGGAAGGGGAATATTGCCTCAGTCCATGACAGTCCTGTCAGAGAAAAAAGGCTGTAAATATCCACTTCTGGGAATATGTGATTATATAAAATCACATAGCCCAGTGGAGAGGGAGTCAGAAAAGGTCTTTGTCCTGTTGTTTTTCTGCAGCTGCCTTTCTGAGTCCCAGTGTTGCCACCAGCAAAATAAAGAAAATTATGCCCTCTTTGTAAAGCGATTTAAGATCTGTAGATGAAAGATGATTTAAGATATGTTGCTATATTGTAGCCAGGCCTAATTTTTAGACAAACATATCTTCAGGATTATTCCATTATTACATATGAAGGGGTTCTATACTTAAGACTGTGAATTCCTAAGTCTGGACTGGATAAATACCTTCAAACACACTGACTTCCTCCCTACCGTCCTTATGCTGTGAAGTTGAAATGATCCCTAACGCAGAATTGCAAGAAAGCTTGTCATGCCAAGGTGCATATGCAACACGATAGGTAGGTGCTGGTAATACAAAGGATATAACCTGATAGGTTTGCGTTTGATAGATTAGCTTGATACCTTTTTCAGCTTTAGTCACAATGTTCAGCTCATGACCTGCATCTCTTCACAGTTTGGGGTATTTGAATCTGTACCTTCAGTTTAAGATGATTCGTGCTCATCTTAAAAGTTTTGCTAGGTGAAATCCTGTTCCCCACTGAAGAAAGAGTGGTGTTTTGCCATTGACTTTATGAGGACTAAGATTTTACCTATTTTATCTAGTGCTAAGTGCTAGGTAAGTGAACACTGGCTGGTTAAGAAAAACGCACTGCAGTGGTTCTTCTGCAATGCACAACACACAAAAATATATTGTAGATTTAATGATTTGTTGAATGAATGTAAAAGCTGGTTGCATAAAGGAGATTTATTTTTAACTGATTAATACCATCTGTCACTAGGTTTTCACTGTGCTGCAATAAAAGTGTTTCAGATTCTTAGCAGTTCAGTCAAATAAAAAAGGGCTAGTTTCTCGTGAAGGCATTCCCCAGCTCTACCCTTTGAATTGCCTCTACAGATGGTGAGTGCATGAGGTTGGAAATGCACAAAGAATGGGTGAAGTGCAGCTAAAAGCTTCATAAGTGCAGATTGCAAAACAGTTCAGAGAGAAATAGTTGACCTGGATTTCAGGAGGTGGATATATTCCATATCTAACTTCAACAGTCTCCCAATCATCTTACATCCTGCAAAGACATAGGGACACATGTTTGCCCATGGCTATTGCTACATCTTTCTTTAGTCTGTGTTCTTTCCTTAAGGTTTTAGACTCGTAGATAGGAAAAAAAAAAAAAAAAAAAAAAAGATAAAATTGAAGGCACAAACAGCTGGAAGGGTTTTTCTTCTTCCGTCCACTTTAGCCTCTGAGGAGAATCCCATCATGTTGGAAAAATGATGCCTTGCCTGCCAAATGTGGAAAAAGTCAGAGACAGGCAAAACTGCTTGGAGTTTCTTGATGATTTGATTTAGGTCATCCCAAAGCTACCCACTAGTCAGCGATGCAATCTCAATTATGCTGTAGCTAAATTTACAGCGGTCTATCAAAGTGATGGAGTCTCCTTCTGGCTCAGGGTCCTGGCGCCTATCCAGGCCCTAGATTTCAATTTCTTCCTATGTCTGTCAAGGTTGAATGTGTGTCTCTTCTCTCCTGGTAGCCCAGGCTACCTGTGAGTCTGGAGAATCATTTTGTGCTCTGTCAGAATGAATGTTTCGGTGTTCTGTCCCACATTGGACATCTGCAGCACGAAGTACGGAGAGAATTTCTTCCCAGAGTACTCTAAGTATAACACTGACTACTTAGGATAGTCACTTGGTAGAGTCAAAAGACACAAAATCTCAAATCTTTTCATCCTGATTCGGTGTAGTTTAGATATGCCCAGCCACTGGGAGAGCACCCGCCACCAAAACTGTTTCCTTGCTGACATAATTAATTTTGGTGTATGTGCAAGAAGAGAGCACAGAAAGTAAATTAAGGGTAAACATACTCCTGCTGCCTTTGATTCAAGTATTCATGCACTGAAATCTCGTTAAATTGAGTTTGTTGAATTATTCCTGCCCGCTTCCCTCTTCTCTTTTCATTTCAACAGCATTATACTGTGCTGCTGTGTTAGACAGTGTTAGATCCTCTACAACTGGCTTTTCTTTTCCTCCCATCCTTTCTCTCTTATTTTTTTCTGCTTCCCTTGCCACTTTTACTCCAGAGAAGCCTGACCCTGAGCTTCAGCTGTAAGGAACCCTGAACCCACAGTAAGGCTGGGTCAAGAGTGGACCTCTGTGAGTAAAACCTTATGTGTGTTCAGATGATTCTGCACAATCTTGCCTTTCCATCTGTGATGGTCTTGTTGCAGAAGCATGGTTTTTAATTTCCTAAAACCGATCTGCTCTGGGCTATGAAAGTTTTGGGATGTAGAGACCATACCTAGAATGCAACTGTAGTCTCTTACTATAAAAACAAAATGGCTTCCATGCCTTTTAGCATGGGACTGATGAGTAACAACTTCATTACTGACACAGGTTCCTGCTCTCTTGAATTCTTTTGAATGAATTCCCATGATTCTTGCTCCCATGAATTCCCATGAATCCTATTCCTACGAACTCTCCCATGAATTTTTTTCTTTACATCTGCTGAATGAATCTATAGTTTTGTTGGCTTCCCTTAGCCTTAGCACCACCACACTGAATGAGTGACAGATGCTGGCAGGCTCTCTGTGCCAATTGTCCCTGTCAAAGCTTGAAGCATTTTACAGCTCCAAAATATTTTCATTTTTTTGCTCTGGGGCTTTGCAAAGTTCTGAAGGAAACCTGTACAATTCCCTGGAGGACTTTTTTGCTCAGAAGGACTTGCCTTCTCCTAAATGTTTTTGTGCACAGTTAGGAAGCCGATAGCCTAATGAACGTGATATTGCCCTGTAGCCTTTGCAGCTGAAGGGGGCCTCTTTGCAGAAGCCCTATTACAGCCTTGGCACACATGGGAGTTCTTTTCCCAGCCTGGTTGCTCATTTGAACAGTAACTAGCTAACTTCTAAGTCTAAGGTATTTGGAAGGTTTGAAGGCCAGCTTGCCTGAACACCTATACTTCTTGCTTTAGTATGAAAAAGAGCAAGACCTGCCTCAGTGTTTCTGTTTTGTTATGTCACTTCATTCTTTTTTCCCTATTTTGCTGAATCTTTTCTCGCAGAGGTAGAACACTGCTTTGGGTAGGAGCTGGCAGCAGAAAGCTGAGATTCTCTTTTAGTCTGCTGAGGCACTCCACCAACCCCTTTAAGTAGGACCTGCCTCCCTCTTGGGTGCCATGAAAATGTGGAGCACAGAGAAAGGAGAAGGAAAGGGAGGAAGAGCATCTGCAGGAACCAAAGATACTATGAGGCTCTCCTTCTCCAAATTCCAGCTCTTTCTTTTTTTTCATGTGATTCCTTGTGATGACTGATGGAAGTTCACCTATTCTGAACTATAGGCCGAACATGGCTTAGGATGGGATTTGTTTTAATGAAGTAGCACTCCCCTCATATCCCCTTGCTTCCTTCCTCTGACTTGGAATCTGAAATCTCTTTAATAGAACAAGAAGAAAAAGGAAAGAGTTACTAATTTTGATTTTTTCCATCTTAGATCAAAATCAGCAATATGAGAGGTTAGTATTTTGCTATAAGCAAGGGATCAGGACATCAATCATATTCTCTTCATTCATGTCCTGGGAAAACCAAAGACTATTAATGAGTAACAAAAAAGAGAAAAAGAAAAAAAGAAAAAGAAAATACCATTACTGTTACGAAGTTTGCAGCTGATTTCTACTGAATCATTTTCCTGGCACTTTTTTCAATTTCCTAAAATCAATAATTTGGTATTTTCTTGTATTAGTAATGCCTTAAGGTATTAAGGTATTATTTTTGCTGTGTTTCAGTGGCTGCTGAGTTCCATGGATTTCTGTGCCTAGTGCTTATGAGGTGTTTAGGAATTTGCAGGGTGAAAGGATCAATATTATACACATAGTTAGTATTTATTATCTTTATTGTTCATACACAGGATTTTCAGCCACCGCATAGGCTGATCATTTGGTGAAGTATTCAGCTTCATATGTGTTAATCTTGGCTGATTTTTTTTCCCTGTAGGGTGTTTTATAGAGCCATTTTGTTTCTCTGCATTTCTGCTTTGTTCCAGTCATCCCTCACAGTCTTTCTCAAAGACAAAAGTATAGAAGATACACAAACAATAACTCTTCTTGTGTCCATGTAAGTAGAATCACTGAACAACTTAATTGATCCTCTAAAATAAGATCCAATTTAGATTCCCTTGTGGAAATCTGGGACCTTGAGCAGCTCTCTCAATAAAGAGCTGATCGTCTCTGGTTTTGGACCGGCTCTTTGCAATTTGCACAGGGAGCCCTGTCACTTCGCATAGGTGTGCCTTTAAGTGTTGTATTTGGACTGTTTGCAGGTATCTAGTGCATTTCCTCTGATCAGCTCTGACAGTGCCAAATAACTTAGTCCACATTGTTTGGTAGTCTGGTTTGAAGGCCTTGGTTCTGCAAGGCTATGTGAGCATACTTTTGCTAAGCCAAATATTTACTACCATAGTGCTGAGATGCTTTGCTCTTTCTCAGGCAGCAAAGAGATAGTGTTTGCTTGAACTTTATGGCCAAGATGTCTCCCAAAAGTTGCAGCAACTTGATGAGAGCAGAATTTAATGCGAATCTTTCCTTGAATCAAGGGAATGAGGTCAGAAAGTTACAGAGAAAGTAGAGGGATGGGGATGTGGTGTTTTTCGTTAGTGATGGCGCTGCCTTACTCTTCATGAAGGTGTACTGGGAATGTGTACGTAGATAGGTTTGTCAGGGTATGCACTACTTGATGCTTTTGAAGTATTGTCCAAATACTTTGTACTCTCTAGTTAGCTTGAAATAGTGAAAATCAAATCCAGAGAGTCTGAAGCATAGAAAAGATTCCGCACCTTGAGTTTCCTAGGCTTGGGCAAATTTTTCAAAAGGATCTAAGTGACTTACCAGCTTAATTTTGATTGTTTTGCAAGTGGAGGAATAAGAGGAAGACAATGACTGTATTGTTATTACTAGTCATAGGAAACTTGTTGGTCTAAATTACTGTACACATATAATACTGTTACTATCCTGTGGTCTAATTGTAAGAGGGGGGACCTCAGCTGGCTAAAGTACATCAAAATAACCTATTCTTGACATATCATGTAATGATATGTTAAAAGCTGTTTATGATCAAAATATGTTGTAGAGGTCCTATCTTACAACAGCTCCATTTAGCAGTCTTCATTATCCTTCAAATGCTTTAACAAAGTTGTAGTCAAGACTGGAAGGAAGAGATTAGGAGACATGAAAAATAGGGTAGTTCATTTTTATGGAACCCAGATTTTCCTTTTTCAGCTTCATTTCAGATAACCCTGGTGTATGTATTTTGATCCCTTTTGTAATCCTCAAGGGACACAGTACAAGGGACATAGTACCTTTCATGTGGAAAATTGCCACTACTGAGAAAGGTCATTAAAAGGTTCAGAAATGTCAGAAAAGAAGCTTAATTCCCCAGTATATACCCATATGTATATTTGGCCAAATTCTCAGTTGACTTTGCATTGCTCTGTTAAACGTGTGGAGTTTTTTAACCAGCTGAAAGATGGCTGTCTCATTTAGCATGATATATACACGCTTTTAACTAACATCTCTCTGAAAAAAAGCATGAGAAAGAGTTACAGAAGGGAGGA
Organism: Dromaius novaehollandiae; assembly: GCF_036370855.1. NCBI lineage: Eukaryota > Metazoa > Chordata > Aves > Casuariiformes > Dromaiidae > Dromaius > Dromaius novaehollandiae. The sequence goes on along the minus strand of NC_088111.1, from coordinate 7,909,737 downwards.
CTTCCAATAAAGAGAGAGACATGTTCAATCATTATCTATTATCTCTCTAACCAAGAGTCCTGGTTAGTGTGAAACTGAAGATACTTCATCTTTGCGAGAGTGACAGTAGGTCAAGGGAAGAGTTAACCTTGATGTCTGTAGTCTAGGTCAGCCAGACAGTGATTGATGCTTCAAGAGCGTCTTGAGAAGTATTTCCAAATTGGCTTTGGGAGAATGTTTTTATGTTCCTTCTTGTCTATTTATGTTCTATCCAGAAACACAAATGGTTGGATGGTTCCCAAATAGGCCACTGGAACACTTGGACACTGCCCAACAGGCAAAGGATCAGGTCCTCAGCTGGGGTAAATCACTACAGCTTCACTGTAGCAACAATCTCAGTCCTGTTTATTAGAATACTTTTAGCTGATGGTGATGGTAGATAAGAAATTATGCAAGTCAGTCACCAGTGATAAGTGCTGGCAATTTCTGCAGGAGGATATTGTATGTATGTATATATGCTGTGGTTGTTCCCTTCTGTCTAAGTCTGTGTTTTCTAAATCTCTATCTTAATTCCTCTTTGTTTGCCATCAAGAAGTTATCTTTGAAAGCAGTCAGCATGTCCAGTACCTGCCATGGTGTAATATATAATCTTAGAAACTACAGAAAGAAACACTAGCAAAATTGAGTAGTATCTTGTTTTCTTTATTGCATTGCATAGTTTCAAAAACAGCAGTAGTCAGGAAGCCGCAGTGAATTAATACTGTGGAGAAAGATGTAGGATCATGCCTTAGCTAAGTGTCTGGACACTTGAATGTTCTTTCTAAGTAATTCTCCGTTTTCTTTTCTCTGTGTAGACTTTCTCCTTGTAATCAGTATCATGCATAGGTCAAGGTTAAGGAAATAGTTTAGATGAAGCTGGCTGAATAATTAGTAGGACAAAGGCACTGAAATTCCAGACAGCTCAGGGAAACAGCAAGTCTAATATCTTGCCCCTGATAGTGCTACAGACCAGATACTGTAGAGGAGATGAACAGTATTGTGTTGACCTGCCCAGAGAGGTTTCCTAGCCCAGTTAATAGTTGGTCTAGACCCTGAAGCTTGAATGCTTATAGGCTCCCCTTATAAATTTTTTTAATGCTACTTGCTGTCATTTTTGTTGCCACCCAGAAAGCTGCAGGCTTCATGCTGATTCTTATTCTGTTTGTATTTAGATTTACTGTGGATATTCATTCTCTCTCTCCCTCACTTCTAGGTGCTACAGTCTTCCTAGTTTATAGTATTACCATTTTGATATTTTCTTCACAATCACCAACTACATATCAAATGCAAGCTTTCTATTATATACATTAATGTACTGCCATCATTTAACCAGAGCTAACTTCATAAACCTATCAGTGATACTCCCCAGGCTGGAAAATGCACAGGAGTTAGTGACAGTGCAAATAAGAAGCAAAGAGAAGGGATATAAGTAGGATGGATTTGTCTCCATTCTCACTTAACAATAGCTATGACGAAGGAAATAAAATTCAGGTCTTTCCTACATGATACAAAGACATTCAGTTTTGAGAAGTGGTAAATTAAACAGTCATGTTGAACATGCTCCTAATGTCCTACACTAGCAGTTGCACCAAAAATTTTCTCTTTAGCATGGAGCTGGTAAAGCATCCTTTGTTAGAAGCACTGCCTTTCTGTAGTTTAGGAACTGAAGAAAACCAAAGAAAAACAAATGCAGGCTGAGGGCACGCACAAGGTATTGTCGTGATCCCTTAAGAAAAGTTGTCCTATTTTGAGTAGCAGCGGGTGATTCCTGATAACTATGCCAAATGGGCCTCTGATGGCCCATGTAAATAAAGGTTTGCAAGCCAAGCCATGGCCTGCTAGGTGAGTGTCCAGCTTGTTCTTCAGTCCACAGTTCTCAGCCAGGTATGGCGGAGAGAGAGAGATGAAGGCAGCGAATTCAGTAGCAGGCCAAAATGATACATCCTGGAAGGCTCCGCTAGAGGTAAAGGGCCAAAGATTTGTTTCAGTTTATAACAGCCTTGTTCTACTTCACCTGAATTTTCTGTAGTCCAGAATCTTCAGAGCTCAAAGTAATCTGGCTCCCCACTGTAGGAGCTCTAATGGATAGTCTTGTGCATTTGAGTGATTTGGTGCAAGATGGAAAATAGATCCCAATATAGAGATAGGCAGATAAAATTTAAAAGAATACTTTCTGTATTTAAATAACTTTGACTTTTATTTTGGATATATATTTGTCATTACAAAGAATTCCTGGAAGTGGAAAGGATCCTTTAAGTGTAATGAGAATCCAGTGATCTGGGGGGCCCTTAGAAAATGTGGGCCAGCATATAGTACCGCTAGCTCTACCAGAAGCCTGCCAACCCAACATTAACAGCAGCTGTAGACTGCACTAGGTGCACTTCAGATTGGGACTTCCATAAGCTACGGTAGAAAACTCACTGATGAAAAAAGGGGCCTGAGCAAGTTCTAGCAGGGACAGAACTGGGTTGGTATGGCTAGGCAGGAGATTGAAGTATTCTTTTTCAGTTCTTGTAAATTTGAGTGCAAGGGCCAAATCAACCTATCGCCAGGCAGAAAGGAACAAAAGAATTGTAGTTACTGTATTGATATTCCAGTACTATGTTATATTTTGTATGTCTTCATGCAAGAAGAAAGGCTACCGTCTGAACATATGCAGCAGGGGAAAGTGCTGCGCTGCAGTTTTCAATATTTGTCTCAATATTTGGATTGTAGTTCAGTAGCTTTTTTTATTGTACTGGCAAGATCCCTCTTTAGTAAGAGCGAGCACATTGCAAAATCAACTTGTTAGGAATATACTTTGCTTATCTTCTACACTAAGAGCATTAGTCTTCCAGATGTTAGTTGCAAAAAGTCTCTCATTTTGAGACATACGTTTTGGATTGGGACAGAGACAGTTTTTTGACAGCTCTATAAAATTAATACCTCTTTATGACAGAGTGTTTCACATCTTGCTGTATAAAATAGTCAGTTCTTTCATTGCTGCTTATGTCCTTCACAGGGAAAGAAATTGGCTTCTATGTAACAGTACACCTGGAGTGTCACTGGCTTTCATATTGTCTATTAAAAAAGATAATTGTGAGGAGCAGATCATACCTCAAGGAGGGCCTTTGAACTGAACCTATTTCAAGAGGGGAAGATGGAGCTGTCAAAACTTTGACTTCCTAATTCCTAAAGAGCTGTTAATTTGCTTGGCTGCATGATCTACTGGGAGTAGAAATGCAACTCCACTTGCTTGACCTCTGGTGTCAATCATTATGGGAGCCATCTGCATTTATATTATCAATGCACAAACTTTCTTTACTTCTTGTAGCATGAAATCACATTTCAGACAAAGTAAGAAATATAATCCCCCATTCTAAAGAGATGTAAAAGTTCTGCCTAAGACTTCAATTATACGAAGAAATCTTTAAACACTATATTCTCATTTCAGCATCATCCAGCATCTTGGAAGTTGCCTGCTTTGCAAGTACAAACTCCTTCATTATTTTTAAAGAGATCTGTTAATGTTTCTTATTGTTTTAGGGCTTCCAATTCTCCACCTGAAAGGACAAGGGAGGTTTGTCACTGGCTTTGATGCTGACAGCAGAATTTGGCCCATAGTGTCCCACAGTAACGTCCTTTCTAGGCCTGTGCACCCCTGGCACAGGAAAAAATAAGGAAGTATATATTTCAATGAACTTTTTACAAATAGGAAGAGAAGGGTGTGTTGGTAAACTCAAATGCAGCAGCAGGATACCTCTTAATGCTACTGATACACAGTCCTGCAGAGAATTTGTACTGCTTCACTGGGCTATTGCAGTATGTGAAGGGTCTCCCGGGAGGTGAGGAGAGTGCTTTCCTCCCTTCCCTCCTAGGTCATGATACGCAGGAACTGAGAGGGTGGCAGGATTTGAGGATCAGGTTGTTTTGTGTCTGTCAGCAAACTGCAGTTTGTTTATGGAGGAAACAAAATGGCCTGAAGATTAAAGCTGCCTGCTTTCTTGATCTCAGTCTTGTTTATATGGACTGACACGAGCCTGTCTCAGTCATAAGGTGTGCTTCAAACTGTGCTGACCCTTCAAATCCAGTCTTTCTCATTTTGAAGAGAATGGGAGAGAAATTTGCTTCATTTTTAGCATAAAAATGTTTTGTGAACTGCGATATGTGCTTCTGTGCAGTTTTATTACATGCTTATATCGTAAAGAGGCCTAGTGTGAAATGAGGCAAAATAACTCTCGGGGATCCATCCACAGAAATGGAAGGACCAAATCTGCTCCAGCGCATGCATTTCTGCCTTGTGTGAGACTTCCTTAGGAGCTGCTGCTCGAGTTTCAGTAGAAAGGATGGTTGAAAAAATATTAGGAAAAACTTACACAGTATATTTAGCGCTTTCCTCTCGGATGAGCAGGTATGCCAGAGAACAGGATGGGGCCTGGAAAGCTTGCTGAGCTTTTTTTCAATCAGAGACCTCCACTGAGTCCATTCAATATAGCTGCCACCCATATCAGTGATAGAGCCTTAAAAGTAGGCATTGAATATGAGGAAATATATAAGCTTTAAAAATGAAACTTGTGGTTTCAAAAACGGGAAATTTCTATGAGAGCTCACAGTTAAGCCTGCTGTGCTTGCTGTTAAAATGTGGTTACAGTAAGAGAAATGAGAGTTAAAAATGGTACCTCATTTGCTCAACAGATTTGCTTTTTTCTAGGAGTCAGGCAGGGTTATTTTAATGCCCAGACCATACTCCTCCTGATCTTCTTAGCCTCCTTCCCTTGCTCATAGAGCACCAGATTTGCTAAATGATGCTCATTGGCTTTTCCCGCAAGATGGCAATTGTATGTTCATCTGCTAGAGAGAGCGTTTGCTAAAAACAAATCAAGCTGATCCTCATCTTTGTTGCATGTTGAAGGTCCTGTTCCCCTGATGGCAGCAGGATAGCATGGAGCAAAAAGCAAACAGCCAAGCTGCAAACAGCTTTTCTTAGGGACCAAATGTACAAAACCAGGGTGCTTCTTTCTGCATCTTAGCCATCCAAAGCAGCTGTGTCCAAGGCAAAGGAAACTGTGAGCATTCCTGCATCGCAGTCAGCAGGAGCGAGCGCTCCGTGGGCAGCAGCACGGTCTGAAGTGCTTTGGGGGAGTGTCGAAAGGGAGTGCTCTAGAGGTCCCCTTCTTGCAGCATCCCAGCGGAGTCCATGGATTGTGTCTGTGCATCTTCATGAACCCTTGGCATTTCCTTAAACAGGAAAAGAAAGTCCAGGAAAGATCCTGGGAGGTAAGGAGAGTGTGTTTTCCTCACTTCTCACCTAGGTCATGATACACAGGAGTCCGGAGTCAGCCAGGAACTGAGAGGGTGGTGGGATTTGAGGATCAGGTTGTTTTGTCTTTGTCAGCAGACCGCAGTTTGTTTATGGAGGAAACAAAATGGCCTGAAGATTAAAGCTGCCTGTTTTCTTGATCTCAGTCTTGTTTATATGGACTGACATGAGCCTGCTAGAGTTTTGTGATGAAGCTCTTTGCAAGACCAGAAGCTCAGAGAGGCCTGAATTTCTTTCTCTGTCCCTAAAAACATACTAGAGCCTAGAAGGGATGTGGATATAATTAGAGGCTGAAGCCTTAAAGAAAATTTGTTCTTTATTCTTCAAGCCAGAGTCTACAGCCCAAGGCCAGGCTCGCATGGAGTTATAATTTTTTTGGCATAATCTAGTTTTCTTTATCTGTTGTTCCACGGGATGTGAATATAGGTGAGCATAATCCTTTGTCTGCAGAGATAGCGTGACGAAGTATGAGCCAAGATGAATCTAGACTTCAGGATGAATTTATATTTTTTCCCACGTAGGCACTCATCATCCAACTTGGAATCTTTAAGAGGCTGTAAATATGGCACCTTTCCATGTCAGATTTTTAAAGTGGCTTTTCACCATGTTGTGCTACAGTTACTCCGTCAAAGGAGCAGTTTCATGTCAGGGGTAATAGGTCCGCATCTCGCATGACACATGCTTTGGCTGCTCTTACTGTATTTCTGTGTTCTTTGCACACCTTCCCTTGTTTGCTTGGCGTAATGAAGATGCTAGCACACTACCTAACTGTCCTTAGGTTACTGCAGGTATCTTCACCTAACACTTGTCAAGTTTAGTGTGGCTCCATGTCCTGTGTCTCCTTACAAAATATCTGTTGTTCCTAGTCAGATATTTTTGGTGGTATGCATATTAGCACATTAAATAACCTGCTTAAAATGTCACCTGGTGCAGTGCAGAATGTCTTCAATACCAGACGTGAATTTAGTCCAGATGCTCTGAACTTGTACCTGCTACACCTCATGTTTAATATGTCCCACAAAAAATTCAGGAAAACACCTAAATAGCAATTCCTGTGAGCCCTTACATCCTTCAGCACCAAGGCAATGGAAAGCAGCCAAGTAAGTTCATGCTGCAAAGTCATAACTCACTTTTCATTGAGTGATGAGTCCATCATCTCTCGCCACTCACAATTTTAAGAAACAGGAATCCTTCAACTAGACCCTAGGAGTGCAAGCTAGTGACCCTGTTAATCTCTGCTGTATTTCAGTGTCATCTGTTCCTTTTTCTTCCAAAAAAAATCTGTACATCCTGGCCGGCAGGAAATCAAAAGACCATAAAGTAACTTGTGTTCTCAGTAAGTAGGGCACCTTTCATCATGTGAAACAGAGCATTTTTTCAACCAGAGCCTGAGTGGGGAATTAACATGCTGTAAAGAAACTTTTTGTGTAGAAAGCTCTATAAACAACCTTTTCTTATTGTGTTTAATGTTTACCATGTCTTAATTGCAAGAAAGGCTGCTGTATGCACTGTGTCCTGTTCCAGAGGAGATGCCATGGTATATTAGAAAGGAGGAATGAATCCTTAAGTGGTAAACCTTTTGAGTTAGAAGAACCTCTGGAATATATAAGGATAGTTTAATATACAACTGTAACATACAATTATATGTTTCTATTTCTGTGCACACTCTGGAAATAATGGGTCTGGCCCTTAGAAGTTCATACAATGATAAAACAGTTAAGTTGGGGGTGAGAATAGAACAGAGGAAATATTTAAGGGACCAAAAATGAGGGGGTTTTGAGCCTAGAAACATCTTTCCCTAGAATTTACAAATAATTTGACTTACTCTCTGTGATATAAAAAGGAATAGAAAACTGTCTGGGTTATGCTTTAAGACACGCCCAGGCGTTGCCCTCAGAATCAGACGCGCTGTTTGTACAGACAACATACCTGCAAACTCCATCTCCTGCGTGGCTGGAGGGCAGGCTCCAGCGCTCGCTGCGCTCCGGTCCGCTCCGCTGCCTGACCCCAGGAGCTGGCTGCAGCTCTCCGTCTGCCGCTGGGCTTGCCGGGACGGGCAGTCTGCCAGCTCTTCGGGGACCCGATAGGAACACAGAGTGACTGGATGTGGAAACTCGGCCCTGCTGGCCCCTGCTGAGATCTCTTGGTGAGAGAGGTGGAAATCTCTGCAAGGTATCTTTAAGCGTGGGTCTGAGCTAGACCAGATCTATCGCTTGGAGTTACAATGCTATCACCACTGCGTCCGCAGGGAAGAAGGGAGGTGGCTCTGGGTCCACAACATATTTTTGAGCCTTATCATGATGGTTTTTTTTAAGCTGGACCATGTCTTGAGAGAGCAACTCTCAAGACAGCTCTGTAATGTGTTCCAGCTTACTATACTGCTTACTATAGGTACTATACCGAAAATGCTATGTGAACACAGGCTGTGTGTGTGTGTGTGTGTGTGTGTGTGTGTGTGTTATGTACCTGTGCTGAGCATGTGTGTATCAACAGTCTAAGCAGTTCAAAATCTCAAATCTCAAATATCTTGAGTAGGATTGTGACATTTTCTGATTTAAAAAGAATACACAGTCTAATTTGCTATCACGATTTAAATCCCTTCCACTTCTGTTGAGTTTTGGAACACTATCTTTTGGTATTTGAAAGAAATAGCAGTCAAATGCCTGCATTTAAGATTAGTGACTTCAAAATAAAATTACATTTTTTGCAATAATCTACCATATAAATATAGGATGCTGGTTTGTGATCTTCCAGTGCAGTCAGCTTTAGATTGACTACTTGTGCCTGTACTATCTTTTTAGTTTGGAGAAACTCTGATTAAAGAGATCCAGACTAAATGCAGACTACTTATTCAAGACTTCGAGGTTCAGGTCTTGGCTTAGCTAGAGACCGCTTTGTGACATGACTGAATGATTATTCTGCTGTAGGCTGTTTTAAAAGTACTGCAGCTGAAGAAGTAGAGAACTTGGAGACTCTTGGTGGAAAGCAGAAAACTGAGTGGAAAGAAAATGTTAACTCGAAGTTTCTTGTGTGAAAGAAAACATTTGCCTAAGTGGTCAATGAAAAGAAGCTTGTCTAGTAGAGCACGCTAGGTGCTTGTAAGCTTTGTGTTGGTCAGAAGAGCAAGGATACTAGCCTGATGCTGGGTATGAAGATGGTTGCTCATACTGAAAGCTCTGAGCGCAATACAGAAGGTGTGTATTGTGCAGGATTATGTGGTTCTCGAATGTTTCTTCCTGACCAGAAGTTAAACATAAAACTTCTGCATTCTCAGTAAAAGCATAAGCATAATTTTCAACTCAGGTAAAAAAAGTGTGTTTTTTCCCTTCCTTTCTAAATGGAAAACAAATATGTGTGTGTGTGTGTGTGTGTGTGTGTGTGTGTATATATATATATATATATATATATAAATAAATCAACTGCTCAACTGGTTCCTTTGCTTTTGCCATTGCATTACTTAGAAATCATAGTGACTATGGATCTTGGAGAAGCACATACATGCTTTGGGAATCTGGAGTGGCACCTGGAAGCTCCTAGTCAGAATTTCCAGCAGCTTTTCTGCGTATGGTAGTTTTCATAATTCCACTCGGGGTTCTTGATATGAGCAAGAAGGCAGAAATTGGGTAAGACCTGAAGACACACTTGTTGGTGATCACTGATCCAGACTAGTTCTAAATACTGGGTACAAATGAAGGAAATCAAAGACCCTGTAGTCAGTCGCTGGAAGACCCAGAAGCCTAAAAAACCTCACATCTTTTTATGACGATCACAGTTCCGAATGTTAAAGTATGTAGGAAAATATCCCTGAAGAGAGAGAGAATGCTTAGTTGTAGCTTTTTTTAATTAGCAGCCTATATTGTGTGTTTATAATAAAGTCTTACTGACAAAGCTAAAAACATTTCTTAAGCTCCAGATGGCTGCTTTTCTTTATGACTTGCTGTAGGGTACAGACTTTGATTTTATATATTCTGATAATCTATCCTGATTATTCAACTAATACACATTGTTCTCCCTGTGCTGCAACAATACCCTTTGAGAAACTGCAGCATATGGTTTGGTTGGGGAAATTTCAAGGTTAAGAAAATCTTCTTTAGCTGATGTCTCCCATTCTTTTGTTTCCTTTCCCTTAAGGCTAGGACCTGTAACTTTGATAACTTTTCTTTAAATGTTTCCTAGTGACAAGATTGTCATTCTATGCAGTCTTTCAAGGGAGGGGGGAATGGTCCTGGAACATTCCCTAATCTTCAGAAGTCTATTTAAAGGGACCTAACATGTGGGATCAAATTCTAAATCAAAACGAACCAACAACCCCCCCAAAATACATGGGAGAGCCTGGTGGAAAGAAAGAGCAGAAGAGCAAAGCCACACGCTTGTTTCGTGTTGGTGAGAGAGGAGATGGGAGCAGAGAATCCAAAGCCCCGGTGCTGCTGAGCAAAACGGCCACATCAAGAGGTACGCTGGCAGGATGCGGTACAGGGTCGTTGCAACACCTTCTGATTGGAATATCATTATCATTAAGCAGGTATCCATTTAGAAGGAGAAAATAAGGGACTTTAAAGAAAAGAGGATTTTGACTTCTCTGGAGGGTTGGCGTTTTGATTTGATTTCTTCTCCCCTTCTCAGGTTAAAACTCCACTGCACGTAAATATCTCGATGTCAAATTTTGCCTGCAGATGTGTTCTTCTACTTCTAGTACTGCATGACCTTACAGTTACAAAGCAAGAAACACTGGGCTGCGATCTTCACAGAAACGTGTTACACAATCCAAAGTAGTCTCTCTGAAGAGTTATCTTGAAATAAATTGTGTTTTGAAAAGAAAGAATTCCTCTGGCTACCTGTGCACCTGCATGATCTTGCTTTTATTTCTGGATGTGGCCTGTTGCAAATAATGCTCCAGTAAAATTCTTTTACGGTAACTGTGAGCTGCTTCAGGGTTTTCTTGGAGGGAGGCAAATGTATGAAAGTCTTCACAGCACCGGCTGTCTTCCCAGAAGACAACCAGGATGAAAAGGGCCAAAGTGTTACTGTGTTTGAGAAAACAGGAATGTATTGTAATGCTAACTCTGAAGGTGATCTTCAAATTTGTATCCTTAAAATGGTGTCTGTTACTGGGCCAGTCTGTGACCTACATGCTGCACACTTGCATCTCGGGTGAAATTCCTCTCTGGGCAGTGAGATGTCTGCTGGAGAGCTCTGACAGCTTCAGCAGGCTATTTTTTGTCTGTTTGAAAGAAATGGCATTTTGTGAAATGTTCAAGAATGATCATTGGGAAGGTTTCCACAGCCCATAAAGAGCACTTTTTATAAAAGACAGAAAGAGGAGGCACTTGAAGTGAATCCCAGCAATTAGTCCAAAATACGAACCAGGACTGGAGACAGGTATCATACATCCCGCAGGCATTCCCTGACTGCTGGACCAGGGATTAGTCCAGTGGTCTGAGAAGTTAACATTTTACAAAGTCAGATGATGCCAAAAGGGTGTCTCTCTAGTCTGGAGAGCAGGATGGTGCAGAGTTAAGTCTGCACTTCAGCCAGGGTGAAGCAAGGCAAAGTTTTGAACCTGGATCTCCTCCTGTTCCAATGAGCATGTTGGCCCACTAGCTATGCATACCAAATGTCTGTCTGTTTATGATGGGCCAAGCTCTGTGTTATTTCCCAAATCAAAAAAAATTCTTCTGCAATAGAACAAAAACAAATTTTGAAACTCAAAAATTCTATGTGAAAAGGAGTTTTTTTGTTGGTGTCAGTTCTTGGCCCATATGACTTGGAATCATCTGAGATGTCGAAAGATGTTTGTTAAGTTTGCCCTAATTCAGAGGTTTAGCTGTGCTCACAGTTGCACAGATTTTTCTCAATGTCACATATTTAAATGTAACTTTGTAGTAGCCAAACTAATTTAAGGGGTACCTACATATCTTCAGACTTCTCTTTAGTACTTTGTTATATTTAACTAGGTTCATACTGAAGCTAAAATATAATCAGTCTACTAATGTTTTGTGGAAAAATAATATTTGCTTGAGATCTGTTTGTGTCCCAAACTCAGAAGCAGTTTTTCTAATTGCTTCAAAATATAGGCAAATTCCTTTCTAATACAAATTTATTTTGCTTCAATCTGTTGTGATATTAAAACTGAACCCTGATTATAAGCACTGATCACATTCTTAACTTACAGTGAAAAAATAGTGTCAAATGGACAGAAAACCAGGAGAGAGAGCATTCAGTCTAGATATTTTGTTTGTTTGCTTTTTGAAAAATGAAGTTGAGCCAACAAGGAATGTGCAAAATGTTTCTTATTCTTAAGGGCTGTAGTGTTTTGAAACTGCTGTTTAGTCAGGCAGTTTGTCAAAGCTATCTGAAAATAATGATAATGATTAGCTGATGAAGTGGGTCTGTGAGTTATGGGCAATATAAATATTTTGGCACTGGTTCTATATTCGTACCATGGAATAGACTTGCTGAACCTGTGCACTGGAACATAAGCAAAAGTGAACATGAGGGATATAGTGCATAGATGTTGTTTTTCTTAGGAAAAAGGACTTTATTCATATCCCCATTTTTCAGATTTTCCATGTGATTCCTAGCTAAATGAAACTCTCCCTCTACTCACCCCCCCAATTTAAAATACAGTGTGAAGAAAGCTAGACAAGGGTTTAAGAAAAACATCTTACTTAACTAGACTCAAGGGGTTGTCTTGACCACGAGAAATCAATAGAGCTATTTATTAGGGAGAGACATATCCTTTGTTGTATGGGGCTTCACAAAATTATCGTGCACTGCTCAGCTACCACTTAACTGAGTAAAGCTGTGCCAGGTGTCTGCAGGGAGGAGAATTTGATTGTAGGAGACATGAGTGAGGCTGCTCGTGTTGCTGATGTGACTGTGATTTGGCCCAAAGATACTTGCAAGGTTAGAAATTTGGACTTCACCTGGGAAGTGTGAATGTGGCCTGAGAAATGCAAAGCACATAGGTGTTTCAACAGTGAAAATAATCCGGGAAATGGAGTGAGCCTGTTCTAGTGCTGGAATGTATTGCCTGATGTTTTCTGTCCCAAATTTGCTTGGTTATAAAGCAAAGGCCCACATCACAAGAAAGCTAGATGAAATGTACTTTCTGTGGGCCAAGAGGTTAGGATTTGACTTTCTCCCATAAAATATTAATGACCTCTGGTTTGCAACAGGGATGCTGAACTCACCCATTAAATTGAATAAAGTACAAGAGGGCTGTTTTTTGGCCCTCAAACTCCAAATAAATAGCAATTATGCAAAAACAGGGGAACATTTGTTCTTACTCTTTCCTTGGAGGAAAGGGTGATTAAGAATTACAAAAACGAGCAAAGTTCAATGGTGTAATCACTGTATACTTATTAAAATGATCTGTACTGTTCACACGTGGGCCAGCATAAAGCCAAAGACGCCTTGAATATTCAGGATCTGGGACGATGTCACTCTGAGTAGTTCATCATCCATATTCTGTAGCTTTGCCCTCAAAGATACTGACAGTGTAGCAGTGTCTTGAGACGAGATGAAAAGCTCTCTGCCACACATCATCTTGGTTGTGGGAACAAGAGAGTGAATAAGCTCAGGCTGAACAAGCGCTGCTTGGTTCCTGAGTATTTTCTGCTGGATCCTGCAGTGGTGCAAACTTTCAGAAAGTTGAACCCAAATATGTAGGCTATGACTAAAATTCTCTTTTTCACGTTGACTTTGCTGCTGTTACTCTGCACTTGCATCCCTGTGGGTGAAAGAAGAAACTGCATGTGTGATTCGTAGATAAGGGCAGACTGAGTGTGGGCTTACCCCAATGGCTTATTCACGGACATCTGCCTAGTCCTCACTTCAGAAGGCACTTATACACAAAGTGTAAATGAGCATGCAGTTTACCTGATTGATTTATGTGTACAGTTTAACGCTGAGGTTTTCCACTTAGTATTCACTTCACAAGTGAGAGATGTAAAATGTTCAAATTAAATGAAGCAGAAATAAAAAAAAATATTGATTCTCTCCTTTCCCTCCATCCTTCTTGCTAAAAGTTTTTGGCTCTTTTACATTAGCGGCTGTGCTGTGTATTGGCATTTACTCTAATGAAGAGCCTGTGATGTTTCCTAAGTGTCCCACTACAAGGACCGTGTTAATAGCTTCCATTTATCCAGCAAAAGGGAAGCTCCAGCAATCTCCACCCCTTCGTGCGATAAACCAAGGACGCAGAAGGGACACGAAGCTGGAGTCTCTTCATAAGTGTGCCATCCTTTATTCCTGTAAAGCCACATACTTTGTTCAGGGAGATAAAACCTGGAATTGCAGGTCAAAACAGGCTTGACCACGGAGCTGTATCTGTTCCGCTCCAGTGAGGGAAATGGACCAAAATGAAATCTGAGCTTTGCGCAGCAGTTTGTACCACAGCGCTTAGGGATTCGTTTGTGCAGGGCAATATTATCCTATTCTAATACTAAATAGTGATTCTACTTAGAGCTTGGGCTTCCTTCTGGGTGAGAGAGAAGTTTATTAACATAAATAAGCATTCCCCTTTTTTTACCTATTTTGCTGCAGTATGAGATGAAAATGCCAGAACATGAAGTTTATTTCATCAATTTTATTTCTATGAACCAAAAGGAAGACAACACTTTGATATTTCTCCTCTTCATATTCTAGCAAGATTCCAGGATAGCTGTCTTTGATGAGATAGTGAAAACATCACATCAGGAAGTGATGCAAGACCAGCCTGGCTGCTTCTTGAAATAACACTGAGAAAGAATATCATCACATCGCTATTGGGAAATAAGAATCAGTGAGAAAGGTAAGACGGCTGCTTTCAATTCCGTTGGTTTGCATTTCCAGAACACGAAGACCAAAATTAAGACTTACAGGACATGACTTGGGCAAGTTCCAGGGCTGCAGAGAGCTAATAGAACAAGCACTATAATAATGTGAAATACACCTAGCTTTTCTTTTCTTTTTTTTCTTTTTTTTTGGCCAGTGCCTCTACACTTAATGTCATTGACTTCATGTGGACCTGATATTATAATTAATACAATGACGGGGCAGGGATGGTGATGATGGCTTTCTTAACTTGCCACTGCTCTTTATTCAAAAAAGCATAAAACACAAAATTTCTGGCTAATCTTGAAGGTTTTGATCTAGGTGATCTTAGACAAGTATGGTAAGGTAACAGCAGCAATGCCAAGATTATAGTTTTGGCATAGTTTATTTCCCAGCCTGTGCTTTAATAGCTCCATTGAAGAGTAAAGATTTTTTTTCATACTTTGAATGTGATGCTTATTCATAAAGAATAAGAGTAATTAATTTATCTATTTTTTAACAATTAGATTTTCTTGGCACTTTGTAATGGATTCTGTAGTCTTTATCAAATCAGCAATTTTTAAATGGTCATTTAAAGCCTGTGAGCCATAAAGATTAAAAAATACAAATACTAATAACTTTATGTGATTAAAAAATCAATTGGATAGGAAATTAGTTTTATCTAAGTGAAACTGTGAAATATATAAGAAGTCGTAAAGATATACAAATGGAAAGTAATTAGTGCCAAAATTTAAAACATCTTTAGGGGACATTAATGTTATTTGCATATATTTTCACTAATTTGTCTGTCTTTTTTATATTGCAGAAGTCAATCTTTAAAATACTCCAAATAATGCCAGAGTTCTCATTGAGACTGCTGCTTTATAAATATTTGTATTTTCTCTTTGGAAATAGAAGTACTTAGAAATTTTGGCTCTGCTTGAAAACTATGACCTCCATTTTCCTAAGAACAGGAAAAAATTAATTAGATGCTCTCTAGATTGATTTTTTTCATTTTCTCCTCTGAGTGAAAAAGGCTACGTATAGGATTGTTTTCGGAGAGTGTCTATTTTTTGTGAGTGTGTTTTCTACCACGATCGTTAAAATAGTAAAACAAACTTGTGTGTTTTCAACTCAGTCCTTCACAGAGTGCAAAGCTCAAATGTGCCACTTCCAGTTCCCTCTGTTCTTGGTGAAAACTGGGTGGCTCTGTACGGTACGCAAATATGCTAAGAATGCAGAACTTCATTATTTAAATTGACCTCAGACAACCCTCTGGCTCTTCTCTATATATCCACAGAAAAGCCCAGTTCTGTATATTTTAAAATTCACTCCAGCTTCAAGCCGTGGCACACTTTGGAAACAGGGGATGAGTTGGATTCACCTGCACTCAGAAAGTAAACAACTTTGGGGATGGGGAAAGGTGTATATGTTGTGATGTGTTCAAAATGTTTATTAATAATGCAGGGCTAATTGCCACATAATCTTTTAAAAATACATCAGTAATGCTGGTGAATCCTGTGGTGTACCTACTACAGGAGAAAAACAGAAAATTGCTCTGTCGCGTTAGTGCTGCATTAGAAACTGCAGGAACGGTTTCTGGAAGCACTGCCAGAAATCCCCAAAGATGACAGCTACCTTTGCTAGGTGTTAGAGGCACCGATTTGAAAATGAAACTGGTGCTTCATGCGTTCCAGCTCTCCGTTCTGCAACGCCATACAAAAGGTTCCTGTGTTGCTGTGTATCAGGGAGAACACAGCTCTTCCGAGACGAAGCCTTCGTTATCTCAAATCTACAGGCAGTGCTTTAGGTCGCTGAAATTAATATAGGCAGATTGTTTAAACAGAGAATTCTCTGAAAGCCAATAGGACCCAAACATGTCCTTGGATATATAGATATACATTCATTCTCTCTCTCTCTCTCTCTCTCTCTCTCTCTCATATGTCCTTGGATATTTTCCAAAGATTAATAATCCGCTTTTCTTGGGTCAGAAGTCTTGGCAAAAATAAAAACAAGGACTTGCAGGTGAAGCCTCTTCATTTGCTGCTTGCAGGAGCTCTTTAACATCAGCTTTGCAGAATTAGAAGTTCTTGGGTTTTCTTCTTGAAAGCCTGGTGTTGTAACAGATGGACAGATCTGAAGAAAATGATTAATACTGGCTCAGTTGAATGCTTTCACAGGCTCACCTGGTGTCTTAGTGGAAGCAGAACTCCATAACCACTGTAATGTACGAGCACATTCCAAGCCATTTTCTTTCCAAAGACTTGATTGCCACCAGTTGCCCAGGATTGGCCTTGTGATTCAAGGAGTCTCCTCCGGTTGTATTTCTGTACAAATGTAATGCGAACAAACGTTTTCTCTGTGGAATTACTGCCATACTTGAGCTTTGTTTCAAATGCTGTTTGGAAATCACAATTACATACGATGCAATGTCTATAAAATTCCTTGCTAAGACCCAGTGAGACTTTAAGTATGTTGGAATTAGGACATTTTCTTGATTTGTTATTCTAAAGTGTTTTCTTTGTGTTTATTGCTCTTTTTCACTCTTCCGCTCTCTCTCTCCAGTTTTATTTTCACTGTTATTGGCAGCAGTTTGATTACAGAAATAGGTCACAGGGAAATCGTTTTACAACAGCACTCCTTTAAACTCGCCAATTATACTTTGATAAAGAGACTGAGATAATTCTTCGCTTTATGTGTTTCCAAACCTACCCCATGTGGACTAGAAGGAATAGCTAGACTTCTGAAAAAGGTGTTATTTAGTCACCTGCTTTCTTTCTTTCTCTCTCTCTCTCTTTTTTCTTTCTTTTTTTTTTTTTTTTTTTTTTTTTTTTTTTTTTTTTTGAATGTGCTCTGCAAGAAGGGGTAATAACTAACTAGTCAGATACAAACAACCGGCTTGAAACAGTGGTGGCTGGAAGTCAACACCTAACTAGAAAGACCTGCCAAAGTGCACCTCTTTCCTTCCTTGGTCTGTCCTTGAGAACATGGAGTAGCAAAACCACAAGAAAGTATTAACTCGAAGTTAATACTGCAAGTTATTTGAGATGAACAACTTATTAGTACAGACACTTATATTGAACATCCCCACAGGGATAGCCCAGACCCATGCTTCATCCTGCTTCCCTTGAAAAGCAGCAGAGGTATTGCTTGATATCTTCTATCAGCCAAAGAAAATTGCTCGCAGTTGATAATACAGAGAACCTCCAAATTTTGCTGCTCCAAATGTAAGAAAAGCACAGCAAAACTGCAACACAGAGTACTAAAGCAAAACGATGTGTGTATGGGGAGGTGTGGGCTTCTGCTAGGGCTCTTTTTGTACATCTGATGTTCTGCGGCTCTAAAGAAATGGTTTTATTTGTATGCCCTGCTAAGAGAACTTAAATGTCCTGACACAAAATGAGTTGAAAGTTGATTCAGTTTTTGACCAAGTTATATCTAAATCAGTCCTGGATAAGCACTAATTAGGTCAGAATCTGTTACTCTCGATGCCACATCCCACACATCTTTTTTATATGTTGACTTTAGAGATGCTGTTCCTGTTGGTTTGGAGAGCAGCGTTTGATGCTCCAGCCATTACATTTGTTAGCAGCCACCAAACCCAGTGGGGCATGGGACCTGTTGCGGGTAGTAGACTCCCTGATTGTCTCAAAGTATTTCATTAGTAAGCTGGTGGACCAGGCTTTATTTGCAGTTCGGTTAGCTCTCCTGTAGCCTTGGGCTGCTTTTCAGCAAGCCTGAACCACAGCAAATCTCTGAAAGTGACAGATGATTTATTCTTACTGTGAGAAGCTGTTGAAGTTGCTCATTAGCAGTTACTGAGACCATAACACTTCGTGCTATAACAGACTTTCTTTTGCATTATTAGAACTTCTTTTGGCTTGGGTTCTCAAGAGCCCGCTCAGAGCAGCTTAATCAATATTTTGGTATCTCAAATTGGATTTTTTAAAAATAATTTGTCCCATTTTTCTTTATTTACTAAAATGTCTGTTGAAATCAAAGGAACTATTTCCTCATTTTCTTCTCCCAGAGAAAGTTTTTCAGAAGTTCAGGTGGCATTTTGCAATGGCTAGGGATACAAAGTTGTAGGTATGCTGTGTTTCTTGGATACCTTTTTGAAATGCCCTTAAGTCTTTGGATATTATAATATATGGTGTCATCCAGCAAACTGTGTGCAAATGACATGCAGAGACTAGGCCAAAATATTTTGACACATATGACTGATTTTTTGAAAACTGGGCTATATTCTGAGTCCTAAGATCAAGAAACTAAAAAGTAGTGCTAAAACATGGTATTCAACACAGCAGTTTTTTTCCGCCAAGTACTAAGCTCCTTCGTAATAATTTCTGTACTGTTTTATTTGTGTTTGATCTGGTTTGTGATTAAAAAAAAAACCAGAAATATTAGCAGCTTTCCATTCTTTTAAATGGCAATAGGATGACTGGCTGGAGCTTTCCTGATAAAGTAATACACAACTAATCCAGAGAAGGTGTTAGTACTACAGGTTATTCCAATTGTTTGGGTTGCTTTGCTATTACAAGCTTTATAATTAAATGTTTTCTACTTCTTAGTGTTTGAGCTTTGTTTTTTATAATTCTTAAAATACATTTTTATAGAAAGACATTTCTCCTGGGTTTAAGTTGCTGCAAAAAATGATAAGATCTCAAGCAAGCCAATTTTTCCCCATGTTTTCTGTAATTTGTACTACTTTTTTTTCTGTTGCAGTCTATGCATGGTGTATCAGGTGAATTCTTTTCTGCTGCTTCATGTTCCCAGTGGGGGAAAAAAAAGTTTTTCAATTTCTCTTACTTTAAAGAACTAAAAAATAGAATTGCTTTGGCTCTTTTCTTTTGAGCCATAGAACTGCCCGATGTTTGCCTGGCAAAAAATGGAGATGAAAAACTTGTGACCTGCCAGAAAGAAGCATTTCCCCCCCAGATTCATCTTCCCACACCTTTTAAGAATCAGTCTTCCCCCTTCAAATTCGTCAGTTCAGATTAAAAGCAGACATCAAATTTCGTATCTGTGAAAGAGAAATCTGATGGAATAAATCAGATGCAGCACCTTTATGGTTGGTCAGTTTAGATTCAAAGCACAGTCTGTGACTAAAGATTCAACAAAATGCTCCAACAATAGCTTCAGCAGCCTTGAGTTAATGATAATGAAGGTCATTAGCAAGCTGAGCAAACAACTTCGCTCTCTTAAAGCTCTTTACTTTTTCTCCTTTTACATTCTTTTAATTACAGATATGTATCTGTAAAAGTTATTAGTTCTAAATTTCTAGCTTCATAGCACATGAGATGGTAAGAATATATTTTTGGGAAGTTAATATCTACCCTACAGTTTGGGAGACTTTTTGACGCTGAAGTTTCCTAGGCTACAAAACAGATTCATGCTCCAAGTCGCAATATGGTTATGATCATATGTCTGGTTATGCCCACTTAAACACACACGCGCGTGTGCACAGACACACGCACACGTGTGCGCGCAGACACACACGCACTCACTATATGTATCTCTTTCGTGTTTTAAGACTAATGATTCCTTATTTTCATGAACTCTAACAGTGAACTCTGTTCTTTATTCTGTATCCAGTGAACTACAGCCAGCTTAATCCGTAGAAGTGCGGATGTGCAAGGGTGTTCATGGTAGAGTGTGAAAGCTTGGGGGATTTGGTGAGGGACTGGAAAATTTCTGTAATCTTTAGTTTTTTATTTTGGCGACCTTCAGAACAATGCGTGGTGGATACAGGGAGGAACATGGAGGAATATTTTGTTTGCGCCACACTGTATGTATCAGATTTACGTTTCCATATGGACCTTTTCAATGATTTGGCAACCAGAATCATTTTAAGGCAGATTTCCAACTAATCCTACTTTATTCTAGGGGAAGAAGTTTGGTTCCCAGCCAGCCTAATAATGAGGAGACATAGAGATGGCTTAGAAATACCTTTGTTCGCCAGAGTCACGGTTTCACTGTACATTCTGTGACTGGGGCTGAAAAATCAGCACTTTTAATTCTGTTGGACAACAAAACCCCTTTAATTAGACAGATGCTGGTTCTCTATCAGCGGGTCATAATGGTCTGGGATGAATATTTGAAATCCTACTAAGAATGAATGAATTGCTCATTGACATTCAATATTTGAACAAGAGACTGTGGGGTTTTTTTTCCCCCACATTAAAAGGCTATGCAAGGAACCCAGTGAAACATTACAGCTCTGCAGTCCTCCTGGACAACTTTTCCCATTGCTGTCCTGCTTTGTTATGAATTATTTTCTTTTATCCTGAAAGAAAGATTATCCTACTGTTGAGGAAGATTTTCTAAATAGAATTAGTCCACTACAAGAGCAGAGGGAAAGTTGTTTTTGATTTTTAAGTAGTCTTAGGGGATTCACTCTAATCCTTAAATCTCTCAAGTTGATAATAGGATGCTTTTCCCAGTCCATAGTGCTGTCTGCTTAAGAGTTCCCAGAGAATTGCACAAACTGGGTGTGAATCAGGTGAATATTCTGTTTGAGCTTCACATTATCTAAACATACATGTTTCTTAGGATTTAGCTTTTTTAGCAGCTTGAGACAGTAAGGCAGAGAGGAATTCAAACCCAGTGCATTTCAAGGACTGTGGTATCTCTCTGGCCTCTTTGAAAATTACTGTCTTAAGTAATGGCAGGACAAGACTTGTCAGGTGCAACCTTTTAGACCAGTCTGGTTGCTTATTTCTTGAAGAGCCCCTTTGTCTTATTTCCATGCATTCCTGCCGTCAGAGAAACCTGTTGGTGCTCAGCTGTTCTACAGATGGTTTTGCTTACTGAGGACTGAATTTGGTTTGTGTGTCAAACTTGTGACATAGGTCTCTGAAATTTTTAGTGTGAATGACTTGCTGGGTGACAACAAGTAGGTTTATTGCAGAGAGAAGATTAAAACAGAATTGTTCTGCCTCATGGCCCAGGCGTTTAAATACTTGAGAATGTGACAATCATCTCCTCTGTTCTGTAAAGCCGTTATAAAAAGTCTTGGTATCTTTTTATTCTTTTTTCCATGACTGTCAAAATGGTACTTAGGAGGTTTATCCAACAGACTGTGAACTGGAGGTATAGTCACTGAGCTGATTCTGTTTTAATCATTGACCTTAAGTGGAAAGAAGGTAAAGATCAGACAAATATTTTTTCTGATCTTTGAAAAGCTGCCAAAACTACCGAAGTTGAATTCATTTGGGACAAAGGAGATGCTTTTGTTTTTCTGCCTCTTTCAGCTTAGTGGTGTTTTGGATGGCACTCAGCTACTGCAATTGGAATACAAAACAAGTCTGTATCAAATCGCTTTGAAACCTAAGTGTGTCTCATGTAATCATAAGGCTGCCCATACAACGATTGCTTGTGTATTTTACATGTGCATATGTCATACCTTCTTGTTTTATACCCCATATTCACACAGAATTTCTTTTATTGGGGGACAGAGGTGGGAAGAGGGGATAATTTGACTTGCCTGCAACCCTTTAACTTGACCAGAAGAGAGCGAAGTCCTGATCCAAAAGCACCTGCTGTTTAGAATGATAAAGGTGGATTTTTAAATATGAATCTCAATTTTCATGTCAGCCAGACCGCTGACATGAAAAACCCAGGGAACTGTTACTTGTGTCCTTATGCTCAATGCTCTGAGGGACGTGTACCTGTTCACAGTGTAGCAGCCTCGTATACGTACACGTGTGGCACAGCCTGTCCAATTTCATTATTCATGCATTCTTCATGTTCACTAGACTGGGAATAAACCTTACAGCAAAGCCATTTTTCTTTAAAGGTCATTAAGGCTTTCCAGACGCCAGAACTGTTTGGTGATGTTCATGTAGTGGTGCCACATTTGTCATTAATGTCAATTAAATAGCAAGGGCTGCTCTTGCATGGTCTAAAGCAATCTCATCCCATATTGTCTGCTGTGGGACTTTGCAGCAACTTTGGTTCTGGCTGTGGGCCCTTGGTTCCTCTGGAGCTAAGATGATAAATTACGAAGGTCATTTGCAAAGACTGGGAGGTGAATCATTCAGTATTGGAGTGGTTGTTAACATATTCTCTGTGCATCGACGTGGCCCAGAATATTTTATTCACTGAATTACAACTAAAACTATAAAACACAAGAACAAAAATGAGCCCAACTGGGCTAGCTTTGTTTCTTTGTATTATTCTACCTCCTGCCCAGTGGTAGAATCATTTGCTTTTGTAGGAGTGTTTGCAGGATGAAATAAGATGATGATGATGATGATGATAATAAGTGGAAAGTGAATAAATCCCTAATAACTTGATGGATATTAAAATCCAGTGACAAGTTCCCCACAAGGCATCCTACAGAGAACTTGTACTTTGGCCAATTATTTTTATTAGGGAAGGTTAATAGCAGGAATGAATAGCCTGTTTAGGGATTCTCAGCAGAAAGTGCCTTTGCAGTTGCTGGACTGGCTCCAGAGTTTGGCCAGCCCAGCTCAGGAGAGGCTGGGTTATTGCGAGGGTGAAGGACGAGCTCTGGGGAACGGCGCTGGTGGCCACTGCCAGAAGGAAGGGGCTTTGAAGCATGAGGTGCCACCCCACGTACCCACACCCTCAGCGGCAGCTGCCCTGAAAATCCCTAAAGGCAGGTCTTCTGCCATCCCCTTTGTAGCCTGTTTCCTCAGGCATTTGCCTGCTGTCTCTTCTCCCAGCCTGTTCTGCAGAGGTCTAGTCCTGCAGCAAGGTGTACACTGACATCTTGTCAGATACCATATTATCTATGAGAGTATGTTAAAAATGTTGGGTACCTGCATTTAAGAAGTGATTCTGAATCAAACTAGAAACAAAATGTAAGAGCAGGGAAGCAATTCTGTCATCTAGTCAAAAGTGACCAAAAGTATTTCACCCCGTCTCCCCCATCTCAAGTGCAGGCCATTGGGAAGGCAGGGGAGCATTTGAATTTAAATATTAGCTGGAATCTCTTCTCACCCCTGCCTTCCCAAATCTGATGGTTAATGCCAGCTTCATTCCAAACTGCAGCAGACTTGGGCACGGGATCCAAAGGGTGGAAAAGCGCTGATTTTTGGACCGATTTCACTGCAGCCCAACGATTTCACTGCAGCCCAACAAAAGTTAACCTTATTTCCCTTACCTCATCAGAGAGGTGATCAGTAGGCTACAACTCTCAAATTAATGTGCAGAAAGTAATGCAGGAAATAACGATAGCGACCTGACTTAAAGCTATTCTATCAAGAGAATTTAGTGTTAAGTATGAAATTCCATCCTTTTGTTGCCCTGTTGGGCCTGGGTGATGGATAGCTTTGAATTGTGCCGAGACACTATAGGGACTCGTATGTAAGTCAGGCCTCTCTTTCGTTAAACCACATACTCCGTACTATGTTAAAGGACAGGATGAATACAGTTTTGAAATCAGTCACATTCATCCTGAGATGTAAGGGCATTAGCCAGTGTATGATGCAGGAAACATTTTTCACTCAGCAAGGACAGAACACACGGGCAAAAAAGAATCTTGAAAAGGTGGCACTTCTTTAGAGATCTGATAAAATGAGTATTTTCAACTGGAATTTAGGGTTTTATTAAGTAAGCGCATGTAAATTGATTATGTTATGTAAGTGTACATTTTATAAACACACTGGGTGAGCTTTTTTCATCTCTTCTCACTCCCTTCATTTTTATCCCTTTGTATTGCACATGGAGTCCGAACAGAGGCTATTGTCTGTAATTGCTTTTTGAAAATTCAGCGAGAACAAAGATCTTTCAGTTGTATTGAAGCCAGCATGCCTGGTTTATAGGTATATTGCTTCCTTCCCCCATATTTTATCATTTATTCATCAAAAACTTCAGCTTGGGGAAAAATGAAAACTGTTCAGAAATAGTTTTGGCTGAGAGATGTGGGGGAAAAACAGTTAAAAGAGTTTTCAGGCTTTTCATTAAAAGTAGTTTGGTTCTGTGAAGCTACTAACATCTAATTGAAATAAGGCTAAAAATTACAGTATTTGCTGAAGCCAAGGTCTAAGACATCATTTATTCGCACAGGTCTACAGTTGGATTGCTTGCCTCAACTGCTGCTCTTAGTTATTCTGAATTTTACTTCTGGAAACTTTTAATTGTCAGCGTAAATATTATATTAGTTTGTTCTTATGCCAACATAGTCCTTCAGCTTAAATAGTTTTTCAGCCTCCATGATGCTTGCTCCTCTGGGCATATTTATAGAAAGTAATTACATTCCCTCTTGGCCTTCATTCCACTAAGCTAAACAAGCCAAGCTCTTTCAGTTTTCTCTCGTAAGATGGGGTCTGTGTTCCCACCGTCATTATAGACCATTCCTTCATCTGCTCCAGTTTGTCTGCTGCTATCTTGAAGAAGAATGAACACTACTGTATAACAGAGTTTGCAATAATGCTGCACCAATGTCTTGTAAATGCTTTTAATATGTCGCTCTGATTTCTGGAAATGACTTTCCTGATTTATGCTAGGGCTTAATTTGTCTTTTATTTGAGGGAGGGATGCCACGCATTAGTGGCTTATAGCCATTCTGATACCCTTGAGGGCTCTCTCTTCCTCTGTCATGTGGAAATGAAAATGTTTTATGGAGCTCCATCTGTTCTGATGAAAGCAAACACCAAACACTTTCCGACCAGCCTGGAAAGGTTTTGGCAGTCAGGCTGTGTCAGTGCCTGAGAGTTCACTGACTGTGGGGCTCCAGCTCTGGAGCAAAGCTGCCATGCAGAGTCCACTCAGCAGCAGGCGACCTCCCACCACGGAAAGTGAATTCAGAGGACCAAGTCTCAACCAAGTAATCATCAGGTTCAGGGATCCTAGTTCCCACCTATCTTCATCTGAGCGAAACCTCAAAACCTCTACTTAGCTGGGACTGTTGGCACATGGGTACTAGGATTTCCTGAGGTTCAGTTTTATAATGAAATACAATAGTCTATTTCCAAATTATAGTTGGAGTTTCCCTTGACTGATTGTTTCTTTTTTTTTTTTTTTTTTTCATTCTCAAGTGTTTTTTCTTCCCCAGAACTGAAATTGTGAGTTTAAACTTCCTCTAGCAATAGTAAATATTTTTCTGTTTTTGGAGTGGTGCGATGTGGTTAAAAAGGAGGCCTGTATATATTTATCTTTGAGATTGCATTAAGACACTATCAGTGACTACAGCCATTTATATATCTCTTCATGGCTCTGCTATTCTTAGTTGTCAGCATTTTCTTGAAGGATGTCTCCGTTGTAGATTGTCACCTTCACTTTTTTCTTAGCTAACCACACTTTTCATCTGAAAAACAGGAACCAAATCTGTAAGAAGAAAAAACTTATTCCTTCAACCCTTATCCTTGGTAGTCACACTGGTAACCACATCACGCTAATCCATCACACGCAGCTTCTCTGTGTTAGAGTCCCAGAGTGAAGGGCAATTTGTCAATTATTGTGTTATCGAATGCCCAATATAGGCTAAAACTTCTTTTCTAAAGCATTGCCTTATCCTCTGTCCAGTTCCCTTAAAATATTGGACTTCATTCTCTGGTAGATTGATATTCACTTTTCTGTTATTACTGATTTTGCAAACTGGAGTTCCTTCCTAGAAACACCCCAGACGATTCTCTGTCATGACTCTCTATCGCCTGCTCTTTCTCTTACATTTTTTTTCCCCCACTCCCTTATATAAACCGGTTTGATTAGGAAACCCACAAAGCATGATGGTTCTCTCCTGACAAGTAAATTTAAGGTTGATATATGGTAAAGTGAAGCCCTGTTTCATATTAAATGTATCCATTTTCTACAATGCATTACTGTGAACCTTCCAGAAATACTGTGTTCAAGAATGAAAGAAGGTTAATTCACCTACAGGAACAGGCTGTCTTTCATTTTATTGTTTATATTCACACATTGTTGAATTATTTTCTACGAGTTAAATGTCAGGTTACCCTCCACTGCCTCCTTTGAGGAAAGATTCGGCATGAGAGGTAATCAGTAGTGCAGGTGACTGTAGAACAGAGCATCACTGCAAATATGATGGACATTTTTCACTGCCTCACTGCCTTGCCTGTTCCTTGGTTTCTTTTCCTTCTCTCCCCACCTCGCTCCCTTCTTCTCCCCAGCACTGATGTTTTATGTGGTTAGAAGCAGCAAAATCAAATACATAACTTTGTCTAGTGCACAGGTTAAAAAATGTAGCATAGTTTATCTCTGTATTTCATGACTCATTTACGTTCATGAACGAAATGAGTAGAACAGTCTGCTTTTATGAGGGCTTGAGAATCCTTTTTTATGACAGTAAGACATAAATTGACTGGATATAATTGACAGAAGAATGTGATAGATTCAGCAGCACAAGGAGAACAGAGGACTTCATTCTCTTCTAATACAGGCAATATTTTCACGATTGTGATGTCAGCTTTGAAAAGGCCACCGATTTTTCAAGGCGGTGCCTGCTCTGCATAGGCTGAACTTGGGCCACTTTAAAGATACACAGAGCTGAGCCTCCGGAATAACTACTCACTTCCGAAAGATCTGGGAAGGTGGCTGTTCTAACAGGTTTACCACTGAAGGGTCAGAGAGATGAAATAAGCTGAAGGCTTAAATACCGTCTGTGTTCTACTGAAAGTCCTTAAAGAGGGACGAAACAGGAATTTGGGAGCAGTAAGTCCACACAAGCAAGAAGAGGCTATAGGGAAAAGGAAGAAAGGAGAGCCTTAGTTCACCCAACTCTGAACTGACCCTTCCACTGTATAGGTGACCAAATTTTCTCAGTGACTGAGCTCAGTAGGAGGACTTCTACTTTGCTGCATGAGGATGTAATCTGACCCCTGTCATTGGCTGGGTCTTTGAAGGCATTGTATGTGCGGGGGAAGCAGTCATGGGACTTGCCTTCAGTAATTTGGAAAGCAACATTACACAGTGAGTTACCTGATTATCTGCAGCAGCCAGTCTTAAAGAGATTTTATTTAGGGTGGAATTCATCTCATTTAACTGTAACCATCTAAACTAGTAGTCTAGACTCCTTTTAGGGTCAATGGAGGTAGAGATGCATCACTAGAGAATTTCATCCTTGGATGAAGCCCCCTCTGGCCTCTTTCCCTTGTTTATCAACAGAACCAACCTGTAAAACTTATAGTAAACCCCTAATTTTTAGATAGCAGAGGCTTCTCTTTAGAAACAATGCTGAGAAACTGGTATTGGTGTACAGATAAGTGTTCACAGAATAAAGTAGCTGCAGCTACTTGACACTAATAATTGATTTTGTGACCTCTTCTGGGACAGGACCTTTCTCTTGCCTGTCAGGCCTATCAGGGTCATTCTTCATGCTAACATGCATCACTATATAAATAATAATAAAGGAATAGATGATGGAAAAGCACAAGGAAAGAAAGTAGTCATCTTCACATATCATGTAAAGTTGTTACTTCTTCATGAAATCCCATTATAAAGAGCCATTTCCCATACCAGCTATCTAAAATACTAGACCTGGTCTGAGAATAAACTTCTTCTGCAGGGTCCTTTGCAGCTGTACGGGACTCATCTGCATATCAGGCAGGGTGTTTATATATAGACTTGTGTACTGTCTTTCTATCTCCTATGAAAAAATCAATGTAAGTAGCATGCAGTGCTTCATATGCATTATTCAAGCCTCAGAGCTTGACGTACAATACAAGTTTAAATCTGAACTTAATCAAATGATCTTCCTGCTGTCCATTTTGACAGCAGTTAGCTGTTGTTTTGCAGACTAGGCTAAAACTTCTTTGCAAGTCATGTGTTTTTTCATTAGCGGCACAGTCCGTAGGTACCTTTTTGTATACGAATACAAAAAATATAGAGATTTCCTCTGTTTTTCATAGATTACAGTTGGAAGGTTTTTTTTTACCAGTTACAGGCTTTACAGTTAAGACAGTAAATTGGGATGTGAGGGACTTGAGTATAACATTCTTAGTAATCACATAGGCTTACATGAGCTCAGGCAAGTCATTTCCCTTAAATAATGACTAGCTTTTGTCTTGTACGCTTTTGAGGATAGGAGTAGCTCTGCTTCTGTACAGCATCATCCCACTTTTGTCTGTGATTCTTAATATCTGGCATAAGGCAAGTTGGAGTTGCAGTGGTTTTCAGCATTTACTGGAACAATGTATTTGAAAATCCTAGCCATAATTATCATCATCCTCATTTATGATGAACAGCAAAACAGAACAACTGGGACTAGATCAAGGACCTCACAGCAATTGAGAAAATTATCTACAAAAAAAATTTAGGGAGTTTTATCCTTTAATGTAGCCCTAGCTCTTCCATTTCTATTTTCTTGATAACAGGACAAGGCTCAGTCAAGCCTGAATTTCAGCCTGATTTTCCTTTTACTTGTAAATGCTTGGTCTTGCCTCTCTATGAACTTAAGGTAGATGTGCAACCCTAACATAGATAAGGTTGAAAAGTCTTGTGATTTTTAATACGAGTGGTAAATGATAGGTGTTAGCTGATGTGGATTTATGGGGTGTGTGTGTCCCCTAACAAGCATTTCAGATTGGAAATTATTTTTTTTTTATTCTATTGGAGGGTTAATGACTTTTATATGTTTGCCAGGATGTTTTTTATAAACTACGTTAGTGTGCATCATAAAGGAGACAGACAAAAACAGCTTAAGCCTTTGCTATATGAGGCAAGGCAATGGGAAAGATTTTTCAAACCAGCTATCCTTTTGCTATACATTTAATCTCACATTTGCTGAGCTCTGTAGCAATAAAAAGCTTCTATACCAAACAGTTAAAGTTAATGCCAGGTGAGTAAGTGCTTTAGTCTAGTTTCTAATTGACAAGTTTTTTTTTTTTTTCCTAATCAGGGTAGAAAATGGATGGAAGAAAGGGGATGCAATGTTCATATGGTGACTTGAAAGAACTGCTTTACTCTTAATAATTTTACCTCATTAATATTGCCCTACTACTCTTCTGCGTTCATTGAATATTACAGCAAAATAAAGCACCATCTGTGCTTAGTGCTTAGTCTATAGTGATAGACTATATCAATCCAGGCCTTCCTACAGTATGTCCTCACAGTGCTACATTTCAGTTTATCCTTTGATTTCTTTCCTTTCTGTGACACCACAAATGGCACTTGTCTACCCTGTCAGCATACACTGTATGAAAGCAACCTGACTGCTGTGGTCAGGGCTTGGGGATCTTCTGTTTCTTCCGCGCTGCATGTCCCCACCGACTCTCTACAATATGTGCCCTGTAGACACTATATGTGTCTACACAAGGTCCTGCATGAACTGGACCGAAAAGCACACATGGCAGAGATGATAGCAGTGACCTTTACAAAGGTAGCTGACCATAGCTCTCTTTTCTACCTATGGAAAAGACAAGTATATTAGGTTCTACATCTGTGCCAATGTTTCCATTTGTTTGTTCTAGAAAAAGCAATGGCAAACTCAATAAGCAAATGATATAAGACATTCAGCAAAAAATAAAAATAAAAGCTGCTGGGCTAGCTGTGGCTTCACAGCTCCCAGGGCTGCAAAACACCATATACATACAACTTCTGTGCGTCTCCATGGCACAATATCGAGAGGCAGGAGATGGCTGGACAAGGATGGAGGTTTGTGTTAATATCACAATATAATGCTCTGTATAGCCCTGCCTTTTGCTGTATAGTCTTAACGCTAGATTTTGTAGGTTCCTGCTAAGAAGTTTTCCCCCAAAAGAGCTAAGTTCACGCTTTAAACCTGGAGTGGTGTGTTATCCTTTTTTGGGGGGGGTTTAGTGTGCCAAAGCTCTGGAAATGGATATGATGTGAAGTGCTAAAATGAAACTAGTTTCTTTAGGCTGTGGGAAACCTAATACAGGAATTCATTTAACTTTATACCCTTGTGTGTGCTGTGTAAACATGGTATGCTCTCTTATTACATTTCCTCCTCCTTAATTGAAAAGTTTATACTGAAGTTACACATGGGAATGGTTATTGGAAAGTGATTTCTTTTTTTTTCCTGTCCAATAACTACAATTCTCAAGCAATTAAGCTTTGTTTCTGTTATACAACTCTAGCATCTCTGCTACAAATTTCACAGGAACATGTTGCAGTTACAGAAGAAGTAAAACCTTTCAAAATGAGGGTGTTCTTCAGTCATGCTGACCAAACATTTAAACCTTAAAAATTGCATCTGGCCTTTGGACAATGAAAAGTGTTAAGAAATATTTCATACTGTGCTTGATCTTTTTTTGATTGCATACAATTTGATAACTTACAGGCAATGATTTGGTTTAGAGGAATGGAAGCACAAAGTTGTGGTAATTGATGGCTTTTGAAATAAACCTGCATATCTGTAACTTTTTCCGTGTCCTGAAAAATTGCACAAATTTAGTTTGTTTTATACTGGTTTTAAATCTGAATAACAAGAGAAGTGTTGTCAAGTTCTTCTGGCCTGAGGAACCTCTGACAACATTCGGCATG
This sequence comes from Dromaius novaehollandiae, assembly GCF_036370855.1. NCBI lineage: Eukaryota > Metazoa > Chordata > Aves > Casuariiformes > Dromaiidae > Dromaius > Dromaius novaehollandiae. Next base: position 7,879,193 of record NC_088111.1, on the reverse strand, counting down.
GTCATGCAGCTTAGAGATTTCCAGAATCCCTGTGCCTTCGTTCTTACGGCCTTCAACCCTGTTTTATTTATAAACTTGCACTCACCTGTTTATAATGGTTTAAATTATGGCTTAAAAATAAAAGAATTGAGATCTTTGCTTTTGTCCTTGTGCTATTCCAGTGGCAGAAAGGGGACTTTAAACCTGTCTTACTGAGAGTTAGATCCTGATATCCTTCGAACAGATGTTCAAGTAACGTCAGGTTCACTGAACTCATTGTGACTTAATGTGCCTTGACCTAAGAATATGCCTTTGCTTTACTGGATTGTAGATGTAGTGCTGGTCAATGGATATATATGTTTGCAGGAACTGCATGATGTAGGCTGGAATCCATGCTGAAGAACTCAGGAATTCTTCAAGTCTGTAGGATCTTTAGTTTCCCAAAGAAGTTAAAAATTATGTGTTTGTCTTGCTCGTCAGTTGGTGATGAGCTACCAACTCATGCACTGAACCTGGAAAAGGCATCATCAAATAAGTAGAGTGTCTTCTGCAATTTGGAAATAATATCTTGCTCTTTGGACCTCCAGTGGAGTATACCTCTATAGTCGGAGAGCACAACTACGGACGCTGAGAGAGTTGAAACACTGTTCAGCTCTCTGGGAGCAGAGAAATAAATGGCTTTTATGTTGGTACGGAACTACTGTTCGCAGAAGAAGACTTTTAAAGCTCGATTCAGAGATCACCGAGGTTAATGAAAAGCATCCCATTGACTTTTCTGTTCTGTTCCTGTATGGGCTCTTGTACCATTCTCATTACTGTAGAAGCAGATGTCTTCCTATAGTACATTTAGGCAAGGCAGCTCTCATCTGTCACATATACTTTCTTGTCTCATCTCTCCTTAGGAGGCAAATTATGACTGCATTATGGTGGTGATTCTTTGAAGCAGTTTTGTATACATGTTGCTTTGTATTATTTTTAGAAAGCAGATGAGGACATACTTTGCAATTGGAGAAGTTTGTGAAGATCCTTAGCTTCTGAGAAAGTTCAGTTAGAAATCTGGTCCCCAAGAAAGTTGTTTGCCTACAGACACTGTAAAGGGGTTAACTGTGCCAGACGGGTTCTGCCCAGACTCTTTTCTTTGGAAGGTACCTTTGGCTATTGTGGGTTGGGCCACTGAGAGCTTTGAAACTGAGGACTCTGTTTGGCTTTGGGTCATAGGAATCCAAACTTCCATGAACTTTGAATCATAGACTAAGCCAAGAGCAGTGGGACAGTATCATAGATGAAAGGAACTCATTTTATGATGGATTTCCAGGAAATACAGGAAAATTTTAAAATTTTCCTTGTGCTAAATTTGGGGAAAAATACTGAAATTGGTAGATATTAGGCTTTTCCCCTTCATTCTCCCTTTCAAATGTCAGGAATCCAAGTAGAGTTTTGGCCCCCTCCCCCCACATCTATTTAATACGCAGGATATCAGTACAGTATTTCGCTAGGCTTTTTATGGAATTTTGCACACATCCTTGTCAGGAATATCAATTTCCTTTTCCTCAGTCCTGCCACTATATGCCAGAGGTGGATGGAAAAGTATCTCAAGAGATGAATGGAGGCGCTAAAATCAAGTTATGCCCAAATAATCTTTCATTTCTCCTTCTGTTTCCACCCTGATTAGCTTCCTTCCTGCTTCCTGCTTGGCACTTGCACCACCCTTTTGTGTTTGTCTCACCCACAAGTCCCATCTGGCATGAGGATTATGGGTTTTCCGACTTCTCTGACTTCCCTGTGTGGTGCACAACCTCAGGTCTAGTGTACAAACCTAGTGGCCAAACTAAGGGTCTTTGCTGAGTCTCTTGGTTGACCACACGCCCTGAAGAGTATGTGCTGTCTCAGAGGGAAACATTCTTGGATCTCTTTGGATGAATGTATGCTCACTTTCAGATCTGCGACACGTAACATCAAACCTCTGTACCGAGGGTTCCTGCTTAGTTCTTTGAATACACTTATCTTTCTAAAGTTATCCTTAAAAACCCCCCCAAAACTCGTTAATTTGAAGGCATGATCTGAAATTTTGTCCCCTACTGCTGTAAATTCTAGCATCAAAGTCTCCGTGATAAAAGCTTATTTCGTATTGCAGACTCCTCTGTTTGTACCAGTGGTAGTGTTTACAACACTGTTCCTTTTTAAAAATGTTTTTTTCCTGAGATTTTAGGACAAATAAGCAAGTCCTTTCTTTAACTCAAGACATTACAAGCTTCTCAGCAGTACTGGGTCACAAAGAACGTATTCTGTGTGAGTGTTGGCATTGTAATTTCCACTATTTTAGAAGAGTCAAAGGATGGAATTTGCCTTTGGGTATGTATGTGTGCACCAAAGGAAGGAAGGTGTGTGCTTAAAAGAGAATATAATTTAAGGTTTGATTCAAAGCCTCTTGAAGGCAGTAGGAAACCTTGTATTGATTTCAGTGGATAGATACGTAGCATTTGCACAGATTGGCAGAAAGCCAACCCAGCAGGTAATTTAACTCAGTTAGAAACCTGGCCTTATTTTTATGGTATTTCCTTAATGATCATATTTGTTGTTTACCTGCTGTAGTTTCAGAAACACTTTGTGCTGGTTATCGTTCATTGAATTTCCTTTGCTCAGGTCTGTCCGATTCCTTGCTTTTCAAAGTCGAAGGGCAGACAAGAAGTTCAGAAGTTTCATCACAAAAGCTGCACAACGTACAGGAATTGACACCTAGAAAAACAAGCGGAGTTAAACAGGATTTGACAGGTTGCAGAAAAGAGAAGGTGAACAAGATGGGAACAATGAACAGCAGCTACTTATTATTTCACTGGTCACCACAACACATTAAAAACTTTCAAAGGCTGTGAAATTAATTGCATGCAGAACAGCACTCAAGGTGCTTAATATTTTGTCTCTCTGGGACAATTTGCTAGAGACATCTTTTGAACTACAAATACAAAGCAGGAAAGATAGGGCGCTCTCTGGCTGTGTCATTCTTCATTTTAATGAGGAAAAAATGTCACATAGAGCAGTGTGAATTTGAAATATTATAATATACTTCAGTTCTATGTCAGAGTAAGTATGTTTCTTAAAAGAGCCCTAATGATTCTAAATTCTAGACCTTGTTGACAAGACATCTGCTTACTTGGCCTGTGGTTTGTGTCTCATCTATAAGCTCATTATCATATATATTAAAAGAAACCTATTAAAATATTTGCATTTTAAAATGAATGATAAAAACCCTACCCATCTTTCAGTAACTTGTTCTTTTTGTCGTGCAAAACATTCCACTGGGAGAGAGAAATAATATTTCAGTTATTTTCAAAGCATTTAACATTTGGGTAATTCTTATAATTACTTTTCTCTTTAGTTGTTAAAGCTGGAAGGCTTATATAATATTACTTTTAAAATTCATAGTTCAATGTAAATAATGTTTTTTATACCCACAGACCTCTCAGCTGGATGCTGACTATAACCCTAAGGGGGCTCATTCTTTCTTTTGGCCTTACTTATTATTTTCTCCTCATCAGTTTTCTATTATTCTCTTTCCTGCCTCTTCAGCTGTCTAGCTGCACATGTAACGGGTGAAATGACACTTGAAGCCATGCTGGTTGTTTATTTAAACAAATCATATTGAGATGAAAAGAGCAGATGATTGCAAGGATAAAATAAATCTGATCTAGAAGCTCATTAGGCTCTTCAGAGATCTCACCATTTTAGAAAATCTCCCACCTGGACCTGTGGCTCTGACATCTGACGTGTCACCCCTGCTGGTCTAGCATGCAAGAGGTTTCATTTTCTTTTAGCTGTCTGGGTTTGGTCCTTAGTTGTCACCCTGCGAAGACAGGCGTGAATGTGTTCGGGTGCTCAGCCCTACCTCAACTCTGTTAAATGCTGCTGAGAGCAACCTGGTGGCCTGCAAGTTGCAAGCGGTTCTTTTGGGTCTCCTTCAGTGGTAGGACTGCCATACCTGAGGAAAAGCTTAGACAGACTATACCTGTTGGCCACGGGGCTGCCTGCTGTCCAGGCTGTTTTCCAGACCTAATTGTGAGAGAACCTCTGCACAAAGGGTAAGAGAGGTGCTACAGCCAGCTGAGGAGGTTTCAGCTGCTTTCCAACACCTACTCAGCACAAAGCGGCATCCTCACATCAGGATGTCTTCCCTAGGAAGCTCAGCCAGTGGAAACAGGAGGGCAGATAAAACTTAAACTAGTGCCTGGCTCCATCAGCAGAACCAGGAAGGAGGCCTTCTCCGATGGCGCACGGCAGTCACCTCGGCCGGACGGGGTGCGTGGCTTGGATGGCGTGGGTCAGCTGGTGCACCCACGATGGTTGGCTGTGCTGTGATTCTTATTTCAGATTTTCCAGTAGATAGATTTCAGATTTTCCAGTAGATAAATTTGTCACAAAGGTAAGACAGATCTACTCTGGAGTACTGAGGGTACTCCGACAAGAGTCCTTCTTGGTGACAAGATGAGCAAGGAACAATTTTGGCAGCTAAGGGTTACCTGTCTAACAGAGAGACATCTTTATTACCAAATATCCCTCTTCCAGTCTCCTCTCCCAAAAAAATAATCTTAAATGTGGCAGTTTTAAAAAATATCCTGTGTCTTCTCAGCCAGTTAAACCATTTTGTTGCACATTGAAAGCAGCTGTGTGGGGAAAGGAACCAGCTCCTGCTGCTTCTCAAAAGCAGTATGTGTAACATCCCAGCTGGAAATAACATGTTTCATGAACTTGACTTACTCTCTCTGCTGTGTGGTATAAATCCTGCTTCCTTACGCCATGGCCTGCACATGCATTGTTTGATGGCCTAATCCTGCTAGGTCCTGGACAAGGTGCGGAGGAAGGTTTTAATTAAAAACTAACGTTGGTAACGTTGGGGATTGCTAACTCCTACACATCCTCTGATATCTAGCAGGGGGAGGCACTAAGTAGAGTGGGAAGAATTGGTAAAAATATCCCCTCCCCCAAGAGTTATTAGATACTTAAAATGCCTAATACAGTCTTTTAAAAGCAGAGTTATAACCTAGGTGAAGCAGAATATGATAATGCCTCACTTAACACAACATAGTCTCTTTGTTCTATTTTGTAATAACTAAGTCGAGGACAAACTTCAGTGACTTCCATTTTATGATGGTTTCTCCCCTCAGACAATATATTTTGTTGCCACTTTTCACAGAGTACCACCTTACTTCTTTTTTAATGGGCAGCTGCCTGGTCCCTATTCTTAGAATATCTGAGTCCCTCACTGTCCTTAGCTTGTTTATTGTCCCCCGTCCCTGTGAGTTTGGGAAGGATCATAGGGAACCGAGGCAGAGAAAACAGAAGATGCGTGGACACCTTACATGACTGCAATCTGTAGGGGTTAGATATTTGGAGCTGAGTGAGCTGCTTACTGTCATACAGGGCTAGAGGTAACTGAACCCCAGATGTAGCTCTGTTCCTAGCTGCTGGCCCAGGATGCCATTTCAGTCTCACCTGTACCCAGGGTTGTTTCTGGATGTGATATACTCTGTAAAGTATTAAAAGCCAGGGAAGCTGTTGGCTGTTCTGCACCTTAGAAAATCCAGGTATTGATTTAGATGCCCAAACATCTAGTCCTGTGATCAACATTAAATACTGAATTACGAAACCTTGGGTAGCTCTCTGTCCTAACTGTGTACAGTATGTGCGACATGCTTATTTTTATGAAGGTAGCACTTATATGATGATCAGAAGCCCATTCCAGTTGTTAATGTATGAACCCACAGTGAGATAGTCCCTGTCCTGCAATTTGTCAAAGATAGGATGTGTAATAGGTGGGAAGCATTGTTTGAACGATGGGGGAACTGAAGTGCACTGATTAAATATTTCACCCGGCATCACACAGGCAGTCTGTGGTGGGTCTGGAAAACAGTTCTGACTTCAGTCTTATGCCTGTATCTTCACAGTAAGGCTCCTGCCAGCCCGGTATGTGAACCCTAATAGATATATAGTCCAGTGACAGTTACTGATTAACAAAAAAAAAAAGATGTTATGCTTTATGAAGTGTTGCAGTATTTTATCTTTTCATGTCTGTTGTGGTGTCCTTCCCTCTCAGCGTGAGAGAGAAGGAGCGTGAGATCCCCCAGATAGCAGTGTCCTTATTAATGACAAGTTCAGCCAAGCATGTGCTAGTTTTTCCGTCACTCTGTGCTGCGGTTATCTGCAGAACAGGAATAGAAAGCGAATGTCTAATCTTTAAAAAGGGCTTAGGAAGATTACTTCAACTTCTACCCTGCCCCAGCTGAGCTCTGCTTAAATCCTAAAAGAGTCTAAATAAAATAGCTGTTGTTTCAAAGGTGAACTGTAACATTGGTGTACGGTGCTGGAACCATGTAAAAGGAAGCAGTAGGAACTAGCTGGGGAGAGAGATTTGCACATAAAACAAAACTGGGGAGTGCTGCCATCTCAACTACCTTTTCTTAATCTCTTTTTTCTAATAGAAGAGGAACTGTGTATGTCAGAACAGACTGGGCAGGCAGAGGTGAAGGTCAGATGAGGAGGGCTATTTCCTGAACGCTAGCAAGGAACACTAACTCCTAACAGAGTCTGGGTTGAATTCTTTCCCTATGTTGTTGTGACTTTACAGGCTCACAAATAATGATTTGTGTCTTGATTTTCACTAAAACTCTTAGGGAAGGAAAAAACTTCTAGGGAAGAAAGAAATCTGCAGTAGTCTGTGGGAATCCTACCTAGTGCAGCACCAGCCTTACTTAGTCCTGCTGTTGGCACATGTTCAATCACGGTCTTCTAAGACCACTGGAGAGACACCCTTGTCGCTCCAGGAACGTCCTGAAAAGATAACCCGTGTTTAGGCTGGAAGGGGACAAGACTGCATAACCTCCTGATGTTGGCTTGCAGATATTGGCTGATGCTGCATTTAAAACACATAAGTTGCCTGACGGGAAAGAGAAGATGTGAAAGGCCAGTTCCAAGAAGAGAACATTTTCCTTTGGCATTGTGGGAAAAGAGTGGACAAAGCTTATGCAGTTGGAGGTTTTTTCTTTAACCTCAATTTCTACTAGAAAACTGGTTGATTTATGACCATACTTACTAGGTTCAAACTCATCATTACCCCACCTATACATTTCCCCTCAGTCTGGATGGTGGTGTCACATGGAGCACCTGCCCCCTCCAGATCCCATGCTCTTTCCCTACAGAGCTGGAAGACCTTTCTGGGTAGGTGAAAGGAGATTGCAGGACCTGAGTTACCCTGTTCGTGCACCTGGTTGACAAGTCATTAGGGCAGCAAGGAGGAGAATCTGGCTTGTTATGAACGAACGCAGGTTTTAAGGAGCAGGCTGTGCAGTGTTGGCCAACTGTAGTATTTCAGGATGTTTCAGTGAGATTTGTCTTAGCTGAACATAAAGTGCCTCTGGCAGCTCTATTTTATTAGGTATCTAGACACACTCCTAATGGGTAGAGGTTGATCTATCTGTAGTAGAAACTTGATTTGTTTTCATGTATATGCATTTGGATTCAAAGTACTGTCTTCCCTCCTCCTCAAACGAAGGCAGAGTAATGAGTAACTGAGTTACCAGGTGTAGAGTGGGGATTGGGAGTAGCATTAGCAGGTTTCCTGCCCCATTGCTGCCCCTAGGCGACAGATATTGGGGAGTGCCTACCACCACTCAGAAGGTGTTTGCGTGCCCCAAATCACCATAGAGTCAAGGGCAAGTGATACTTTGCAGGAGGTGTTTGTGGCACCAATCTCTAGGACAGCATGTGAATTAGAAAAATGATCATGTATATACCTGTCCTTGCTATTAATTGCCTTACCATTGAATAAAACAAAACAACATAAAATGGCCTCAGGAAATATCTAGAGTAGCTGGAACATAAGGTTAAAGGTTTCTAGTCTGCTTTATGATTGATAGTCCCAGTAGTTTGGAGTGGGGGGAAGGGTCTTCTCCTTTTGGGTCTTCTCTTTTTTTTTGGCTGTCAAATGGCTAGAACATTTTCATAACAGGTCTTCTAACTGCAAACTTCCAGCACCTCCCCATCTGCACTGCACCTCCCTGATGTTTGCACAACATTGCAGCAGTCTCTTGTTGCTGGAAGAAGGGAAGTGAGCTTTCTTAGTGAAGCAGGACCATACATTGTGCCTCTGTATGTTTTCCTGGTAATAAGTGTATGCTGCAGCTGCTTTTTTCTTTACCATCCATAAAGTTAAATTATTCACAACTGATTTCACTCTAAAGAGCTCTCTCATGTACATTTCAAAAATAGAACACATTTAAATGAAAGTGAAATCTTCTTTCTAATCTACATGAGAGTTAGTGCTTCTACTCCTAAGAGACGTCTTTGAATTACTACAAGAAGGTTACCTTGCTTCTAATATACACCTTTATCTGACAATTCATCCCCCTCAAAGCTACTCTTTCCAGCTCAGTAGTGTGTATAAATAACATGCTATGAAAATGTTGTCTTTTCTAAGACCTTTTTTTTTTTTTTTTAATTTGTGGGCATTACCTGTATATGAAGAGACTTCTGCACTAGTAGACAAGAACTTCAGCAGCTCAATAATCTTCTCCATTGCACTGAACTTCTCCAGAATCCTCACAGATCTTCAGAAATCATTCCAAGTTCTAAAATACATTAGAAACAAGTATACAAAGAACCAGGACTCTTTGATTTTGAAAATACCTCAGGTCAAGGGAATAAGTGTCTATCAAGTAATACAAGACAGCAGCTTGCTGCTCAGGAGAATATGGCTCTGCAGTATTCTCTTTTCCCACCGTTGGCCTTCCTATTTGTTTCTTGTGTAGCAGCTGGTTGGATTATCTGCTTGCTCAGAAGAGTTTTTGGAATGGAGCTGGGGTGAAGGTTTTAAACTAACAGGGCCAAGTGTCTGAATTCCTTCCCAAGTGCTCTGCTGGAAGTGAACTCTTTGCCACTTTTCTTGGCATGAGCAGATCTTCACTCTTAATGTTAGCATTTCATAAAAGTTGGTGGCACCATACCTATGAAATCCATTATGAACCCCTTTGTGGCATGTAAAACAGCATGATGTCTTCCTACTTTTGGCTCAGGTTTCTATTGCCAGAAGGAATTCAGACAAAATTATCTATCTGAGGTACCTCAGGTTTCTTGGCCAGCCTGGTTTGATGATGTCTGGGGGACTGGAGGGAAAGATGGGGTTGCAATATCATCTATTGGTGAGGCAAGTCCTACCTCATACTCCATCACAGCTAAAGTTGCATTTCTTTTGTTTTCTTTTTTTCGGTGGCAGCCGGCAGATCCTGCATTGATCAGCACCAGATTTATTTTTATGTCAACATCTAACAGCCTCTAAGTCTTTGACTTATTGTGGTCTGTAGGTTTCCTTCAATTCTGTTCCTTTCTGGTGATGTTGCCTTAACTTATGCCCCCCTCACTGAAACACTGGCTTCTTACTGCAGCATGCTATAAATTATATATTGCTTATGGTTTGCTTACACATATTATGGAAAATGTTGCTGTTGCCTCTGCTGAAAGAATGATTGGGTCGTAACATGTTTCATGTTACAAAATCTCTGCTATATTTTCAGAGGGAAAAACCCTGTCTAGTTGTCTTCCAGGTTTCTGATTATCTGTAATTTTTTGACAATTTTTGACAATAAGGAAATAATGCAATCATGGTAACTATCAGGAAGGAGGGAGATACTTTACTTTCTGCAGCTCTGAGAACATATTCCAGGGAAGTCTTAATTTTCATCTGTGCTGGTGCAGTGTGATGTGATAAGATTTGTGTGAGAAGTTGCTAAAACTTAGAGGCAGAGGTTAGGGAGGGAGTGAGGACCAGGAAGAGCTACCCAGGTGTTAGCAGTCACCTATAAAAGCTCTGAACAGGCCTTGAGGAGTGCCTGTGCTGTGGGGGAGGGCTTTTCTGGCTGCTGCAGAGCCTTCTGGGTGCTCAGCTGAGGATGTTGGGGTCAGTTAAGATGACTGTGTGGGGCTCAACTGGAAAAGCATGAGAGCCTAGCCCAACCTAGCAGTGACTGACTTCTTCACTGTCGGTGGGGTGGTAAAGAGGGAACTGAAGTGTGCTTGAGACTGTGTGCCTGAGTGCTGTAGTCAAGCCAGTAGATAGGATTACAAGTATCTGCTTTGCAAGAGATGAAGGTAAAAGGGAGACAGCCTGCTTGGAAGGAAGGGAGAATTATGTCTTCCTGGGAAGCTCTCTTATGTCTCTTTGGATCGGAGGAAGCAGAGCAGTACTGATGCTGGGAATGGTTGGTCTGCCAAAGGTAAGTGCATTGCTAAAGGTGTTGTGAAGAACTCTCCCACTCTGAAGAGGGGAAGGTGCTGGCTGATGGGTGCTGATGGCTTAGCACGATCAGGGATTGAAGCTGTATGTCTGGGAAGGATGAGGTTGCTTGCACCTTGGTGCCTACGTGTGATACAGAGTCCTCCCTGGGGGCAGCCCATGGTCCAATCTGGATCTGTTGTCTTCTGCTCTTCAAGTAGAGCTAAAAACATGCAATGTTTATCTAAGGCTTTACTAGTACAGTTAAGCTCTGTGGTTTCTTGCTGAATGTTTTCTGAAATAGTAAATCTGTATGGCTAAACTAATCTTCACTCTACCTTCAGGCTGATGGCAGTGTTATGATTGCAGAACTTAAGTGCCAGGTGAATGTATCCTGTTTTGTCAAACTGTCATCCTTTTCCACTGCAATCAACTGCCAAGTGACTTTATTTTCTCACCCCAAACTGTTAATGGAGCTATTTACATTTTTCCAACTATTGTTAAACTCAGTTGGTGAACTTGGCTGGCAAAACTCTTGATGGTTACAGTGGAGGCCAGTTTACATATATTGCTGTTTCTCTGTTAATTAGTGGATTTATATTTTCTCCTTTCCAGTCCTTTTGAGCAATTCGGGGAACTGCAGTGGGTGCATCTCATGCTGTCTGCTGCCTAAGAGACTGAGGGAAGGAATTAAACTGATTAAAACCCATTTATTCTTTGTGATGTAAATTTGATGACTTAATTCTATGTACCAAATCACAAGTGAGTTGGTCTGCTAGCTTTGCCAATATTCTAGTATATGCAAGGCTTCCACCAGCTCCACCAGTGGAAATGGGTTTTGTTGTAGCCCTTTGATCAGAGGCACAACACTCTTTATCCAGTGCTAGCTATAACAGCAAATCTGTCTCTATCTGAAGTTAACCAACAGCCCAATTTCTTTGCTAAGATTCTTGTTGTCTTTGGAGGAGCAGAGTATTCCTCTGTAATTCTTTCCTTTGGAGAGGTTTTTACACCAATGCTATGGGATGTGTGGAGCGTGGGTGTTTTTTTGCTAAGCTCTCATTAACTTCCAAGTTCTAGAAATGCCCATCTTTATATGTCCTGTTTAAATGCACAAAATCTTTGCTTACTGGAAGCCACAGAAAATAATAGCATGACTTGAAAGATAGGGCAGAGCTCTGCTTTCATGGGGGGGGGGGGGAGGGGAGAGGAAGAATAATAGACCATGTCAGAGCAGCCAGTACTTGGTTAGAAATAAAATACTGCATAGTTTCACCTGAAATGTTCCCTCTAGCTTCTTCTTAACTATTCATTTCATTCATCTGCTCTAAGTCAGCCAGTAAACTAATGTGAGAAAGTCGCATGCCAGTCCAGAATCATTTATCCTGTGGATAACATGATCAGAACTCCCTCAGGATGGTATTAACCTTTATATTGATTCAATCAAAGAACCTCACATGTGATTTCTCAAGCTGCTATATGCTAGGTGTGAAGGGAATGCAATCGAACATTATTCATCTTGTAGCTGAGTAATTAAGCAATGTTTTGGTAAAAGTAACAGCAAAGACGCTCACTGTGATATACTGGATATGTTACAATTTTATAATTACAGAAGATTATTCCAATTCCTTTTTCTCTCATCTTGTCTCAGCCTTCTAAAGTTCAGAAGTTATCATGCTTGTTATATAAAGTGTTTCCTCTCCTCCCTCCCAAATTAGCTGTTAATTTAAATGCAACTATACTTTTAATTATCTGCCAGTACTTGCTTGACCAACCTGAAAATATTCTGACTTGACCTGTGACACTTTGGATCATGTCTAGCTAAACAAACAAATAGACCAAAGTCCACTGTGCAGTACAAATTATTGAAGTCACTTCCTTGAACCCCAGCAACAGAACAGTTATGTCAGAGTAATGATACAGGGCAAGATGTTTGCTAACATTAACAGGAATAGCATGCCAAAACCAACAGATCATCAATACATGCCTCTGCTAGTGCTGCTTGTGCTCTTTCACCCGCTTGCATTTAATGCAAAGGCCTTTACTGTTTGCTTCAATCTTCCAAGCACTGTATTTTGGAAGCACTCTTTCCATTAATGGAAAATTGCTTTAGAAATGTTGCATACGGTGAATGTACACTCTTCAGGTGGAGCTCCCCCCACCGTGCTCAGCTGGGGTGTTCTGAGAGCTGCTGCGCGCCAGGAGCAGAAGTGACTGTTTCTATACTTGAACAGCATAGCATGTCACGGAGGAGTTTGCTGTAGGATGTCAGGAGTACTGCCAGTAACAGAAGACACAGGAGAAGCTAATTAGCCAGGAATTATCTAATGTATAAATTAGCTAGAGCAATAGATTTACTGCTGCTACTCTTAAATGAACTGTCATACAACTCTTGCAAAGGGTTGCCCTGAATTGATTAGCCTCCTTTCAGAGGGCTGTTGTCAAAGCATGAGTTAAGGGGACTTTCCACTCAAGTCTCTTGCATTCAAGGTTGGAATATGGCCCTGTGCTTTATAGTAGGTGAGCAGCTACAAGTTCGTAGAAATCTGTTGCCTCACTTCTGTAAATTGTGACTTCCTCCCACCCTTTCCTTTTATTTATTTATTTTTTTTGTAGTACCTCTGGACTGTCTGTGTTCCTCTAAAACTGAGGAATGCAGATAGCCCTGGGAGTATTTAGTTGTTGTCAGTAGAATGTGGTCGTCATACTTGGTGGGTTTTTTTTTAATGAGGGCCTTTCAAAAAAACCCTTCACTATTGTGTGTGATTTATGGTGTCAGAGGAGCTAATTAAAAATAATAGGAAACTGCCCAAAAGAGTGTAAGTGGAATTGAATCCAAATGGAAATCTCAGTTTTGGCCTTTCTTCTACTTTCTCCTGAATTTTGAAACTCTTACTGGAGCATTCTTGGGATGAGACATATTATAATATGCCTAAACTAGGGCGCTGAATCCAAAGTCATCTGAGCATAGGGTAAGTATAGAACTCTGTGGCTTGCATATCTGACTGGCTGCAACCTTTTGAATGTGGATTTTTAACTACTTGAATATATCTTTAAGTGTGTAATTTCAAAAATACAATTTTACATTAGTCGTATGTGCAAGAGGAATCTAAATATTATCTTGGGAAGACTTTCTATTCTCCTTTCACTAGCAATAGCTCTTCTTCGTGTTTCTTGTCACAATTCCTCTATAATTTTGCTGTTTGTTCTCATTGTAAACCTCTTGTTATGCTCCTCTGTATGAAGCGCAAACATGTGTTTTGTGGGCCGAAGGAAGACAAGGTTCTACCCTCTCTACCTCCACGGTTTTGAGAGTCAATTTTAGATGTTTTATGAACACAGAAAACTAAATATAACAGTGCTAGTAAAACAAACTGAGAAGCGCGCAGGCACGTAGATAGTGTACCACAGGTTATAAATATCTGCTTAAGTTTTATTTCAGAAGAGAGAACAGTATGGACTCTCTTGCAGTTCAACAAGAAAATTCTTGTGGCTAGTGGTAAATGATCCAGCTGGCATTTTGATTAGCTCTAGTTGAGAAACTTGCATTCAGGGCTTTTATTGTAGCTTATACAAGCTGTGCAAGTATTTATGCCACATCCCAGTGGAAAGCAACAGAAGATGTATATGCAGTTTGGGTTTGCTGTTAGAATTAAAATATGTACTAGCTTAAAAATGAGAAGAAATATTGAATGACTGGGTTTAAAAGCATTTAACTTACTAGCAATAACCTGTGCTGCTTTTTTAATCAGGGCAGCACAGCAAGGCAATAGAAAGTCTTGAAGTCTCTGGTCAGGCTAGTGCTTTCTCCTTTGGAAGGACCCAAAGTACTGGGACAATGTTCAAAGAATCCTCAGAGATGTCTGGTAACCTCTCTGTCCCCAATGCCTTTCACTCTAGTGGGAATCTCTGTACGCTGCTTCGTTGGCTTTTTGCCCTGCACAAGTTAGGCAGTTTTTTAGGTAACTTTCTAGGTAGATTGTGTCCTACTAAAGCTTTGGATGCCACTGCAGTCCTCCTCTCACACAGTCCTTGTTCTCCAGTGCCTCTGTAATCCCCCGAAGGAGCCCTGCTTCTCTTTCCAAAGTCCACCCTGACCCAGGCTTGAATTTCTACGGGATCGTCAGAGAAAGGGGTGAGAAGGGAGGAGGTGACAGCCCCTGGCAGCTCTCCACCCACCCAGCCAGTACACCACAGCCTGTGGTAAGCCCTCCTCCCATCGCCATTTGACTTAAAGTTGCTGTTTGAATAGTTGCAACCCAGGAGAGCACTCAAGGGAAGAGGATAGAGAGGATGAGTGAGAGAGAGCCAGAGAGAACCTCCCAGGGGCTTCCTGTGCCTCTGACCCTCTCACGCCAGAGGAGCGAGCAGCATCGCGTGTCCTGCCTCCCTCGCTGGAGAGCCGCTGCTGTAGAACAGCTCTTGATTTTGCTGTAGAGCTGGACTTCAGAAAATACTTTGTTTTTCATGCATTTGGTTTGTCAGAATGAATGTGACCTGCAGGCTCCTGAGGAGTTTATATAATACAGCATGTTGTCACTTGTCCATGGGTAACACAATGCTAAAATCCCTGCTGAGCTCTGAGATAAAAATCTGATGCTTTTCCATTTAAACGGAGGAAAAAGTAATAAAGAGTTTAACCTGCCAATTTACACATCCTCCATATATCTAGAGTGCCAGGCCCTATTACATGAGAGATGTGAGTAATAATAAAAAAAAGTTGTTGTTACCTTTGGTACCAGTAGAATCCTGCCCTTGTACAGGTAACTAGAATCGATGTTTCGGGTTATTGTGTAAATTGCATTCCATAGCTTGTGCCTCCATCTGTTCCACCTCTACCTGAATCTGTCAAACCAATATCATCTCCCACTGCCTCTATTTAGAAATACACTAGAATAACTGCCAAGAAGTATTTGCAGCACTCCTGCTTATTGGCTTTGAGGCAGTAAGGATTTCACTCCTAGACTGAGCTTTCTTGGTGGCCTGGTGAATGGTCAAGAGCTAGGTGGTGGTGGCCAAGGGTGACGTTTTAGAGTATGTCTTCTGAGCGCGTGGCAGACGGCTAGCTGTGTCCTTCTGCGAGCCGAGGAGAAGCCCTGGGAGCGGGGTTTGCGGGGTGGCTGGCCAGAGCTCGTGCCCCTGGGAGGGGGGGAGATGTGTTGCTGGATACAGCCTGGCACACGGCTGAGTGCGTTTATGCAGAGGGAGCTCACTTGTGTCCGCAACAGGTGACGCGGATGCGCTGCTGCGAATCGCCGTGTAGTGTCTGCACACGAGAAGTACTTATCTCGTTGTCTGAAGTGCTAGTCTGGCATACTGCCATTTCCACAGCACTGTGGGGTAGTTTGCAAAACCACTCCAGGTCTGGCTCTTAAGGAGTAGTGTGTAAGGAACTGGCAGGTCTTCTCCCAAGAGCTGTCTCGTAGTAAGCATGCGAGGATGGTATGCCTGACCTTGAGTCAAAATAATCTTAGTGACAGCATTAGGAAGGGTTCTCTGCTCTGGCGTGTGGCTGGCTCTAGGGGAACCTTCTCCTGTCCTGCAGGATGCAGGAGTGAGTTCAGCTCCTGAAGTGTAAAAGATCATGTAGTGGTTCTTCATCAAGTGATGCCATATAGACTGTAAATATGTGGCAGAATAGTGCTAATTGTCTCTTCTAACCACTTTTGCAGGTTGGCGTGTGACCAGCTTGTGTCAGTAACAACTGTTACTGTTCTGCTTTCTTCTATTCCTCAAACTCTAGGGAACAAGAGGTTAAATACCATCTTGGAATATTTTTGTTATTTTTTCAGAACTGTGGATGAACCAGTATTTTACAAGCTAAGATTTTTCTAATAGCCTTGAAGTCCCCAGCAGTGTTCAGAATGCAAATTAATCAAGGGTCCTGTGGATAAAATACCATGTGATCATGTAATTAAAACCATGCGTATGTACAGTGGGGCCAAATTGAAGTTGCATGGGCAGTTCTAATTCTGGCAGTTCTTAATTTCAGAGTGCTTGGCTTAGCAATAAAATGCTGTTTTATTGTAGTTCTTGGATGTAATTGAAAATATACTGGGAGATGAACAAGTGAAGTAGGAAACAACACTGAAGATAATTACAAGCAGATATTCATTTCAAGCAGAGAAGTTAATCTTCCTTTGGGCTCTTGGGCCTGTTTTAACAGGGTAATTAGCCATAGACCCTGTGGCTTTTGACTCCCAGTCCCAGTTCTAACCTTTGCATCCTAATAAATGAGGATACCAAGTTTGGTGCCGAGGAGAAGCTGTCAGAGGCACATGTATTATGCATGCCTGGACTGTAGGGAAAGCAGTCTGAGTTCAGTTGGACCCTGCTTGCTTCAGCAAGGACATACAAGGACTGTGAAGGCGGATGGTTGCAATGAAGCAAAGAACCACTAAAGCAATTTCACTTGTGTGAACGGGTGAATTATTAGTCCTCTTCCTCTGCGTTGGCTTTTATTTGCAAATGTATACGGTTGTAGCTGAAGTCAGCCTGGCAGAGAGACAATGTCAGTGAATTTGGTTTCTCCTTTACATTTTTCCAGCTTTGCTTTAGGTTCATACTATTCAGCCCTTCTGTTTCCTTTTCTGTAATTGAGAAGGCGTTCCTTAGGCATCTCCAGATGTGAGTCACGTTTGAAAGACCTTTCATTATGAATCTGCTGCAAACGATTTTCTCACTCTTTCCCTGCTGCACAAAAGTAGGGCCTGTGTTACGGGAGCTGGTCCTTGGCGTGTTTTTGCTTGTTCATTTCCTTTGCTGCCTTCAGGCTCGAACGCCCTGTCCAGAGGGTCTCCTTCGGAAGGTGTTGGAGTGGGAGAGGTCTCTGGCTGCCACTGCTGCTACGGAAAGGGGTTTATGGATTTGCAGTAGCAGGAAAGAGTTCTCATCGCTGCTAGCGGCTTGCTGGCACACTTCCGATGATCCAGCCCTTCCGAAACCCACATGGAGCCAACAGCAAAATCCTGTATTAGGTCATGTAATCTGGTCTATCCCATCTCCAACAGTGAGCAGTGGATTCAGAACAGGGTGTGTGGGTGGGGCAATATGAGAGCTGATGATGAAGCAGCTGCCTTACTAGCTCTGGCAGTTGCCATTTGAGTTGCACAGAATATGATGTAAAGTTGATAGCGTATATGCAAACTGAAGCATTCCAGTGTATCAGAGGCACCTTACTACACAGTGTCATCTGCTACTATGGACAACTGTCCTCGTGCAGGTTTATGCTTTCAGAAAAGGAGGTAAATGGTACAAAAATTAAATTGATTTAGATGAGCCAGGATCAGGCCTAGAAACTTTCATAAAGTGTTTTGCCAGGGGTGCGTGTGTGGGAGGGATCCACCCAAAAAACTTTGCTTGTTTTTCTAGCTTGCAAAAGCTAAACTTTCAGCTGCTTGGAAGAAACTGGACCAGACTTAGTTCCTCTTGCCCAGAGCGAGGATGATGCTGTCTCCCATAAGTACCTGAGGAGGAGTAAGATGATGCAGGCTGCCGCTGGGAAACGGAAGGTGCTTTGAGTGTAGTGGGGCTGGCTTGACTGCGTGAGCAGTGAGCCCAAGAGCTACAGTCTGTGTGGCTGAGCCATGCAGGATCGCTGTGAAAACTTGCTACCCTCAGAGTATAGCCTCTTTCTTGGAAAACACAATAAAAATGGATAGCTTATTTAAAAAAAAAAAAAAAAAAGAAAAAAAGAAAAAAACACTAAGCGTAATTTGTGACCCATTTCTTCCAGGCAACTGGAAAGGAAGGCTTTTGCCAAGCTAGAAGGGTAAACATTGAGTCCAAGTCCTGAAAGCTGCAAGGGCAGTCTGGTAGGTTAAAATGAAATAAATACTGCCCTCTGCTTCTCGTGGAAGTTAACATTTTTCAGATTTATGGAATTCCCAGTATCTAGCACTCGTTGATTCTTTCTGTAAAACAGCTGACGTGTTCAGCGTCGGGCTTACCATTAAGGCCAATGGGAACGGCTGGGATAGTCATCCCTGCTCCATTTTGCACTGTGCCTTGAAGGTGGGGGGAGTCGCCCTCAAAAGTTTCCCAATGAGGGAACTCAACTGAAAACTAAACGAGCTGCTAGTTTCATGGGAAGACTATTCCCTTAGGCAAAATTTGTGGGTGTACTGAGCCATCTACATTTTAGTTTGTTGTTAACATACAACCCAGTGAGTTTTCTGTATGTTCATTAACACTCTTCCAGTGCGCTGTGGGTAATGCTGCTTTCAGTCCTGCAGCCCCTCGTCTAAGGCAGCATGAAATCAAAAGGTGATCAGTGGAAATACGAAGCCCCCGTACCTCCCCACACATCTCTTTCTCTGGGGGATTTTCTACCCCTCCAATTCTTAGACGTGTCAAATAGTGATTTGCTCCCTACGTCGCATGCTCCAGCACGCTGGAGCTGTGTTGCACAGCTCTGCGCGGTCACTGTAAGGCTGTGGCAATGCCAACTAATAGGGATGCTTTGAAGCTACAGAAATACTAGGCAGCTTGATTTTGTCTGTGTGTGTGGTGTCTGTGTGTGCTATAAATGGAGGGGGAAAGGATTAAAATTTTACATGCTCTGGAGCTGGCTAAATCTACTAAATATTGTATGACTGTCTTTGTCATCAATAATTCAAGAAAACCTGAGTCCAAAATGACACTCTCACTTGGACAGCCATAGCTGCAGGCAGAGCAGAAAGGATTTAAGCCAATTGTGGACTTGGTGCTTTGTTGACTGTAAAGGTGGAAGAGCACCTGAGGTCCCTGCGGTCTTGAGAAGAGACGGGAGCAGAACAAAGCAGAATATTGCTGCAGAAAAGGCAAAGTAGACCTGGCTCTTTGCTACAATTGTATTGATAGATGTAAGGGTGTTGAATATGTGCTGCAGCAGAAGTTATGCTCCCCTGAAATGCCAGATTAATTTAGGAATGTGTCAAATATCTTTTTATCCTATTTGTGTAGAAGATACTGCACATAAAAATGACAGCACTTAGTCCCTGCTCCCTTTTACTAGCTGGATTGGATGCAGAGAGGGGAGGCTAGAACATGGATTTCTGTCGTGTGGAGGATGCAGGTACTGGTCTGTGTGCTGGGGGAGATGGGAAGGAGCTGGGTTGTGACTTCGCTCCAGCAGCACACGACCGGCTTCAGTGTGTGCACAGAGATGGGGCTGTGCCTCCAGTTCCTCGGTTCCCCCCCAACCTCTGCTGGAGGCTGTGATGTTACAGCAGTGACTATCCAAATGTCTGCGGGCCTCAGTGGTTTGAGGAACTCTGCTCTCCAAACTTTTCTGCCCCCTTTCATGGAGCCTTCGGATCTATCACCGCGGCAGAGGGCTGGAAGGCGGGTGCTCAGCTCCACCGAGGGCTCGCTCCCGTGAGGAACGGCAAGCCTCAGCTGAAGCAAAGGGGCCGGGGGCAGGAGCAGCTTTCTGGCCAGGCCAGGTGGAGGGGTTTGTGTTACTTAAGTTTGCATTTTGACTTCTTTATTCCTTTTTTCAAAGGATTTGTTTTGTTTTATACAAAACAACTTTGTGCTAGAACCAGAAAATGGAGCTCTAATGTTTCAGCAAATTTAAATAACTTGGATATGTTTTTCTGGAGCTGATAACTTCTGGCATGAGGATCTGTTCAAATTCACTGGAACTCTGCTTCGATACCTGTGTCACCACCCCATCAGGAGCATTCCTGAACTCTTAGGCCTCCCCAAACCGCGAACAATCGAGGTGCTTCAAACCAAGGCACAAAGGTGTAACTTCAGTGGTCAGTGAAAATGCATGTGGGTTGTATAGAAGAACATGGCAACCACTTCTTTGACTGCTTTTCAACTGGTGCTGTTATTCTGGCCAAATACTATGAACCTAGTCCAGGGTGGGTGTAAGGGTTTATTTGTTTCTGGTGGCCTTGGTGGGGGTGTGTGTTTTGTTTGTTTGTGGGTTTTTTTTCCCTCCCCCTTCCCTTTAAGAGCCTGACCAGGCCATGCTTCATTGCTTCTGGGCTCTAAAATGAAATGGATAGATTTAAAAATTCAACTCCTCAGATGAGAGTTTAGTTTCTGTCTGGAGTGGGTTGGCCCTCAAAAGCCTCAGGCTTTTTTGCCAGCTAGACTGGGAAGGATCTTTTCCCCTCAAACTTCTTCCATTTCTAGAATCTCAAATGAACCTTGTGATCAAAAGAATAAAATATTCAGTTGAGAGCTCTGGTCTCCATAATCACATGATTGTTCTTGCAATATTTTTTGACTGAAATGAGAAGATAATAAAAGCCTCTTCTCATGAAATTTTCAGCCCAATTTTATGCTGCTTCACAGTCTGGAGCAAGAATCTTTCTTTTTGGCATTCCTATCTGAACTTCACTGACACAAAGGTTTCTACTGACTGCTAACCTGCAAACCTCCAATGCATATGTGAGCAATTCTATTAAATTTAAACATCAATGAAATTATTCAGATGAATAACTCTAAAGGATCAATCCCTTTAAAGTGGGCAGATGAAATTCTGGTTGTTTCTCAGAGCTCTGTTTGAACTCAATGAGGCTTCTGAGAGCAGAGATCAAACCCAGGTAGGACATGATTGACATCTTGATACCAAGTATTGTCTGACTTCTTCTAATAACCTCATCCAAAGCCCATAGAAATAACTGGATCCGGTCTCGAGTGAGTAGAACACAGACCTGAGACCCGAGTTCTCGTTTCACTTTGGGCTGGGAGCGGGTCCAAATCATTTTCCCTCTTCTAGGACATGGCCCAAGTCCCTGAAGTCCCTTAGGCTTCAAAGGAGACTCAGATCAAGCCTTTAATAGCAAGACACGCTGTGAAAGGGTCAGGATTCTGACAGGGTGTAATCTAATGTACCCTGAAGACAGCTACAGCCTTTGCAACAAGCCCTTAAGGCGTTTTATGATAGATTAAAAAGCAATATATATTTAAAACTCAAATTGTCAAAACTTTCTCTTTCATATACTTTAATTTAAGGACTTTGCTACTGCTGGCATACTGCTAGCTTTTAAGTAAATCTGCATTACGTGAGTAGTTAATGCAAATAGCTAGTTTTATATAAAACATTTTACTTCAAGCAACATGGCTAAGGATATAAGTACTATATTTCCTTTAATGTGTTGTAGCTGCATTATATATTTCGCTTACGTTTTTATGTAATTATAGGTACAAATTATTCACATTTGGTCTTATGAAGCCCTGAAAAGTTATGTCTCATGAGTCAGCATGTAATTTCCTTCTGCACAAATTGCAGAATTATGCGTCAAAGCTAAGTACATTGAATAATGGTAATTTACAATTGAATTCCTATGGATTTACATATTACAACCACATTAATGCCAAAGGAATCCACAATATTGTCAAATAGGTTAATAATGGTTACTGTTAGCACAGAGAATGCTGGAGGAATTAATAATGATTAGCCACTTATTTCAAATGTATGCAAAATTATGCAGTTACCTTGAAACTATGAAAATTTTTTTTTTAAAGTAGTTCAAAGGCTGGAAAGTGAATGTTTTTGTTATGAAGGGTTAGCCACGTGAAACTTGGGTCACTGTGCTGGTGCTGGAGTGAAAACGGTGGGATGGCTCTTACAGGCTGCTGGGGGCTCTTGTAGGGAGCGCTGCCCGAGTTTGGAAGCTCCTGGAAACTCGACACTCCTGAACTTGTAGAATTTTTCCTGCTTTCCAAGGTATTTCCTGTCATCTAGGCTTGCAGTCCTGGTGTCCTGCTCCATTCAGCATTCTCCTTCCTTTCTCTCAGTACACAATGCCAGACCAACAAAATTCTATACTTACGCCTTTGTACTATCTTAAAAATTCCTCCTCCTCAGCTCTTCACTGCTAAAACATCTGTTCATGAAGTCAAGAGACTCCTAGTGACTTTGAACTGGCTCATAAATAACCTGCCTCCATTCTACTTCTTTCTGAAAATACAATTTATCCATGAGAAGCTTCAGAAATAAGCCACTGAAAATAGATGTTGAGAAATTGGTACCACTTGGAGATTAAACCTTAAATCTAGACGGAGCGCACTTCTGCACTGTGGTGGCAGCTCGAGAGCTGCAGTGCAGGCTCCTTTCAGTGGCTGTTTTCCCCCTTTTAAACACTGTCTAGGCTCCGTGCACCTGGTTAAGTCTTGTCTGCTGGGGGTTGGGATGAGGCCACGAACATCTTTGAACAAGGATAATGGAGCTGGGGCTCCAATCAGTCTAGCTAGTGCATGGAGTCCGCGTCAGAGGCCGATGATGACCTGTCCTTCATGGACTGTCTGACAGATGGTCAGTCCAGATAAGAAGTAGAGTTTGAGCAAGGAAAAAAGACTCCCACGTCAGGAAAGTTAGAGCTAATGTGCTAATTTTCAACTTTGTTCAGATTGTGTTTCTGTGCTTGTGGTACAATATTAACGTTCAGCTCCTCATGTCGGAGTATTCACATACATGGAAATGCAGAGGCACAAAGAAACTTGGTTCTGTTATAACTGTTTTATGAATTGGTGTGGCAAACTTTATTTATGTCTTTCCCGAGAAGGGAATGCAAATAGCAAATGTTCTGGAGTGCGTGGGGAAGGGAAATAAAACCTGCTGCAAATGGATGAGGCCTGTCATTTGTAGAGTCATTAATATTTAACTTTCCTCTTTCACAGGCTATTACCAGTTGAATTTGTGGGATGCCAAAGCTTTTCTGCTTTGGATGAAACATAGATTTGATCCTGCCAGACTTGAAAGGTGCTCATTTTTATTTTCCTGATCACAGTACATGCAATGCATTTCAGACAAGTTTACAACAGAAAAACATGCAGCCCTGGTGCTCGGGAGCCTGGGCTCTGCAGTGGGCTTTGCATTTCACCCTGCCTGGACTAGCTGGGGGAAGGTGCATCTCAACCTCGTGCAAAAGCTTTTTACCCTCTGCTCAGCATGAGTTAATGGCGTTTCAGCTGTAGGAGTATGTATTAATGTTTTGATCATAGAAGGAGCTCACTTTGCTAATTGTTTCAGTGTGTTCAGAGTGGATGGGCACGTTTAGCAGCTGCACAAAGCAAAATGAGAATTCACACCTGCTTAAACAGAGAGAAGGAATGGATGAAATAAGATATGTTTGTTTCTTCCTGCTTCATTCAGAGCAAGTGTTTGCTAGCTGTTAAAATGGATGCTATACAAGAATATTTTACAGCCAAAGGTTTTTTAATTATGAATTATGGTTTTGTGCAATAAGAAAAAGAGTGAATCCATGACACCACCTGGTCTCTGTATAAGCAAATGGCTAATAAGCCAATTCCAGAAAGCAGCTGGTTTGCTTTCTTCACCAGAAAAACAAAAGCACGCTTAAGCTTTGATTTAGGACAACCTTTTGATGAACAGGAATGGTATAAGGAAAAATACTCTTCTAGTCAATTTGCACATTTTATGGGGATCCGTCTAGAAGGTGGCTGTTACAGGAAGATAAGGATTCTAATTTTGTAATTGAGTGCACTCTGAAAAGACAATTAGGAGCTAATGTGATAAGTAATTGTAAATTATAACAGCAGAAGAAACCTGATTCACAGTCCTCTGTGAAAACTGTATTTGTGTATTCAAATGATGCACTGGTACTTTTATATCCCCTGCATGTACATTTTATTTAATAGAGCTAGAAAAAAAGATTTCTGTACAGTTTTGATTAAAAAACAAATTCAAAAATAATGCTGGGGTGCAAATGTGTATCAGCCTCAAGTGAATCTCGCTGCAGTACTGGAACAATACTAGAGGATAATAATTTGGCAGGTCTGCCACTTAAGAGTACGCATGGGTATAGTGCCTGCTATCTCTAGTCTTATGAGATTTGCAGGGTTTGATCTATGTCTTGTCAGGGATAAATGCCCCAGTCAGTGGAGAACAGGTGGAAATTTTAGTGCCTTTCTTACAGCAAGAGGACAATATTGGGATCTGTCAGCATAAAACCTTATGGTGCAGGTTACAGTAGTAGCTCCAACACTGGGGAGCTGGAGCCCCAGGCTAAGGAAAGATGCTTCTTTGCTTATGGTGCTGGCTTACTGCTTGGCAGATGTATGTATGGTTCCTTAATTTGCCCTGTGTCGGTGGGGTGTTTTTCTCCTTTTCTTTCCTCCCTTGCTGTAGACTTTCCACTCAGCATTGCTTTTATTTTTCATTATTAAAGTGAAGATAACTGTGTACTGCCAGGGAAGAAGTGAGGAGTTGGAACACTGTGATTATAAAGGATGAAGTATCCTGTGTCCATCGACAAGTTGTCCCAGCAGCTCTGACGCTTTCCCACTCTAATTGGCTCTGCTCTGGCTCTGCATAGGGTTCTGCTGTAAAAGAGTGTCAAGAACAAATCTCCTTGCCCTTACTGCTTTAGGCTGGTTTAAAAATTTCCAAGGACCCTCTGTCAGACATGGCTAGAGCAGGCAGTAGTTGAGCTCCAACTAACTGTTCACAAGCTCTTCTGTAGTGTTGTAGTCAGTTTTTTTTTTTTTTTTTGGGGGGGGGGGGTGTTCTGTGCTTAACTCTTAAGAAAAGAGACTGAAGTAGTTTTCTAAGGCTTTTACCAAGCTTTTATATTTAAGCATTAAAGTGGTTTCAAGGAGCTGAAAGTTCATTTAAAAAAAAAAAAAATCCATGGGTTGACCAAAATGCCATGCTTTCTTAGCCTGCTCATGAATCTGTGCTTCTAGGTCCCATGCTACGTAGCATGGTAGCTATAGGGGTGCAAAGGCTTTGCTTTATTCCCTGTACACTCCTGTCCACACCTGTACCTGGCCCGAGATGGGGGAACGTGAGGGTGCTCTCCCTGCATCATGGTAAGTAGATGGGAATGCTCTTGTGGCAACCAGCAACTGCAAGGGAGTTTTCTTACCCTTCTGCTTTTTGACCTGAATCTATGCAAAAGGCAATAAAGACTTAAATTTTTCTACTCTTCAACCTGAAATGCAATAATCTTAATTTCCTGAAAACAGTTTTCTTGTGTTCTGCATTAGAGAAAGCAGTTGTCAGTGTGCCATAGTTACTTGCACATATTTTACCTAATAGGATTTAATTCTGGAAGGATTTCCAGTGTTTTTAATCTATAGACCATTTTTCACCTCTGCATTTCTCAGGGGCTAGTTTCAGCCTTATCCAGCTTTTAATTAAAAAACCAACAGAAGCAGTATGGTTTACAGGTGCTTAGGAAGGTCAAGCAGTAATGGTCTTAAGAGCATTTGGTTTAAAAATTACTGATAGATGGTATTGTTTAGCAGCTTATTTTTGTATTTAAACAGCCTCTTACTCCATGATAAGACCATGCATCACATCTTGACCTAAATATTTTTTATTTTGAATTTTAACTTCTGCAGCGTTTGGCAGAAGCTCTCAAGAAACTTGACAAGATCCAGTAATTCTTTCCCTTTAGGAACTTTCACCAGTTTGATATCTTTGGCCTCACTTGATGCTCAAGTTGTTCCAAGCATTCTTATTTTTTCAAGCTCAGATCTGTTTAAGAATACATTATTTTGATTTATAATTCTTCTTTTTCTAATAGTTTTCCAGTTTTTAGATCTCCTCATCTGGTATTTTTATGGTCAGCCACAAAGTATTAACTTTACTGGATAGATTTCAATTCTTCTCCTATAAAATAGTTGTTTAGCTGTAGATACAAGCTATTAAAGCATTCCTTGTTTGCTTAAGGCCCTTTATCTAAAGGTTGCTCCTGTGTCTGAGGTTATTCCTGTGTCTTTGTCTATGATGCCGCTAACGTCACCTTAAAGAAATCCAGCTTTTCTTATTTCTGTGCTTTTATGATGCTGGTCTTTCTCAGCTCTGTGTGGCTTTATTTCAGAATCACAGTTATTTGGGATCTTTTATTTTCTTACATTTTATTCTAACTTGAATGTTAGCCTTTCCTTCATGAAGTAATGCTGTTGGAAAATTAAGTTTAGAAATAAATGTTTTGAATTTTCAGACTACAAGGACGCATTGGAAAACGTTTCCCCCCATTTTTAGATGTTCCTGTAACTGTAGTTAAGAGGTTTCACATGTAACCCCTAAATCTGTACGGTTCCCTAAGAATCTCGTGGCAGTAAAAATAATTCGATTAAAGGAAGTGTAACTTTCTCACTTTCCCTTATTTATGCCTCAGCCTTTGTAGAGAGTATTAATCAGAATATTTTTGACGTGTCAGAGTGTGAAACTGTCACAACAAGTAGTACTTTCAGCAATATTAGTGAATGATTTTTGAAGTGTCAGAATATGAAACTGTCACAACAATTAGTACTTCTGTTAATATAAGTGAAAGCCACTGTAAACTAAATTAAATACTTGTGTGATTTCTTAATGCGAATGGTAGATCTTAGGAACTGGCCCATAAAAAAACAGTCCTTGTCCATTAAAAAGAAACAAGGAGTAAATTGCCTTGTCCATTAAAAAGAAACAAGGAGTAAATTGCCATGTGGTGCTCCCGTAATGGCAGCCAAGTGCTGGACTCTGAATTTCATTTTTGAAAGCAAACCCATCCTTGAGCAGAGAAGAGGGTAAACTGATTAGTTTATCACTGCTGAAATCAGCCTAGTGCTTAAATCCATCAAACCTGTCATATTATGTCTCTCAATTTCCCCAGTCTGTAGGCTTGGAACTGCTTGAGATAGGGCAGTGCCAATTTAGCAGGTGCTAAACCTACAGTAATTTTGTGTATCAGCATTTTTTTTACTTGATAATAAAACTCCAACGCTAGTGGAAGCTGCTAGTACACGGAGACTTTAGTGCCACCATAAAAACAGCATTGTAGGAAAATAGCCTTAAGGTGAGAATGGATGAGTAGTTTCAAAGTTGTTATATTGTACCTCCAAACAGAGCCAGGGTGGGAGATCTGAGCAGAATCCCAAACGCTACCATTCCCTCAAGTTTTCTTGATACATGGTGAAGGACCACGTTGTGGTTGAGCTGAAAATATGCTGCTGTAGTGCAATTTGTTACATAAAGCTAAATTTCCGGGGTCCTGCATGCAGTTCTCTGTTCAAAGCTCCCTAGCGTGGTATTTATTGGCAGTAGCTGTCCTCACACCAGACAGCTTTCTCCAAGCCTGCGTTGTTTGTCGTCGTGCCTACGGGTTCTCCTTTGGTAAAGATCTGCTGCAAGGAAGATAAAGCGAAACAAAACCAGAATGGAACAGCTTCTTTTGCTTTGAAAGGATTTAAAAATACAGGCATGGTCAATTAAAAGAACTCAGTACATATGAAGGCTCCTGAAATCTGTAAGTGACTCACCAAGCTAGGCGATGTTACCCTGGCTTTATATATTTCTTAATCCCACCTCAGGATATTTCACAAGCAACTGGCTTCCCCTGTGTAGCTCGGCAGTTTTGTTCCTGTAAATACTGTGATGGAATCTGTCAATGTAGATATGAATTAAGTAGACTTTGCAACCTGCTCTGGGCTTGTGGAAGAGGAATGAATGAGTGTATTCCGGGTGTGCGGTTAGCAGGTTTAGATGTAGGCAAAGCAGCTAAAAAGCCATTGCGATCTTCCAAAGAGCAGTGAGACTGAACAACATAATTTCCAGTGCAACCCACCATTTAGGTTTAAGGTTATTGCTTTTGGGGACTATTTTCTTTATTTCTGTAAAAAAAAAAAAAAAAAAATGCTCATTTTTTTCCATTAAATGCGATTAATTCCATCAGATATAAATCCAGACCTAACGAGGCACTAAGTGGAGATGTCTGATATCTGTACTCACACTTTGCTTCCTTCACTATTGCTCATTTCTGCTATTACAGTGTAATGTCATGGTGTGGTGAGCTGCATTCAAAACGCATTCGGAGCTTGCTTAGTTGCTCTGTTTGGGACGATGAGCTAGACGCTTTCTGCCTTGGTGTAGGGCGTCGTTAGAAATTGTGTCGAGCATTTAAGTCTGGCCAAAAAAAAAGGCAACCCTCCTCACCCCTAAAACAACAACAACAAAACTTGAAGCGACTGCACATGTCCAACTTCCTCTGCAGCTTCTCGGGGAGGAGAGCAAAGGGTTTTGCTGCGAGGGTGCGACGCGTTCCCGTGCGAGAGGCCTGGCCCTCGGTGCAGGGGGCCGAACGGTAACACAGCTGCCTTCTGGGTCCGATCTCTCTTGTTCAAGCAATGAGATGGTTCTCCATTACAAAAAAAGAAGTATGGAGTGTGCACAAGTCAGCAAAGCGGTCTGGTGCGATGCAAGACAGGGAGCAAGCCTTCACACGCTGCCACTTGGATCAAAAAAGCAATCATAGCAACAGTCTTTTAATCCTGTTCTAATATAACAATAGTAGAACAAAATGATACTATTATAATCTGTATTTTTCAGGAAGAGGATAAAGGGAGACATTTTGGTCAAGTCACAGAGTTAGAAAAAGTCAGGCATGATCCTTAAATGCGCCAGTGCAGCAAGCCCTTCGAAACGGGGCCTTCCTGGCCCTTCTCTGTAAACTATTTTGAAAGGGGATCTTTGGGGAAAATCCGTGTGTGTAGGAGTATGAAGAAAACAACACAAATGTCTACCTACATCAGGGAAAATATTAGCAAATAAGGGTTGAGCAGTATTAAGCTGATGTCTGCTGCGTAGCACTACATCCTTGGGCTGCTTGCTTCCAGGAGCTTTGTTGAAGTGCGTAAAGCTTCTAGAGTAAATGAGGCATGTTTCTAAAATCATGGGGCAGGTCTTGAAATTCTTCGTCATCCTTTCTGCAGGCTGGGTTTTGGAAGTACAAAATCTACTACGTATGGGCTGAGGGGATCTTATTAGATCCCCTTATTAGGGGATATTTAGACACCTGAATTTGGTCTGGGACAGTAGTGGGAGATTCGAGTGCCTGAATTCCTAGAATTTTCTTCATTTCTAGGCAAAAATCCCCTATAAAGTCTGTGTTCAGAGACTACATCTGGAAAGACAGAGGCCTGGTCTGAGTTGCCTTGAAGACTCGTCCCCGCGTGTGATAATATATGTGAGCACATAGTTGCACTTGATTTTAAATCTCTCCCTTAAAAACTGGGGCAGATCCTGTGTGTTTTACATGATTGTTATCAAGGTAGTGTGATGAAACTTGCGTGAGTCTTGCTGAGTAATGAAGTACAAGGTAGCCAGACTCTCCCATAGCTAAAGGCAGAATAAAAGTGGTGGCAATGGTGCTGTTTTTAGTGGGATCATAACTATCTACAGTAATGTTGATCAGGGGAATTACTATATATCAGCCTCAGATGAAGTGGCCATAGGATTTCAAAAACACTTGCTTTTAACGTGTTGTTCTTGAATGTTACTCAGGATCCCGCTGATGTAGAAGTTGCCATGTGTACCTAAAGGCTGGGCCTATCACTTACCGCTTTTCTCCAAAGCATTTGCCTATCACTGCTTTATGAACCTCATCAAGGAGCACTTTGCTGTTTAAAACCTCTCTTGACTGTAGAGTGATTTTAATTACGTTCAATTAAATGTCTCTTGGTTAAAAAGGGGGGGGGGGGGATCAAGATTTATTCCATTGATGAAAAGAACTGCAAATGTCATCTAAAAACGGTGCTGAATCAGATTCCTCTGGGACACCCGCCTCATTCAGAGGAACTATCTAGGTTACAGGCGTATTGTTTATTAGACAATAATAGCTCTGTTATTTCTTCCTCAAGCAGGTAAAAGCCTTTTGGCAATTTTACGCTGCTGAAATTCCTGTCACGTTCAGAACCTCTTACAGGAAGCTAAAATGGCAGGACAAGATTAAGCATTAAAATTTTAAAGCTTTTTAGGTTTTGCTAGATACTGCAAATTGTGATTTTTGTGAAAACATACATAAAAAAGATACCCCCCCCCCCCCCGCCAAGGTCAGAGGTGAGCTCGTTCCGGGTGTGGGTTTTTTGGTTTGTATGCTCAGATTCCTAAACCTATCAGAACTGCCTAATTACCGAGAAACTCTTATTCTTTTTTACAAAAATAATTGCCGGAGACTTATGACTAAGAATATGAAGCAGCACAAATTACCTTCCGACTCCCTTAAGCCTTTGATGTAGTGCTTGTTTGGAGTCTGCGCTCGCTGGAGGGATGCGGTGCCGCGGACATCGCGGCGATGGACTCCCCGCCGCGCGCTGGCTACCAGCTGCTCCGCTTCCAGCTCTGGAGCCCAATGATTCACTGCTGAGCCGACAAAAGCCGTCAATATGCTCATTACCCGAACGCGGAGCTAAGCAGCGCGGGAAGCATTGGACTTCTGGCTATGCTAAGCACCGAGGAGAATTTCCAGCCAAAAAAGGAAACAGGAGCCCAAACAAGTCCCTTTGCCTTGGAATTCAAAGAAGGTTTTATGTTTGTAATAGCTTTAATTAAAATGACACCTCCTCGGGGTGTTCAGCAGGTGCTATCGATCTCTGGCCCAAGCACTAGCTGTCTGCTCTGCCTCAGACAGGCCTCTCCTCTCTGTCCCCCGGTCACACGTTTTCCGTGGTCCGAAGGGACTGACACAAAGCGGGTTTCCCCAAGCCGGGGGTTGTCGCTGGTGTGACCCAAGTGGGGCTGCCCGCCGCGGGGTGGTAGGACTGGCGTGGTGGGGGGGAGCGCGTGGTGCTTTCTCCTGGGTAAGACGTTAGCCTGGGCGTCTGCCCTGGTCCTGCTGTGAACGTAGGAGGTTTTCATGATCAGAAAAAAGGGCCGGTTAGCAAGTTGTTTATGAAAATCAATAGACATGATGGATGAATCTTTGAAAATGACTTTTTTATTTTGTTTCTAGTTTCTTCTTTTTTCTTCTATCCTTTAAATTTTACTTGGAAAAAGCTTTTCTAGTTTCTGGTAGACTTTTTTTCTTTGAATTAAAGAAACATTGAAAAGCATCAATCTATTGAACTGGCTATATTTCTTTCAACTAACAAACCAAACTTTTTTTTTTTTTTTTGAGGACTATTCCACGTAATGGCACTGTACTTGCTCATTCTTCAGTTAAGTATTTCTTCACTGCTACAGGTGTAAGCTACTAATGTTTCAGGCCTCAGTGTTGTAAGTTTGAAAACTATGAATCCCACAAATAACCTTCACTGTTGTTGTTGTGACACCAGGATGTAGCAACCATGGCTGTAATCTTTATGGGTCTGATTTGTTTAGTGTTTTCTAATAGTAAAGTAATGGCTATAAAGGCTTTGGGAGTGATAAATACTTAGAAGCATTACTTATAATGTGCTTAAACTACAAACATTTTAGTAGTGCTTCATAATGTCTTGCCTTAACCCAGAGAAAAGGCAAAAAAGCTAAGATGGGATTTTGTGGCCACGTGTTTGCAATTGCTGGTTTGGCTGTGAAAGAGTTAGTGTCAATGGTTTGTTTTTGTTAACGGTTTGGAGGAAAAATAGCAATCTAGGAGACTTAGCATGTGGGCTGAGAGCAGTCCCAGAAACCACGCTATCCAGAGAGGTTAGTTGAACAGATGATTTTATTTTATTATTTTTTTAATGTTTTTATTATTTCTCCTGGTAATAATGCCAGTTCTTTGGCAGGGGTTTTATGCCATATGACTATGCATAATATGTGGATCTTGATAGCTGAAGAGGTCTCGGAAGCCTTCCGCTCACTGATCTGTGTCTGCAGTACTGGGTTTGATGTATTGAGCCAAAGTTGGAAAGCACGATGGCTTCTGCCTCTTTCAAGTATTCAATTATTTGAGACCTGATACCAGATGAATTTGTGAAACAGCTCCCTGGTGTTTAATGACAAATGCTTTCAGTTACACTGCTCACAGCTCAATTAATGGAAAAGTTCTGGTGAAGGAAAGTTTAATTAATATTAATATGATACAGGACTTTGTAGAAAGTTTTCTTTTACAAAGATTGTGTGCTGAACTGGCTTTCTTGATTATTAGATATTTTCAAAACATACAATTACAAACTAGCACAAGTAATCTTTGTTTAGTCTGCAAGTACAAAAAATAGGTACTACCCTGCAAAAAAATTCCAGATTTTCATCTGTTTTGAGGAGATGCATCCCTAGTTTGTAAAGCCAGCTGGAGAATAGCAGACCCTTCAGTTCTGTGCTGAGCCTTGGGGCTGTTCTTTTTGATAAGAAAATGGGATGATAATATTGGTTTGTTTTACATGTTTTCAAGCCCTAGCTAAAACAGCTACAGTTGTTGCAACAAAATGTTTCCAAAGTTTAAGTGTTTTCTGCAGAATTCCTTTTGGAAGGAATTGCTGCCTTATGTAGTGTATCATAAAAATGGGGATGCAATTATTTTCAGTGGAGATGGAGCTATTTTCAATGGAATGAAGTCAGTTCTTTGGGGGTTGTGGAGGAGAAGAGAAGCACAAGAACGTGTCAGCTTTAACCCTTAGAAGAAAAATGTGCATGTGACAGGGGTGTGTGTGTATCTAAGTGCGGTATGTGGGTTCAGTGTATGATTTTCACAATTCTGTGTAAAGCCCTTGAACGAGCCCACGTGCCCTCTTTGCTAGGTGCAGCACGGTGCTGATGCCTGGCCTTGTTTAAGGCTGATCTGGGCTGTTAAAGGGGGCAGAGGGAGAAGGGCGCTTCCCGGGGCTCAATCCGGCCTCCCCTCGAGGCGCCGGAGGCAATCCATGCCGCGAGCTCGGGCGCTGGACTTCGGAGCAGCTGGGGGAAAGGAAGACGAACCCCACTGTCCGTAAGCAATTGCTCTTGCCCTGAAGAGCTCTAGGCTGTAGCGTTACTCGAATATTAGTCACTCCTGAGATCTGGCAATGGGAGATTGTGGGAATGACCCGGCTCTCATAATTAAAAAAAAAAAAAAAAAAAAGCAAAAAAAAAAAAAAAAGCTTTATTTCTGTTGACTTTAACAAAAGTGTGATCGAGTGCTGAAAGAAGGGATTATGAAGACAATCATTGCCGCCAGTGAGCTAAGTATGGTGCTCATCCTGCTTAGGCTTCTCCCTTGCTCTGTGATGGTGCAGAGTTTTAAAAACTGAAAGTAGCTTTAAAGGAGTGGAAAACAAGCTTCCACTTTGTTATGAAAGTCGAGAAAGCTGTGAGACTTTTGTCTGATTATTTCTCTTAGGAAAGTCCTAGAAATTAAATTCTTCTAGAGGGTATCGAGAAAATAATCCCCTGGGCAGAGTGATTGACCCAGGCAGGAGTTAAATAGTAGACTAGACATGGTGGCAATTCAGAGGCCTGTGTATGTATTGGCAGGCGGGGTGTTACGGGAAAGGCTTGTAGTCCTGTAAGACCACACAGCTAAAGTTACACAGAAAAATATTTTCAGTGCTCTGATATTCAGCTCTGTGGTCCTTGTGATCACTTCAAGAATTCCTGTGTAATTTGGCACATGTTTTTGTATGACACGTTTTTCTTTTCACGCTGAGCAAGGAGGAGTGTCGCCGGGGTCGGACTGAGGTTGGGACGTAGCAGTAGCACGTTGCAGTGCCGGTTCGGTACTCGCGCAGCAGCTACCGGCGTGCTCTGAGGCCAGGCCTTCTCCGAGGCGTCCGTTGGGCGAGAGAG
This sequence comes from Dromaius novaehollandiae, assembly GCF_036370855.1. Taxonomy (NCBI): domain Eukaryota; kingdom Metazoa; phylum Chordata; class Aves; order Casuariiformes; family Dromaiidae; genus Dromaius; species Dromaius novaehollandiae. The sequence continues at coordinate 7,845,543 of NC_088111.1, read as the reverse complement.
GTCCGAGAGCACGTCGAGGTGATGAAAGCTGTGTGGGCAAAGAAACACGTTCATAGAAAAGCCAACGCTGTGGTTTTCCAAGCAGAGTACGTTTGTTGCCTCAAGGAATTTCCAGGCCAGAGACACAAAACTGGAGAGGGAAGGGGAAAAAAGGAACAATAAGTAAAATGCTGCAGGTGACAAATGGTTATTCCCTGCTAACACAGGTTTATGTTAAGATATTTTAGTTTAGTATGGCTTTTAAACATCAACTAATCACTTCTAGGTGGTGGTAGCGTTCTAGCCCTCCTAGCATAAATTACGATATTTTTAAGATTTGAAGCTATCGCGGGGCTGTGCAGGTCATTTGTTCAGGGCTCCAAGAGCATAAATTTGGAGCACGCGTCTAATTATAACAGTCATAAGCAAGAGCGTGTGGAAGGTTCCAGCACATGAATCTCTAATATTGAGCAATTCATTATAAAAATGAGGCAGCCCATATGGGGGAACAGATGAAATGCTGATAAACACTGTGAAACAGAGCAGATGTATGAGTCATGCCAAAGGTTCTTCGTTCCTGATATTTACTGCCCATGAGGAGACAGCATTAATTTGAATTGGGCATCTCTGAAATCCTAGGTGCTAAATACAATGATGGCATAAACCTGAATCACCGGGGGTATTGCTATGAAAGGAGACTGATACTGTTTTAAGACTGTATTTGTGGATGATGGTGTAATATCAGTTAGAGCTATTGCAAGGGGAGTGTTGGGTTGCCATCTCAGCTAATGTCATTTAAATAATGGAGTTGAATGTTACTTTGACAGTGTTCTCTGTAATGACTTTATTTCTATTGTTCAAAATAATTGATGCATATTGAATAATTTAATCTAATGCGTATTGCAGCTGAAGAAAGACAGTTGCTTGTTACAGCCTGATTGACTTGAAGTATTCAGACTACATAGGATATGCCATAGCTGAACAATAAGAAAGCATAGGTATTTAAGTGTTCTCCTTTATGAATGGTCTTACTCATTTATGATGAGTTATTCAGGGCAAATACAGCAGATGTGTGTGTAGGTCCTTTGCTTGGGTGCGAGTGATTGGAGATTCGTGTGATTCAAGTATCTGTAAAACTCCAGAAATGATTAGTTTTTGTAATCAGATCTACTACCTTATGAGTTAATAAGTAATTTTAAAAGATTTTGGTGGTAGAAGTGTCACGATGTACAGGCTGGAGGTTTTTTTGGTTTTTGTTTTTTCTCCCCCCCCCCCCCCATCGACTTTTCACTGGGCTTCAGATTGGGCTATGCTAAGGAAATATGTCTGTTTGTTCACGTACAGCTACCTGCACAGCCATTGCAGACGCTCCTGAGCAAAGCCGAAATGAATCTCTTGCTCTCTGCTACAGTGAGGAAAGGTTTATCCAGTACAGCTCAGTCCTTCGCTTGGGCTTCACACTCTCTCTCATGACTGCAGAGAGATGAATACTGGGTTAGACTTCATTAAATTTGCCAGGTTTTTCTTTGTAACCAAAGCTATAAGACCTTGCAGTTTGACAGGTATGTAGGTGTTGGAGCACGGGTGTAATGGGGTCGGAGTCTGTGGCCGATTCTGCTGTTGCAAAATTGGAGGAAACGCAAGCTACCTTATTGCATTAAGAAACGTGTATCAAGCTGTAATAATCTGATTGACTGTATTCAATATTGATGAAGGCTTTTTTTTGCTACAAAATTGGAAAGGGCCTTTTGGTGTGTAGATGATAGAGGTGTCTCATAGCTCACACAGCTAGTGTTTCTATCAGTGTTAAAACAGGCAGGATTTGTTTTGAAGATAAAATTTATATTGGAGAAGACCAGCCCATTAACTCTCTGTTACCCGTGATGGCATTCTGCAGAGTCGATTGGTTGTGTTCAATAAAGAAATAAAACCTGGACTCTTATACACACGCTAAGGTAGGCACTGATTTCTTAGCATAAAAACTGCTTGGTTACTCAGGTTTTGTGACCAATTAGTTAAAATACATTGAATAAAAAAGTTGATCTCTCCAAAGGATTTGCAAGTGGAATAGATAAAAATGTGTGTTTTACTAAGACTAATGAAAAGCAATGGGGAAATAATTTATAGTGAATAATTTATTCATGAAACTTCCTTTTTGTTCGCAAATTTGTTGCAAACAGATGGCAATAGTCTGGAATGTATTTGAACTAGTTCCTGTAACTTCTCTGAATAACTCTTCATCAGGGCTCCCTGGTAAGCTGAACGCCTTTTGTATAATTGGAGCGATTTTGATTGCATCGGCTATGTCACCAGAGGTCCTGCTCCCTGATTAGAGAAGTGAAACTCTTGGTACGCTGCTCTTCATTCGAACCCAGGCTAATTCCCCGTGGTATTTTGCCGACTTACTGTACATAGATGATACTTTATCTGGGGGCCGGGCAGGGATCAGCAGAGCAAAAGTAATTAAACTTGATGTGCAGAAGGGGGAACTTCTTTATTTTTGGTCTCTGCAGATTTCTGCCAGGGCGGAGGCGGGCTGAGCAGCCCCCGGTGTGACGGCTGAGCCTGCCGGCCTTCACCTCGCCCTGCCCACGTGCAGCAGCACCGAGGAGCGAGTCCTCGGCACGTGCGAGAAGGGGAGGGCTGCCAGAAGGTCCATGCTCAAATAATGTCCCAAGTAGCAGCACCTTCTGCTGCTCTGTGAGCCACAATATGCAAAATGCAGCTCACAGTGTGTACCTGTGGGCTTCGCGTGGTGTCACGCTGGGGTCAGCATGCTGCAGCGTGGCCGCGGAGGTGGCATGCAGGCAGGATCTGCCTGGCACTGTGACCCACAGCGCTCTGGGAAAGCCGTCCCGGGAGCGGCGGTGCTCAACTTCCGAAGCCAGCGGGATCTTGAAAGCGCGGCCTCATGCAGAAGAAGGGCTGCTGACAAAGCAGCTGGCAGCGGTTGGCCTTTCCTGAGGACGAGCACTTCCTGACTCCCACCGGCTTGCTGCTTAACCTATACTTTGCAAAATAAAAATGTAGTCTGGCATGTCTTCTGGGGAGCATTGCCACTCTTTGTGCTGGTTGATGTAGGGGGGAAGAGATAGTAAAGTGCTTTTTAATCTCCGTAGATCTGACAGCACTCTACTGTTACTACACATCTGTTGGCCAGTGAATCCTAGAAGCATGGTAAGCCATTGACTTAAGTGTATGCTTAAGTGGTTTGCAAGATCGATGTCCACTTAAGTGTAGATCAGTGCAAGATCAGTGGCTTAGAGGCCGAATTTTTCATAAACAATAGGATCAGAGAGTGGCAAAACACTCCTTCGATGGGCTGCTCTGTGTTCTTTCCTGTAGTGATGTTGCGCCATCTCTTATATATGGGACACTGTGTCATATTAGATTGCTTACAGCTCTCTCCATATAATAGTTGTTAATAACTCTGTCAATATTGTGGAGAGACATGTTTTATTTTCCTGGAGGCATTTAGGAAGTATGCAGCAGTAAGTAATATTTATGTAGTTTAAATTCATGCTCTATTCAAGAGGGCTGTGTCTAAGGTACATAAAATTATGTTTCACAAAATGCATTTATTGCTATAACTGTCTTTCTTTTCTAGTTCATTTGTTAAGCTAAGTAATGGTGTGTAGCTGCTTACACTAAGGTAATAACAATTCTTTTGCATTCTTCATTCTTATGATCTTTTCTTTCCCTCCTTAAATATTAATATTCTTTGAGGGCTGTGTTAAAAGAAGTCTCTGACATTGGTAACACAGTTTCTTTAAAAAAAAAAAAAAAAAAAAAAAAAAAAAGTCTCTAGCTGTTGTAACTATTACCCGAGGAGATGAGACAGCATAAAACAAAAGCCTCCTCTGGAAGACTGCTGGGATTACTCTATTTCCTTTGAAATTCAGACATTAAAAACATTAGAACACTTAGAAAATGTTAATGCCACAGAAAACTCATCTGTAGTCCAAAATAATAATAAAAAAAAATTGTAAGGGGAATGTCACCTTCTGAACAGGATTGTGATAAAAATTTCTCAGTAATATATGATTTGACTTTTATTGACAAATCTAAAAGCTAGACTCTACATCCTCTGCTAATATGAAGGAAAACAGTGAATATTTGCCTTGAATGTGGATAGCACTTCTAGACCATCCTTAATGAAACAAGTCATAAGCTTCACAAGTTGCATCTTGGGAATTCTTCCCCTGTAATCAAGGAGAACTGAAGTGTAAAACAGATAGCAAAAAAATGTGCAGAAAAGCTTATCTGATGACAGTGTCATGCCCATGAGTGGAGCTAAAGCAGATTTTTGCCATTGTCTATGTCTGTAGATATGGCACCTACCAAACAGCCTTAAGTTACTTGGTTGTAGCAGTCTGAGAGGTAACTTTTGATGCATTTGGGAGCTCGTGAGGTGCTGTAGCTCTGCCTGTGTGTCTGAGTGATGGTGTTTGCCTGGCTGGGGAGAGCCGAACTTGTGTGCGTTTTGTCTGGAGGTGCTATTTCTCATTGAAAATCTCTTCAATACAAATATTAGCCTAAACATAAACTAATATAGTTTGAGTCCTTTGACTTCCGGACCTGTTACAGAGAAGGCAAAGTTGGATATGGCTCTGTCTGTGTGGTGGAGAGGCAAGTCGGTGTTGTTGCATGGTACCATAGGCATCTCAAAAGAGTAGTTCGCGTTCCTCAAGGCTCTTCCGACAGAAGAGTTGGATCTGACTTTTAAGACATGCTTGTGCTGCGGCGTGGTGCTCCTGCCTGCCGTGGAGCTCTGTGCACCGTACCAAAACGCAGGCTGCAGCAAGCCGTCCCGCTCAGCCACGGCCGCAGTGCAGCAGCTGAAGCCTTTTGTATTTTTGCAGGATGCAAGATTGCTCACATTGACTCCTGTGTGACCCCTTCTTGGCTCAGATCTCTTATAAAAGCAGTGTTTAAAAAATTAAAAAAAATAAAATAAAATAAAATAAAAAGAATCCCTTATAAGAGAATATCTCTGTTTGGGTTTTTTCCTTTTCCAGTTTCAATATTTGTTGCTCCTTTGTTTGCTGTTGTGAGGGATTACCCCATGGTCCTTCACGTATCCTAGGCAGAGTTGCATGGAGGAGACAAGTTCTCAGTTCTTGATACTTTCGGAATAGGGTATATGACAACAGCAATAAATATGTGGTTGCTTCTGAGTCAGCTCATGGAAACAGAAGTACTTCAACTGACAGTGTTTTCAGCAGCACAGGCCCCAGGGAGCGTCAGACAAAGGAAGGATTCCACAAGATTATAGGAAACAGAGTTCTTTTCAATTATTCATATTTTCATTGTTTCCATTTTTGAGAATGGCATAAATTGCTTGACATAGACTTGGTTTAGTTTTGAGGATTTTTGTATGATCACTTTTGTTTAAAGAATATTAGAAAGGCCATTTGAAATGGTAACTAGGCTGTGAATTTCAAAGGGTTAGGGACTGACTGGAAGTAAAATGGAGTTGGGAACTCAAACCCTCCAGCAAAATCTTAGTTCTCATGTCCATCATTAAAATTGACCTGTAAATAGCTTAAGGGCAAACAGAAGGCAAATTAATTTTTTCCCTCCCATGTGCTAGAGTACAAACACATATTTCAGGAAAGCTGTAGCTAGGCTTAAAGGAGAACTAGGATTTAAAAGGATACCAAAGTTTTGGGGAGAAAGATAAATGAGATGAGGATGATGCCTTGATGAGACCACAGTGTTGTGATGTAGTTGCAAAGCAGCCATCATACTGCGTCACCATCCATTTGTTTTGTGGCTTCCATGGTGGCTTGGACAAGGCCAGCAGTTGGTGCAAAGTTTTATTCTGTTTAAATGACTGACGCTTTTTCTTGGTTTTGCTGTGTTTGCGGTCATTATTTAAAATATATGATCTGGAACATACATCTGTCATGCTTTTCTGTTCTGTAACCTCATACAACAAAGTTTTGGGGTTGCCCCTCTTGCATGTAGGCGTAAAGAATGGCAGACTCGTTCTGTGACAGTCGTGGCACTACTAGGTAACGGTTTATGAATATTGCATGTTGACCTCAGTGATGGGGGCTTACTGTATGACCATGTGAGTTTGTGTAACAGTGGGCTCTTAGGAGGCAGGATGGCTTGAGATGACCATGACTTGTGGAGAAAAGAGCAGCCTTGGGTTTCTAGATTGACCTGCTTGTTGAGTTTATCTTGCTTTTATGGTGTAGAAGGAGAAAAACCTGGGAAGCGATGGCTGTGAAAGGACTCTCTCTCGAGGGAGGTAGTTAAGAAGACTCTCTTGCCAAACAGGAGATAGTTCCTGTGGGAGATCTTCTAGACATGCAGATGCTTTCTTGGGTGTCTCACAAAATTAAGCCTGCCTTGATTATCCCCGGGAGATGGTAATCTCTGGGTAAGAGACATATGTGAAAACTGTTTGTTTTGATATCCTCTTTCTGTTATGCCTTGCTCCTACTGGGAGAATAAACTATTTTGAGCATAAGCAGATTCTTTGGTTATAGTGTGCAGCGGGAAGAGCAGCATGTGTCAAACTCTGTCAGGCCTGGAGTACACAGAGTGCCGAGGGGATGTGGCCCAGGAGTGGAGAAGGGTTGGATTTTGGCACAGCAGAGGGGAGGAGGGATGGGTGTAGAGGGGAGTACACAACTCTCCCCGGAGACAGCAGTTTGAAAACAAGTTTGGGTGCAAATCCCAATTCATAGGCCTCTCAGAGGACTTAGCAGGTGAAATGTCTTGGTGTTATCCATGGAGGAATGATGGTGATAGTGTAACTCTCTGATTCCAACAGTGATGTAACTTTTTGACCTGTTGCTTTTAAAGCTGGGTCTCTGAGAAACACCCTCTTAAAGTAGAGGGAACACATCTTCAAAAATAATACACCTGTTTATTTTAATAAATCACAGTGATATTCTACTAAAGTACCTCAAAAGAAGTTTAACACAGACCATACTTATTGCTGGATATTTTCAGAAGATGAACCCAGTGTGAAGGGGAAGGAAAATTTCCTTTGCTAATTTTCTTTTTATTTTATGTTGACATTGGTGATACAGACTTTGATCTGTGTTGTTTTTGTCCTATTCAAGCTTAAAGTGCTTTTACTTTCCAGAATGTTTTAAACTGATTATAGTGCAATAGTTTTCTGGCACTTATTTTCAGGGGCAAATATTTATTATGGAAGAATAAACACAAATAGCATACCTTAAAATGCTGCTACTTGTTTATACGTTATGATATAATTCTTTTGGAAGCTGGGAATCACTAGTATTGCAGTATGTTAAGGCTTCCTCGTATAAGCCAGACCCATTTCCATGAACTCCCCTTCTCCCCATAAAACAAAATCCCCAAACTCGGTAACCTCTACCGCTGAAGTAATTTGCAGGCTGTTAAATACTGCTGGAATTTAATACGTTGCTTTAAGATGGATAGTAGAGCTGTATGAGACTCACAACAGATGCCTTGCCTAACCCTGTTGTCTTCCAGTAGATCAGAATCTAGATATTACATCCATGGATGTGACAGGAGATTTTTAGATTACTTTAGAGATACACTTGTGGAAAAGCGTTCTTTTATATAAACTGTATATGTTGCAGAAATCGTCTTTCTTCCCATCCACTGCAAGTAAAAGCTGTGTGCAGTAGGTTAGGATTTATTTAGTTTCTGTGTCCTGACTCAAGTGCAGGGTAGCCCAGAAGAAGACAGGCAAAGACTCTTGGGAGGAGGTGCAGGGTATGCATTAGATTTGCACAAATCAGATTTTACTGCACTATTTCAAAAACGTTTTTCATCATCTATCGTAGGAGATGTTTTTCACTAAATATGCTCTGTAAAGAGAATGGGAATGCATAGCAATGAAAGAACAGTTCCTGTGAGTCCCTACAAAGGCACTTCACAAGCAAAACACCTTGAGTTTTGGCTGAAATGTGTATGATTCCTCCCAGTTTTAACGGTATTATTCTTTATATGTGACTCAAAACACAGGAGGAAATAAGGATGAGCCAGAAAGACACACTTGTATTCAAATGAGATTTGACTCTTGTGGAAATGAAGGAAATAAGGTCACTCCCATGCTATGAGACTGTGCTGCTTTGTGGTGTTAACACCTGAGAGAGATTAACAACTATGAACGGATGGGAAAGACACTGTGCAGAGTAAAGCATAGATCTGTTTTACTTCCAGGCTGAAGCTGGGATGGTCTGAGGATATAAACAAGGGATGAGAATTTGGCTTACAGCACAGCAGTGTTCATTTAGGAATGAAAAGGCAAGAGTCTACTTCAATGCATAGACTTCTAATGTCTGGAGTGTTGTCAAATAATTAGATCAGAGAAAGAGAAAAGGAAGACAAAGGAGAGCTGCAAAGATGGAGGAGAATGAAAAAATGAAGGAAGGATGGAGAAAAGAGAAAATTTAGAAGCAGTGTTGAACACTTCCTTAGTGAATATTTTAAGGTGTTGCTAAACAAATAGTTAACTATGTATTGTGAAGGCTGTGATCTCCTCTCTAGGAGAACGAGAGCTGAGGGGAGTAAGGTGTCCTGAATTAATGGTGCAGCCCACAGGCCATCATTAAATATGGAACCTGGACCTTATCCAAGTGAGTTTGATACCTGTCCCCTAAGCATCAACATCTCTAAAGTCAATCAAATGTGATGCCACTGCCATATTTCTCATGCCAAACACTGCTAGGAAATGGTGTTGTTTTTCCTTCAGGTATCCATTACTCGTATGACTGGTACTCACTTTTTGCATACAGACAGCATCATAATCAACTTTCATTAAGACTAATGCTGATTGTTGATTTACTACAAAGAGTATTTCGATTAAGTTTAGCATTTTGGATAGGACATGATAATTATCTGCTGTTGACATTCAATTTTGTAGGCCTGAAGTTTACAAACAAACCCCGCATCTTTGTTAGGCGCATTAGCAATTGAAATACCCTCCCTAAATCACTGTCTGTGTACATGGTAAATCTCTGCAATCAATCTTCTTTTTCTTTAAAAATAAATTTAGGAGGAATTTACATAATTGGCCATGCTTGATAAAAGTCTGATGTATAATGTTGTCTTTTAAATGCACTGCTACCTGGAATCGTGATGAAGTGTCAACATGCAGGAGGTAAATATAAAGCAAGCATTTAGCAAAGGACACAGATGATAGGAGGTGAGAAATGGCATCTAGTGGTGTTATAATTTGAAGTGGCTTTATAATTTGATGTAGGGCTTTCACTATGAGGGATGTGAGAGGAATGGACAGAACTTAATTGCATCAAACAGCTTTAATTTGCACTGAACTTTGAAGTGAAACTTGCACTGAAATGTGCTTTTTAAAACATGAGGGTGAAGCAAACAAGTGTTCTGCGCTTCTGTTTGAAAACACGTGAAGCTCGTTGTATGCCGCTGGCGTGGGCTGGTGCCCGTGTATGGGCACGACTTTCTTGGTAGCTTAGCCGCGTTCCAGCCGCTGCTCCGCGCTGCCTTGCAGGCTGCCAGCGCTGAATCGGGCACCCGGAGGTCACCTGCATGTCCTCTGCTAGGCTGTGCTGGCCTGGTGTTGCTTTGCTGCCTAAATACTGAGCGGCGCAGCCGGTGTTGTCCTGCTTGTCGTTACCTGCCCCTGAAGCTGCTGTTGTCGGCACTGTGTGCTTGCTAAGGCCCCTGCGGTCCGTCCCGTGGTCCTCACCGGGATCTGCGTGAGGCCGCAGGTTTCGTACCACGTGTTACGTACCATACCGTTGCTCTTCCCGTTGCTGGGATATGTTTTGTGTCAAGGGACCATCCGGTGTGAGGCAAGGTGTTGCGGGATGTTGAAAGGCTGAGCACTTAATGCTGAGATGGTCTGTAGACCTAGAATGACCTAGAGCTACAGTGGGAGATGTGAACGTGACTGTCACTGGCTATCCAGTATGTAAAACGTGATCCAGTTTGGAGTAAAGTTAAGCTCTTGAAGAAACACTGAGATCTTGTAATGACAAAATAAGCTTAGGGAACTCTGTGTTGAAATATGCAGTAACTGAGCTGGTGATGTACCACACTGCTAGTTCAGATGCAGTAATAGATGATAGTCTGGCCTTACATTCTGCAGTTGTCTGCAGATTAATGCTCCCTTATCCTTTAAAATTAAGAGGGAAATGTGCAGCCATTCATTTCTCATAAAATAAGCAGGCATTATTTCAATGATATATGTGCTCTCACCCTGTTAATGACTCAATTAGGGCATGTTTGTGCAGCTAAATGTGTAGTGTGTGTTCCCTATTCTTGTGAGATTAAAATAGCAATAAAAACATAATAGTTTGGACATTAGCACGAGTACAACCACCACAGTACATACCTGGGGCTGGCGGAGAGTTTGCTTTCCGGTACGTGTGCCCCTGCATGCTGGTTTCCCTTTGGCTGGGCAGACCAAATGAAGCTGCTGCAGGTACGTCGTAGATGCTATACTGATGCTTCAGTTGCACAGTCTGTATACGTGGAGCCGGTCCCATGCGTGTCTGCCAGGATGAGTGCTGGCCCCATGAAACCCCAGTGGTATTTACATACTTTCTGTGCTTATATGCAGAAACGGCAGCAAGGCTGCTTTTGGAAGTGACACGAAACTTTATTTCAGTGGCTGCCTTTTTAACCTGAGTTTGTAAACGTGAACTGCCACGAGTGTACCATTAGCACAGTAGTCATAGATCATATCCAGCTCAGGTGACAATTCATTGAGCATTTTATTTTCTGCAACTGGACTGAAATGCACTGATTGATTAAAGTGACAGATGTTTGGTCATCAGTCCAGAATAGACAGAGCCTGCTGGAAATGCCTCTCCTCCCCTTGTTTCCTCTTTATTGTTTTCTGGATCCTCTTGCCCAAGATTTTAACAGCTTAAGTCAGAGCCTGACTTTGCAGAGATGTCGTATAGCCTCACCTCCAGGTACTTTTTGCCTCTGAAATGCAGATTAATGTGGTCTTTTGTAGACAACTGGTTTCCAACCAATAAATGCAGTAACTCTTTTATAAGTAATAAAGAATGCAGTTCTGATTTTAGGCATTGGTATGTGAGACACCAGGGATTTAATATTGAGACAGTGTCTTCCCGTAAGTATAATGTGTGAAGGAAAAAAGCTCTATTGTCCTAGCAATGACATGCTTGCTGTAACCTACTTAGAAATCTTTATGCTGTATTTAAATAAGAAAGGATGGTAGAACTTGGTCTCTTTTTAATGTAAACTTTGAATATTGCTTTTTCCCTGGATTGAAAAGAGGGCAAGCTCCTCTGTTACCATCAGAGCTGTGTGGAGTCTCATCTGTAGTAAGCTAAATGAAGAAGTAGGTCACTGTTTTGCTTTCCTGCAATGGTACAAACAGCTTAGATTTCATAAGGCTGCTGACAGCTCTGTCATAACATAAAGCCGTGCGCTCCTCTCGCATCCTGGGGCGATACCGTGTCCTGCCCGCGCGTGCAGACTGCTGCTGGGGCAGTTGTCAGCTTGTGATCTGGAAGTGGTCTGCCCAGACCACTGATGGTGCCTCTAGCATCTCTCAGACATGCCCCTTTTGTGCTTGCCTCTCCCTTCCCTGTGGGTCTGGAGAGGTGTAATGAGTAATATGTGCCCTCTGGTATCTTTTATGCTCTGCACGGTGGATGTTTTATGACTGCATCTTTGCAGGTGCTATGATAAGGTTATTGTAATGTGCTTTGGGCTTTTACAGTAGAAACACATGTCTGTAGGTTTAGGCATCTGTATTTCCCCTCTTTAAATAGTGATGATATTTTGCGTTCCTTTTGAGAAGAAAAGAAGGATATCTTCCAGCTCCCATGACTGACTGAATCCAAGCAATGATAGGAGATATCCTCAGCTGTCAATGGTTAAGGAAAGAAAGCTCAAATAAGGGTGCTAGTGTGACGAGAGAGTTCCTGCGTTAAAATTAAACTGTGTGTGCTGCACATATTGGTGTGATGGAGTTAAATTGCAGAAGAAACATGAAGTACCCAGTTTCCTCTGCATGCATCTTAGGGAATCTTTGACTTTTAAAAATGGTATTCACACTAAGGATGGGGAGTTCAATACTAATAAAAAGAACTGTCTAGTGGAACCAAAGAATTATCATACAACATTATACACAAGGAGACTTTGGGTTTTTTGTTTTTGAACCATGACAGCAGCAATAAAGGCAAACTTAATTCATTTTCTTTTTCTGGTTGAAAGAATTAGCCATGCCTATTTTGTATTCTAATTCCAGTTCGTTCTTTATTTTTCAATCTGCTGGTGTTTTGATGTGCACAACACAAAGAATCAGGTTGATAGGTTTTGTCACTTTTCTAATATAATATATTGTAAGAAATTACTTCATCTGTTTCTGCATTGCATATAATATGTTGTAAAATGTTATTGTCATCCTGCCACAGTATATGCTGACACTTACTGTTGTTTTAATGTTGGCCATGAGTATATTAACTCAGCTGTGCGTTGTGGGGGGGGAAGAGGGGTAGCAGAAAAGGTCGTTTGGAGTGAGAAAGTGAACAAAGCACCCTGGAATAAGATCTGCTCTTTTCAGCCTGCCTTTCGGGCTTCTGTAGTCTGCCGGTATGCCTTCATGAACCAGGAAGGCTTGGGAGCCTGGGGAGTCTTCTCGAGAGCTCTGGCTATGGATTTTGTAGCCCCTTTCTCTCTGTTCCTATGGGAATGAGATGATCCCATAAGAAACACTTGGGTTTTTTTTTTCTTTTTTCTTTTCAGTTGAACCTAACGGATACATTTTGGTCTCTGCCGAAACCACAGACAAAGCCTCCTTGACTCAGATGCAGGTAAGCTTATTTTTTTCTAAAAGCAGGAGCTGAGTAGACTGGCGATGTCAGCAGATTAAATGCCAGAGAAATAGAGGTCAGCAGCAGTATTCTGCATAGTTTTGTGCATTCAGGGTTAATTTTGCAACTCTGTCATTTTACTCTCTGGGTGAGTAGGACCAGAATATAGAAGGGATGGGGGTTGGGTGGGCAGAAGTTGTGCACGCTTATTGATCCGTAACTTCATTGCTTGTATAGAGGGAAACATTGATGGCTTCACTGAGAATCCATTTCACTTGCTGTGGCTGATAACATAATGGATTTGAGGGAAAGACTTATGGAAATGAGAAGTAATTAGTAGTATTGACAGAGATGCCAATTTTCACAATTTTTACTTTTTAAAATTCTCCTACTGACTCTGACTTGCTGTCCAGGCTAACCTCCTTATTAGTGTTCTGCTTGTTCTGGCCATTTTATTATTTCTTTGGGCAACTGTGGGAATCTATCTTCTCTTCCACTGACCACAGCATATATTAGCAAAGCCACATGAATGCCTTGGAGGCACTAACTGTGCTGTCTGTGCTTGAAATGGGTGCACTGGGTTACATGATTCCATCCCAGAAGTATATTTTCTGTCATCCTTGTGGATGAATGTGTGGAGACAAAGCTGCAGAGGGAATCCATATCTGCTCACAAATATTGATGGTGAAAGTCCTGTGTGCTTTTACTTGTCTCCTTTATCCTTTGTTTACATCCTATAAACACAAATCCCAGCACTGTTTCCATCTGGGAAGCTTTAAGTGTGCACAAGCAAAGACTTTTTTTTGCAGATAAGAAAGGGATCTTTCTCTCTTATTTATTTTAATAGCACAGCTGTTTCATTATAGGTGGTCTGAGGTTGGGCCAAACGCAACCGTTAGCACCAAATCCTTCTTTGGTATGAAGTGGCATCATTTTGCAATGGAGCTAATCCATTCTAAATGTTTTGAGAATTTAGTCCTGTCTTTCTCATCAATTTTGCATGCTTTAGGAGATCTAGCTGTAATACGAGTTGCTTTGGTATAAGCAAATAGTTTCAAGAAATACTTTATTAATCCAGTTGAAGTCTTAAAAAGTGACTTCCTAGACCAAATTATTGGTTGAAGGCTGAAGCTTCTCTTGCTTGCCTTAGGGCCAGCTTAGTTTGTTGAATGATGCATCTTGAAGCTTGTTTAAGCAACTCCAAAGGCTTTGTTCTGTTTGTGCTATTTCCTGATTTAGGCCACAGGTTACTCTGCTTCTCATGGTATCTTGACATATTAAAAATGAAGGGCTTTTTATTTTTTTCCCTCCCTCTGCCTCCAGTGTTCTTCATTGTAGAGGTTTCACAAGGTAGTTTCCTGCGTGAATTTTCAGATACCAAAATGATGGGTAGAACTGTCATGTCTTTCATGATCCATTTTGGAAGGAGCAAAGAGGAATTTCTCTGAACGATTTTGTTCTGGTTCAGTTATGTACAATGAAGAACTAAACTTGGCCCCGATCCTGCAGTCGGATCAATATGAGCATTAACTGAACCTTTGTTGAAAGCAAAGGATGTTTTTCTCATGATTCTTCTTCTAAGCTGGGAGATCGTGAAAGAGATTCACTGTTTAGATGAGGCTCCAGAGTGTGTCAATAGCGTAAGGCTCGCAGGTGCCCTCTCTTACACAGAGACTTGTGTTACAACCTTCATCAGCTTGTTGGAGCTGAGATCCACAGTGCGTGGTGATGCCTCGTGTCATGGCTAGGTGACCATGTAACGTGGAGAGGTGCATGTTTCAGGCAGCCACTCTGTGTATGTGCCAAACAGCGCTTTTATGCATAAAAAATATGTAAGGCAAAAACTTGGGGTGCTGAAAGAGTTAGAAAAGTTCCTTGTGGATTATTTTGGAACACATAAGAGTCCAAATGCTCCTTAAGTACTTTTGCAGATTTTGCTCTTCATTTCCATTTTGAATTTTCCCTCTGTAAAAGGTGCTTGTAAATAGTACAACCTGTCCTTGTTTAAGTTCCTGATGTAATGAGCTGTTGAGGTAAAGTATTATTGTCCGTAAAATACGGAGGAGTTGAAAACTATGATGCAACGCGCTTATTCTGAAAACGTGTCTAATTCCTCTATAGTGCCAGGGAAAGTGGTTTTATAGATCCTGAGTAGAGAGAGGAATCACTTGTGTGTTGCAATTTGCTGTGTTAGGGCACATTCTTCAGATAGTTATTTTTGTGAAGAACAAAATTTTATGTTCTGCGGTGATAAAACAAGGAAATACCACTTGTCATGGACTAGGTTCTCAGCCAAAGGTATGCCCGTTCATTCTCACAGAGGTGTTCACTGCATCTGATTTCACTATTTATTTTTTACAAAGCGAGTGTCTAGGTGTGTGCGTTTTGGGTGTATGCTCTCTTTTTTTAAAGAGGGGAAAGAACACTGCAGCAAAAAGACCTGTATACTGCATAAACAGCTGAGGCTGAGAACATAAGCCCCATACCTCTGCTATGGTATGGCACAACCAAGAAGTCAAGTCAGATCTTTAGATATACTTATTTTGCACCTCTTCAGGAGCATATTATATGTTTCCGAAATTCCCTAGGTATAATCCTTAATTTTGCAAAATAAATTAGTGCTTAAAATGTAGTGAAAATTTTTTAAGTCATACTCTAAATTCTTGTGTCTATTATGAAAAATCACTATTGCAATGAATCTGCCAGTTCATCTTCCAACAGGTAATGCCCTGAACATGTAGCTTGCTAACGAAGACAGAAAGCGAGTGAGATCTTTCAGAGTTTTTTCTGACTAACTCTAGGCATTAAAAGTTCTAAGAAAGGGACATATTCCCAATTGCTGTGCTTTGATTGATGAACCTGAATAGATAATATGTAATACACCTTCTCTACTAATTACAGACACACTGAGATACTTTGACAGGCCTGTAAATAAGAGAGGGATAAGAGGCAACCAACCTTTTTAATGACCTCTGCTCAGTGTAAAACTACTATCAGATCAATGTGTATCTGGGTGCAGTAGAAGAATGTAACTGCATTGATTCTGGATTATAGCTAAACTGTAACAGTCTACTTCGTTTTTTAGTATTGTGAGCAAAAAGCTTTTTTAAGAGATGTTTTTTGAACTGTTGATGGACCTTCAACATAACAGTATTTTTGTCTTACTTCACTCATCTTTTGTTGTTATATATACATTATATAGAGAGAGTTTCTTTTACTGGTCCTCTGCAACATGCAAACACTACAACCATATTTCATTTTTAAATAGTTTTTTCGATTTCTCTACTTTTTGATGACACTGTGATTGATTTTTGTGAAGGTACCCGCATATGTGTGTGCTGATTCCTGTTGGCTTGAAGGGAACTTAATCTGAGTGAAGGAAACTTGTGGACCCATCCCTTGTTAAGCTCAGTGATCCCTGCAACAGGTCAAAACATGATGAAATGAAGCTCGTACTTTCGGAGGAATGACTTGGCATTTTGGGTTCCTTCAAAGCCTATTCTAAAATCTGTGACTTTAAGTGGCTAAAAACAATGTTCAAAATTGCTTCATATTTTAAGTAGACAAGAAAAAAGGCAATATGTGTTGGGGTTTAAAAATGGGAATGATGACTTAAAGTGGTATTAATTATCGATGCTCTTGGTGAATCACAAAATCCTTGACTTCCTCCCCCTGACAGATTGCTTATGCTTCAATCTGTTTTTTGTTTCTCTCCTGTGCGTGCAAATTTTGATAGGGAAAAAGACACTTCAGATCCTACTCAGGGTGCTGTGCCAGGATTTTTCCAAAGAGCCTTTTATCCTAACTGGTTAGGTCCAGAGCAGGGGCTGGGACACACCTCTGGGGTGTGGAATAACTACCAGCAAGGAAGTGTGGAGACAGAAGGTCACATATGCAGTTGCTGATGGCTGGTGCTCATTCTCTGAAAGTAGTGTGACTAACCTGAACTGGAAGTTAGCGTGGCTAACCTTCCCTCTGGGCTTCACCCCGGCCAACAGCAGGATAGAAAACCCTTTGCAGGCGGATGGATGGTTAGAGGGCCAAGCACTTTCCAGTGTGGTCTGCTAGTGAATGAGCTGCAACAGGCAGCTGTTTTGGTACAAAAACACCTGCTTAAACTGCACAGATCTCTTTTTACTGTGTCCTACCAAACTGCTCTTCAAAAGCGTTGTATCAGTGCCTCTCTCTGCCAAATTGCTTCTTGCTTTCAAGAGAAGTCTTACAGACTCTGCAAGGTGGCAGCTGTCACCTGGCAGAGGTTATCTTGCTATGCTGTCCTACATATAGCTTATATAGGAGACAGGTGCTTTCAGCACCAGACCCCCTCCTACTCCTACTTAAGCCCTTTTGGTCACTTTGACATAATTCAATTTGACTGGAAAGGGTAAATTTGTCCCTGAATGCCAGCACATGTCACACTAGGAGAATCAGTAGTTCAGACTCCACCCGTTCCTTGTGCCCATTGACCATGGTGGGAACCATGGGAAATTAGAGTTGTCACTCAGTCAGGCGAATCTCAAAAACTACTCATGAAAAGCGATGTGGAGAGCTACCCTTCCTGAAATAGTGCTCAGCAGTGACTTTCAGGTGACGCTTCTTCCTGATGTTATTAAAGTCAAACGGATGTCATGATGCTTGGCTTCACCATGTTAAAAGGTTGCCCCAGGCAGAAGCAGCAATGCTGCTTTGTTTTGTTACTAATATGTGGCTTAACCTGTAGCCTGTGGTTTTTTTGAAAGGTGCCTGTGCTCAGGATTGTGAAGCAGTGAGTAGTCAAGTGTGTGCTGCTGCCATGCTTGCCTAGATTTCATAATTAAGAGCTCCTGAAGTGCCGTAGCGGTACTGGAGCTGGGGTAAGGCAGCATTAGATGGTGAGCTCTAGGTAGCTTCCAGGAGGGATGGCTTGGTGGCTTCATGCTCCCATGTGACATACTCAGCAGTAGTGTCAGGCTTTAGCAGTAACAGAGATAAAAGTAGGAGGCCATTCATTAAACTGATAATACTGATTTTCTGACAGAGCTGTAAAAGGGTAATTCTTCATGTGGGTGTAGTTTTGGTTAAGTAAGAGGGTCTCCCAAGACTGGGACACTTGCCTCAAATGGAATAATGAGTTCTGTTGCGGTTAAAATGAACTTAACCGCGAGCAGTGACATTTAATGCCAGCCAAGGGGATTCAGAAGCAGGGAACAAATGTCTCTAAGTATTTTTGCAGGCACAAAGGGCACGCGTTCAGTTCTGCTCGCAGTGGCCACACCTAGTGATTACCCCGAGGAACCTTGCCTGTCAAAAACATGCCACTCATCGCTGATCTCATTTAGGCTTTAATAAAGCATATGACCCAGAGTCTTTCAGTTCAGTTATGCAGATGCAGTGCCCTATGCATTTAATTAGGGAGCTTAAAAGCCACCAGTATTTAATTCTCCAACCTTCTTTGTCTCCTCCCCCCCATGCCTTCCTTTTGATGCTGAGACTATAGTCACATTGTGGGGAAACAGCCAGCCAAGAACACTGACGGGTGAAGGTGGGTAGTCCAATGTGTGTGTGTGCATAAATATATACATATATATATGTATGTATGTATAGATAACACAGGAGTGGAGGCTGAGCTAATAAGGTTCGGCCTACTCTGTGGGTGAGACATGGCAGCTATTTGACAGTGGCACAGGGGTGTTGCAGAGCACTTGAAGAGTAAGATTATGGAGGAGGATTTTAGATAAGAATTCTCTCTTGGTTTCTTCCCCGGCCCAGAATCCCACATCCTTCATTGCTTAAGAAAAATTATCTTAAAATAAAGCTCAACTTGTTTAAACTTGAATGTGTCAGACTCTTGGGGAGAAATAGTAACTGTCATGTTAGTTGAAGTGATAGAGACGGAAACAATTGTCATGTCATGAGAAATGTAAAATCTGTTAATCTTCTGAAAAAAGAATTATATTAGTAACAACTTCAGTGGCCACTGTCTTGGGATTACTAGCCAGGTACAGCTTTGAGCTGCAATTCATTTCCCATATCTCCTGGGAGGACAGAATTACAGGCATTAAGACCTCTGTAATTATCCTATACCTCCTTGACCACTGGAAAACTGTCCACTGTAGTCTATTTCTCTAATTTTTTTCCAGTCCCATTTCAAATGACCCAAATGGTAGGTTTTTAGGACTGATTAAATGCCCAAACTGTTACTCTGCAGGTATTAAATCTTTCCTTGCACCTCTGGCAGAGCAGCAGACTTCAATCATGATTCTCATATATTAAAAGTTAAAGAGCAGATTTTCTTTTCAACTTGCATCTCCAGAACTCCTGTTGAAGTTTTGGGGTCATCTTGTTTTGTTTTTGTTTTGCAGGTGACACGGGGATTATTAATGTTTTTTGTATCGAGTTCGTTATATTTTCATCAAAAATTTGCCTCAAACTTGAAGCCCGAAGTTCTTACTGCAGCACAATTCGTAGCTTCAGATGCGAACGTTGTGAAGCAGTTGGTGAGAGCAGGAACAGCAAGCTGGCAGCCTGAAGCAGCTCACTTGTCAGACCTCAAATCTGATGAGCAGCTCGCACAGTGTGGGTTTTTTTTTTTTTTTTTTTTTTTTTTTTTTTTTTCTTGAATGAAATGGCTGGTGGAAAGTAGTTCCTTGTCAGCCACCTTCTTTTGCTGGAGTTGCATGCAACTCTGCTCCTCAGCCTGTAAGTGCAGCTAGGCAGTTCAGAATCAGTCTTTCAGCTCTTGCTGGGATGCTGGGAGAAGTCCTCCTTCTTCATGCGGTCTGGTTTTTCTTTTAAAGCAAATCATGATGCTGTGCTGTGTGGAGGAAAGACATGTCTGTGGTGTGAAGAATGTTGAAAAGAGCAAATTTTCACAAGATAAATGCATAAGTAAACTCCAGCCATGCCAGAAAACCCCCAAAACTCGGTTTCCCTTTTTTAAATCCTAAAACAACTGAGGGGCTGCATTCAGCAGAAAAATAACAGTACTACCTCCCTGGAGATTCAAACTTGTGGCAGCTAAAATGAGCACAGTTTCATTCCCAGGATGTGACTGGCACTCCTGAGGTACAGTACTCCTCTGCCTTAGGGAGGAGGTCAAAATATGATAAAGTACATGATCAAAGGCAGTAAATATTAGTGCTTTTCATCCATACGATGATCCTTGCTAGCAGAATTGAAGAAAGAAAGAAGGCAGGGGATGTTCTGCACTAAGGTTGAACGTGCTCAAAGGCTTCCTGCCCCCAGAGAGACTTGGCTCCTTCAGCTGCTCTGTTATTGTGGTGACTTTCATGGTGGGTTTTGGAACCAATCCCAAACTTATTCCCATTACGGGAGGCTTTCTGTCAATTCAAGATCAGTGCTAGTTGCCAGCCACTCTAATAAAATGAAAAATAGACTATAGATGTGGGAAAGCAATTGTATTTCTGGATTTTTTTAATTTTAATTAATGAATTGCATGTTCTTACTGATTTTACACACAGGAACCTGTGATGCTTGCGACTTTTGATATTCGAAAATTCTATAGCATCTGAACTTCAGAGCCTTTTTTTTTTTTAAAGATAAGAAATTTTCTGCAGTTGAAAATTATTATTTTTGATTTGGTATTAAATGCATGTGTAATGTAGGAATCACTATCTCTGTGCATATTCTCCCAGGTGGTCCCATTTTGACATAAAATGGCAAGATCCAAGGTGATGAAACTTTTGATTTTTTGAGTATTTTCACAACGGCATGGTTCTTTGGAAGGAATGTAATTCTGTCCTGTGTGGAATCAGGAATGGCTGCGCTTGAGGGAGGTGGCATTCTTACTTTCAGTGGTAAGATCATGTCATTCTGGACCAAGAAGATGTGGGAGGCGACTTGCTTTTGCATGTGAGATACAGAGACTGCCACAGAGCCCAGTGTGGCTGTGAAACAAAATAAAGTACGCTCTAATCGGCTCTTCGACCATTTGCAGTGTTGAAAGGATAGAGAACTGCTGTAAATCCACCTCTGTTGAATAGTGACTTTGAGAGGTGGTTGTTTGAAAATTCCTGTGAAATTCTGTATTCAGGAAGCAAAACTTGTGTTAGCTCTCTCACGCAAGCAGAGACCGGAGAACCTTCCTTGTGATTAAATAGGTCTGAATTCCAGGGAATGGCAAAAGTTGCCATGTAGGAGCCAAGGGAGGAGGTGGAGAAAAAAGTAGCACAAATTTCTTAAAATGGGGTGTTCTTGATCCAAGAGAGCCAAAGGGACTTCTAAAACACAGGGCGTACGGGAAAAGAGATCTCTACTCCGGAGTTTTCTATATGTACCAGGACAAAGTGTGACTAGGGAGAGGACAAAAGCATACTTAATTAGACTGGAGCTGCCAAAAACTGCACAGAAAAGGAAAGCCAAGGGCATAATCACCAGTTGCTGATAGCTTTAGAAGCTTAAAGGGACTGATACTGCATGAAAAAAATCATACCGGCTATCAATCCCCACAAACTGAGCGCTCTAAACTAGACCCTCCAGTGTTTTCAGGGAGGGCGCAGACCAAATTTAAACTGACAGTAGACTTCCTGGTGTTAATTACCCTTTCTGGAGCCCAGCAGAAGTAATTTGTAGACGCCAGTGGCCTGCAGACTGCCAGGCTGAGAGCCACCAGCTCCAGAAACTTTATACTGCTGTGAACTCTGGGGTAGCTGAGCTATCGGAATTGGAGAAAGTGTTGACCGAAGTGCAAGAAATTGGAGGCACATATCCTTTTCAACATTCAGCTGAACCATGCTTTTTCTTTCCCCTTAAGGATAGAAAATGTGATCATATGGAAAATAGATGCTCTTTTTTGCAGCTGCTGCACCTGGTTAGCCTCTGCTGTACAGAGGCCAGAGCAATAACAGTGAGCCAAAGGCCTGGGATCAAATAGCTTGTTATATTTTATCCGTGGTGTCTCATCCGTCAGTGTACTAGGGGTTTAGACTTACAGGGTTGCTGTATACGTGAACCTTCCTAAAGTTTGGGGTTATTTGGATGGAACAGGGAGGATGAGGTGCTGATCTCTGACGCACCTGAAGCAATTCTGCTGCAGGGAATAGATCTGCCTGCAGGATGGGGCTGCAGCTTGCATCAGGTGCTCTGGAAGTATGCATCCTATACTGGCCCATAGCTATTGGCAAGATTAGCTAAATCAACGTGGTAAACCTGCCTCTGGCAAAAACAGATTTATAACTGAGATCAGAATTGGAGCCACATGTTTGGAAATGCACTGGTATTTCATGCTTTATGGCTATCCTGGCTCCATTAGCCTACCAGAAATACTGCACACGTTGATTTATTTTCTTTGCTTTGAAAGCAGTCTGAATAGAGGAAAATATTCCAGAAGCAAACTGAAAGCTCATGCTGCATTATGCTGAATTTCCCCCGACTTTATTGCCTTTATTCTGCTGCAGCTACAGAAAACTCATTTAAACTATGAAACTTCTTTGGCGTGGATTCTTTATATTGATGAAACAGAGCTGACTTTCTCTGGAGAGCCAGCATGTTATTAAAGCACTTAACCTAGCACTGCTGTGGCTATCAATTATACTGTTCATTTACACTATACAAGGCTGATGGCTTATTTGAAGTTCAAGAGGTTTTTTTAATGAGATGTTAATTGAGTACACCTGCAGTTGGCTAAAATTTTCATGGACAATTAAGTGTGATCTTTTCCTTCCCAAATTCTTTGTTTTTCCTGGGTTCCTGTACTCCATTTTAGTAAGCAAGTGTATTCATCTTAGAAGTATAGGCTTTTAATATACAGCTGCTAGAACAATAATCGATGCTTGTGATTTATGACTGGCACTCTAAGTTTATTATCTAAGTCCCCATGATTTTTATATTTACATGAACTAGAAGCCCAAAGCTCTGTGCTTCATAATTTGATTAAGCTGGAAACTATTTGCACTGAAGCGAACTGCAGCAGCCCAACCACCTTCCAAAGATTCAAATCCTGGCAGGCCAGTTTGGTCCTTCAGCATCCTAAAGTAACTTCTGGGATCCTTTCAGTTTCCTTCAAAGGAGACTTGGCAGAACAGTACTCTGCAGATACGTGGTGAAAGTCAGGTTCTGCTAAGAAGATGTTAAGATTACCCTGCCATGGGCTTAAGTACAATTCTCCCTGTGGCTGTTAAGCATGTTGCAGAGTGGTCGCTTTGGGTTGACTCTGGTGGCTCTGACGCTGTAGAGCTTGCCATAGTGTTTGGGTGGAAGGGAATTCTCAAAAAGTAAAAGACTTTTGCTACTATTCTTGCATTGCTGTTTCTGGCTTTGCTAAAACTACATAACCTTGTGAAAACAGGAGATAAACAGAATCCTCTGCACAGTGGTTTGCGTCATGGGTTTAGAGCATGAGCTATTTGACTCCAGCTCTTCTGGATAAACTTTGATAGCGCTGTGGTCTTGAGTCTCAGCAAGCAGCAGTATTCTACAAATAAAAACCTGTCTCTAATTAGGTGGGACTTTGTTTCTGGACTTCCTCTGCAGTTCAGCCTATCTGAACTAGTTTTGCCCTAAATTGAAGGGCAAAGCAAGATGGAGTATGTGTCGACAGGAGGAAGCTGGGGGATGAGAGAATCAATGCATCAAACCAAAGCTAAAATCAAAGCACCACTCCATAAAATGACAGCTCTGCGCAGACATTTCCATTCTAAACCAAGTTTTTTCTTTAAGTACTTCTGGGCTGCACGAAGGAACTTTTTAAGGACGCCTAAGTGTGCAAGTGTGCATACACCTATGCTCTTGGAACAGTCAGACTATTCCCATATCAGCCTTTCCATACCAACTCAGATGGGAAAAACAAATTACAGATGTTATTGGCATCAACATCACTGCCTGGATAGATCAATTTGTCAGTTTTATAGGTTTGCATATTAATAATACTGGTTTTGTGTTGACCATATTCAGTGCAAAAGACTATTAGCAATGCACCTGCTAAGTTGGTTTTAAGAATATGTATGTATGGTATAGCAATGAACCATAGTGATATTCTGCATCTGGAAGCTAAAATATAATTTACATTAAAGATACTGCAGTGGGGGCAACTGGCTGGATTCACCACTTTACTGTCTGAGGGTCCAGGGAACTAAGAGTCAAAACTCTTCTTTGGTTAGTGAGTTCTGAATACCTGTACGGTAGGCTTTATTGCTGATTAAGGCCATATGCATCACTTACAAATAAGGTTTTGGTGTCGGTCACTGATATGATTCAGAAAAAACTAGGACTGCAGACCAGACTCCCTCAGGTCACCAATTTCTACAGATTTTTAATAGAACATATTTCAGAAAAATATCTGCTTATTGTTAGAGAAAAACAGGAAATAGCAGTTAGTTTAGGAAGGCCAAGGACTGCTCAGAGTACGAGGAGGACAGAGTTAGGACCAGGAATTAGTGAAGGCTGAATGAAACTGAAGACAGTCGAGTAGGAAAGAAGTTACAATTGAACAGAGAAGGTAATTAAACACTAGCTCAGATAACTACAGTAAGTGATTGATCATCCCTTGAAGTCTTTAAATTGAGACTGGATATTTTTTCAGGTGGGGTTTGGGGAGAAATAGGATTTAGTCAGCCTTACAAGATTTTACTCTCAAAAGTATTCTGTAAACCTCCCCATTTGAGAAAGCACTTAAGCATACGCTTTAAGTATGTGCTTAATTACCTCTGATTCTAGCTTCAAAATATTGCGATCAGAGAGATTTTCCTGAATTAAGTTGTTACCTTTGTTGGTCAAGCAGTTTCCCACTGCAGTACTGCAGCAGGAGGTTTTGGAAGCTGTCCCCTGCGAGGGGCGAGGCAGGGCAGATGGCCATAGCAATGCCTGCTCACTCCAAGCTATAGCAATAACCCAGAGAAGCTTTGGCACCCTGTAGTGGTTAATCTGTAGCAGGGGAATAGCGCTTGTGAAAGTAAAAGTCAAGTGATCTAGAAAGCGGAAAGGAGCCATGGGTTTTTGTTTTCTCTCTCCCCTAATTCCCCTAGTTTTGCGTAACAGATGAGCTTGTTTCACATACGTAGCACTTGCTATTGAGGAAGCTCGGATCATTTCAATAAATGTGATACTTAAAACCTAAGTGTGTAGCGGGGAATAAGGCTTATGTGGCTGTATTGAGCGAGCCATCTGAGACAGAGATGGAGCTGGGAATAAAGCTGAACAGCAGTGCTGGTCAGCCTCATTGCACTTTTTGACTTGAACTTGCAAACATTCAGAGGGAAAACAGATGCCACTGTTACAAAACAGTAAACACTCTAGACACTAAATCCTGCAACAGTTTGCTCAGTACTTCTTCCCTTGGCTTGAAGAAGTCTGAACCCATATCGCATCCCTCTTCAGGTGAATGCCTTAGCCATCATCCTCTGGGACAGCCAAAGCGAGGAGGAGAGGGAGAGGCGCACGGGCCCCGCTCTCCTCCCGGGTGACACTGCTCTCCTCTCTATGGAGGACCTGAGTAGTCACTGAGCGAGGAAGCGGAGGGCAGGGGGGAGGCTGCGGAGCTGGGAAAGGGGCGGTTTGTTGTGATGGAGCCTCTGCTCTGCTGCCCGGCTGCAGAACGGGGACACCCACCTGCTTCTGGGCTTACGGTTAAGCTGCTGGAGCCTGGGCGTTGCAGGAAGGGCTCTGCTGGCTGGGCCTCGTTACTGTTCGTTATTTGTTGATTCAGTTAAAAATTTCTCACTTCAGCGAGAGAAACTTTTTGTTTGAGCTGTGCAAACTGATGTTTTGTTCTATGTTTGGTCTGGATGGCAGCTAAAAACTCAGCAAGTTTCACAGACCTATTTTCTGTATCCGTATGTGTTATGGAAATACGTTTCCTTTTGTGCAGTGAGTGTGAAAACCTCTGAGTGTGCGGAGGGAAAAAAGGAGTAAAAATTCTGATCTCAGATAACTTCTGTTCTATCTTTTGCTTTGAGATAGTTGTTTTTGGCCTATAGTCTATGGACCTTCTGGGTTTTCTCTATTGCTTCTAAGGGGTTCAGGAGAAGCAAGTTTGTACGTGGACCGTACAGATGTGAATGTTCCACAGTCTTGCTGGAACACTTTTTTTAGGGTCCATAAATCAAAAGATTGAAAATCCCTTCTCTAAACATACTAAGCATGCAGCAATTTTCCACAAGAACAGACTGAAGTGATTTGTTACAATGCAAACTAACTTTAGCACCAAATTCTCGGGTGTATTTGCTGCAGGCTCCTTGTGCCCTCAAAGCAGCAAGTTTGCAGAGCAGAAATGTACACACAGCTCTGAAGCAGAATCTGCTCATTTATATTCACAAGCCTCTAAAACCACAGTGCATAACTCGATCAGTCTTCAGCGCGTGCTGCACCTCAGTGCTGTGTAGGCCAGAAAGAGCTCGGAGTCTGCCAGGAAAGAGCATTTTAAGCTCTGGCAAGAATTATCTACAGATAAATTGAAGGAAAGCTTTGAAAAGTCTCCAAAGAGGCAGGTGTTCAGACTAAAACACTTGCACTATTTTCACCTGAATAACTGCTTAGCCTGAAGTCTGATCAATATACAAACACAGGGCTGAATTCTGCTCCTAGTACAACGATGTGAATCTGTTACAAAGACACTGATGTCTATGAGTAGACACCAAGACCAAATAAAGAGAATGATCTAGTCTGTAGAGGGAACTAAGTGCACAAAAGTGCACCCAAAATTAAACAAGGTTTACCAAAAATTCTAGCAAGTTGCATGGAAGTTCAGAATCTCATAGGAAAAAAAAGAAAAATCCACTGCATAAATTTTGTTCGAGGTGGGGGGAACCCCAAACAAACCAAAGCTATATGCTATATGCTTAGAAAAAACGCTGGTGCTGTAGCTCTTTCAGGCTTACTAGTACAGCCGGTATGATCACTGCAAGTGAAATAATCTGCATCTAGCAGATCTTTTTCAGCTGTCTCTGCGAAACAGAAGAGGATAAATGGAAGCTGCCTTTGGGGCCTGAGCTGCCGTGTGCAGAAGGGAACGGGAAGATCTCCCTGAAGCCGGTGGCCTTTGCATTGTGCCCTTTAAGGTCAATGATTCTGTGATTTGGGAAGTATTCTCACTGTTCGCGGGTCAGAGCCATGCGTGGGGTCTTCTGGCTCTGCTTTTGCCAGTAGCAGTACTCTCATGGATTTTAGCTAAGCTCTGGTTATATTCTTTGTGTCTAGTGGCCTAGCGAATACTTATTGCAGTTTATAGTAGTTGCTGAAAATTAGGTGGTTACATTTCTTTTGTCTGTCAACTTTGAACAATCGCCTCTTTAAAATAGGTTTTGCTGTGTTACACTGACTAGGTGCTGCTGCTCGCTGTCTCCTCTTCCAGTTCCTCTTTTGTTGTCAGCTGCTGCTGACGCACTAGCAGCCCGTCTATCATGGCAGGAGGAGGCTAACTGCTAGAATTGGTAAAAATATTATTGATCGTCGTTTCATTTTATGTGAAAAATGACCCTCCTGTCAAAGATTTTCTGTTTTGTGGACTTGGGATGACCTCCAAGATATCCAAATTGTTCTGTTTCCTTCGTTTCGCTTTATTTCCATCTACAAACGTGACGGAACAAGTCATCACAAGGATGTGTCTCTCCAGGTTTTTATTCCCTGCCATTCTCTTTTATTAAGTTCTGCAAGTTATATAGTGGAAAAATGGAAGATTGAATCTGCAACTCTGCAGAAGTTTCACTAAAAGTGGAACAATTTAATAACTCTGAGTAGTTTCAGTGGAGAATGCTCGTGCCCTTTAACTAGAGCAACGCAGTTATCTTAATGTAGCCATTCTTCTAAATTAACTTTAAATAGGGTTTGTATTAATGACTATCATTATGTATTAATGAGAAATCATTTGTCCCTTCAATATTTCCTAATTGTACCGTGATATGCATAGTTGCCATAATGTGCTTCATGGTGGTGATTATCAGTCTGAACAAATAAATACATCATCAGAACAGATCACTTCTTTAATATGACATGAGCAATAAGAGGAGAAATGTATCTTACTTGCTTGATTATAATCAATATCAGTGCATATTGAGATCTAAATGTTTTGTGCCATGTCAGTCTTTATGTCACGTAGTAGCTTTCATGTTCTCTCGATCCATCACTCTCACACTAAGGGGCATGGTTAACAACAGCAAAACAACAGTACAGACATGAGCCTCTGTTGTTACGTTGTTAACTGCCTCTAAACATAACTTTCACAACGCTGAAGAGGAAAACGTGCCACCATGACTTAAGCTTAAAACTATTTGGCTTTAGCTCCAGACAAGCATTTACTGGTGTCATAAAAACCTGAAGGAGGATTTACAATATGTCCAAGCTTCCCCTAAGTGATGCTACCTGAGCTAAATGTCTGGAGAAAGGATGTTAAGAGCTGGCTATTACAGACTTGATCCAAACCCAACTAACCTTAAAATAAAGCTCCTGCTAGCTCCATTCAGCTTTGACTCAGACCCAGGAAGAGATTACGAAAGCTTCATTTTCCATTTCTTCTGAATGCAAAACCAGATCTGCTGGTTAGAGGTTGGAATTACTTTGGAAGAACAGAGGTGATCTTCATATGCTGGTTACTTCTGTGACATCGTAAACTACTAAGTTCAAGATTTTCATCTGGAATTATTATTAGAAGATAAAAATATCTCCAAATAGTTATTCTGTGAAATTGTTGAAGGTGGCTGCTTTCAGAAATCAGAAGGATGTTAAAGCTCTTTTCTTGCAGCATTCCCCAGATGGCTCAAACATGTGAGCAGTATATGAGCACTGCGTGAGGTGGGTCAGATCCTTGTCACTGGCAATTGACTTTGATAGGACACAATTTTGCTCCTACAGATACTGCATAGTAGCAAACTACCAGTATGAGGTCTTGTTCCAGCATTGCATTTTTCTAAACAGCTTGCTTTTCCAGAAAGGTCAAACCTCTCTTGAAATCCTCTGGAGAATATTTGCAACCAGGGCTTCAGCACTTCTTTTTCTTTCTTCTGGGAACAATTTCATTCTGTTCAAATGGTTCTGTTCTCCAAGGTGGTTAACGTTCAAAAAGACTTTTTTTTTGTAGCTATTGCTCTCCCACGTGAAGTAACCATTGCTGAGATTTTGAAAGGCATTCAGGGTACGGGTGTCTACAAACTTCAGATCTTCCCATTAATTATGTCCCATGATCTTGCAAATCTCAGCTATTAACTATGCTATATCACATTGCTTATATTCATAGAAGCCAGATCCGCTTGCTGTGAACTAGTTTTGGCCTGCAGGCATGTTCCAGGTGTGTTGCCTTAAATGTTGGTTCTTTAAGTGTTTTCTAGACACCATACCTAAGTTATTTAATTAAATTTCTGAAAAGGAAACAAGTGATTCCTTCAGTCCTGTTCCAGATTTTGCCTTTTTCTGATGTTCTGTGTCTTACCTAGGTATGTCTGGGTGCAGGTCTTTGAAGACCTCCAGGTGTGGAGAGCAGGAGGTGGCTTGAACTGTCCTACAGTACATCTTACCTTCAGTGCTACAGGCTGAGAGGTCAAGTTCTTTGATAATATGGAAAGAAACAAGCAAAACAAACACAGCAGGATCAGGGAAGTGAAAATCCAGCCTATTTGTTTGAAAACAATTCTTTCACCTACTGAGAGAACTTGCTGAAAGCGCTGCTCTTTCCAGCCATGCTGAGTATGTAGAACGGCCATAAAAGATCTGTCTCTCTCCCTCTTATTGAAAAGTGGTTTAACTTGTCTTAAGGCATTAACCCTTTCTCTTGAAAATGTCTGAGCCTGCATGGCAGCTGCTTTTTCTAGTCTCAGCTATTAAAAATGCATCATTTTTATTTGTTGCATGGCAACAGATCATCCCTTTGTTCTGTTTTGCTTAAACAGATGCTGAGAACTCTGTCATGAGTAAAGCACTGCCCTCAGGCTTCCTTTAAAACTCCAAAAGAGGAAGAGTTTGGTGCTTGAATTAATGTTATTTCCAAAAGTAAAACTTTTGGCTGTAGTTTGCAACAGACCTTCCATAACCTGCTTAAATAGTTATACTTGAAACCTACTTTGATGCCCTAACCTAGCTGGTTTAGGTGGGCTTGCCTGGAGGGTTAGCTCATATAGACCATGACTGGGTTTTTCAAGTCAAAGGCTATGGCTCCTTTGACCAGAAGAAAGGAATTGTTCTGCAGGGAAAGAATGGTGAGACTGGAACTCTATTGGAAATGCAAAGCATTTGTCGTAAAGTTTAATGGGACGTAATCTCACTGATGTGATGTTTAATAAACCTGCTGAATGGCATAAATCAGAAGTGACGTGATGAGGCCACAGTTGTGATTTTGATTTCTCTTGGACTGCTGTACTTTCACTGGTGTCTGGAAAGCTGCTCCTGAATCTCTTCAGCTGCAGTAAGGTAAGCAGCAGGCTGTAGGAGTTTCACAAAGAGCTAGTGTGAATGCTTCAGTGGCCAATATTACCTGCCATAAAATGGATGAAGGTGTCATTGCATCAGAGATTTTCCTGACAAATGCGAGTGGAGTGCAGCCCTCGAGACAGAAGGAAGAGACTTGCAGTGTAACTGTCACAACAGAGCTGCTACAAACACTTAAGAGTTCATTTTGCCACCTTTGAACATTACCATAAGGAGTAAAGCTCAGCACTTTCTTTCTTTTTTTGTTTTTCTTTTTTAAATAAAATGAACACTGACATGGTGCAACCAGGTGTCTAGGTTTTCTAAAGAAGATAAATGAACCTGTAGAGAGTTACTCAGACTTTACTGTTGCCCTATATGATATATAGTCTGGAAGCCTATGAAGCATGAGAGAGGTGACTATAACACATGCATGTTAGTCACAGACCCAAATTAGAGCTCTAAAAACTCTCCCACAGGATATTTTTAGGAGAACTGGGTTGCTTGGATATAAACCAAGCTCCAAGAAAAACTATCCCGAGACACTTTTATGGGGCCACAGAATTTCATTCCTAGATTTGAACTGGAATCCAAAAGAAAAAGGCTTTTTTCTAGTCCTTTTTTAGAGACCAACCTGTTAAGAAGATTTGGTAGATGATAAATATCTCACCTTCTTTGGGGTTATTCTGGACTCTCGAGTGATTTCTACAGCAAATGGAGGGAATGAAATGGGCCATGATGAAGCTGGTTTGCAGTCTTCCGAGTCACTGACTTGCGTGGCCCAGAGATTGGAAAAACATGGGCAGCTTCTCGCCTATCCAGTAATGGCTCCTCAGAGAGGAGCAAGCTTTTCTC
This sequence comes from Dromaius novaehollandiae, assembly GCF_036370855.1. Lineage (NCBI taxonomy): Eukaryota > Metazoa > Chordata > Aves > Casuariiformes > Dromaiidae > Dromaius > Dromaius novaehollandiae. The sequence continues at coordinate 7,814,596 of NC_088111.1, read as the reverse complement.
AGTGGTCTTTACTTCTGAGAGACAAGAAGGGAGTTGGTAAGGATGGTGTATTTTCAGTATAGTTTCAGGACTGCAGAGGTCCTTTAACTTGGCTTGTTGGTAAGTGGTCTGGATATACCATACACGGCGTTTGGCTTACCTTGTTCCTTTTCAGTATGTGAATGACAAGGGTTTTTTCATCCTTCAGATATGTAACATATTTATTTTTCAAATACAGCTTTTAAAGATAGAATGCTAATGAACCGCTCAGGTGAGGTCTGAGCGGTACTAATACTGTTTCACACCAAATCTATTTTGAAACATCTCCCTCTGCTTCCATATTCTTTGCTTATCATTGAGAAGTGATGACACTTTTCATTTTCTTGTAAAAATAAGAAATCCTGCTGTGACTCATTATTAATATTGTATGGATTAGGCCTAACCAGTAACCTATGTCTCCTGTAACAGCTCTTAAGTGGGTCTTATACTGGCACAAATTTCATTCTGTCTTACCTTGTGAACAGCTAGTTGCCTGTTGCCTACCTATTCTGTTGTCTGGAGCCACAGGTTTAAACTGTGTGTTGAAATGAGAAATTGGATAGTGAATTACACAGTGACTTTTCTAGCTTATATCTATACTATGTGCAAAGTGATTGGAAAATGCTTTGCTTTGCAATATCAGCGATTTGCATAAGTGTTTTTGCTGGGTGAAGGTAGCATAGTCCCAGCGGTTGATCTTGCATGCGGAGTATAAATCTGGAATGATTTGCTTAGCATCAGAGGAGTCATTTAGGGATTGCATGGGTATAAATGAGATGATGAAGTGCTTTGCAGAGGAAAATCTGCTGTTCTCATTCTGGTGGGGACAGAGATGAGCATAGAAGTGTGGCTTCGTTTTTGCCCTGCTTTCCACCTCAGGCACCCTCTGCTGCTGTTAGGGGAAGTTATGCTGGAGGGAAGCTTTATGCAGTTCTTCTAAGTGTAATTTTAAAAGCATGTATTTTATTGTCCATTCAATTCAAAAAAAGTACAACCATTTGTCCTAAGGAGATGATTCATATGTCAGGCTTGGCTCTTCTTTGTATGTCTCTAATGTTATTATATCATCCAATTTGTTAGGTTTTATTGTCTTTCTCTGTGCTGTGGCACTTCCAATAAGTTGTTTTCTAACTCCTTTGTCACATGAGCCGTATTTAAGAAACATCTCTTTGAAGCCTCCATAAATTCAGACCAGCTCAAATGACATCTGCCTCTCCTCTCCTTTCTCATAACAGCAGTGATATTGAGTGTCAATCTCAAATGGAGTCCATGTCTCTTACCTGCCTCACGCTCTGCAACAAATAATAAAGGAACCTTCCTGTCACTGTTGTGAAATTAGCTGAAGACATCAGGTAAATAAAAATAATAATAATAATAAAAAAGTTGATTTGTCCTGAAGTGAAGGCATTGTTAATTAAGTCATTACAGGGGAGTGAAAGCTAAGCAAAGAATGCTATCTGACATCAGCAATTATTTTATTGATGCCTCCGCATCTCAATCAAACTGTATCTCGACAGGTAGTATTTAGCAATGATGGAAAAATGGTACCTTTGAGAGGAGAGGAGGTGAGGGTCTCCAGTGAATGGTGGAATATTTCCATTAGCATCAGATTTTCTGGATATAGTTTTAGTTGCAAATGAGATTTAACTCCACCTGGGGAGTTGCATGAGTTTATTCTACATGACGAGTTTTTGGTTGATGCAATCGTAGGTATTATTGATCAAATCCTCATAAAACTAGTACTGTTCTAAATTAATGGAGCTGGATCTACTGGTATGATCTGAGGATCTGAAAATCTTCATTAATTTTGGGTTGGTTTTATGTCTCTTTCTAAAAGTGCTAACAAACCTGTGCTGTGATGAAATGTCTTTTGTTATTATGGTATCATTCCTGGAAGCGTTTACTGGCCAAGGCTGAGGTCTCTGGGAATAATCACTTACTTGTATGTGCAGATCAAAGTGTCAGTCTTATTTGGGCCCTGGCAGATGAAGTTTGTTTGTAAGGTCCGTATTTGTGTTTACTTGTCTGCTTAATCATCAGTTAATCATCCCCTGAAAAGGGGGACTTCCAGAATCACCAGAAGAAGTCTTTTAATAGGAGCTAAAATCTGGCAAGTGTGGAATGTGTGGTGATGAAGATGAGCTAATTTTGCATAAGCAGTCCAAAGGAAACTAATGCTGAGAATTCTGCGGAGCCTTATACACGAAATAATACACACATGTAATACATGAAAAAAGAGTAAAATGGGCTGAAAACTTGTATGTGAATGTGCCTCAAGTTACGAAAGCATGTTTCTTTGGCAGTAAAGCTACAACTGTGAGAGAATAAGCTTTATCTATACATTGTGTCAATAGAATTAAGGCAGATTAATACATACATTTAGCTGTAGTTTTGTCCTTTATCCTCTCCCCCAAACTGCACCATGCCATGAAAACAAAAAGGAACCTACTGTGCACATGCAGTTTGATGCAACCGTAAATAAAAAGGTGTCGTAAGTGAAGCTTCAATTTACAGAGCAATAGTAGTTGTAGACTATAGATGACATCAAATATCTAGCTTGCAAATTATAGATACAGGCAGGATAAATGGGAGAACAGTGAATGTGACAGGAGCGTCTCCGCTATACCTTTTCCATTCCTGGTGCACTCGGGATTTTACTGTGTTGGGCAAGCAGTGTAAGAAGGCTGTTGTTCCTGCTGGCGTTTTCTCATGAGGGCACAGTGTGACCAAGTCACTGTCTGGATTATGACACAGGGCTGTTAGCACAACCCTTCCAGTAGACCAGTTTAAGCTCTCTCTTCTCTAGTGAAAACTAGGCCTTACTTAGAATAGCCACCTCCCCCTCCACCCCCCTGTTTTTTTCTTTTTTTTTTAAATTGATCCCCTCCTTGTGGAGGGGGACACATCAGGCAGCAGGCATCCCCTATGGAATATTTGCTGCATTAAAGAAGAAATAAACTCCATCTAGATGAGGTGAAAGCTCTTTCGGTCTCATAATGCATCTCTGATGGAGTAAGTGGTGCTTTAACGTTGGGCCTTTAGCAAAGAGAAGATGTCTCCCTGAAAATCAATGTATCCTGCCATAAATATGTCTAGGAAGTCATCCCATGGTTACATAAACTGTCAAAGAAACCTTTTTCCCACAGTGCCAGATACCTCTAGGGCCACTACTGTTGCTGGTGACTGTTAAAATTCACAAATCAAAGCAGGAAGATATCAGTTATTCTCAGCAGTGAATTTAATTAGGGAGTTAACTGCAGGGGGACATTTTGTTTTTGCTTGTGATCTGTGGTGCAGCTGAGTTTTATGGTTGTACAAATCAGATTAGGAAGTGTTTGACTTTATGAAGGTGTTTCTTGGAAAATGAGGTGTTGTGAAAGACAACTTTGTACCTGTATCATTCTAAATGGCAATTTGATCATCCTGCTGCGTGTTGGGTTTACTTTGGGCTGTGAGTACAGGACGGTGTGCTTAAACAGGGACATTTCCTTGTGAGATCTCTAATGCCAGCACCGTGACCTTTAGGTGGCAAACACCAAATGCCATTGAATTCAGAGTACTTTTAAAAAAGGTTGGAAGTACTTGTGTTTCTGTTTTCTTTGAGATCTACACTGTCACTGCAGTGAGTTGTTATTATGCTGTATGTATATGAAAGTACCAGTTCAAGAAGGTCCTCTAATACTCTAGTAGCAGAGTGGTCACTAGGAGTCTTCCCATCTTATCCAGCATTCCTGTAGATTAAAAAAACAAAACAAAAAAACCCTCAAACACCCCTCTCAAAATGGCACACATCTACACGTACACAGCGAGCAATGTGCACATGCCTGCCCTTAATGCTAGCTGCTGTAATAATGTTATGCTTGTGCATGTAGTAAAGGGTAGGCTATATCCTCAGGAAAAAATTAGTTACGTTTCAAAGCTTTTTTGTTACTTTGAATCCAATTTGTGTATGTAGCCTAATCCCCCTTTTGATAACATATCTAGCAAACATATTGGTAAATAATAAGGTTTTGCACTGTTAGGTTCGATTCCTGTCTTGTGCCTATTGCTGCAAATGTGTCTCCTGCAAGTGCACAGGCCCAAATGAGCAACAATATCACATTTTTCTCTGCAAGCCAAAATAGATGGTCAGAGGTGATCCAAGTAGCTTGCGAGATTTAGCACTTGCTGGTGTGCCGTTATTTTTAACCACCCTCCATATTCTAGCTGACTCCTGAAACCTGCGTTGCTCTGGGAGAGAGAGGTGGCCGTCCGAGGGTCCCTCCCCTAACACAGGAACAGATTCTAGAGCTCACTGAGGTTTTTTTCTGTTAAGCCTATTGTCTTACCTTCTAAAATTTAATAGGTCGTCTTTGAACTCTCCTCAGCACGCCTGTCTTGATCTGTCTTGATCTTCCAAAACTGGAAGAAGCATTCTGGGAGCAGTTACAGTGGTGCCAGGCCCACAAAGGCAATATAACCCCTCTACTCCTGCCTGATCTTGTGTTTTTACCTCCAAAGAACACATCAGTTTTTTAGTCAATATTGCACTGGCAGTCATATAATACCATAACCTTTTCAGGTCACGTCTTCCTGGGACAGACCCCTTCCTCCTGTTGGGACACACTTGTTCTCCTCACCGCGTGTGCAACCCGAATTCTCACTGGAACCACACGTTGTTTGCTTGCGCCTGGTTTACCAGGCAATACAGAAGGCTCCTTGTTAGCAACCTCTTTGCTTCCTTATTGCCACTTCTCATTATTTGTGTTGTCTGCAAAGGTTATTAGGAAAGATTTTATGTCTTCATTAATGTGACTGATAAAAATATTTAATAGCAAAAGCTAGGAACAGCTATTGGAGGGTACCATAAGAAAAGCAATTATTTGAAAGGTACTTCTCTGCTTAGTTTCAGGTCTACTAATTACCTGGGGTTTTAACCATCTGATATGAGATATGTTGACTTACATATTTTCTAGTATTTTAATCAAAAGTTTGTATAAGATGAAAGCTTTATGGTAAACTAGGCATGTTACATAAACACTATTGCCTGATAGGAAAGTTGTTGTTTTGAGTAGATTTCCGTAAACACACGTGTTAATCACATTCTTATTGCTGAAGTCCTTCTCAAGCTATTCCTGATACTACTTGTTCTATCTTTTGCAGTATTGGCAAGCTGATGGATCTGTGATCAGCTCCCCTGATTTTCAATTTTAAATATTAGAGCACCTTTAATCATCCTCAGCAGTCCTCTAAAAGTGCTGTGGTGTCCTAAAGTTTTCAGTGAAAAGTCTGCAAAGAGCTCCTCTCCTACAGCTTGACGAGCTCTTTTAAAACTCTTGTATGCAAGAGGGTTTTTTTTTCCCACTTTGCTGATTTAAGAACTTTTCATTTTGCTTCTAGTAGCTTCTGCTTAATGCTTTCGTTAGTTACTGTTGAAATATAATATTCATCATTGTTATCACCAGATATGACAGTATTGTCCACCTTTTCTTCAAATAGAGGCTAAGTGCTTACTGCATGCATTTTTTTCTGAGTTATTGTTGAGAATTTGACCACTTCAGGCTGTGTATGAAGAGTATCATTATATGGTTCCTTTCATTCCTGTTACATCTGAAAATTCCCATCTATTTGCCTTCATTTCTGCTATGCAGCTGGGCAAAAGGAGAAATCTATGCTTTTCCTGCACATTTTCTGCAATTTGTGTATTCTGTTTCGAATTCAGACTAACAATATTGCCTTTCTTATATTCATTACTTGTGTTTTTCAGACCTACTTCCATTCTCCCCTAAGCCAACTTGATTTTTTAGCAGCTACAGGTATCTTTGACTGGGAGACTGTGGTTTTTATGGACATCTAGAAAAATGTTCATAAGCTGTTCCCAATTATCATAACATTTTTCTACTTTTTTTTCCCTCCCAAGTGATTTGGCTCTTTTTCAGCTTCATGAAATCAATCCTGTTAAAGCAGCAAGCGTATTAGTGGTTTGGGCACATCAAAAAAGTCTTTTGTTTCACTAGAGAAATGTGGTCAAGTCATGGGCACTTGATCTTTGGCTAATACTGTTTTTTATTTTGTGATCAATTTCCTCTATCTCACAAATGACATCTGATGTAGAGAGGGCTGTGCTGGAGGCATCCTTTGTGAGTTAAGATATTGTCATCTGTGGCTTTTTTTTTTTTTTTTAAGCAATTGCAAGGACAATTTAACTCTGTCAGTGTGAGATCTCTCTGTGTACGTCAGATCGAAGTCCTCTTTTTTTTTTTTTCCTTTGTAAGTTATATTGGTGATCAAGGAGCTGCCTATACTGACTACTACTGTGTTTTGATCCTCTTTCATGGGACAACCCATCCTTTTCTCAGTTACTTAGTGTGGGGCTGGCCTGACATGTTGATAGTCCAAGACCACTTGTGTTTTCAGCCGTGTTCAAATTACAGACTAACTTAGTTACACTTGCGTGATGCTGTGCAAAACCTAACGAGTCTTCCCCAGCAACACCAGTGCCTGCCTTTTCCCCCAAATGCAAGCATGCAAACACCTGAAACCTCAAGTTAGATTGACCTCTTGACTGCTGATATTCTTCAAAAATCAGATAAGTCTGCATTGCAAACTGGATCTTGCCCCCTTCATGCTGTTGGTTGCCATCCCTGATGAATTAGCGTGCGGATCCTGAAACAATGGGATTCTTGTTCTTTAGGTACTTGAGGATTTTTAATTAAACTGCTCTGAAAGTGGAGAAATGTAGCTCTACACAGACAGCATATTTTCTTTGTGTGGGATAATACTTCTGACTGAAAGAAACTGTTGTCAATAACCGTGTGTGCAGCTGACCCGTTCTGTCTTGGTGGCCAGATGCAGAGCGAATCCTGCAGGATAGCTGCCTGCATCAAGAAAGCACACGAATACATGCTTACTCTCTGGTGTGGATTTTTTTCCCAGGTAATTAGGCCTCTCTGTGCTTGGTAAAATATACATCTTGATGATTGCCATGCATATTCAAAGAAGAAATCTCAAACATTGGCATGAGCAATAAAATTAAGACTTGCCTGGGAAAATGGTAACTAGAGGTCAAGTCATACACTAGAATTATTGCTATGGTTATCACTTTAGTGTGCATTAAAGTAATTATTACAGGCACTCAGGAGGTGTGTGATATGGTTCACACACATGCTTGCCTCTGAGAACACAACCCACCTCAGAATTAAAATGTTTAATTAAAAAAAAATAGTCTGTAGTAAATTTCAAAGGGGATTTATGAGAAGCTGTAACAAACCAACTATAGAATATGGATCAGGCTGTGAGAGAATGAAGACCTAGAATTAACGTGGAGGGTTTTATTCTTAAAAACTATTGAATGTAATCGAAATCTGTGGTATTACCAGATATTTCCTTTCCTCAGGAAATAATTAAGCTCTCCCTTCTGATCATTTTATGGAATCAATGCTCTTTCAGCAGTGTTAGCGTTATTTTATTTGGGAAGTGAACATTTGTGGATGGTAATCATTTTTAAATAGCTGACATTAACTACAAAATAGCCCTCTTCTCCCTTGCCAGAGAACAGCATGAACGAAGGGGTAGGAGGAAGCATCGCTACCGTAGCGCAGTCCGGCCCCGTGAGCTGCGCGTGGGCCGTAGCTCCAGGTTCCTCTTCAGCTTTACTTTGATTTTTCTGATTCGGCAGGCCCTAGCTGTGCTTTCTGAGAGGGCGTCGGACTTGCTCAAGGGTGTCGGACTTGCTCCTCAAGAAGAAAGGAGAGGGGTGACCCTCTACCGTGCCTCCCACAAGGGCAAGGTTGCACTGGGTCATTAAATCTTGCCTGTTAGCCGGAGCAGCTGAAAGTGCTTAGAGATGCTGGAAATACCGCGTTGCTGTGGCTTCGTTCCTCATGGAGATTGCCCTTGTCAGGAGCTCCCTGAAAGTGGAAGCTCTTTAAGTTCTGCGGCACTACACTATCGTGAACGCTTTGATTTTGAAGCTCTGTGTCGTAAGTGGGACATCTGGAGCTCCTTCTCCAAGCACTAGCTCCATGCCCGGCCACTCGGGCACGGAGAGCATGTGCTGTGGGGTGGCAAGGTCCCGTCCTCGTTGGGGCCAGGCGGCTGCTGCATCAGGGAGGTGCTGGAAGCAGCTCCAAATTCCTCCGACTGTCCCCTGCCTCGGAGCCACGCTGGCTCCGGGCAGCCGGCCACGGGCAGGGCGCGGGTACATCCATCCTCTCTCTTTCCTTGAGCCCCTTTTGTTGGGGCAAATGGATAATGGCCGTTCCTCAACCTCCACTCGTGATCTGTGATTCAACCCAACAGATACATACATACATACATATATATATATATACACATATATATATGTATATACACATACATATATATACATATATACATATATATATATATATATATAAATATATATATATAGGTTTTTTTGATGTGTGTGACTGCAGAACAGCAGGGAGTTTGCAGAGTTTGGCTTTGGACCAAAAGGAAATAGCAAGACGTAAAGAGGTATTTCTTTAAGTGCGGTGACATGGAGACAGGTCTGAGGAGGGGGAAGCTACGGCAGGAGCCCAGCGCGGAGCCTGCGTGTCGGGGAGGGGAGCTGCCCGCCGGCGTGCCCCGATGTTGCCTACCTGTAGATGTACGGGAGGTGTAAGAGGGATAACGAGGTGATATTTATACCAGGCCTGATAAAGAGCAGAATGAAAGCTTGTATCTTCATGAGTGAAATATAAATTAATGAGACAGTTTAAGAAAAGTTTCTGCCTGTGTTTTTATGGGCTCTGCGGTGAGCCTGGCACTGGCCGTATATATCCGAGCCCCCATGCGGATGCAGCTATCTCGGGAACACGCTACGCGCTGGATTTACGAAGCCGCAGAATTTGCAGTGCTAAGCACGGCTGCCTTTTCTCCTGATTACCTGTTTCTTATTAGGATATATTGCTTTGCCAGTCGGGTTGAGTGCTAGTTCCCCAGGCTGTGCATGGGAGAGTTGCTCCGCGTGGCTCAGCCAGGCAACGTGGACAAACACTGGGCTTTCCTGGGATACATTTGTTCCCTACCAGCGCTCCCAAACGTTCTCACAGGGCTAGCTCTCAGTGCAAAGTAAATATGACATTCTCGCCTGCCAGAAATGAAGTCTCTGGTGGTGGATGCCATTTCCATAATCCCCTCAAACTGAAAGAAAATAAAATATTAGCAGCCGATGCGATGTCAGCAGTGCATCCTCCGTCAGAACGCCGAGACCTCTTGCCCACGAAAAGCGATTCCTCTGATAGCTGGTGCTGGAGGTAATGGCAGCGTTACAAGGTGCCCTGTCCACAACAGCTATCTCTGAAAAGAGGAGATTCATGCATGTTTTATAACAAAGACAATGGAAACGATCCCGCAATTAGTGTGTTTAGGTTGCAGCGGTTGGTTACCAGCAGAAGCTACCTGGAATCTGCGCTCGCTCTAATTGCGCCGAGGCCCCCGAGCACAAGCCGCTGCTCAGATGTGATGTGACTTGCAGGGAAAGGTTGGTGGTGCTCGTCACGAAACTTATCAAGTTGTTGTTTATTATTCAATATTATGAATATACTTGGCACGTGAGCTTTCAATTTACAGGAGAATACAAATTTACCTCCCTGCTGAAAGAAACCTCATCCAACTCAAAGTGTGTTTGCACAGAGAGGGAAAGGAGACCATTAAGCGAGTTAATGACTTGATAATGATGATTATTTATTATTTGTATTACAGTAGTGTTTAAATAGAGGCTGGATCTCTTATGTGTTCGGCATTACACAAAAGCAAATTGTAAAGGTAGCTTCCCCAAAGAGCTAAATGGAGAATGGATAAAAGACAGAAAAAAAATGACTCTTTGCAGATCTGAGAAGCAGAGAAAGGAGCTGCCTTGCCCGAGGTTATGTAGCTAGTCTATGGCAGAGCTTGGATATGAACCCAGATATGGCAGTACAGCTCTCTTCACACAAACCGATGCATCATCTTGATTTTTACCTAGTATCGCATTTACTACTTAGTGTTGCACTGGAGAGAGAGCCTGTGCCTCCCTACTTGGCAGTGCTAACGCTTTGTTCTGTGCATACGCACGTATAGAAAGCTAGGATGCATATCTGAATATATTTTTAATCTCCCGCTCTTATATACACACATATTTCCTAGCAAGCTGTATCTGTCAGCAACTGCAAATCCCATTAGTAATGCTCTTTAGGTACAAAACTACTGTGTGCCTTGAGCACTGGGCAGGGATTCAGGCGGTCGGACTGCTAGGCCGGCTTCCGCCCCGATGCCCTTGCCCATCACTGCCACTCGTGACGCAAGCGCAGTTCGTTGGAAAGGGGTCGAAGAGCAGCATTTTCTTGCTTCTTGTGTCCTTCAGCCTCACATTGCCACCACGGTCATCTTTCAAAGTTCGACTAGCTTATTGCAATGCTACCTTCTTGTCCAGGACTCATCTGTAAGAGCCTGAATATCTCCCTTTCCTGCTCTACCCTTTGGAAACCATTAAAGGGAGTTAGAAGGACTTGTCAGCACCACCCCGCAACGAAGCGTGATGCAGACAGCCCCAAGCAGGCTCTGAGCCCGCTGATAAAATGCAGCAGTCGGGCTGTGCCCTGCCGAGGAGATGCCTGGGGTCTGCGGGCAGCCGAGGGGTTGGCTGCAGCGTGGCGCTGAGGCAGCTCTGCTCCTTTCCGCTTTGGTGCAGGCTCGGTTGTGAGGAGCTCAGGCATTTCCGTGAGGTCAGGTTTTGCCCCGGAGCGTACCAGCGCTTCTGCAGAGCAGGCGCCTGGAAAGGAGCAGCGCTCGGCCTGCCGTCGGCTCCCTGCTGCCGGCACTTCAGCCCTCTGCCAAGCTCCAGAAGTGAATTATTTTGTGTTTTCATGTCGCTTCACTCATAACGTCTGAGGTTTTTAGTTGGATTGGGCAGTGAGAGGGGATGAAGAGATCCTTTCATTAAGTGTTTCCTGGTATTTGCTGCCACTTTGGCTTTGCACAGTTGGCACGGCAGTGATATCTGCTTGATGGTGTTTTCAGAGTCTCCCTTGCTGAAACAGGCATTTCACTCACTCTACACTTTTTTTTTTTTTTCTTTCTCTCTCTCTCTCTCTCTCTCTCTCTCTCTTTTTTTTTTTTTTTAGCTCTGGCTCATTTCCCAAGGCAGGAATTTCTTTAAAAAGGAGCTTCCTGCCATGTGTGGTATTTATTTTTTTTAATTGGTTGAGCTAATGTGCAATTAATGTTTGTAATGCAAACCTGTCTGCCATCTATTCACTTGATCAGTTTGTTTTTAGTAGTCACATTTTCTGTAGCGATTTTTCTTCGTGAGCAAAATGCTGTGGCTGTGGGACAGCGTTTTGCTTGAGCCTTTCTGTAAGTTTGGCTGTCCCTCCAAAGTCTGGGCCTCCAGGGGATGGCCCCCATGAACTTTCTGTTCCTTGCAGTCTGACAGATTTGTAATACTTCCCCGGAACAAAATGAACCAGCGAGAGAACATCTCCTGCTTGCCAGGAAATTTTTTAGTCTTTTCCATGCTTGCTTCCTCTTTCAGTCTGGAAGCAAAATTCCAGTGTGAATTGCTAACTCTAGCTTCAGATTTGAACTGATCTGAAAATAGATTTCCTCCGGTAAATGTTTGTGCTGCTGCTGTTTCTGTGGTCCTCGTAGCAGAATGAGAGCGCTGGTCTGGGAGGAGCTGTACAAGCCCCTGCGGAGCTACAGCCTTTGCATCAGAGAGTAAATACTTTCAGAACAGTTGCATGGTTTTCGTGAGGTCTCTAAGTTTGCGTGGGAAGGTCAAAATAATAGATAAAAATAGATATAGACGACAAATCACGTTGTTTAGAAAAACCCACCGCTGATAAGCAGTTCTAATACAGCATTTTCAATAGCAATATTTTGATGCAACAAGCTTAGGCAAAGGAAAATTAAACAAGCCTTGGCAGAAATATATGAAGATTATTTAATTTTAGATGAAATTCAAGTGTAGAGATTTAGAACTGCAACCATCACATTCACTTGGTGCGATAGAAAGTCAGGGCCTGGACAGTGTATAACAAATATCTTTACATTTTGTAAGAAAAATAGCAAAGAACTTGGAATGATTGCCCTTTCCCATGTGTGTATGTGCAGACAGGTGTGTAGTTGATTAGTGACATTTTGGGATGATGAAAATGACATTTGTCTGCCAGAGATACAATATCTGCAGCTGTAGCATGTGGCAATTGCAGCTGTGGAATCGTATCAGAGTGGAAAGGTGAAAGAGTGTCTTAAATTGTGCAGAACTCTCATATAGGTTGCTTTATGTGTTTGAACCAAGTGGCAAATGTAATGCATGTTTTTGCGATGATAATTACAGAAAAAACCCTGCTCGTTCCGCTGGCAGCATGTTGCTGGTACTAACTGATGCACTGTGCGTTAACATGCAAAGTCTGTTACTTGCAAAGGATAAAATGCATTGTTGAAAGCTCCCGCTGTTGGTGAGTTTAGCAGGTACTAGAGCACGTGCCTATCTTCAGACAAAGCAGTAATAGTATTAATAACTGTCTTTTTAAGTAGGACTTGTCATCTGCAGCTGATAAAGGAAGTCTGTTTCACCAGCGGGTATTTTACCCTGCCGAAAATTCGACACCTTGCCTAGGTACCCTGTTCTGGGACGCTGGTCCCCTGAGGCTCTGCGCTGTCGCAGGAGAGGAAGGTGCCTTGGAGGGGACTGCGAGTCCGGCTGCTTCTCCGAGTTATCCTCTGGAGGGTCTGTGTCTCCTCGGAGTGAGAGCTACCGGGGTGCGCGAATGTCTCCCAGACACGCAGGCCGTTGTCGTCACCTCCCGCCGTGTGCGGTGCTCCTGTGCTAACGCGGGGGACGCGTGCGGGTAAACAACACCGGAGGCCTGCTACGGCCGGCGTGTTCGCGTAGGAGTCACGGCAGCGGGACGGCTCCAGCAAGCGGGGCGGTACCGTGCCCGCGCGGGGCCCTCGGAGCGCGGTCGCAGCGCTCCGCTCTCCGCCGCTCCAAATTGGGCCCGGCAGAGGGATTACAGGGATTATATTATTTAAATTATAAATACCCTTCAAGAATAGGATTTGTAATATAAGTTGGGGCTTTAATATATTTATGCAGTAATATATCATTTAAAATGGTTTATTTGAGAAGACTGAGGTAAAGACCAAAAAATTTAGGGGAGTTAGCACGTTTTGTGTCTTACAGCGCTTAAGCTAACGAGGTGATCTTCTGGCTATGGGAGCCTGCGGGAACTGACGTTGTTAATATGGGGGGGACAGCTGGGCATCAGCGTGAACGCGGTGCGCCTGACCCCGCTGCGCCAGGGCAGGTCCCCGGGTTGTTTCCGTTAGGCGAGTGCGTAGGGCGCTTTCAGCAGCGCGCGCGGCTGGAGAAAGCAATGCCTCGTACTGTGCCTTGATCTGGTGGCCCTCCTCTCTCGGGGATTTGGTTGGGTGCTCAGTGTCCTTGGAGGGAAGCTGTACCGGGTGATGGCCTTTACAGTGCCTGGGAGAGTTGTTCACCAGGGCTGGAAGACGCGCGTTGCCCTGCCTCGGGTTAGCTTGCGTTACGAAATAAAGGAGGCTGTGAGTCAGGATTAATCGTTTACTGTTTGTTTCTGTACAGTAATTAAAGACCATCAAACCAATCTAAAAGATGACAAGCTACCAAATTAAGCAGACCTTTGACCCTAACCCGTTACTTCTGTGGTTATATCATAGTTCTTGGGAGTCCAATGGCAAAACTTACTGCCAAGGTAACTGGTCTGGGCTTTCTATATACACTCCTGAGCGTGTCCTGCTGCTCTGCTCGTCTCCTAGAGGAGAGTTAATACTGGCCTGTAGGTCTTGTTCTCTGATGCCGCTTGCCTTCGCGCACACCCCGCTGATTCTTTTCACGGGCCTGATTTCCTTTGACTTTGCTTCCTTTTTCTGGTCAAAAGTCATCACTGCTCTGTCTGGTGCTCTTTTATACTGAGAGGTGTGAAGTGTCCACGAGTGACCTGTCACTTGGTCCTTGCTCTGTGGGGTTGAAAGGAATACCCAACAGTGAGACGGAAGGTCAACTGCATTACTTCTCCTCATTATGTTTCCCTACATAGGGACCGCAGGACCGTACCTCATGGTTGATTCCTAGCAAGAAATCTCTTTATTAAAGTTAAAGCTCTTAGGTGACATTTTCCATTTATAGCTGTAGCACTTTTGTTTTCCATCTCTTTGGATATTCAGCCAAAAAGAAAGCCTGGCTAAGATTTCCGCAGTTGGGTCTTTACTCTTTTGGCCTTGTATGTCTGGAAAGCACATCCAGGGCTTGCCCGACACGCTCACCTGTATGGCAACATTAAGCATAGTGTGAAGTGACAACCAGCCACAGTGGGCACAGAGGGTCCCGCTGAAGATGCACAAAGACTGGTAGTACTGGAGCTTCACTGGTTTGGATGCAGTACACTCAAAGGGGACTTAATGGATGTGGTCTGCACCCGGGAGGGCCTTGTAGGAATAGCTCCTCTGGCACCGGAGTTGATCTGATTCTTCGCCCTGAAGGGTCAGGAAGGAAAACTGCGAAGAGCCTTGAAAACACTGGGTACCCTGGCTCCTTGGTGTTGTCCCTGTTGGTTAGGTTATTATTAAAATAAGGAAAAAACCCTACATTTAGGGTATTTATCTGTCCTTAGGACAGGCAGTTGAGCCAAATAGTCACTTGTCCCTTTATGCTACACAGTTCTCTAATCCTAAATTAGTGTCTCAAAGAGGTGGCAGACACACATCATAGCTAGCTGCCAGAGGTGAAAATTTGGAGGTGATTGAGGATATAATCATAAAAAGGAAAGTACAGGGTAACTGTAGGTGTCAGAAAGATGACATGTTAAGTAATTGACAGATTGTCAAGGCATTCAGTCTTACCTCCTTGTAGTTCAGATTTAATGCTGTTCAGTACAAGGGTCCGGTGGTGTGTAAGGGAAAGGCAGGGAATCCTGTGGTGCATTCATGAGACCTCTGCCAAGCTGCTATTGGCCGATCACAAGAAATAACCCCTAAGGTTTTCTTAGTGAAGTAAGGTCATGTCTCCTCCATCCTGCCCTGGTTGGTGAAAACTCTGCAGAAATAAGAGAATGCAAAACTTATTATAGCTGAGCAGGTGTGGGTGCATTAACAGCACCTGAACCATGAAGCAGCCACCAGCTGGCTTTGGAGCTCCTCGGCATCGCTGTTGGTGGACCTGTGTGTGTTAATGAGGTACTGGCTTGGCTGGGCTTATGGTACCTCCATGGAGGTCAGTGAGGACCCCTGTATATAATAGTGCTTTGACTGTACAGCAGTGGCTCACATGCTTCATGCCACCATCATTTCTAGGCTGTTAATTACAGTGAAATATTTCAAGGTAGAAACCAAAGTGAAATTCGTTATGGTGTTGGTCATCATGGAAGGAATTATATCCTTTTGATTTAGTCTGTGGTGGAACAACAGTTCAGTAAAGATTGTGATTCTTGTTCCTTCTGAAGTCATAATGTTCCAGAATAATTAAAACTATCATTATCAATGCCTTAATGGAGGAGAATCAAGAAAAAAGTGAGACCAAGGGATGGGTCAATTTGTAGGGCATCAGAATCAATATCCAATTATCAGACGTTTTTAAAAAAACACTAGTGAAAAAATTAGAAGTGCTGACCTTAACTTGGAGTTAATTTACTCTTATTAATTGGAGTAACATTTCTTCTGATGCACAAATTAAAACTTAGCTGAGGGCATTTATTTCAGGCGTGAGCATAGGCTTCACAAGTGCAGCTGGGCGCCAGCAAGGCAAAGCCCTTTTGCGTAATGCTGCCAGACATGTCGAGGTGCAGTTCAGTGCAGAGCTGACATGCTCTGTGCAGCGACGGACTGGACTTGTGCATCAGAGAGAGATTCCAGTGAGGAGCAGGTGCTTCAGTGGAGATGATATAGCCAGAGACAAGTCAAGCCTTATTTTGAAAAAATGGAGTATAGATATGCCGTGCTGCTTTCAATATCCTCTGCTCATGGTGTACATCCTTTCAGGAATGGCATCCAAAATGACTTATAACAACTTTCTATGCTTCAGAAAGAAGAGTAAAAACAAACAAGGTATTCTATATCCAAATGAAGGCTGTAGAGCATCAGGCACATGTTGCCATAGCAATGCCGCATGTAGGGCATAAAAAGTGGAATAGTAAGAAGCCAGCAGGGTCATTAACATCATCAGCAGGCTCAGCGAAGCACAGCTCTATGGTAGATAAAATGGCTTCAGAGTTTTCTTCAAACAGCGTCTGGGGGAATGGGGCACAAAAAGAAGATAATAAAAAACAAAAAAACCAAAAAAACAAAACAAAAAAACCCCCCAACAGTGGGCTGGAAAAGATGTACTGTAGGACTGCCAGTGACCTCTGAGGCAGCTCCTTCAGGCCTCTCGGATGCTGTGAGGAGTTTGTAAAGGCCCTGCACTGGGGACCTCCAGGGATTTCCGCTGTCCGGAGGGTTTCTGATAGGTACTCCAAGGATGTGTCACAGCTCTTTGGGGTGAAGCATATGGCCGTGGCTCAGGGACGCTCTGCAGCATTGCCCAGCAGTTCTGCGAAGGGGTCAGTCAGATACTTTTACCCCTCCTTCTTCCCAGCAAGAGTATCTAGAATTATCTACGGGCTTTGATGTGCAATGTCAAGGGAGTAAGGTGAGGTCCTGATTCTGGTTACATAGGAGATGCTAACAAACAAAGGGAGGGAGGATTAATAATCATACAAAAATTAAGCAAAAAGAATCTGTTTCACATGCTAAAGGCACAAGGGGAGACTATAAATGCTGCTGCCGGTAGGTACTGAGCAGAATATGTTGTGTGATCCATTATGTGGGGACACATCTGTGTTACAGCCACTTAGCTTGCAGCTTGTACCATCAATGAGAATGCACAGTTTGTTTCTTTTTTGGGTTTCTTCTAGTGCCATTTCCTGAATTTCCAGGGAACAACTGTAGCAGGGGAAATAATGATTGATTCCGTATTATCACTGCTGTAAAATCATCTCCAGATGTCTGTCAGCTTAAAGCGGTATAACTGGAATCAGTGTGGGCTGAAGATCTGCATACAGATCAGGGTCAGTATTAACAGGGCCAGACCCTCAGCTGCTGTAGGACGGGACAGCCACGCTCAGCTCAGGAGACTTCTGCTCTCTGGCAGCAATTCGTGGTGGGGGTAAATCTTTCACATGGGTCAAAGTTAGCAGTTATGCAGGTTATTTTGATATAAAATTCTGGTCAGCGTATGACTCATTGCCTTTTGTTTTTTCCTTTAAGGATGTTGCACCCTTTTAGCTACTCTAAAATTCTAGAGCTGAAGTGAGTAATTTTTTACAGGGTTTCTATGGTGTTTAATTAAAATACAAGGTTTGGAGCTTGAACTCGCTGATTAAATTAAATGTTGCCATTTTAAACAGGAGTCATAATCAGAAAAATCAGAAATCATTAACCACTGAAATAAAGCCCATGTAAAGTAGTTGGATTAAACAATGATGGGTAGGGTCTTTTCATACTGGAAACATCTTTTTAAAGCAATCATACTCTCCTGAGAAAGTACCTATGAGGAAGGATTGATACCTACCAAGCGTTAGGCCTTGTGTGAATTTCTGTAGGGCGAGGGGGGTGTTTTCTGTGCCGTTTGTTTGTGTTCTGCTGGTAGTGATGATGCTGAAACTCAGCTGTCAGACTAGGATGAAGCTGTAGATGGAGAAGAAGTCTCTGACCTCCTGTTTTGGCGTGTTTCCTCAGCAGTGTTACTGCCTTCCTCTAAGGTGAATGAAGTGCGTTTGCACCCAGTTTGTAGAAATGCCCTCTCCCCACACTGCTGGTCACTTCACAGATCTTCAGACCAGACTGCTTGCAGTCGCTGTGCAAGGTGAGAGACGCAACTGGGACGCAGAGGGAGGTCAAAGCGTGTTAGGGAGCATGCGGTGCCCCTGCTCTGCAGGGCTGGGAGAGCAAGGTTCAAAGAGACTCTTTGCCATCTCTCTACCTCACTATCCATCTGCAGGAAATGGTCATGATTTTGGTGCCTGCCTTCCAACAAAGTCAAGCCAACACATCCTTTGGGGATGGGGGCAAAGCTGGCATGGCACCAGACCTTGGCTCCTTGTTGAGCAGGGGTATTTGCAGCCTGGTTTTGGAGTAAAGGCATGGAGACAAAATGGCAGTAGTATATAGCGAGGGAACTTCTGTACAGCTTGGTCCCATCGGGTCTGAAAGGCAAAACTGAACTGTAAGACGGATGGGACTGTTACTGTTTTGTAGGAGCAAGCTGAGGAAATGCAGAAAGGAGTTTGCAAGCTTTTCACTGTCCTTCCATGAAGGTTCAAGAGCTTTTGCAACTCTGATGTGCTCCTAAGAAAGTTCACCATGCTGAATGTTAACAGTGTCTCCTGACTGTGGTACTGGCAAGCTGCAGACCAGTAATTCTTTGATTTGCAAGTGAATCAATTGAACTCCTGCAACATCTAATTAGTTTGCAGTTAGTGCGAAGAATATACAAATGGCCGTTATTGGTAATGAAAGCAATTGATCCAGAGTGTACAAACTAGAGAAAGAGGGTAACAGGTGAAAACTTTAGGTCACATCCTTTGATATCCGTCACCAGAGCTTTAATGACCTCACTGGAGCTTTGTTGAGTAACATCAGCTGAGAACATGGCGCATAAAATTTAATGTTCCTTGAACTGTTTCAGGATTTAGTAATAATGTCGCTTATGTATACACCTACGCTGAGATTTTCAAAGCTACCTACGGGGAACTTAATGCTAATTGTAATGGAAATGGGCACTCAAAGCTCTTAAATGGCTTTCCAGATCTCAGCTCCATTGCGCGGGGAAACATGCAGCCACCCCTCACAGAGATCCATCGCTCAGCTCCTCGCTGCTTTTTATATGCTTCTATGGACTTCTCTTTCAACCAGAAACCAGCACCTCCCCCCCCCCCCCCTTAAAGACACTGAGTTATCATCATCATGATACAAATTTCTGATGCTTTGCTGGTGAACCAGCAGCTTGGTAAGCAAGGGCAGTGTAATATAAATTTTCTAGTTTTCAATTTTAACGTGACTTTGTAATTTAAAAAAATTCAGGAAAGACACATTTTGAAACTGATTGTGGCTTGCATTCTCATTGCTGTTTCTTTTCAACTGCTCAGTATACAACTATTGTATGAGAAAGAGAATGCTATAATTCTAGTTGTTGCTATAAATTCATCCCTAGCACAATTCCATTAAAACTAATGGAATTACATCAAGATTAGTTTTGGCCCACTTCTGAATTTTTAGACACTGGAAAAAAATCACATTATACTTGTCATGAGGTAAAATAAGTCTGGTACTATCTTCTGTGAATTCATATTTTATCCTTTATTAATGTTAGAGTGTAATGATGTCCTGTATTACTTTTCTGGCGGCTAAAATATTATGCTGTTTTAAGGGATCTTATTTAGCCCTTCAGGGACTTCTGATGGCTGGCTGCAATAAATTGTGTTGAGATGTGCATATGTAGGGGTGTGTGTGTGTGTATAGGTATAAAGACATATATAGGTGTGAACACACACATAAGGGACAGGAAACATCTGTACGCAGAGATGTTTTTGTAGTGTTTTGAAGTAAGATACAAACCTTGCAATTTTTCAACCTGGTTCTATTTATTAAATAAGTCTTAAAAAATTAAGAGCAAAATAGCATCTAAACAAGTTAAATTTTAGCATTCATCATGAAGGATGAAACTCTAATTTCTAGGCACTTAGCTAGTGCTGCTGCTTTTTGGATGGATCTTGAGAGAATTTTTATTAAAATGCAAATAGTGTAGCTACAACACTGTTCACTGATTAAATGGAAGAAGCATCACTTAGTACTCATTGAAGTCAAATGTAATCAAGATAGAATTGATTTTATATTCAGTTCATGTAAACACTGCTCATTCTAACTCTTAAAAAATCCATAAAATAAAAAAAAAATGCCAGGTTTATATTTCAAATGGATACAAGGTAAAGAGAAAACTGCTAATACATCGTATGCCTGTGTAACGGCAATAACGCCAGCCTAAGGTAACTACAAGATTGATGCTGCTTCACTGCTGTCCACATAGTGAGGAGAAGGGAATGTGAAGTTGTCACAGGCCGAGCGAGGTTGAGACCTTTCAGCATGTTCGCAGCTCTTGCTGAGCTGTCCAGCTGTGTGTCATTTACGCGGGAGAGCTCCTTCTCCTTCCTCATCCCCGCGGGGTAAGCTGTCTCGAGTTACCCTGCAGCTATCGCGCGGTAGGAACCTACGCACGTGCACACCTTACGTGTGGGCTTAGCCTGCAGTGTCCGTACCCAGTTGCTTCTTGGGAATAACACTGTCGCCCCACGTCTTTGTAAACCCCTAGTTGCAGGTGTATCTCCTGCTGCCGCGCCATAGCCCTCAGCCCGGACAGCTAGCGTTGAGATCAGGGTGCTAAGGGCCTGCCCGGCTGGGAGGAGGGAAGGCTCTTCAGAGCGAGGGCTTCAGCTCAGTAGTTGCAATTAAATTTATTTACAGAGTTTTGGGCTCAGTTAATTGAGCTTGCAGTTGTGCCCATTGAGAAGCGCAGCCATGTGAGAGGAGCTGTAAATCAGCTCGGTAAGCCGCTGGATGTGTGCAGAGGCAGGTGCAATTATCTGCTCCTGCAAACACGGGCCACCGTTGGACGGAAAGCAAGCTTCACGCTGGAAACGGCAGCCTCTGCGTACCCACTAAAATCTAAGGCATGACACTGTGGCCACACTGCCTATTGCAACCACAGTAGCAGCACCCCCGAATCCCTCTGCTCAAGCAGTCGGGGTGTGTGTTTACAGGGATTTGCCGTTCCACATATCCACTCCATGTGTACGAGGAGACGAAGCCATGGCAGGTCCTGCCTAGGAAGGCGTCTATATTTGTTTTTACTTCTGTGCATGTGCTTAGATACAGACAAGCATATACAAAGGAAACCTTACAATCTGTATTTAAAAATTAGGTACCAGACACTTCTGTTTCTGCCTCCCTGACTATGGGCTTTAGGAATCCTGTTTAGTGAGTGCACCGTTACTTCACTAGTGCTTTTGGGGTCTCTGAAGTGTTGGTCGTATTGTCTTCTATGCAAAGGTAGAAGCTAGTTTGGAAGGGCCCCAAGGTCCTTTTTCTGCAGGTCGCTGTTTTGAGCGACATTTCAGTTTCACTAGTTGCTGAGGAGGAAACATGACAGAAGGTGGAAGAATCTGAGCGGATGCTCTTCAGGTTGGGGCTCTCCCAGCTGACTACTGCACTCCAACACGTTGTGTCGAATATGTCAGCGCTGTCGCGTGGCAAGAAACCTGCTGCACAGGCTGCTGAGCAAATGGGATAATCATCTTTGATGACGGAGGATGCTGTGAAACCCACCTTTAAGGTGAAGAAAGCCCTGTGAGCTCAGTTTGCAGGTAGACCATGAAACAAAGCTGCATCTTCCCCTGCTACATCTTTTTTCTTCTACTTCATTTTGCTTTTTTCATATTGATCTAACTAAGGAGAGCAATTGAGTTTTAAGTGAGATGCCTGGGGTTTTTCTGAGCAACAGTTTAGGTCATGTACAACAAAAACATTAGTATTAATGCTATGATGGTCTCTCAGTAGCTAAAATTAGATTCTCCAGGAAGAAAATTGTATTTTGAATTACTGTGTATTCTCATGGTTTTATGTATTTAGTATTTTTTCATGGCTGATGACTTCTAATAACAATCATCATGCACATTTCACAGACATTACACTGAATGGTTTAAACTTCAAGAAGTTTCTTTTTTACAAGCCGATCTTTACAGAGGAAGTTAGAGCCCTGATCCATTTCAACATAAATGGAAAAGTGCAAATGAAAATTAATTCGGTTTGCAAAATGTGTTTCAGAATGTGTTTAAGCAAGTGAAAATCAACAAATCAAAGGTCATTCTTGGAGAGAAGATGCAGAGCGTGTGCCTTGGAGCACATCTCCTAATTAAATCCCTGTAGAGGAAATCATGGTCGAATTTAAAGACCAGAGTCCTTGCATCTAGGACAGGGCAGAATGTCAATTATCTAGATGGCTTTGACTATTTTACTGTAAATGACCGCAGCAAAAAGTAAGCCAGTGTATTTGGGAGGAACATGATGGAATGGGTTCATAACTCCTCCTGATAATAAGCTGCTTCACTCTGAATTCATATGCTTCCATTTAATGTGGCACTTCATTTTCAAAGGAAATACTTCTGCATCCTAGAAGAAGTGTTGTGAAAGTGGAATCCCTGTGAATCCCTTTCATTTCACCTTTTGCACATGTATCAATTTCCTCACGCATGCGCACTACGAACATGGTCTTCTAAAAGCTGTTCACCTGTAAGGAGTGTATCCAGCTGAAGGTGCTCAAATCTCTTTCTAGAAAGGGTCCATAGTCCTTCTCTCTGAGGTGTTTTGCTGATCAATATTTGAATTAAAATTTTGAAATTAGTTTAGTTTATTGAATTACTCTTAGTTCAGTGAAAGTGTTTACTCTAATTTGTTATTTTTCATGTTGTTATTCAGTGTCAGTGAAGATTGTATTTAATTACATGTGAGGCACTTTGGGCAGTTTGCAGTCTGCATAAACAGCAGATGTAGTGAAAAAGACAAAGCAAGGAGCAATTTGACAAGATTTTCATTGCTTCCGTATTTTGTGCAATGGCAAAATCAGTGAGACTGTCTAAATGTGTAGGACGCGTAGCGCAGAAGTGTCAAAAAGAGTATGGACGATTCTTGAGTGGACGTGTAATGGATGATGCCCCTTGGTTTCAGATTGGAAATTTTCATCTTAATCCCTGACTGGATTATTCTGTATTTAACTTGTGCTATCTCCGTGACTGAGAAGCTCGAATACAATCTAGATTTTTAAGAGTGCAAAAAATATGTACTTTTTGTGTATCTTTTGGCAGAAGTGTCTGAATTTCAGATTGAAAACATCGTCCTTGGAAGTGCATGCAACCCCAGATTGTTTTTATTTGTGGGGGCAGGGTTGGTTTGTTTCCTTTTTTAATCTCTGTAGACTACAAAGGATATTAAACCCTGACACCACAATATGCTTTAGTTTGGCATTTTGTTGTAAACTGGCTGATAGTATGGGTAACCTAAACTCCACCCGAGGACTGAAAATAGGAGAAGAGAATTAGCTATTTCACGTGCTGAATAGAAGAAGATATGATGAAATTACTTCAGAACTAGAGAGGAAATGTGATTTCCATGCTGCTTTACAATTTATAGTTTCTGAGCTGTGCTACAAAGGACAGCAATGAAAAGAAAGCAAAACAACCTCTGGTGATATTGCAGGAGCACTGTGGATTAGGGAAGGGTGGTGGCTGAAGACTGCCAAGCTCTCCTAAGTGAGGCTGCACAAAGGAGGTGCCGATATCCCCCCAGCGCATTTCTGCCAGGGCTCTAGTCTCATTTGTGTGCACTCTAAAGAGGAAAATCCTGTCTTTGCCGCAGCATCTCCTCCTTATCCCACCCCAGTCCGTAATTCCAGGAATCGGGAGAATGATCATGGAGAACCTGTAGCCTGTGGCAGCTCAGTTCTGTTTTAGGACTATCTATTGGCCTAGGTAGGTTTAACACGGTGCCGTAGAGATCAGCATAAAAAAATCTTTTAGTAGGTTACAAAGAGGAAAGGTGTAGACAAAAATTGTAACCCTTCAGCAATGCTTCCTACATGGGTTTGATCAGGGTTGAGCTAGTGTAAATCAGCCATATTCTACTGCAGTCGGTGAAACTACACTGAGATGCAGCAGCAAATAAAGTAAGGCACTTTTTTGGTTTAGCCTCCAAGTTTGGCAGGTCGACTTTAATGTGAAGAGCAGTGCCTCCATCGTCGCTCAAATCAATAATTATAAAAGGCACAACCCAGTGCATGTATTCACAGTAATGTATCCAACTAAGGAAAGCTTTGCTTTTCAAAACTGTTTTCTGCTAATTTGTGGTGGTGGGTTATCTTCAAACATAACATTGATCTTCAGTGGTAGAGGTAAGAAACTCTTTCCTGGGATAATACCTGCTTTATATTAAATGTAAACATTCTCCTGTCTTCTGGCTGGAGTCGAGGAGATCCTAGGCTGCAGTATGAGCCACCATGTGACAGGGAGCTTTGAGAAGCCTAGTCCATGAAGTGTGGTGGAAATTACCCTTAAACTTCTAAAGGTGAGATTTGAAAGGGCGTCAAACAGCTGAAGCTTGGCCTGGATGTCTAAGCTTGAAAAATACATTGTTTTTTTCTGCACTATACTGATCCTGGCTCAGCAAATATGATCTTATTTCAGCAACTGCAACACCCTCAGTTCAGTGAAGTGATGAGAAGAACTGAAGGGAGAACGAGAGGAGAGAAATCTTTGCCCTTTCGGGTGCAGTGTGGCATCACTGACCACTGCAACACCAAGCACTGCTTTTGAAAGGGCTGCATGGGGGAGAGCTCCACTCAGGTGCAAGTAAGAGGGGAACTGAGATAAAAAGGGAGTTTCTCAAGTCTGCAATATAGTATTAAGTCCCTCATGTATGAAAATAACCATGGGAACTGAAATTTCTTTTGTGATTTGAACAAACTTCTGCACAGAAACTCCTGCCCTTTTGACTTAGTCCTGATTTTCTGCTGCTTCTTGCATTTATGCATTTTGCACTCCTGTTCTTAACTGTGGCTAATTCAAGTCAATAAGTGATCTTTGATTTGCTATATAGTGTAAGCTGCTGAATGCAGCCATAAAATTCAGCATGCAAAACTCTGCCTTTTCTTGTATCTATAGTGCTATATGATTGAAGAAATCTCTCTGAAAGATGCCATATTCAGTTCTGTGGGACTGCTAGAATGATTATTTATACTAACATTTCTATGGTCTCCATATGTATTTTGTTCAAAGGAAATTTTCCAAAGTGATGGGAGTTTTATTTTTAGTATCCATTTCTGCAGAATATTTTAAAATCCATTCGGTCTTATAGAACTTGGGACTAGTTTAACCAAGGTTACATGCTTGATGAACTGGGGCCTTAAGGATCTTTCTTCAGGCATGTATCTAAGATGGGGAATTTGAGGAAGGGGACTGTGTATTTAGCGGAGCTCTCCAAGTCTAAAGTTCACAAATAAAAAGAGATTGTCTCTTGTTGTCTGCTTTACATAGGATATTCCTGTGATCTGGGCAAAGAGCTTCATAAATTATGAATCCTCTGTTCCATTAAGATAGATATGGAGACTTGACTTTATTGTCAAGATCAGCTTCATTGGGAAAGTTCAGACCCATAGTGGTAAAACGCTCTTATCTGTTCTAGCTAACTTTGTCTTCCAGACTGGGTTAGTGATAGACAGTCAAGATAGAACTCTCACTCAAGGCCGCCTTTTTCCAGGATTTTCCAATTGCTGGTGTTTTCTATAGGCTAAGCAGCTTTTCAGTTCTTTCAGTCTTGCCTCCAGAGGCAAAATTTCCACGCTTCTGTTCCTCCTTGTTGCTGTTCTCTGTCATCCTTCCAAACTGAGCCGCATCTTCCCTACGATTTGGTGCTCCAGCCTGGACATGGGCACCGTACTCGCGGTGAAGCTGGGCAGAGCGTGTGGGTTCCTTCTTGTGTCTTGCAGCATTCCTGTTTCAATGTCCCCATGTTCGCTAAGCGCAGGGGTGTGATTCTAAATAATCTCTTGTCCGCAGCCTAACTGACATAATGAGAAACAAAAGCATTCCTTAACATGGTTCCTCAGCCTGTTTCACTGAAAAGCTACCCAATATTTTTTTGCCTTCTTCCTGCTCATAGAGGAATAGACAATTTGAACTATTCCAGCTATCTGTTGTTGTTATAAGTGTAGATCGGTCTTCACGTTTGTTGTGTTGCTAGGGAATGTGTGCAGCTTTTGTTGCTTTTGTGTTATAGCTGCAAGCACTTATCTTTTCTGCCAGCAAATAGCGTTTATAGCAGTTCTTTGAAAGCAGTGCAGTCATTTGTACTTAAGACAGAATTATGGCAGCAGCAGACAATTAGAGGAAGGAGTTTAGCCCAATGGTTTTTCTACAGACAGGGAACTCTGCTTACTCAGATTCATTATTCATTTTTATAAGAACTGTTTCCTTAAATTTCTGGATGAGCGAAAGAACAGATTTTTGCTAGTGCTGTTAAAACAGAAATTCCATTTGCCAAATATGCTTCCCGTGAAGCTATAATGTTTTGTGGAGACTGATGGACTTCAGCGATCCACCAGGAAGGGGTGAGCAGTAGAGGGTAAGAGAGGGGTGGGGGAAGTTGATTCACTGGGACAGTGGTCTGGAATGAGAAAGAGATACTTGAATCTTTCCTATTGCCTCGTAACAAGTAAAACACTCACATATCTCTTTCCAGATTAAAGAGCTCAGATTTTATTTAGAAAATGGACGTTTTTGCCCAGTGGCATGTTTGGAATGTTTGGAACTTGCCCATGGCAAGTTTGGGGATGGGTTTGTTTTTGTTCCAATGCAAAACACAAAACATTTGGAAAATGTTCACCACATTTTGATGCGGTAACATGGGAAGTTCCCAGAAAATGGAATTGTCGTTGTCTTGTCAGTGCATTTGCTGGGATTCAAAAATTATACCGTCCTATTGCATGTCGCTGCTCCTGGTTTGTGGGCATTTTGTTGCATATTTAGCAACGTGTCTTGCTCTGTAATCACGATATAAATGGAGGAATGGGAAGAGGGATCTTTGTTCACAACTCAAAAGGTCTGCTTTTTGCCAGACATTGGTGTGTTGTCCTCACAGAAGGAGACCAGTGCTTTCATCCAGGGCAAGTGAGTTACGTCAGCCCGGAAGTCAGCTGTGAGGAGCTCAGTAGAAAAAAAAACTAGTACTAAAAATTGCCCGAGTGAAGAACAGTTTGAGCTCTCATGTTTTTCTTGGTATTATCTGCTGAAGCTCTGGGGAGACGGTGAATATACCTGACAATGCAGCCAAAGTGAACCCGGCTGTTAAGTGAGAGGTGTATTGTTTGGGTTGTGTACTCTTTCCAGCATTTTTTATATTTTGAAATGCCAGTCACAGACTTTGCCTGTCAAATGCCAAGAACTCAGTGTTATCTTTTCAGAACGCCATTCTGGTAGTGGGTGCTTTGAATACATAACCCCCACGACGGAAAAGCAGGTGATGGCGTAGGATTTGGGTTTTTTTTATCTTTCCAAATTAGAAGAAAAACAAGATGTTCTCCTCTCCTCATTCAACCTACACTTTATAAGCCTGTAAATATTGATGAACGTAACTTGTTTTTTTCATATCATGGCTTTACGATAGTTTAAAAAGAACTGACAGGAGAAAAATAATCTCCTTTTGTTTGAGTTGTGTGTCCTTTCCAGTGGCATATATTTCTAGCCACCTTTAACTTATCCAGCTTTAAATATTGATGGTCATGATGTAATTTTGAAACTTGGGCCTTAAGGGAGTGAAGGTGACTGTTCTCTGTGTGTTGCTGGCTTAAAAAAGGATGCAAACAGGGAACAGGCTGTTAGAAACCTCCCTGCAGCCGGGGCTGCTGGGGTGACGGTAGGCGCCTTGGCGAGGTGGGTGGTGTGTCCTGTGAGAAGGAGCAATTCCACGGCCAGCGGGATGAAATTACCTGAAACTGGAAAAGGGCAAAGCTGCAGACAGACAGACATGGTTTATAACCAGCACCTGATTTTTCTTTTTTCCTTTTTCCCATAGGAAAACAGATGCATGTAAATTAACCTACATTCTGGGGGCTGTGGGGGATGAAGCAGTTAGGAGCCAGGTAGAGCGGTGTGTGATCAGACATGTTCGTCTTTCATGAACCTTGATACCACCGACATGGTATTTGAAAGAATTGCTCTATCCCCCTGGGTCTGGCGGAATGACACCACTTCTCTGCCTCCCAGTTAGCTGCTACGTGCAGCGAGCCAGTGCTGCCTCCCCCCGTTTAACCACCCACTGTTACCACCCAAGAAGTGACTTTGTTGGCTTTGCTGGAGCTCCGCTGCTTCACATCACCTGTAGATCTGGCTCATCGAGTCCTGGCGACAAAGAAAATACCTTGCATTTGCTGCCAGATAATTTTCCTTTCCCTTTTAGCACCCGAGCCCCTCTGTAGTGAAATAATTTTGGATTTGCATCTTACTGCAGAGAATACAATTCTTGTTCTAGCAAGAACCACTCTGATGTAATTTCATGTCATTTTATGTGTAGCTCCTACTGTCTAATGAGATCTGAAAATGAAACTAGCTTGGAGCCAGTGTATAATTCTCTGAACATGCAGTAAGTGAAATAAGTTTTCTAATTAAAGGTGTTTATAGCTACAGAAATGCTGGGTCTCCATCTCTTCTCTTTGAAATAAACTCTCAGTGGTAGAAAGTTTATTTTGAGTATCCATGGCTGTATTTTTCCTCTGTGACACGTTAATGTACAGTAAGCCAGGACAGATCATCTGGGTTCTCCGCAGTGGATCTCTATAGTAGATCCACGTTACCTCCACAGTCTGTTTGTGTTGGTTGCAACTCTTGCTCTAGATGTTGTTTCCCACTTCCCCGGCGGTGTCATGCTCTGGAGGACAGTACGAGCTTCAGGACATGCTTGAGTTCTCCATGACAGCAGTGCTAAGTAGATGGTTTCATTTTGATGCTGAAGTGCTCTTTTTCACTTAGGCTCTGGTTGGTGAAAATAGCTTTGGGAGTGTCTTAGATATAGAAATGTTGAAGTGTCCTGTTCTTTTATGTACCTTTGAAATCTGTGCAGGCCCTCCAGCATATGCACTGTGTTATCCGTGTCTACTGCTTTTTCCCTTACTTTTCAATTCAGTACTGTGACTGCTTGGTTGATGTGTCTCTATGTATTGCTTTAATTCTGTTTTATATCATACATTATTTATATATCAGTGTGTTAAACTACAGGTCCTGTTGTAGCCCTAACTGTGGCTCTCCTTTCAAAAACATGGGAGATGATTTTGCAACAAGCAGCAAGCAAGCATACAATACAAAGCTGTTAATCCAAGGATTAAACACTCATTCAAATTGAAGCAAATATTTGTTTAGACAAAGAAGTAGGGACTCTTAAAGACAAAACATTTTTTGTCTAACCTAATTTCTAGCTGCATGGTGTCAATGCTAGAAGTCACCTTCTGGGATTTGGAGGCTGATAATGGTGGTCATCAGGAAGGGTGGCCTTGAAGGCTGTGAAGGAAAGATGTGTCTCAGCTGTTTTAAGGAAGATGCGGGACCATAAGCTTAGGATATGCAGGAAGGAAAGAGGGAAAAGGAGGATCTAAAACAGGTCCCAGATGCTTGCCCTATTCTCCCCTTGGTACATGAGTGAATTTAAGGAAGGGAATAGGGAGAGCCTTGGCTCTACTCTTGCTCTCTGGCAGCAAGAGCATTTGGCCAAGTCTGCAGAGGGGAATGAGGTGACCGGAGAGCTGGAAGCCCTCTCACCAGGGACTCAAATAAGGGGCAGGAAAGGAGCAACGGTGACATATGGCCCATAGCCAATTTCAGGCCTTTTCCTGGGATACTCCATTGCTTATGACAACAAGAAAACGAGTTCAAGTGAACTCATACATTAATCCCTAGAGTTGTCTCCTTCTATGAAAAGGCAAGCCGGAGAAGATAACAATTTTGGACCTTGTCTTTGGCTAAGCCGTGAGCCTGTAGTATCACTCATTGATGTAGACGTAGAGGCTGGTTGAAGTGGACCAATATTGTCATCTTATGTCATCATCATCACACGTTCTGGCATCTCAATTACTGTTCTGAAATAATGAAAGGAGTTGTCAGGTCAGGTAGGTTAGATGAATTACCTAGCTCAGATACTCCCATCTAAAATAATCTGTATCACTTTACAGAGCGTCAGCATATTGCTTACTTGAAAAATTGCACTTTAACAGTAGTTTCCCTTAGACATAAACAGTCATTAAAGAATTCTTTGGGGTTTAGGTCTCTTGATTTAGTACACAGCACAGGAAGTGTCAAACTATTTCTATAGAAACTGTTTTAACACTAAAAAACATTCAGAAATGCTGTAGAGGAAAAAGTATTGTGGAGAAAATAGACCTGTTCACAAATGAAAAATTTCAGTATGGATGAACTAACTCATTTCTAAATTCACCTTTATTAATAAAAATGGATGGTAACGTAGTTGCAAAAATTACAATGTAGTTCCTGGGGGGGATCACCCAATGATCAGTAATAATATTGCAGGTCATTTTCAGATTTTGTTATAATTATTTAATCATGTCACAATGCTAAGTCTGGTATGGGTAGGTAGGAAGACACAGCTCTCCTACTTTAAAGAGCCACAAAAGCACTAAAATTGCAAGGAGAGTGCGTGTGCTCATATGATTTCATTTGGTAGGATGACGAACTAAGGAAAAAAGAGGTGTGAAGACCTAGGAAAAAGCCAGAACAAATGAAGAAGTGATGAACGAGCCTTGATTCCCAGATTGTGTGTGTTAGCTGGATATTTCATTTACGTATACCAATTTTTTTTTTTTAGATGGTATGTTAGAGGGACATACTAGAGGAGGAAAAAATTGTAGGACAAGGAGGTGGAAGCCTGGCAGATTGGTGCTATACATAGCCAGCAAATCCTCCTTGTGGCTTACAGATACACTATAGCACTCTATGGTAACACCTCATTTCACCTTCAGCTGGAGCATGATTTGCCTGGAGGTTGGCAGTGATGAGGCATGTGAAGATAAGCAGCAGAGCTCAATGAGATTTTTTTTCCCCCCCAATGCAGAAAGGAAAGAAAGCAAATCTATGCTTTTTGTGAAACCAAATTTGAGAAAAAAAAATTAAACCAATAAAGAGATATAGGTTAAAATAATTGTATTTGGACTACTGTTGACCTCTTTTATTTAAAAAAGTAACATTACACTATTTCTTTAAAATGAAAATGGATTTTGAAAGGGAAAATCAGTGCTTTCAAAAAGAACATTTTTCCCCAAAACAGAATTGCACCAGAATTTATTTTTAAGAATGAATCAGTTCTGGTGAACTGACATTTCTTGATAAAGAAGTATTTCCCTAAGAGTTTGTTGTTCTGCTCTCATCTGCTGGTAAAAATTAAAGATGTTTTTTCAAGGCTCAAGAAATGACTGAGATGTTGCCCAAGCAGCGTGTCAGGGCTGGAGGATACACTGAATCTCGACTTCCCTTTCTACTGGAAAGTGAGAGGGATGTGTGGAAACCTGCTGCCCTTCTCCTTCAGTGCTGGAGAATAGGGATCGTGTCAGTGACCTCATCTTCTCCCCCCCTGCATAGGGCCTAATGGATTGAAAGAAGTGGGGTTTTTGTGTGTGTGTGGGTGGGTTTTTTTTTTTTCTTTTTTCTTTTAGTTGATGTCTCGATTGCTCGAACGTCTACAATATCTCTGGCAAGTTGGCCTGCTTTGTGTGCTTACATATTTGCTCCCATTTGATGCCCTCTCAGATGTGCCTTAGAATGACAGCCTAGTTCATCCTCCTTTTTACTGATTGGGGAAAAAAAAAGGGCATTGTTTAATTCAGGTCTTGGTGGCTGAACTGGAGGATAAACCGTGCTTGGCAACAATGCAGTTTACCCCAGGCAGCAGCTGATATAAATTCAACAGCTGCTAATTGTGGCTTCTCTGGTCTCTACCTGGGATTTGCGCCGTTGCTTGGTGAGGCTCAGATATAAGCAGGTTTTAGTCTGGGGTCTATGATCCAACGTACAGAACGGGACAACTTTCCTTTGGGGAGAGAGGGAGAGAAGTTCCTAATATAATCTAGCAAAGTAGCGCTTTTCCGTTTCCAAGTAGTGTTGTTCTACAATAAAGCTGCCTTTGTCTGCAGTGATAGCTGGGAGGAAATTAGAACTTATGAATGTGGAATATCAATAAGGTTGTGAACTGCAAGATGCCTGGAAAATGAAGAACAAAGAGTAAATTAGCAGTGGTCAAAAGTGTGGCTAGAAGAAGAGCAATACACTCCAGGAGCAGATGTATCCTGATACAAAGAGATTTATAATGAATCAGAGTTAATGGTTAACTAAAATAGTGTAGATAAAGAATAATTATTGAGACTTTATGAGACTTTATTACACACGTCTTTAAGCCCGTTAAATGTTAGAAGGTAAAAGGGCTAAGACTAAACAAGACAAGTTGGGATTTCAGGTTGCTGAGTAATGTGAAATAGGAAAACAAGATATAGATTTCCATCCAGTAATGACAGTTTTGGTAAGTTCACAAAGATAACTGCCTTGGGGGCAGTGAGATACAAAAATGTAAAATGTCAAAAGATAACTAATTTGACAAAGCAGGAGAAAAACCCATGTGGCAGGGACATCTCAAATGTGAGGAAGGTGAACATTAATGTAAGTAAAGGTACTTGAAGCATCGTGCTAGTCTGTATACTTAAGAAACCAACGTGAGTAACTAACACATTCTTGTTACTATTTTCAAAGTTGGATTTAAAGCATACTTACTTGTTCTTTGTGACACAGATACCATGAATAAAATTCAATCTCTTTCACTTACTAAAAAAAAAAATATTTAGCCCAGGAGAATGGATGAATAGAAATGGCAAAATCCTATTTCAATAAGATCAAAGTCTTAGTATGCATTAATTTTTCCAAAACTATTGACTTTAATGAAATCTGCCTTTTCAATGAAGCTGATTATAGTTACAAAATATGTTTG
This sequence comes from Dromaius novaehollandiae, assembly GCF_036370855.1. Classification (NCBI taxonomy): domain Eukaryota; kingdom Metazoa; phylum Chordata; class Aves; order Casuariiformes; family Dromaiidae; genus Dromaius; species Dromaius novaehollandiae. The sequence goes on along the minus strand of NC_088111.1, from coordinate 7,781,938 downwards.
CAAAGTATCCAGGGCTGACCCAACTTGGGTTATGATAATGTACTGCATTGGGAGCAGTAAGACCTGTTTTCAGTGCTTTCAAAAGTCCTGTTTTGCTGTCAGTTGTTTCCCAGTGACTGTCCAGGTTTACTGTCTGTCCCCAACGGCTGCGGAGTGAACGAGCAGCTCTGTGCCTCGTCTGTGGCTGCTGCTTCAGAAATACCCACCCTTCCCGAGTTTTTTGACATGGTGCCTCAAAATTTACTTTGCCTCGTTTCATCTCCCTGCATTTTCAATGTAGCTTTCCCTGATTTCTTTTTTTGCCCTCAAATTAGAAACAGCTCATTTGCAACAACTAGCAAAAAAATGCCGAAAGCAAAACAAAATGAAAAAGCCAACAAAACCTGCTCTTTTGGAGTGAGGGGCCAACACCCAGTAAAATTTTCTCCTTGAAGTTTTTGGTGCAAAATGGAGTTGAGCTTAAGTTTTTTTTAAAGTGCTTTAGCTGACTCTGGTCCCAAAGTCTGGATCAAAGGGCTATCTAACTCCTTGTTGGCTTTCATCCTATTTATTATGTGGTAAATAAAGTCTATTTCTTTTACATATAGCTTGGTAACATTTACACTACTGTTTGCAATGGTTTGATGAATGCTGGAGAGAACAAGGCAGGAGCCGCTAAGTCTACTGTTTGCGAACTTTAAATTAAATAAGCGCTGTAACATGTTTGACAAAACTGAAAACTTTTCAGTGGGAAGAAACGCAAACCAAATTCATTCTTCAGTTGGTTCAACTACATCACTTGGTAGTTAATTACCTTTTTGTACATTCAAGGAACAGCGCTGTGGTATATTACTTTGCAAATATAACAAAATGAGCTTTCCTGCCGCAAGGAATTTCAGTGCATAGCGGCAAGAACCACTGGGGTAGTCGTGACCGCTAAGCTAGACAAGCGAGTACAGAGATACCTGCTCTTTCCATCTCTCTGCTGCTTTCCTCGGACTAGTCTGAACATCACGCTTGTGCTCAGCCAGCTTTTCTCCGTAATGGACTTTGAGCCAGCTTTACTCTTCTGACCAGAGCCAAGACTGCCAAAAATCCCAGCAACCCTGCTTGTGTGCTTATATACAGCCGTATCGGAGCATGCTGGCACGAGTGTATTTATGGTTGGGAGCTGTTGTACCTTTCCATAACTACACTTTTGCCATATGGTGTGCACCTGCGGATAGCTGACAGCACATTTCAGTGCAGTCTGACAAGTTTCCATGTTCAAACTCGCCTTGTTAATTCCTCCCAACCAGGAACACCAAAATATGTATATATGAAAGCTTTCCACAGGGAAGGATAAAGGCCAAGGGACTAGTATGATACTATTTTTTTCCAAATGAAAACAAATGGGATGTTATCCTTAACATCTGCTGGTATATTTTTAGGATCTAGATCTTTAAGGGCAATCTCAGAATGTTTTGTGGGAGCTGGTACTGTCATCCCCGATACAGGTGGCACAGGGAGAAAGGGACTTGGCTGAGGGCATCCAGCAAGTCATGGCAAAGGCAGAACCAGGGTCCCCTGAGCCTCAGCAACGTGCCCAGCTGTGCAGCTACCCATGGGCTACCTAGGGCAGTGCTGATAGAGGGGCTCCCAGCTTGCCTGCGCTCAGTCTTCTGATGCCCTTGGGCTTCAAGACATTCTTTCTGGAAAGCAGTAATAAATACATCAAGGCAGGGCTTGTGGCGCGTAGCGATGCGGGGCGCGTTGTGTGGCACTGAGCACGTCGCTTGGCTAACGGAGTAGCAGGGTCGCAGAGAGCGTAGGGACGCTGCCGGTCCTGGGCTTTGCCTGCCGAGCTCGTGTTGCAGTCGCTGCGAGTGAGCCTGCTTCTGAGCAAGATAACAAGACTGACTCCCATCTGAGATTGAAGGCCATAAAACAAGGCAAATCTCTTCAGTGCCATGCTGTTCCCATTACGATAGCAATATTACACTTCAAACTGTCCAATAATCCTTTCTGTCTTCTCTCTCTCTGGGCAAAATGATGATTGTATACTAGATTGTAGGAGAAAGCGTAAAGATTAGTGTTTCAAAATGATCATAATGCTTTGGTGCACTGGTTTACAAGCTCCCGACGTGCTCTACCAATACTCCTTATTCAGCCTCGGCACTGGGAGGAGATGGAGGTTGCTGTTGCACATGTCGCGCAGGTAGGCGTGTGCAGAAGAAGAGACCTGGGATCTGAGCTCGCTTAGGTGAGCCTCGGCCACAGGTGTGCGTGGGATCAGGTTTATAACGCGCCTTACAAACCCTGTCTGAGAACAGTGACCAGCAGGCTCTGGCAGGTTCCATGATGGCAGATTAACTAGTCTCCTTCCTTCAGCAGTCCTCAACTTTCCGCATCCCCCTTCTGCTTGAAATTACTGCCTGTACTGCATTTTAGCGGGGCGAGAGACAGGCACTCTGTAAACTGCCACGGTGATAGAAGAGGTGATCTCCCAAAGGCCTGATTCACGTCATTCTCCGTTCCCCAGCTGCTATTTCTTTCCTCACCACTCCATTGGTGGAGGTATTTCTCCAAACATTCCTTCCTTTGCTCTGGCCAAAATGCATTGGACTAATGATATTTAAACAGATTAACCCAGTTTATTTTGATGGTAACTCATTATGGTGTATTCACATATGCAGCTTTGTTGGTATCTTCATGACTGCTGCAGTTTCTGGTGAGATGATACGGTAGCCTACCTCACCTGCAGGTTTGGACGCTGGGAAGGACACCTTTATACAAGCCCAGCTCTACTGGCAAGGGAAGCGAAGTCACTGGACTTTGCCCTAACGTGGCCAAGCGGTGACTATGAGTTTTATTTGAGCAACTCTACCACGGAGGTGAAAATCTTTGGTAGGGATGCAATGCAGGTATCTGGAGAGGAGAGGTAACTCCCTGATTGACGGAGCAAGCTTTGCCCCATCTTGCCTGTCAGCACCCATGGGATGAGTTTGGAAGACTTGTCAGCTAAATTAGTTTGCACAGCCATATGTATCCCGACCTGCGATAGCATGATTCCTCAAAACGAGGAACGCGCGCTGTTGGCTGCGTGGCATTTCAGCTGGCGTGGGAGGCAGCTCTCGATCAGACTTGTTAGGTTAATAGAAACACTGCTTTCAGACATTTTCTGGGGGAAACCTGATTTTTCAAGCATTAATGCAATACAAAAACTTTGTCAATTAGATAGCCGCACGATCTTATTTTTAGCTCCGAATGTGAAGAGCACACACACGTGTGTCTGTCTGACTGCCGAACAGCTGCAGTCCACTAGGGAAAATCAGAAGGCAAAAAGCAGAGCAGTGAGTTTGTTTGTCTGAGCAGATGAGAATAATTTATATGTACAAGCTATTTATAGAAGGGCTGCAGCAAACTAATTAATTGTTTATAGGGAGAACTTTAAAGTGCATAACCTGAGATTTGACATTCTGTGTAATAATTATAATTAGAGATGAGCTGGAATCAAAAATCAGGATGTGAACAGAGATGCATTTTGGAAAAGTTTTGAATCTGATCCAGATCTCAGCTGTGCAGCTTTCTGCAGCCATTAGGATAGGCTAGAATGAAATCCCGGTTTGGAATTTGGCCTTCGGTATTTTGATAAAGTGCAAGTCTGGATCCACATTATGCGATGTGGGCCAGCTCCTAATTATCTGCTGGCATACTAGGGGAACAGGATTGACTGGTGCTATGATGTCTTTATTGGTACATGTATTTTTTGATTTTAGAAGAAGTGGCTCAGAAAAGCCAAATCTTGAATTAGGATCGTGTAAAGCTAGCATTGAAATTTATAGGGTGATTGTCAGACTTCTAAATTACTGCAATGAGAGCCTGATCTCTGTGAAGTCTTTTTGAGTTTTATTAAAAAAAGGCTAGTCTGTTGGTGTTTTCCAGGTTTGGAGGAATAATGGAAAAAAATCTGAATGCTGCACTTCGAAAGGCAGCAAGGTATAAGCGTTGATTTATGCCTAGCACTCACTAATATTTTTTCTGACTCCTGTGCAAAAGTATATTCTGAAACTTGGTTCTCATTCCAAACTAATCAGAAATCTACTGCTCTTTGCTATATAAATAAACAGACAATAGCGAAACGGTGATGAAAGACTGATAAGCTAGAGAGTTAAATCTCAGTCAAATATTTAACTTAGCTGGTACATCTCAGTTTATGTAAGATATCTCTAGGCAGAAGGGTAAATGCATCTGCAGAAAGACTACATCCTGCCTAATTCAATTAGTTAACAAGTATGCAACTGCGCTAGCCTGAATTTTGTATTTTGTTTGTTTTTTCTTCCACTTACCATAGGCAATCACTCAAGAGCTTATGATACTTTTTATAAGATTTTGGAGAACTTGGCAGTCCTCTTTATCTCTGGGCAGCAGTGAATCCATTTCATAGGGTGGATCAGAAGAGCTGTGGAGGGGTAGCATGAGCATGGGCTGTCGTACTCACTTTGCAGCCAGCAGAGCTAGTTGATGGTCAGATAATGACGGAGGACTTGCACATAGTTGCAGCACATTTTGATTATATTAGACCCTTTATGAGCAATTCTGACCATGGCTGTCTAACTTTCTGCATTGCGTAGGCAAGAACCTCACCCACTACAGTGCTCTTACATTAATAGCTATGGGCATGATTTGGTGTCCGTGCTGTTTCACTTTTGTTTTCATCCTTTTCATCCAGGACAAATTTCTTCTAGCTACTGTGCCTAGCTTATGCTGCCTTTATTTTGACCTCCTGTTTTGCTATGGACCTAAGCCTTTTTACGTGACAAACGTGGGGACTATTTTCGGCTTGCTGTCAATGCTTTTCCAGAGAGACAAAGTGCTTTTGCTGGGCCAGTTCCTGAGCCTCATAATCTTCTCTTCCAGGAGCTGCAGCTCTAGGCAGGATCTTCATCGTAGGTGACCTGCTCCCTCCATGTTCAGTGCAGGCTGCAAACTGAGGCTTGAGCTAAAAGATGATACTGTTTTCCCTCATGCAAGTCATAGACAGTGTTTCATGCCTCGGGGGCAGCTTCAGTAGACACCTAAATATGTCACTAAGAAAATACTCTCCCACCACAATGGATTGAAAGGGATGGGGTTGTTCCACGCAGCACAGCGAAACTGCACATTTGAACTGCCTCTCAGCCGAGCACTGTGCTAATTCAGTGCTGTTCGAGGAACTATTCATCATTCTTGTCATCTTCAGTGAACTTGCAAGTCCGTCTAATAAGGACCACACACATAATCTTTTATTTATGTAATGGTCTATTTATCAGTGTGAGGTGAGAATTTGACCTGATTATACAAACTTGAGTATTCCCAAGATGTGTCAAGATGCAGTTTCTTCCTGCTGCTTGGCCATTCCTAATCCTTTCGCAACCTCATTGCACTTTCCGTTTTGTAACTATTTAAGCCATACTCATATGTGAGCAATGTTGCACAGTTTATCAGCTAGTGAAAAGTTCTCTGTGGTATATATTCTGTATGCACCATGGGATTTTGTTCTGAAGTAGGTCATATTTAGTTCAAATCAAAATGACATTTTACTAATGGTATTGCAATGAAAGTAAACTATTGACATGTCTGTCTCAATGTATACGCATCCCTATTCAATTTTGAGTGACCAAGGAGAAATAAGTTAAGGAGTTATTGTATAACTGCTTTCTATCATTGCAAATGATGAAATGGCTTTTATTGAAGCTTTCCAAAAGTATTTGCCTTCAGGTTTGCACCACTGAACTATTGGAATTTAAAAAGTAAAACAAACAAACAAAAAAAGTGATCAGGACAGGCTAGAGTAGGGAAATGGAAACCAGGTTTCATATTTAACTATAGGGGGGACAGTGCTGGCTTACAAAAACAAGAATCCATGTACTGGCATCCCTTTCTACTGATTGGGGCTCTGCATGAGTCTGAATTTTGCTGTACGTGGTTTCTAAAAGATTTTGTTGCTTTTACGTTTTAACGATGTAATTGTATTTTCTGATGGGACAGCTTTTCTTTGATTTCAGAGATAAGATAGGCAAGGATGAAGCCATTACAGGTAAAGGCTTCTGTATGTCTGACCATGACAGCCCTTTTAGATATGCAAGAACTGCCCAAGATGGCCTGAATTAGCATTGTGATTCTGAAGCTTTCTGGGAACAGCAGACTTTTCCCATCCGTCGTGAAGCTGGACTCTACATACCTGTTGGCCATGTCTGAAATTTCGGTGATCCAGAAATCCCAAGCAAATGACAACGTTTCTCACTTTGCACCTTGGCAAAATGTCTGGGTGGGGAAAAAAGGCCATATGTAGGGGAAACTCAGATGCTGGATAGCTGCAGGGATGGATGAGGGAAGCCTTTGGTTTCAGATGAGCCTTCAGATCCATTTGAGCCGAGTGAGTTCATGAAATTAGACTAGTAGAGCCTTACTGTGAGTTTTCTTCTGTCTGGGAAAAAAAAACCCAAAACAAATGAATATACACAGCGTTTTTGTCCTTTCTTGTTGCATTTTATGCCCAAATGAAAATTGCAGAAAATACAAAAAAGCACATATTGTGAACTAGCATACAGAATTTTCAGCCAAGCTTGAATTTAGCTATGAAAGTAAAAACAAACCAACACTCCTCCCTCCCCAAATCAACCCAAACTTGAGATAATATTTACCTTGGTTTATGAGATCTTGTTCTTTGTGTGTATGTGTATTCTTGCAGTAACTTTGAAGATGGATGGGAAATTTGAACAGAAGGTGATTTTCCCTATGTACCTGCACCTTCCAATTAAATCTCTACTGTTGATCTTTGCATCTGCTTTGAAGCATTGATGCTTCCCTGCATCAAATCACAAAGCCATTCTTTATCTTGCAACTGAATTTTTAATTCAGAGATTTAAATTAAGCTAACTTGACTCTTCAGGCAGGAGTCCAAATCCTGTGAGCAGAAAACAGAATTTGCTTTATGAACCTACTGTGAAATGAAGCATGCAAGGTTTCTCTGGATTTAGTTACCTGTTTCCAGGGATACTTAAATCTGCTCAAGTAATTTCTATGATTCTAATTTTCACTTTCATCTTATCAGGAGAATTGTGTACGTTAGGTTTCTTCTGCAAGCTTCAAATACTGCCCGGGGGGATGAATGACAGTGGTGTTCAGTTTCTTTTAAAGAACATACCTTGATAAAGTATATTTTACATTGTTAATTGGCATCAAGTCATTGGTCAAATTTGTATGGGGACCAGGCAGAAGGTATACAGAGCTGAATGCTTCACTCCAAGACCAAAAAGATGGGCCAAAGTCTGTTAGATTTGATGTAATGTATTGTAAATAAAGGTCGCCAGACTCACCCAGTTAAGAAAGAAAAAATGATATGTGTAATTCTAAGTATAGGGCAAGTTCCTTAGGATATCATGTTAAACCATGAAGTGATTGCTCACATGCATAAAGTATGTATCAGGCTGCAGGAGTAGGACACAATACTATCATATTTTCCCACACGAGCAGTGTACCAGAATAATCCTTTTTCATCATTGCAGCCTGATGGGCATTAATAAAATAAGCCCACTAATGTAAAGATATTGTACAACTTTGCCTCAAGTACTTTTTTCAGGCTTATAGGAAAATAAATAAAATGCACAGAACAATTTCTCACCACCAGTGGGACTATATGCCAAGATGATTTGTCAGAACTCCTACAGCTTCAGTGCCTTTCCACCTATTTCTTCCACCTTTTTCCCTTTCTTTTATTTTTAGCTTTCAATTTATTGTTTTTCAATTCAATGAGATAACATAGCTACCTCAGGGGAGGAATTTTACGCTATTCCACAGTGAAAATGGCATCCTTTAAAAAGTTACGCTATTATTTTACAGCTTTTAAGAAACATGTACAGAAGCAACATAATGAAAGTTTTTAACCAGACTTACAGTTTTTAACTAGCTATGGTACAAAGACCTGCCTCACTTCTCTGGTAGCTAGCTGACTCCTGCTTAATTTGGATTCCACCGAGAAATAAAGGATTGGACTATGACAGTTTTGCTGTGGACATAACTATCGAGAAGCTAAGAGATATCTTCAAAACCCATTCAGAGTTTCACTTTCTTACATCTGTAGAAGTTTGCTGCAGCCTCAGTTATGAAAGTTAAAGCTTCCGGCACAAGCTGCAATTCTGCTAAATGTTACCTTTTCATATGGGTGGCTGTTTTTTGTGGTAAGTGTAGGAACAGCCGAAGAAGAAAATAGCTTAATGCGTAGAATTTGTTTTTGGCAATCATTCAGAAATATGGAAATGGATTTCAGGAAAAAGAGCGTGATTACTTATGAATTTCTCCCTTTCAAAGTTGGGCGAGGTAGTATTTGGGAATCAGGTTTCTCTAGAAATTTTTTCAGATTGTAGCAGAGAACGAAGAACCCAAACAGGTCATGTTTGCTGTTGAAGAATGCAATAAAATATTCATTAGTAGGGGGGAAAAAGGACTAAAAGTTGAGTTTCTTTTGAGATATTTATAGCAAGAAGAAAAAAGAAATAAAAGGTTAACTCTTTGCTTTGGATATTTGAGAATTTCAGGCTTAACATCAGTAAAATTATTGACATTTCAATAGGAAAAAAGCTAACAAGGTAATTGCTCCACCAGAACTTTATCCTGAACCCTAATTTTTTAGTACTGATAACTTCCTGAATTTTTGGGGGGCCTCAAATTTCTTATGGTTGATCTCTATCAAAAGAAGCCAAGCATTTTTAGTTTTGCTATAATTTGGTCATTTTTACAAAATTATTTTAACCATTTATGAATTACATGCATGTACAAAACAAATATAAGCTCCTCATTATAATCCTAATTCAGTTGTAAGACTCTCCCACGGGGTACTTCTCCAACCTATAAGCATCTAAATCCCTTAAAAAAAATCTAACCCCTAATCCACTTACTTTCTTTGGGAAAGCATGCTAGGCAGCCAGGTGTGCTTTTCTATACCTCAGTACCTTTGTAAATCGAAGCCCGGATCATGTTCTAAAGTGAAGCTGCAATCGTGTATCCTGCTCTGTCCATATTTGAACCGAATGCAGTGGTGACCTGCTTTGGGGCTGCCTTCGCAGGATCGTCTCTGCCTCCCTTCTTTCTCCCTCCCTCCTGCTGAGGGTTGGGAGGCTCCAAACACAACTGGTGGTACACAAGCAACTTAAAAATAGCAATTTTTCCAGCAAAAAGCTGAGGACTGCCACCACCAAAGTTATTGTCCTCTGGAAGGCTGCTGCCATAGATGGTGCCCATTGCCTTGCCTGGTCTGGGGATAGCTACTTGGGGAAAGGGCTGTTTTCTTTGATGTGTGAGATAACCCAGATTGTTTGCTGTCATCTTGTGATGCTGCAATAGCAGTAGGGCTTTGGTGGCAATGATGGTCTAAGGGACAGAGGAAAGGTAAGGTTTGTAGGTGGAGGTAGTATCTTTTATTAGACCAAAGTGGTAATAGCTGGAGCCTGTAATGTGTTTACAAACCTGCCTGTTTTTCCGTGGTAGGCTAATGAAAGTTATTACCTCTCCCTATAAACCTGGCCTCGTTTCTTTAGAGCTGAGCCAGCAGGGACAGTGGCATTTGGAGCAGGCATTTAAGCTCCGTTCCCTCCTCTGTCTGAGGAGGTTCCTCCTTCCCTGTGGAGCACCTGAACTACCAAGCCGTAGTAGGCAGGCAGCAACTTGTTGCCTCCCTTGAGCTGATCCATTTTACATGGAAGAGTTGGAAACCCATGGAGCCAGCGGGAGGGCGGATAAGGGTGGTTTGGGGCCAGGTGGTGACCCTGGTTCCTGGGCCACTAATGTTGGCCACGTGAAGAGCAGTCACTGGATAACTTGGCAGAGGTGGTAGTTACAGTGAGGTCATGCAATACTCAGTGGTCTTGGATTGCCCTTTGAGGCTGTTACAGCTGTATCCATATCTAATTACATGTGGAACTAAATTCTGAAGAAATCTGGAGGGCTTCACTGCAAAGGAGCTATGTTACAGTGAAGGGGTGGCTTTCACTCTGCTTGGCTTCCTTTCTGTCACACGCCTCAGAGACACGCTGCCCCACCTTTGGTACAAGCGGAGATGGGAAGCTCGCTCCTAGTTGTGCATGCTGGTCTTTTGTTAGGAGAATGGCTGTTGGCCTCTTTGCAGCCATGCCTGTGCTGATGGGTAGCTGAGTGGATCTCGGAATTGGCCATATGAACGTCGCTGATGTTGAAGCAAATGAACAGAAGATTCCTCTCAGTTCTTGGATCTGTGCAAAGCACATACGCAAAAACAGCTAACTGCTCCGCAGTTCCAGATGGATAAAGTCAGTATGTGAATCTGCCGGGGCGCTCTTAGCAAGGACGGTGCTTGTCTCGCAGAAGGGTCAGAGTTATGTTGCCTTGCGAGAGTCCAGATTCCTTCTGAGAAAGGAAACGGGATGTCTGTGTTTGGGCTGAGGAGGTGCTGGTGCCAGTTCTGGAGGGTTTCTGGATAGGGGGATGGAGTCCATGTGATGTGCAAATCCATTTCCAAGTTACTGGTACAAGCACTGAAACTTGTATATTGACACCCTGACTGCAAAGCTTTCTAGCATTCCCGAGGCAGAACAAGCCAGTTCCCAATAAATGGCGAATCCAGCATTTAGTACTGCAGCTGCTTTCTTTTACCACAAATATCTATCTTACAGCCTCTTTTTAACATAGCAACTGAGCAGCTTGAGGTATTTGTCCTTTTGCTGACCTTCTGAAGCACGCAATGCTGTTTTATGGTTTGGCTGGGATTTGTCTATAGCTATCAGAAATTTTGCTGTCCAGCCTGGGCAAGCCATCGAGCTTCCCAGTATAATGTATTGCAAGAGCTGCTCTTCCAGAGGAAGATCCTCCTGTCCTAAGGCAGATGGGGCAATCACCATTTGGAAGTATCTGTGCCTCAATACTGGCCATAGAGGGAGTTTCTGCAATAAAGTTGGACAAATGTCTAACTCCCACTGTTGCCGTTCTTTCTTGCAGGAAAATTGCAGCAGGCATGAAAGTACCTTTAGAAATCTGGTCCTGTGTTGCTTTCCCAGCACAACGAATGAAGTATATGGAAGAACAAGAAATTATTCTGGTGTCCTGTGTTGCTGAGCCAACCTTCAGTGCTCTTTGACTTGAATAATGATGTGTGAGCCATTACTGCAATACTGAGACACTGCTTACATACAACTTTTTTTTTTCTTTTTTTTTCCCTTTTACCTCATTTGTGCTTTTCATAGGAGGAAAGAAAAACATGAAAAATAGAGGTATAACCATACAGTGATGAGGCCATTTGTATTCCATCAAAGTTCTGTTTTCATATTTGTGTTGAAAAGGTATTCTGCTCCTGGCAGTGGTGGAGGCCTCTGTTTTTCTGACCATATACTTAGCATGAATTAGCAGTCTCAGTGGGGGTGTGATGCTTAGAAGCCTGTCTGTAACTGCACTCGAAGATGTCTTGTGTTCAAAGAAAAATCGTGAATTTTGGCAGATTGAATCAAAAAAGGGCCCTTCAAGAAATTTGCATTTCAATACAAAAATAGTCCTGTTGGCCTTGAGTCATTCTGTTGTGTGCATATGCACACCTAGCTCTAAGAGCACAATAGTTCCAGTCGAGCCAGCAGTAGTTATTAATTGCTTAAAAGAGCTGTGAATTAAGCTGAATCATGTTCAGCCATTAGAATTTCAATGGTCAAAATCCAAACGTCTGCCCAAACTTCATGCAGTGTTTCTCCCATGCAGGGATTCAGGGTTTATGTAGCACCCTGTGTTCTCTGGAAAACTTTACCCTAATACTGAGGATGTCTACTCCACCTAGGCTCATGAATGCTTCCTTTGGTGATGCTGGCACAACTCCTGCTTATTCCCCAGCCCTTTCCCTTGGCTCTCTGCAGCTTTCCCCTGGGAAAGCCCCGATGGAGCTGCTGGCAGTGCCCTGCTGCTGCCTCGGGTGGGGTTTCCTCGCAGCGAAGGGCTGCAGGAGCAACTCCAGCCCTGTGTGCCACCATAGCAAGTTGGATCATACCCTTATGCAAGCTTTCATTACTTTCTCCTAATTATGACTGTAATTTATTTTTGTAATCTGCAGAGATTATTACAATTGTATTGAGATTCTTTATCTCCTTTGTGCATACTTATCCTTTGATGATCTATGTACAGTGTTAGCTACCTCTCCTCTAATTACATCTGCCTGATTCTTCAGCAAATCTTTTAAGGCTACATTAATCAACTGAGTGTGGAACAGAGAGCACCTGAGGTGTTTCATGCAAACCCTCAGATTGGATTTAAATTGTGCTCTCAGAAATGAAAGGCAATTTCCCAAAGATTTTTTTTACATTTAACTTCAAAGCCTCCCAAGTATATTTTATTTTGATAGATCTCAAAAAGAAGAACATTTTTTATTGCCAATATATTCTGCTCTTAGATATATGCAGTTTACACCAGTAGGGCAGAAAAGAATCAGTGGTCTATCACACAACATTTAAGGAGTTTTCAATAGCCGCCTGGGAACAATAAATAAGCTACAAGCTTGTTTCAAGAGAGTGTACTTTATATCTCCATAAAGAAAAGATCTTTTCTGGCTAAAGCATTTTGTGTTTCAATACACACTGTTGATTTTTTGCCAAGTTAGATACTTTTTTTGCAAAAAGAAAGTTATTTTACAGTGGAAAAAAAGGCAGTAAAGAGATTCACTTTACAGTTTGACAACTGTTCCTCAGAGCATTTGCAGCAAAAACCTTAGGTGAGAAAATATTTGTTTGGTTCTAGATTTTGCCACAAATTCAAAACTCAAGCAAAAACAAACAAACAAACAAAGCCAGGTATTTCCGAAGAGTCGCAAAACTCTCAAGAGAAGCTGCCATCTAGGTTTAAGCCAATCTGGATCTGCCCTTCAGCAAATCTGGGCAGGCTTGTCTTGATTTACATCTGACTTCTGCAAATCAGGTAGAGGTTTTGACTGAACCTCAGACTTTAGACAGCAGCTTAAAACTCTGTTGTAACAGATTTTAATTTGCACTGGAATCAAGAGCATACTAAATCATACCTTAAAACCCTGTACTGAAGGACCTTCTTCTGGCAAGAGGTCTCTCTACTGCAGAGAAGATCTGTATTCTAGTTTCTATTCATCTTCCCCATTAAGAGTTTGCGCTTTAAGCTGTAGATACTGTTGTCAGCTTTATTTTTCTTTGTAACAAAACAGAGAAAGATCTCTATCTTTAAAGTGCCTGCACAGAGTCACGAACTAAGATCCTGTTCAAGCTGCTATCATCTTGAACAGATCACAATCCCAATGTGTTCCTCATTTATAAGTATAGAAAAAAGATGGTCTGACTTAGTTCCTCTATAGGATCCCTATAGGGTGACTTGCAAAGGGCTCACTGTGGTGGGCTAATGTAACTGGGTAATTTCTGCGAAATCAGGTGGTGACACGCAGCCTGAGAGGGGAAAACACTCATGTCGCTTTATCCTGCAGGATCGGTGGAGATGATCCCAACACAGATGTCGTTGGGCCTGGACATACTGACAACCCAGAACCATCAGCTCTTACTCATCTGATGAGTTCCCACTTCAGCAAGTGACCCTATAATGTGAAGGGTTTGCAATTGCCTTATTGCCTAATTGCAGTAAAGGTATCCACTGAATTGAAAGGCACTGTTTTTTTCTTAGCTCTCTAAACCCCACTTCTCTTGGCCTAAAGAGAACTGTATGCAAGACAAAGACATTTAATACATAAGAAAATAATGGAAAACTGAGTTTATCATGAGCAAATTCAGTACCAAATGTCTAAGCAGAAGGGAATAAGGGAAAAAAATCCACTTATTCAAAGGCTGGATATCTTAATGAATAATGTTTTTTGGAACTAGAGGTGTTAGTCATAGGTCATGGCAAATATTGGTATGCTTGAGCGTTAGGCTAGAAATATTAAGCTTGACATACATAGTAGTTGTATACTGAGTTCTTACAAATTATGAGTTCATGACTTTCTAACATTAGGTTCAAATGATCTATATGAGTGAGGCAGTAATTCTTCTGCGCTTTTATCCTACGTGTGCCAGTAGATGTACAAGCAAGAGCAGCAGTGAGCTCTCGTATGAATCTGCCTGACACAGCTTTTTTTTTCTTTCTCTTTTCTTTCTTTCAGTTTCTTCACTCATCAGTGCATTAGAGTGCTAAAAATAAAAGAAACACATTTGTAATGAGTCCCTGGGTTTTGGTGTTTACTTTTTATGGTATGCTTTTCTGCTGCTACAGGAGTGCTCATCCCATGCTTTCAGCACCCTTGATTGCTTTTTGAAACCGTTGTAGTTAATTTGCAGCGGTATTTATCTAGGGGTCTGTGTGGGCTGAAGTTCTGCCTGTGCTGCATAGTCGCTGACTGTATCTGCTGCTATCTGCTTACATCTAATTAAATGAGATGGAAAAAGAGCAGCATTCAGGATGCTGAGTTGGGACCTGGGCCCGGGGAGTACACACCCAAAGATTAGGAGAATTATGCCTACAATATTAGAAACGTATTGACGTTTTCAGAAATAATTCATAGTGCCATCTGTGCTGTTTAATGGTCCATGAAGCCAATAGATACGTTAGAACTGGCACAGCTTCCTTGTGCTTCAGTAGCTTTAGATTAGGGTGCGTTCTCTCTGAAATGACAGGAACGACTTGGCTGGGGGAAAATAGAGATCTTCAGATTTTAATAACACTGTTGCAATAATTTGTGTTTGTTATGCCTTTGGTGCGTTGCCTCAAGATGCCTGCAGATTGTGCTGAAAGCATGGCATGGGCGAGCTCTGCTAAATGTTGAAAACTTTTGAAGCTGAATCGCAGCTTCTTGTTAGACATCACATGGGGGAGTCAAAAATGTTCCTGGAGTTGTCTGTGCGTGTTAAAGCAGCACGTAACCAGTGCAGGTTAGACTTTCCTCCCCTTCGTATTCACACCCTGGCAAAAAATGCTTGAACTTGTGTGTGATTTTATTCAGTGGTGAAGCTTAGTTAATTGTAAGCATGTGGTTTGTAGGACTTGCAGCGAGTCGTAGTCCTGCAAACAAAAAAGCGCTTGTACGTCTGCGTTCTTGAATTCGGCACTTCTGTTTGTAAAGATGCTTCCCTAAGGGAGTCTTTGCAGCACCTCAGATTAAGAGGAGAAAACTTTGGATATAAGAAAAACTTAGGTCTTTCTGCGTTGCTGAACGCTGCAAGCCGAGATCACTAGATACTGCTGTAACAGCAGAAAATAACCAAGTGATAGTAGGTATGCGTGTTTGTAAGAAATCACTCTTAAACTGTATGAACTCCTCGCCCCTTAGGATGGGGCAGCTCTGAAGGCGCCCGCATGGCTTGGACCATCTCAAACGGGAGGAAAGGCTGCGCTCGGGCCTCGTCTCCGGCCCGCGCTGCCCGCTGCCGTCCTGAAGGGCCTTTGCTCCCCATCGGCGTGCGCAGGGGTGTCTCCCGCGTTGTGCGGCTGGGTCACGCCAGCAATGCCCCTTCCCACTGCACAACGCAATCGCTCCAGTCAGATGAGGGAAATCATCTAAATCATCTTTTTTTTTTTTTTTTTTTTTTTTTTAAGGACAGAGTCCCAGATTGTTTATTCCCATATTTTTCTTTTCTCCATTTCTTTTGTAAAAAGCCAGGAAATGAGGCCAATTTAAGCTATGCCCATATTGTGTACTGGCACCAGCAAAATAAATCAGTAGCGTTTTATGGCGACAATATGTAAATACAGCTCAACCTTTCTCACACTACTCGCTTGACTGCCAACCGGGCCTCTCGCAAGCACAGCGTGGCAGAAACGATGCTTCTGTGAAACTCGCACGCCACCGGCATTCACCTCTCCGTATACGGAGTGCTTTTTCTATTTTTAATTAGAGACTTTGATATTAAGCCAACTGGCAAATATTTATTTGATGAAGATTTTCCATTCATTAGCAAAATGAGAAAAAATGAATCTATAATAGCATATAACTGCCCCATTAAGCAGCATTAGCTATCCATTTGAGAGCTAATAACGTAAAATACACTTTTCAGACCACCAGATGTTGATGAATAAACTGGCGCTAAATTGGTGGCAGTAAAGCAGGGAACGGGTCAGAGGTCAATTAGTTCCGCCAGCAGTGGGGGCGGGGGGGGGGGGGGGGCCAATGACTGACTCGTGTTTTATTCACAGTTAGGCACGTGCAGCTGAGAGGGCCAAATTGGGCCAAATTGGTGTTCATCGCTTTTTTTTGGGTGCCTGTTGTTGTTCATCGCGTGGGGTGGGGAGGTTTCTGTCAGGGCTGGGCGTCATGGCGGCGTCCGCCTCCCCCGCGCAGCCCGTGGTGCCGGGGGGAGGTCTGGCTCCGCCGAAAGCTCAGGAAAACCCCATCATCCTGCTGGGACCAAGAGCCGCCGGTAGTGCCTGGTCCTGTACGGATACTTGGGTGTGTTTCAGCTTCAACGTGCTAAAGTGAAAGCCGCTGCGCCTCTCCTTGGGTGCCAGTCCTAGAAAAAACAATTTATTTTCAGGTGTAATTCCACCCTTTGTGAGGAAGACACCTTAGCGCGTGCCTGGCTTTGATGTGAGGTGACTCGAACGCGGGCAGGAGATCAGCACTTCAAAGAGGAGCCGGCCGAGCTGGAGGAGCCGGCCGGGGTGGGCAGGAGGAGCTGCAGAGGCGCCCGGCGCGGCCCCGGCTGCTGCCTCGCTTCTCGCGAGCCCCTCGGCGCCCGCAGAGGTGCTCCAGCTTTGGCGTCGCGCCTCTCGTTTTCACTAATTAAGATCCTCGGAACAAGCGAGCCGAGTTTTCTGTTCAAATGCGTCTTTTTGAAACAATGCCACAGAAATTAATCAACTTTTTTTTAATCATCCATTTTATTCCGACCTATCACCTTTCCTTGCAGCACTAGCATGTAAATCTTCGGCACGCTGAATTGAGCTGCGTTAATGTATTCCGTAAATCGCTCCCAAGGTTTGCTGCGCTGTGGTGAGCAGGGATGTGACGTGACAGCAGATAGAGGGGAGAAGGCGTGCGCCTGCCTGGAGACACTCGGCCCCTCTAATTAAGCACAAGTCTTTGAAAATACCTCGTCTCGTCAAAAAGTGCCCCAGTTCTTACAGTGGCCTTTATACTTGTCGCCTACAAAGTCATATCGTCTTCCAGTGTTAGAAAGCAGACTTTAGGGCTGAGACGAAGCGAATATCCATCGCCGAGTAAAAACGAGCCTCCGAAGCGAGCCGCGAGCTGCTCGTGTTCAGGACGTGCTGCCAGGCCGGCGAGAGGGGTCAGTGATCCGCTGCGCTGCGGAGTTTTCTCTCTCCAGAATAGTAAATTGCTGGTTTACTGCCTCTGTAGCTATTTCCTTGGCCTTGTATGCAACACAAGGGCTATCACGCAAGTGTAAAAGCTTCTCATCATATCCTTGCATCATGTTCTTTGCCCAAATCTGCACTCTGAAGACACTTTTGGCAGCCCGACATCTGAATTACATCAGGTATGTGGCAGCTTTTTTCTGAAAACAGCAGCTCTGAGCTGGATTTAGAGCTAGAGAATGAACAAAAACTTATTGTAAGTAGTTGAGTAGAAAAACTTTTGGAATTTTCTAAGTAAAGCTGTTTTCTTAATTTTTTTTTTTGAATTCAAACCTCTAAAAAGCCTATGTAATATATTTTTCTCCCCTCCAAAATAAAGCTCTACTTTCAGAGAAGTCCATTGGGTGCAATTAGTAGAGATGGTAAAAATACTCATAGTGAAAGATGAAGCTGCTTAAAATCCAAAGGGGTTTAATTCTGAATTAATGCCATGAACCTGCACCTACTGATACCTGTGCTTAACTTTAAACACATGGAAATCAATTCAACAAAACTGAAAAAATGCCCCTGTTTATAGCCGTAGCAATGTAAATGATTCATAAGATGGAGCTGGGTCCAATGAGATGTCTTCCAGCTGTGCCCTGAGATGGTGCAAGGTGGGGGCACACCAGGGGCCCTGCTGCTGCTGTGACCTGATCTCCTGATGCCCATGCTCCGCGGTGACAGGTCAGGGCTTTGTCCCCAAGCACTTTGCAGCTCTCAGGTCCTGGGGGTCTCCCTTTGGGCCGTTCCTGCACGTGTAAGGCCTTCGCACCTCGGCAAGGAGGTGGCAGAATGGGGTGAACCTCTCGTTTGCTGTCTTCCGTGTGCCCCGAGATGTTAGCTCCAGAGAGAGGCAACGCTGGTTTCTGTTGTCAGAGCTTCTGTTTTTCCAAACTGTTGTTCCACCAAGAATCCGAAAAACAGCCTGCGGCATGGCTGGGACTCAAAAGCGGGACTGCGGGACAGGGCAAGGCGCTCCGCTCCGCGCTGTGCTTGCACCGTAGGTGTGCACTGGTGTGACCAGCCAGTGCTGATCCCAACCGGGACGCCTGTCAGCCTGCCCAGGGAAACAGCCGAGCATGCGAGACACCGCGTGGCTCACGTGACCAGCATGGGAATGGGACACTGAGGTGTGTGTGATGAGGATGAACAGGGGGATGTGTGAGGATCACGTGGGACGTGTTGTTAGGTGACACGAGGAGGAGGAGGCAGGCTGCTACCTGAAGCTGTTGATGTAGCGCTGCCCGTGCCGGAGGCACTGAGTTTCTCGCAGGAGGTGCTCAGCCAGCTCCAGGGCTGGGTTTTGTGTATGTGCACGTGTGTGTGCACAGTGTGCACGGGTGTTTCTCTGCACATCTAGGGTAAAGATCAGGTCGGGAATTGTTCGAGGGCTAAAGCACCTGCTGAGGGCTGGGTGGCCACAGGATCCAGGGGATGTTGAAGATGATGCAAAGCTGGGTTGGGGAGCTCGCTGCTGTCCCCAGGGGTGCCAGGGACCTGCCGCAATTCCTGATGTGGAGATTGCGTAGCCGGGTGTGCAGGCGGGGTGTTCGCTAGCACGTAGGGAACAAAACATACTCAAATGCTGCGTTGAGAGTCTCGGTCTTTCTCTCTTTATAACCTTCTAACTTTGCTGAAGAAAATCACTTTCAAAGTCTTGGTTTGAACACTGTCTTCTTTTCTGCCCTATTATCTCCTCTCTACTGTGATTTACCAAAAAAAAAAAAAGCATATAAATATTTTATGATGGGGCCAATTTTATTCTCTTTTCTCTCCTGTTAAAGTAAGCTCTGATAAATGTCACTTTGTTTTTGATACATCCTCTGTAATAGCTTTCTCTCATGCCCAGAAAAATTCTATACAGAGACACATACACACTCTTTCTTTGACAAAAGAGATATATTGACTTCTCAGTGTACAAATAGTCTTTTTTTTTTTTTTTTAATAGGACAGTCTTGTATCATGGTCATGATATCAGCATCTGGATATATCTTCTTCAGGCAGATGGGCTCCTTATTGAGAGTCAAACGCGGGCTGACTGAACACAAAATGAATTTAAAACAAAGAATTAAGACACTTATTAATTGACAGTTGTTTTCTTTTTTTCCCTTTTACGTATATATGTGTGTGTCTACATACACACACATATATCTATACAAGGAAAGAGTACTCACCCTAATTTTAGCCTGTATGTCTCAGCATATGCACATACAGGGTAAAAAAATGAAAAAATCTCTGATGCACAGTTACAAGTGGATGTTTGTCTCTGGGAGCCTAAGAATTTGTAACTGTCAACACAAATCCTATGGCTTCATCTCCTGTCATCTTTCATACTGTGTTTAGCAGGGACACATAACAAGTAAACATTTTAGAAAATTCAGCCTTCAGTTGGGGTGCATATTTTTATATGAATTGTAAAAATCTGTCTTTGCCGTGCAGTATTTTGAGTAGCGAGTGCCTTTACAGAGAGCCAGGAGTTGCAGGCAGTGTCTCTTGGCACGTACCCTCGGAGCTTTCAGCTTCAAGCCAGGGTCTAACTCCCCTGGCAGCTCACTTATACTGTCCTGTCAATTCACATACATCAGAGGAGCGGTTTTAAAGAAATGGCTGGTGAGAGCTACCTCTTGGTCATGACATCTTCCGCAGTCTCCTTGAACTGTGAGCAGGGCTGGGGCTGTGCTGCAAATCCAGGCTGCTCGCCTGCCCCTCACTCGGTTGGTGATGTGATACCGAGAGAGGGAGAGGGAGGAGGGGAAATGGTAAAAAGTACGTGCTTATTCTTCTCTGCCATTTTTTAAAGTTACTTCAAATTTCTGAAATGGAAGTTCAAAGAAAGGGTAATTACTTTCTGCAACAGGCATTCATCTAACAGGAGAGTCATTTGTAATGAAAATATTTTAAGAGCTAGGTGAAATGTTGCTAATGATTTGCTTCATCAGGTCATTAGGTAGCTGCAGGCTTCACTGAAGGTACCAAGAACTTGTTCTCAGCATGACCACTGAAGAGGTGTTGTCTTCACTTCTGATCATCTCGCACTCACTTTTATAACATCAATTTACGACTGTGATCTCATCTCTCTGTGGGGGGCAGTGATGGGGGAGAAGGGGCTGGATTGCTGTCGCTGTTCCAGGGCATGGTTTGTGTCCCCGCAGGCTCCATGGAAGGGCCTCTGTCAGAGACACACTCTGACTTCCTTGGGCTTCTCATACTTTCTTGTTGTTACGTTAATTTGTTGGCTTCATAGTCCAGAAGTCTTTTTCTTTTTTTTCTTTTATGTTGTAGCTCAGCAGGCTAAGACTTGTGTGTGTGTGCCAGGGTGCTGTTTATACCAGCTTTGCTTCCCGCAGGGGATAATTCTGTGTTAGACTGCAGCACAACAAATACTTAATAGTGAGCATGACTGAGGCTGCTGACAGACAATTGATTTCAAGGAACATACTCTATTATAAGAAATCTCGGATTTGGGCCATCTGCAAAGCACTAGGATCTCTGCTCTTTTCTAGAACAGCCATTCAGTCGCAAGGAGAGAGAATCGGGGCATTCTGAAGCGATGCTTCATCTGCTGGTATTTGCACAGCTGCTCTTCTGTACGCAGCCTAAACTCCGCTTGGGGCAGGAGCAGAGAGGAGAGTGTTAAGACCTGTTTGACCCACCAGCAATATAAGATATCTTCATTCTTTCGGTTTTTTGGGCCCAGTCAGCCGTCTGCTTATGGCTACATGAAGCTGCTCAGGGACACAGTCTTTCTGGAACCGGTCAGTAAACAAGTCTGAGGAAACCAGAAACTTTTTTTCCTTTGGTCTGCCTCTGCCCATTAATTGCAAGTGAAATACTCCATAGCAAGCACCAGATTTTGGTGATGTCCTGATAAATTGCTGCTCTTTCCGTCAGTTTGGCTGTCTGCCCCGCTTGGAGCTGCTCAGCTGGCCCTGCCGAGCGCTGCAGGACTGCTGACCTCCAGGTGCTTTCTCTCTGCCATGCAGGCTGCTTTGTGGTCAGGGCTCTAGCCCCTCTTGCAACGAATTGCATGATTCTTCCAAATCAAGGAGAAATCAGCTTTCAAAACTATCCAAACACTGCTTAAAATGCAACAATAATTCATCACTCAACTCTAGCCACAGCTTTGGCCAAGCTTCCTGAGAAGGATCGAGGAGGGGATGCTTAACATCACCTGAGTATTTGTCTTATAATACTAGCCTTACGCAGACAGACTCAGAATATTTCATCTACACTGACCCACTTTGATGGTAAACTTGCTTTTTAACCATGGGAACCTGAAGCATTTCACATGCAAAATTTTCCTACAAAAAAAAAAAAAAAAAAAAAAAAAAAGAAAAGAAAAAGAAAATCTTCATCTTATTCTTTCTTCTCATTTTAATTGTTATGGAAGTTTTTAACTCTGCCTAGTATGAGAGTCTAAAGAAATGATAGAATTGGAAAAATATTGTAGGAGGAATTATAATCTTAATATTGAGGCAATATGATATGAAGGCTTTTATAATTAATTTCTATAGAAACATCCATCAGACTATTCACTTAAAGTACTGCATTGAGGTATTTCAGACACTGAGTACAAAACTGTTCCTGGAAAAAGTTTCTTGGGAAATTTCACTTTAACTTGTTTAATCTAGTTAGATATCTTTTCCTATCATCAGCCTCATCTGTCTCTTTACAGAGACACCTGAATCAAGCATAAAGAAAAGCATGCATTTTTGTAAGAGTTAATTCACACAGAAAAAGAGCATTCAGTGCCATGTAAGAAAACAGAATTCTTGACCTGTTTGCTTTCCTTTCCTCCTGTTTCCAAATGAACTCTCACGTCAGGGTGGGTAGAATATAATTCAGACCTCAGACTCACTCATTTAATATCTTGCCAAAGTTGTACCTTAATGTCTATCCACAACACTGGTAAAATTAAAAATAAAGAGTGTTGTCAGGTCTGGAAATGTAGTTATTTCACTTGTCATTTCTTGTTAGTCCTTTCTTTCACCCATGATCACTGAGTGGATAAAATATTTAAAAGAATGTGCTGTGTTCTATCAAATAGAGTTGAGATGAGCAACAGGGGCCATCAGCAGAAGAGGTCATCAGGCAGTTTCTCTCTCCGCTCTCTTTGGGGGCCTTTGTGAGCCAAGTGTTGTGAAAATAGGCCAACCACACAGAAGGATCCGTGGTTTATTTAGTACATAATGTATGTTTTGAATAAGAGCATTTGGCTTTGCTCCCAGGGATTATAATGACCTATCTCTGATGTGTAATATTTCAAGTCTCAGGGAAATTGGTAGAGCATAAAGATTTGTTTGTGGGTGGCCCAATGTAAGTGACAGTTTAAGAACATATTCAGATCTTGTGTGTTGCACTTGTATAATATATCCGTATTAAGTGGATTGGAACATCTGTATCACTGACTAGCAACATGACAACGAATCGCAGTGGGAACCAACAGTCTAAAATGCCCTGACAAGATACAGGCGATTTAGGATGACTTAGGTCTGATTTATAACACTCATTAGGACCTGTTACTTCAGTCTTCAACACCTTCGAAAATCAAAGATGTTTGAAGTTAAGTGCCTCAGGATGAAATGTCACCAATAACCAGGTTCCTCAGGGTAATGTTATATTCTGTACCAACTGCTGTAGCTGGAGAGGGATGCACAGACATCGAAGAGCTTTGTTGAGTCAGGCCCTACATCTTTTGTCCTGATTTTGACCTTTACTCAAGCAAAATTCAGGATCTTTGGGAAATGCAAGACTTTCACACTGAATCTGCACATCTAATACATGAAAAGAGTTCATGTATAGGGTCTGCTATAGGGTCTGCTGCTCATTACATGCACAGAATGGTGAAATACAGCTAGTAATGGCTGTTCTGTATACAAACTAGGCATGGATCCCTTTTAACCTTAAGGACCATTGACAGTATTCCCACTGTGTCAGAACGAAGGCAGATCCATAGTCCTGGTAACAGGCTGGATGCTAAGCTGTGCTCTATCCTCCCTATCTCCCACTGGCTCATAAATGAACGCTTTCATGGGAGTCATCGTTATTTTAATACTGTGCTTGAGCCTGAGTAGTTTTGTTATTGCGTCATGTTCCAACAGCCCCCGGTGGCAGTGCAGTTGTTGACAGCATCATTGCCAGTATTAGTCCCTTCTGAAGGGTCAGATGTTTGGGGTTCAGTTTTGTTTTGTTTTTTAGTCAACTGGAAATTCACTCCCAGCTGAATCCTGTCACTTTCTACAGACAAATATAAATCTCTTTTCCCTCCCTTCCCCCTCTGAAGGTCATGTCTATCTTTATCAGACAAATCTCAACTTCTTTTTTTAATGTTGTGTGAATGAAACTCATGACAGCACTGAGATACCCAAGTGAGTACAACATCCCAATCTATTGGCTGAAGTTCAAATGCATGATGACAGATGTCGATCTAAACACAGGGGGCAAAAAGGAAACAAAGGACATGAAGTGATTAGTCCAGCATCATGCAGTAAGTCTTTGGTACAAACAGAATCGGAACCTTTTCCTTTAGGTGTTTTCTTTTGCCTCAAAGAAAATAAAGCACCGTAATGTAGAGAGGTTTGTGCCCCTATCTTTGTCTCCCTGTGAATACTCAAGTACGATTTTGGTTTTGTTTTCCCTAATAGGCCTTGTTCACAGGGACAGGTAATAACTGATCATATTTGACGTTGCAAGCTGCATTCTGCAGATTTGATAAGTTCAGTAAGTAGACCCAATTTAACCTTTGAGTTGTCCTGCTTCTGGCATACAAATGGTACCACTGGACAAAGATACTGTGCAGTTATCATTGGTGCGCTGTTAACTTTCATTTTCGTGACAGCAGGGCTCACCATTTGTCCTCTGAATGGAAGGGCTACCTGGAAGATAAGTAAGTTATACTCTGATTTCTTTCTAAATATTTACAATAGGAAATGTGAAGAGTGCCTCTAGTTCTGTTACACCTACCAGTATGTGTCCTGCCTGCCCCGACAACAGTCTCTGTTTGCACGGATTGACTTGAATGTTGCAATTATACAATTAGCATATTTACCCTATGCACATAATTATACATAGTTACAGTAATCATGTCGATATGAGATAGGAAAAGAAAAACCTTGCATTTAATAAGTCCCAGTGAAATTCAGATGAGAAACTCCGCATTAAAAGAACATTAAGGGCTTGATACAACACCAAAATGATTCATATTCAAATGCCGCAGAAGAATATGGGATTGCCAGAGAGCTGCTGGTTTTAAGTATTCAGGAGTTTGTCTTCCACTGTGAATTTCCTAGACTGTGTATGGTTCATGACAAGCTTTTCTGAGAGAATAAATGCTGTAGTGCAGCAACTAACAAATACCTGTATACATATTACACACACACACACACACACAGAGGTATAGCCTATAGTATCCTAATCATGTACCACCTCTCTGTCAAGCTAATGGCTACTCCTGCCTGTCTGAATAGCAAGTAGAGCTGGTGGCAGTCTGTCCCACAGCCCTGGTAAAGCTTCTTCAGCCTTGTTCTTGTCAGACTGTAGTGTCTGGGTGCCAGCAAACGTCCGAGTGCTTTCAGACATCCCTTTATCAGCAGAGGTGTGCCACTTACGGTGTTTATTCTTCCTCGTGCTCTGTAGCTGCTTCCTAGGCTCTGACTCTTCCCTGACACTAGCACAGAAGGACAGAAGCACTGTTCCCACATGCCCCGCTTTGGTTGTGCCCTTTCTATGTGCTGGCCTTTTTGATTCCTGAGGAGTAATGGATTAAACAATGCCACAGTTCTGGCCTGTTCTGCTTTGTTTTAGTGTAGAGTGAAAGAGTTAACTTCCTTGGTTTCTGTCCCAACCCTGAAATGGCACAAGTAAGTAGCTGTCCTGGGATGCCATTTAATAGCATCATCATTTTTCTGTAGTTAGAAGCTGGCATTGATGTTAAACTGTACTTTGAAACTTGTGATGGTATCACGTATTAGGAGAAGCACCATCAGTAGCAAAGGTCATGTGTAGCTACTCCAAGGTATAGCAGAGAGAGAGTGATTGAACCAGAAAAGTCCAGCAAACCTGCAGGGATTTTCTGCGAGTGGAAACCAAGAAGGAAAATCTTGCGAACTTTCACCTTTTCTTTTTCTGTTAAAGGCTGAACTGATACTGTTCTGACTCTTACTGTTGTCTGAGGTGTCCACAGTGGTGAGCTGGGGAGGCAGGCTGTCTTGAAAGGAAAAGAAAGGAACAGAAATTAAAGTTGTGTTTTGTAGCCAAATTGCTGGATTTTGAGGTTGTACTTAAGTCTCTTAATCACTGGATGATAAGGCAGGAAGGAACTTCGAGAGGTCACGTAGCCCGTCTCGCAGCCCCAGGACAGGCTCGGGGTAGCTGACCTCGGCATGACAGGGAGCGTCTCACCTCTTCCAGAAACCTCCAGTGACGCAGTGTCTTCAGCTTCTATAAGCAACCTGTTTGAGAGCTTGATTATCCCTTACTATTAGGAGGATATTCTTACTGTCTAACTTAAATCTCCCTTGCTGCAATTTGAACTCATTATTTCTTGTCCTTTCATTTTTGCAGCTACCTGTGAGACTGTTGCCATGTCTCCCTTGAGGCTAGAGCTACAGAAAGCCGAGGGAGGAAGGACAGCAGCAGCTTGCTGGGAGCTGGGAGCTACTGTCTGCTTCTCTTTTTTCCTCCCCCTTCTTTTCATAGCCTTTTTTAGTCACCTAGAGCTCTGCTTATACAGCATGCTGTGAGTGAGCAGAGGTTACAGAGAGGGTATGAGGGCTTATTTTGGGCATGTAAGCTACTCACTACAGCTCTGAATTAGTAGAAATGCCAAGTGGAAGTGCAAAAACCTGCTTATTCCAACAACTGATTTCAGAGCTAGGCAGAGATGTTGTATAGGGAATGCAGTGATCAGAGGGGAGTGCTCCATGAGGCAGGCGTTGCTGGTGGGGGTCTGAACCTCAGCCGTGTAGGCACATCATTGTCACACAGTTTTATGGGGTTATATCCAAGATGAATATCAGAATTGCCCCTACAAATGCTTCCCATGCATATGCCAAGTGGAGGGCAATTACACCCCTAAAAACTCTAATATCCACAAATTCACATACATCTCCAGCTAGCCTATGAGACAAAAATCAGGCACAGGCGTTCCCTTACAAACATAAACATTGCTTGTTTTGCACATCTCTGGCAGCCCTGTCTCGGTTCAGTGCCGTGGTGAAAGATGGCATCAGTATTTCTGCAAGTCTGGCAGCCTAAATCAACTCACCCTCCTCAGACAGCTACGTTAGATTCCTCTTAAATACGTGCCAGCTGCCTTGCAGGAGGTTGTAGCTGTAACGACCGCTTACAGTACGCTGCCCATAGCAGGTGCACTTGGGAGACGGCGTGAGGGGTATCTGCATCATATACTGCATGGTACAGGTACCTGACAGGGACTGTTCAGAGATCTCCCGGGCGTTAAAGCAGCCTATAGGACTCTGTAGGCGGATTGGGAAAGCTTTTTGAGTGCCTGCTTTTTGTTAACGCACTGGGTGGTAGAAAGCAGCCAGCTCTTTCAAAATCTTCTTTTAGGGAATTGTATTCTTACTTTATAAATGTTAATCTGAATTCTGTGTTGTGCATCCAAAACAAACTGGGTCATATATACAATACCTACTGGTGCTGGCTCTTTTCTTACCGCAAACCAATTAGTCTCCCATCAGGAGAGGCCATCCTGAAATAATACATAGGCCTGACTAACTCTTTTTAATAGGTTTTGACTTGCCTCCAAAACATAACTGCTCTAGAGGCTGTTACCAAACAAGACAGTACAGCCTGATACCAGGTACTGGTTCAGCATGTGCAAACACAGCTGTTAAGCAAAAAACAATAGTTTTGTAACTTTAATTGCTAATTAAAAGTGTACTTTGTGTTCTGTGACCTTGAGGCTAGGCATTCAAGTGCTAAAATGTGACCTCTATTTTGCAAATACTATTTCGATGTGACCTGTATTTCACAAGTACCATTTTAATTGGTTGATAGCACTTACAGCAGCATAAAATAAATTGTTCCTCGTTTGCATTTGTTGGCTGAAGTATATTATGGCATTAATTTGTATGTAGCTCTGTTGGAATGTTTGTGAAGGGTGGTTTTGTATTCTCAGAATCACATTGTTTTTTTCCTTGGGTGTTTTTTAATCCTCAAATTTTTAGAGGTTTGGAATGGGTTTAAAATAGCTAAATCAGAGGAAATTATAGCTATGTCATAAAGACAGGGAGCGTAATTCTCATAAAAGGCCAAATTCTGGGAAAAAAAAGAGTTTAGCCATGGTTAACGTGTGCCGGATTGAGGCTGTACTGTTCTGAATGGGTTTCATAAGCTGATATAGGGATGGAGTGTCAAAGGACTTGCTCTGCTATGATGACATCTGCAAAAGCAGACGTGTATTCTGACTTTGCTTACTATCTAATTGTGTAGCACCCTTTTCAGTTGTGTCAGGCACTTAGTCTTGAGTGAGGGTACCTCACTCTGAGACATGCTAAGTCTGTTATAAGTGCCATAAAAGGAACTTAATGCTTTCAAAGAAGCACTCAGCTCTTTAGAGGAGTGGATGCTTTTTTGATTTGACAGGCTGTAGCTCACCCTGAAGATCAGCTCTAATACAGACTAGAGTTCAAACCAAGAAGGGATAGTATCCTGGGATCTCTTTGAAAGATGTATGGAAAGATGGGAGCCATATCTTCAGCTGTTACATATTTGTACATCTCTGTAATTGACTCCAGCTAAAGATCTGGATATTGATTGGGAAAGAAAAGGACAAGAAGTTCTCGAGGAGTTGCTGTGGAGCAGGTGGCTCTTTGTGATCAGGCTACCCCGTGCGCTGAGCACGAAGCAGCTGCTTGGGGAAGAGCTCTCAAAACGCACTCCTGAGAGTCTCCAGGAACAGACTTTATAGCGGAGAGACAGTGCCTGCGGTTCAGCAGCCAAGCAGAAAAATATACTTAAAAATCACTATTCTGTTTACTAATTACTTTCGGGAACCCAGGAAAAGTGACGCTTTTCCGGCATAATCAGCAGAAAAGTTCTATGTTCTCATACAATTTTGCTGAGTTTACACAATCCTATTCTGTAGGAAGAGGTGTTTTGCAATGCAAATTTCTTAGATTCCCTATATGAAGAGGAAAAAAAAATCTCTGAAATCCCTTCCTGATATGGATTTTTAATTTTTAGTAATTCCCCAGCATCCCAAGATTTGGGACCTGCTGAGTCAGCTTCCAGCTGCATCAGCATTCTTGTCAGGACAGTCAGGAATAAGGCTGAGCCTGGAGTGTGATATATATGGGTGTTTCTGTACCAGCCATAATAAAAATCATTTAGAGAATTTTTTTGGCTTGTTTGAAGTCTAAAGGGGCAAAACTGCACAACACAGTTGAGGAAGAGAAACCATTTTCTCCCAGCTCCTGATATCCTCAATTTCAAAGACAGAGTTTCTGTGATTAGGAGAGGGAAAGTAAAAATGAGCAAAAAGGGGTCAATTTATTAGGAAGTGGCTTCATGGAAAGATAAGGCAGTCTTCCTCCCTATATGCTTGTAGTGTATTTTAGTGTCTACGTAAGGTGTCCTTCAAATATTCCCCTTCACTTCTGTGTTCCTAGGGAAGGCTATAGAAAACCGAGTGGGATTTGGGATTCCTGGCTGCCAGTGGCTTTCTGAGTTCTGTGTGGTAAATCCCTTCTCCCTCTGGCTCACTTTCCCCATGTATAAAAGTAGATTAATAGCACTTATTTATTCTACGAAGAGCTTAAAGACCACGTTATTATCTCAGATGCTTAGTAACTGGGAACTTCTTACCTAGTTATATTTTTAGCTTTATTACTAGTAATGTTTGACTTCATGATAAAACTGAAAAGGAGCAATAATAGCCTGTTGCCATTCACATCCAGCAGTTTCACATCTTGCCCCGCTTTGCAGGGTTGCTTATCCCTCCTGTGTCTAACACCAGGCTACAGGAAAGGGCACCGACGTTCTTCATGCGCTCTCGTTTAAAAAAGCACAAGAAACAAGGGGCAGGATCTGCAGTATTTCTGTAAAAAACATTGCTCCCCTGAAGAGGGAAATCTGTTAATAGGGAAAGCAAACCCACTGGGCGCTCCTTCTCAACCTCTTTACCTGCCGGCTGGTTCAGAAATCAATGCAAAAAGGTGAATCCTTGTGTTGATGGCTCTAGAGTCCAGCTGCCGAACAGGGCTCAACAGCTCTGTAAGACAGACCAGGCGAAAGACATGAGAATTGAGCAGATGACTTGATAAAAATGAAGGTTGGTAGAAAATGAGAGAGGTGTTTGCTTTCCCCACCGCTCTGGATGGCAGTGATTTGTGGGTAGGATGGAGCCAGGGATTTAGCAGAAGAGAAAGTAGTGACTCTGTGTTGTGGCCAATTTAAACTCAAGTTTGAAGAGCTGTTGAAATATTTCTATGTTAGGAGCACATTTTTGGGGTTTTATGTCAAAAAATATTCTGAAATGTCTTTAAGAGACTCCCGTATGCATCAGCAAAGCCCTTCCGATTCATGTTGAGAGCTTGCTTATCCATTTCCCCCGGGAGTTCAAATCCACTGAGCAGAAAAGTCTCTTCGGTCAGTTTTTCTGCAGAGCCCTGTTGTGTTTTCTACTGGGAAAGGCCATGGTTTTACAGACTGTGCTAAAAATCCAGCATGAGAGAGAAAGCAATGTACTTTCAAAGAATGCCGTTGTGAAAGAGCTGGTCCTCTGAAGATTTTTGTGCTCTGTTGTGGATTACACACTTTTCTTTTCCATGTAGGAAAGAAAGTAGAAAATAAATGAGAGGTTTGTAGCTGCTCAGAACATTTCCATCAGAAAGACTATTTCAGTTACAAAACCATTCCCCCCCAATATTTGGAAAATCAATTTTGATGATGTGTCTTTTTATAAACAAAACAAGGGATTAGGTGTTTTGATTGTGTCAAAAGCCTATTTCAATTTCTTTGGGAAGGAGCACTTTCAAAAATTTCAAATCAGCATTTTAGCAATGAAACACAAACATCAGTATGTTCTTGTGAGCTTAAAAAGTTGAGAAGCAGCCCCCAAGATATAAATGGGTCTCAAGCCAAAGGAGGGCGGGGGGGGGAACTTCCCACAGAATGAATTATTAACACTTTTGTATTAGTAAATATATGATGTTAGTTTTTAAGGACTATAACAGCCTTTTGTTTTTCAGTAACTGATATTGGCTGATCCAGCGTAAATGCTGGGGATAGAGCAGAGCTCTCAGACAAAGCCTCCGGCTCCCGCGCGGTTTATAAGCATGAGGGATATATCGGACATACTTATTTTGAGCACATCTCCCTCCACATTTCTTTTCACCAAATGCATTTCAGATGCACACCAAGAACAAATTCACTAATTCAGCGTGCTAAATCCTGGAGCTGGTGATTCCTGTGTAACATCCGTTGCATTAAGGTTACCGGGAGGAGAAATTGAATCTCTCGGTCCTTGGCGTGGAAAGGAGGGAAGGAGTCCTTGGTCCATATCTCACGCTTTTCATTCGCCGCCCAGCGCACTGCCTTCCCCGGTCCCTCTGCAGTTCTGGTCTGTGTTGTTATGCCCTGCGCCCGCAGTCTTTGCCGTTAGCGGTGCGGGGAGAGTTTGAGCCTCCCAGCTGCTGGCAGCCGGCCGCCGCCGTCCTCCGGCCTCCGCTGCTCACGCCGCGGCTCGGGGTGCGGAGGGGGAGCCGGCTCGCGCGCTGTGCCACGCGCCTGCACGTCCATCGCACGCAGCAGATGCTGCCTGGCACCAGCTTTCTGAGTCTTGTTTAAACCCTCCGCGAGGGGAGTCTCCCCTGAAGTTTTGTTTTCTTCGTGCAGTCAGTCTTCCCTGCGCTGCTGTATGCTGCACACTGAGACTTTTCCTTCCAGCACTGCAGACCTGCTGACTATTGCAGTTTACTTGCTTTTAACACAAACTAAGCCCTCACGCCATCCTCCCCTTCCCCATGCTAGTTTGCTTGGGGAAGGAGTCCCAGCTAGAGCCAACTGTCTGTTTTTGTCCATCCCTCCGTGCACTGGGAGTTTTCACTTGAAACAGAGTGAATCTCTTCCTGCTTCTGCCTGCAGCTGTGATAATTTTTCTTTGCAGTTTATTTTCTGGATACAGCCTTTCTGTCATGCCTTCATTTGAGAAAAAGGATCTGTGACTTTCGAATGATAAAAGTCTTGTTGCTGCAGAATCTCCCCAGGAGCGTCAGCAGAGCGAGGCTGTGTAGGAGCTGCATCTGAATGCAGATAAGACGCAAGCTTGTCCCAGTGCCCCGGCCTTGTCTGCGCTCCCCCTTCGAGACTGGCGTGAAATCCCTGGCGTGGGCATTGCAGAGACGGTCGTTTTGAGCTTTCCGAGTCGGAGCACAGCACAGCACAGCACACTGCCTGGGGTTGCTCAGGCTTGGTTTTGGGGGAGGCTGGGTACCAGCGACTCTTGGGCATCTCGTGGGTTTGAAAAGCTGCGTCCTTTATCTCCGAAAATGGCGCTTCCTTGTTGTATAATGCAGCAATTTATTGCTGAACCTTTTGGTAACAAATAGTCCTGCCTGGAATGACTGCTTAGTGGGTAGGATGCTGATAAAGGTTAATCTCAAAGTCCTGGTGGCGGTTTTCAGGACGTTTCCATGAAATGGTCCAGAGCGCCTGAGGTACCCAGGCCTTGTCTGCGTGGGGGAATCGGCTTGCGTCGGGACATCGGCTGTTTCCCCGTTCTCCCAATGGGGTGGCCATGCTATTCCAGAACAAATCAGCTTTATTCTTTTGGTGTCCTCACAAAGCAAAGTAGTATATCTAAAATAAAGGAAATTGGATTTCTCCATGGATTTGTTCTGGAATAATTATGTAGGTTAATTGTCCAAACGAGACATGGCCTGATTTACACAGAAAGTCCAAAGAGAGGCAGGTGCTAATACTTTTAAATGCTTGTGAAAATCTCTCCCTTTATTTTCCAGTTCTCACTAACTTGACTGGAAATCTGCCTCAGTAAACAGCCAAGGATGAATTTAGGAAGTAGCTGGGGTTTGTATTTTTCTGCCCTTCAGAGGTTATACTTAAAAGGGAGAAAAAAACAGATCCATTTCTCAGTCTAATCTGACCCGTACTAAATCACTAACTATGTTGGTCTCATCCCCTCATTTTAAATGTGAGTGGGTGCTTATTTATTTCTTAATATAGTTTTGCTTTTAAATGATTCATATTCCGTTTCATCGTTTTCATTGCACTTTATAGAAACTTGGCAAAGGCCTGAAGAACCTTTGCTCTCTCCAGCTTGTCTCTCCAGATGGCTTTGCATTTCCACAGCAGATGAAATGCTTTGGTCATGGCAGCGGAGTTGCATGTATTTACTAATCCGCTTTGCCAGTCTCCTGGACCCTTGTAGGATGCTTCTGTGCACCACATTTGAAGAGTTTGCATTTAAATTGGCTTTTGGAATTCATGTTTCATTTTCTTATTTTAATTACTGTTCCTACTGCTCTCATACTTATTTATTAGACTCTGTTGGAATACTTAGGGACTGTACAGGTTTCCTGTGATTTTGATAATAAATTTATATCTGTTATCATTGCTATTATACGAGGATCTAAATACCTAATTAGTGTCCCTGTGGGTTTTTTGAGTTACTATATATGTGGATAGTAGGTTGCGTTCCCTCTCACAAGAGATTTATAGTAAAAATGGACGAAAGAACAGTATCTCCATTTTATTGATGGTGAAATAAACCTCTGAAAGATTAACTGATTTGCCTCAAGATGTTGAAGAGACTGTGGCAGAATCTGGGCGCTCCGTTCTTTGTGTCCCACGTGGCTCTTGCCTCATAAATTCGTGAAACCTTGTGTGTTCAGACCCACAGCAGCAGCTTGGAGAACCGATCTTACGCCGCATGCCCGAAAGATGTGATTCCTCACAAGCGCAGTTTCACTAAACAGTGGGAAAATGTTTCTGGCTTTTAATTTACTTTTCATCTCCATGAATAAATCTGAGTCAGAAGTGGTATGAAATACTGTGCTGTTTGCAACTGAATCAGAGTTTGGGCTGTTTCTGGATCAGCCAGTAAAGCTGTGCTCGGCCCATTGAGGTGGTGTATTTCAGAAAGTCACCTCTAGGCAGTTACTGGGTGGCAAACATGCTTCATATTCTTAAAGTGTTGGTTTTCTAAAACAGAGTTTGTTCTGAATTATGGTTACATAAAGTCACGCGTCTGTTCTGTGTCTCTGCGAGAGGCTTTGGGTAGTCCCCTGGCTTTTGCCTCGGGCCGTGGTGAACACGCTGGTGAAGCCCTGCTGTGACACTGGTGGCTTCAGCTTACCACCCCCGTCCTGTAGGACTCAGAGGAAAATTATTGATGTGATTCATGCTCTAATCAGTGGGTTTGCTACTTTTCAGGTATTTCTGTACCTCATTATGTTGTGTTTTATTCCACTTTCAGGACCAGACCTTTTTTTCCGCTTGCCTGTACTCTAAAAAGAGTTGAGCGTTGGCTGTGGGGATACGTACATTTAAAACGCTCTGCCTTGAACTCTCTGTGGTTGATCAATACATTGGACAGGCCTGTGAAAAGGGAGGAAGGCAGTCCTGAACTGGCTCTTCTGCGGGAGAGGGTCTCACACAAGCAATATCAATAGCTTGTAAAGACACTGCGACTCGATGCGTGGTATAAGCAGAACTAATAGGCCGGCTGCCTGAGAGCCCTGGGGCCCCGCAGCAGCAAGAGAAACGTCACCAACCACATGGACGTTGCTGAGAAGCTGGAGTAAGAGGCTTTGGTGGCTGAAATTTTCTGTTATACTGATTTTTGGCTGTTGTGATGTGATGTTTAGAAGGGGGAAATGTGAGGCACCGTATTTTTTTGCTTGTGCAGCAGCTGTGTGGGACCAGTTGGGACCAGCTGTTGTGCTTTACAGTGATTCACGTTGCAAAAAATGAGTGTTTAGAAATCAGATGCGAATAAGGAGACTTGCTGAGAAACTGGCCAGTGGGTTCTGCCATTTTCGTAGGTCCTTACTGATGCATTTGGAGTTCAGATTTAGTGCTAGAATGAATTATTCACCACTAAAGTGGAAAGAAGAGTTTGCAGCTCAGTGTTTCTCTAGCCCTGATAGTTAGAGGAAGCACTAGGCTGAGTTTTTAGAGGCTGTAAGTGTTCTTAGTCGAATTTGATTATATTTAACCTGGGACCAGAATAAAGGAAATCTGAATGTCTCTGGGAGACAAGAAAAGATAGTGAGACTCTATCAGACAATTTTTATAATCCCTTGTTTGTATGGTGCCGAACTTCTAAGATAATTTCAGTCCTTATTTTTTATATCAGACAATTCCAAACAGAGATTATTTACTGCTGCAGCTGCAATTTTGTTAGCACGTTTCCTTGAAAACAGACACATTGGAGCTGGTAGGCCCCCGGATCCTCCTTCCTCATCCCTCTCCTTCTGTGACATGTGAACCTGCCAGAAGATTGCAGGTGTATTAGATTAACTGCCTGTGCAAAGGGGAAGAGTTTTAGCTAACTAGTTCCAAACTTCTAATGTTGCAATCTATAGAAATATCATTACTGTCGGTTCTAACATTGTGGTTTAGCCTAACCCTTCAGTTAGACACTTAGAAAGTCACAGCCTGTCAGAATAGCATTAGTGTCATTTCCAACACCTCGCCTACCCGCTGCCACCTCAGATCATGCCTGAAATATTAACTCATGTGCTCTCTTGTAGTGATAAAGTGAGGATGATCAGCTACTTGTCAACCAGCCTTTCAATCCAAGCTTCTAGCTTGCTCATAAATGATACTACCATTAGCTAAAACAAAGTGGGTGGTTTTTCTCATATTTCTCATCTATTTTCCCATCCAGAGAGAAATCCAAGGTGACATATCCATGCTATGAGCGCACAGATGCTACGGACGGGATTGCAGAAAGCCCTGTGCAGGGTTGGGTGGGGGACTGACCAGCCGTTTCCGTGGGCCCCAGCCTTTGCTCATGGACATATTCACGTGCAGGGATAAGCATCGTGATATTGCCCTAGGAAAGGAAACTTCTCCACGTGAGTAAGCTCTTGGAATTTCTTTGCGTTCCTACTAAGTATTAGTGACAGAGACTTTGTCTCTGGGAGATCACAACATTTTGATTTGCATTTTTCTCACCAGGAGGAAAGTTGACAAGGAGGGAGCAGTCCAGTCTCGCAAGACACCCACTGTCAGGAAGGGAAATTTTTCACAACTACAGTAAAACATACTGTCTGATTCACAAGTGCTCAAATTTCAGTTAGGATATTGTTTGCTGAGTATTTCTTTCTGTCTGAGATAAAGGGAAGCAAACAAATTTTAAAATGATATCCTGAGGGGAGATAAGGACTCCAGGCTTATTGGTTACAAGAAAATCCCTTAGCGCTGCTTGGGCTGTTTAAAGGCGCCTTAGCGTTAATGTGAAATCAGGTCTCTGTTAAGTGGCTGTGTATAACTTCTTGGCTTAAAAAAAAAAAAAAAAGAAAAAAGAAAAAAGAAAAAAAGAGTTATGTAAATCTTCTAAGCAGTACATACAGTGGCATCCCCTTCGTGACAGAATTAAAGCCTGGCAAAGTGTGGAGCTATGTTTCTTTGTCAGGGCTTGTGCTGTTGTAGGTATTCTCTGATTTAAACCACAGGGTAAGACTCGGCTCTCCATTTGGTGCCAGGACATCAGAGCATGTCACTTAATGTCTTGTGGTAGCGGACGGCGCAGAGCTGGATCACCTCTGAAACCCACTGCTAAGGTCACAGAACTCTGGAGAACAGTAACTCTAGAGGGTGTTTCATCAGCTGGTTTTAATGTTCTCGATTAGTTAGGTATCAATTACCTAGTAGCTGTTTTCTGTGCAAGTCCAGCATTCTGCACGTTTGGAGTACGTTTGTACAATTGCTGTTTAATTTGCAGAGCCCGTTAGCAAAACACTAAGCAGAATGCTGTTGGTCAAGTTTTCATCTGGTTAAATAGAGTCTCTGTTTAGATTAAGACCAAAATCGAAGCTAGTTTGTACCATCTCAGAGACTGTCTACTGAAAAAACGTATTTTATAGGTGAGAACCAGGACTCCCTAGTTCCAGAATGCAGTTGTGTAGAAGGCACGAAAAGCCTCTGCTCTGGCGTGGCCAGTCCAGAGGTTTCTAACAAAACTGGAGCTGTTTCACTCTCTTTGGTTCCGTCCTCCTGATCCCCAACCTTCTGAAATCAGCTGCAGTTTATTTTGACTTAATGGCCTTTGATTTAGAAATTTCCACCTAGATGAAAATGGAACCATTCTTGGTTCTTCCAGGCTAATGTGCTCTGTGATTATAGAATAAATTAAGGTGTATTATTGAAAGGCATTTCCCATACTCCCTGCTTCATTTTATGGTTATTTAGAAGCAACTTATGGAACAGTTGCCATAGTCACAACCTAAAAAGATAGAGGTAGCAGCAAAGCTTGTGAGTTAAAAACCAGTCTTGCTACAAAATCATAGATAAGCGTGACAGAATGTGACATCTAAGATATGGTTTAACTTATCAGTGAGGGACAAAACCTAGATAAAACATACTGCTTCTGAAAAAAAAAAGAGATTCACTGTAGGAATCATTTTGATTTTTGAAAGAAATCACAACACTGTATCCTCTGAAATGATTGCACTTCAATGGTCAGAACATCAGGAACAAGAATAAACTCCGGGGAAGCTACATTTGCAGTAGGTGCATTGGATTTTCCAGTATTTCCATTTAACCATTTCAAGGCAGGTGTGCGGATAAAATGGAGAAACTGCCCATAACAATAGGCAATAACAATTCAACACATGCATTTTACTTGTATTTTCCATGGTTTATGGTGCTGCGGAGACTATCTCCATAGCTTTTGCCCTTTTGAAACTTTCTGTCTCTCAGGACCCCAGACTGTTACAACTGAGGCCATTGGTAGTTTTGTTTTTTCTTTCACCTCAACCCTTGTGCAGGAAACACCATCTAAAAATCCTGTTGAACAAAGCAGGCAAAGAAATCCATGCTTAAGAGGGCGTGAGGCTTGTTTTGTGCTACTGATGGCGGTTTCTGTGTGTGATAGCAACAGTGCTAGTACTGTAACCTACATTCACTTTGTCTTTGCACAGCATTAATGACCTTATGAGACCAAGGCGATTGATATCTGACCTCTTTCCCTTCTGATTTTACACATCAAGTATTTGTTCTTTGTAAAAGTGTTAAAAGTCATAATGCCATGCTGTCATGAATAGAATTACAAAACAAAAAAAGCCAAAGGAAGGGCAGCTTACATGACAGTTTATTGAAATCTTGGGGTTAAAATTAACGTGTGACAGTGATGTATGTAGAGATGACTTAACTCCACTGTCACCAGCAAAAGCCCCCAGTGACCTTGCTGCAGAGTCTGGGGCAGAGGTAGCCTGAGCATGGGCAGTCTTTGAGCAGTGAATATTGCTCCAGAAACCAAATTAGCATGCGCTTTTGCATGATCCGTCTTGCTGCCTGGGCATTTTCCCACAGTGCTTGGAGCCCTGATTAAGGCAGTCAACCATAAATCACTAAGGCACATGTCAATGAAGCCCTTACGATGCCACTGGGGATAGAGGAATCATATCCTCTTATTGCTTTAATCGCGAGGCTGGAGTCCATTAAAAATCCATTTAAATCTATGAACTGGTGCTAGTTTTAAACTGGTAATTTATGTCCAGTGGATATTAGCAGCATTTTTTTTCTGTGTCTGAACTATTGCCAACAGCTGCTCTAACCAACCTACGATATTTATGGGCAGGCTTATACAATATAATCTCCTTCACTTTCTCGGTATATATCAGCAGTCAGCATTAATGGGTATTGTCTGCATCAAAGCCTCTTATAGAAACTTTGCAAACCCAAATGAAAAGACTGGAATAGCTCACCATCAGTACGTGGGAAATTTTCCAAATTGGGAAGTGATCAGTGGATTTTCTGCCATCATCTTTTAAATTATATTTTGGAAGGAGCCAGAAGAAATCGAGCAGTGCGCTCACCTGACAGCCAGCCCTCCCGTACCAGGACAAGATGTATAGTAGTAATAGAGGTGCCCTTAGGAAAAAAGGACAAGTGCTGGCTAGTTAACTGCTTCGCTGTTCTTGGAGTATTTCGGAAGCCCTGTCCTTGGACTCTCAGTCC
Source organism: Dromaius novaehollandiae (assembly GCF_036370855.1). Lineage (NCBI taxonomy): Eukaryota > Metazoa > Chordata > Aves > Casuariiformes > Dromaiidae > Dromaius > Dromaius novaehollandiae. Next base: position 7,743,460 of record NC_088111.1, on the reverse strand, counting down.
TTGCGAGAGGAGGTGCTGGGCAGGCGGAGGGGACGGGCTCCTCACCTCGCTCACCCGCGGTGGCCTTCACGAGCCGGCAGCGGGCCCCACGCACCGAGCTCCCGGCAGCTCACCGGTCCCGAGCGCGGTCTGCTGGAAACAGCGCAGTGAGGATTGCTCTATTTCACTGTCAGCAAAATGAAAACCACAAAAGAGGTAAAGAGACAGCGGTGGCACAGCGGGCACCTGTATTACTGCGGTTTGAGGACGCCGTGTCCGAGCAGGGACGACGCAGGTCGCTCTGCCCGGGGCTCTGGTGGCTTCTGCGCTGCAGGGTGAGGCACGGTCCCACCGCTCTTAAAGTAATCCAGCTCTTCCCCTCGGCACCGTAAAAAGCCTCTAAATGCTCGGTAGCGGTTTGCCTGTCAGTTTTCTTACAGGAATGGCTTTGAATCACGCGGGTCAGTCTCGGGTCGCTGCGCCGCCTTGGCCCTCTCCTCGCGGGTCCGCGTCCGCCTCTGCGCCGCAGGCCGCCGAGCGCGGCAGGACCCCCCTGTGCACCGTGCGCGCAGCGCCTTGCGCCCCGGCTGCCTTGGGCATCTCCCCGTTGCCGTGCTGCGGGCCGGTGAGCTCCCGGCCCCGGAGGGCTACGAGAGCTACGAGAGGAGGGAAGCGGGCACACGTGGCGGTGAGGTGAGCGTCGTGTCGGGCGTAAAGGTCCCGATCGCAGCTGGAGAGCCGTGAAACAAAGTAGGAGCAAGCGGCGGAAGCTGTAACGAAGGTTGCTCTGCTCCGTGTTGGAAAAACGCTCGTTAGAGCGCAGCGAAGCTCTGGCCTGATCAGCCAGAGGCAGGTAAAACCCAAGTGAAAATAGACAAAGGCTTAAGCCTTTGTAAGCCATCGTGCTGATCTTTGGGTTTTTTTTTAAGTGAAAATAATTAATTCCTGCTGGAAATCTACCAAACTATTCGCTATTACTTCTAGTAGCAGCAGCCACAAAGGTAACCACAAATCCCCAGGTAGTGCAGGTGTTTGCTAGCAGGAGCAGCTGTTACTATTAAAAAAAAAAAAAAGAAAAGGTTCCTTTCCGTTTCAGCTTCATAACCCAGATGACAAGTTCTGAAACGAATTAAAAAAAAAACCCCTCCAACAGACGCTTCATCAAAACCCGGCTCGTTGCTTGCCTTGCTGGCAGCTGTTGTGCTCCTCGTGGGGTTTGGTGCCGGCGAGCTGCGGCGGGGGCTGCGCTCGCCCTTCTGGATGTCCTTTTCCTGACTCATCTTTCCTTCGGGAGCCAACTTCTTTTTTTCCCCCCTCATTTTTTGCTCATTAACGCCGAAGAAGTTAGTGCTCTCTCGGCCGGAGAAAGAGAAAGCGCTTCCTTGGCGGAGGGGAGAGGGCTGCTCTGTGGCAGGTGCTCACTTGGGACAAAAAGTAAGCACAAAACTAACTTGTTCTCCCCATCCCAATATTTTTGTTCTTTTTCTCATATAGAGGTTCTTCTTTGAAGTGACAGGATTCATTGACAGGACTTGAAGGCGTCCCGATAATGCCTCAAAAGGCAAAATTATACATATGTCAGCAGCATTAGGGAAAGTTAAAGTTGTGGATATAAGCAATCCAAACTAAGCCAGGAAGCTTCTGTTTGATTCAGGCAGCTTAGAGCTGGGTATCAGTGAAGTTTGCATTTGACAGCTTCAGAAATGTATCCTTTTGATTTTTCCCGTACAAAGTCTTGTGGTGGTTCCTAAGTGAGGAGCGGGGTTTCGTGCATATCGCTAAGCAAAGGAAGTGCCGGCAGCATGTGGGGATTACGCAGCGCAAGGCCCGTTTTGTTCTTACTGCTGATCATTTGAGCACCAGAAGTGGGTGCTGATGTCACTCTCCCGTTAGCTGAGGAGTGCGGTCAGAAAGACGGACAGCTACGTCCGCGCCCGGCAAGGTGCAGCACCCGGGTGGCTCAGAAGATGAGTGAACAAGGTGCTGAAGTGATAGGCTTTTGTCTTGAGTTTGTAGAGAAAAACAATGAAAAGGACAGCTTACAGATAACATATATGGCCGTAAACTACAGTGGAAGTTCACAGTGAGATTGGTTTTTGCCTTGCTTTGCATCAAATCAGGCAGCCAGGATGTTACACTTGCTCCATGTTAAAAACAGAAGCACAACCGAAAGCAAGGCAGGGCAGACGGGTCCTGGGCCTCAGAGGAGCCTCTGCTCTTTGGCGGTATTTGGTACTCAGAAGAGGTATGTTGTTGCTCATGAAGTGTTTCACAACCTTCCTCCAGGCCAGGTGGTGTAAGGGAAACCCATTCTCGCAGTGATCTTTTGTGGTGACATCCTAGCAAAATGCTCAAGTGCCAAGGCACACCCCAGGTTTTGTTTCTGTGCCGGATCCTGGCTCCTGCACTCAGTACGTTTCAGGCCCCGGTCATCACTGTGTCGGCACTGTAGGAGAAGACAGCAGGCTGGGCAGGGCAGTTAACCTGGATCTTGGTATAGGAGATGCAATGATGGAGGCTAGAGCCATGGCTGCAAGTTGGAGGACCACTAATCTGATAATTACCAGGTAATTATGCAGCTAAAGTAAGCCAGGTATAGCTGCTTTTAGAAAAGTCCCAGGAGAAAAAGAAGCGGGGAGGGAGTTATTCTAACATATGGCAATTCACCAGTCACTAAAACCAGTGAGACTTTGTTAGAAGATTCCCTTAGGGTTCCCTATGACGGTGTCATGGATTTGCAGCTGGTGAGGAACATCCCTCTGAGTGGTGCAAAATGCAGTAAAGCGTGACAGGCTCACTATCTCCAGCAGATCTGAGCTAGGTCTCTCATTTGTGGGTGTTCGGTGATTTTGGATGCAGATGAAACAATTTCTGTCATAGCAGGTATCTCATGACAGAAGGCAAAATGATCACTAGCAGTTTATGTAATTGGTGAAGTGTAACTTTATTGCATCAGTTTGTTTCACACGGGAACTAGAGAGAGAGTTGATAGCCAAAGAGCCTAGAAGGAACTTGCTTAGGAGGAAATACTTTTTCATCTAATTTATTTTTCCAGCAGCACTGGTTATATCAGACATAGCAGCATAACACAAGCAGCAAATTAACAATACCGTGATGTAAAAATGTCTTTGAGGAAATAGTGGCTGGTGGAAACTGCTCATGAATAAAGCTGAAAATGAGGGAGGAATGAGGAGGCATTATGGAAAAGTTGACAAAAATGTTCTTTTGAAATGTAGTATGTGAAAATTATTGACAAGCAATATAGATTGCTTCAGGGAGGACATTGCTCCTGTATATGTTATAATTTTTTTCTAGTAAAATGTACAAAGTATGACGTGCTCTGAGCGTTTCAGCCCGGTGGCTTCATGCTGCTGAGCTGCTCTGGTCGTTGGTCCTGACCACGGGTTCTGCTGCAGGGCAGGCAACGGCGCAGCGTCCCCGCGCCCATCCTGACTCCTCGCTGGGAAGGCACGCGGTGCCCCTCCATGGCCCGCGTTTTCTTCCACAGGACCCTGGAAATCTGGGCAGGGAAGGAGCCCCTGATATTCCCTGATGTGTTCCTGTGCCGGGAGGGTTTGCTGGGCCTGCCTCCTGCATGCCTCCTGCAGCCGGCCTTGCGCCGGGTGAGACTCGGCCTTATCCCCTCGGGTAAAATAATTGTGTGGCTCTCGGCATCTGCTCTTTCCCTTCGGCATCCTTCTCCATTGTGGCTGCGTACTGAGTAACTGGAGCCATCTTCCTTGTCCACAGCAAGGACACCCTTCTTTCTCTCTTTCTCATCACTTTAGAAACATGTTTTTTCACTGAGTTCCTCTTTATCTCGTAAGGGCTGATGAATTAACGTGATATGACAGTATAGCTACAACTGCAGAAAAAACAGGAGGAATAGCACATTTTTTCAGGATAGTCTCCATCCTGTTCTAACATTTTCTTGGCATGCTGATGCATTAATGCTTCATAGGCTGCAGTAACTGACTTTTTGATATAGAAGTTTTGCTAGAGAAAGCATTATAGAGCGTATAGTGCCAGCAGGATTTTGGAGAAAGGGTGGGTTGGGGGAAGAGAGATTTTCTTGTTAACAAAAGGCAGTAAACTCCAGCATGGGTTCATACGCATCAGCTGGGAGCCTCACATTAAAGGTAAGTGCTACTTTCTGGTTACCATCTGATGGTGTTAAAAACATTGAGAATATGACATTCGTTTGTGTCCTGAATGGTTACTTTGTAGAGCAGATTAATAAGAACACAAGAACCTCCAGCCACGGGCAGGGGTGCCATCTTTCAGCAAGTACATCGCGTTCCCTGAACTTTCTGTAAGGGTCAGATTTTCCCAGCCTTTTGGAGTTCATTATCTTTTGATGGTTGAAGGGCTTTGATCTCTGTTTACTTGTGTGAAAACAAGCATAGGAAGTGCTGGGAAAATTAATGTGGGGCCAGTGTTTATAAGGCTTTGGTTTTGCTCCTGGTTGTCTATCAGACTCTTCCTTAATTTGTATTTAGACTTGACCACAATGTATGAAGCTAATTAGACTTGGTTAAGCTGATAAACACCACTGCAAGAACCAAAGCTGAACCCTCCTTGTCTCTGTCAAAGAAAATCAGTATTTTCATTCTTCCATAACCTCGTTGCTCTGTTTAGCAATGCTAAACCTACATTATGCTGAAACTTATGCACATAATTAGGTCTTTGGGAGTTTGGAGGTGTTTTATCCTTAGTTAGAACAGGGATTCTCTTTCTGTGGTTTACTGTAATCTTAACAGAAAAGAAAAAAACCCCAAAACTTAAGTAAATAGAATAGACCGCAGACCTACGAAGACTTCCCTGGCAGCTGTCCGTGCCCCGCACCAGTGAGACGCTAGTGCCAGCATTCCCAACCTTTCTTTGGTGGGAACTTCACACTAGTGCTCCAGTTTCACTGGAAAAAAGACACCGAAAGGGAAAGATTCCAGATCAAATCTGGATAGTTCTTCCAGTAAATACTTCACTGCATGAACAGTCATAGTAGGGTCAAGGCCATATCTCCTGGAGAAGAGTAATATTCCCTGTGAAAAGGGAATTATAGGCTACAGTTTAATTGCTGGCACACTTGAGTGAACTACTTTTGGGTATATAGACACCTGATAGTCTCTGTTGTGTGATAGATTATGGGAAATGTTGGGAAAGGTTGTGTTCTCGTACTGTGCAGCATCTCCCGTTGCTGTTTGGGAGTGTAACAGTGCCGTTAGTTGGGACTTCACCGCAATAGGATTCTGCCCCGGCTTTGGGTAGTTGCCATACAACATGCCCAAACATTTCCCTCCCTGCACAGGTCGCCATGTGCTTTGCTAGCCATGTGAATTCCTTGCAACGGCATAGACAAGACAGGGCGAAGCAACACTGAATCATACCTGAAACTGTGTCTTAAGTAGAAATACAGGTAAGAGCTAGAGCTAAGCCATTTGGCTTGGCCAGATAAAATGTTTCTAGTGCTATTCAGAGCCATGCATGCTCTCCAGTAATACTCACTTTATAAACACAGATCTGTGTTGATTTTTAGTCAATTAATTTTTTTCTGAATGATGGTAGAATATTGAGAGTAAAAGAAATTATTCATAAAGACAGTTAGAAAGCATAGTTTAACCTAATAACTAACTATAGGCGGAGCGTAATGCAGAGAATGGAATAATGAATGCATCTGCAGTTTCAGGAGCCTTCTGGGCTGCAACTGCACATGCAAGAAAATGTACTCTGAACAGCTTCAGTGAGACTTGGAGGGAGCTACATTGGTTGGAAAGAAAGTGAAAACCCAAAACTGACATCCCTGCTGTCATGAGGTAAAAGTACTCCTGAGTGCTGAGCAACTTTAGGAAAAACTTCAAGGAAGGAGGGTTTGTGTCTTATCTATATTCATCCTTGGCTCCATTTGCTCACAGTGTTCCCTGTGTTACAAAGGAGATCAGCTTTTGTGGGGACAGCTGGGACTGAGATGGCTTACTGTCAAGTCTCAAATGTCAGTGACTAATGCTGATTTACATGCAGATTGCCTCTCAGCTTTATTTTATTTGGTTATTTATTTATTTCTTAGAAACGCTATCATTTGCTTCAGAGGAACAAATCAATGAGGGGCCAATAAGATGTGATCTTATTGACGATTTGGGGGGGAAAGAAGACAAAATAAGCATTTTGACAAATGTATGAATGCTGACAGCATTTCATTCAGATGTTTGCCAGATGTCAGTCTATTGGGAAGAGTGCACATCAGTATAGATGCTGAGCTGGAGTTGGGCTCAGGTTTTGTCTGTAGCGTCTGCTTGAACCTTTGAGTTAGCCTTGAACTTCTTCACTGTCCGTATGAAACAAGTAACGTCCCATGAGCTCCATTCCCCAGCAACCACAAAAGTGAAATCCTGTAGCTCTCAACATCTGGCAAGGAGCAGAAAAGAATTTTTTCAATGAGAATTTCATGTTTCCATTGTGTTCCAAATTATGTCTGCTTATTTTACTGGCAAAAAATAAACTCCTGTGGCCTGCTCATCAGCTGGATTGCACACTGAACAGTGGCTCCTTGTGTCCCTGTCCTCTCCAGCCTGCCCCGTCACCTGCTCTGTCATGCTGGGTAGTCCGTGGGGTTTCTCTTTGCTCTGTGACTTTGTCATCCTTTTATCCCTCCACCTGCCAAATCTTTGTTGCTAGTGATTATTCAGAATCGGAAAGAATTTGGCTTGAAATTTTTTTGCATATCTCTTGTTGAGTTTGCAAAGTTTGCAGTTTGGAAGTTATAGACTTAATAGTAATGAGAAAGCTTGAAGTACAGCCATTGAAAACGAAATGTGATGCACCACCAGATGTGTTTGCTCAGTAATTTTCAAAATACAGTTGCAATGTTACCAGTCCTTGTTCATTTTTAACTTCTGCTGACTTCAACGGGAATTTGGTCCCCAAACTGTTTAGAAGTGGCAAACTGCGTGCCGAAAGGGCTTTGCATGAACAAGGCACTAGATCTGATGTCAAGAGATCTGGGTTCAATTTCTGCCATGCTGGCAAGTCTCCAGCTTTGGATTCAGCTCCACCTAATGTGTTAAAGATGAGCAAACACATGCAAGCCGTAGGTCCACATGTTCAGCTCCTTGCTGAACTCGGCTGGGTGTGTGTGATGGTCCCACCTGTGAAGTGGTGCTGATAACTACAAGTTTGACTGTCTTGTTACCTGAACATAAAAAACCTGAACATAAAAAATCTGGTTAGGCTGGGTAAATGCCTATCTCTTAAGATTTATTATAGTCACTTACTCTATTCACAGACCTCATGAGGACGCAGAAGAGTTAGGAGATTTATAAATAAGAAGTTGGGACTAACAGATAAAGACATGGTTAGACAAAACAGCTTTTGTGGATTTATAGCCAAACTGCACTGATTTTATTCCTGGGTCTTTTTTTCCTCAACTGGAGTTGCTATAGACATAGGAAATGATCACAAACTGATGGTGACCCTGAAAATCACTTTCTAATGGTGATGAAAATCTCTTATTAAAGATTTATGTGGAGTGAGGAAGCAGGTGACAACTTTTTCTGGAGCTGAGTGAATGTACTTCAGAATAAATAAACATTACTGATGGCATAAATGTTCTTTCTTGAGGATTTTTAATGATTAGAAAATTTCTTCATTACAGTCAGATATCTAACTACTAATTACTCTGTTAAACTGTGTTCTGGTAGCAGGAGAAATGCAACAACAAATTTATTTACCTATTAAAATCTTTATGTGTCTATTACTGCCACCAGTCTGTGACTCCTCAGAAATATAGGCTGTTATTGACGGGATCCCAGATGCTAACTAGAATCTAATTTAGTTAAATGGTTTGTACTACAGATTGTCTTTCTCCATGGATGTGCACAAACAGAACAAGAGAAAATCATTACCAATTACTCAGGCTATTTTTTCCTACCTATTTGCACCCTTCTTCCTTTGCATTGTAAATGTATTATATTTAAAGCTGTTCATATTAAATGTTGCTGTTTTGAATCAGGAAATCTAGTCCCTATGAGGAAAGCTGTAAAGCTGCATTCAGTGCTGTCGTTCCGTTTGCAACTGTCCAGCAGTTTATAAGACACTGCATCTGGCTCTACTTATCTTTTTAGTAGATTACACTAAAGTGAATCCTTAAGGCTAAACCCTCTAATTTGCTAAAGCACATGCACATAAAATTACAGCTGTCTCACCAAGGCTTTCATTGGTTTGAACAGAACTGGGATTCATTTAAGTGGTTATAAAACTTAGATAAGCAAACTTCTTTCAAAATCAGAGGGAAAAACCATAAGTAAAACACCAAAAACAAAACACCCCAACCTGCCAAACAATCCTAATTGCTCGTTAATTGATTGGCTCATCAGCAGGATATTCTTTGTCTGTGCATCCGCTGACACCGTTTTTCCTGGGTCCCTTGGTTCCCAGTGCATCTCCGGGTGCTTCCCACACTGAGAGACAATTTGATGGTGAAGATATGATGTTTATTGTGATTAAAGCGCAGTTTCACTCTTAGAGGTAACGGTATACGTTGTGCAAGATTCCTCTCACTGGAATTCAGCTGTCTAAAAATGAGACATCTAACGCTGAAGGCAAGGCTGTCAGAGATTGCCTGTTACTTATAAAGGGAACACAGACGCAGACCTTAGACAGATGACTAATTTTTAGTCATCTAAAGTCAGATGGGAGATTGTTCCCTCCCTGCAGGTTTTCTGCTGCTAAAAGACATCTCTCTGGCTTTCTGCACACACTTGGAAGTGAGGCGTTCTCATCTAAAGCTCTGTGGGAGCATTTCAGAGATGCACAGGAGACTTAGGAGCATCCACTCCCCTGCAGCTCGGGGCACTGGTGTAAATCCACCCAGCTCTACATATCCCCACCACAAGCGAGCACCGAGTTTTACACCAGATCTGAGACCTCATCAGCTTCCTAAATCGTAACTCGCAGGGGTATGGGGTTCAACAGAAACTGGGCGGGGAAAGGATGTAAAACACCCAGGAAAAGGGAAGTGAGTTTTCTTTAAAGGCTCGGTCAGAAGCTATTCAATTAACTTCCCAGGGACTATGCCACAGTTTTCTATTATAAGATGCATTACTTGGCCTTGCTTCTCTAACATTATTATAGAGCCAGATGAGTGAGCAATAAATCCAGAGCAACACACTCCTCCGGTGTGCTGTCAGTGAGGAGCAGGCGAAGCAGTAAACGCGAGATGTCAGTCACCCTGCGTAGTGTCACTGAGTGCACCGATACTGCTGCTGGTGTCGTGGGAGAAACCAGAACCTAGACTTAAAAAACCCATCAATTTTGGAAACAAGGAACCAGCCTCATAGCAAGAGATTATGTGGAGCAAGTTGCCTGCAAACTGCTGTATTTCCCACCACTAGCCATGTCCATACTGGTGAGTTGCGTTTCCAAATGATATCTGTCAGTTTGGTCAGAAGTTATAAATCTGATGCCAGATTTGGTGGAAAAAAACTTCCCAGCTCATGTGATAAATAAGGCTAGATGATTATAATCCATAAGCAAACCCTCCTTACTCTCATTTCTCCTTGGGAAAGAGGATAAGAGAAAAAACACAGGACAAATGTTAGTTATGTTGCTTCATACAGTGCTGGAAAGACCTTCACATCTTGCAGTGTATTCTTCTGCATGACTAGCAGGTGCAGGAGTTTGCCTGTTGCTAATTCCTTCATCTGCTTCCACTGATAGCACTGGAAAAAAGTTGATTATTTCAATCAAAATGGTTGAGAAGACTTTGCACTGGATTGTTGCAGCACTTTGCATTTCTGTAATGTTGAGAAGTGGAATTTGTTCAAGGCGTCCTAGTAGTGTATTCAAAGTTGAATTGTCCGTCCCCAATGCTGCCAGATGGGCCTCGGCCATGCCCCTCATGGGAAGAGAAACTAGAGTTGGGGGAAGGAGGAAGAGGCAGAAAGATAGTATTGCTACCTTTATTGCTCTCAGGATGGGAAAGGGTTGAGGTAGCGACTGCTGGTTTTGAGACAAGTCATCCTGCAACCTTTCTTCAGCATTACCTCCTGCCCCATTTGCCCTTTTCTTCAGCTCGGCAGTTGCTGCACCTGGGTTTTGGGGCTCTGCTGCAGGCAAAGAAGGGTCAGAGACAGCTTGTGGTCCTGGCCCGGAGGACCCATCGAATTGGCCCGAGGCGCTAGGGCTGTTCTAATTCAAAGGTTCAGGTAGATTCTTACTAATATATCAAATGGATATACAAGCTTTAGACCTGACCGTACACTATAGATTTATACATTGTAGGATGTATGTTTATATGTATACCTGTATGCATACATATACATATATAAAGAGGTGTGTGTGTGTATGTATGTGTACATGTAGGATGCCAGGAGCAGTCATTTGAGCAAACGTGCGCAGTGCACGTCATAGACACATGGAGTAGGTGCAAGTGTCTTATCTGGAACCAGGGAGCTTCTCGTTCCTCTCACTTGCGCGGGGCAAGGTGATGGTGATGGTGAGAATCTAGATTTATACCCATATGAGAGATCTGCCCTTTTTGTGCTCTGCTTACTGGGTGCTCCATTTTTCTTTACAGTTGTTTGTGTCATGCATCTTTTATCGAAGGATAACCACTCAAAAGGACCCAAAATGTTATTTTGAGAATGACATAGATACTGAAATCCTGCCTGAACTCCTAAATCTTATTGAAAATGCTGTGAGGGCGTTCAGAGAACTGGGCTGGTAGTTCTGCAATGGCATTTCAAACCATGCCTCTGCAAAGTGTTCGAGGGTTTACTCAAATATCTGTGCATTTAAGCATGTATATGTGTTTTACTGAAGCAGAGCATGCAGTTTAGGTTCATTATACTTTTGTAACTAAGTTTATTAAATTTCAGTTATTTCATCTGTCTCTGTTCTGGACAGCTTGGGGTGTTTTACAGCCACAGCCGTAAGAATATTGGTCTAAAGTTTTCTGTCTACATCAGAATTGTATGAGAAAGCTATTAAAATAATAAAAAGAAAATTATTGTAATACCTTTCTAAAGAGATGGTAACTTGTTGGCAGAAGGTGGTGCTGTTACCTGATATTGAAACAGATAGCTAACTCTCATGTCAATGAACTTCTGCTAAAGAAAATCCATCGGTAGAAAAAAGATTTTTTCCCCACTCATAGGTGTGGTAGCTGAATATATACAGATGAGGTTTCCTAGCCTCTGAGGTGTAATAAAGTCTTCTTAAGCAGAAAGCACACTGCATGGCAACATTTCCTCCAACAGAAAATAGGATGTCAAGTGAAGTTTGCCCTTTAGCAAGAGAAATGCAGCTAAATTGTGCTTTTTAAATGGAGTGGCTGATTTCACCAAGCATACAGGGTCATGTGGACTGGATTTAACAAAAGCAAAAAGCAAAGAATGTGTGATATCAGGGACAGCTGAAAGTTTTTAAAAGGCCTTTCATAAGCTGCGTGCTGCCACACTCAATAGTATCAGAAGTCATGAGAGAAAATCCTGAGAAATCAAACAAGAAGTTTTCGTTGGAAGAAAAGCCTCTAATTTCTATTCTGTACTTCTGTACCTGGCTAAAGCAGTGGGTATGTTCAAGCTGACAGGTGATGTGTGGCGGTGGATGTATGTAGGGAGCAATTCACATGTGTAATACATAAATCACTTCTGGACTCTGTTGCCTACTTCAAGCCTCCAAAACCAATGAACCCTGCCCTTATTAAAAACAAAGATAAAATATAATTAATGATATAATAGATAACAAGGCTCATTTCTGAGCCTTCAGCATACACACAGATCGTATTTTCAAGCTCTACATCACAATCATGGGAGATAAAAGCTTATTTTGTTTCAAAGATTTTTCACCTAACCCTATGCCTGTGGGAAACCCCAAATATTATGATATTTATGACTCATGGCTCTGGAACAAAATGTAGGTATAAATGGAAATTGTTATTATATTGTTTCCTATAAACTATGCTATTTCAGTGCTAGAAAATGTGTACATTAAATGTTTTATCTATTTCTGGGTTGGAATTAGGGCTATTTGGAATGCTTTGAAATTATTATACCCCACTTACAGTTCCTGATCTGTTCAATATTAGAATATCTGAAAGCCTGAGAGAAAGGCTATTCCTGAAATATCTTTATTAGTAACTAGCAGCAGAAACAGCTGATCCCTTTTCAGAAGTGTTTTGATAAATTTTCCAGATTCAAAAGATTCAGAAAATTCAGACATACATGCAACTTTCTGAATGTTTTCCTGAAATGAGACCAGTTTTCAAGTCTTTTAAAAATCCCTTGGCCCATTGCTAATCCTTCAGTAATTTAAACCAGTTTTAGATCTGAGCCTCTATAAAAAAGGGAAAGTAATTCATATGTGCTAGGACACAAGATAAAACAGTGAAAAAGAAAGTCTAAATCATGAAATCTTTCAGTGCTCATGCCATATCCTAATCTGAATCAAAGAGGAACACCTTGGGGGATTAGGAAGGGCTCCGAGGAAGTAATACCTCTTAGGGATGGCAGCTGCACTTGCGGGCTTGTGATACCAGAAGTGGCCAGAGCTGGGCACCACCTTGGCAGCCCTGAGAGGCTGCAGGGACCCACTGAGTTTCAGAGATGAATTTGTACAGTCACCATGTGCATTTTGGGCCATATTTTCAAAATCAAGAAAGGTCAGCTTTGATCTTCTAGTTAGAATAGCTCAGCGGAGGCACAAATTACCAGTAAGTGTCTGCACTTAGGTTGTGCGCCCGTGCCCAGCTTTGCAAATCTGTCTTTTAGAGACAAGGCACTGCCCCATACCTTCAGACAAGAAAGACAAAACTGGTGAGATGCCATTTAAGATACAATTGAGTCCAAGAGCTAAAGGCCCTTGCAGGATTTTCAGACCTGGAGCATAAGGCTTCTTTTTTTTTCCCAATTGGATTTCACGGTCGAAACTTGGTGTAAGAATCCTGAGACTAGGGAGCAAATAGCTTTTTATGGAGATTTGAATTACATTTTACACTTGAAAAATCAGTCTAAGCAGTGAGTGAAACGTCCTGACATTTTGTCTCTGTGCCAGTCCTCTGCTGCTCCGTTCCCAGCTCCAGCAAGAAAACCCCACAAGGCATCTGCAGTGGTGCTGGCTATGGCAGAGCAGGGTACAAGTGGCTAAAAGGAAAGGGAGCATCAAAAAAGTGAAGGAAGAGGCAATATCAAGGATAAAATCCAACACTTATATAAAGCGTCCTCCTCTTTTGGTGCCCTCCTAAAAACCTGCTATCAACAAAGTCAGCAGGGATTTCAGCTCTCATTACGCTGGCGCGGTCAAGTGATACAGCAAAGAGACATGGGCTCTCAGTGCCTTGCAGTTCAGTGTGAGGCATGGTATTAATCCAGGATCACTTTATCCACGCCAGCTGAAATCTCCTCTGCTGACAAATATCACTGCCACTTTAATGCAATGTGTAAAGCCTGTGCCAGGTGATTCTTACTGTTCATCTGATCATCATGACACCGACCAAATCCTTCTATATGTGAAAATCCAGCAGTTTCCATGTTGGTTTTGGAAACACGAGTGCAGTCAGGTTGCAAGTAGTCGTGAATTTAACTGCAGTGCCCAGTTACCACACTGGAATAAGCCACTGTGAATTCAGGCTCCCAAGATGTCTTCTGATGGACGTATCTTTATTTGATTGTATTTTTGGTAGTATTTCTCTACTGCATGGATTAGCAAAATTAACTGCCTGCTAGTTTATGAAGTGAAGAGTTCCTAAGGCTGATACTTCTTTCCTGTTGTCTTGTGACTTTTGCTGTGTCTCCAGGCAAATGGGTGACTTTACTATCGTTTTCCCTCAGGGCATCGCTGTAGTTCAGTGCCCTAAAGAAAATCTGTAAGCTCAGAGCTCTGAACACTGAATTCTCACTTGTCCAGGGCATGGGCATTCAACCTGGCTGTGGCACAGCCTAGCCCTGTAAATAACATCTACTCAGGTGGGTTATGTTGGTCCTGTGGAAAGCAGTTATATGTCAGCAATAATCATCTTTTTTCTCATTACTTTGTGTGAGTTGCTGGAAAGCAAACCTTTCCCACAATTAATTGTATTTGCTAATTACCTGTGAAAAAGCAATTATCTCCAGGTGATGCAATTCTTTGGGAAGACTTTCTTAATTGACAAAGAGGGGGAAAGAGTCTCTTCTATGGAAGCTGTTTTCAGAAAAATTTTCTCAAATATTGTACCTGATGTATCACATTAGACACATCAGATTGGGTTGCATCAGCAATGTTGCATTACATCACATCACAGGGGTAATGTGCTGTGACAGACTTGCAATGCAATGTGTCAGCTGGAAAATGGGGAAAGATGCTGATTTCCTGAACAAAATGCTCCTTAAGCTATATGGCATTTTCCCCTCCTCCAAGTAAAGAAGTGGCTGTTTGTTTTTTGGGATATTTATTTAAATGACTCAATTATCTGCAGAAGAATTCTAAGCATCTTTTTTGTTTTTGGTTCTCCATGGATAATTAGCAAGTCTAGAAAGAAAGATATTTTTTGCTACTTACATTTCCAAAGCCAGATTACATTATGTCTGTTTCTCCAAACATTCAATAAACTGAGAAAGCAGTTCCTCGGAGGAGGAAGGTTCTTATCATCTTGGTAAGACAGCTCTCTGTATTCAGTGCCTGATCTTACACCTTAACTCATGCAATATTCCTTATGTGAGGAATGCTAAGGGGGGAGCTCTGTACAAGTAAGGTTCAGGATCAGCGTGGTAATGCTATAGATATATAGACAAAAGTGGCAAAAATGCATGTGTACCATCAGTCAGGGCTGACTGGAATTTGGTTGTGATCTTATAGTACATTACCACCTCATGATACACATCTTCCCCAGGGAGAGCATTGAGATACTTTGCCTTCCTTCATGACTGTGCCACTTCTCCTTCTCTGCAGGAATAACAGCAGGCAGGTGCTGCAGACTGTCTGGTTTGTCGGAAGGTCATCCCTTAGCGATGTGCAGGAAGACAGAATTTGCATTAGCCAAGTTATTTCCCCAATCCTGAGTAGAGGAGAACTTGGATGGCTCAGAAGAGAGAAGGATAGTGCAACTTTCACTAAAGGTTACCATTAGTGGCATGTGTCCAGCCTCTCAAAAAAATGCAGTTGCTGTCTGCTAACTGTTCTTTGAATGAGTCATTAGTCTAATTTTAGAGTTCATGGCAGTTAAGTATCTTTGCCACAAGTCTTGGCTGAGGTCCTTGCTGGGACTATAAGCAGGGCAGAGAAGGACAGAATGGATGAAGTTCGACTGTAGCTTCAGAGATAGGGCACAGAGGTGAAAGAGTAGTGTAAATGAAGAATATAAACTGAAAACTATCAAGCTGTTTAGGAAGAGGGGAGCTATGAAATCCATGTGAAAACAGGAATCTGAATATTTTGAGTAACTCTTTACAAAATGTTTGCATTGTCAGAAATAATCTATGGTGTTGGATTACTTCACTTCCTAGTTGTAGATCTTTTTGTTTTAATCTTTGTCTCTATGAACTGCTAAGTGTTTTCTGATGTAAAGCCTCCTTTCAGGCATACATTATGCTTCAGTAAAGCATCAAAACCAATATACAGAGAGCTTCCAGAGAGGGAAGGGCTACATAATAATGGTGAACATATCGTCATCAAGCTGTGGAGGTTAACAACCCAAAATTGCTTTGATATTTGTACATACTCAAGCAAGAAGAATTGATATGTTTGCTCTCATTTTAGTGAGCTCTTGTGTTTCATTACATTTGGCACTTCAGGGTACAGAATAGTCACTCATGTCTCCTGCAAAGCAGCACCCTTGACTGCGTTACTGTTTGGTGGCTCATTATCGTCCCATTTCTTTCTTTTTTATTGCTGTGCAAATATGCTTTAGTTTCACACTAACTTGCCTAATGCTTTCTGTAGCATTCATTGTTAGAAGGAGCAGGGTTCTGGTGTGCTCAGAAAGAAAACAGACAAGTAAATCTATAATAGCATCACTGTTTAAACAATGCTTTGGATCATTAAAGGTAAAGAAATAATGTGTTATTTACGTATCTATGGATACCTTTCATTTTAGGTTCAGTAGTTTTCTTATAAAATGGCAGCCGTCGTGTAGGAAACATTTACCTACCTTTCTGCTTACTTTGATTTAGCCTTTAAGGACAAGACAGTCATTTTACAATCTGCCCTGGATAAGGTAGAGTGCATAATTGCTATGCCTTAGGAACACCCTGGAAAATGAATTACGAGTTGAAAGTCTCTAATCTTTCCCTGCCAACTTCCACTCCTGCTTGCTCTAAGCAGGTACTAAGACCATTAAGAATAAAGAGGTATTAGAAAAGGTATTAAGTGTCTAAAGATGTAAACAGGCTTACAATGGTATTTTCAGAAATCAGCAAGGTAGGCCTCTCATATTCATTGGAAATGAGGCATTGCATGCCTGTTTCCCTCCAACCCTCTGCAGAAAGTGCCGTTAAGCTCCTCCAACATCTCTTCTAACCTGGGCCCTTTTATTTCACACCAATCCTGGCTCTGTACATAGCCAGCGGCCAGGCAGCAGGGGCCATCCTATATTCCCCAGCTAGAGGTTTGAGTGTAGCAGCCACACTGGAGCCAGGCTCCCCAGATGCCTGCTCTGTATGAGATGACATGTGTCCTGAAGTGTCTGTTTGGTCTTTACTGATCATAAGGGAAGTCCTTTGGGGCAAGCTCAAAGGCGGATGTTTCGAGTCTGGCAGCCACCTTTGCTCAAGTGAACCATACCCTAAGTGAAGGGGCAGCCTGGGTGGTTCTGTCACTCCTTTCCATCAAAATATTTATTTTCTATCCCCCACAGTATGGTGGCTCTTGTACTCCTCACCCCAGCAAAATACATGACAATGATGAAGGAGTGAAGAGCAAGGACACTGCTCTTCTGCAGTGGTTGACAGCTGTCTTGAGCGATCGCACATTTCTCAAAGAACCTGGGGATGCTGCTGCTTAGGGCATTCGCTGTGCTAAGTTCAGTTGTCTCAGAACACACAAAAACCGTGGCAGTGGGCAACCCTAAAAGTGCTGCTGGTGTTCTGACCATCTCTATGCACTGCCGGTGGCATAAGCTGCCTGATTAGCCATATACAGATGGCTCAGTAGTTGGAACAGCTCATATATACTTGCATATAGGTCATTGGGATCAATAAAAAGCATTCTTAGTTTTATCTTTAAGTCAAATATTAATGTTGCTTTCTATTTACAAGCTAGTATTCACTGACACTAGCCCCTTTTCAGTATTCAGAACTCCTATGCTAAGCCTTTTCTTTAAACCTATTATTAATTCTGCCTTTTATGTCTAAACCTGGTACAGTAGTGCAATTAACTGCTTTACTTAACATGCAAGGTTATAAGTGATCTCTGTGATACCACTGACTTTAAGAAAGTAAATGGGGTTAAACTGCTTCTCATTACAAGCTGATCTTTAAACAGTCTTTGGTTGGTAGAACTGGCAGCAGACGTGTATTGCAGAAATAATTTCAAGAGAGTTATAAGAGCCATTGCTGCATAATGGTGATTTCAGGCTAAAATGGAAGAATCTGCACAAGTCTTTAATCTCCCTCAAGCCAAGATATTAATTGTGCTTCATTCTGCAATTTAAAGAAATTCTTAATCGCACCGTTAACAGCTCCTTTTGTGTTCTTCATTTCCTTCTGATTATAAATGTAAAATCAGCTTTTCCTTTAGCAAGACTGGGAAGTTGAAAAGGTCAAGCTCCACTGCTCTCAATGAACAGGAGGTACTTCTTCTACCTGCAGTAAGAAGAGAGTGTCTCAATTCTTTAGTTCCAGCTGTGTGAGCCTTTTTTGCTGTGTGTTCATAGAGACACAGACTGTTTAGACTTATTGTCAGATCTAGCAAGCCTTGTGCAATGGTGAGACTGAGAGAGAAGAAGTCATTCAGGGGTAGGAGAACGGAATTAGGAAATAAGTTGATAGGACATGTTGGTGAGGGTCTAAAGAGGTGACTCACCTTCCCGAATAAGTCAGGGCTCTGTAAAAGAACAGCAGGCAAACAGATAAGTTGCCTCATTCGGGGTGAGAAGAGTTGATAACTAAAACTATTTATGGAAGGCAGAATGGGGAAAACAATGAAAACCAGATATGTGACAGTAGAGAAGTTTCTATAGAAAGTGAGAAAAAGGATGGAGAGGGGCCTCCAGTCTTGAAGAGTAGGAATTCAGCACAACTGCAAGAGAAGGAACAGTAGTGGCTGAGACAGGGAATGAAAAATGCATGAGTAAGGTTTCTACAGAAGCTGTGGGGTGAACGTAATACTCAGTTCTGGCTAGAAATCTGTGATCAGCAGGTATGTCAAAATGGAGCTGAGAGTTTCAAAAAGCTTGAGAATAAGGCCAAATTCCAGGGTTTCAGGGCAGATACTGTATCTGAGTCAAGACTTCTAAAAGCAATGCCAAGGACATGACAGAAAAAACACTCTAACCACCCGTTCCCTTTCAGGAGAAAGATGTTCTTCCTTTGAAACTGTATGCAATAGGAAGGCCAGAAAGCAATGAGAGAAGCCAGCAAGTAGACTGGCTGCTGAGGAAGCTGTGAGAAATCACCTTTAGAGAAGCAAGACTGAAATTAGCAATGAGGCATCCCAGGGTGGGGAAAAGAAGATGAAGAGATTAGGGAAAATGTTAGTTTCTACCAGGGCTGAAGAAAATTAATGTGAAGAACTCTGCACAGCAGTGCTTCGCAAGCATCCTTAGCTGCCTTCTTTCAGTAGGTTGCTAGAAATTTGCATTGCTAATTTGCTTGTTTGAAAGTTCTCCCAGGTTGTTTCCAGGGAAAAGAGACAGATGCATCTTTTCAGGGCAAGGCAATAAGGTGTTAGAGTAATTTTGCTTCATGTCCTAAGCTATGGACATACTGGAAGTGAAGCCCTGGGGTTCCTGGATGGAAAACACCTAAACTGAACATTCATTAAGAGAGTTAGTTTCTAACCACTGTATCCTTGGTAAGAAGCATATCAGTAGGAGGGCAAAATAACAATTGCTCTAGGCTTGGAGAAGCTTTTGCATTACTGCTACCCCAATTATTTCCTTTCTTACACATGTTCAGCAATCTCTCGCCTCTGTAATTACAGCACTGAACACTGCAGCTATTAGATACAGCCACTAGACTTTTAACAAGCCATCATTACTAGCACTTGGTATCTTACAATTTAACAACAACGTCTTCGAAAGCAGTGTAACTTATTTCTGCTTTACAGTGAACTCACAGACTCGTGCGTGCACACATGCACGTAAAAGGTGGTCGTAGCCATGGGCTTTGCTGAACAGCAGTGAAGAAGCCAGCAGTAGAGTTGCAGAACGTGAAACACATGATGGTCCTGATTTGAATAGTCTGCTTAAAAGTTATTTGGAACATCTCTGTGGGGCGAGTCTGTCTTTTCCTTGAGAAATGGTGGCTGAGGATGCTGTCCCAGAAAAAGCAAGCCCTAATGCCAGGAGGAAAATTGCCAGATTAGAAAGCACATAGTCAGGTGCTTGAATATCACTGAGGCATTATATCAGTGTCAGATATGAGGACAGCTATGTATCAGCTGTCCTTGAACACCCAGAGAAGCTGGAAAGGCAGGCTGAGATCTGTCTTTTCCTAGCTTCCCCTTTGCTTGGAAATTTCTTTCTCGTACTGTATACTCTTGTAGTGGTGCTGAATGCTAAGAAGAGGTAATTTTGTGTACTCCCAGGAAACTGGGGGGCCAGGTTACCTGATTAGCTGGTGGATTTTCTATGCTAACCCCAGGTGGCCAGGCAGAGCAGGCATTTAAAAACTCATCCATCTCTTGTCTTACTGTCTTTGAATTTGCATAATTAAAAGTGAATTACTTGCTGTATTTTAATATATGCAGTGAAAATGCATGAAAAGCTGAAGAATTACAGC
This sequence comes from Dromaius novaehollandiae, assembly GCF_036370855.1. NCBI lineage: Eukaryota > Metazoa > Chordata > Aves > Casuariiformes > Dromaiidae > Dromaius > Dromaius novaehollandiae. The sequence continues at coordinate 7,723,574 of NC_088111.1, read as the reverse complement.
AATCCAGTAATTCATGTCATGTCCCATTCAGAATTACAGCTTTCCAGTGCCAACTCAAACACCGAGAATTTCCTGCCACCATAAAGCTATAATTGCTGAATTAATAACAGTAGGTTTTCGAGAACAGGCTCTTTGACCCAGGTAATGGAAATACTCACGTTAAAATAAAGTAAAAACATGTGACTTAATCTATTTCATATCAGGCCTAAGTAGTGAAGATCATTGTTTTCCATGCCATAAGTGGTTATGAGAGCTGCAAGAAGGTAGTACCTTTCAGATTTGCTTGAAACCAACTGGGTTGGTTAGCCAGTGAGAATTAGAAATTAAATTATCAGTCATCAGCCAGACTAGATTTCCTTCTATCTGGGAACTTGTACCCCAAATCCATTAGTCTGCTCAGTACTTCTGGGAGGTGAAATTCTCTATCCAGCTGCAAAGTGGTGGAGAACAGGGTGTAGAGGGGGATGGTGAAAGGCTTCTGCCAGCATTTCATTATTCTAGAATTTTATTAAGAACAACTAAAAAACAATCCCTGCCTCTGGCCTTCCAATGCAGGAACAAACTCTGCAGCTGCTCTGCTTCACAAGTCACAGTGTCTTATGGCTTCCACAGCTTTGGAGCTAGTGAGGTCCGGGATGAAGTGACTGCTGTTTCCAAGCAGGACAATAGAAAGTTAACCAAAATGACTTGAGCTGAATGACCAGGACAAGCATAGAATTTTTCTTCTTCTTCTTCTCCTTTTTTGGTAGTTCCTTAGGTATTGGAGGGAGCTGGTGATCTATTTGCAGTGACTTCCTCAGCTTGGGACCCTGATCCAGTGTTCATTTGAACTTGTCGGACTCAACATCTATTTCGATAGGTCTTGTGATTCTTGATCACCACTATAAGCTGACTCAAGTCATTAGAGATCAGTTGGCCTGTGTCAAAGGATCTGCTTGTACTAAGGAATTGATTTAGTGAATAACTATTCACAATACAAAGGCTCAGCTGCAGCAAAAGCCAAGAGGTATGACCACTCAGATGTTGGGCTGCTCAGCTTGGGGCAATGCCCGACTGCCAGGGATCTTTGCAATAATCTCACTGAGGTTGTATGTACCTTGTGGATGAAAAGAACTGGCTGTTTCCAGGGCTGGCAATCTGGTTCCTTTCATAGGAATTACCATCATTAATTAAAATCTCTTTTTCTGTCTAATTATTTCAGCTCTAATTCTCTTGCAGGTTCATAAATAGTAACATCCTGTTGTCCTGGAAAAAGTTCATTTTTTATCCTTTTCTTTCTCCTTGTCAGTGCCCTCATTCTTTGCCCCTCATGGCTTAAAGTAATTAAGCTTCCAAAGTCTGGTCACCTCTCTGAAATATTTAAACATCATCAAAGAGATTTTCATCTTTCTTTTGCTTGCAAAGCTCTGTGAGAGTTTTGAATGCAAAGCCTGTGTTTTTCCCTCCTGTGAAGAACTGCAAAAGCAGGGATAGACATTTGATGGAGAATTCTTGGAACCCAGCTCAAGCGAGCTACCTGCATTGTGCTTTCGACAGGAGGGGTCTTCAGGCTTTGGCATATAAATAGCAATGTCACCAGGGGAGACCCAGAAGCTGGGAACTTCAGAAGTTGTTCCCATGCATTCCATACATATCTCAGGGCTTTGATACCATGCCCTACGCACACCTTGCAAGTGCGACATTAATTGCCACACTGCAACACTTTAAAGTACAACACCTACCAGTACCACTAAAGGGATCAAATCTTTCCTCTCTGGCTCACTTTTTTTCCCTACCCTATGCTATTGAGTTACAATACCAGGAGCAAACATCCCAAGCCTTATAGCCATTGTGGATGGTATTTAACCTGATCTGTGTAATTGCCTGCCTGGTATTTAACACTAAGATTACATTTACAGCTGGATGTTATTAATTCTCTCAGCTGAACTTTTGCATCCAGCAGACGATTTCTGCAGAACGTTTCCTTGGAAGATGTTCACTGAAATTCATACGCGCATGAATGCATACACGCAGAGTAGCTCAGGCTAACCAACATTAATGGAGAGGAAAAAATCTTCCCAAAGCCAGGTATGTAGCCTGCTATTACCCAGAATAGCTCAACAAAAAACCTATGAATGACCTGCCTATTTTGAAAAGAAATCAATGTTAAACTATGGTTTTAATGAAGAGAGTCCCACTTTGGGCAGTTTGAGGATGAAGTAGGAGGGATCTTTCCAGGCTGTCAGCAAGGCAATCATTTTTATCAGTTCACTATGAAATTTGCCTTTCCTGTAAGATATTTAGTTTACTGGCTGATGTTTTCTTGAAATTCCTTTATTAAGTGTCAAGTTTGGTATGAGAAACTATCAAACACAGCTAAAGGTCAAAGTAAATCATGAATGAAATTACACAAACTGATGTACAGTGGAGGATAAGACAGAATGTCAGATGCTGGTTTACATAAATGCTAGTCTCAGATCAGATGTCAGCCTTATCTGATCAGAGAAATCCTTGTGCTTGCACCTTTAAGACCCAGGTCTACCAGCCTTATTGACAAAAGGTTTAGAATACAACTGGAATTCACACTAATTTTACCATGAAAACAGCAAATGTTTCCCATATCATCACAAAGATTTTGGGAACTTGGTTGAATGCTTTTATTTCAAGAAAAAGTGCAGCTCCTTCCTCCAAAAGCATAGGATGCCAGCGGTACCAGCTAAATCTGTGGCAGATTCTCCAGCGGCAGCTCAGCTGACCCCAGGGAGCAAGCAGCAGGACAAAGACCGTGACTCCAGCTGCTGCTTTCCTCCTTTAGCTTACATGGCAAGGGAAGATAACATCAAGGTCTGCCTGCTGTAAGCACCAAAGAGAAGTACCATCTGTGGGGCAATGCAGAAGGTAAGAGGATCTGTCAGGTCTGTCCATCTTCTGATTCAACGCCACGTGCTGATAGCAGATTCTTGCCTTGGCCCAGTGTGCAAAGTCTTTCTGGTTTCCAAAGACAGTTTCAGCCAAAGCTTTCCATCTTTAGGGCATTTAAAAGCAAGAAACTCGCAATAACAACATATTTAGTGCTTGTTAGACTCTGAAATGATGATGTCTAACAAACTAGTTGAATTCTGCTTAGAAGCAATTAGTTCTGTGAGTGGCAAGATGAAGATACTGGATTTCAATTCCCTCTGTCCTGTGTGAATTCTTCGATGTCTAATAAAGAGGAGCTTATTTGCCTAGTTAATAGGAGTTCCTATTTCATTAAATTTGCAGGAATGTTAATTCCTCTACTGCAGACAGATGCACATATTGAGATAGGCTTTGTGATCATATAAAACTTGAATAAAAGTTACTGGTTTTTCTGGGTATTTGCAGTGCTGCCTGTACCAGAAAGGAGTGGCATGACTGGAGAGAAGGAAAGTTATACGCTCACAAATAACAAGCAGAGAAGTAGAGATTCTGGAATAGTTTGATGGTAACAGGAATGTTGTCCCCTTTCCAATGTCATTCTTTTTAAAGCTCAGTAGGCAGCAAAATGAAATGTTTTACGGTTTTATCAAGTGCAGCAAAGTCACTGCTATTACACTTGCAATTTCATGACCTGGTAAACAGATACCTTTGTGCATAAGGGTCTAAGTGTCAGTTGTGTAGAAAGCTGATGATTATGCTGCTTTGTGAAACAGAAGATCCTTCATAAGAAATGTATCGTACCTGAAGCAGCATCACTTGATATTTGCCCTTGTAGAGCATGACCCTTTGGCCAAAGTTTCTAGTGAGATCATGAAAGACAACGACTGTTGGGACAGTCAGTCTGGAGCTATATTTACATGCTTCCAGTTGGGCTGTATGGAATATGTATTGTCTCTTCAAGTATTGTGATTTTTCCTGAGTTTTCATGATGGGAATGTTAAGCCATCTGCAAGTCTTACAGCTCTGGTTTAACTGAATTTATAAATTAATTGGGGATATGAGAGAAATCTGGTTCTAGAATGAGACCACCCCCGGCTGAGGGTTTCCACAGAAATGTTTTTGATTTCACCAGTGAATGGTGGCTTTATGCTGTTCTTGCTGCGTCTTATCTAATGTGTTATTGATGCTATTGCATTTGCTTTCAAACACAGTCATTAGAACATTTAATTTGCAGCAGCTGTAATTTATATTTGTAATTTTGTCTAAGATCAATAAAGGAAACTGAAGAGATTTATAGTCCTAGTTTCATCTAAGATAAATTGAAACAGGCTCCATTTCCCTGAAAAGCTTTATTTAAACAGGATTTTAAAAGAACAAAATGAATTAGATGAGATATTTGCATGCAAGTATGGGTAAATAATCCCCCTTGTGTCTGGTAGATATATTAGAAATTGTGAACATGGTCAGTGTGTTCTTCTTTGAAATACAAATAAACTCCTGGGAAGTGTTACCTTAATGTAGGACGTAATGGGAGTCAAGTAACTATTTTAAAATGTTCCTTAACAGCAGCAATCGCTAAATATCCTTGAGATCTCTTGTATTAAAACTTCATAATGAGTTTGTAGTTGCATGTTTTAAATACTGTCAGGATCAGTCTGAGATTGGAAAGCAAGACCCTGAAAGCAAGGCTCTTTTTTATTTTACAACAGTCCTTGAGTGTGGCTTGCAAAAATGCGTTGATGATTTTCAAGAAGACTGCAGTCATTTATGAAATATTTATGTTCTAAACACTGCCTCATGGCATCGAGAAGAGGTGCCTCTCCCATACAGCAATTAGCTGAGGGATTATGCTGGACAGAAAAAACGTGAGTGTAATCAGGCCAACTCAGTGCTTTAGTGCAATTTCGAGATGAGCTTTGTGGAAGGAAGGAAGGCCTAATGAACCTTCCTCCTCTTGCACCGCAGCAGGAGGAGATACCAGACCAGCACCCAAAAGACCCCCAGACTGGGGGGAGAGAGGGGGGATTTTGTTGCAGCTGACCCTTGCCTGGGCATAGGTTTGCAGCTCATGCAGGTGCTCAGCCCTTTAGATCTGAAGCAGATCCAGCACAATGCTGCGTGTAGACAAATATATTTTTTCTCCACCCCCTGCTAATCTGACTCATCTCGAATCCAGGTGCCTTCTGCCAATACTGCACTGGCATCCCTGTGCCAGGGCACGTGCTGTTCTCCCCTGTGATCTAGCCAGGCTTGAAATTTCTGCTGGTCTGGAGACCACTTCGGTTCCTATTGTCGTGTGATTGCATGAAAATGGCAGGTTTCACACTGAAGAAAAAGATTATTTGTACTTCCTGGCGGCATGGGAGAAAGCTCCACAATGCAACCCTAAAACTCCCCAATGGGCAGCTGCTTTGTGGATAATTTTTGCATTATTATGGTGTTTTGGCTCTGGAGTTTTGCCAAACTGCTCTCCCCTTCTGGAGCTGGTTTGGCTCTGAGCCCCTTCCTGAGCCTCTGCTTGTCTCGGTGCAGCAGCAGCTCCAGGGCTTGGTGCACTCGCGGCCCCATTGGGGTTCCTCACCGTTGATGTGCACTGAGGGGAAAGGAAGGGAACAGGGCACTGGTTCCCGCTGGCACCCATCTCACCTTCCCTGTCTTTCTAGCCTCACCGGCTCCCCTCTGCTCTGCTCACCTATGGGTTCCAGGACGTAATTCTGGAAAGATGTGTGTCCAGCCGAACCACCTACAGCCTGCAGGCGTTTTTCCCCCCGTGGAGAGCAATCCAGAGTGGAAATTGCTATTTCCAGTCTGTGCTAGCCTTAGATTGCTTTATAAAAAATCTGTATTTTCTACTTTGGCAGAAAGTTTTCTGGTACACACTTCCTCATGTCACATCCCATGAAGGTTACAGAGATGCAAGCATATAACCTGACTGTCTGGGTGTGCATGTTGCATTTAGTGAGGGAGATCTTGTCTTTGAATGCCAACTGTCAAAGGCAGCTAGACACTGTCCTAAAAGAGACATGCTTTCACCTTTTCCTTATTGAAGCTGTTTGAATTCAATTAAGTTAATATGTTTTTATATAGTACAGTACTGCCTCTCTACAGCACCTTGTAAACAACAGCTTCTACTGTTAGCACTCATCCGGCAGCTTGGGTCTAGTCATCACATCCGGCAGCTTGGGTCTAGTCATCACAGGGGCTGAATGCTACCGTTATGATTGCGACCTTAATATGACTAATTTCTGAACTACAACAAATTGCTATATGGGCCATGAGACCATAAAACCCATAATTATTTCTAATATTATGACTACTATTAATAGTAACTGTATGTACGTTAAAACAATTAGATATGCTATGCTAACAAGGGATTGCGGTGCTAGGGCGAGCACAGAGACAGACCGGTCTATGGAAGAAGACAGTCCTCCTTCTGAGGATCTTCTGATCTACATACATGATATGGAAGCAAATGTGTCAAGGAAAACAAATCTGAGAGGCAAGGAGACATGCTGGGCATCACATAGTGAATTTAATAGTAAAGCTGGGTAGTAACCTGCAATCCTGAACCACTGGTAGACTCCAATCATTGCAGTGTTCATCCAAACAAAGCTATTGTGTTCAGAAGCCACAGATGCTTTGTTTATTGTGCGCAAACAGTTGAACTTGTCAGTCCATCTATTCTTTTTATTACCCAATGTTTTCCTTAGAAGTTTCTAACAAAGGATTCAGGTGAAAGATTTCTTGAAAATGAATAGCTATTTGTGAGTTGGAGCATGGTATTGGATTTCACCTGGTGTGTTTTTTGGAAGACAGATTCAAAAGAAGCGATAGATAACACAGCCAGATTTAAATGGCTGGTAGCCCAGTTTGAGGGCTTGCCGATAAGACGTGATGGCCGTGTACCCCATTGTCAGGCTGCAGGACTCTGTCGTCAGTGTCATAAAGCTAAAGGCCATGCGGATGCAGAACGGTCCACTCTTTTGTCATCATTATTGAGACCAGGGTGGGGACTGACTCTTCCCATGACTTTACATTTGTATATCCCTAATATTTACCCACCTCTGTGGAATGAATTGTGTGAGTGGAAGGAAGGATAGCTGACTTTTTAAACTGCAAAGTGAGAGGTCTTCTACTAAGGATAAAACTAGAAGTCAGCAAAGAAGATTATAACCCCCACCCCAGCATAGTCAAAGTATCTAAAGTGTCTTCTCTAGTGCATTCCACATCTGATTTTGGGGGAAGAGAAGGGAGACCAAGGAAAATGCCCCCAAGTTTAATAAGTTCTTAAGATGGGTTTTTCTAACCGTTTTCAGGGCTTTCTCTGGCAAGTGAGTACACGACTGAACTGAGCTTTGGAGCCCACCGCTTCAATCTGCGGAACATCAGCTTTGGGAGTCAGAGCTGCAGTCGAGATCGGCAGCCTCTCTGCTTTCATGCACCGTGGCAGTGGGGAGGTGGGGGCATAGAGGGAGTGGAGATATGTCTCCACGGCTTGGGTCCCTGGGGTGAACGAATGAAAGAAGGGGATGTTTAAGAGACGTATGCCATTAAGCCTATGTTTCAAGTCACTAAATAATAGGCAGTATTGTGAAGCTTCTCCAGAAGGAGGCTTCTGGTGGTACCTCTTTCTGTGCCTTCCTGCTGTGAGACATTGTGAGCTAAAGTTCAGAGGAATTGGTACCAAGGAAGAAGCACTGAGATAATAACCTTGAAAAATCAGAAGAGAGAGGGGGAAAAAAAGGAAAGAATCAGAAGAAGAGCAGAACTGTCTCACCCTAAAAGCATGCTGTAAATGAACTCCTGTGCTTTCAAGCTGTACGTCTTCATCAAAGCCACCATCTTTTCAGTGTGGAAAAATGTATGCATCAAGATTTAAAGACTGTACATATTGTGCACATTGTAGTCCATGCAGCCTAAGCCAGTGATTGGTATGCTGCTGGTCTGCAACACAGATCATCAAGGCTATGGAAATGTTTTTAAATCTTATGCTTGCAATTATAAGGAACAGTAGTTCCTACTGCCTCAGGAGAAATATTGTGCTATAACTTCCTTTCTCTAAGCATGCAGGTCTCTGTTGTTAAGAACACTGACATCTATTCAAGCATGTTTTACCTTTCAAAAAGCCACAGACAATGCTGGGGTGCATGGGAATTTTGTGGGATTTGTTAGCTGCTGGGCCTTCTTTTCCTGGAGCTAACCATACATTGTGTTACGAAGAAAGACCCTTCATTTTGCTGTTCTGATTTATTTTCTCTTCTAAACTGTTGCATGCATGTATTGTTTGTTAAAGGCTGACAGCCCTGGAGACCTAAGCTCTTTATTTATCCATACAGAGTGAAATTCCTCTCTCTGTAGAGCAGATGCCAAAGGCACTAATTGTCAATGGCACTCTTGCACACAAAGATATCCTTTCTCTATTTTTCATCCAGAATAATTTTGCTGTGTGAAGGAGAACTCCAAAGGATGAAGCTGAGTTGGAGGATTTACCCGACAGAGGCAATGGGACTTCAGTGTAAGGACCTAATCCAGCCCAAGCGGAGGTGAGAGGAGGAATGGCGGTGTTGCCATGGATGTGGGATTTTTTTTCTTGTGCCCTGCCTTTGCTCTAAGGCCAAACATTCTTTATAGGGGGGATCTCAGAAGGAGCGGAAGAGCTGGATTGTGCAGTTTGAGGTGACTGATAACTTCTATTTTGTTGGTAGAGCCTTCTACCAACTACCTTTTACCAATGACAATGTTGTTAGGGGCGAGCTCAGAACAGTTTGCGGTGGGAGCTCTGGGGATGAGCACACCTCCACAGTAGGCACTCCTTAACATCACTGCCATCCCCGCCATCACAGTGTACATCTCAAATGTGAAATACCTTTCATGATTTCTGATTAACTTTGGTCAGTTTAGAATTATCCAATATATTCCAGTTGAGCTCCTTTAGCTTGCTACTCTCCTCAGCTCTGCATGGCTTATTAGTAGACATACCTGGCATCCACTGGTCCCAAGGTAACTGATACCTCCCATCCTTAAACAGTCAGTAATGTTGGTGATACTATTATTATTCTGGGGACACAAAGAAAGAGAGGAAGGAAAGTCTTGTAACAGAAAAATGCTTTTTTAGCCTAACATACTGGATTTAAATGTGGTCCCAGTGTATGGGCATATCACAGCTTGCAGCATATGCTTCGTCCTTCAAAGACGGAATTCTTAGAAGCTACCAACTAGCTACCGACAGCCTGTATAGACTAATACTCAAAAAGCATTTTCATTTCCTCATTTTCTTCTGTAAAATGAAGGTGATGTTGGGGGGAGGGGGAACTGAATTCAACAAAAAGCTGAATTTTGATCATCTTCTTTTGCATTCCCTTAGCCACAGTGGGCTGTATCCTCCAGCCTTACTCATTTCACAAATCCCAGAGAGCAGGAACCTGCCATTTAGTCTGTGAAAAGATAGTAGCTTTAGCCTAGTGTTTATTTTGCTATAATGTTCTACAGCAATGGCTACAGGGCATCTACTCAAGAAATGCGATTTAATTTTAATTACATCAATTTATGTTCATTAAAAAGCCTCCACAATAACTAACTCTGGTATTGAATTGTTTTGTACCTCTTCCTAATGCACTTGGACAATGTTTATTTAATTTAATTGACAGTAAGGGTGAACTTACAGAAGGACTGTAATTCATGCTTTTATTGAAAGGGGAAAAACCCCAACTTGGAACTATATTACTTGCTACAAAAACAAAGTAGGGAAATTCATCAGAGCAAGCAGTATATTCAATTTTAATAGTTTCCGTCATCAGAGTCTTTTAATGGGCTTTCTTTTGTTATTACTCTAGGGCATTTGAAGCTGCCCATTGTGAGAACTTGACAAACTACACTGAAATGAACCCGAATGGTAGATGAAAGCTTTTAACAGTGTAACCTGTTCACTTCCCTCTGTCTTTGGTATCACTTTTTCTGGAATCAAAAATACTCGTATCCCCCCAAGAGGTGTGCATTCTCTCCCTTTTTTAATGAGAACCTTTGCTTCAGCATTTCATCACAAGTTGTGACTTTGGAATGAATAATCAGGCCTGCTTCTGGTTCGTGAAGATCCTCTCTGCATCACAACCAGAAAGGTACCTCCAGCTAAGCTGGTGATAGTCCTTAGCCTTTCCATGCTTGGATCTATGGAAAATTAAGTCTTTAACCTAACTTTTAACTTGGTCTAAAAGCAAAAAAAAAAAAAAAAAAAAAAAAAGTCTAGTTTCATGAGATGTTTTAGATGTCATAATGTCACAAAATAATTATACGCCATTCTTCCTATCTTAGGAGGCTTTGGCATGTTAAAATGAGATGTCCAAATGATAAGGATGAGTGTGGTTTTGTCAGACCCCAGCATCGCAGTGCTTGCAGAGTAGCTCAGAGAAGCACAGCAGGGCTGAAATTGGTGCTGCCTCCTTCTACCAAAGGGCAGCAGTTATCTTCTCACAGCTCTCCCAGTGGGCTTGCATGAGCCAGGAGGCAACTGGTTTCTGCTTACATCCTTCCTTGCAGGAGCCACATGCACCTTTGGGTTCAGTGGTGGAAAACTCCCCCCAAACCATCACCTAGAGGATTTCTCTGAGTCAGAGACAAAAATGTGTAATCTCTGTGCTGTTTCTATTAAGTATTCCCAAATTATGAGATACTGTTTTGAAGAATGGGCTTCCACTGGGTGTGTAGCAAATAGTTGAATTTGGAAGGAAGAGTTTCAAAGTTGGCCTCATCTTCACAAGCTGTGAGCGTCCAGCCACAACAAGGTCACAGGAGTCTCTGGATTTTTTGCCGGGGGGGTGGGAGGGAGGGTGAAGGGGAGAGCAGAAGGTGGTTTTGTGGAGCAGTGAATTACCCTAACCAGTGAAGTGGTATCTGACAATACACTTCACCGTCTCTCTGGGAAACAGTCTCTAAGCTCCGGCTTTGCAAGAAGTTGCTTGGTTGCAAGCTGAGCATAATACTTTTGAGGTGACAAGATTTCTTCCTGTGCTATAATAAATAAAGGTAAGTATGATGCTAAGGATTAATAAATGGAGTTTATTTGCCCTGACAATCACCCTTCAGTACAGAAATCAAAGGCACTGATGAACTCCAACCTCACTGTGTGAAGTTCTTACGATGTACTGATGACTATCGGGTCTCAATAACTTCCAGGAATGTGTAAGTAGCATCAACAACAGCTATCACACAATTTCATTGGGCTTTCAGATAAGTATCTAGAAGTAGAACCAGGTTTTAGAGGTATAAAGAATGCAATTACCATTTTAATATCTCTGCACTGGGAACAGGAAGATTAATTTTTGTAGGTCTATTTTTGTGTTTTTTTCACAGGTTGGGAGAGATATGCAAAAAGCTGGCAACAATACAGTAGAAATAAATTAAGTGCTGCTGATAGCTAATTAAAGGAGCACAACTAGATAGCAGAATTGTTGCAAAAATAAAAATCTTTTGTATTTTAAAATTGTGCTAGAGTTTTGATTGGATATCCAAAAAGGAAGAGAAGAAACTTTGTCATTGTTTCTTATTCTTTCTTAATGAAATCTGAACCAGCATTTTCAAAGGAAGACTATGTCTCAGAAGTCCACAGAATAGAAAAATTACAGTTTTCTTTCCCTTCAGGCTATAGTTATTGTCATAACACTCTTCAGTGTATTTATTGCAACCTGTCAATTCCCATATTATAAAGAACAGCTATAGTGTGTTTTATAGATTAATTTCCAGCTCATTCACTGCTTCCTGACAAGGCCTTTAGAGTTGGTGCAAGAGAAAATGAACTGCTTCTAAACGGTGTGGATGTGTGGCTACTGTATTGAGATCCAGTTTAAGAAAAGAGGTGGAAGCTGGCAAATCTACCAGAGAGCTGGGCTTATCCTGGGGAAAAGCAGTAGCGCTTTGGCACAGGATCAGCAGGAGATGTGCTGCAAGCGGCTGGTGACCTTCTCTTTCCCTTTAAAACTTGATATGAACGGAACATTTGTAGCTGTGCCACATCCAGGAGGTGGAAGGGAGGGGGGATGTCTCTGCCGCAGTCTGCACAGCAGTGTACAGCATCATGTCAAAATCAAGATGGACTTGATAACTCTAATTAGTATTATCTCCCTATAACATGCTGCCAGGGATGTTGCTAAGATGCTGTGTGGGTCGGCAAGGTGGTGAGACAACAAATGACAACCAGAAAGAAGGATAGAAACAAACCCTTTAAAGGGCACGTTCCACATTTTTCCTGTCTCAAGCATTATAGATATTGAGCTTCCATTTCAGAACTGAGATGAAGTATGGAAAATCCATGACTTCAGATTTAGCCACGAATTAATCTATTCACCAGGCAGAAAGTTTTAAAGTGGGTTCAGGCGTGAGGCATCATACTGATCTCTGCAAGCAAAAACAAAGTCACCGGCGGCTGTACTGTCAGCTACAGCATGTCACGCGCCTGACAACGCACCACACCAGGAACAGAGAGGTGGCAAATTTTAATGGTCCATTAATACAGCTGGTCACATGTGTCTAAAGGAGAGGAACATTGGTGTCTCCAGCATATTCCTGAGGCATCCAGTGCTTTGTGCCAAAGGCGCTGAGAGTGCTATAGGTGCCATGTGATATCTTCTGCTTTGGAGGATGCAGGGTGGGAGGGAAAAGGAAGGATGCAAAATAGGTAAACCTATGGGACTCTAGACTATTGCATGTTACTTGTGTTGCCGAAACTGGACTTAATGGCCTGGCTTTCCCTTCCAGTTTTCTGTTCCTGTTCACAGGTACCTTGTGTGATTATATGACATAAAGCTGCTTGCTGGCAGATGAGAAAATGAGGGCGGTAGAGTTTATAACTATATTTAGGCCCTTGTTCATCAGGTCTATGTTCTGCCTCAGTCTGTGGCCACTATTTTTGAACACTAGCCTGCAGAAAGCACTCGGCACAGGAGCTTACGTCCAGCTCTGTGGGTCTTCATCCAGACTGCCGTTGTCTGGAGAGGTGCGGATGTATTTATTTCTCAGTAGGGACCATATTTTGAAGTCTTAGACCTTAGTGAGGTAAAACTCTGTGATCTTGTGAAGTTAAAGGTATTGTGTGTGTGCACTTTATGTCAGATCTATGTTATTCCAGGACATCAAAATAGCATGCGTTCTGTCCATTTTTAGCCTCACAGGACTTCAAACACTGAGGGCCAGCTGGAGGTTTCGATACAGTGCTCCGTGTCATCTCAGTGGGCACTTCTCTGCATCTTTAATGCTTTAAAAAGTGGCTTTCTTGGCACCATGGTTTTGACCTGAATTTTTCTTTACTGAATAAGCTGCGAGTTAGGTTGATTTCTTGGGATAAAACAGAGGCCCTAAGCTTCCTTCAACAATAAGCTTAAAATTATAAACTTACACATTGAGTGAAGACCTCCACTACATCTTTATGCAAAGAAATCCTATGATCTTACCTCATCCTTACTTCACTATCTCTCTTTGAAGGGATAGATTGATGGCCACTCTGCTGACATCTGTTTTAGTGAAAAAAGTATAATTTAATGACAGAAAATTTATTTTAGCTACCAGGAGAAAGTAAGGGGTTTTTTTCCTCTCATTTTCTCTGTTTTTCACTTTTTGGTGAAGGCGTTCCCTTTTACTAGTAATCATGTGATTTGAAGGTGCTATTTCTTGGCACCCTTTTGCTGTGTGCCGCCCAGAAATAAAAGTATTTCAACAACCTGGTTTTCACACTAGAGTAGGAAAAACAGGGATTTTTTTGCCAGATATCATTGATAACACTTCAGTAACATGAGGTCTGTGAAAAGCATGCATCTGAGCTTTCCAAGAGCTTATTCCATGGGTTAAGGGAGCTCCTGTGAGAGCCGCAGGCAGTTCTGCAGTTAGGAAACCCAGCGTTGCTGAGAAGGGCCAAGGCTGACTCACCCTCTCGCCCCTGCGTCGCTGCGCAGATCGCTCCAGGGGCCCCTGGCAAAATCCGGCAGGAGCCTCCCGTTCTGCCTTGCCCATGCCGGCACGGAGGTTGTCACCATTCCTCTTTGCCCGCCAGGCTGAGTTGGGGGGGATGGTTTCTTCAGGAAATGTCCTACCGCTGCTGAGATGCCTCTTTCTGTGGGTTGTCGTCCTGCCTTGACATTGCCAAGTGTTTTAGCTTTGCTGTCTTGCAGTCAGTTCCTTGGCAGTGGCTTTTTTTTTGCTGGTGTTGTTGACATGCTGCCTTCTGTGCAGCTCTGCCTGCCCGTAAATCTTTGGAGGAGTGGGCTTGTGCAATGAGAAGCACTTTGTGCTTGGGCCTGCTGCGGCCCTACGTGGGACTTGGTAAGTCCCTGGCCTGCCTCCCTGCCAGCTGCAAAGAGAAGACCATCTGCCTGCCCTGCAGAGGTTTGCTGAGGGTAAATGCCTCTTCCTTTCCTAAAGTATCTGAGTTTCTCTTAGTCACATTAATACAGTTACCTAAGCTGGACAGACAAAAGCTGATAGGTACCCTTTGCAAGAACGATAAGTATTTTGATGATGCTGAGCACTGAACAACTCAGTCCAATCATTTGCGTAGTCTTAAGTACTTACACCATCTAGAAAAATATATACTGGATATGTTCAATAAGCCTTTATTTTGAAAAAAAATTATTAAGAAAGATGCAAAGATGGGAGAAGTATGTGTTTAATGTAAACAGACCTTCAAAATCCTTCCCGTTGCTGGTTTGGGAGTTTTAATCACGGTACGGGTCCCCACTGTAGCCGGTGGTGATTTCCCGTTGGCCTCTGCCCCGTGGCGGTCTCCGTGTCCGCTCCGTCGTGCCTACCTGGTGGCCAGGACTGTAGTGGCAGCACACCCCTGGGAGTCACCACCGAAGAGCCTCAACTGCTCTGCTGTAGACGTACGTATGCGTGGTGGGATCGCAGCAGTACAGCCCTCCATCGAGCCTGCTGCATGCTTTTAGGGACACATTTGCTCCCATCGTATTCGTCTGAATCAAGTTGATGGTGTTAATAGGGCAGTGGCAAACCATCTACCCTCTGAAGAAGCAGCTGCAGATAAGCAGATGGTAAACTGTGAGTGAATTTATTATGTGTTTTGGAAGGGTAGTACTCTTACTAGAACTGATAGAAAGAGCAAGTGTTTTCTCCCGTAGAAAAATGCTTATTTTTTCTGAGAGATGAGGACAAGAAGGAAAGGAAGAGATCCTTCCCTTTCACGTGTGTTTCCTGATGGAAGGAGGAATTGTTGATATTCAACAGAAAAATCTGAATTTTATGCAGAAAGCCAGTACTTACTTCTGTTTATTTTTTAGTTTACTCAAAAGAAAAGCTATCATCAAAAATGCTTCTGGCAGAAATGGGTGATCGGACATCATCTCACAGCAGACACACAAGATAGAAATGAAAAAAATTCTCTTACAAACTGTGTTTTATTTTATAACTTCATAGCAGGTTATTGTGCTTTAAAAAGAGCTTTGACTATTACTGAAACAAAAGACATTTTCATTAAAAAAACCCAGAAGAGTGAAAAAGTCTCTGAGAACATTCTTTCAGATTCCTGAATGAATTTGTGTGACTGTTTCTGTGAGCCCCTTTCATGTTCGTGTCCTCTGAACGTTTCAGCGGAGAGTGTGGCTGCCTGAAGAAGAGCAGTTTCTGCTTGCATCTCGCATCGCACACTCTTATACTGGAAATCGTGTTTGAGTGAGGCTGGCTAGGTTCGTAGCTGGGCTAATCAGAGGAAAAAACAGTGCCACATGACTGAGATAAATAAGCATGGCAGAGCAAATTCTGACAGTTATGCCAAAGAAATTTGAATTAGACAAACCTTTGATGTCTACAAAGCTGGACTTGATATCCTAGTGGGAACAGGTTTTCCCATTATGTGTTCGTTTAATAGTTTTTTGCTCTAGGTTGGGTGGAAATAACACAAAAATGACTTTTTGACAGACTGTATGCTTGCCTCTGAACTCCCAGGGAATGCCGAGATGTAGGCAGACAAAACGATGAGAAAAAGTAACAGCAAATGGTGACTTTTATTCCTTGTTTGCCTCTTTATTACTTACTTGTAGATCTGTGTGGGAAAGGTTCATTCTTGAATAGTTACTCCAAAGCCTCGCACAAGTTGCAGTCCTGTCTACACTTGGTTTATACTGTCCTGATCTTTAAGATAAAGGCACTATAAACACAGCTTATAAAATGAGGGCCAAACCCTCAACTGATGTGTGAGATTTGCTACGCTGAACTCACGTAGGTCTCGCTCAGGTAGATGTACTAATAAGTGCAACTAATACTGTGCTGGGAAGGTCAGTCCTGAGGAGGCAAAGCACATTTTAAATTTACACACTTGGGAAGCCTGTGGCAGGGGTTGAAACTTGGCATCACTGATGCAGGGAAAACACAAAATAAATGTGAAGACGTCTGCCATGGTCAGTTTTAAGTCACGCGTTTGAAAAAGATGCAATGTGGAATGCAGAGACTTGATGTAGACAATTTTCTACTTCAGCAAGAATGCTCCTACCCCTGCTGATTAGTTGACATTTGTGGTCAAATTATTCCCAAAGGTACTGGCAGTTTTATAATTAGGCCCTGACTCAGAGATGCTTTCTGCTCATACATCACCCCGTACAGATCTGCAGTGTGGGGAGGTTTTGAGTTGCAGGTGTGATGTTTGACCTGCATTGACCAGAAGTAACAGGAATAAAGGGAGAGCTGGGATTAATCCAAGTGTATTTGCTTAGCACGGAGGCTTTTGCAGTCAAGCTTCCACTCAAGTGAATTCTTCAGGGTCAAGAAGTGTTTATTAGATGGATGGGAATATTCCAGCCTGGGTAGGCTCTATATTTGCTGCAAGACCTTGTCACCTTGGAATAAAGCATAACTGTGTTGCCCAGGGCCACCGACGGGAATGGCCTCATGCCTCTCCCACTGTGCTGAAGCTGCTTGGAGGGAGAAAGAAGAAGCACCGGACAAGAAATGGTATCCTCATCGTTCCACATTCTCATAATTTCACATATTTTTCTGGTAGCAAATGACTGCTCTGCGGAAAACCATGTTAAGAGTGAAACCCTGCATTCCAGTGCCACAAAATGGGATTGTTTCTGTGGGTTTTAAGTGCGGGGTGCCCAGCACTGTGGTGAGATTCTCCTCTCCGATGTGACAAGGCGGTAGTGGCACTATACCACGGGGTTCCTCGGGGTGACTTTGCCCTCTGCTTGCCCTTACAAATGTTGTTTCTTGTCGGCATCCTCGTCTCACTATCTTCTTCAATGAAAACACTAACAGCTTAGCTAAGTTTTCCCTCGGGTATTTCTAATTCTGCCTTAATAAACCTCTTTCCACCAGCTAAAGCATGCAGTTTGCATACAGTGGGAGGCTTGTGCTTTGTTATCTGCTGTTGTAGAGAAGCTGCTTGGACTTGGATGGCCAACGTCAGAGATTGGGTCTTAAATGTAGTACCAGGCAGTCCCATCTTTTAGTGAAGCTCATGATAATCAGAAAAGAAAGGGCAATAATGAGTGATTTCCATTGTTTTCGTGCCATAGTAGACTTTGGGAAAGACTCAAAATCTGTTTTTTTTCCAAAATGTTTTGTCAAGATATGGCAGAAACGTGAGTATGCAGAGATAAATTACTGGAACACTCTTTCTACATTTGTGTGCATAGATATAGACACATGTATAAATATGTATGTGTGTGCATGCAAATATATAGATGTGTATGCATGTGCTTGTGCAGATACATATTTATATGTATGTTCATGCACATGCACAAGAAAATCATTTTCCCTAGCCTTTCTCTTGTTTAATAATAACACTGAAATACTGGTATTCAACAATCTAAATCCTCAAATGCACTGAAGAAAGGTAGATTTTAATGGTGTTAAATGAACCATTTAGCATAGAGGGCCTCTCACCTTCAGTGGCACACTCTCAAAATGAAATCCAGTGTTCAGATACAATAATAAAAAGAAGAAAAACAGTATTACCTGTTTAAAGAGAATATAAAAATCCAATTAAGTTCTGAATTTTAATTTGCTTGCAAGCATGGGTTTGTTGCTCTGTGAAAAGAATGAAAATGTAAATGACATTTCTGTGTGTTATCGACATAATCCAGAGGCTAGAATATCCTGTCACGCTTATTTTGTCTAGCAATGATAAAACTAAACAGAGTTTTAACTGAACTTCTTGTAAATGGGCAAATAATCAAAAATGAACATCTTTATATTCTGATCTTTCATTAATTTATGTATAAATGCTGTTATAAAGAGATTAGTTTTTACAAAAGAAAATGAATTTTGCTTGGCACCTGACAGCAGCGAAGGGCTGTAACACATGAAGTACTGCGGGCAGGAGAAAGCTAGAGCGGTCACTGGCTTGTGACCTGTGCATTCAAAGACAAGAAGGGGAGCTCTGAAATCAAGAGGCCGGTATGCCATTGATGCACAGACACTTGGGGCAGTTGTGCCCCTGTATCGCGACCCTCCCCTAACCCATCTGGTGCCTAAATGCAGTGGATCGGTCGCATGCGTCTTCTGAGATGTGTGTCGTATATGAATTGGTAGCACATAACTAAGGGTGGTGGAATGAAAGGGCGGCAGGGCGGGCGTGCAGGGGAGAGCCAGCGTGGTCGGAGGCTGCACAGGTGAGTTTGCTTGGCTGTGGCAGCCGTGGCAGAGGCAGTGCAGTGAATCCCAGTGCAGTGAGCTCTGCTCCCCTTTGCCGTGCGTTCTTCCTGCCTTTCCTTCTTTCCTCAGATTTATTTCATTTGGATTCAACAGCGTAGAAGGAGATCTGTACCCGGACTCTAAGTCAGCAATTAAGATCCCATCTACATAAGGATGTCACCCACAGGCTTTGCCTAATAACGGGGTTGTCCTAGCCAGGAAACAACAGCAAACACACCGGGATGGCCCTGTGCCCCGCAGCGTGGTGTTGCCCAGCCCTGACGCATCCTGCAGCAGGGCTCGTGGCTGGGAAGCGCAGTGCCGAGCCGGAGCTGAGCCAGCACAGTGTCGGGTATGACCAACCCAGAGGAGACAGGTAGGCTTACTGCTTCATGTTAAATATACCGCTAGGAAAAGAGATCTAACCAAACTGATAATGAGGTAGCACCGAATACATCTGTGTAAGTGGCACCCGCAGAGAGGTAGGCATAGCATCCAGGACTTCTTGTGCAGGTCAGGTTACGCCTAGCCAGTAATGTTTCGTATGGTTCATAAAGATAATATAAACTGGGCAAAAGGCAGAGTGTCCAAAACCACATTATTTTAGTAGAGCTTTGCACCTGATGGTGCAATTAAGTCTTCAAACAGAGGAATCTTTTGGGTATTGAGCAAGATTGGAAATTTGACCTCTTTGTTGGTGTGTAATTTTTTTAAATATCAGGCTACAGGCTGGTGGGTGCCCAGCTTGAAGAGCACCCAGCCCTCCAGTGTGCGGGAAATCCGCTCCTTACTTCTGAAATGGCTAGAGAGGCTGTTTACACACCCTCCGAGTTTTGATATTAGATCGAGAAAAGATCATTAAGCAGTTCATTTGACCTAGAATTGCATAGAAAACAGAACTGTAAAACTGCCAGATCCACTTTAATAGGAAGCAACGTTATGTGTTTTCCATGAGTGAAAGCCATTGGCACTGCTCCTGGCCTTTGATCTCACTGCAGATTTTATCATCTCCTGACTGTTCGTTGTGTTGGAGAGGTACCACACGGGTGGGAATGGCATCATTTGAACCCAGATCCTTACACACTTGGTGAAGTTACACGTCCTGTTCTGCATTTCTCTAGGTACAGAAAGTTGGCAATCTTTATAGTTTGGGATGGAAGTAAAAATTAATCTTGTCTTTATTTTTCTGTATCCAGGATTGTGTTTATATTATTTGTGACTAGTGTCGTTCTACAGCATCTCTCTTGTTCAAGATCGTGTTGCCTGTGAAAACGAAAAGAATGAATTACGATTATAAGTATATGCTGAGGTATAATATAAAACATATTTAACATGACAAAGCTAACACTGTATGATTTTAGCCTTGTATCATTACATAGCCTCAAAAACAATCTCAGCGACTTATTTCAGTTTCTCACAATTCATTTGTTATGCAGGCAGCATCACCTTCCAGTGTCTTATATGAAAGCAGCTGGCATCATTCAGCCCTGTAACACTAACCTCCTTCATGCCTCTTCAAAGGTGGGACAGTGTCTGTAGCAAGGCAGCGTCTGAAAATTAGCCACACGTTTGTAAACATCCTTTAAATCTGTTCTCAAAGTCAGAAAAAAACAAGTATCAAAATGACTGCAAAAGCTGTGGTGATGCAGATACCAGTTTACCCCAGTACTTCCATGCTTTTGCTTCCTGCACACCCTCGTGTCCCTGAGAACGGTCAGAAACTGAAGCTGCTTTGCAAGTATTGCCCTGTCATCTGTGCTGGTGGAACTTAAGGGCCTGATTGTGGCCTTGTTTTAAAAGCCAAACACTGAATTCAATCAGCAGAAGATTAAGCCATGCCACTGCTTTCTGATGATGATGATAAGAAGTTCATAGCAGCTGAGTTATTTGTGTTTGAATATTGAATCCTGAAAGGATGATACCTGGTTTTTGTCAGTTCTATGGAGATGGAGTAAACATTGTTGAATAGCACTGTGACAGAACAGCATTGGTTATTAAGATCTATTCTGTTAAAACCATCTCAGTTTGCAAAAAGGTCTTGTTTCATTGCAGTGGGACTTGTCTGTGTACCCTGTTACTTTTGAGCACTGACTCGAATACTGCACAGTAACGAGAAGATCTGGAGCGGTTTCAGAAGGGCTGTTTGCTGCACTCTGTCTCACATACTGGTTTTACTACAGAGACGCCAAGTCCCTCTCCACAGTTCGTGACACAGTTTGTACAAATGGCATCTCACACTGAGCACTTGCTCTGCAGTCTTAATGGTCCTTTCCAAGAAAGAAGTCTAATAGTTCATTGAAATTGCGTTTAGTCTGCAAGCCCCCTGGAGCTATTACAAATGCAATTAATGTCTCCAGATCAGGACAGAAATGCAGAGGACTCTGTGCTGTATTGACTTAATATATCATAATGGCTCTGTCTGTGCCTACTCTGGCTATTACTTGTCCGAGGGGTATGGCACGCAGCACAGTTGCCAGCGCAGCTTTCGGCATGACTTGAGGGGCAGGAGAGTAGCAGAGCAGCCTTGCCCCGTGCCCGCTGCACAAGCAGGGACGAGGTTGCCCCGCTAGCAGCGGGTAGAAACTGCGGCTCCATTTCCCCATAAGTCTTCCCTGGCAAGTGGCTTTAAACACCGCAGGGGAGCTCTGAAGGCAGGAACAGCGGCCGGGGGATTGCCGATGCAGTTCGTTTGCTGGTCCCGGCTCGCCCGGTGCTTGCTGCCACCCCATCGCATCCCTGCGCGCAGGGCAGAGGCCTCCGGGGGCTCGTGCATGGACGTACAGGCGCCAGGCAGGCCAAGGCCCGGGAAGGCAGACCCGGCAGAGCCCTGGCCTTGCCGCTGCGACCAGCTCAGCCGTCGTCCAGGGGCTCGCTCTAACCGGCGGGGAGAGGGGGGCCTCGGGAGTCCTTCACGCCGACCCGCAGACCCTCGAGCCCGGCGGCTGAGGCGTATGTGACGCTGCTGATGCGGGAGCCATTTCACCATCATGCTTTTTGATTTAAGCGGGGCAGGAAATGCAGGGCACTTCGTGAATGGTTATTAATTTCAACCAGTGGAGCCTGATTTCAGTCGTGTGTTTTCCTGATTTTGAACAATGAAAAAAAAATAGCTAAGCAAATCTGCGTTTGCTCTTACAGATTCCCCCAAGTGCCGGGGGCAGTTTCAGATCCAGTGGCTGAAGTTAAGCTAAATCAAGCACAGCTGAAATGTAAAATAGGCAAGGGACAGCTTCCCTCTTGATGTCCTGGCTGTGCATGGGGAAAATCTTTTTAAATATGTTGGAGAAAACATTTGTTTTAAAATGTCCATCATCTGTGTTACCCGTTCTTTTAGGTTGTGTATCCAGTCATTGAACACTGGAGTATCAGTGTTGCAGTATGTGCTCCCATTCCAGTTCTGAATCATATTGGAAATATCAGCTCCTAAGTACTTCTATTTTTTTAGCTGCCTTTTTTTTTAATGAAACCGGGGCTAAATTCATGTAAACTGCAATCTGTTCATGGATAGTACAAGAACAAGAAAAAAAGGTTCATTGAATAAATCCTTTTTACAAATGACTCGTCTCCAATCACAGTGCTGCTTTTGATATGAAGATGCAGAAGTACAGAAGTAACTGAAATATTGATACAGCTGCACTTCAAAGCAGAGTGAAGGAATTTGAGATCTTTGGTGCTCTTCAGATTTGCACCATTTGAGGATCAGTAGTATAAACACATATTTAAATGCAGACAGAGCATGATTGCAAAAGAAATCGTATTGACGTGCGTATATGCTTTCTTAGACCATTTGAGTGTATTTTCACTATGACAATGTCATTCTGTCTACTTATTTGGAACTTTTTGAATTTATTTCAAAAAACAATAACGCCTCCCGATGCTAATGTAGGTATACCTAAAAATGTATTTGCAGCATTCAGCTTAGCAATGTGCAACTTCAATCCTAGCATTAAGCTTACCTGTCTCAGAGCTCAACATGTACCTAGGTAAGTGCAAACCCACGCAGTTTTATCTTGTATTAAGAACCCTCATTTTTCCTTTCCAAATACAGACTTGGAGAGGCAGGCTTCCCACTGAAGTTGTGATCAGAAATGGATGCGTCAGCTGTTATCTGCAAACTTGCATGCTTGTAATCACAACTGCTTGTATGTGCCAGAAGAAATTGGAATATTTACAGCTTTGCATTGCAGCCGGAAGGAAACAATTACAAGTGAAATACAAACATACAGTCACATACATAAATATATGGAAAAGCACAAATATGTGCATAGACATGCACATTCACACTGGTCTTTAAATAGGATGCCAACAGGAACAAGCAGAACACATGTTTGCAAGTAGAAAACGTTACCATAGAGGCAGAATATAAAAGCATGTAGAAGCAGAGGAGAAGGCAGGTGACACAAGCACAGAAGTTGTGGTAGCAGCGGTGGCGTGGTGCATCTCTTCTGTTTCAGGACTTCCATGTGAGGACAATACATAAAGGTGAGCACACTCAAACAGTTCTGGTGTTGCGCTAGAACGAAGCTGTGTTTACCCTGTATACATTGCACTCTTTCACTGAGAAAGATAAAGCCAGGAGGAAGGTTTTGTGTGGATGGATAAACACCTCAGTGTTTGCCAAGTGTAATGAGAACCACCTCCTCAGGAACTCTCCTGTATTTAATTAGATCAAATATGCAAGCAGGATGAATGGGTTTAAATGAAACCAAAATTTTGCCTTCTAAGGGCAAAATGTTGGCAGCTGGGGGGAGGGCAGAGGGTGGGTTCTAGGTGGTGAGACTCCCTGGCACTGTGCTTTCTGCAGATTCATGTTTCCCCTTCACTCTTCTTATTCCTGGAATTGTAGCTACTGTGTGCATCATCCAAAGGCCTGATCAAGCCTTATTCTGTCATGAATACACAATAAGTACCTGCTTTTCTTCTGACAATGCAGATAGGTAGTCTAAATTGTGTAGTTTTATTCCTATTAGGATTTTCTTTGTCTATGTGCTTCTTGGGAAATCAATGCTCAAAAGACCAACCTGTGCATCTCTAACTTACATGCAGTTCTAGGCTCCTAGTGGAAGGATTGAAATCACAAAGAAAAAGGCTCATTTAATTTACCTTGAGGGATAGTCCATTTTTCAACTAGAGACAATTCGAAAAGCACAAAGCATAATGCCAGTATCTTAGTCACTCTCAAAAATAAAATTAAGTCTTTCTCAGTAGGCAAATAAATGTCAGTGTTATGTACATTTGCATCCAGCAGCAATTCTGCAGCTAATTTAGCATTAATTGATATGCAAATATATTGCTTATTATGAGGGTTAAAGCATTAAATAGTCAAGTCTGGGCCAGATTTGGTCTAGTGTCAAAGCAGTGATTTGCCACCTACCTAGTGGGACGACCAGTACGCAACGATCGTCACAGCTGGCACAGACCTCTCTTGAACATAGCCGTCGCCCTGGTGGACTGAATACAGTTCAGAATAGTATGGGCCAGGTTGCCAGCTGATGTAGGAATCACAGGTCTTTGACTTCTGTGCAGGTTTGTTGGTTTATCTGAGCTGGAATGCTAATTTACAGATGGCTGCCTAATGAAACCAAGAACTGGCCTGGATAATACGAAACCAACACGTCAGATGAGAAAAGAAGCTGCCATCCAACCGAGAGGCTACCAACCTTCTGATAAATGGATGCTTCTGTGAGTAGGATTTCACAATGCTAAATTCAAACCAATGTCCTTTTGGGTGTCACTGGTAACTATTACTTTATTACTTCTAAAAGTGACTGTAAGAGTAACATTTTGAGAAAGGTGCATAATGGGTAAGGAGTCTATCAGAAGGACGTGTCTCAGAAGACTTCGTGCAGACCCATGTAACCAAGCGTTACTGTTGCTGCACTGCAGGGACACACAGCAGGCAATAGGGGCTGCGGCCACAGCCCCAGGAATCCTTTCCAACCCCAAAGAAATTACAGATACCAAAAATGGAATAGGAAGAAAGAGAGCGGTTGCTTTGGATAACCCTCATTCCAACATATTTACACTTAAGCAAATGGCTAGCTATTATAGTGACTCTTTTCATGAGCGCATGTGCATAGAAACCCCTTGCCATAGGCTTTCCCAACTGGTGCTCCTGGTACTGCTGCTGCAGCAGCAGGTCAGAGCGTACCTTGTGTGTGCTCTGCTTCCTTAATAGTCCTTTCGTTGGCTTGCTCTGTAACCATTAGCTGGTTGTTCAGTGCAATCTATATCTGTGCTATTTGCTCTGTCCACTTATGGCTCTTACAAGGCAAATCACTTGTTTATTCCTGCTTGTAGTGCTGGGAATGAGGACTAATTGCTATTAGAGGATCTCGTTGCTCTCGTACAGTGTGTCAGCTGGACATCCCAGACTCCATTACCTAGGGAAACCGCCTGCTGATGAACTAATCCTTTTATGTTAACAAGATGGCTTCATAACGACACGCCTACTGCAATTGCACTGACAGGCTTGGCACATACAGAGTTGGGATAGAAGCAACAGTGGGCCATATGCTGAAGTCTGTGCTTAGGTAGATGAAAAGCTGAAGGACAGAGGGATGTATTTCTTGCAGGGCAGGGGAAGACACAGGAGCGTAGTGGTGCCCTGTTGGCAGAGGGGTTTGCTCAGCTCCAGCTGGTCTTGGTGGAGAGCTCGTGTCCAACAGCTGTTCGAGGCACTTCCACTTGGCTCTGCTCTGACCCCAGAAGGAGGCTTTTTCTCCCCACTGGCCCCAGATGAGGTTCCCACACCTACAGTAGCCATCTGTGCTCTGTTCCAGCAACAGAGACTCTGTAGCTAAAAAATTATATCCATGGAGCCCTCCCTAAAACCTGGGCCAGCATAAGGAGGGCCCACCAGATTTGTTTCTCTTGAAATGTGCTCTTCACTGGCATGCATAGTTTCCCTTTGGCTTACCAGATCCTCTTCAGCTTACTGCAGTAAGCAGGTGTTTCTCCATATTTCCAGTCTGTGAACTTAAAGAAATTCAAAAATAATTTATCATTTTATAAATAAGTTATACAAGCTGTCACCATAAATCTGTCACCATGCAGACAGGTGCAAACATGCGCAGTATGGGGAGGAAGGGACTGACACTGAGATCAGAATAAAGGCCATTCAAAAGCAATTACATTTCCAGGTATTAGGCAAACACAATTATTTAAACTGCTAGTCAAAACAGTTGATAAAATAGATAATTAAAAAAGATTGACCTGAAAGCTGATTTTAAATTATCCTGTAACGTGCACATAACTCAAATAATTGCTCTCTCATGACCCAGCCTCCATTAGAAGGAAATTTCATCTAGGAAAAAAAAATTATATATTCAGCACACGGTGATTAAAATAAATACATATTCTCTCAAATGCTGGAAATGATGTGAGGAACTGTATTAAAAAGTGGGAATGAATTAGCCCTGCATTGCAAACTGTAGTGTGGTCTGTCATTTTAATAAATCACACTCAAGAGGCATTGAAATAGAAAGTATGACAATGCATTAAATCTACATCAGCCTGAGAGCACAGAACTGTTTGATGACCTATGGTATGTAGATATATAAAAATTAAGCTTGGGAAAAAGAATGAAGAAGATAATGTGGTTGCTGAGATAACTGGAAAGTTTGGTTTTGTTGTTTGGATTACAGTTGCTCCTAAATGACATTGGGGGTCCTATTGTGTCAGGAGCACATAGCTCGGGAGCTGGCAGCTGCTGCGGAGAGATTACATTTACACCAGACTAGGCAAAAAAAAGGCAAAGACAAGAGGACTGAGAATCTGCACAGGCAGATTAGGGGCCGGATTCCCAGATATATTTAGGGCATCTCAACAAGGGAGATGGAAGCCTTGGAGGAGTTTCAGGTGCCCTCCGTGACTTGCACAGGTCACACATGGGTCTGATACGAAGGTGAAAGCCGAATGCAAGTCCCGAGGCCACGTTCAGGTCTGTAGTGCTGGGAAGGCTGGGTGGCCACGGGGCTGCCTGCCTGCAGGTTGGACACATCTGAGGTCGAGATTGATTCTTGGAGCAGAAAAGTAGCTCTTTGGCGCACGTGGCAGTCAGCACCCCTCTCTGCTTCTCTAACCTGCAAGTGGCTCACAAATACCACCTTTTTTGTGCAGCAGTCTCATAAAAGATGAAAATATCACGGTGCCTCTGTTGTGAGATGTTGCTTCTGACTTAGTTTTTAATGGACAGATGCTTGGCTGGAGCAGAGAGTTAACTGTTGAGACAGGGAAACTATGGCAGTTTTTACCCAGTTTTGTTGCCCTGATCTTCTTGGTCATGGCTGATGCTTTTAGTACCTATGGCTAAATATGTGTATGGGCAATAATGCCAAAAAATAAATTAAAAAAAAAGTTTTAATCTATGGCTAGCTACGCAGTGAGACTGGTTGATGAGACTAATAGTACCAAAGGACATTTTTCTGAAGAAAATCTTGTAAGACTCCAACTTTAATAACATGTAGCTATGCCAGTCTCATTCCAGAAACATGAGAACGCCCTCTTGAATTTAAAGTGCTCTCCTGCACACGTAGTACTTCTCTGGATCCGTCACTTCTCAGGAGGCTCTTTCTCAGGCAGTCTGCATTTTAAATTAGGCAGTTAGGACAGTTTCCACAGCAAAGAGGGACAAATTAGTGGAAGCGGCAGATATAGAAACTTGGTTCCGCTAACAGCTAAACAGCAGTAACCAAGGTTTCTACAGTGACGATCTATTAAAAAAAAAATAGTCATGTAAGTCTACAACAGCTCACTAGCTTTGGTACCTACAGTAATGAGTTACAAAATGGAACAGGCTGAAATCGTTAATCCTGGATTTATTGACAACTTTGAAAGCCCTAAGTAGGCCTTGATTCAGCAGGCCTTGGTTAGAAATTCAGCTGAGAGTGCAGTCTGCTCCTGCGTCTATAATACCCTGAGGCCCTTTGCAGTTATGGATACGGTGGTTTTCTCCCAGTGTCTGTGAGGCAGAGTGCTAGGAGTAGTTCTGTTTTTGCAGCGGGGATGTTGAGGGCTGCAGGCCCTTGGGGTGACCGCCGAGGGGCTCTGAGGTGTGGTGGTGAAGCACAGCGTGAAGCTGAGTTTTCACTGCCTTGCCAGCGTGTCCTTTTTTTCCCACTTTGCCGAAAACTAGAGTTGCAAACTGGCCACTGCCTATTTGGTATTGCAGGGTTTTTCACGTGAGGCCGGTCACAGGATAGGACTTACTGAGACACAGCAGAATGGAGTTGTTAGCAAAGAGATATTTCACTAATCTGCTTTCAGAGCCCAATTTTCACATCTGAGTCTTATGAAAGGAGATCAAAGCCCCTCATTAGGGACTGAATCCAATATTTAATACACTTAATGCCCACTTTATATACTCACAGGATAGCCTGGTTTCCACATTAAACAACATCCAAGCGCCATTTGACACGTACTGAAGGGACAGAAGGAATATTTTTGAAGACCTCATTTTCTATGCTGTTGCGTGACGGCGTAGCATGGCTGCCTTCAGTAGTTACGCTGTCATATAATCGGCATGTCAAGGAGGGGGGGATCAGTCTCCTGTGACTTACACAAGGGGATAACGGGTATCCTTATTACTGCCTCTGTCTTTCAAAACTAGCCTGTGATATCCTGCAGTATCATCTTTGAAACGTCGTGGGCTTGGAGAATGTCAAAAATTAGGATGTGAGCGTACACTGTAACTCCGTAAGTTGTATTGGAACTGATTGACCTATCAATCTCTATTACTCAGCTAGTGGGAAGGAGACACGTACTTCCCCCAGGGGTTTACCTTGAGTGAGATCAGAAAGAAACCACTTTCTCCCTCCCCTCTATAAAGGTTCAAAATTTGTTTTGACTAGTGATGCTAAAAATAAATAAATAAATGAAGTGACCTGAATAACTTGAGCAATTCCCTTGTGATTAAGGCAGAAAGTGTTTGAAACATGAAAAGTTACACCCTTGTTCAAAAGAGAGAGGTCCTAATTAATTATTTAAAGCAGCTGAAAACTCATCAAAAATTTAACTGAGATTTATTTCTCCATGATCGTGCGGGCACCACAATGTGCAGAAATGGAGGCTGTGTCTACATTAAATGAAACTCTGGAGTTTTCCCTCTCAGCTTGCCAATGCCAGCTCATGGGAAAGGCGCATCCATTCCTCCCACCTGCCCTCTTGCCCAAGCACCTACAGAAAAATCACCTCTGACTGTTGCTGCCACGCTTTAGTAGGGTGGACTTCAATAACATACAGAAGTAAAACAGGCAAATAAATGGTGTAAGGCATTTGAACTACTGCTGGGTGTGTGTGTGAGGTTGCCCACAGCAGCCTGGAGCTGTAGCTTTGCCGGGCTCCGACCGTTTCCCCGGTCGATGGTGCGCAGTGCAGGGCCGCTTTGCCCTCACTCCCTCGTCCCCAGGGTGGTTTGGCGACGAGGAGGAGTGCTGGGCCTGGCCGCGGTTGTGGAAGGGAAGGGCAAGAGCGGGCACCATCCCCTTGTCCTGGCAGGGCTGGCAGTGCCCGCACGCCATCTCCCTGCAGCCCTGGTAGGAACGTAACCATCCTCTTTGAAGGTGGATGAGGATTTCACAGGTCCAGGAAGGGATCAAGAGGTTGGGATAGTTCCTTCTCCTTCCATCCCTTTTTCTGGGATGGGTGGTGCAGTGAAAGGCCTTTTTTAAAATTTTTTCCCCCCTCCATTTCTCTTCAAAGTTGGAAAAAAAGGGAGGTTGGGGCTGCGTTATTTGCTTTCTTCAGCTGGCACTAGCTGCGCAGACGTGGGACGTCAGGGCTCTGCAGCACGCAGGCTATTTAACGCTCGCCAGGGCCCGAAGTTTCCTTGGGCAGAGGGGAGCACAGCTGCATAACCGGACTTGCAGCAAGGCCTCCTGCCATGGCCGGGGACTGGCACATCCCCACCGACCCTCATTCTGCTCACCCTTAAATACCCGCTGCTGCAAACTGGGAGCTGTTTCTCAACATTTTAGTTCAGATCTCACCAATTTTGTGCAGGCCACCTCAGAACTAGATCTGGGCCACTGCCCTTTTCTTTGAAGTCCACGGCATTTGTGATTTCCTTTGATCACTGTTGCGAAAATGACTGGCATGGTGTTCTCGCAGGCTTGCGTGCACACGGGTAAGTTCTGGCATAAGCACTCTGAGAACTTCAGTTAAGGTAAAACTTCTGAACTTATCCTGACTTGGTTAGGATTAAAGTAACATGATCAAATAGGACAAAATGATGTTCTAACTATCTCCAGAGGCTAATAAGGAGGGAGCAATATTACTCTACTACCTCTGTCAATATACTCAAATACACTCAATGTATCAAATGACCGTGAAAGAGATTTGCCAGAAAGCTTAGCAAAGCATGCAGGGATCTATAAAGGACAGACAGTACCGAACGATTTCTAAGGCATTGACTTCTTTCACCAGGTTTCCACTGGTGACCCAGGTATCTAATATCTCAAAAGGGATTAAAAAGGTCCCCGAAAAAAATGAGTCCGTCCTTTTACCAATTTCTCTGAGCTGCAAGGTCACAAAACAAGTGGGAACTTTGTGTCCCGCAAAAGTGCTGGGTTTGCTGCATTCTCCCCGATTTCTGGAGCTTTCCAGGACCCTCTCTGTGCGCTGGGCTGAAAGAGAGGAAGTAAAAACAACTCCATGCGGTATGCGAGTTCAGCTGATTTCTTAGTCTATGTGGGACCACTACAAAGATTTATTTAGGAAAGAGCTCTTAAGAGTCATTGCACATAGCTCAGGCAAAAGCAATTCAAAGCTCAGTGGCTGTCAAACAGGGGAACAATGCTAGGAATAATGAGGAAAGCACCGGAGAATGACATAAAGATGATTCTTATGCTGATTATATCAGTCCTTGGTGTACCAAATCTCAAATACTGCTTGTCCTGATCAGCGTCTCTGCTAAAGGCTAAAATAGAGCAAGAAAGGCTGGAGAGCAGGGTGGCAAAGGGGGCTGGAAGCACAGAAGGGTTTCTGTATGAGGCGCGTTTAACTGGCGTAGTACCCTTTGGCTTTGGGAAGAGCAGCTGGGAATATCCTACTGGGCTGTAAAATCATCAGTGATGAGGACAAAATGAACAGGGAACCATGCACTATTTCTCGCAATCCATTAAATACTTTTTTATAGTGAAAAGGAGCAAGCTTTTTGGTAAGAGGCTGAAGTAAACCCCCCCACAATCAAGTTGAATATTTTAATGCTTTATAAGTGGCGACTAGGGAAAGGAACTGTAAAAGTCTTGCATTTTCAGTTGAAGTATTACTGTGTATTTTGATTCATTTGGCTCAGTTCATGATATAATGGAGCATAACTGATGTAACTTGGCTTGATGTGTCTCCTTGTTACATATACTGGAATAATATCTGCAGCAACATTTGAAATTACACATTTTTTTTCAGACATCTATTTTAAGGATCAGTAACTTCAAACAAGCAGAGCACTTAGGCATATTTTAAAGGCTTATTTCCTGCAATCATGCATAGGTCATGGTTTAATCCTCATCAGAAAGCACACACTTTGGGATCCTGATTACAGGAGGGGGGCAGTGAAGGAAGGACATAGAAGGAAAAGGAAAAGTATGAGTTTTCAGAAAGAGCCCAGAGTCATGCACTCAACTAGTAGTGCTCTCATATTAATTTAGAAGAGAGATGATTTTTTTTTTAAATCTGAAGGTGACACCCCAAGAGGCAAGACAAAACTGACTCTTCAAAATGCCTGTTATGGTAATTTATGTCGCTGCTGGCTGCTGTGTGTCCCTGTGTGCCATAAAGCACGGACTTTGGAGCAACCAGCTGCCCAAGCAGGGAGCAGGCAACCTGATGGGAGGAGCAGCTAAACCAGTTAATACTTATTGGATTGCATACTAAATATTACTGCTCGCTGAATTGCTTAGTACTTCATAACAAGGCTCTTAATGGAAAGGAAGGCCTTTGAATTATTTTTGAGTGAGAAGGAGTAGGCCACACTAACACCAGGCAGAGACAGGGTGGCTTTGCCTGGCCACACGCACAGCTTCTCTCAGCTGAGCCGGGCTGGCGAAAGGCTCCTCGTGTTTTACTCAACAGCGAAGGAACTAGGACAGCTTTCTTCAGCAGATGAGCACTGGATTCTGGCCCACTTTGACTAAGTTAAGGAAATAATTACCTGTGAATAAATTACTCAGGAAGAAAAATGCTAAATATATTTATTAATAGATGCCATATGCTTTTTGAAACTTATTAACAGAAGGCTCTTAAAAGTACACAGTTGCATTCAAGAGTTGCACACATTTTCTGCACACACTGTATGCACTCACCGCTAAATGGACAGACTACTGATTTTGTGGATATTTTAAAAACCTACAGCCATCCTTTCAAGGTCTGTGAATATGTAGTGGAAGCCTGTTTATTCATCCTCAATCACATACAGATAACTAAATTACTTAGCAATCAATATTTGATACTTCATCTGATCATAAGATTTTTCATATTTTAAAAAATGAGGAAAGGTAGAGGAGTAAATTTCCTAAACTGCCTAATTCCCTTTACTTACATACATCACTGAAATGCCAGTATTTTGAGGTATGAGATTTTTTTTTAAAAGATATTCCATTATTAAGAATTATTGTTATTCTTGTTGCTCTTAAGAATTCTTCCAAATGTCCTGAGACAGATGCTCCAGTTCGTTATTGTAATGCTCCCACCGTCTTCATACGATGCTGTCTAAAGGTTTTGGCAGCTGATGGGACTGGCAGAAGCCTTCAGGCCGCTCTCATTTGTGTGAGCAGAATGACCTTGTGCTCATCAGGCAAATCCAAAGGGAGCACCACTCATGCCAGCTATTGCCTTTGTCCTCACCCTTTTTACTCCAGTCATTGTCCAGTATTTCCCCAGAGATTACTCCAGGAATTGGGTTATAACTGTTCTCAACATCCACTTTTTCACTTGCTGCCTGCTAATGACCGACGCAATACATGGGGCATTCAGCTGTGCAGGCTGAGGCTCTGGCTAATTGGCTCTGGTTCGGATATATGAAGTGTGGCAAGCGGATGCAGGATTTTAAGGTCTATTTAATCAGCTTGGTAATTTGAAATTTGATTTGAGCTTGAGTTATTTATGTACAACAGAGAATTCAGCTTCAGGAGGGCTTCTGGGCTCTCTGCACCCTGTGTATACCAGTTACTGGAGGCAGACATTGGTTTTACGTACATTTCTGGATGTGCTGGTGTACAGTTATGTATACCCTGCTTTGGCCACTCCACCAGCACCGTCTAAGCAGTCTAGGTCTAATGCATGGTACAAGCTTTCACGACCTGCACGTGCTGCCCTGACTACAGCCCAGCCATTCCCGCAGCAAATCCTGCAGGAGCTACTAGAGGGCTTTTCTCTCAGAGCATCGCGGTCTGGTTTACACAACTCACACAGCGCAAGAAGTTGTACAGGAGCCCGGCTGCTGTTCAGGTGCTGCAGGTCTCTGAACTCTAATGTGAAATGAGGCCGAGCGTGGTGACGGAGTCATGGCTCTCCAGGCAGCTGCTAATTGTCAAGGGTGTTTTCAAGCTTTCCGCTAGTGGAGCGAAAGCCAAAAAGGCCAGCCTGCACATTTTAGAAAGCTTATTTGTAAGTTCCAAATTCAAATATTTTGATTTTTAAGCCTAAATTTAATCTCACCACTGTGAAAAGCAGTCCTTGTTTCTCCCTACCTGTTAAACCCAGAAGCACGTCTGTAGATGAAAACCAAGGCCTTCCATCCTGCAACCTCCCACAGACATATGCACGCACATTATGTCCCATGTTTAATTGCCTTTCAGGACTGTCTTATCTTGGCACGAACTTGTCATTGGTTTATCTCTGCTCAGGATAAATGCATACCTAATCTTATTACTGGATACACTGAGAGCAGGCAATCTCATTAATAGCCACCCTTAAGGGATTTTTATCCATGGATCCATTTCATAATTGCAACACAGCTACATAATATATAAATACATCCCTTCAATGGCACAGCCGTCCTCATGCTGTTCTCATGCTGTTCAGTCTTGCACATCTCATAAAAAAAATCCAGGAAGAAAAAAGTTTTTTGAAACCAGAGCTCGCTCCTGGAAGCTTGTTAGGTTTTCAGATCACACCACAGGCTTACAAGCTTGATTTGTCAGGTTCATGACTGGTACTGGATATGTGCGTTCTATCATTTTTAGCTTGGATAGTCACTAAGAATGGCAATGCATGGAGTTCTATATGCTCTTTATTGTAGCATATAGCATTCTGTAAGGGGAAAAACTTAACTTGTTAGCTACATGTAATTTTCAAAACCAGCAGCAGTGAGATAGCTTTCAAGAAGTAAATTATGTTCATTTATTCAGTGACTGCAAAATACCCCGTAAGGTATCATAGCTTAGAGGCTTCCTAATCAAGTTTATTTCATCATTAAATAATTATGCTTAGTGTATCTGAAATACACTTGTGTCACATCTCATCTATAGGATAGCTAGTTAATATGAGTCATTACTGTGGCTGAGTGAACCATTCATAATTAAACCTGAACCAAGCAAAACTGCCTGGTTTGGGGTTATGTGAACCTTTCAGTGAGCCTGGGCTAAGTTTCCAACAAACTTTGATTCAATTATGTCCAAACCCCAGCAAAATAAAATATATATTTACTGCACAGACCCAAGCCACAGCAAGCATTACTCAGTTTGGTGGATTCCCCCCCGCCCCCCCCCCCCCCCCTTGGAAATGTTGGGATCATTAGTGCTCGGATCAAAAGGCATTGATTTATCAGCTCCCTCCCACACAATAGGAGCAAAGCGAGGATGGGCACTACTGAGGTTCTTGGATAGTATGTACAGGAGAATGAAGTGAATGAGTATTTCAGTGTTTCAGCCAGGCTTAACAATTTGTAGCTGCGGGCCATGGAACTGTGCACAAGGTTTTTCATGATGACAGCTACTGTGCATTGCTAGTCAAAATGTGAGAGACGCTACCCTTGTATTTCAAAAGGTGAATAGCAGTATCAGTGATCAAGCTGCTGAATTCAAAAGTAGCCAGAAGTGTGCAGTCACTGTGTTTGATTACTAGCAGATCCCAAAATCAAATGTCCTCATCAGTGGCCTGTAGTCATCTTAACTGCAGTTGCCAAGAAGAGAGCTTGCTGTCACCACTAGTGCCCTGGGGACTAGGCTGCACTGAAAACAGAGACGTTCCTACGTGTGTGCTCGCCGTCCAGGTAAAATGGGATTTGGCTGTTGCACTGACGGAGGGCAGGCTGTGGTGTGCTCACCCAAGAGCATCTGAATTTGGAGCCAAGTGCCCAGTAGGGAAGGTGGGGTGGAACAGGGAGACCTCTGCTAGGACGGGGTACAAAGCCCAAACTGTCGGCTCATCGGCCGCTGTTCGGCCCAGTCTGCGTCACTGGCGAGCTGTTGTGCAGGGCTACAAGCACTGCAGCTGAGGGGAGAAAGAATGGGAGGATAAAACGGCCTCGTATTAGTAATGAGATTCCCGCTTGGGATCATGATGGCAAATCCCTGTGGGAACTGCTTCCTTGGGGACATGATGGGTTCTCTGTTGCTTGTGGTCTTTAAACCAAGATGCGACAAAATACAAGCTGCATTTCAAATAGAAGCTAGGAGCATCATGCAGGAATTAGCAGGGGGAGTGCCATAGTTTATAGTCTACGGAAATTTAAATTCAATGATACTAACAGGACTTTCCTGGCCTAAAATTTTAGTATCATTAAATGGTATGAGGTGGTTCAGAGTAAGAGTTGCAGCTGAGTTAGTTCAGACCTGCAAGGCAATGGAGACAAGGCACCTGGCACAGAGCTGTACCCCGTCACTCCTTTACTAGAGGAACTGATAAATAAGTATTTTGATCAATCACAGCAATTATTTATATTCCCACACTTGCTGCAGAAGACTAAAGCATGCAGGCAAGGTGGGAGGGTGGTGAGGGCAACTGTTAGGAGGATTTCTTTGGAGCATGCCAGTCAGTTGCTTCATTTTTATTTCACTAAGCATGAAATTATATTTCTAATTTTATTAGATAACTTTGTGATAGATTATTAGATCATAAGCCCAGACTGAATTAAAATACTTATAATTATTATTTTATTTTGAGTTTTGTCAATTTTTAATTAAATTATGCTCATGAATTCAAAGCACTGATGAAGGTGTATTATTTAAATTCATAAATATTTCACTCCTGTGTAACTGAGAGAAAGGGAGTGGGTATCATTTATTATAATCCAGTAAGACACCTTTGCACTATACATTATAAAGAAAGGGGACCATCACCTACACCCCATTTTCCAAACTGGACAAGAGAAAAAATCCTGGCTGTCATCATGAAAAAAATCAGAGCTGAATGATAGGGCCCATTTGGACACAGGCTTAAGGAACATGTTCTCTGAGGGCTGACCATAATCTGAATAGGGACATTGGAATTTTCTTGTTGATTTTTTTTTTCCCCTCCCCTCTTAATTCTGTCAGGATTATGGCTCCTTATTAAACTTTGCTACCTGATCCCGTGACATTGTGTGGCACAGACCACGAAAGCTGCTTGGACTACTTCAAAAGGACGTGCTCACATGGTGTAAGAGCTGCAGGATATTTCTTGAGATGCTACGCATGTTGCTGGCTTACGTAAATAAAGCCCAAATTTTTAAGCCAGTGCTGTGGCACATGGAAAGTTCATCGATTCACCTTCGAAATATGTTTTTTATCGCTTTCCAGCTCCCACACTTATTTTGCTAATGATTAAGGATCTCCAGCACTTTAAAACACAACTTTTCACCTTTAGGTACATTTTCAATCAGTGTGAGAAAAGCAGGTTCCTCTCTGGCACTTACCTTACAATGTGCACTCAGGTACCCCGACAAAAAATGTTTTGAAACACGTTCGTTTTCATCTCTGAGCTTCGTGGATCTCAGACAACCATATTTTTTTAATCCTGGTTTTTCTTTGGCTTCTCTTTTTCTACTGTCTTCCCCTCTGTGCGCAGCTGACCACATGGTTTCATTCACTGAAATGGCAGATTGTGAAATTAGACAAATACTTTGACTTTGCCCCTGGCTTTCATGGTTGCTGTACCTCAGAAGACTCCATTCACCTCTAATTACATGTCCACCGAAATCATGCAGAGAAGGAACAGTGTAAGTCATTAGCCCTCCTAAATGAGTGTGCAGCTGAGCAGGTAACACAGGGATTAACACTTGACAGTAGAAGCGCTGCATGCTGAAGGAGAGGGTCACCGGGTGACTGCCTATTACACAGAAATAATTGCCATCAAATGCTGAGAGGAACTGATGTCTCCAGGCTGTGTTTACTGCACAGAAATGCATTTTCTCGCAACTCTTACCGCTCTGCTTAATCTGCCTTTGCACAAAACAGGGAGGAGGCCCATGTCTGGGCAGGGGATGGTGGAGAGTGGTGAGTGTAGGCAGCAGGAACCGGCTTGGGAGACCATCGGGGCAGTGTGAAAATGGGCTGTGCAAGCAAAGGTGCTTGGAAGCCCAAGGAAGTGCATGGGGAATCCTCCTGTTGACCAGAAGGCTTTTGCCATTAAGCAAAACTGCACTCTTCAAGTTTTAAAAATGCTGCTTCATTTAATCCTCCATTACCTTAGGGTGGTATGGGGCTTTATGCAAAGGTTTGGATTTTATTTTTTTCTGCGCTATTAAATAAAGCAATTATAAAGACATAATACAAATATCAGTCCTCTCCCCCTACCGCAGCCTTTTCTTATTTAAAAGCACTTTATGATTGAGGAAAATACCCACACTACAGTGATCCTTTCATAGATTAAGCTGTCCCTGGACAGCTTTCTCTCTAAACAGTACTCTACCCTTCTGAGAGTTTGAGCTTATTCATGGAGCTTAACACATCAGATGATCATTTATTCTGTAGACACTAAGAAAAGGTATCTAATGGGGATTTCAAAATGCAATAACCATTACTGGATATGATACGAAGCAGAGTTGGGGGACCATGGTCATCTCTGGAATCACTCTGCAGTCAATAAATTACGGAGTTGTGCTGGCTGAAAGCATACCAATATATGAGCACAACATGATATGGAAGACCCTGTTTAGCAGTAAGCGTGATCCTACAGTTACCGCATAGGAAAGACGCTGGGTAAGACTTTCTGCCGGAATAAATTGTCATCATGCTGTTGAAGTCATTGCAGCTATAATGGTTCGAAGGCTAAGCTTCGTTTCCTTGTCTTGAAGCAGACAAGGATAAAGTATGGGTCAAAATGACTTGGGAAAAGTTGGCATGCATTTTGAATTGAACAGAAAGGGGCTTCAGAACAGGGATGAATTTCTCTTTTGTGCCGCACCTTGATCTGCTTGCAATGAAAAACTTCTGTACTCGGTTTCACGGCTGAAACAATTCCTGGCCAAGATCCTTCAGTGGGTTTCCAGGCGAGCAGGGTTTGGGGCTGGCTCTTGTTTGTTTGCTTGGACCTTGCCAGCAATTTCCTTTTTAGGAAAAAAAAGGTGCCCTTTCATATCAAGTTATCTCAATCAAAGTAATTTAACTGGACCATACATAGATACACTTTGACATCTTTAGCCCAATTTAAAGACAGTGGATTTTAGTGCAAGCATTTTAGCTATGAAATCAGCCACTGAG
Organism: Dromaius novaehollandiae; assembly: GCF_036370855.1. Taxonomy (NCBI): domain Eukaryota; kingdom Metazoa; phylum Chordata; class Aves; order Casuariiformes; family Dromaiidae; genus Dromaius; species Dromaius novaehollandiae. Next base: position 7,685,445 of record NC_088111.1, on the reverse strand, counting down.
ATGAAAAATATCATGTTGATGCATAACTAAGGATGAGGAAAAACACAATAGCACTGGGGTGGTATTATATAAAATGAAAAGGATGTTTACATCCAAACATCACATGCACATTTGAGCATGAATTCATATTAGATCAAGTTGAGCTTCTAACATATATGTATTAGATATAGGTGGAAATAACTATTTTTCAGTAGTGGAGTATTAGCATCACAAAGGTTTTCATCTGGTGAAATATATTGCCTCTGAAAACCTTCTGAACATGGATAATAGTTCCAAAGTGGTGTTGAACAACAATATCTGAGCAGAGGTGATACATAGTCTGCTCTATTATTATTAATCTCTTTTTCGGCCTTATTTTTCTCTGTATCTTTAGTGAAGTGTCAGCTTTCCCATGACACGCCCTGTAGAGATTTGTAATGAGTGAAGCTGAAAACACGAACCCATGTTTTCCCTGCTGACATTTTAATATTTCACTGGTGCATCAGCAGAACAGATGAGGTGATGTCTGATGCCTGCGCACCAAGGTCGATGAGCCTTGGGTCGATACTGCACAGAGGCAGCCTGCTCGGGGCACGCGGCCACTGGCCCAGGTAAACGTCTCTCTGTTACACAGGCAGGAGCTCTTTCCACTGCGTGTGGCGGAGATGCTTGTGCACACTAGGACTACTGATGAGTAAAGGCTGGAGAAAAGACCACAGAAGAAGTGATTATGGGAATAAAAGGAGTAAATACACGCATGATCCAATGTGCACACCACAGACTGTCTTCTAGTCACTGTGGAATACTGCTTCCCCTTGTCTAATTAAGTGACATCTGGTTAGTGTATGCGCCTGATTATCTGGTTCTCTGCATCACTCTGAGCAATGTAATCTCTCTAATTGGTACACAGAGCTTCTTCCAGTAGGGTTAAAACAAAGCAGATTATGTATCTAGATTCTTCATGGTTGTTTTTGCTATCAGCATCAGAAGAACATGAAAAAGGAGTCTAATTTTGTGTTTATTCATTCACAGAGTTATGTTTTTTTCAGCCTGAGAAACAGTATTTAGCACTACATACCAAGAAAATAAAATGTCCTAATTAATTTTCTGCATCGCTGAAATGGAGCTTCAGTCAAACGGGGAAGGCAGACATCTCATGTCAAGGAGAGTGATCCTAGAAGTCAGCCTCCAGCACTATTTTGGAAGCAAAAGGTAAGAAGAGACAGTAGTGAGATAAAAATGCTGATTGTAAGAGGTTTCTGGATGAGATAAGCAAATTGGTTTGTAATTGCAAAGAAATCTGAAGTTCTCTTCCTGTGTTCTTGCCCCATCCCGAGTCCATGGTACATTTTATTTATGAAAGCAGCCCTCATTCTATTTTTACACTTAAGGCAATAACAGGCTGGATGGAAAGAAACTCCTCTTTGTCCTGTTTGTTAAAACCTTAACAAGTATTTGCTGACAATAAGAGGGTGGTCTCTGCCTTCTTAAAAACACAGATTTTCTCTAATATAAACAAACCTGACCTATTCGTTCCAGAGGGTTTTTAAAGTGTGACTAGTAGCATCCCTTCAAGGTCTTCTGTGTCTTTCAGAGCTGGACCCACAAATCCATCATGTGGCTGAAAAAGCTCTCAGTCGCAAATGTGCTCCCAACAGGAAGACTTGAAGACAGAGTGGTAAGACAAGCCTGCTAAAGGTAAAACAAGCAGTTGATTTGCTGTAGGTAGCTACATTAAAGCATAGCTACTACTGATACGACTGACATTTCTCAATAGACTGTATTTGCAGTTCTAGACTTGCTCACACTATGACTACTTTGAATTCCTTGGGAAGTTTTTAATCCCAGTATCTCTAAACAATTTAGCAATATTGACTAGGCATCACAATGTCCCATTTATTGACTAAGAGAGCTTATGATACCAACTGCACGGTAGGAGCATCCTGAAATACAGTCGGTGAGAAAGGGACAGAAAAGGTTAAAGCATCCCTGGGTCCAGAAGTACAACGGGCATTGTAAAGAGGTTAAGAAAACTTTCCTTTTCATAAATAAAAACTGAAAGTGGTGAATTTGAAATAAAGAGCCATGATAATAGTCTTCTAATACAAAAAACATCTGCAATGAAGGTGCCTCTGAAATATTGTCCTGGTCACCAAAGGGGGAAGGAGAGTGGCTAGCTCCACATGCAGCAAAGGTTTAAATTAGAGATTTGGAAAAGCTTCCTAATGAAGGATACTTAATCAGTGAACTTTGCTGCTAAGGGAAGCTGTAAAATCTAAGCTATAAAGCACCAATTAGACTAACACCTGTCTGGAATGGGCACAGCAGGGGTCTGCCTCCATTCAGGGAAAATGGACTTAAAGCCACTATCATAATGTGCTTCTATTTTTTTATCACCCAGAACCGAACTCTGATCCTGAGACTTCATTTTTGCTGCACACTTCAGTGCTGAGAGTGTATGCAGGTCCTCCAAGCTCAGCTGTGAGTGCTTTCAATCTGTCTCACTTCCACAGCACTAGCCTGTCTGGAAAAAAAGAATTGCAAACATAAATTTTGTTAGATTGAAGTCCTCTCATGGTGAAGTCATTAGGATTAAAATTAATTTTATTGTTCTGAGTAGTGCATTTTTCCTAGGGAAGAAGGTGTGTTCTTGGCTTGTCAGCTGATACCTCACCTCAGCTCAGTTAGAGACGACTCTCTCCCATAGCAGTTTTTTGGAGCGGTTTGAGGATGAGGATCCTGAGGGGAGGAGATATTGCCGTACAGTCCTCAGTGAGATATACAGAGTTTTTCCATTTCCAACAGACACTGTGAATGTATGATCTTTAGGTGGCTCCCTGATCTGACTGGTTTGGGTTCCCTGTGCATTATATAAGAAGAGTGGACAAGCCGTTCACAACTGTGGATCCCCTCTGAAGGCCAGTAGCCTACATGTCAAACTTGATGCTGCTTCCTAGGCTTCCAAATCCTTGAATTTACCCTTAGTCATGAGTTTCAAGAAAGATATTGAGCATTGTAAGTCAGCAGTATCCCCCAAATAAGACGATAAAGCAGCTGTGTTGGCTCTAGAGCAGTAGACAGCTTAACTTTAGGCTTCTGAGTATGATGAAATATTGTTTAAGGAGATGTATTCATAATTCTGTTCCTTCCAAGCAGGTGGTTGATATTTTGAGATCCCTGCTGCATCAGCACTATGTATATTTGGCAAAGAGGCTGCATGAATATTATAAATTCTATATTTAATTGGATCTCATATAGAAATCCTGTAAATCATAGTCAGCCCATCAAACAAAACAGGAAATTGATATGGTGAGATATTCAATAACATTACTTCTTTTTGACTCAAAAGGTTAGACAAAACTTGATTGTTTCTGTAGGAAGAAAAAAATGATGATGGAGTTGGGTATTTTGATGTGGTTCTGTTTACCTGTAAATAACATACAGAATCCTAATTTGTAGTGCAGAATTCAAGTTACATGGTAAGGTATCTTTATGGATAACACCAAGCCTTTCTGAGCCAGCACTCGACCAAAAAAGCTCCCCGATTAGCCTTCCAGCAAGACAGCAATACCACTACTTGCTCAGGCTGGTCCCTAAGCTTTCCTGCTTCTTTATATCTTCCTTTTAATATTTCTTTCTATTTCTCTCTCTCACATGCGTTTTGGCAGAAAAATCACAATACGACTTGCTATGCAGTAGTTAATGAAACACCTTCATTTACATTTGTGAGTGTTAGGTGGTGGTATATGCTTGGGGGATGAGAGCTACTAATGTTTCCACTCCCTAGGGCTGCAAACAAACTTATTTGTTCCATTTTTCCTAAATGAAAGATAGGCCAGTAATTTTATCCATAAAGACAGACTTGGAGGCTATGGTGAAGGAACTAAGTCACAATAAATAGAACAGTTCAAACACTTGTGAGCCTTATCTAATAAACAAGGGTAAAATAAACAAGAAGATTTTAATCTGGTTTCCTTAAGTATGTTTGGATGTGTACATGACTAGAGCTGGTTGCAGTAGTAGTGTGCTATTTTCAGTTCTTGGTACCCCTGGCTTACAATGAAGTACTATTTGCCCCTGTTTTAGCTACTATAATTCTATTACATGAACTCAACCAAGAGGTAAGAGTCACTCTTACAGAATGAGTGCAGTCCATTACTTAGCTGTGTGTGGCAAATTGAATAAAGGGGCTGGGGGCTGATTTTGTCACCTGGCCTGCTTTGACATCTTTTGCCTGCTGGAAATACGCGGAAGAGTTAGTGGCAGAGAATAGTTTGTGACACTGAGCAACAGAAAGACCAGTGAGCCTTCAGCAACACCTGATGAATCTCATGCACGAGTGCATTTTCTTGACAGGCTGTTTCAAGTGCTCTCTAGAATTATTTGATCTGGTCCTCTAAAACCTATTCACACAGCTTCTCTTCACTGCTCTTATTGTGGAATTCATCACAGGCTATTTTATCTTGGTGAGAGCTGAGCATACACATGGGTTTGAGTCCATGCAGTGCATCTACAAACAGCCTGACTACTAGACAAGGTCTGTGGCCTTGCTTATCAGAGCAGAACGGCTGGGTACTGGCCTTCCTGATAGGCCAAGGTGGTTCTGAAGCATCGCACCCCAGGCAATTGCGAGTCCCAGTATGTGACAGGCAAGACGTGCACTTGCTTGTAACAGGTCAGGGAAAGGTCCCATTTGAGATTGTTTGCAGATATGTGTTGAAAGGGCTCTTTGATAGGAGTGGATAGTCCAGGTATGGCAAGAATGGTACTTGTGATAACATTTTAACGTGACAATTTTGGTGCATAATACAATAGTGTTGCTAAAGAAAAGCAACTTGTGTTAGCACTTCCTATGCTGAGTGTAAGGGAAACAACAGAGCAAAGGGTGATCTTCCCTCCACCTTTCTAGATAAATACTTGTCACTGCCCCCAGTTTTGTACTCTACTGCAAATGAAAGCCAATGACAAGCTGCCGTCATGTCTTAGAGAGATGCCTATTCAGATCTCGTTCAGCAGCAGCAGGGTACCTCATACCTTTAAAACCACAGAATTTTCAGGAGGAAAAAAGCAATTGTGGAAGATCAAAAATAAGCCAGGCATACGAGAGTGCAAGCAGAGGAATTTCTGAGCAAGGGCCCTGTCTGCTGCTGGTTTCTAGTGTGCTCAGGGAAACTGGGATTGGTAAGCACACTCTAAAAAAAATGAAAAAAGTTACACTAGGGAATTATACCTGGCTTATTTTTCCCTCCTATTGGAAATGATCCAAGACAAAAATTGGCCAAGAGCTCACTGCGAGGGAGCAGGAATATTGTCATATATACGAAGGAGCTCACCACAGGTATGAATAATTGGAAATTAAATAATCGCGAGTACTATCATTTGAACAGGCAAGAGTTCATGAACATGGGATAAGGAAGCCTGAAGTGTATTGGAAAGTCACCATGCGCAAATGTAATTTTCACGTATTTGTATTTCACAAAGAAACAACATGTTGCCCAGCAGAAAAGGGCCTGAGTTTTACTGAAACCGAAATTAAAAAGTAACTCTGCTGCTAAAGTCATCGGTGTAAACTAATGAGGTCTGAATATACTTTCTCATACTAAACAACACCTGCACAAGGTCTCCTATTGATTTCAGGGGGACTATTTGTATAGCAAATTACTACTCTGTACAAGTAAGTCTGTGAGCATCTGGGTCTCAGCTGAATAAGGCTACAAATCTACCAGAATATCCAGAAGCTACAACATTGCAATATACTGTATTATCATGCATTGAATATAGGTCCTTGGAAAACTATTCACTAGAAATATGTATAAGAGCCATTTTCTCAGCAACAGCAAGCATCTCGGAAGCACTACAGATTACGTGGCAATTCAGCTCTCGGGAGAGAATCCATTTAACTTTGGATTTGGAAAGGCCAGTGCTACAAGTTAGGCAGCAGCAGATTTGTGTGTCACCAGATCATAATGTGGAGGCTATTTTGCAAATAATATGTCCTCTGAAACTGCTGACTGTAAGACACTTCAGGCATATTGACATTCTGCCACAAGTATAGAAACCTCAGTCAACTCATATCATCAGATGACTTAACAGCACATTTCACTTACATAAATGAAACAATCCCCTGTCCTCATAACAATTATGAGAAAACATCTTTTATGAGAAAATGTCTTAGTTGTGGTGCTACCCTGCAGCAAGGAGAATGGTATTGGTCCAGCCCAAATTTTCATTTACAAGTGATATATCGTGACTCTTATTGAGAGCTTTTCTGGGGACTGAACAGAGGAGATGAAATGCTCTTGGCCATTAAACAAACAACTCCATCTCAAAGAGAAAACATCCCTTGAAGGAAAGTAAAATGTTCAAAAATATCTTAAAAACAAGGAAGTACACACACAAAAAAAAAAAAAAAAAAAAAAAAAAAGAAAAAGGAGGTCACTCGTACTCCAAAGAGCTTAATGTGTTTTATGTGTGGGGAACGGAACTGAGAGAGACTGAGATTTTGCCTATGAATCACAGAGCCCTTGCTGGCCCTGGGAACTGAGTCAAGATTTGCAGAGTCCCTATTCAGCACCTCCATCCCTTCTTCAAAGGCTAGGTTGACCAGGGGAACCACAATGACAGTGTAGGCTCCTTACTATTGCTTTGGTAACCTTTCTGGTTCTGGAAGCATTTACTCCCCTGGCTTCCTCCTTGCAGCTCGGAGAGCAGGGCACCCATGAATGCAGGAGACCAGATTCGCTTTTCAGCATCGCTCCTTCCCGCAGCCAATTCTATCAGTATCGGAAGGAAAGAACCGGCTATAAGCAGTGCTAATCCTCCTCCCGCAGGTATATTTAAGGAAAAAAATAAAAATAAAAAAATAAAAAAAGGTCTCACAGCTGGAAATACTGCTGACAAACCTGAGATCCTCTGTGAACAGGCAGGCCGATGACCTCCGGCCACTGTCCTTTGGAAACGCAGCGGAGCACATGCCGTGGCGCAGCCGTCAGTTCAATCGGCCTAAGTGGGCAGCCACTGAGAACAGTAAGATGTGCTGCCTTCCTCTCTCAAAGGGTGATTTGTTTCCACTAATCCAAAACATTTTAGTGTTTTTATATTTGGTTTCTGTGGGATGAACCTTATTGCCTTTTCAAGTATGCAGCTATCAGTGGGCTCTTTGGGCTCTTTAGCATCCCAGAGATGCTTTAGTCTGTTGTTATCATATCACTGAAATTTTAAAATCACCCTTTCATTTGCTACAGCATTTCCTGCGTTCATGTGTCATCTTCTTCTGAGGTTTAGGCAGCTGTCACTTGAAACTCAGTGACAAAAACGCCAAAGATATTCCTTGTGTTCTACATACATGTGTGAAAAATAGCTGCTAATTATTGCTAAATTAAAATGCAAAAGGACTACCTAACCTTTAGGTTATGAATATACAGTACTTGCTTCCTTTACTGTTTCTGAAGAAAGATCAGCTACTACATGTTATTAGGACCACTGAAGATATTAAAAAGAAAATGGCATTAAATGTAACTTGATAAAACAGGAAGACCTTTGACGTTGAAGCTGTGGAAGCAAACCAGATTAAAAAAAGATTTCACATACACACAGAGGGTAGTAAAATGAAAAGAAAAATGATTATTCTCACATTCTTAATTATTTTAAAAGGTTGATATAATTAAAGTAGGTATTATTTTAAAACAATATAATTGTGGCTACATTATTCAGTTTTGAATGAACTTTCATTTTTCCATTTATGAAGCAATACTGATTTCTTTACCCATTTTTCATTTTTGCTCACTTATTGTGTAGCTAGGTCAAATATTTTCATGGTAGGAACTGATTATTAACCAGTCACTTTAAGGTGTTCCTTCCTCTTAAGTATTAAATGACTATGTGTCCTTATTCCACCTAAAAGGTTTCTAGCAACAAACAACAGCTGGGGTTATTCTTATTGCTTGTAAGTAACTGTGTTTGCTACAAAATACTGGAATTCACAAAGGAGCCATCCACTATCTCAACACTTCCATGTACAGAAACTCTCTTGCAAGAAAGAAAACTCAAGAAAATTCAAAAATGTTTGCTAGCATCAGTGGTATTTTCCTCTCTTCAGATTCTGGTACTGGTTTTACTGTTATACTCAAGTGGACTTACAGAGTTTGAGCCATGGCAAAATTTTTGTTATATTTTTATATAATGCCTTATGAAATGCACTCTTAATCCCTGATTCTGACTAGAAAGGTCATCTGGCCTAAATATAACAAATAATATTCAGATTCAGGCTTTACTGATGTAGAGAAGAAATGAGATACAGTGAGGATGAGCAAAGTTGCGTGTGTGGGGGGTGGCCCTTTTCAGTAATCCCAGTTTGGATCTATAGATTAAATTTCTTCTCTCTGAACAAATCTACTATCAAGCATAGAAAATCAGTCAAAAAATACCCTTTATCAAAATCCACAGCATCAGCATTACAGGGTTAAAAATTCAATTAGGTTGTGGAAACAAGTCAGTGGGAGGAGGCCTATCATTGATTGAACTGAAATGCTGCTCACAGTTACGAGTCATGTGAAACATTCAGTTTCATTTAAAATGTTAGTCATATTCAACCAGGCTTTCCTGGCTTACATTGATTGAAAAGGCAGGGGAAGGGTAATGAAGTGAGTGAAATGTGAGGTTAAAACATACATCTGTTGACGACTGCAGAATTCCTGTGGTTGAGGAACTGATTCAAGAAAAACTTTCTCAGCGTGTGCCATAGCAGGAAACAAATATGTGTTCATGTGCACGCCACGTTATTTGCTTTTGGAAAGAAATTGGAATTCAATGATAAGCAACTGACAGCAATTAACTGACATGGTGAAATATATCCAGGGTATCCTACTTTCAGGTTCCCTACGCTGGTGCAGGAATTTCCTGGAAACAATTTCTTTTCAGTACCCTCGAGGTGGCCTGCTGCAGAACTCAATCACCGTGCTGGATTCAAGGAAGTAAAGGATGACGTCCTCCTGCTTTTTTTTCCCGAGGGATTTCCTCTGCTTTACCTCCCTGTGAGCCCCATTGTACACCATATACTCATGCTTAGCCAAATGAAGCTCACCAATGTGGTTTCAGGAGGGCGAAAGACAGGCTGTTTATCTGAAAAACATCTTCTAAGCAAAAAGACAGAGGAATTTTGGTTTCTCCATCCCCAGGGCAATAAGAAAAAAGAGGTTTTGTACCCATAAAATGGTTTTGTTCCCATAAAACTGAGCAAAAGCTTCGGTCTTGCCTGGACAAGAGAGAATTCCTACTCCTTGAGTCTCAGTTCCTCCTGGAGTTTCCCTGGCCTGTTCTTCAAGGCCAACTGCAAAATCCTTCTCCTCGCCTGGCCCAGGAGACTGAGGCTGAACTGAACCTCCCATTCAGTGCCTCTCTCTCTTTGGAAATCTCTGCGATACTTCAGCCAAAGCAGCATTTGTCTCACTAACGGCGTGCCTGGACCGGAGCCGCATTAATGCGCTGCAGCTTTCAGTAGATGCGGGAGTGGTGTGGTTGTTGTCTGTTTTCCGGGCAAAAGGGGATTCAAGATTGTTATCCCCCAAGTCTCAAGGGTTCCCACAGCGTTTTAAATGTGGGGTGGCTGGCAGCCTTGCAGACAAATAAACAAATTTTAATCTTCCTTGAAAGGCCAAACTTCCCAGCTTGTGTTGCTTTCTTCTTTGTTATCTGTTTCTGTCTATGTTTAATAGCAAAGGGAAAACAAAGAGATGGAGTAAACTGGTGATTTGGAGATTAGGATGTTTTTATTGTCTTCAGCTTAGGCCAGCTGAAGACACCGATGCTGGAGCAGGAAAAACCTTTAAGGAATACCCTCGGATTTGCAAAACAAATGTGTCAAGCGAAATCCAGATTTTTTTTTTGCTCAGGGTCTGACATCGTGATGTGTAGGGAACGGCGATCGGAAGATCTCGCGATGGCACGGAAAGAGGAAGGAAGAGGAAGGATATGACGTAGAGATAGCAGTGTGCTTGTAGGTATATAAGCAAATACATGCGTACAATAAACGCCATTTGCAGCATCCTCATATTGGTGTCAGTGCTCATTGGCCCGGAGGCTGGGGGAGCCTCCGTGCCGTCTCAGGCGAACGGGAGATTGTCGCATCAGAAGGCGACAGTGATGCATGACAAACACCTCGTATCCATTCCCAGTATGAGTTTAAAGTGAAGGAGTCTAATGAACAATGCTGAAATAAAAATTAACTCTTTGATGTTAAAACGCTGATGAACTCTTCCTGTTTTAGGAAGAACAGTTTATGTTAGTAACACATTTGTTCTTTGCCAAGGAGCTGTACAAATACATATCAAGGAATGGCTCTTGACTTTGATTAACACCTCTGAACACTTTTTCAAATTAATAAAGATTTTCAGATGCATTCACTGACATCCAAATCTCACTGAAACACCTTCTTGTGCCTTTGATAACTACAACCCATATAAATGAGTAATACATATCTTTTTAATCTCAAAGCTGACTCTGTTTTGCACACAAATCATCCCTGAAACTAGACTGGTGCTTACCTGGATAGCAGCATGTTCTTTCTACAAACTGTCATTAATTTAACTAAAGTAACAGCTTCTTCTCCGTTGGCATTACTTACTGTTAGCTAGGTTATCATATCAAAGTGAAATCAGGAAGCGCAGTCTCTTGGTCTTCCATACTGGAAGAAAATAAATGTTAGTATTATGCATAAAGAAGGAAAGGAAATGTTCTGCTTGAAGGGTATTTCTTCCTTATTGAATATAACCACCCACTTTCGAGGTGTGTTTACAAATAAGTGCAGACGGTGTTGTGCAGAGTGCTGCACGATGTGGTCTGCCGTGAGCACAGGAAAAGAAACTGATTATTTGCAACTTGGCAGCATTCAGTTGAAATTCTGAGCAGAAGGAACCTCCTAGAGAAACTGTGTCCTTTGGCAAAGGCAAACCCAAAGGAAAATCAATGGGAGATGCAGGGAGACTAACAGGGCTTCAGCTGTCAGTTATCACATACCTCCGTCGGTATTTCTCCAGGTAGGATTGTCACCCAAGTTCACTTTGAGCCACTCGGCTCGGCCATGAACAACACTGTGGAGACTCAGTGCTGGCCTTTGGCAAGTGGACCTCTTCCCCTTTCAGCGCGTTGTGGTCTAGAGCTCAGCTCAAAGACAGTGCTGCATTTCCAGGGTAGCCCAAGGGAAATTGGTTAGCGAGCAGCGCAGGTGAATTCTGAATGCCGAACATTGCTCTCCCAGCAATAAAATGCTGCTGTTCATTATAAATGTCTAAATTATAAAAAAAATTATAGTGTTCCTACAAAATTGAGCAGTTGCATGGTGTTCCTACGAAACAGGACGTGTTCTAGTCTCTGCCTATCTGACTGCACTGTGTGTTGTGGTTCTCTGTGTGTTCAGACAATTAACGGTGTACTTTGTTTCTGTGTTTGGACCGTATGTCTAAATCTCAACCCATATGTTACAGTGATGCTATTGAAGGTGATTTGGAAAGGCTCCCTAATTAAACAGCACAGTTGGCTAGCTAGGAAATTCTACTTTGTGACTTAATATCACAGTATGAGGCAATTTGGAGAGGTGGTTTTGTTTGGGGGAACTTGAGGCATGTTTGATTTTGATAGCTGAATTAAGCATGCAAAACAAAGAGGCCATATGCATAGGGCCACCTTTAAAAAACTTACCTGTAGGAGGTAAATAACTTCAATTTGGTTTGCAGGCCATTCCTAAATGTGTTCTAGGAAAAGCCATGAGCTGAATGCATATAATTATCTATGGCCAAACCAACAAGAGCATTGCTGAATTCACATCGTTCTGCACAAATAAAGAATCCAGATCAATCACGCCCAGTGCAGTTCAGTGCTCTATGTATTGCAGATATCACATAACCTGCCTGAGATGAGGCCAGCAGTTTGCTGAAGATTTCTATCACGAATGCTCTTCTTTGACATCGGTGGCAACGTAAGCCAGAGAAATGCTGTACTGCAATATCCCTTCATTGCTGAGGACTGACAGAAAGGCAGCAAACTTACAAATGTAAGCTAGGACCCCATATGATACACTACCGCTTCTCTTAGAATTGCAATAATTAGGCTAGCACAGGCCGTGAATGAAAACTGTAAGCCATCCTCCACTAAATAATAACTTGTTGGGCCTGTCCAGTGACCATTAATGGACAGCAGTTTTCTACTGTCCCAAATGCAAACTGATCTGACAGCTGAATCACAACTGTGGTTCAGAGGAATAAAGGAGAAAGCAAAACATTCCCTGGCTGATGATGAAAGGAAAGTAAACAAACTGTACGAAAAGGGTGCACTGAGTTTGCAAAAATGTGGTTGTTCTTGTCAGCTTCATTTGACTTAGTATTTTGCCCTCATCTTCACAATGGTCATTTACAAACAGTGCCCATTAGCACTCACTAATATTGGTGCTGAGCTTTGTATTTGGGATATCTCCAAATGCAGTCACTGAATTGTACCTTAGTTCTACTAAATGCTTTTATTCTTTCAAAGAAAAAAAACCCAGCACAATACGAACCATCACAGAACTAGCCTGGGTTGACATTTTATCCACCTTATGTCATAGGAAAGCTCGGAGGCAAAAGAGCCAGAGGCAAGAGAAAAGAGAAATGAGCCATAAAAAAATGAGCAAAAGATGACACTCTGATTGCTGCATGTCAGAAATGCCATACAGGGCCAGAATATTGTCTTCAGTCAGCGACGACATCTTTGTCACTGTCTTCAGTGGTCTTTTACTGGGTTCATTGGAGCTAACTGGACAGCACTGCTCCACCATCACCTGTCAGTCACATTCTAAAAATAAAGTTCAACTGTCATTAAGTTATTGGAATTCTTGACTATTTTGTATGCTGGCAATCCTGACACTTTAATCCCCTGCACCATTCTTGTGTCCTGTGTGACACAGAAGATTTCAAGTAGGTTGCAATGTGAGAGGTATTGAACCCTAGGGACTAGATAACTCAGTTAATTTTAGTAATAGTTGTAATAAATACACACAGCAATTGTGGAAAGGAGGACGTAACCAGCATCCGCTAACCTGCTGTCCTCTGTATGGATTTCCTGGTTTTGTGTGTCTTTTACCAAACCCACCACATGGCTTGCAAAATTGTGTTTGACATTTTCACCCCATCCTTCTGGATTCCAGCCGGGATCAAAACACTGATGTTCTAGGTGTAGCTATCTCATATAAAAACTTGCCAGCTGCTGAAAAATAACAACCTGGATATATTTCTCTTGTATGTTTTCTGTGGTTTAGCTGTTACCAAGAGGGCTATGGGGGACTTAAGGTAACATTTCAAAAAAAAAAAAAAAAGAAAAGAAAAAGGTCTTCTAGTGAGAGACAAGATGTGTGAATACCTTACGAGGACCCTGGCACTGGGTAGTGCATTGTAGAAATCCAGCACTGACTTGCAAGGTACTAATGAGCTGATGTGAGTCCCACCGAGGGGTACTGGTCTTGGGGAGAAGAGGTGAGAGCTGAGAGTAGCTGAAAGGAAAAAGGTTTCTTATGGAGCTTGTACCAGCTCCGTGAAGGTGGAGGACTATTTGAGTTCCCTTTGGGACCCGGGATTTTGGTTGTATGGGACTTGTTTAAAGGGAGCTATTTCAGCTCACAGCTCTCTAAGGAAGAAACTCCTTCTGGTTTGTGTCTCACCAGAGTCCTGCAGTGATTCATCACAATCTCTGAAGCGTCCACACACACCCGCAGAAAAGACACTGCTTGCTGCATCCAGCCAAAGGCAGATAGTATATAGCTGATCTTGCCAGAAATGAAATTTGTGCTAATTGTCCCAGTTCACTCCATACATTATTAAGCATAAAATATCAGTGAAGCATGAACTGCCACAAAGGAATGACAACACAGAGACATTTCTAAGATGCTGGAAAAAGGAAATGAGGTTAACTCAAACAATTTCTCAGTTCCTGTAGGAGATACAGCATGTAATTCTGTCTCTGTGCATTTGTGCTATTTCTAAGCCCTGTGCCCTTGGTGAGCAATACAAATAAGGGAACAGAAGGTTCATCTGAAACACACAGAAGTTTTGCATCCAAATTTTTCTTCAGTATACAACGTTTGTGAGACTCAGTCTTTGAACATACCCAGTCCCCTGAATGTTTTTTTTAAACTCTGATGTCTGGCTTTCTTCTTTATCTTCTCTGCAACAGCTGGCAGTAGTATTGCCAGATGCCACCAAAGTCTATAGAGTATTAAAAACAGGCCAGCCCTAACCCTGAGCTTGAAAGAGTGACAACGTCTCAGCAGCCACAGGACACAGAGGAAATGAGTGAGACAGAAGGAGCCTGCCAGAAAGTTACATCTTTAAAATAACATACCTGAGGTTCAAAACGTAGCTTGGGAGCATCAGCAAAAAGTGGGCACACACTTGTATTTTTTTCATTAGTGTTCTTTGGCAGCAATTCATTTTCTTAAGCAGTTCTTGGACTCTGAATATGACTTACAGAATATGTCTGAATTTTATGGACAAGAAAAAGAGTGTGGCTGGAGGTGTCACACTTGGGGAGATCCTTCTCTGGAGTCAGATGCAAGCACAAACATTCTTCTTCCTTCCTTATGGTCAAAGACAATCGTATGTTATTTTGGTGAAGAATCCAGTCTGGCACATAGCCAGTCCCCAACTGGACATCTCTCATCTGGCTAGTGGGGTTAAAGCATGCTGGTGTTATGGCCACTAACATGCAAGAGGATGTAAATCCATAAGTGCATCCCCTGTTAATCAAATCAGTGGAATTGCAGCCTATGGCACGAGTTCAGAGCAAGGCTCAGCTGGCTCCATAACTAAAACCCTAATGGCTTTTCTGCTCCAGCCGAAGCTGGCATGGTTACACGTATTAGTGGCAGTGATATGACATATCAACATGCCTTTCCATCAGCTGATTCCCCGTGATGTTTCATTCGCACTCCACTTCAGAGGTTCCTGGAAACCTCATCAAGGTCTTAGTGGAGTTGCCCCTTTTGATCCTCTGCCTGAGCTGCAGCTTGTGATGCACCACTGAAGCCAAGTAACCTGAAAGTTAGTAGAGGGTTATTTACAGAGGTATTGGCTGTTCACTAAGAGCTAAAGCTGAGGCAGTGGCTCCTGAGAGGCCAGCTGGAAAAGGTGATGGTAAGTAGCTGAAGCCAAACTTTTGATGGAGCTTGGCCAAAGCAACCGAAGCCAACAGGTTCACTGGAAGCCAGCAAGAACTATCTCTGGGGACTGCCCCACTGTGCAGACCTTTGAAGCTCAAGAAAGAAAAAAGGGATCTCAAGGGAGTTGAATCAATCATATTAGTTAAGCAACACCAGGAACTTGAGCCTTGCTGGAAAGCCAAGACTTCTTTGCCTTGTCATATACAAAACTTATTAAAGCAAAATAGTGCAAAATGGCAGCGAAACAAACTCTGATCCAAACCAGTATTTGGAAGAAACAGTTAACAAAAAGCATACTGTATATGCCAGACTTCCTATTAGGAATGGACTGGTGTTGTATAGACATTTGTGAATGGGAGATGTGTTCATAAAACCATGTTGTCGCTGGCTTTCGGGACAGCATGGGCACTCCCCACCAAATTAGTTTTCCGACACAACTCCATCCTCTCATCCACCCCGCTGTGACCGGTTAGGAGCAGCCTCCCCTCCTCAGCCTCTCTGCAGGGGTTAAATCATTCATCTGTGCTGACAGTCTCTGACACTGGGACTGCCCTGAGAGTTGCCAAGGTAGAAAGCGAAGGTGGAAATAAAAAGCAGGTCTGTGAAACATGCAAAATATAATAGCAATAAAAACTAGTAATGAGCTCATTACAATAGAAATGGTCTCATTACCAGTGCAAATGCCAGTCATGGACGTGGCCATGTTCCTGATGGTGCAGGGAGTTCTTTAAACGCTGTCCTTCCCTGCTCCAGGAATGAGAGTCCTGTTTAGAAAGTGTGTAATTCTTCCAGTCCTTGGGCTGCTGTCCCTCCCTCGGCCCCCGAGAGGCCACTGTGCAGTATGTGACGCCCAGCGGAGGCCAGCTGGCGTGCCGGGGCCACAGCTCAGCTGCACTAACGCACATCCCCACGCGCTGGAGCGAGCAGAGCAGTGGTGCTTCCCGTCCAAACCTTCCGCACCCCGAGAGCAGCGGGGAGACGACCCCATTTACCGGTGAGAAGTGTCTCGAGCACAAAATAGGAAAATCTACTGGGAAATACTTTAAGTGGGAGTGGGAGGGAGGGGAAGTCCTCGTCGACGTGGTGGTAATGAGTTCAGGGCATCTGCAGATGAACAGCGAGAGTGGGGATCATGATTCAGCTTCAGAGGTTTCAGGACAAGGAGTTAGAGCGCAGCGTACCTACGGTACCCGGCGTGGTGAGCGAGACCTGCCTCCTCGGCAAGTGCTACGAGGAACGAGGGCATCCGGCTGTGGCTGACGCAGCTTCATCTCTCCTCTTCTCCACAGCAAGGTGGTGTGGTTTCTTCGCTTTCTAAGTGCCTGGCAGCAATATTGCCTTAGCTGGGAACGTGCTGGCTGATGCTTGGTCTGGATGAGAAAGAGCAGTCAGGAGGTGTGGGAGGATAAGGGCAGAAAAGAAGAGCTCCTTTTGGGGGGAAGGGCTTCGTCCTGGGACCCCGAGCACCTTCGCAAAGGAAGTTCAGTCGCTCTGGTCCTGGCCGCTCTGAGATTCATTATTGCCATGGCACAGAGCACAACCAAGCGCTGCAAAACGTGCCGTGCGGCTAAAACAAAATGCCCATTTCACCCTCTTGCTTTTCAATGCTACGTATAAACCGCACGACAGCTACAGCTGAGTTGCTCACATCAGTGTGTTCCTATGCACAAGATAAAAGATTTTTATTATCTCCATTTTGTAGACCAGAAATTGTGTCCCAGGAGATGCAGAGGTAAATCAACACCAGGAATTACTGGACTTCCAGAAAATCACCACCAGAAGTTAGGCACCTTTCTCCTGGTGGTGATGGAGCTGAGACTTTGCATTTTCTGCTGGCTAAAGTACATACTTAGCCTGACATACAGCCTTTCATAGGTCACTCTTTTTCTCCTGTCACATTTATGTGTGTCAGGGATTAGATTTCACAGGACATTATGGATTTTAGGGAACTTAAAATGGTAGGCACTGCAGCACTGGGGTCCTTCTGCAGAAGCACATCCCCATGGCTCTTCTGTAGCTGTGTACGAAGCCCTCAACATAGCTGGGAGTTAAACCTCTGCCTCTGCAGCCCAGGCTATGCTGTAATTGCCAGCCAGTCCTCCTTGTGTACCGAATTATTTTTTCATTTGTAATCTAGGCTCCCAGAAATGTAGAACTCCATCACGATCTGCAAGGTAATAATGAGCCATGCTCTTCAAAAATGTACTTAAGGCTGAAAGTGATTAAAGATGCTCCAGCCTGCAATTACCTATTACTCACTGGTGCTCTAAACGGTTCATTTTTCACATCATTCCAGGAAGTTGTAACTTCTTAAAGCAATGTTTCTGGTAATTACGGGAGAGCAGTGACAGCAGCCACTGAGCATTATCTAACGCTGCAGCACCGCAGAGAGGCTGCCTTCTGCAGACGATATCATCACTGTAGGGACAGGGCAAAGAGAGGCAGCACCTCATCGGGCTGCTTGGCATCTCATCGCTTATGAGCGCTGACCACTTGCCAGGACTTAATTTCAGATAAATAGCAGACTTGTGCACCCTTAACCCTGCTTGGTCTGCGTTTCTTAGACCTAATTCAGCCCCAGAATAAGGGACCTCCCAGTAAAGTTCAGCAATGTGGCACTCCCCTTTGCTGGGGCTGAATTAAATTCCTTCATTTCTGAAGTTGGCCTAGGAATAAGAAGAGGCTTTGGGGATTTTTTTTTTTTTAGGCTCTCTGCAATTTAATTTTAAAATGTAGTTAAAGTAGCTTAAGCCAGGGAGCACATCTGAACACTAAACCTTAATAATCTGCTTCCATCTTCATGTCCTTCCCTCTGTTTATGGTTCTTAATTTGCCTGTTCTATGCTTCAGAGTTAAATGAGACCTGATTTTCATGTTCCATGCATGAAACATGATGAGCTGAAATACAAAGATCAGTAAAGAAGTAGTGCCGGTTTGGGCTGATATATGCAGCTGAGAGATACCACAATACTTAAAGAGAAGAAGAGGCACAAATAAATAATAAAAAGTCACCACCACTTGAGACATTCACTCCATACCAGACGCCATAATTACACAAAGAAATGCTAAAGGACGTGATGGTTGGCATTCTTGCATTGCGCAGGCCAGGGAACGTCCCCGAGTGACAGCTACACCAAGCTCAACAGCTTGTGATAGCCGGTAATACTGCTTTTATGGGTACACGGGCTCCTCTGGCTGGAAGCTGCTCTGCTGTACAAACCTACCTGTGTCAGAGACTCAGCATGAGCTTTGTGTGCTGCAGGGAACCGACCTCTTCTGCCGGGGGCCGTGGTGGTCCTGGTTCGAACAGGAGAGCCAGCAGGGCCCGGTGGTGGTAACGCGACGAAGCGGGTCGGCGTGCCGGGCTCCATCGGTGGGATGTGCGCGCGCAATCCGACCTGCGGTGCTGCCTCTGCCTTGCTGGTGGAGACAAGCGCGTGTGCCATCCGCATGGCAGTCCCGCTGGAAAAGGAGCTGAAAGTACAGTAGGAAATGACTTATTTACTTCTGGATCAGTTATGCATTTTGAGTTGAAAAGAAAAAACGTACAGATGCATCCCCATTACATGTCCAGGCTCTGTCTTTGGCTTTATCCTGTTCTTCCTATATCTCCTTCTGCGGTATTTTCTCATTTGTTCAGTCTCCCTCCTTTATATACTTCTCAAACACTACACAATCAAGTGGGCCCATGAAGACAGTTCAAATTCATATCTCACCTTATATGTGCCTTTGGCTTGAAAAGTACCGTGATCCTTCATTTTAGTTTGGAGGATGATCTTGCTTTACAAAGGACTTATTTCAGTCTTAAACGGAGGAGAGTGATTATGGCTGATGATTTTGTGAATTTTATCCCAATAAAATAATAGCATTATTACCTGTTTGGAAAGTACTGTGCACACATACAATGCTATATAAATAATAAATACCACTATTTAAAATACTATTAATAATGACTATTGTTAGTAATGACAAAACTTATCTCAACAATAAGAATACTGACCTTTCTCAAGATGACTTCAGCTCATTTTAATATCAAAATATTAATAATAAGTAAAAAGAAATCAAAAGTATTAGAAAAAAGAAAGAAGTGCGTAAGATTCATGGAAGAGATGGGCCTTAGAGAGATGTAGCTTTCTTGTGGGATAACTGCGGTGAACTGTGTAAAAAGCAAGCCCTCTTGCTCAGGTGTTGCTCTAAAAAAAACCCTACAAACCCTAACTCACACATGATGTAGTTTTGGAAGAACAAAAAGAGAAAGGAGAGGATAATCCCCAGCCGTGTGGGACCTGCGAGCGCTCTGGCTCGTGCCCGTGCCCGTGCCCGGGACACTGCAGCTGCAGCAGCCACCTGGGGATGTCCCCCGGAGCTGGAGCAAGCGCGAAGGTTTCAGTTCAGAAACAGCACCCGACTCCAGGCGAGGTCTAGGCTACAGCTCTGTGGCAGCCATCAAAACACTCCTAGAACTGTTCACTGGCCAAGCTTGCAAGTGGCACTACAGGAGCCATCTCGTTGCTGG
This sequence comes from Dromaius novaehollandiae, assembly GCF_036370855.1. Taxonomy (NCBI): domain Eukaryota; kingdom Metazoa; phylum Chordata; class Aves; order Casuariiformes; family Dromaiidae; genus Dromaius; species Dromaius novaehollandiae. The sequence continues at coordinate 7,665,769 of NC_088111.1, read as the reverse complement.
TCCCCACCTCGAGGCAGAGCTGAAAGCCGTGCGTGACTGGCATGGCCACTTGGGCAGCAGCAGATCTCCCTGCCCATGCTTAATCTGAAGGCTGTGTCTTATTACTCCTCCTTGAACACATCAATTAGAGAGATCTGTGGCCTCGAATCTGAGAAAGACATCGAAGAATGTAAGTTCACAAAAGGAAATGAAGAAGCAGCAACCAGCACATGATTACTGCTACCAATATGAACCTTGCTGACAGCTCGGAGACCAGGCATTTCCACAGAAACAGATCAACTTAGTCCCCTGAAACACAGGAACTAAAAAAAAAAAAAAAAACCAAAAAAAACCCAAAGGCTGCCCACAGGGAAACGTCTAAATCCATAGAAGAGTGATTAGCATGTTTGGAATTGAGGAACTGGCTGGAGAAAACTTCTGATCGCGGCTGCTCCACAACCATGTGGGTTTTGGGCCACTGATATCACACGTATGGGCTGGAGAGCCGGAGGCAGCAGCACATGAATTAATCTTCATTTTTTCCAAAGAGTTTGGAAACATTTCCTGGGTTGTATTTTTTTCACCCTGACCTACATTTCTGGTGATTAATCTTTTTTTTATTTTTTTTCCTTCTTCTTGAAGCAAGGCAGACTGCAAAAGCCGTGTGCGCACGCAACCCTGGCTTGGTTTTCTCGCCCCACTGCATATGGCCATGTGACAAAAAAGCAGCTGCCGGGTGCACACAGCATGGGGACGTCAAGCCTCGCTGCTGCCGGGTGGCTCGTGCCACCGGCATGGTTGGCGCAGATCTCCTTGACTATGGACCTCCCATTTCTCCCACTGGTGCCAGGCTCAGGGGACGCTCTAGAAACCTCAAAGGCACAAAGCAGCCTTTGCAGATAAAGAAAAGGCAAGCTTATGTCAAAATACTCATCATGTGAATGCATGTGAGCGTGAGACGTGCACTGAGTTTTGGTTCAGGGATTTACAGCGTGTTTCTTATGCCATAAAATGAGCTCCCAAGTGACAGGAGGAAATCACACCATTCGCAGAGCGGTGGCACCAGCAGGAAAACTCCCATGAGCAGCAAATGCAGGCTGTGCCCAGGCCTCACGACTAGAAGAGGGATCTGCAGCCTGTTCCACCCGAAAGCACTGAATTTTGGTTTTAAAGCCATCTGAAATAAAGGTCTACACTCTGCAGCTATGTGTTTTTGCTTTGCTGTGACTGTGGCACAACATTCACATCATCAGCAAGTGACTGATTTCACGCTAGGTGATCACAGCACATATAGACACAAACACTCACACAAACAGGCAGAAAATCCATCTTATTGCTGAATGTATTTCCTTCCCACATTATATACCCACTTCATTCTTCGGAAGGAGTTATGGAGTTTAGGTATTGTTTCAAAACCCTGGAGACCAGGAGGATTTTAAGGCCCAATTCATAACTGGGAGAAACATCAAAGGAGAAGTCCCCATTTTCTGCAGTTCTTTCCCTCACCTTTATATTTGGGGTCTGGTCACAACTGATTTTCAGGTAAGCGGAATAAGCACAGCCCCAGCAGCCTGACTTCAGTGAGACCCAATTGGGCTGAAGCAGAAAAAGGATTGCACAACATTTTCTAATGATTTATATTTTGGGGAGGAGGAACATCACCTCTAGGAATTCAGATTTATTGGATACTCTAATCCAGAAGAGATAAAAGCACTTACTAATTACTGCTGGGTTTTGTTTCTTTGAAGAATTGGGTTAAATCTCTTTTGAAAGTAGAAGTCTGTTTGTGCTTGTTAGATGTATAATTTAATTTGTTTAGGTCTTTTTCCTCTTTTAGTGTGTTGTTCTAATGAAATCTGTACTTTTCCTCCTCTCTTTCTCCTCTTCTTTTCTCCCTAAAGATACAAACTTTTGATTTACTTTAGGTTTCTTTCCTTTTTAACAATAAACATTCATGAGTTGATGCAGCTTCTTTGAGGCCTTATTTTCCCTCTTGAAAATTTATTTCATCCAAAAAAAAAAAAAAAAAAAAAAAAAGGGTGCTCCTTTTGCTTGCCAGTTTAATGATTCTGAGATTTATTTGCTCATGGATGTTTCCTGACTGAAGCTTGTTTTCATGCTACACTGGAGAGAGAACTCAGAATGTCTCCTTCAGCCAAAAAAAAATTAATAAATAAAAGCACCCTGTTGAAATTTTCATAGTGTTACAATTTATCTGCCAGCCACTACCATGCAACACTGCAGAAGCAGAGAAAGTTGGGCTGAAAGGGAACTTGGGAGGTCATTTAATTTATCCTTCTTCCCAAAGTGAGCATCAACGCTGTCTACGTCATTCCTGACAGCTATTTTTCTTAACTGTTCTTAAAAGCCTCCAGTGCCAGTAAGTGCACAACCTCCCATGGCAACTTATTCTAATGTTCAGCTGTCCTCACTGCCAGAAAGTCTCTCCTAATGTTTGACCTAGATTTTCTGTGAGGCAACCTAAGCCTGTGACTTCTTACCCTGCCCACGTGCACTTGATCTTGCTAAGTCTCCCCAGCTGCAGGAAACGGTCCAGATAAACTCCCAGGAGCCCTCTGCACTTGTGGTCCTCTGTAAATACAGTCAAAATTCTCAAAATCCCACCCCTGAGAGCTACTCCCAAATTTCAAATAGAGATCAGCTGTTTGCCCTGCCCATGCCTGCACTCTGTGGGGACTTTTTTGTGGTGTAAGTGGAAAAAAGTGCCTCACACATCGCACACGAAGTCATGCTGCCCGGGATTGCACAACTGCCTTCCCTCTCGCCCACCACGCTGTTCTCCGGTCCTGCAGCACGTTACGTGCCCAGATATCCGCATATTGTCTGGGTACTTGTACTGCCTCCAGCACACTGGGATTTGGATGGTGTGTTACAAACGAATCCTATCCTTCTGGGTGTTTCTTTCAGGAAAAAAAGAGTAATACCTGCAGTTTGCTATACAAACACAGAAGAGCTTGGATTGACCGTCCTGTTTCATACCTGCAGAGTGGGAATATATACACTGCTATTTATTTATATATGCTTTCATGGCTCTACAAATAACGACTTTAATGTTGCGTTCAGCTTTGCCACTGGCCTGGTAGGTTAATTTGGGTCAGTCAGTTAACCCTTCCTTTACCCGAGTTTCTTCCTGCGTTCAATGAAATGATCCCCCAAATACATCTGGCCAAGTTGTACGGCTGAAGCACCCTCTGTTCTGTTGTTCTCTTCTCCGGGGATTATTGCGTGAGTGTCTATAAAACCCTTTGGTGTAAAACACCGCCTAAACGGAAGCAGCTCAAGGCAAGGGAGGTGACACTGAGCTTTTTGCTCCCATGGCTGTGACCCAGCCACGGTGCCGCGAGGGACCCACTGCCGGGGGCGGTGGGTGCCCCCAGCCTGTCCCCTCGCCCACAGCTCCGCGGACCCTCGCGCGGGCAGAGCAGGCATCTGCCCACCCGGGGCTAAGCAGCTGGGCCCCAGCTACTCTGCTCCAGCCTCATCGCTTGCCCCTGGCACTGGCCCTGTCTGGATATTAATATTTGCTTTCATCGCTATTATTATTATTACCACTATCCTAAATAACAATAGAACAGATGCTTTCCCAGAAGTAGTTTTTTTTTCTTAAATGTTGCTACATTCTGCAGTGGCGAAAAGAGAAATATTCTCATTGTCCTAGCGGGTGGAATGGGCCCACGCCGTACGACACGGGGGCGAGGAACTACCGGCGGAACAAGTCGGAGGCAGACGACCCGGGTGGGGAAACCCTGGGATCGCTCACCCTCGAGCCCTCGCTGCCGTGGAGGCCGGGGCCCCGCCAGCGCGGAGGTCCCACGGCGCGGCACGCCAAGGGGGGAGGAAGGCAGGGAGGATCTGTCAGACCACAAATGGCAAAGAATTGAAAGCATTTCGTGGCTGAGGCCAAATGATTGTGTTGCTGGCCTCAGGAAAATGAAACACTGAACAACAAAACCCATCATTTGGGGCCAAAGATGCCTTGTGCAGCCCCAAGCTGAAACAGTTTTGGTTTGTTTGATCCTTTGGAAAAAAATATCACAGACACATTTAAGAATGGGGTATTTTGGAATGAAGAAAAAAAAAGACTAAAACTTTGTTTTGTTTTCCAAGTTTTGACCAGCTCTTTCGTTTGAAACTGTTTCGCAAATTTGCCTCAAATCATTTTTGCCAAAGGAAAAATTACAATGTGCCTGGCTTTAACTGGTTTTGTGTGTGTGTGGGGATGGTGGTTTCCATGGTAATTTCCAATTATATTTATGATATTGATACAATGATACAATGATATTATTCCAAAGATAATTAAAAATTATCATTGACTTTTTTGCTCTTGGCCAGAGTGCAGCGCAGAACGAGCTCAGCACACTGGCCAGCAGCACATGGAGCTGAGCAGGTACTGGGACAAGATGAACTCAGATATACCAATAGCTATATCTATCTTACCTAAAGCACCACCATGCTGTGCAACCCGGACATCCGCTCTGCTCGCTGCCGACCTCTGGAGTATGCACGTGCCGTGAGTGCCGTTTTGCAGGTGCAGACCTTGGAAAGGTGCCTGTGGTCACGCAGGTCGGTGGGTGCAGCGGGAGGATGGCGTCCGCACACGTTTAGCCATTTCTTGTAAGTGCTGAAACAAATGCAATTATTCACGTAACTGGGGAAAAGCAGCTCCCTGCTGTTTCCCCCAAAAAAGCAGGCAAAACAACCCACTGCAACCATGTATTAAAGAAAGGCATTTGTCATCCCAGTCCCACACTGAGAGTGTGCGGAAAGTCTCTCACTGGTGCCAGCCCCACGCTTTCTCCAGAAATGCTGGTGCAACAGCACAGAAGATCAAAGGACCTTCTTTTTTTCCTTGTTGTTAAATAAAACACACATGCCCAAAACAGTGAAATCTCTGAATGCAAACTAATCATGTGGAACAGCCCAGCCGTAGCCTCTTTCCTCAGCTGCGTTCGAAGAGGGTCGATCACAGCTGTGATGAGGTGTCTAGTCCACCTGGCTTTCCCGTCCTCACCTCTCCTTGCATCGCTCCTTGGCAGCTCATGGAGCTGAAGGTCGGTGCGGCGGCAGCAGGAGCAGCATTGCTCTTTGCTCCACGGCTTTGCAGCATCTCACTTCGGCAGTAACAAACATGAAGTGAAATCTCCTTCAGCTGACAACTGAAAATGTGAACCAAGGAGCTGCTGTTTGCTCATATACCTGTTAGAGGACACAGGACAGAGCACAAAAACACTGCTTTTAAGCACCTTGTGTGCTATTGGGTCCCTTCTAATTGGCGCTGGCTCCTGGCAGAACCACTGCCGTTTCTCCCCCTCTCCAAGCTTCCTTCCTCTGCTGTGTTTTTCTGTATCTCACTTTCTTTCGTTTTTCCCATTTGCTTTTTTCCGCGGAGCCCTTTCCCACGGGAGCGTGTACCTGCTGCGAGGTGGAGCCAGCGGGGAAGCGTCCCAGCACGTGAGGAGCCCTGCTCTCCTGAGGGCTTCTCCAGGTGGCCCGGCCCGCTCTACGCTGGGTTTCTGCACCCGGCCCCGAGCGCACCGTCCTCCAGGATCAGGGGCGGACAAGGCTTCCCGGAGCAGCTGGTGCTGAGCGTGCCAACAGTTAAACCAGAGCCACCAGCATGGGAAAGAGTGAAGATGAGAAACTGTCCCTTCCCGGACAGAGCGCGAGTTGGCGTCAGCTCAGCTACCAGCGAGGGAGCTGCTCCAGGCCTTGAAACAGAGACCACAAAGTTGCCTCTGTGTCAATTGGATTAACTCCTTTATAGCTTTTATAGCTTTGTTTTCAAGCTCAGCAACAATCAATAGCAGCAACATACTAACTTATTTTTTGCTTATTTTTCTGTAGTTCTATATAACTTTAATACATGTGAGCTTGCTGCCAACACCAACGACCAGGCAGTCAAACCTGGGGAGCTGCTAACCTCAACTTCAAGAATTTGACCATCCAAAAATCCAGAGATTCCTTTAAAAGTCATGAAATCTTTAAGACTAACACACTCTGTGGTTGCTTTCATTTGATTTTGTGGTTTTTCAGCCTTCCACATACCCCAGAGTCACATTTTCAGACTTTTCTCTGCAACCACAAAGGTAAAAGCATTTTTTTAATTACAGCTTTTATTACTTGTTCCAGGAACTGGCACTGTCAGTCAATATTTGGAAGTTCACAGTAGGTTTGTTGCAGACAGCAATACTGGACCAGCTCTATTTACAGAGGAATTCAAATTGTATTAAGTTTATTCCTATTCAGCTAAATCGATGTTGTCATGCATAGGGTCAACTAAAGTCAAAGCTGAAAGATGAGCTTATGGTCAGTTCTTCCTTGAATCAGGGCCTGATATCTTGCCTGTCACTGGCCTGTATTGCTATTACTGGACAAGCCCTGCATCAGTGCTGTGCAATTTGTTGCAGTTCATGTTTTTGTACGTATTCACAGCACCACATATGCTATACGCTTAACAGTTCACCTGCTATATGGCTAACACAAATACCTAGATGGAAAATGATACATTCCAAAAAAAGGGAAAGTTTTAGGCAGATAAAAACTTTCATGGGTTTCAGCTGATCTCTCATAAGGAGGAAAGCACATTATCTCAGAAGTGCTCAGTGTTACGAGGAAATGGCCTGAGTTAATCATGGATCAGATCTGGATATGTCAAGTCTTGGCCAGCAATAGTTGCAGTGGAGCAAAAGTCCTTTCCCGTTGCACAAGGGAGCACGCACAGGGAGAGATGCTGGTGTTGTGGCCTGACATAAATCAATGCCAGGAACTTGAATTTAAGACTTTGCTTCAGTGATGAGTAATCTCTTTGCATAATTCCCCTCTGGATGTTTTGGATCCAGCAACATGTTGTTTCTCCTCTAGTGGCAGATTTTGGAAGGGCTTTCATATTAATTTGTGTCAAGTCTAGTTGGGCTTCAAATATGTCTCAGTAAAATGAAAAAAAAAAGCTCATATTTGGAGACTTAGACAAATATTATACAAACGTTTTTTGGAAGAATGAGTCTTTCTCATTTTAAAACATATGTGTTTCCCCCTTTGTATCTTCTGTGGTTTTGTTTTTCTGCAAACTTCTTAGCAAGTGTGTTGCAATGAACTCCTTTTTCAAGCAAAAAGAGCAAATACTTTCAGAAAGTTAAGTTTTCAAACAACATATGAGTTGCTTCTTCACACTAAATATCTGATTTATGCATTTATTATCTCTCCTGTGAGGGCACCATAGTATTGGCCAAGACTGAGAAATCCAATAAAAACAGGTCCAATCTTGCACACCAAATTCTGCCGATGATCTACTTACTATGAGCTACAGCCCCAAAATTGTTCGCACAAGGGTTTGGTACAATGACTCATCTCCAGGGAAGTTATCATCTGCTCAGGAGGATTTTGGTGGGAAGGATGAGGGGAGAGAAGAGGAAAAATCTGTCAAATGCACATTGCAAATGATTCATCCCCTTCTGACTTCCAGACAGCTAACCCAGCCATCTGCCACCATGATTTTAGAAGAGGTAGTTTATGTCCAAGCCTTTCCAGCTACAAACACACACTGCAGGAACCGAGGGCTGAACAGAGCAGCTCATGACTATGTGAGTGAGGAGGGATTTCTGAGCCTGCTCTGCCCTGAATGCTGCTCCCGTCCCGCTGCCTGCGGTTTGGTTTTGGACCAGCTGTGAGGAGAAGCCGGACAGTGATGGGGCTGCCGGAGACATCACAGCTCCTTCATTCCCACCTCGCTGACTGTTGGCAGTACGTCAGCAACCACGAACCGGGCGCTTCCAGCCATTCCCCCTCGGAGGAGTCGGTCCCTCTGCAGAGATGCGTTATCACCCGGGATGTACCTCGAGGAGTCTTTCCTCTAAAATCACTAAAGGTGAAAACTGACATAGCTTAAAGGGCCAACACAGGGTCTGTGTTGTTTAAATCCAATAAAAACACTGAAAAATAAATCTTATGTTGTGTACCAGCCTATGCTGATGCTTTGTACAGGAGGAATTTTCTCCCTAAATTAATTTGTAGGAGGACCAGCTCAACACACAACCTTTTCCAGCTGATTTCACCCCTGTTTGTGCCTGGAAATGCACAGCCAGCAGCGGGCTGCTCAAACTGCACGGGCGGCCTCCAGGTCCGGTTCCCGTCCGAGGAACGCTGCCTCATCCTCGTTAGAAACAGCTCCGCCATCCTGCGTTTTATTTCTATTAATCGTATGCTCCTGAGCACCTTGATTAGAAACCTGGAGTTTGGAGCAAAGAGCTAATTAAACCGACAGCGCTGCAGCACCGCGATCCGTTGCGAAACCATCTGGCTTGCATTTGTCTGGATTTTTAGGAAGTGAAAGCGGGCAGCGCTGGCCGGGGAGAGCGAGGTCCCGAAGAGGTGGTGGCGGTTCGCTGGCGTTGTGCTCCCTCGGTGCTGCCCCGCACGGGGAACCAAGCACCCGCTGGAGAACCCGCCGCCGGGCGCGCGGGCCGTGGTAGGTGCCAGGCGGCCCACGAGCAGCTCGGGGGCAGGAGGCGTCCGGTGGTGTCCGGGTTAGGAAGCTCTGTGCTGCACCGGCACCGTCCCCTGCGAAGGGGCGAGGAGGTAGAAACGGGAGAATTGGCTTGTGACGGGAACAGCCCAGAAACACCGACCCAGGAGGCTAGCGTTCAGGCAAAAATTATTTGAGCTCTTAGTTGCAATCAGGAAGAATATTTTTTTTCAACAGAATCACAGTGCTTGCTTAGTATTTTTTACTTACGAAATTTAACTCAGGTCTTAAATTATGCAGGAAGAGATCTTCGAGAGCGAGAGACACAGATCAGCTGCTCGGGAACTTGCTGTGCTGTGCTGCACTAGCCCGGGCACATCGCTGCCCTTGTAAAATCACAGCTTGACGCAACGCAGAGGAGACCCTGCGCTCAACTGAGAGCACTCGCGTCTCCCGCTGTACGCGCCTCTCCTCTGAAGTCAGCTGGAGTTTTGATTTGGTGCTGACGCTTGTTTGTCAGAGAGCAGCTTGGCATGAAAACCTTCCCGTCAGGTTGAGAGAGCGGCTAGATCTGGGCAGGAGACAGCTTTCCTCTCGAAACCCAGATGCAGTTTGTTTTGGCAAAACAAATACTTGTTTTTGCAAATAAAAAAAAAAAAACTGAACAATAAAGTCTTGGTCTGTAGCTATCAAAAGGCTTCATTTAGTCAATTAAAATATGTTTGATTTGGATTCAATCTTTAAAAACAAAACACAACAAATCAGTTCCCCGTTTTTTTTCATTGTGTCTCACAGTCCTGAAACTTTTCCCTCCAAAAACATCAAAAGGGAGCAAGGGCTTTTCAGGTTGAGAGATCCAGCAGAAAACAGCCCTGTTTCTCAGTGAGTTTCATGAGGCAGAAAAGTTTGTCAAAACTCCTAGCGACGACTCATTATTGCTAATACCAACGGTCTTTAAATCACCACCTATCAGCGTAATCAAATCACAGATCTAACTCGGCATTAGGAAACAGTTCCCTGTACTTGATATTCTTTGTTAAACAAACCAAAACCAAAAAGACATCAGCCGTGCATGTTAATTGTTAACCGCACTGAGCAAATAGCTTCTCCCCTTCCCGCGTGTGTGGGCACAAACAATGGAAACCTTTGCGCAGCAAGAGGTCAGGTGTTTTATCGGTCCCTGATGTTACCAGAAATGACATCGTTCTTGCCACTTAGCTTCTTGGATTTTGACCTCCCAGCTTAGAGACCGCAGTCACCATTGCTTAGATCAGCAATCCTGGGTGCGAGCCAGCCGTGAGGAGATTTTAGATCACAGTATCACATTGCTATGGCTATTGGACAACTGGACAAACTATTCTGATGATTAAGCTACGAGGCTAACTATGCAATCCATGGAGAAAGAGGCTCCTTTGCAGGGCACCTTAGGGGTTTAGGTGCTCTGAACCACCCTCCCATACAGCCTGTGTAGACACCTACACCAGTCTATGTGGTCCTTTCCCGATTTTGGCCACGCCACTTCCAAGCACTTCGGATCTGCAGGTGAAAAAAGCAAGCTGAAGATTACAGTTCATTCTGCCATTTGCCATAGTTATATTGAGGCCATTCGAAACTGCTGTATTTGAAACTCAGAGAAGAAACCTAAACTGAATGGATTAGTTAATGCTCTTTAACATCACTTAACCACTGCCCTGTGTTGCAAGAGCGTCTTTTGGCCCCAAGCAATTTAATGCCTTCACTCGCAGCAGCCTTCCCCACGCGCTTGCGGCAGCGCTACCCTGCCTGTTCCCAGGAGCCCTGAGACCCGGCACAGGGTGTTTTGGGAAGGGTCTTTGACCAGTTTGGGGGCAGTTTTGCCCATGGTGGTGATTTAGCTCAGGGACTGCAATCCAGACTTCCTCTTTATAGTCAGCACTAAAACCAAACCATTTACAGGATACGTAATGCTTCCTACTTCTGTTTTGGTCAGGTCACACTTTTTTCCAAAGAGTTGATTCATAACAACTTTCCGTTGTGCTGTCCATCAACCCTTCTGACTAATAACCATTTTTCCACAGTTAAAAATGAGGAATGGAAGAAAAAAGTCTACCTTAGTCTATTGATATAAGTTAATATAAATAGATTATGCTCTATTTTTATTCTTTGCTGGATCCAAGCCTAACAATCTGTGAAGGTAAGATAAATTTACAGCTAAAGTTACTAATATCTTACCAAACAAATAATTGGAGACTATGAAAACAGGTGCATAAATAATGACTGGGAAGAAAATAAATATCATAAGAGTGGTAGTTTTCTATTATCACTTTTTAATGTGACTAGCTCATCCAATATTATAACTGATATTGAATATCTTACTTAAAAAAGGATTTTGACCATGTTACTCAATAGACTATGTTCTTTTTACCTTCATTCAGCATTCAGGCTGAATTAGATATCTTTACAATCATTTAACTAATAAATCACTGCAATGATAAATTGCTCAAAAAATGCTTTGTTATCAGGTAATAAGCCAGACTTTCAGATGCAAACCAGGGTTTTATACCTGACCTTTACAACACTGCAGGAAATTCTCTCACATGGTTATAATACGACGATATAGCCACATCTCTGAGACGAGCCCCGTAGTAACACATGGCTGTTTGGCTGTAATGTTCCCCACAAGAAACTCTTCATGTAAAAATCCCTTTGGGATTGTTCTAAGAAAAAGGTTTGTCCAAGAGATTGGGGTATTTTCACTACCCCAACAACGAAATGGAGGCGGGTGACTCACATGTGTCGTGGCTCTAGAGAGGCCCACGCTGCTGCGAGGGTGGTAAAACCTGCTGGAAAAGGACAACCTCCTGCTGTATCAGTATCTGCTGAATCAGGGCCTTAGGACTGACTGGTGGAAATGAGTGATTTGAAAAGTGCAAGCTCAGTTTATACTTCTGCTAACTGACACAGCGCTGCTCTTGCTTAATACAGAAACTCATGAGCTGTGGGGTATCTTTCCTTCTCCATCTTAAAACAAATGTGGATATCTATTCTTGTGTGCAGTGGATGAACCCGTGCTGCTGATTTTCACGTATTTATTGTACTTTTCCCCCACACAGACTATTCCTAGAGAGGATCTTTGGGAGCTGGAAACTCTAATGCCATGGGAAGAACATTATTTCCTGTCCACCAGCACGTGGTGGACATGGTGAACCTGGTGAAGTGGCATTCCTGTACAACAGCCCTGCAAAGAAAATGTATGAATAGTAAGATCAAATGAGGAATTGAGGTAAAACAAATAAACAAACAAACAATGGCTGAGCTAAGTTGGCAATGAAGAGGCTAATCCTTCAGGACAAGAGGAACTGTTGCTCTTTTTCTAACTCAGCTTTTAACTTCAGGTATAGGAAGAAAAAATTCAAGTACCTTAAATTCAAGCACCTTAGTAAAGAGGAGACACTGCCCCAGGCAAGAAGAAGGAAATGAGACTGCAGGAGTTTGCCATTGCAGTGGAACAGATAATTTGTAATTGATACTATCAAGAGATGACAAAGCACTGGGGTTCAGCTGAGCGGGATCCCAGAGTTTTGCAGGCTGAAAGAAATAGGAAAGCCTTTGGGAAAAATATTTAACATCTCAGTTCAAAGAAATGGAAAAAAACTGGAAGACAGCATGCCACTGCCCATAGAAGTGACAAAAGAGAAGACATTCAACGGCAAACATGCAAGCGTAATGCACACAGGAGGTAAAGGAACTCACACGAAGGGCTGCGCTAACATATTGAGGACATGATAATTCTAGTTAAGGAGAGCGCTAATCCACATGTGTGTGAAAATATCTGTGTAAGATTACTGGCAGTTCCCCAGCACATCTCCTCCTCCCCCTGTGCTGGTTCTGGTTACAGCTCGCTCCTGGAGATGTAAGCTGGGAGGAAAGTGTGAACGGAAAAACTCTGCAGCTTTCTTAGCTCTGCACAGCCCAAATACTCTTTCTCATGGTCTTTGCGATTGGTGATGGCACGGGGAATACAGGATGCAGAGCTAAAAAGCTTTGAAAGACCACAGAGGCAAAGGGGTCAAAAAAACAGCCACTGTCCTCATACTAATGGCTTTTTGCCACTGTGCTAAATGGAAAGTACAGTCTGTCTTCACAAGTGTGATTACCATAACATTACAGCACTAGGTACTGCACAAAGGAGGAAGAAATGCTGATATCCATTGAGATGTCTAACTGCGGCAAGAGGGATTTTACTCCCTCTGCCTTGAAGCCTCAGTCCTCAAGCACAGAAGCTGAGATTTCTGCCCTTTGAAAGACTGCTTTGAAGAGCGGTAGCTGAATAAGGTGAAGATGTCAGGTGTGTACTGCAGAAGACTAGCTACAAGTAGGTGTTCCCAAAAAGCGTAGTGTACTCTCCTAATAGGCTGAATTTATTTTTCCATGGATGGATTCCCTGAGATCCACAGTGTGAGTATTTAGGCACATAAAATTCTGGGCACAGAAAACGAGCAAGTCAGTTGGGAGTCTTGACACCGAGCAAGCTGCATGGTTTTGTACTCTACTCCCCAGCAATGGCACCAAGCAGCTTTTTTATTTAACCCAGGGGAGCTCTGTACACTTCAGGGACAAGGGGAAAAGAAGGTAAGGAAATAAATCTGTTTGTCATTATGGGGGCAATAGGCATCAGATAAATTCATCCATCTCATAGGATTTCTCTCATCATTGTTTCTACAGATTTATCTTTTTTCCTTCTCCACTATATGTGTATAAAGAGGAACAGCAGAATGATAAAAGATGACATGCAAACCAGCTGAAGTACAAATGAAATGGACATGGTATAACGAACAAGCTCTTCAGGATTGTTTAGGAGCAAGATTTTTTTTGTTTAAATAAGATGGAGCATTTCAGCATAGCATGGGACCATTTCTGTCCATGAGGCTCTACAGAGATATTATGTAGGTGGACTGGAATTATGAGGGGGGACACCTCAGGCATTAATAATAGAAGAATTAAAATAATGTGTGTAAAATTAAAATAAACAAAAGAATACTGACTAACACTATTTAAAAAATGTGGAGCTGTTCTAGAAAATTTAAAAAGAAGCAGGAACTGATGGAAATGAAAGAACTAAGCTTTGAATTGAGTAAACGATGCTTACTTGATTACACCCATATGCAGTCACTGATGAGCTCTTGAGCAGAACTGATGAAAAATTGGATTGTTTACATCTATTAAACCAAGCAAATGGGAATCTGAGCTGAATGTGCCAAAAAACCTTGAGAATAAAAATGCTAGCAATAATTGTTACATTTGATGTGTCAATGGCATGCCAGCAAGGATTCTGCATCAAATTCTGACCAATGGAAAAACGTTGGGTATGTGAAACTGTAATATCACTTATCTACTGAGCAGGCCACCTGATGACTGACAACTTTAATTTTAGCGTGAAATTGGCTGAGTAGCTGTTGAAACATCCATCCCTTTCGACAGGGATAGTAGTCTGCAGATATTTACCACCAGAAACTTCCAAAGTCAACCTCCTGCCCTCCTCATGCTCATTTCAAGCAGCGATAAGAAAGCCTTAACCCAAACCACAGCTGTGCCCAGTGAGCAGGACAGTGATCTGCTCATGGAGCGGTCAGCACACGTTATTCCCAGCTCCGCTGATAGAAAGGCCCACGTTCCCATGGGAAATGCAAGTTCTGGGGCATTGTGTACCCAAAGGACAAATTGTGGTCCTGGAGATAAGGGTGTTTATTTGATGTTTAATAAAGAATAAAAATGTGAATCAGGAAGGCAGGTTTTTAACCAGAGCCCTTTCTTGTGTTCTTCACAGCTAAAAGTAAGCCCACTAAAAGAAAGGGATTGAATTTACTGCTTAGTTGTATGTATGTGATCTTGCACGAGAAAGCTATGAATATAATCTAGTAATGGGAATATACTGCAAGTCACCTCATCACCTTGTGGCATCTACCTCCATCCTACACAGAAAGTTATCCTCTTGTCTTTTTAGAATAAATACTAGCTGAGATAGAGAACAGCCAAAGTAATGTGACTATTAGACATGTACTATATTAATAAATGCTATATGCTATTACTAAGTGGGGTGAGTATTACTGTGCTCTCCTTCCCGGACAGAAGAAATATCTTAGTCTGGAAAAAGCTGGGCATTGCTGAGCTAGGAGAAAAGCGTATCTTATTTTTAAGATGCAGTCTCACAGATGTAAAGGCATGAGATGGTTCTAAACCCTATTGCATTTGAATGTCTTAGTTTATTTAGAAACTTCATTAGTACTTGCAATCATTTAATTATTCTGATTTTGATATTTGCCATCCACTTTGGGTTGAGGGAGTGTTTACAGCTAAACAACAATTAAAACATAAGCCAGAAAGCAAATCCCCAAATCTTTCCAAACCAACCTTGAATTCTGAGCTACTTCCTCCAGAACTGTTTCCTAGCAGAGAAACCACCTTCAGTTCCAGAGATTTTGCCAGAGCACCACTTGCAGATTGCGCTTCCCCTCCAGCTCTGTATTTGATCATACTAAGGGTTCCCCAGATTGATCCAGGCACTTATAAAATATTCAGATTCACAGTGAAAAAGATGCCCACAGGATACCCCTCCATTCGCTTGCAAACATGGACGTTCTACCATCTACGGCTGAGGAATCAATACAGTTCTTCCATAGGGAAAGTGATGACATTAAAAAAAAAAAAAAAAAAAAAGGATTCATCAAAATAAAAAGCTTTGCTATGAATTTGTGACTTTTAGGATCGTATTTGCCATTGTGCTCCTGCTGTTGCAGCTGCCTGGTGCCCCAAAGTAGTTGTAAACCTTACCCAAGGCAGCTCTGGAGTTGCTCTGCTGTGGCAAAGCAGACCACGGGATGCTAATGGTGTTTAAGTTTCCTCAAAATGCCATCTAAACAACTGCCTAAGGGAATGGTAAAGTACAGATGAAGCCTGAATGCTGCATTGACTTTTGGACTGCAACAGAAGGCTTCCATGGAATTGAAGGATTACTGCTAATTTTTATTCAAAAAGGAAAAATAGAACTGATGAGTATAACGTACACCTAGAGCATGCTGAACGCTGCATCAGCCTAGAGTCTATTAGCACAAAATTAATTAAAACGCCTTGGCACTTAGGCTTTTGCTACCGACACTACTAGAGCTAATGCTGGCCCACTTTCTGTTCTCATTACAATCCATGTCAATAGGACGGACACATTTTAAACCATTTCCTGCTCTTGTTGCAATATTTGTCAGTAGCAGGAGAAAAATGCAGTGATGAATTATTCTCTGGTGCAGATTATAACTGCAACTTAATCTGATGAAAAATAAATAACTCCTCCTTGTGATACAGTCAAGAGACTTGTTTCATGGTGCTGTGAAACAATGCTTTGAGTTGGCGTGTTAAGTGAGGATCGAGTGAACAGCCATAGCAATTGTAAGGACATGCTTGGTTAAGCTTGGGCGGCTCTCGCACCCCCATGAGTTTGCAACAGTCTGACTGTCCTGGGACATACACCCAGTGAAGTGATCTCTCCACAAGAAAGTGGTCTCTCTTTCCAGAATCAGACATTCAGAGCAGAAATTTCATTAGTGTTTTCTTAAGACTCCCTTCCTGAAAAACAAAATACAAAATCAGTGCTGACAGCTCCCTGTGCCAGTTTAACAGCGGTCAAGGGTGACTCTTGCAGACCAGAGCCCCAGACAACTGTGAGACCTTCCTGCTGGAAGGTGCCCCCAGCATCAGCCTCTCATGCAGCTGGGGGTCTCTTGCTTTGGAAAACCAAGCAGGAAAGGTAGACATGCACAAAAATGAAATGAAATTAAAACTAGCCATTTTTTTTGTAAACTTCAAAAACAAAAAAAGAGGTTCAGCTCATATTTTGGGGTGATAATTTCGCTCCATTAAAAAAGGAGTGAACCAGAGTAGGATCTCTTTGCCAGAAAATACTATCTTCTGACCTATGATGGTCTAAGACTGTCAAAACCCCAAAGGGCTCGTGCCTTCTGAAGTCTGAGAGCAAGGACCTGCACTGACATGGCACGCAACGGCAGACTGTCCGATATGGGTATGTTCTCCGAGCTCCTTCGGCCTCGGCAGGGCGATGCCGCTGCCCAGCTCAGGCTCCATCTGCAGCACGACCGTTTTGACAACACCGAGCTCTGTGCATCTGCACAACACTTTAAACACAACTCTTGAGGGTTTATTAGTGCGGCCGTGTCACCGAGAGCTGATTAATTATCAAGGATTCCTGCATAGCAGCTAAAGGAAGCGAAACGGGCTTTGAAGAACAGCATCATCCGTGCCAGTCATGTCGCAGAGAGCTAATTATTGCTGTCTATGTCATTGTTGTTACCGTCAGAGGGGAAAAGTTGGCATTTCTCCAGCTTCTGGTACTTTAAGGTAATAACGAAGAGTGTCTCAGCATGCAGCATGTTAGAAGGAGAGGTAATGTGCTTGCTGAATATTGTGTTGAGTTTTTGATTTGTGTCAGCAAGATCTGCTAATTCATAAAAAAGGGAAAAAAAAGTGTCATCGGGACTTATTTTACATACAGTTAGACAAGGGTAAATCACACTGCAGAAAGAGTGACTGGAGCGATGGGTGCGAGCAGCAGGTCTCCTCTGACCTGGCAGGCTGTGAAGGGGTCCGCGGAGGTGCAGCGAGACCTCCTGCTCAGGCAGACCCCTCGAGGACACCCGCCAGCCTTCCCGGGAAAGGCTGCTGCTTTATTCCTGCTGCTCCTCCCTTTGCACAGACCCTTCCCGACTCTGTCCTCGCCAGCCCACGCTTCCCGTTTCTGCCCGGCTCCTGCTTCCCCAGTGCCCCAAAGCGTCCCACAGCTCTGCTGATCCCGCGGTGCCGTTGCGGATAATCTCGCATTACTTGTGCATCTCCCCTCGCCTCTTCTGTCACGTTCGTAAAACAGGCTCTGACCCACAATCTTGCATTTGCCCTTTAAAAAACAGTCTCAAAATCCACTGGAATTCTGCTGGAATTAAACACTGGTTTCCCAGGCACAAGCAAAAAAGGAAAACAACCCAAACCTGATCGGGCCGTCCTTCTCCGGCCGGCGTGCTGCGCCCCTGGGGCTGCGCGGGCTCCCTGCTCCCCGGCGGGGCGAAGGGCACGCACAGTGCTCTCCCGCGCCGTGGCCGGGCTCGGGATTAGGCGCGGGATTGGGCACAGAGGTGAAGTAGCACCGCAGGGCTGGAGCCTCTGTCCTGGAGTCTGGGAGGCTGCAATGTGTATTTCGATACCATGAAATCCCAGAATCCCTCATAAAATATTAATCGGCTTTTTAATGCCTCTTCTTCTAATTTTAAAATTCAACCCTAAATAATTTAGCAGACTTATGAAAAACAGAAGGAAAAATAAAACAAGTCTCCAACAAACAAAACCCCTGTCGAGGCTGTCGCACTGCTGCTAAATTCAACTTGTCGAAGATTCCCGTCCCGTTACTTATTTCTCGTGTGAGATTTATACTGCACCCGTTACTTGTGGGCAGCGAGCCCTGGCCTGAGTCTGCCGACGGGCAGGACCATGCCTATGAGACGCGTGATCGAGTGCTCGCAGGCTGGGGAAAAAGCAGGTGCCAGGCTGGGATACCCAGTCCCACCACCACGCGTCACCCTCCAAATGCCCCAGATCCCACCTTTGGAAGCCACGGCAAACGCTGACTGCCCAGGAAAGCCGGGCACGCTGCTCCTGCCCGGACACCAACGTCCCTCTTGCCCGCGCGTGCGCTTTCCAGGGGCTCTTGGGGCTCTTTCGGCACCTGCTCTGAACTCCTACAATGTCACACACCTGAAGGCATCTGGAGACGGAGAGTTCAGGCCTCTCCTCGGGACTCTTCTGTAATTAAAGATGAGTGCCTAATCTCGTCTGAATTTGTGTGACATTCTGGAGCCTTGTTACAGTTTTTCTATGCTTAATGGAAGAACCACAGTAATAATAAATAAATAACTGAAGAACCAAATTAACTGAAGAATTTAAGAATTATTAAGAACCTTCTCTCCTTCCTTGCACAGAAAATGCTACCTCTTCCCCATGAAAACATTCCCAAGTGCCTTTCGTAGACATTTATCAATATACAAAAAGACTGACTAATCTTAAAGATGAAATTAAAGTATAAATTTCTATAGCCATGTACCTAGCTTGCAATAACCAAGCGAATTCTGCCTCCATGCTTTGTTGTCACTTAGGGCTGCTTTTCATGTGTTACTCTTCCAAATGCAAACTTGATTCACCTCTTGCTGTAAAAATACGGTATGTCTCCTGAAATGGTAAATATGCTGGCTAACTTTCCCGATTTAATTAACTTTTCCCAAATGGCCTTACTTAAATAGACTTCAAAGTTCAAAAGACAAAAAAATGAACAGTTAAATTTTAATAATGCACTCTACAAAACTGGGAAAAAGAGAGTTTTCATTATCCAGGGTTGAAGTCATGGAAACTCCAGCGCCTAGCAGCTGTTTTGCCTTTTATAACATAAATAATTTAAAAGTTAATTGTTGTGCATTATTTGGCTAAAAAAGATTATGACTCTAACATTTGCATTTATTTATCAGTAATGGTGAAATAGCTCTTCCTCTGCATAAATATATTTGGAAATTCATTCACCCTGCTAACAAAATCACAGAGTAGCTCCTCTCTAATGCTACTATTTAACCACTGAGAAATTACTCCATTCTGGTGCATGATGAGAAATGTCTGCTCATTACCAAGCCATTTTGGTGATTTTTCTGAGTGTACTTGCAAACCATTAAAAAAGCATATTTTGAGGATGATCTCTGAGAATAACAACACCATTATATTGTGCTCAAGCTAAGTGGAATTTCTGGGTTGTATCTTCAAGGAGCAGGAGATGTTTCCAATGCCCTTCATTTGTCTGAAGAAGTCAAACGTCCCTGAAGCAGTCTGGATCCAGGGGACAGTGCTATAGCACTTCAGAACCACAAGGCATTTAGCTGCACAGACACTTGTCACATCTTAAAGGACTTCACAAGCTCCAAAGACATGAGCCACTCAAGACAGTCAACGAGAGCAGTTCTACTGATTTTGGACTGTGGGGTGACCATCAACACAGAATAGCTCTGGAGTTACCAGGAAGAGACTGTGTCCAGGGAGATCGAGGTGCTACTCTACCTTTACATTAAAGACCACGTAGAGCACATGGGCCTTAGATGAGTCCAATGTGGGGCAGGGTATTAAAATAGTTAGTACTTCTAGACTGTCCTGGGACTAAACCAAGCCCCATCATCATTTTTGAAGTGCAAATCCTCTGCAAACACTTCACACCAACCGACCAGGAAGTGCAGTGCTCAGCTGACGGGGCAGTCCTGCCCCAGGAGAAACCTCCCTGATCTTCTCAGCTTTTACAATTACAGCCTAAAATCCCACCCACCATTAATTATGTGGAATTTGGATGTATTCACTTCTGAAGAATGAAGGATTGATTTAGCTTTCCAAAAACACAAGTGTGCGATCCTACAAGTCCCAGGAGTTCACACGCAATGGTTAGATCACTGTCACTGCAGCGAAGGTTTGGAAGGGAAAAAGAATCATTCAGGATTAAAAAGCAAAATGTCAACTCTACAGGGATTAAATGGCACAGAAAATTCATCTGCTGTTTTAAATCTAGCAATCTTGTAACATAAAGCACCCTTGAGAATCTAATCAGAGCAAATCTCTTTCAACTGTTGATAAAAAAAAAAAAAAGAAGAAAAGAAGAAGGGACAGGAGCAAAAAGAATTGTTGCATCTTCTTTCTTTTACCAAGATGTACAAGGAAACCCAGAGAAGGTGGAAAGTTGGAGTTTCAAAGAAAGTAATTTTGGTGCTCAAATCCTACAGACCATTTAAAGGCCTATGCCCTTTTGAACATCCCTCTGAAGCAAAAGAGAAAGCACTGAAGGCCATGATCCTGGCATGTAGATACGTAAATTTACAAAAATTCATAGCTCTGAAAAGTTCACGAGTTCAAAAGGATGGCCACATCTGTGACACACTTGATAGATCTGTGACTGCTTGCACATGGCGCATAACATTTTCCACTGCTACACGATGTATGGATCTGTACGTTTTGCAGAAGTCTGATGAGTTCAGCTCTGACAGCAATTAGTCTCTCCACCTGACCATGTAGTAAGAAAAGCTACGTCACACTGAGCACAAAACTAAAGATTGGGTTTTCCAAGGTTCCTGATGCCTGTTCAGGCACGTCTACAGGTTTTCAAAATGTGCATTAATCAGACTCCAAGGAGAACTGAAGTCACTGCAGAAAAATGACTCTCCCATCAGGTTAAGACTCTGCTGGGAGCAAATTTGTTGCTGTGTTTTGGGGGTAGGCATTCTGCCTGCTCTCTGAAACTAGGTGGCCCGAGCAAATTGTGCAAGTTAGAAGGTACCATGCAAGTTGATTACATGCCTCTGCAATAAAAGCTAGAAAATCTCAAGAATAATAAATGTCCATAATAAAACCTGAATCTCTTCTAGGGAAAAGAATAACCAATGACCTGCTGAACCTCTCAGGTTGGATATATGCGAGAGGTGGAAATCTGTCTATATGTAGACTGATGAATTACGATTAATAGCAGGGACTCCGTGTCAGGCTGTAAACTCCATTTTGGATGAGAATCTCTCCTGCTGTCTTTTCCCTCCTCACTGCGATAATACCCACAGAGGTGTCAGGAGACAATCTTGCCCCTGGCACAGAACTAACAAGGGTCATTAAACTCTGATGAACATCCATTTAAATAGATCTTTCTTAGTCAAAAAAGTTGGCTCCTGTCCAAGGCAACTGTTCCTGGACGCTCAGCTTGCTGCACTGGTCGGAGGAAGCTGGGCTGACAGAGTGAGACAAGGTAAAAACAGACAGGAGACAAAACCAAAGAGAGGACTTGTGTCCAAGAAATGTTCCAGGAGAGTCGAGGTAAAAGCAGTGCCACGGTTATCCAGACCAACAGGGGCATGATGGTCCCCAGGCGCAGCGTGGTGGGACTGAAACTCAACAGCCCGGACGTTCCCCTCCAAGGAAAGTGCTGCTCTACAGCACTCCCAGGGCAAGAACGTATATGAATAAAGTTAAGCTACATATATACATGTATGCACATATATATATGTATACACGTATATATATATACACAACTGAACCTGTTGTATCAGAGACAGAGTAATTGCCATATATCCATAGGCTTCGACCCCAGAGTACTGCAGAAACATAGAAAGTGTGATTCCCCAGCAATGAGGAGGTGCTGCTGAGGGCCTGGGGGGGTCTAACATCAGGGACCCTGAACATTAACATTCAGCTGATCTCTAGGAAGTGCAGCAAGGCAGCCCTGCTAAGACATTTTGGCCCAGAAAACAGGAAATACTAAATAAAATCCCTGTAAGTCAGTTGGCATTCCCCTGCATATTTAGTGTCTATAAAAGCACTTGCATGTGTTTAGTAAAGCATTTAATTAAGTAGAGTTGGGTGGTAATATTTGCTCAGCTAATGCCTCTTTATTGGCAATGGCTTTCACTTGTGCAACGCTCCCATCTCTTGTTTTTAAACGCCTGTGTTTTTATTCTTACACTGTGCACTTAGAAAGGATCCACAGTCATCTGAAAATGACTGGTATTCCAAAACCTAGGGAACAATTGCCTGCCTTCAAGATAACCAGTACTATTCTACTGGTTACAAAGAACACAGACACCCCTGGAATTATAGCTAGTCTGTAATCTGGTGCATTTCATCTTATATTTAAATGCTATATTTTCACTCCAGCAGATATATCATCAGTCTCGCCTGGTCATTCACAGAAGAACACTTCACTGTTCATTATCCGCCAACACAAATTACAATTGCAAGCGGAGCATTATCCTGTTATTGCTATAGAGAGAGCAAGCCAGTGAAAAGAGCCTTGAAATCCCAAAAGGTGATTTGGAGGCAAATTTAAAGGGAGACAATGCGTCAAGACTATCCATTATTTATGCTCAGCTACACTGACCTTTGAAAAATAATCAGAAGTCATACACAGAGAGCACTAAAGACCTGACCCAAACCTCACTGAGAAAGCTTACATCGAGTTTCAGTGAGATCTGGATCAAGCTCAACATTAAACTAATTTCTGGGTTGTTACAGTCTTTATCTTTGACTATCTTTCATGTTGCATCATAAGCCTATCAAAAGGTGTTGCGTTTTCATCTGGGGATATACACGAGCTGTACAGTAACTGTTAAAACCGAATCTCCATAATGATGAGAAAGAGCCTTGTCAAAGGCTGAGGAAGCCTGACGGTGTAGATCCCCTACACAGTATGGCTGCAGCATGTGCTCGCCCCTGCGTGTTGGAAGGATGATTTAGATTTAGACGATTTCTTGATTTTTCTACTTGTTTTACTTCTTGCCTAGTACTACTGGATATTATTTATTTTATGCCAGTTTTCAGTCCATGAACTAGAAGGATAATTCAGCTGATGAAAAAAAAAACAACAACAACCAAAAACCCCTTGTTTCAGCATCAGATGCAGGTAGAGTTTGTCTGGAGCCTGGAGAGCTAGTGGAAAGGATTAGTGTTGCTCCCCGGAGAGGTCCTAATTTGGGACACACTTTCCTTTTGCAGAGTTTCCTGTGCAAATGACACGATCCTTTGAGAGAGAGGATCTAAGCTACAAGAAAAATCTTGTTATGCCCCAGCTTCATAAACTGGAACTTCCAAAATCAACAGAGCCTCACTATATACGGAATAAACAGAAACACCATGAAGGACCTCACTGTCCCTTGTAGATTCATGAAGTAAGAGCGGGTACGGGTTTGCAGCTGTCAGGTCATTTGCTCCGGTCAAAGCTTCTGGCTCCATAAAGATCAAAGATCTCCATGCCTAGAGCCATTGCCTGGCAAAAACAAACTGGGAACTGTGGAAACGCAAGAAACCCTTTTGCATGAGTCAAGACATGTTTTAGATTTTTTTAACTAAGGGTTGGAAGTGAAGAGAGAAAGCCTAACATGTCCAATAAATTATATTTATTTATAATTATGCTTTATTTTAGAACCCACTTCACTTCTACCGAAATCCCTTGGCTTAGAAACACTGTATATTTTGCATAATACGCAAATGCTCACAGAAGAATGTAGTATACAAGAAGTAGCCAAGATTTTTTAAAGTGACTAATGATTTTTGAGTGTATAAATATAAATACCTTTAAAGGCGAACATAATTTTCACAACCCTTGAATAAACCTTTTCAGGTCTTCTTAAAGTAGATATTACACCACAGTGAAGAGGTACCCTTAAAAATCTGTGCCAGCTTCTCACTTTTACATTTAAAATGAAAGAACTTTTTTCTCCTCCATGAGGACTGTCAAGCCACTGTCCTACACTACGTAAGTCCCTGTGAGATTTTGCCAAACACCCTTACAAGGGCATGGTATTTTCTTAACATTATGTCCCAAACATTGTGCTAAACAGCCATGACATTTAAAAGCTGGGTTTTTTTTCCATTTTGCTTTTTTTTTTTCCCCTTAAAGGATAAAAACAAACAGCTATGAAAAAGTGTGCTGTAGTGAGCTGCTCATCCTCCTACCCCATGTGCATGTCTTTTGGGTAAAGTCTTCTCTGTTCTCTGCTCCAGACTTCATCCTCTGTTTTCTGCCTTCCGGGTTTTCACGCCAGTTCATGCATTTACTGTTTTTCCTTTTTTTTTTTTAAGTAGTTTCTTTTTGCTTTTCTTCTTCTATCACCAGTTATTCTCCCTATTTCTGTTTCTTGCTCCCAAGTAGTCTTTTTTGTTGGTCCTATGGTTTTGCCGCTCCCACATCTCTCATGCCTTCCTCTTACCCCACCTCTTTCCCTTTCCTGACCCTATTAATTTAAAATCTCCCTGTACTCCTCAGGTGGACTCTGAGATCCAGCATCTTCCACTCTGGTCTTTCCTCTTCTCCATCCCCTTCTAATCAATTCTCTTCCCTGGATCAATCATCTTTCCTCACAATTTCCCAAAATAATGTATTGGCTGCTAAATAATCCCATGCTCCATCTGTCTGACGTCAGTGACAACCCCCCGGAGGAGCTTCCTCGCTCAGCCATGAATCCATTCTCCAAGTTGTCTTCTGTTACTGGTCCATGGTATGCCACCGTCTTTGCTGCCACTCAGATGCTCTGGATGTGAACACCCTCTTCATCACCATCTTCATTCCACTTACTTCAGTAACACCTTCCTTCTCCCAGTTTTTTTCCCCCATGGCCAGGCTCCTAGTCCACCTGTATCACTTTGGCATTCCCAACACTTATTCCAGCTCACACTTTCATTCCTCAGTTTTAATAGTCATATAAGGGACAGGAATCAGCCAGTCCAAGATAAAAATAAAACAGAAATTTGGGGACGACTTGTGAAGCGTGAGGCTTTTAACAGCCATGAGCAATGATGTGCGGACGGCTGCTCTGCTCACCCGACATGACGACACATCCCCCAGGGCAGTAATTGAGGAGCTAATGTTGGCTTTGCAGCAGATTCATGTTCCTGGTCTCTGCCCAAAAGACATGACTAGGATATTATCCTCTCTCTGTGCCTTCAGATCTGGGCATACTAAGCAGTTGTTTTCCCTCCTGTTCAGGTATTAATGCAGCCTTGCAGACCACAGCAGGTGGTGATGCTGGAAGCGCGTGCGGAGGAGCACATGCTGCAGTCTCCTAGGACATTGTCTTTGCAGTCCAGCAGCAGCTGTTGAGTAATATTTATGCTTTTCCTGCTCATGCTAGATGGAGGGCTTTTTTAGAGTGTGGTATTGCTACCCTTGCAATATATCATCTGCTTTTGCTCCTTTTTTATTTGTTTAATCCTGCATTGCTGAATTTTCCATTCCCCCATGTCTGACCAAGTTCATTTCTGAATTCACACATGCTTGCGTCTGATCCCCCCTCCAACCACTGCAGCGTGCATACAATAGTGCTGACATGAGATGAGTGCGTGCAGGAGAGAGGAACAATGAAAATTAGGGAAAGGCTCTGTGACTCATTTATTTTTCACGTCTAAGCAAGCAGGTGGTGATGGGTCACAGGTTCCTTTTCTTTGCTGAAGCTGCTGTCTAAGTTCATGAAGAATAAAAGGGTGGAGGAATAAAAGAGAAATGAGAACGGCAGCTGATGACAAGGCCCTGTAACGTGGAATTTTTCCAAACCAATTTCTATAGACATATTTCAGAAAGGGATCTTCATCCGAGCACTTACGCACTCCAGGGATAATCAGTTTATTCCTCCATTAAGAGGCTGGACTCCTCCCCTCCCTGGCGCTCCCCAGAGTGCTCTGGGCTGCAGCCTCTCTGAGAAACCACACGTTTTTCCTGAGCACTGCAAGAGTTGCCTGTGAAAAACTCACGTGTGGTAGGAGCCACACGAAGGGCCGGGTCTGGGTGACGGCCCAGGGTCATATGCACAGACGCATCCGGGACTGAGAACATTAAAACTGCCCCGTGGCTCTGCGTAAGTGGGATATCGCTGCCAATTGTCAGAGACAGGCATCTCTTAAGAACAAAAAAAGGGAATAGCAACAGGCTCTTTTGAAGTTTGATTAAAGTCATGAAAAGGTGCAAGAGTAGTCTTTACTTTGTAGGCTTGTTTCTTGGGTATCTTTCAGGCTTTGGCTTATTTATTCAAGCATAAAGGACTGGGTTCTTTTGGGGTGTTT
Source organism: Dromaius novaehollandiae (assembly GCF_036370855.1). Classification (NCBI taxonomy): domain Eukaryota; kingdom Metazoa; phylum Chordata; class Aves; order Casuariiformes; family Dromaiidae; genus Dromaius; species Dromaius novaehollandiae. The sequence continues at coordinate 7,639,662 of NC_088111.1, read as the reverse complement.
TCTTGCCTTTTTTCTGAATATTTAAATCCAATGAATTTCCCGGGCTGATTTTGCAGAGAGCAAGGGAACAACGTGAGTCAATTCAATAAATAATTCCAGAATAAGTAACATACTATGCCATGGAAAATTGGATTTGTTCTTTCTTTACTGATGTGAAAGTCTGAAGTGCTGGGTATGTATATGTATGCTGTGCACTTGCAGGGTATAAAACCAGAACCGTATTATCTGATATTCCTGGAGGGAGCAAGGTTTTATGCCTTTTACCTCTGTCAAGTAAACCCAGCAGAAAGAGAAAGAGAGGGATTCTGCAATGCCTTTCTCTACCCTGAGTACCAATGTCAGGTCCATTTGCATGATTTTAATATTTCCCAATTTGATTAGAAGTGCTGGCAGTTGGGAAAAAATGTCCTTGGACTAATAAACACAGCAAATTTGATAAGGGAGTTATATAAAGAGACTTCATGCTTAGCCTCACAAATACCACTTTCACAGATATGGGACCCTTGTTTCGGCCTCTATATTAGTAAGTGAAATATGATACATATTTAGTTCTTTACGATGACTCTGTGGACCTGGACCGCTGTCTGGAATAGCTGAATCTCTGAAGCCTGCACATGAATTTGTTTCGGGTTGTTGTTTTCTTTTTTCTTTTTTGTTTTTACCAAAGCAAAAAACACTGACATGAACATAGCCTTGGGGACAGCAACATCAATTCTGCGTCTTGGCTCAATAACTGCTGTGCCAGGAGCTGAGACAGCAACACCAGTGGGAGATCTGAGGGCAATCTGAGGGAATCGTATGGCCGAAGGATTTTTGGGGGGCCTCTGCTGCGCTTCCCCCTGCCTGTATGAAAGCTCTTGAAATGTAAACTGAAACCAGCCTAAAACACAAGCCTTATATTTACTTCTCTGAGAATGTCCCAGCTCTTAGATCCATCTGTGCAAATCAGAACCCATGATCGCATAATACATGAAACCTTATTAAAAAGTACTAAGCTGTATTATATGCAAATTAGGGTTTCATTGTCTTTCATCTCATAAAGGCTAATAACATTACAGATGACAACCTTCTTATCAAAAATAGTTTCTAATGCAAATTGCCTTTGACTATATTTACAACGTCACTTTTAATCAAGAAAATTGCCAGGCTATTGCACTTCTGCAATCTACATTGCACACAAAAAATGTAATGAAGAGGGAAGTGGGTACAAGTGCTTTCAGCTCTAACTGGCTGCCCATTTCACACCAATTATTACCTATTTAGTAAGCTTACTTTTCTGTTCTGAGAAAAATGCTAGATATAAATGTACTATTTCCTCTGAAGGAGGCACTGTGCACGAAAAGCTTATTCCACTTACCAAGAACATTTGTCTTCGTAATTACACTTACTTTTCTCACTCCTATGCAATTAGTAAATACAAGCTAAAAATAGCCATTTCAATGCCCATATGGTCCATGATTGTTGTTCTATTATGTCACTTCTAGGTAAGCAGAGTGCTGCATTTCTTTGTAATTTAAAGACTTTATTCAGATGTGTTTTTATTCCCGCAGGTGCATTTTCCCTCGGCACATGCACTCTCCGCTCCACGTGCATCCCCTCCGAGGGCGCAGGTACCACCGGCTGCGCTGCGCCCTGCACGCGGCCCCCTGCCAGCATCCTCCAGGCTCGGCCACACGCCGGCATTGCCACGTGGCTGCTCCCTGGGCGTGCTGCGACCCAGCTTTTCAAACGCATATGCAGGTATTTGCCCTGCTTGGTTTCTTGTTTTTTTAAAGCAGCAAGTATTTAAAAGCAAACCGCTGGCACCAAACCTACCAAGGGTGGACGATGACCCATTTCCCAAGCGGGAACCACCTTGCAGCCCCCTCCAGTTTGTGATGCCTTTAAGAGCTCGCCCTGTCCAAATCCCCTGTCCACAAATGCTGCTGCTGCAGGCTCGGGCAGCGAGTCAAGGACGCATTAGCTCTCTGCACAGCCCAAACGGGGAAAGCTGCACTCCCAGCCAAAAGGAGGGAGCACCGACGCAAACGACTGCTACATGAGCTGTGCTGGGTCCCTTGGGGGCCTCTGCACGCGGAGGAACTCACCATGTCTTCCCCAACACTGACTGGTGCAAGACTATGGCTGGATAAAGTGAACTTACTAACCATTTTCTCTCTCCAGAATTAATAGAGTTTCTCCCCCATGGCCAGCTGCCTATTTTCACAAAAGGTGCAGGAACTCAACATAATTCCTTTGCCAAACGCAGCTCAAATTGGCCAGTGGGTTTAAACGTGTTAGCTAAGGACTGGCAGACAGACAGGCACAAAGGCAATGTGGATGCACAAACCTTAAAAGCTAGTCTAAAAAGATGGCATGAACACTAAAATGATGCAAGTCATAAAAATATTATTTCCTTTGCCCATGCTTATTCTTTTCTTCTAAAAAGACAGGTTCTCACCGTCTGAATGCAACTATTTCAGCTGGAGAACTAATCTGTTCAAATTTAAGCTTGTGCTTAAAATGCATCGAAGCCTGATTGATCACTGTCTTGAGGAAAAGAGCACGGCATAAAGGCAGAAAGCAAGGACGAGCGCCTAACCCCGAGGAACTCGGTGCCAAATTTCCATTGATTTAATTGGAGCAAGGGTCTCACTCCTGGCTTTTGAATCTCAGGCCTGATTTTTAGGCATGTCTATTAAAAACGGTAGCCCCTTTTGACTTCTGAAAGTCATATTGGAGCAGTTAGCCCCAGGAACAGGATCTCACCTCTAATATCACGAGAGCTGCAGGTGATGCTGCTCTTTCAGAGCCATGTGGGCTTCATGTAATGGAGGTGAGCAGTAGGCACAGGCCAAGGGCCTTCCCGAGCCCTTGGAAACAGCCCTGGAAATTTAAAGGAAAGATGCAGCACGTTTATACAATGTTGTGAAGGCTCTTGCAAAAGTCCTAGTTTATGACCCTTTGAAGCAAGCCTGGATGTTTGTTTGAAATAACCATGACTTATTTAAGGATATTCTTTTGCCTGTCGATGAGCGGAGTTGAAAGGAAATAGTGGAGGGCCTTTCAGTAAGAACCTGGAGCCGAGCAGTGTCTCTAACTGATTTCTTCATTCAGTGGCCAGACCGAGATATTGGGGAAGACCTTTGTGGGTTTTGGGCTGACCTAAGGCAAATTAGATTTGTTCACCACTTGTTAAAAGTACTTGCATGTTGAACCCAAAATGAAGCTTTGTTTTTTGTGGGGTTTTTGGTTTGGTCTTGCTTTACTTCGCTCTGGATGTTTCCTCAAAATGAAAGACCCAAATGCTTTGTTTTGAAATGTGATGTTTTGACTTCATTCATGTTTTCCTCTGGCAGAAACTCTGGGCTTAATTCAGCACAAATCTATGTAGAATTCCTGCCTACTCAAAACTTGCATTTTGGGGGAAATAAGAACTGGGTCTGAGTTGCTTGGCTATAACTTTGAGTGATGCCCTATTTTAGGCAAACAGAAAGAAGGAACTCAAACTTGCAGGGAAAAAAATCTCAGCAAGGACTGAAGGCGGTGGTCAAACAGCTGGTGACGGTCCTGCTCCCACTGACCGGGCAGCCCCATCCCAGCTGCTTGTTCCCTCTTCTGCCTGGACATTTGCGCTGCCCTGTGGGAAGAACTATCGGTCCCAAGGACCAGTTTGCTAAAAAATAATCTGATGCTAAAAACACAGCTCCTCAAGGATATATTCTTGAGAAAATATTACTCATCAAAGCACATCCTGCCCTTCTGCTGAGGAGCAGAAATGGGGAATTTCTTTTATACCCTTTGAAGCCAAACTTTCAAAGCTTGGCTTGCAAAGGTCACTTCATGCACAGGAACTGCTGTCCTCCTCCTGTCAGCTCTGGTCATAAATTCAGAGCTCTAAGATGAGGAAATAAAAGTTTTGATTATATGCACTAAATTTCTATGATTCTTTTCATCTCTTTCCTATCACCGTGCTCTGCTTCCTGAAATCCACCTCGTAAAAACAGTAGCCCTGCCAAGGCTTGTGTTATCTGCAAAACACGCTGGTTTGGCCCACGCATTCCCCATGGCAAGACCTGCTGTGACACCGAGCACATCGCCGCTATTTCCCTGTTACTGGGGGCCAACGCAACTGCTTTACCACCTGTTTTTATTCCTCCTCTCCTTCCAAAAATTCCAGCAAAACAAAGCAAAAGAGACTCATGTTTGGGTATCAAGGGAGGAAGGACCCTGTTCCCTGTCTGACTTGATGGTGCAACCACATCAGGGCAGCCAATGCTGAGGGTGAGGGCTATGTCACACCAACCATCCCCGGGGCCGAGACACCAGCCCTGGCCTCAGGAAAACCGACCTCCATCTTCAGTTTGCCTACCAATTTCCTTTGGGAGAGTCTTTTAATAAGTCAGTGTCTCAGCAGGGAGAAAACAACTGTTTTCTCCCCTCTCTCACCCACGGAGACGATTGCTCTCTGTGACGGACGCACACAGAGGTGCCCAAGCACAGCGGTAGCCCAGGTCTTTTAGGAGCACCAGGGCCACACTCTTGCAAAGACTAACACTTTGTTCTCCTAAGAGCCATATAATCTATATAATAAGCACTAAAAGGAACAGCCCTCTGAATTAAGGATGTAGAGAACACACATGAAGTAGAGGAATAATAAAGTCCAAAAATTCTACTGGGCATTCACCACCAAGCTCTCAGAAAACTGAACTTCAATCCTTTTCAGGGAATAATTTGCAATTTATATTAGCCAACAATACACTGAAAAAAGTCTGCATTAAAAATAATAAGTACTAGTTCAGTTAGAATGTTAAAATGTATCTCATACACAGGCACACACCACTGCTCACACATACACTCAGGCTTAGGCAGGTTTTTCACATGGGTCAGCTGTGTTACTTCTGTTACTTTTTATAGAACGATTCTTTTTATCTATAAGAATCTTGCTTTTCTTCTTGAGAAAAATATTCATCAGAACAAACTCAGTTTGAAAATACTAGAAAAAGACAAATACAGTATTGGTTTGAGAGTGGATAGCACCTTTTTTTCTAAATACAAAGCGTTAAGAACGTCAAAAAAGAAAGGAGAAAAGAATTAAGTTAATATATCTAATACTGCATTTCTTCAGGAAAAAACATAGCAGGACTAATTTTCTCAAATCCCAAAAGAGTGAAAACTCTTAATTTTTTTCCTTTCTGAATGTAATTCTCATTCTTTTGATAAATTAGAAGGATTTTAATTTCCTTTTTCATTAGTTCGAACTATAAACACAGGCATAAGCTTCTGGGGATTACATGTTAAACAGAAAGGCACACAAATGGTACACAATTTAAACACTTTGTCAACGCATGGACAGAGGGGACAGAGTCGCTGGTGCTGCCAACGGTCAGCGGCGTCAAAACTGCTGGCTGCCCCCTCTGCCACTGGGATAAGTGCAGTTTGCAAACCCTCCATTTATCATTTCTGAAACTGGAAAGCAAGTGACTTTGTCTCCTTCCAGATAATGTGGCTGCTGTTCTGCCTTTGTTGAGCTCTGCACATATAAACTGATGTTTAGCCAATGCTCAAACCCCCAAAGCTGGACAGTTTCCAGTCCGGCACCGTAATTTCTGCACTTCCACCGAGCTCAGAGACCAGCTGCAGCAGGAAAGTTGCTCCTTCCCGAGGAGATTAAATTAGACCTCTTCACCCCCAAATGTTTCTTAAATATTGAAACTGGACCCTGAACTACTACACCGTAGAGCTTTCTTTTGCCAAATTATAACTGCCAGCTATAATACTGGACCTGACCTGCATCATGTCAAAACTCTCATTATTTTAGTGTTACACCACAAAAAACTGTCAGGAGTAGCTGTGGAAATGTGCCGGCTTCTTCAGCGCAAAGCCACTAGCTTTCTAGTGAGCTAGCTTTTAGTCTTAAAGCCAAATTCTCAGAATCTGGCTTGTGGATCCTTTCAGTAAATGAGAGGTCTTGATGAACGAAAGAGTGCCCTACAAGGCTCTGCCAAAGAGAAGAGACACTGCACAGAGATGATCGGCTTCCTGAAGAGCTGAGAGTCTGAGAAAGAGCAGAGCAAGGCGACCGAGACTCATCAAAGCGAGGAGATCTCTCTGCAGCCGCCCGGGAGCTGCGCCGGGTCATGCGCGTGGGTGGAAGAGGGCTTCCCACACAGCTGCTTGGACACACATCAGTGGCTGAGTTTGCACTCTGACAGGTCCAGGGCTGCAGCTAGCTCCTCTAGACACCACGTTTTTATACACGGGGCTAAGGAAGAAACTGCCTTTTTAGCCCTGAAACACTACGCTTTCCCACATTCTTTCCAGTTTTGCAAGACTTCTCCTGTCCCTATTCACCTGTCAGACAGATGACTTCTCAGGACAGAGCACGCCAAACCTCAGGGAATGTTTGGGTGCAAAAAAAAAAAAAAAATGTCATGCTATTATAGCAACGGTCATGGGTGCTTGCCCCACTTAAGCTTTTAATTTACGAAAGTCTAACTAGAGAAGACTCAATGTATTGCATATAAGGAAGCTGCAATATCTAAGAAAACACAATCAGTACCATTTTCTTCATGCTTCATTAATAAAGAATAAAACGTCTCTCGACTTTCTGCGACATATGCACTGAGTGATTTCAAACCAGACTGAGATTCTTTCTGAATGAGGGTTATAATATACTCAAGCAATAACAATGCATTTTTTATTGCTTAGCTTGTAAAGTCGTTTCCATGTTCTACTAGGACAAAGTTATTTGTCATTTTTGTAAAGTATAACTTGTTACTTTGATGGGTTTTAGGACCTTTCTATTTTAGCTATCGATTCAAGGTTGAGTGTAGCCTACAGCAGAGCTGAGCTTGGGGAATTAGCATGTAAGAGAAGGTTTGTACTTTTCTATAGAAATTAATTTTTTTCACACAAATTAAAGACACAGGAAAACAAAGTTTTGATTTATCTTCTAAATCAAATAATATGCATAGGGCTCTGTGTCATGGGATGGCAGAGAAACAGAAGGGGTTTCTAGCTCTTCCACATTTCCTTCTCTTGCTCAGATTACAAAAAAACTGGTTTTATTGATGGATAGGCCTGAAACAAAGTAGCAGCAAGAAACAAATGTAACCTTTACTTTTTCTACTAAAGATTGTTTTGCATCAGCAAAACCAATACGTGTCCTGCTTTGTCTTTGGATGCGAAAATGCCACTCTCTTGATTGCCTTTCTGTGTGGAAGAGCGTGGCTGGAGCAGCGCAGGCACAAGGAACACCTCCCCTGAAAGTACCAGAGGGTGAAGCTATATTTATAAAACTGAGGAACTTCCTTTTTAATATCCATTTCCAGAAGGAATCAGATAGAGGTGATTCCCCAGGTGATCTCTGACTGAACACAGTCTTTCTCTGTGTGGGCAACAGAGAATCAAAATCATCTCACAAGTATAAAATACTTGGTACTAAGACTATTTTGGGGAGAGCGTTTGTCCAGGAGATAAAAAAAAAAGTCCAACTAGCGTTACAAATGTACGCATGGTCTTATAGTGGTGTGTTCAGTTGCATTTTAAGTATTGAGACATCAACACTTAACAATGTTCACAGTGCAAATATGAGTACAGACTGGAGAACTGTGAAACTATTTAGAGGTGTCGGTGCATGGTTTTGTAAGCAGAGGCTTGTACATAGTTTGATAGTTACTTATTTCTTGTTAATGTTTACTATGGCCTGACTTGCCATCTGATGTGGGTCATATCTGGTGGGTAAATCACAATGAATTAGAGTTTTGCAAATATAGAATATTTTCATATATTTTGCCAATGAAACAAGGAGACTTCCTAGAGTGAGAATGTTATTAAAATGCTAATAGATTGTACTGGAGAAAGTTTGCTCAGACCACAGCAGGAAACAGATACAATTTACAAAGATTTATGCATGCGTTTTTAACATAAAAGGGTTTCCCTTCCCATGGAACCATTAGCAGCTTTTGAAGAGAGCCAGTACAGTTTGAAAAGCCCCATGCAAATGAAGAGAGAAGAAAAATATATAGAGGGATAGTGAACTTAATTACGTTGAACTACAAAGATAATTGCATGAAATATGTGTATATAATGTGATAGCAACCTTTAATGTTTAAGGGCCTAAAAGTCAGTCCAGCGAAATCCTGTTGAGATACACCACAGATGCTGTCACAAGACTTTTTATCCTCTGTCAGAGACTTTAACGTAAAGGTTTTTGAGTGTGACCTTCCTATTCTTGGGGAAAGGGGTGGTGGTGTACATATTATTCTGTCTGGGTTTCCTCTTGTTATTAATACTGGATAAACTTAACTAAAATAATTGGAAGTGGTGTCTGGCATGTAAGGGCAAGTCACCTCTCCAGGTTATTCCATGCAGAGGGAATGCTCTGGTGGTGGTGGTGGTGGTGCTGAGGACTTGGGCCATGGCTGGAGAAGCAATCAGTAATTAAAGAAACAAGGGCACAGGTCTGATGTGAAATGGGGAGGGTCTGTCCCGCAGCCCAGCCACCGCCGGGCATGGAGCAGGCGGTATTGCACTTTTCCCAGCAGAGCAGAGCCGAAATTAGGTCTGGCCCTAAGCTCGGGCGCTTGCTTTGTACCGTGCTGCGCTCCGCGATTAGTGCCACCTTCCAGACCTCGGGCGTATGCTTAGAAGAATTGCTCTGAACTGCAGTGCGAAGTTCAGATTGAGGAAATAAAGAGGAAAATCTGCAAGTGTTGCTCAGTCCCTGGTAAATTCAAGAGCACAACTGGCATTGGCTTCAGCGGGGGTGACTGAGGCCTTTATTTATTCTGAATCAAATAACTGAAGAGAATCAAAGATTGCAGGGGTCAGAGAAAGCAGGGAATTCAAGAGGCCTGTTAAAACAGAGTCCAGATTTTCTGGAGAGTTGTAACCTTCCAGAAATTTAATTAAACAAACACGCAAGAAGTGTTTGGGGTTGAAATCTCTGTTTAAACATCCGCTGTTACTTTATTTGAATATCAGAGTGGGAGAGAGAGTTCACATGTTGAAAGAAGCCAGAAGATTCTTTTTTTTTCTTTTTGTCCTTTTTAATCATTCTGAACATTGAATAAACATAACAGATTAATTGGATCATGTCTGCTGGTCAGTGGGGTGACAGGATTTGAACTCTTGCATTAGGAAACAAATTCCTCACTGGAAACAGATTCTTTTACTCCAGCTCATACATTCCCAGCTAAATAACAAGTAAAATAGAGAAACTCAACTCACTGATAAACAGCCTGACTGTTCACAGATATCTATGTCCAGGAAAAATCTAATGGACATTTTGCATTATTTTGTTTTTTAGCTCTACTTGCATCCTGAAATTTGTATACATCAATTATTTTATGCAAATGCCAGTACATCCATCGCCATCAGTTTAATACATATCTTCTGGATGGTTGAATGGGACCCTTCAATTGCAGAGAAAACGCAAGATCTAAAACTTTCCCCAGACAGTTAAAAGAAAAATGGAGGGAATAAATTAGAGATTATTTAGCCCATAGATTTGTTCTGCTTTTCTAAAATAGAATGATTCTGTACTCTACTTGCCGGAAATCTGCTAGGTTAAGAAATATTTAAATCAAAACAACATAGGGCTGGTTTGCCTTGTTGGCTTTTTTCATTGTTTAGGATTTTTGGAAAGGTTTACGGTGAAACTGTAAAAGCAAAATGAAACAGTAGTTTAGCACTTTCTGGACTCACCCAGAAGAACAAGCAATTCTGATTAAGAGAGCTAAATCCCACAAAGCAAGTGCATCAGGAATTTTCTGATGAAAATGGTGATTTTCCATAAAAATCTGTTTTCTAGATATATCTTGGTATGGACCAGTTTGTATGAGAAATGTCCTCCCATATACCCATCTTAACTGCTACTTCCCTGGTTTCAGGGTCAAAAGGCCTCCCGGCTCCGTGGCTGCAGACCCGTGGTGCCACGTCAGTGCCGCACAGGACCGGCCTTAAGAGGGAAGCCCCCGTTGGCTCCATACCTTGAGACCCCACTGAACCCAAACACCTTCACCCAACCTCAACCCTCAGAGCTGCAAGGCTCCTGCTGGCAGCCCTGAAAGACAGGGCTTGGCTCTTGGTTTCTGCAAAAGGGGTTGCAAACATGTGAATCCTAAGAGGAATTATGGACACAGGAAAGCCCAAAAGTCATATCAATATTGGCTCGGAGCAGGGCTCCAGGTTATCGTCTTCCCAGGCGCAGAGCTGAGGACCTGCAAGTGCTGCTCGCTGAGCCCCACTCAACTACTCAGCTTGCTCCAGCCAAACCAGAGCTTCCCCAGGTCTCTTACGATCGCTGCCACCCTTCGCTGTGTTGGCGGCTAAGAGCACCCATGCCACGACCTCAGCTCCTCCTCCTGCGCCATCCCCACGGGAAGGTTTTTCCATCCCTCCATGTTCTTTTTAACTCCTGCCCCCTTGTGTGACTATTTATCTTGGAAAAAAAAGGAACTATTTCTCTTTTGTGGGCACCTGCAGAGACCAGCACAATGAAGCCCTGATCTCATGTGAGGCCTTAAGGCATACACTCCTTTAATGTAACTATCTCTTAGAAAACAGACAACAAACAGACCAGAGAAAAACTAATTTTCTGCTTTCTTTCTATTTAAATACACTGCCAATTCCAAAGACAGGATCCTTTCATCATCTAAATGTCTTTCTGCGTACAGTGTTCCAGAGATTAGAGACAGAAAAAGAGATGAAGTCGTGCAGGAGTTTGAGCAAGTGAGGTTCGCGCTCTCAGAGAGCTGGTTTCTCCGTCAGCTGACTGAAATCAAAGCGAATGATGAGAAACCCTTTACAGAGCTGGAAACCACGTGAATGGTGTCTCTAGTTCCAAAAATACGTACTCCTGATGTATAGCTACATAAGGGTAAATCAGGCAATAGCTACGGCAGAAAATGCACAGGTTTTGTTACGCTGCCCAGCAGTGCTGTAAGAGCACAGAGCAGTTGGCTCCATGGAGGCCTACCATGGACACAGGTTCACTGGTGGGTATCCACCTCCCCTAGCTTCTCTCACAGGCATTTCTTAACACGTTATTGTATTTATTTCTGTGCTTTATGGTTGTCAGAGAAGGACATTTAGTTCTCTGCCTCTTACAGGTAGCGGGAGCTGGGCAATAGCACTTCTAGTGATTTGTGATCCCTCCGGTGATGATGGGGCTCTAGGAGATTTATAAACTACTTAAGCAGACACTGACCAAATCCAACACATAACCCATGTGCCATCATGGGGAATTTATAAGCCTCAATGACAACAAATTTATACAAGCACTTCCCCACCTGGATTATCAGTTTATCTGCTAAATTCATCTGCTAGAATATCCTATCCACTCTAATTGGTAAAAATCACACTTTGGAATATTTATCTGATTATTTTATAACTGATCTTTTTTTTCTGTAGCCTTAATTATACTAATGTAGCATAATGGCATTACATAGGTGCCCATTTCACTTATAGCAATATTACAATCGGTTGTTTTGAATATAATTATTTCAGTAATAGCAATAAGGAACACACAAAATATTAAGTACATCATATTGACTAGAAGGCATAGCTTTAATCTAGATATTCCTTCTATACTGAAAAACATTTAAGAAACATTTAATTAATTCTCTTGCTAAGATGTCAGCACAATCTGTCGTGTACACACAGCAAATGTGAATATGTCTCAGTTTATACATCCTTGGATTTTTTGGAATGTGCAGAATTGTAGCAATTAATTGCTGCTGTTTAAAGAAAATGTGAAGAACTATTTTGACATATATGCTGGGTAGCTGTGAGTTAAACACAGAGAATGGAATAAGTAGTGGGTGGGAGTTTCAGCTGACTGGTAAATAACAGAAATGTAGTGATTTGCAGTCTTTTAAAAATTAGACGATGGATTATTGACTTGCATTACAGATGACATGGGGAAAAGATAAAAATGAACCTAATACTTCGAGACACGATCAATGAAGAGCTGATTTAGTAAAGTAATGCTGACTTTTTGTAGATAGGCTAGCCTCCTAACTGCATTCAAATGACAATAAAAAGAGCTAATTCCAATGTTTCCTTTGTGTAAATATACCTCTCTTACGTGTAATACTTTTTTCCCCTTTAGAGAACAGTCTTCCAGATAAGTCGAAAAGAGATTAGCTTTTAGTGGGATCCAGATGCTGCCCGGAAGATGCCACAGCCAGAAGAAGCGTGTGTGCGCACACACGCCTGGGTCCTGCTGAGAGCGTGAAAGTCGGGGGTCCGTTATTCCGGAGTTCCTCCGGAGAAGTTCATCACATATTGGCTCTGACCCCTCCTCAGAAACGTGGGAAAACAGAGTGCATCATCTGGGTGCTCCCGGTGTAGTACTTCCTCCCTAACGACTTTCCCTTCAGCATTTTCCAAATGGTATTATTTTCTGGTTTCAGTTCATACTGGCTTTATCCTTTAGGAGGGAACTGGCCTTTTATTTTTGGTTTTACACCTTTTGTATTCAAAAAAATATGCAGTCTAAGAAAATAAATATTTTGTCTCAGTCATAATTGGCCCCAGTTTACCTGAAAGAGTATTGAAGTATCAGCACTACTTATTGATACGTCACACAAAAAACCATATATTCACACAATTCAAATTTCAATCCTTATTTTATAAACAAGGGCAGAGGAGAGTTTCAGAGGCTTGTTCAAGTTAAAATAGATAAGAATAACTTCTTTTGTGCTTAAGCCAGTTTTGGTCTGACCTGCTTCTTTTCAGTGCAATCCAGATGCGTTCAGCCTTATTCAAAACAGGGATAGGATAAAACCACTGATTTCAGCCGATTAATTTTTCAAGTCCCCTGGTGAACTGCCCTGTTGTCACACAAAATGGCTCAGCAACGACACTGTGCAAGGCTATGTGTAACTTAACAGGATAGGACAGACCCAGACCACAGTTTCGTGTCCCAGCTGACCCAAAAAGGTGAGGATCCCTTATACATAGCCTTATGCATGTACACACACATTTTTCTGCATATATATATATGTATGTATGTATATACACAGGGGGAGAGAGAGAGAGAGAGAGACATGACAATTTGCTAGTGCTGCAAAAGAAAAATATTACCTTTAAACAACTAGTTTTTTGTTAACATACTTTGCTATAGGTGAATTTACTTTTTCTTTTTTGTTTGTTTCTTTAATTGCAGTTAGTGATTTCTAGAAGAAATCAGAACAACTACTAACCACTGGCAAGCAGGTTATATTCACAAAGGAAAATAAAGGCTTCAGAATACACATTAGCTTCTGGACTACAATGTTTATAGAGCCTCCAGGATTTAGATCTGTGTGTGTCCCTAATGTACCAAATGTTGAAAATCCAGAACAACTGCCAAAACTCACATTTGGCCCTGATTATTTCCTTGTTTATCATGGTTAGCATTCCCCAGATAAGCGATAATGTTACAAACTCAATAACCACAGAAAGTTTTGAAGACACACTTAAAGAGAAATCTATCTATTTTCCTAAAAACTGATTCAAAAGAAAAGTAGTGCAAGCTCAGTAGATTTTAACTGAACAACCCACAGTGATGTTCAGGTCTCTCTCCTGAAATATTCTACTTAATTCATATCCTAACTAGATACATGAAAAATGGAAAAGATTTCTGCACATATACACTGACTTTCATCCACTGAAACTGTATTTCAGCTGCCTTTTTATCTATTGCTGTAAGATAACCCTTGAAATCCCAGCTTGGAGTCATTTTTTGCACATAGTCACAAAGATCTCAAAGAAAATAGAAGTGTCTTTTCCACTATCTCCAAAGCCTATATTACAGCTATAGTAATAGCAATTGTTGTATCCGTGGTACAAGTTACCCTCGATGACACAAAGTCTATGAAACTTTTTGCCACAAGTTATCATCAGACTGAATAGCTTAGCAGGATTCAAACAGGTTACTTTTTTGTTCAGCGAACCAGAATTTGCAGAAACAAATACTAAAACAAGTTTTGCTGGGGAAAAAAAGGCCACCGTGCTTCCGATCGTGACAGCATCTTGTTGTTGGGACATAGAAGGAAATTATGAAGTACCGACAGACTCATGACAATCTATTACAAGCTTTTTCCTCCTTCGAAACATTTCACCCAGGCCTTTGTCAGCTCTCAGATGGGCAAGATGGTCTTTTGTTCTGCTCCAGCATAGCAATCTCCTTATTTGTATAAAGCCTTATTATTCACCATCGCTGTTGGCGTGGGGCATCTGGCATGTCGGCAGTTGGAGAGCACTCCATAAACAGGTGAACCAGATATGTGAAAAGTTGATATTCTGCTACTGTGACATGATAATTATCTCTAATAATAGAGGGAAACAGCTGCTTCAAATAGTCTTCCCCTTAGAAAGCATTTGGATCATTATACTTTGACTTTATCACCTGTTTTTTGGATGAACTCCCAATGTGGTTTATGGTTCTACAAAACGGTAACATCTCATTTTAGGAATGACAGACAGATGGGGCTTGCTGCAAGGCTTATTGATACTAAAGCACATAAGACTATTCAAGATACTTAACTGCAAGAAATACAGAAGATAACAAAATATTGCCTTCTCTCACTTTTTAAGATTCTTGTTATTTAGTTTCAATGCTTTTAAGTTTTCTTTTTGAGAATGTTCTATTATCACCTGGTAATCCTGAAACTTTCTGATTTTCGTGTTTCAGCGCACAGGCAGAAAAGAACAGCTGTTTTACAATTAATTGAAAGCCAGTGGAGATGCAGTCCGGATTTCAGAATAAGGTCTGTTTGCAGCAGATTTGTATGCCATTCACTTCTTGCTCTCTCTCTTCCTCCCACCCCCAACAATCATCTAATTGGATTTTCATGTCCAAATCCTGTTCTCTTAATCAAAAGGCAAACAAAATCAATCTTTTGAGTTCCCAGAATCCAAGTGAAGCATTTAGTCCTAAAGCACTGAAAGACTTATTCTGCAAAGCTCTGTCAGACCCAGCTTACTAAATTGGTTAACCCTTGTCACTAAAAGCTGCTGTAATCATCCATGAGATCTGCTGCAGTCATGTTACTTTTTGCTACATTAGGGAAGGCTTTTTTTTCCCAAACCTTTGCAAGCTCTGAATAAACACACATGGCAACTGGGGACTTTTTGTTCAGTTGGTTTTTAAACTAATTGCTCTCAAAACATAAGCTTTGCAAATTGATACTTCAAATACTTGCAATATTATGCAACACTTTTCCTGGGGGGGGAGGGGGGATAGGATCTAAAAATGCATTTATGTGAATTGCTAAATATTTATTCTTAGAGACTAAATCTTTGAAATCAGAAATTTAGGTCTGGCCTCTGCAACCAAAGCTCCCCTCTCTTCCTTAGTGCTTTATGTCTTGTAACACAAGTGAGGGCTGGATGCTCCTCTGCCTTGGTTTTCCCCCACGGTTGCCCCATCCCTGCAGAGCAGAGTCACTACCCAGCTGTCTCGGGACCCCCCAGGTCCAGCGGCTGAGGTTCAGCATGCAGCTCACGGTTTCCAGCTAGGGAAGTCTGGGCCAGTCGCTGAAACGCCCCCTCCCAGCTGCCAGAACAGCTTGCTGAGGTGTTGGCTAGGGGTCGGTTTTGATGACAGAGGGGGTTTGGGTCCCAAATTCCAGCAACCACAAAGAAAAGACTCAAAACAATGAAAAAATCCTGCTCAGATTTTGTACTGACAGTTTCATATGGGGCTACATTAGACAGGCAGAATTGCAATACTCTGTAAGCAAAGGCAGTTTGAAAGGCTGCACAATTAAACACAGGACACAATAACTTAATTTAATTCAAATCACCTGTATATGGACTGCAGTGAATAGCTGGAGACCATTTTCCACCTCAGAAATGGAGACTTCTGATGGTTAACAAACAACTGCGAACCTTCCCAGTTTAGCACAAAGCTGTTTGGCAAAGGCATTTAGTGATGATTCACTGGGAAAATTCTCAGCTTCCAGTTGAGCACAGCTTCACAATTTTCTCTGTGTGCACTACTGGTTTCCCGTAGGGTCTGCACACCGGCCTGCAATGCTAACACCGGCTGGCTGGTGAGCTGCTGAGCAGCGCGTGCATCTGCTTGCTTCTTCCCTTGTTTGCAGCTTCATCAAAGAAACCAAACTCCTCCCTGTTAGCAACAAAACTAATTCCTTGTTAAAGGTTCCTGGGAGTTTCTGGCCTCAAAAACAAAGTGCCAACATTTGACACATGCAAAACGGTGCAAATACTAGCAGCAGCCTGGATAAATGCAGCCCCTGGTGCACTTGTCATCCAGTTTAGATCCAGGATCCCTAGTAGGATCTCTGGCATTAGCCATGAGTTCAGATCTTTAGCTGGGACTTCAGTGCCACTGCAGTGGCCCAGAACACACGCTTTGCACTGGGGATATGCCAGGTGCACCCAGTTCACACCCTGGAGAACAGCAAGCATCACCTCCTTGGCAGGTAGCGACCGTAAGTGGGCAGGTCAGCTCCCTAGGTCCTCCCCATATTATAGCTTTGCAAAGATTTTACTGGAAAGTGGATTGGGCAGAAAGCAAGACAGGCAGCCGGGCACAGCCCCTGCTCCCGCCCCGCACTTGCTGCACCGTGGGTCAGCCTCCTCCAAACGCACCAGACCGGCTGGTGGGAGGCGAAGCTTGGCCCTTCCCTCTTTATCCACTGTTGCCTTCCCCTGATTCCCTCTCCCCTGCCAGGCCGTGTGTATAACACAGAGCATTTACCCCACAGAAGAGGTGGCTTTAAAGATTAAATTTACAAAGCACAGCTCTAAGCTGGTGGACACAATTTTTCATGGGAACGCTTCCCGATTTCTCGTATTAGACATAAAAGGTATGAGTTGGCACCGGACAGGCCTTTAAAAAAATAATGGGAAAACAAAGCGGCTACCAGACATAATTAACTTGGCCTGCTAAATTCTGTGATATCTGAAAAAATAGCTCCATTTTACAATTTCATCGCTGCATTAAAAATCTGCATATCCATACTATAAGCTATGTCTATGCTGAAAAGGGAATAATGAGAGATTGTGCTATCCCCAGTGATGCTTAGTCAAAACAGTATATTGAATTTTAATATCAACAGTTTTATGAAAATCATTCTGAGGGAAAGTAATCAGGCATACATACCAGTAATGTTTTACTGAAATGTGTATTAGCAGCATGCAAAGCACATTTTAACTTTCCCTTTCATTTTCACGTGAAAAGAAACAAGTTTCTTTTTTGCTCATCCAAATCCTTGAATATTCAAGTTGTTTAGCTGAAAATTCTTGGAAGGAACAGGCAAGGCAAAGAGAATGATACAGCGTAGCTCTTTAAATGGGGTAAGCTTGGAAGCACGCAAAGTTAAAATTTCAATGTATTATCAGTGCCTCTTCTGGAGAGAAGTGTTTATCTGCAACAATTTCAAAGCCTCTGTTCTCCTCCAAAAAGACTTTTAAAACACTCTCAGGAGCACAAACAATGAAAAGTACAGTTTCACTTGTCTCCTGCCATTGATGTGCAGCATGAACTCTGTCCTACGCTGTCCCCCCATTATTAGGCGGGGAAGAATCTGAAAATTGCACACTTCAAGGAATGTAGTAGAAGGTGACACAGAAACAATACAACAGTTAAACACAGATCTGATAACTTTATTTAAAAATAGGTAACCTCTATAGTGAGTGTTTTCTGCAACCCTGCGATTTCTCACAGTCTCTCCAGCAAGTACCTCCAGCAGCAAAGCAAGAAAAAAGCAGAAATCATACCCTTCTCCTGGATGGGGTCACCTTGCAAACAAGACTCCTCGGTACTGCACATCTCTGAACCTCTCTAGCTAGGGCCTGAGGATGCTCTGCATTTTCTCCTTTGTACTCATCTATCTGCCTCCTCTTGAGGCTTTGCTACCATCTGTGCAATGAAGAACGTCACCCCTCTGCATATATTTTTGGTTGCTTTTCAAAAGTGGCTGCCAATACGCTCTCTCTCCCAGCTTTCTCACTGAAAGAGTCTCTGAAAAGGAAAATCTGTCCGTTATTCACTCCAGTTCAAGTTTTGTCAGCAAAGCAAGGGGGGTGTCCTCCCTGCAGCCATGTCTTTCTTGCAAACCCTCTGCCCCTGCCCTGAGCTGACATCCAGCCTCCCTCTCAGACCACCGATCATTAACCCAGCACAGAGCTCTGTTACTTTACTAGGCTGAAGTTTCCTTCTCATATCTACGTGCAGCTCCAGACACCCTAAGAGGGGTAAGGAATCTCAGAATTATAAAGAGCAACAATAACTTTCTTCCTTAGCTGTCCCAGGAGAGAGAGCATTTCCCAAGGAATTGCAGTGATCCCTGCTCACACAGGGAACCAAAGGAGGCCTTTGGTCCCGAAGGCAAACATCCAGCCAGGAGCCCCCAAGTGATTTATAGCTCCTAGTCCCCAGGGTCTAGAGGCTACAAGCTGGTGTTCCTTGGGAAGAGGCGCTGAATCACCTCCCATCATCTTTGCCATAACTCATTTTTAGTGGATTCTAGGATAGTCTCCTTGAGCAAAAGCAAATGAAATGACCTTTAAAGAGAAACAAAGCAAAGTATACAGATTGCTTATGTCTCATGATAGACTCATAAAGTAGCTATATTCAATGTCAGTGTTGGCCGCTGGTTGCATTCCAACATCACAAGATATATTCCCAGCTGAAAAAACACAACTTGATCCCAATGCAAATGTTTCACAATAATCTTTGCAGGAAAGTCACTGCATAGCTTTGGGAACCCTATAAAATTCCTCCAGGGAGGAATTTCCCTCCCACCGCAGGGAAGCCAGTGTTTCTTCTAGCATTTATCACATACCTAGCAGATTTATAACCTTTTAAAATGTGCAATAGCTGGGCTTGTGACAAACTTCCTGATCTTTCTTTTACAGGAGACATATAACATTTCGCATCCATTATGTAAATTCAGATTTCAAAATAATTTCTCACAGAACTAACCACATAAATCCAGCCAGGCAAGATCAGAAGCACTTAAAGCCAACAGACCAGGTCGATAAGGACAGGTATTGTCTAATCTGTGAGACTGCCATTATGGTTCTGTATAAACATGTAGTTAAAGAGAGAAGTAGAAGAAGATTTAAAGGCTTATTTATACAGTTATCTTATGAATTTCTTGGGGAGGGAAGGGCATGGGGTTAGACCTGAAGAAGCAAAAATTAGCAGGGAAGTGAAATCCACAGCATATTTGATTGTATTTTGCAGACTATTTCTATTGAATGACAGCAGACAATTTTGAAGATTGTCTCTATTTTTTTTTGCCAGCTGTGGGTGGCAAATGTGCAGTTTTTTGGGGTGCTGCTGCTGCCCAGGGCAGGGGTACAGTGCTGTAGTGCCATGTAGAGATAGCAAGGACACTTTGGAGCCTAGCTGGAGTAGGTGCTGGAAATATTTTAGCTCAGAAGCAAGGGAGGCAGGACATGCAACAACTCGTAGTACTGGAAAGCGCGGAGGCTTAATATAAAGAGCAACAAAAATTTGAATAGACTCGTCTGAAAAGGAGCCAGTAGCTCATGGATATTCCTCTTTGGCAACTCCTTTGCATACATTACAGTGGGAAAACATTAATTATATCACAGCAATCCATGCCTTCCAAAAAACAAAGCCGATGCTGTTTTCCCAGGCCACTGTCAGCCTTTACCCCAGTCCTGCAGGCGTTATTATATCCAACAACACACCTAGCATTTCAGCTGTGGCTGATCTAAACGCTAACTCTTAAATTAAACACAGCCCAGCAGTCCAATATCTAAGTAAAAGTGACAACTGCATGCCTCATCCTATCTTATTTTTCCCGCAAGGTCCTCTGCTTTTCCAGCCTCTCACTCTAAACCCAAATATAATCCTTATTGAACATGGTCCAGAGACCTCTTCCCACTAAATAATCATTGCTCTAGGATGAGGAGGGCCTTAGGAGTGCTGCAGAGCACTGAAAGAGCCAGAATAACTAACCTCTTCAAGTCTCGACCAATCCCAAAACTATCATAAATCACTGCTCTGTCCATACTCATCTTTATAAAAATAAACTTTTAAACTTTTGTGTTCCAAACATTAACTCTAAACATAATTTTTACCATAATATTCAATATCCCCAATCAATCCATAAGATGGAAGAACATTTAACAGCTGTGTCCCAGGCTTCACCTTCACTTTTATGGGCCTTCAAAGACTTAGCAGAAAATCTCGAGTTGTCCTGAACATTAGCCCTAATTCTTGTCCTTCCCCTAGCATTGAGCACAGCTCAGCAGTCTGTATCCACCAAAGAGCTACCTGGGACGCATTAGTCTGCTGGCACCAGCTTTCATCTTCAGCCAGAAAAGATCCAGAAGGAAAAAGCCCAAAGAGCCCAAACACTAACCAAATAGCCTTGCAACAGATATATCCAGCTCCTCCCGATTCCAGCTCTCAGCCTAACCCCACAGCCCTGCAAGACCCACCAAAAAAGGCTGGCTATTTCACTTCCCCGATTTGAGCTCCAGACACAGCCTGAGGCTAAAAGTAGTGTTTCAGCTATGGCCCAGCAGTATCCACCCGCCTGAAAAGCAAGTGCAAGAAACTGACCCTCGTTGCACTGACTCTCACCCCTTCCCTATAAAATCTACCACCAAATATCAGTCTTTATTCTTAAACCTAATCACAATTCAAAAAATGTGTTTTTTCCCATGATTATGAAGACGCCTGCCCACCAAGGAATAAGCAGCTGTCACACCGCAGGTGTGCACCACCCTCTGTACGAGCCCTATGGGCACTGCAATATGAACTGAGCACTTTGCACCATGAAGATACGACGCCAAGCCCTAGTCCAAATATTATCCAGAGTTCAGTGACCCACATCCTCCTAAGAGCAATCATCAGCCTTCTGCTCCTGCCAGCATCTCCTCTTAGGTCTCAATACAAAATTTCCTCATCTTCCAAGTTATTCAAATGAGAAAAATTAAAGTAAAACAGAGATCTTAAAAATCACCAGATAAACTGATGATTGACTTTACAATTTAAGCCAGTAGAAGAGAGACATGAAAGGAGGAGACAAGTTCAAAAGGCCAGAGGTAGAAGCAGATCCTAATAACCTTTCTTAAGAGCTAGTTACCAGAACCTAACTGAAATACAATTATAGGACTCCTGAAGAATACCTATTTTTAAAATGCTACATGCAAAAGAAAACATAAAGTGCAGGTGGCTTGAAAGCATATGTAGGGTCTGAAACATGAAAAACTCAGAGACACATCAATCCAAAAGTCCAACGTTTTCAGCTGCTGCTATCTTCTGAATAAACTCTGATATAACCCAGACATGAATGAGATTTGAAAGTTGACAGCTGTGCATAAGACTTCTTTTAAAATTAAAAAAAAAAGAGGAACCTGCATTTAAAAGAAACACCTATTCTTGGATCCCCGTTTAAAACACATTTGGTTTCACTCATGTTTAGTGTGAGTGTTTGTGCCAGTTTTCATTTTATATAAACAACATCTCTCTGGTGATAAGGTGTCCTGGAACAAGCGTTCTTGGATGTTCATGTCCACACCCTGTGCTATATGAATTCAATATATAGGTCCTGTTTTTCATCAGTCCTGACCTGGTTTACAAGGGCATAAATCAGAAGAAATTAGATTTAGGTGGTAGTAAAAGCAGAACAATTTCAGTGGACGTTAACTTTTAAAGCTGTTGTGGCTGACAACAGATAAGAGCGCACAAGAACGCTCCAGCTCTCAGGCAGACACCTGATACAACGTTGTGAAAACTTTACTGGATCTTTAAACTGCTACACAAACACACAAGGAATAAAAGAAATGAGAGATACTTCACTTCAACCTGAGCTCATATACTGTTTTAAAGAGAGCTTAAATATTTCTGTGTAAAAACAGGCCACAATCAAGCAGTTCCTTGGCTGGAGTCGTATATTTGCAGCTTTCACTGACAGGTGCTGAGACACTCTGTTTCTGTCTCGGGCACACATTCAGATGGCTTTAAAAGCTTTGCTGATTATCGAAGTTGAGCATCCCCCTGTCTTTTAAATCCTATATTCGCTGCAGTAAAAAGTTCCAATTTGCGAAAATGGAATGCATTCAAAAGAGAGAGCGAAAATGTGATTAATGGAGATGTTGATGAAAACTCTAAATGCAATTATTCTTGTTATTTGCTCCATGAAAAAAAAATACTGCAACATTATTCTGATACTCATGCCTAGGAATCAAAGATCATTGCAGTAAATTACATCAAGTAAGTGTCACACTATGAACTGATGGTTCTGTCTTAAAGAGTTTCCTGCCCAGGCTTTGCGTATGTTGATATTACTATCTTCGGGGTATACTGCAAAACAGTCCCCGAACCTGCACTGTTGCTGAAGCCCCCATAGCAGAGCGTATGTCCTTATAGGAGTCAATGAAGTTACCGACAATCTAAAATACGGATGGTGAAAGACAATTCTCTGCACAGTATCCTGGCTGAAACAGGTAAGAATAACACATTTTGCAGATATGAAAAGGAACTATTGAAATTTTTTTACTAGTTTGCCAAAGTCACACATAAAATTGGTGTCAGAGTGGGTTCAGTGCTAGTCTAATGCCTTCCTTAGGAAAGCCCAAGGTAAGAAGAAATCTGCCAGTGCCCGCAGACCCAAAGATGTGATGAAGAGGCACCTTCCCGCAAAAGACAATTTCCCTTGATTTACCATCTCATGACGAAGATGCATGGCAGGGCTGTGCTCAAGTTTGGTTTGGTCTGGTTCAAACATGCCAAACTGGGGCATCCTGCAACCTGCACACCCAGCTGCAAGGGGAAAAAATGGACTTGTTTGAAAAATGAAGGGAAGTCATTTGTGGGCTGGAGAGCTGAGAGTGAGATGGGCAGAAATAGTGGGGGGGAGATTTTATTTAAAGCATTGCACGTTGCTTGGGATCAAGGTTGCATGAAGAGTCCTGTATGACAGAGGTCTGCAAAAGGTCAGGATGTAGGATGAGAGGCTGAAGGAATACAAAAAATTTTTAGGAAAGTAAAATCACGCACGGCACGAGGAGGGAGCCATTGCCGAAAACACAGCAATATTTTCTCTAGTTTATTTATTAAAAATCATTCCTTAGAAATAACCATCTGCCTCCACAGCAACTGCTCTTCTCAAAAGAATAAATGTGGTCTATTAGTTTTCTTTTATATATCCTGCATTGTTGTAATATTGAGCAATACTTGAATGTAATCCTTCTGACATACAGTTATGAAAAATGTAATTCTTCAACCTTAAAATATTTACACAGCAAGCAAAAGTTATGCAATTAAGGTCTGAATCAAATTGTCATTTATACTTGGTATACAACAACAGCTTTGTTAAATTCAATCAGTTAAAATAAAAGCAGCAATAAAGTATCGCCATACAAGAGGAACCCATTTTATCTGCATCCAGCTGTTGCTTTATTTATGCCTACTTAATAAATTTCTACCAGTCTTACAAATATGTACGTTTTAATGACAGTTTTGGAGGGATGACTTATGGGATTACTGGAGGGGATGGGAGGGGTCGCAACCTTTCTTCTCAGCAAGGAACAAGGCATAGTTAACTTTCCATCTGTAGTAAGTTCATTTTCAGTTCTGTTGTAGTCTTGGTTATTCTAATATGCGAATGCTGCAATGAACCTTTTGGACTTGTGAACCCAGGTTAGTGTCCCGAAATCCATGCGAGGAGCACTGCGGTACTATACGCCAGCTGAATAAAGGCCGACTGCACCAACATGGGGGTCAGCAGCTGACCCCTTACAGCTACGCACAGAAATGGTTACTGTGAAGTTTTTGCACATACTTCGGACTCACAACTTTTGGGGGCAGAGACCTGCCCAAGCTCCGAAAGCTGCTCGCATGCTGCCTGGAACAGTCTAATTTTGGGAAATTCAAGTGAAGCTCATAAAAGTATGGGATCGATAATATTAGGAATACTGCTACTTCTTGCTAATGAAACTTTGCCAAGCTGATGAATTTGGTTTTTCTCACTCTGAGTCGCCTTTAATGTCTGCATGAACCGATATTAAACACAAAGCATGAAAACAGGCTTGAGTGCCTACTTGCACCTAATCTTGTTCAGCAATTTCTTTTCATTAGTGGGATAAAAGCACTCTGCTGCATTCAGCCCTCCACTATATGCTCTTTGAGTCTTTGGCTTAACCCTTTTAGCGTGATTAAAATAAACAAAGATCAATGCTGCAAGCATTACTCAGAATGAGAGAGAGGAACCTAATTGCTATTGAAACTTCACAAAGGAAATTTAAAAAGAAGAAGAGCTAAAACTTTTTTCCTTTTTTTAATTTAAGAAAAAAATCTTCTAATTGATTGTGATTAGTAAAGCCAATACTTTGAGCCGTTGTCTAGGTTACCAGGTTTATTGTCCCTTTTCAGCAGTCTTGGCCATTACTTAACTATTGGATTGATTGTATGCAGAACAAATCATCTGCCATTTCATTTTATGACTCATTAAGCAAGTATAGCAGATAACCATTACTTCTTTTGGGTATAAGAAGATTTCAAAACTTTTGCACTACTAATGATGCTGGAATTAGCAAAAGCAAATACCTCGCTGTGTGCAAAGGTCAGAGTAAGCACTAATGGAATACTTATCTGCCCAAAAAGTAAATTAAATCAATTTCCTGAGCCTTGTAATAGGTATAAGGCTGAGACAGGAGGCTGCCAAATGAAGAAATTGCAATTCGCTTGCAGGTGGCTCTCAATGATACTCTAATGTATGGCACTGTTAACTGTATAACCAGGCAGAACAGCTAAGAGTCTTTTTTTATTAAATGAAGGGATACACTTCAGATTTACTTGGTGCCAGCTAGGGACGTGCCTGGAGCTAGGGGAGACTGATACCTAATGAAAGAAAAAAGATTTAAGACAGACATACACAGCCACTTTGGAAGCACAAAAGAGAGAGGAAGAGATTCTTCTTGCCAGGGCGGGAGAAGGATGCGTCTGTATCATTATTTTTTTGTCTTAAGAGCCATGAAAGCAGAGCACACGTCCCGCTCCCGCACCCTCTGCCTGTGCTCTCCCTCGAACCCCAGCACTCGTCGTAGCCACCGAGCGTGACACCATCCTCCGTGGGACGGGGAGGTTTTCAGTTTGCTGATAAAGCAGCATGCATGGTTCTGCTTACACAGTGCAGCGGGCACAGCACTTTACTCAGGTGTGTGGGAAAAGCTGAACACAGAGTGAAATATATGGTCAGCGCGTACTAATAAAACTGATTTATTTCCTCCAAAGTGGGGTGCGGACTCATGCGTTCTGGGATGCAAAGCAGGAGACCAAATAAACTAAAATGTAGAAGATATTCCTTCCCTTCTCATTCCTGCTCTGGGTGTTTTTCTTTTTCTTTTTTTTTTTCCCCTTTGCTGAACACTAGACTAACTGCTAATCCTGTTTTCTTTCAGGGAACAAATAATAATAATGATGGTAGTAATCAATGGTAATTTGAAGCTGAATTTTCACTAGTGCTGCTAAAAGTATCTTTTATTCTAAAATGTATCCCGTATGTTTGTTGCAATCTGACCTTCAAAGTCATGAACACCAACCAAAGCACGTTAACCTCACTCAAACATTTTAATTATTGTCTATTCTCCGTATAGGCCACATTTCAGCCACTTTCTATGCATATATTAAAAATACAATTATATATACATACAATTATTATATTAAAAATACCACATTCCATAGCTAACTCCTTTCTTTGCCCATACTAAAAACATCAGAAATTAAGCAAGGCTATCCTGGGGAAACCTGCTGCCACAGATAAAATGCTTTTAGGAGACGGGAACAGGCAGGTGAGGTGTGTAAGAGGTCAGCATGGAGCCTGCCAAGTTTCACTGACTTAGGAAAAGCCTGTGTACATGGGGTCACATCCCCCAGGTTGATACCCCAAAAGAGGGGAAGTAGAGTCTGAGTTTGCTGACAAAAAAGGCAAACTGTCCCTGCGGCGCCCAGAAATGACAGCCTACGGCAAGGAAACCCACGCCGCAAAGCCGCCGGGTGCAGGCAGCAGGGAAGGGACTCTCTTGGCAGCGTCTAGGAAGGGGAAAGGTAGAAGTGGGAACTCGATTCCTTAGCGATGATGTTTTACCAAGGGCAAACGCAGTCTATGCCTCGCTGCCTGTCCGGGTTCAAAGGCTGGATGCCAACCGAGCGATCCACGACAGCTAGCAAGGGGAAGATAGAAACACAGTGATTCTTTTTTTAAATGAATCTTGTATTTTATCTCCTCCATGCCTGGAGCTGTCATTTCTGATGCAAAATTTCAGTAATGAAGCAGCAGGGAGGCATCTAGCTTGTCTGGCATCAAGGGAACCTCAGGACTGAGCAGATGAAGTCTTTGAAATGAGTTACCGTTGGCTGTTACGGCACCTTCTAAGGA
Organism: Dromaius novaehollandiae; assembly: GCF_036370855.1. NCBI lineage: Eukaryota > Metazoa > Chordata > Aves > Casuariiformes > Dromaiidae > Dromaius > Dromaius novaehollandiae. The sequence goes on along the minus strand of NC_088111.1, from coordinate 7,613,296 downwards.
CTTCCCTGTTTGTGAGCTGTTTGGCTTAATCCTCTCTTTGATGCATGAGATTTCACAGATTCGGGACGAAAACTTCATTTTTCTTCCCCTTCTAATAGATATCTGCTGTGCAGCTTCTCCAGAGCTGGCACCTTGTAGACTTGTTTTGTCATTGTCACAGTTGCTGTAGTGTTCTACTTCGAGTAAACGCTGAACTTTTTTTTTTTTAAGCCACAAATTTACTTTTCTCCCATCATTCTGTGCATTAGATAGGAAAGATGCCTCAGCTGTTTATCGGGAGAAAAGATCGCTTTATTGTGCTTAGGAATATAAAGTTTCCCTGTTCTGCCAGTTTTTCCTCACTTGAAACTAAGAAAACACATAGCCTGAAAATGTTTCAATGTTTTGGAGAATGAACATATTTTTCGGCTACCAAATGCAAGTCAGGTAAGCAGGTAATAATTACATTCGCATTAATTTCCATGCTTGGAGAGGAAAAAAGACATGAACAACCACAGGCTGTCTGAAGGCCTCAGAGCAAGTCTTCTCTATGGCACATCACCCCAAACTTTTACAGCTTAAAAAGTTACTGTATACAAAGTGTTCTAGAATGAAAAAAGTCACTAGAATTGCTAATATTATTATTGAATATTATATACATTCAGATATTTGCTCAAAAAGTATTCTTTGCCTTAATGCCATTGAAAAGCTCGTTCATCACATCAAGACTTTTCCCCTTCCTTGGTTTGATACTACCAGAAATGGAGGGTGTTGTATTTCCAGAGATATCTTTTTTACCATTTCTATTTCACTTCATTTAACATACTAAGTACATGCTAGGATTGCAAAAAGAATAACAACCATACATTACCATCTGAATGCAATGAGAACCATTTTACGCTACCTTAACTTTTGATTTCTAGTGCTTTGAATGCATGTCGGGTAAGCATTTTGCTTAACAGTGGGATGCCATTATTAAAGAAAGAACAGTCAATGGCCATATCTTCTTGCTCTAAGAATCCTCAGCTCCATTGAAACATGAGGCAAATCCACTATTTTCCTATTTTAAATGAAAGCACCACTATAGGTGAGACGTTTTGATTGTGCTGCCAAGTCATTTCCTTCACTCAGAAGTTAGCCTGCTTAAGTAATTCAATTGACATATAACATTACTTTAGACACTTGTTATTCATGGTCAATTGTAGCTTCTTACGTATTTGCTTAGCTTCTTACGTATTTGCTAAACAGTCTATTTAACTCTGCTATTGTGGCAGGTCGTCTTCATTGACCTCACGTGTGTCTCCGGTTCCCAGTGATGCCTCTGTTGGGAGCATTACAGAATCGCAAGACCTAACCAGCGACCAGGAACCAGACGAAACCGTTTAAGATGGAAGGAGGGGACTAGCTATAACAGGTAATATGAATTAACGAGGTTTGCAAGTGCAGTCTTCTGACATAACAGAGCACTGGGTGATAGGTGCCAATCACCACACCGATAATGAGCAGTATGGGAGCAGCACGCTCTGTCCTAATTTCTACCATAATAATGATCCTGTGACGTCTGCAAAATCTCCCAGGTGGCCCGAGGCTTATAAGAACACACGAGCATTCACAAACACATGAGAGCTTGTGCCTGCTTGCTGAATTCATCGACCCTGGCAATCCTGCAAGAAGGGAATATACAGCCCGAGTTAGTACTCGACAGAGCGGGGCAAAGGACTCCCAGTGCTCACCCTGTAAAGATCCAGCACTAAACAGGGCAAATGAGGCTTCTCAGCAGGGAATGAGCATGGATTGTCTATCAATCTGTCATGGTAAAAACAAGCTCCAAGCAAAGTCATTATTGCTCTCCTAGAAAAGGTGCACTGAGGTGCCCGGAAAGTAGGGTACAAGAGATGCACTAGATAAAGTGACATAGGAGCAGCAAGAGAGGGAAGAGAGATGGAAATGAGAGCAGAGATGTTATTAATGCAGACAACTGAGGTAGCCTTGGAGCTACCAGCATACGTGTCAAATAGCTGGTTGGTCAAAGCGGTTTAGTTGATGTGCTCACAGCTCCTAATCAGCAGACCCTGACTTGAGTTACTAAATTAATTCCTGTCAGCACCACCACCCTGCTTTGTTGTAAAAATGAATCTTTGGTACATTTTCTTGTATCCACTTAACCAGAAAAATTCAAAACACTTCGCAGAGATGTCTAAGGGGCTAAAATACATGGCCCCTACATTTTATTTATAAACATGTGGGATAAAGTTTCACAATCCTGAAATATTAAGTAAAAGTAATTATTCTACATTTTCAACTACTTCCAATGCCATCTGGAAGCATTTTAACACTGGATGACTGTCTTGCAACCAAAGTATTAAAAAAGTGCTCATAAGAAAGATACATGGGTAGAAGTTGGCCTATTAATATTGAACGGTTTATTTTATAACTTTCACAGATACTAGGCTCTGATCCACATGCAACTCCAATTAATGTTAATGGGAATTATGTGAACATCTAGAGTAGTTATATGGCCCTTAAACTCTTGGTACAACAACTCTCATTGTCATCTACTATAAATTTGCATAAGCAATTAACATCTCATTAATGTCTCATTAGGAACACGGTACCATGTGAAGGAGGAAAGAACATTAGTGCCTCAGTGGAAGCCGCATCAGGTCACAAGTGAAAATTACTTCACTGATTTCATCTTGTTTTGTGTTTGTACATGCAAAAAAGACAAAGTGAGAGACGCACAACTCAGCAAAGATCAACACAGCTGCTGTGGAGCACGGCAGGCCTGGAATTGCAGGGGACATTTCCAGTTAGACGCAGAGCATTTAGGCAAGGCTCAAAAAAGCCCATTTAGCACCTCCCAGCAACAGACCAAGCTGAAATCATGTGCTTCAACATCTGTAATTGGTAAATCCCGTGCTTAACTTTAAGCAATAGAGTAGTCCCATTCAAGTCAATTAAAGACTCACATTTCCCTGGCCAGTAGCCATCATCCCTTCACACTTACAGAAGACAAAAACACTTAGGTTTTGGGTTGTTCTGTTAATTACATGGAACCATCAGACTAAAACCATAATGATCCTCTGGCCACAGCCTAAAAGCACCTTCCAGTAATGTGAGTTTAGAAGCTCTTTTGACGTTCATCATTTGTGTTTTGTTGTTCAGGTGTTCAGTCTCTGAGCACCCACTGAGAGAGACCTAGCTGCATGGGGCATAAGATTTTGATTATGTTCCCTCAGTGTATGTGCTGGTATGATTTATAGCACACTGTGAAGTAGCAACTGTGCCAGGCACTGCAGAGTACCAAAGGTGACAACAAATCTAGTTTCAAACGTTAGGCTTCAAAAATCTTCTGTACAAATGAACTAGACCCTTCTGGAAGGGAGTCCCATCATTTCTGGAGGAACTGGGCTTTTCGCTATATTCTGTACTTGGATGATATCCAAAGATTTTTCTGAACATTCACCTTTTAATGCTGGAACATGAAGATCAAAATCTTGAACCTGTCCTATAGAAGCTTTTGGTGAAAAGTCAAAATACTTCACTGTGATGCTGAGAAGCCTCAAGGCAGTTTCTGCACGGAGTTTTCTAAGGAGCAGAGGCTGAAGGAGCCTGTAAAGGACTGGTATATTCAGCAGGGGATACTGAAACAAGAGTTAGGAATGATATGGAGTCTCTTTGCCAAATACATGCTGAAAAGCATTAATTTGCCTCGGAGTACGCCCATTTCTTTCTCATGGATATCTAGTGAGACTCATACTCTGAAGTCAAAGAGCATCTAACTATTAACAGAAAAGATAACTACACATTGTGTGTGTTCATAAAACGGGAGAGCGCCCATCTAGCACTCTGCTCCTGTTAGCTGATGCTTGTACCTCTAGCCTGCTTTTGGGCTTCCTTAGCAAGAACAGCTGTAACGCTGAGCACATCTACTCTGAAGAGTCCCAAAGGGACTCAGTATCTCTAACCACGCTCCGCTTCCATACACACAGTGCTGTTTCTTACATTGCTGAAATTCCTCCCACTTCAGCTGGGATCATACGCTCTCTTCGGTTCAGCAAGGTTACACAGCCAGCTTTGGGGCAGACTCCTGTCAGCCACAGAGCCCTGGGCCAAAGTTTGCAGCTGGGATACAAGCCAAAGTGGCACAAAGCAGTCTGATTTTCATTGGAAAAGGAGAGGACAGCAAAAGAATTAAAGCAAGAACACTGCAGTCCAAAACAGAGAGGGACAACCAGTTAGGCGGAAGAATAGGCATCATGTTTACATGCACCTGCTGTAATTTATGAATAGAGTATTTTATCCAGATGAGTTGTTTGCTATGCAAGTACACTGAGTTAGTCCAACCCTGATTTGTCAGAATACGGACCACAGCACCTAGAGAATACCCCTGGCAAATATTTGAGATCCAGCTAGTCTGAACTGTACCTCCAATACCTCTCAAAGCTGCTGGAACTGGCATTAGCCAAATTTGAGGAAATCATAAGAACAAAGACCTTTACCTTATCCCCAGAATCCCACAGTGTTCATGTTTGTTGCTCTAGAGCAGTCTTGTCTTCCATCTTCCCACTGTTTTCCAAGCAGACACAAGCAAAGTACAACAGAAGGAAAAATACTGCCAGTAATTGCCCATACAAAGCTTTTGTTGGTTTGAAATCCTTCTCTTTGGGTCTGCTAATTAAACTAAGTGATATAGCCACAGGTTGGAAAAAACAGTTCAGTGTCCCCATATTCCCTCACTGATGCTATGGGACGCAGCGAAGACTGTCAGGTGCTAATTCTGCAAATACAAATGTCCTTAGTTCTGTGCACATAGAAATCTATGACTTATTTGATCCATTTTTAAAAACAGTAATTTCTACATTTGTGTGCAACCTGGAAATCTTTGAAGGACTGGCCTCTTCTATGGGACCAGGGCCACTATGAGAATTCAAGTGTATGCTTTTAGTCCAAAGGAAGAAAAACTTCATTCCTCCTTCTCTCCTCCTGTACCTTTCATTAGAAGGTAGCTTACACATCACCTCTGAAAGATGAATTAGTGGGAAGAGATATAGTCTGTGATTAGCAACACAACCAACATTTTGGTCAGTGAGCTCACAGATACGTGATTCTTCTTTTGCTCTATAATTTTTAAATGTTAATTTCTACATTTTAGAGTCACTCATAAATCTGTAAAAAATTGGCAGCCACAGCAGACTTAAAACACCCCCAGGGGCTGGTCAGACCTGTTTCTCAGAAATTATCTTATTTGTTATTGTTTTCAGTTTATATGAGTAAATACCTCTCTCTCTCTGAGACAGGAAGGGTTTGCTACCTTGTGGAAAAGCTAACACTTTTAGATCATGTTTTAAAAACATTTGAATCAGAGGGTCTTGATTTTGACCTACTTGCACTTGCTAAGAATTGGGGCAGCTACTCAAGTGGCTAGAGGCTGACACTCATGCCACAGGACTCTTCTCTTCTGACAGTCACCAGCTCAAAAAGTAGCACTAGAAGTGAATTAGAAATAATGAAAATTGAATACCCTCCCCTTTTTTTAACCTTAGTAGGGCTAGAGACTGAATTATGGCAGTCTCTTAATTGCTAGAAAACTTCCCAGACCACATGCTGCTTCCTGCCCAAGACAGGTACCAGAGCTGTTTGCAAAGTTCTTTTAGTAACTAGAAAGTCTGGAGAAAATTGGGTCTAAAGAAAATTGAAAACCAGTGTAAGCTGGGCATCCATTAAAATTCATGCAATTATACCAGCCCAAAAGGACTGACCTCACTTCATATCATTATGCAGGTTAGTCAGAGAGCCACTTCTGCCGTTTTAAGGCAACCTGGTCGGAGGCTTACCCTCAGTGTGAGCCATCAGAAGGCAGCAGATTTATAAGAATTTGGCTCAGCATGTGCAGGGTGATGCATTGAATTTAAGGAGCTGACCTTGCAACAGCTGGACTTAGAGCAAGACAAGGAAGACTTTTTTTATTATTTTGTATTAAAGGCAGCCAGCGATGAGCTGAAAACTGTGGTAATTTGCAATAGACTGTCTCTACTTCCTCGATGCCACAGATGTTTTACTGTTTTGCTGAGTGCATCTGTATTTCTGATTGAATCTTAACAAACCCTACACTTACTCAACCGTTGTGACTGAAATGGAATTTAATTATGTACATTAGGGCACAGCTCTCCCAAGCACAGTCCTCTTACATCTTTGCATATTATTGTAAAATAACTGATATTTTCTTGACGGAAATACTCTGGAGTGCTATGAGACTTCTGGGAGATGCTTAAGGAGCTGCTCTTCTGGTAAAATCAGGACATATTTGATACATTTTCCCTGCATATTTGGGATCAGAGTAACAGCATACTTCGCCTTAATTGTCTTTGAACATACTGCAAGGCAAAGAAAAACTGCACCACCGTATAAGATGTGGAAACAAAGTCACCTCCTATAATTAAATGCGCTGACTTCAGTGGGACTAAGCTTTTCTGGCTGTGAGTAATGTCAGCATTCAGAGCACAGTCTGCTGACTGCCAGGCTCACATTTTGCATACTTCTGTGGAAAAAACAGACAAAACATTAAATGCATGCATCTCTACATTTTCCATTCTACCCTTTTGTGAGAACTGATGATCAATCAGTGTTAAAAACTATTCTTAATTAAACAGTTGTACCCCTAGTGTTTTTTTAACAATTGCATTTTAAATGATACAAATAATCTTAATTTTTTCATAGTACTATCTATGATGCTCTAGGACTCACTTTGGACTTTCCAAGTAAAATTTCATCACCTCTTAATTAAAAGGTCTTCCTGTAAGAACTCAGTTTATGTAGGATTTGGGGGCAATAGACTGCATGACTAGAACCTGCTTCCATCAAAATGGATCAACACAAAACACCAGAGGGGAGAGAGGAGGTGTGGGAAGCAGCACCCAGGTATTAGAGAGGGATCACAAGATCACCCTGGGCCTTCACCTTGTGCCTCTTTTTAAATTGCTTTCACACTGAGACCTTTCCATGACCATACCTGTCTCCTCCTAAGCCTTTCCTACAGTTGCTCCTGCACCAGGACCCTTGAGTGCTGCTCTGAAACAAGCACATGAAATGCTCACGAGGACAAACTGGGCTTTGTTGGCTCAACGGCTCACCTTGAAATGCTAAAACTTTCTTTGGCCAAAAGAAATGACGGTCGGTGTAAGCAAGGTTATTGGCAAATGTTTCCCCACCCACATTGTTTTACTCCCTTCTGCTTAAAAGATGATTCCCCTATTGCAAGTAGTCCCTGCAAAACAGCTTTAGTATTCAGATACTCCCGTATCAGAGTACTGGAAAAGCAGCAAAAAAAGAGCATGCCTCTATGTCCTGAGCAGAATAAAGAGATTCATAAAATTGGTACAAATTTCTAACATTGTTTATTTTCCTGGCACTATGGAAAGTGTGTGTGTGTGTGTGTGTGTGTGTGTGTGTGTGTGTGTGTGTGTGTGTGTGTGTGTGTGTGTGTGTAACCCAATTTTCAGGTTTTCACTTCTCGATGCCTTGTTAGCAACAATTGCGGCTCCCAGGAGGGCCCAAGAGCACAGCGCCCGATACTGACTCCACGCAGAGCGATTCTTCAGGGAATTTCATCCTTCACAGTACAAGCTATCAATACAAAAAATTGTGACTGCTCCGGGTTGCACAAGCCTTAATGCAGCTACAGTACAGCCAGGCATATTAACTCTTTAAAGCCCCTTTATCTAATGTTCTCATTTTAAACCACAATTATCTCTAAGTATCTAAGGTTTAATAAGTCTCGTCTGTAATGGCATATTGTAATTACTTTCCTTCCGCCCTCCTCCCCCAGTATATATAAAAATACAGGCTTTTACATCTTACCTCCCAAGCTACTACAGAATGCCTTTGTTTTTGAACATGGCAGAACAAAAACAGTGTTATATTATTCAGTAGCTGTGGGAAATATTTCTTTATTTGGATGCAATTAAACTTAAATGGTTAGTTCTGCTTTTTATCAAACACTTCTATGAAATATGTATAAACACAGCAATCTTTGCCTTCTCATTTATTCACTTTGAATAAACTATGCAGAATTAAATTGAGCTTTACTTCATTCTTGCTGTTAATAAGGTGGATAACTAGCTAGTAAGTTCTCAGGACATGTTACATGCTGTACTGATCTTGTTTCTTTAATCTACTTCCAGAAAAAAAAGGGGCTGGATTCTTAACGCTTCAACCGCCAGTATTATCCCTTAATAAAACTGCTATTCTGTGGGGCAACTCAAAGGGCTGGGTTTGGGCCCCATGTAATTCTCAGAGTAAATGGGCATTTTTTCATTGATGGCAGAAGATTTAGAAGCTGTGGCTGATCGTCATGGTATAAACCCACGAAGCTCTGGAAATCAGTTTAAATTTTCAACATCTTAGACTTGTTTTCTGCCCAAGCTTTTGTGAGCAGGGGGAGATTTGGTTGGATTTTTGGGAGAAGTCTTATTACTGTGAAGTTCTATGGTAATTTTACAGGGAGGTTCGAGTAGGCGATGGCCTGAGAGCTCGCTGCGGGGCTGCCGAGCCGGAGGGGCAGCGCTCGCCCCGTCCTGCCTTGCTTGGCTCCCCCAGCTTCGCGGCTCCCCTTTCCTGAAGGGAAACCCTGACCCCCCTCCAGTTAAGAGATCGTTTCCATTCTGCTTTGGAAACAACCACCAACACTCTTCCCCCTGCCATCCCAATAAGATTTGAGCATTTTTTCCCATAGGCAACCACAGGTTTAGTTTGCATCCTCGTTCTCAATAAAAATTTTTAACAAGTGGAGTTCTTGCAGGAGTGAAATTTTGAAAGTTTTGCGGCTTTACCTATTAGACCCCTTAGACAGCTGAAGCCACGAAGTTATGAAAAAGATCAGGTTGCCTGGGAAACAATTTTTCCACAGTCAGCAGATCAGTCTTGCAACTTATTTTTAGCTTTTCTCAAGGAGAGAAATACCACTGCAGAGGAATGCTGGCAGCAAACAACAAAAAATGCACTGCTCCTAGAAGTAGTAAAAATATTAGTTTGATTACACTGGTAGGAAGGAACATGTGATCTGTGCTTCTGTAAAAAGGCAAAATCCCAAGCTTTTAAAGAGGGAAGTCCCTACAAGCATGAAAAATGCTCATTTGACTGCATGCCTAATTTGCATGAGTGAAGCCAGCTACTTACACACACGAATGGCTAGTTATACATCTAACACACAAACATCTTCCCCTCTCCCCACACAAAGCTCAAAATCCACTGCTACATGCTACAAAGCATCTATAATCGTTTATTTAGCAAGTCTCTGAAATTTATATTCATATAATATGCATTTCAACATTTGTGTAGAGTAAATATACTTGAAACTTTGCCACACTTTTCAGCTGTCACAAATTTTATTTTGGCATTTATGCGAAATGACTTTAAGAAAGAAATGAAACAGGAAAAATAAAAATGTATTGAGTTAGGATGCTTTAAGATAGCTTTTATTATCATCTATCCTTGCAAGCAGCAACATGTGCTCAGCAAGTCAAGCTTCAAATAAATAGATTCTAGCGGTGTATTTTGCACATCAGCACAACACTATCTCTAAGGAAACAGTTCAGATATTTCAGGGGAATCAATGGGCAGAAAGCATTTTCTGAAAAATCTGAATTGCCATTCCTTGTTGAAAAGGTGTTATTTATATCTCTGTGAGAGTGAAACTTTCCAGTGATCAATAAACCTGGTCTACAGCTGTTCTGGAAACAGCATTTCTGTCCTCATCTCCTGGATTATGCCACATCCGGATATATATACAAAACTTTTTTTTTTTTTTTTTTAAAAAAAAGATATTTTCTTTGACAGCCACTTTCCAATCTGTCTTCCAAAGCAGGTGCAACTGTTCCCTTTCTGAGCTGCACAAGATGTGTTTTGCAACCCAGCACAAACTTCTACTTACAGTTTATGTGCAGCCCCTACGCGTGGGGATATTATACCAGTAGATGTTTTGTTTCTTTTAGGCCTGGCCCATTAAGGCTGGTTTTACAATGATTTCTTGTAAATGCAGGTCTGGGTGCACTGTCAGACAAGCAAAGGTGCTTCACACAATCATACAGCCCTGTTCTTTCTAGGCAGTTACTGAAGTCCTCTTTCTGGACTTATTTTGACTTCCTTGTCATCCAGCTCAACAGGAGAGGCAGGAGGTACGTAGGAATAGTGCTTCAATGGCAATTCCCCATTTTAAGAAGCCAGCTGCTTTGTGAAACTGGGGTTTTGCACATGGGTAAGGGAAACCAAAACGTGAGCAAAGCGAGGAAGAGCTCGACCCTCAGGCCCAGAAGGCAGAAGACTACAACACCCACCTCCCAGCTGCACTCAGACCAAGACTACTCCTGTAACTCCTGCTGTGGTGCAGTCTGAGCATCTAAGGTCAGCAGGTAAATTAGCAATGGAAAGAAAGATGAATTCAAGTATTAAGTCACCAGCCCTCAAACCAAACATGTTACTTCACTAGTAGCACTGGTGCAAATTGCCCCATTTCAGGAATTTCTCGCTCCTGTGGTGTAATTCTGCTACAACATTAATTAAGAACATGCACTATTCTGCACTTAAACTCTCTTTGCACGCAGGTGTCAATATGACCCCTAGCTAGTCAGTCATGCCTAGGTTGACATATTTGGTATGCTAAAGCAACTTTTCTCAGCTTCAAAACTAAAACTCCCAGGGGCATAAAGCATCTAGTGTCTCAGATCATGAATCCCTGTGTAGTTTTAGCATCCAGCTCCTCTCTCTTTTCTCCATAAGTGGGACACAATATGACTTATACCCCCTTACCTGTCACCTTCATTTCTGGCCTGAATGTATGAGATTCAGCTGTGTATTCCAAATGCTACTGGCATTTCAAAACCTGGTGCAATATGAAGGTTTCCTTAGCAACAGTCACCATAGGAAGCCCTTTAAAGATGCCTTTCCTGGCTTTTGTAATTCTGCTTTTGAGATTTATACAAGTAAATCAGATATAAAGTTTTGACATGAACTTACAAAACAGCAGCAGAAAAACAAGTGTATTGAATTCAAACGCAAATAACTTATTTCTGAATGTCCAAATTCTCTCATTTGAGCTTGTAATTTTATATCCAGCAACTTGCATGAAAGCAAGCAGAAAGGATAACTTTTTAGAAAAGAGTAGCCAAAAAATCCTCTCTTCCAAGAAAGCTTGTGTTTGTGTGATCGCATTTGATAGCAATGAGCTACATTATATATTTATAATCTGTCATGTTAGGATAATTAAGCAGCTGGTTTATGAACCATTAAACTAGTGTGTTGGTTGATGCTGCTGTAGTTTTAGTTGCAATTCATACTCTAGTCCATCTTTCATAATAATCTAATAATGAGGCATCAATTAATTATATCAGGTTTGAAAGGAGAGTGTAGAAAATGCCATCGCTTCACTAATGTCTCCAGTAATATTTTATTTTCTCTTTAATTATATCCTGAAAGCAAATCCAGCCAATATAGCTGCAGCAAAGTCACCACTTGTAAACGGCAGGCTAGCAGAACATTAATCAATAGGCTCTCTGCAACGAGATACCTCTTCCTATCCTAAGGAAAACATGAATTAAGTTTTACAGGAGGCATGAGCAATAAAATACATGCTACTTTAATATCTAATGTGATGATTTCCATTTACTTATGTACCTGCCACTGTGAAATATTACTGAAATATGCTGTTTTCAAGCATGATGCTCTAAGCATCAGTAAATCAGCATTTCACTGGCAAGCAAAAAGCACCCATATTTATGAAAGACCCCTTGCAGAAACATGCTACTTTTGGGAGTAGCAGCCACCGTGAAAGGTTCTGGTCAGAAAACAGAGCTGCTGCCCATTATAAAGCATTATCCATATCTCAAAGCAGAACAGAAGCATGAAGGGGGAAGAGAAAAATATGTATTAAAAAAAACCCTTCAAAGCTCTGCTGAGGGCAAGGACCTCCTTCCAGCTCTGCTCCCTTTGCTTGTGAGGCCAACAAGCTTTCCTTGCTTCTGAGAAAGCTTCCCCCCCCCCCCCCAACAGCATACAGATCATGCTCTCCCCCACCACTTCTCTTAACACGTTTGTGCCTGATTCATTTAATAAAGCAAAAGACTTCTAGTTGTTGGGTCTGTAAATCAATAGCAAAGCCAAGGCTGCAGACGGAGGGAGGCCTAAACCAAGGACCCCTTTACTGGAGCGAGATAGATGCGCAAAGTAAAGCCGGAGGAAGAAGAGAGGCCGTCCAAGAGCTGTTGGGACTTGTCAGCATGATCGGAAGTGTCACTAATAGTTTTGCACTGGACAGTTGCAGTCCTTGCAACTGCTGCCTATTTGCCCAGCAGAAAAAAATCTGGGCCTGTGAAGTTTGCACTCTTAGTCAGAACAAAAATATGAATAAACAGCCAGGGGCCCAGGAAGAGCTATCCTCTGGGAGGAATTTGTTTTTCTACATCTTTTTATTTTGGCATCGCTGATCTCCAGAGACACACACAGAAGTGTTGTCCCCTTTCGGCTCTGTCCCACCTCCAGAAGCAGCATCCCCTTTCCTTCCTCCCACAGGGCCTAAGCTTTGCTCTGTGTTTCAACTACTTCTTCCCCTTCCACTTCTGGGGAAAAGGAAAAGCACAGGCTAAGACTGCCACCAGGACTGCATGTCCTATGAAAGGTCAGTCCAGGGATACGCTCCTCTTGCAGCTTATACGCCCAAAATGATTTAAAGAAGCTCTCAGGTACAATCAGAGCAGAATATTTTAGGGGTGGTCAGAAGTTTTCCTTCAAAGGTGCTTAGCAAATTTAGTTTGCAAAACAAAGTGCTGGTTTTGGGACAGCGAGGGTGGGTCTGAGCAAGAGAGCACCCACACGAGATGGGGCAAGGCTTTGCCATGCTTCGCCTTCACCTTCTGTGCTGACGACAGCGGCACAAGGCAACCGTGTCGCCCTTGAACGAGAGCTGCCGTCGGCAATACGAGGGGCTCCGCTGGGCAGCGAGGTCTCTGCCCGTGTTTACGTACTCTTTTCAAAGCCCACTGATCAAGAGCAGCAAGCAAGACTCTATAGATTCACTTTTTCTAAGCAGCTAGAAAAAAGGCCGGAGGAGTTTGGAAAGGTCAGTCATGGTTATTGACTGCTTCATAACAGTACTAAAAGCCTTTTCATAGCAAAAGCACTTGATCACTGCAAAAATATCGATTCAGGCAACAGAAGATACTGCTATGTAGGACATGAAGAATATTGCAGAGCTGGAGAACTTAAACACACAAAGAACAATTCATAAATGCTAGTCACAGCCAGCTTTAAAGTAAAAGGATTATTAGATCTTTATTTTTTTAATCACTGGCTGGACAAACCACAGCTACATTAAGTTGATTTTAAGAAGAAATATGAGCACATTCTCATTTTTTTCCTCTGCAGTTTTCCCTCTGACTTTCCTTTCTCAGACATGGACATTTCCTGACTTGCAGCAACCACAGTATTTGTGCCCAGAGACCTGACTTCTCTCGGTTCCCATTCTTAAATAAACTCTCATTTGTTAGCTTCTATACCACCCCAAAGCATTTAGGTACATGCTGGGATGAACTCAATAAAAGGAACAGCACCTTTTAGTAGACCATTTGCTGTTGTGCCAGGTCATTGTTTGTTGCAGTGTACATTTTTATTAAACATATATAGGTACTTGCATTGGGGACCGAACAGTTGAAGGACAGTTCCACAGGCTACGCTAATTCTCACTGAGGTGCCTGCAGAAAACTGCCATCCACAGTTGTCAGGAGGTTTCCCAAGTCTGCCAACACATACGAGTCTGCTTCAGGAAGGGGACATTTAAATGTAATTTTGGACAACGGTGTGAATACACAAACTGCCGAGTTACCCTTTGGGGGGCAAAGTCTACAGCTGCAATGTTAACATGTGATGTCATCCTAGAAATATGGAAGATGATTAATCCAAGATTAAGAGATTACAGTTTCTTCTCTAAGGTTTCCAACTTGAAGTTAAGCACAGATAGGTTTCTAAAGCTTGAGTAGCAAACAAGGAGCAATTTAAGTCATACACCCTTTACATCATGCCATGAGCAGAGTGTAAATGACTAATCTCGGTATGTCACATTTTCTAGGGTTAAATCCCTAAAAAGAGTGTGTTTCTGGGCCTTGGATAACATCCCGAGTGAAAAGATCATTAAAGTTATGCATAATGATATTCATTTACCTGGAACTCTTTGAGTCAGATCACTTCCTCTGGTAGTAAATGAAGGTGTGCATTGACTGATATGAGCCCATACACTGATTATCCTTAGGAACTCGTTAAAGAAGTAGAAACTGTGTGCTTTTGTCATTCTAAAGTTAGATTGGCCGTGACTACAGAGAGCAACAGGCGCCTGTGTATACATTATATCACTCTTGGAGAAACCTATGAGACACCTTAAATTCACGAACACGTTCATACAGCAGAGTACTGGCAATCACTCTGTGCTACAAAGAGCTGCTACAGAAAAGGGCGGGAGGTAAAGCACAGGAGCTGACATTCACAGAAACTGAATCCAGTTCCCTTGGATCACATTAATGTCTGGAGACCCTGCAGGAACATTTTGTGTAAAGAATAATGCACAGGGTTTCTATATTATGGACAAAGCTTTTCATGAACCTGCTTGTAAATGCAGGCAATACGCTTTATGAATTTGTTAGCAGGCATTTTTGACAGAGTTTAAAATTCAACAATGTCAAAGGCTTTCAGATTGTCATCACCAGGAAATAAGTCAGTGCTTAAGGAATGAGCTGTCTGGGCAGTTGTGCATTTGGAGTCAGGTTGTTCCGTAGCTTCGTTGGTAGATATATTGTAAGAAATAGGTAATTACAACTTTCAAAAATGTAACTTATGACATTGAATGAAGCATGAACTTGGCCTGTTTGCCTTGAAGCTTGAACAATACATTTTAACATTTGTTACACAAAATGTGGCTTGATCAGTACCAAAATGTCTTCCACAGCGCACTAGTATTTGCTCATATGCTGCTGATAGCCATCAACAAATACTGCTGTGTAAAAGCTTCTTCGCTAATCAAACCATGAGAACTTGGGAATGCATTTTCCATCAATGCTCGGCATTCAAGTAAACTTGCCAGAAAAATTCTTCTTTCTATACCCTAATCACAATGACAGCTTCCAGGTTCTGACAGTGCTGTGGAAGAACGGCTCACTACCCATCGAGAATTCACTCCGCGCTGCTCAAAAACTATCTCCAGAAACACGGCTCGGCTGATTACTGTCACACATTTGCTTCTTACGCTGCTGCATGAGGCCATGCAGATTTCTGTAATGACAGTCATGATTCACTAAGAGGCAGAGGCTACTCTTACACCCCACCTCCATTAACAGCCAGTGGAGAGCACGCGGTCTTAGGTTTTCTGGAGAAAAGTCCCTTTTCACAACCACCAATATATCTAACAGGGCTGGAGGCTCCTGCAGGTTCAGAGCAATACTCTGAGTGTCTGTAAGATATACACTGGTGACAGTAACAGGAGCAAAAGCAACTTCAAGTCTCATGTTATCACCAGATCATGATGGATGCAAAAGATGCCTCCCTAAATCAACACCTAAATCCCAGTGTACTTCATCCTTTATAAACATATAAAATAGCATGGCCACTGTGAAGAGCTCACAATCTAGGCTTTGCTTTTTGTACTTTCTCCATACATTATTTTAAATTCCTCTTGTTCTATGAGTATCATCTTTCCCTATCTGCCTCTTCTCTACGCAGCTTTACAAGTTGGGACGATAAAGACCAAGATAAATGTTTTCATGCTGCAAGAGCTTCATTTTTTCAAAGGATGATCTTGTATTTAAACCACTTAGGGAAAGTCTGATTTCTTCATAATATTTCACCCCTGCTGATGAGGTAATTAGATGCCTCTGCAACCTTTACCTCTGCCCAAGCTGCTCTAGTCATGCACTTGGGAACCGAGCCCTGCTTCTCCCCGGCAGCATCAGATGACTACCATGCCCAGCATGCACCCACATGCTCCTGGAGGCCAGTCACAGCTGTACATAAAGGACTTCTACCCCAAGCTTGGGGGTCAAGAGCTGTGTACAGAGAACCACTCTAGAGATCTGGGAGAAGAATGAAATCCTGGCTTCACAGAAACCCTTGACAACTATTCCAACTTACATAAACAGATCAAAAAATTTCAATCCCAGTAAATAGGCTGTTCATCAAGACAACTTTTCATTTCCTGACTGCGTGCATGAAAATAAAGTGTGGACTGCTGATGTACAGAGAACTCATTTTCACCTGAGATGGCAAATATGTTCTTTTAAAAACTAAAAATCATACTGTGCGCCAATATTTGCTATGTGTTCATTACAGAAAGATTAATCATTTGGGGCTATCTTTTGAAAATGAGCTGCATAGCACTTGGTTTGCCTGCTGTTGTATTGAGCATATGTTTTCTGCTACAGTTGACAGGTGGTACTGCTTTTTACTGAAAATCATTAACATTAGGGTCAAAATGATCGGATGCTTCATTTTCCTGTTCCAGGTCTGGAGAAAGGTAATTAAAAATAGACAGGTGCTTACTTTAATTTTAAACTGCACGTGCATGCACAATTACGTGTGCACAAACAGCAGCAGTGGGTTACACCGTACTCGCCTCATAGAAGGCAGATCCAAATGCTAAACTGAATTGAAGAGTACTTTTCCCTCTGAAGTGACACAAGACAGTGTATACAGAAGTTTGCTAGTAATTAAGTAACATGGGGAGACAGGGCTTATAGACAAATGAACCTCATCTATGAGGTGTGTCTAGCAAAACTTCCCCTCTGGACAACTTCTGCATTTATGCGACTGCTGTTCACTTGACCTGATAGTTTGATAAGGAAGATTACACTCCTACTTCCTATCCATATCTTTTTCTGCAAATACTTAGCAAGCAAGCACATAAATGTATATTTACGGTTGTTTACAAAGAGTTTTGATCTACTTTCTGCTAAAATAAGAACTCTGGATTTGTCATTTATTTTTCCAGCAGTCAAGAAGGATAAAGACAAACACGACTTTGCTGGGTGCAGAAATAAAAAGAAGGAAAAAGCCCTAAAACAAGGCAGTTGTAGGAATAAGTAATAAAGCTAGTACTAAAGGAACATTATGACTGAATTTGTATTTACAGGGATCTTTATATTCTTTGGTTTACAAGAAAAGCCCTTTAAACTAATGACAAAGAAGTTAGTAAAATACTCGGTTAATTACAGATTATAATTCCAGTCTGAAGCATTTATAGACAAAAAGCAGACTAAATTGAACCAGTACTTTAAATATACTCATATCTTCTAGAGAAGGCAGAAATGAGATTAAAATCCCCAAACTAGGAAAACATCCAGTTTGTTCAAGCTTATTCACGTAAACATAAAAATGCGTGCCTACTGAAGATAAGTCAACCCATGAAATTGGCCTAGCTGCCTTTAAGAACTTTCAAAAGTTAATTTTAGATGTTGTGCTAATTTATATGTTGGACCACCTAAAGTAAGATTAAAGGCTGGTGCCTTGGTAAAACACATTGCCAGAGATGTCGGAAAATAAACGTGGCTGTAATGCTTAGTATGATACCAATATTGATGCGGCTAAAACAATTAATTACTTCCAGAGCTGTGGTTTCTTAACCAGTTTTGATACAGTATTAATACCACCATTGTTGAGATTTATTTCCTCCTTTAATGTCCTATTGTAGAGTTTAATTTGAAGCCATTTTAAACAGCATATAAACTGTCAGTCCAGAAAGCATGTTCATTAAATTATAAAAATGGTTTGAAGCTTTGCAATTATCTGAGCTACAATCCAGCTAGAAATGCTTTTAAACCACACACCCTGACAGCTTCATTATATAAGAAAAACATGTGCATGGAACAACCCTCTGAAGTTTAAAGGAAATTTTATTCATAGGGATTATTTGCCTTATTTAAGTTGATGTTATTTAATTGTGGTTATGACGACCTCTGAGATACTCTCAGCAGACAGAACATTACGTCCTTGCAGCACTGCTGGGACCAGGGTACATGGGTCTGGTTGGCTTGCTTCACCAACTGCTGTGTTACTTGGCTCAGCACTCAAAGGAAATCAGAGTATGTCTAAGACGCACCTGGGCAACCTCTCCTATTTGTGCGTCAGACACCAGCAATGCTATTAATTGTTGTACCCAAATTATTATTCCCTGCTTAGCAAATGAGGCACCAGTCTTCAGGGCCTGGTCCCTCAAAGGAAAGTTCATACCTTAACCCAACATCTAACAATTTCTCATTGCATGGAGCACTGCCCTCTGGATCTGAGAAGATAATATGGTGAAGAAGAGAAACCACTTTTGGTTCACAGCACCCAATAAAAGATTGAGTGTTTTTCAGTTATCAGGCATGTGTTGCAGCAGACAATTCTTTAAAAAATGAAAACAAAGCAAAATATTCCCCTGAAGACATATGATGCATCTTATGACCAAGACAAAAGTCTTTCCCTTTTGTGAACTAGACTTCAGCTAATGGAAAGCAGCACATCAGCAAATTAAAGTTTAAGCTGGACTGTGGGTGCTAAAACAGACAGCTTCTCAAAAATTGCTTTCAGCTATCCCTTGCCTAGCATGCAGTCACATCACTGACATTACTCCTCCTCCCTGGATATTCTGAAACCAATTAATCTGTTGCACAGATTAATGAGATGAAAGGACATCTGACAGGGAAAAATCCTAAGACAATCATTTTGCCACATCTTCAACATAAAAGTCTACATTTTTCAATGTAAAAAGTATGCATACTGTATTGGGAAACTTCTTATTGATTACAACAAATCATAGTACAGATAACAAATGAATCCAGAAGGAACATTTTCTGCAACCCTTGTACAACAGACTGGTTCGGAGCCAAGATTTCCGTTATCTATTAACATTCAGATTACATTTCTAAAACAAAAGGCTTTCTATTGTATTAAAATATCTTGGCAAACTTAGTATCGAGGTATCTGCTATGAGTAGCACATTGCTTTTGAGCATGTACAGTTAAAATGCACTCCTGCTGAGACTCAAGTAAAATTATCAGCTGCTCACATTGTGCCAATGTCGGTGGGACCTGAGGAGTTTATGGTCACTGGTACATTTAAGTAGGGATGTGCCACACCAGTGCTATAAGTAGTTATCCTTGCATTGAAGTACTCACCACCACCAGGAACTACGCCTCAAAAGCAGGATGATTTCAATATGTTCAGTGTATTTTATCTGTTTGCACACTTTTACAGATCATATGGCGCAGCCTTTGAGATGCTCTCCCAGAGCCTGCTGGGGCTGACAAATTGTTTGACTTAGTTTCAGTAGTTTTCTCTAGGGATTCAGGAAAACAGGGATCGTTTTATTTTAAACAGCAGGCTAGAAACTTCATTTGCCACCCCATTCTATACATAACAGAGAACCACAATCTAGTCAAAAAGGGGCAAGAAACCTCAATATGAAAGTAATTCTCCTCCCCTCTGGCAACTCGCAGGTATCTTTTACCATGTTTTCTGGCCTTTTATGCTGGATCAGCCTTTTTTTCTGAAGTGGTTGGCTGTCTGTGGGGACAGCAAACTTTACTTCCAGAGCTCATGTCACTCACTAGACTGCTGATTCACAGAAATAAAAGGCCTGATCCTGTTCAGTTTTCAGTCTCCTTTAACACTGATGCAGCATCCCCATTACTGTTCCCACATTTAAATCCTGGATAATCTTTTGCCAGCTATTTCAAACAGAGCTTCCTATTGAAAGAAAAAAAAAAACTGTGAAAGATTTCATGGAAATTTATGCTGCCTATCCAAAACAGCTCAACTGAACTATTTCCTCTCTGGTATCTGCCAAGGCAAATAGCCTGTGTCCTAAGATACTGATTCACATCTCGGAGCAGAATGAATCTGAGACAAGAGACCGAAAGAAACTGGTTATAGTCTAATTATTGCAGTTCTAAAGCAGAGAAACAGAAAATCATGAAATTGCGTTTACATCATTAAATATGCTTTGACATAGACCATCATCTTGAACCAAAAGGAAATCTAGACCCTCTGGTTAGACTTATGTAACATGGGCCATGAAGCTTCATGTTGTCTTCCTAGTCATGAGCCTGATGAGGTACACTAGCTTAAAGGCAGAACCTGTGCTCAGATAAAAACTTTGTCCTGACTGGAAACCACAGAAAAGAGCAGGACCTACCATTTCCTCTGAAAGCTTGTTATATGGGCTACTCAACCTCAAATGAAAAGTGTGCCTTATCTCCGTGCATTTGCCTGCCTCCATCTCCCAGCTACTGGCTCCTGCAAGACACTCCACCACTTACTTGCGTGTTATTCTCTGCTGAAAGTACGAAAATCCTTCACTTCTGAGCTAGGAAACGTAAGCCTCCTGACAATAGCGGACTGCTTCAGAGACACCTCGCAGGTGGCCCATGCTCCAGTCTGTGGCCCCACCTGAAACCACTGCTCTTGAAGAGCCTGGCCTGCCATCTTGAAGGAGTAACATGCCTCTCAGCGCAGAAGACACAAGCCTTCTTCTGCCTTCCCCTCCTGTTTCTCCCCTAATAATCTTTCCTCTTGTCACCACGCACTGCAATTTTCAGTTGCAAATAAAAATTCAAACAAAACCGAAGGACCTCAAAACCCCCTTAAGCACTTATTCAAGCATCTCACACAAAAGGTACTCTTTGGCCCAAGGGGGTCGCAAGTCAATACGCAGCATTTGCACTGAGTATCTACTGTTCTTTGTAGGCTGTAGCAACTTAAAATTGTAAAGAGCAAGCCAGGGCTGTTTTGTCACCATTTATTATGTTGATTGTGTATTTATTCCTCGAAGCAGGATTCTGCTTAATGTTCTGTGCTTCGAAAAAGCCTGGCAGCTGGTGTAAATGAATTATAGACCCATTTGCCACCAAATCAAAGCCCAGAGCCAGATCAAAGCCAGATAAAAAAATCATTTTTCTGTCACAGACTGGATGGCTTCTTCTCTGCCCTGTAAATAAAATTGATATTATTTCATCCAACTTCTATTTTCTCCTGATCAAAATATGATTATGTCTAATGCTATCCTGTCCAGGGCACTGAAGTTATACGAGATGTGAAAGCTTATTGATGTATTCAATTACTGGATGCTGCTCCATTGTCTGCTGAGCAGAGCAGCTCAGTTATCGGTTCTTAGAGCTGTACGTTTCTGCCTAACAAAGTCATAACTCCCACAATTACCTGCCTGATGGATGGAAAACAGAAATATCTCATGAGCCCAATGCTGTTATCGGCTCTTCTCCATCTCTGAAATTGCTTTATATTAATGAGATTAGGGCTGTGAAAAAGGTATCACAATTTAATTATTTATATTTTTCCTAGTCCAGTAGGAGCACGCTCATGGTTCTTGATCTGCATAAAGATTTGTCTATAGTAGAGAGCTTTCTACAGCAAGAACCGAATGGGCAGATACACAGTGAAATGTAGCCTTTCTCAAAGCTTGGGTAGCTAAGGCTTATGCATCTTTTTTTCTCCCGTCTTGACATCTAACCCACCCACCAAAATAGTTATGAGAATCCTGCACTGAAAATACGGGAGAAACCCTTGCATTTAACCATGCTGAAACACATAGATAGGCCAAGCTCTCAAGAGCTACGTGCATCAGCTGCAGATATTCTTACTATTTATAAACATACTGAATGTGAGTGACACTCTTCTCCCTACAGCTTTCCAGCAACACTGACGGTCAATACTTTATAATGGTACTGAGCACTGAGCTGCCGTGTGCAGAATCCTCCTCCCAAATGCCAGCGCATCCTCATCTGTATTGGTTTTCCCAGGAGCTCTAGCTAGAGGTTACATGACTGCTACAGTGGTCCCCCTCCCCACTTGGTCTTGTAAGAGATTTTTCCTCAAATGGAAGCAGTTTCTTTTGCTTCAATTTACTCTGATAGAGACAAGGAGGGGCAATTCCCACACTGTTTCTCTGGGATGACAGCAGTGCAGTAAGCATCAAAATTTTAATGTAAACAGTATGGCTGTAATGTGATGAAGCCTGTTGAGTGTGAAACACTATTGAGACTGGTTCCATTTTCATTATCTATGTTACACGCACAAAAAGGCATTTCAGATTAATCATCGTTAAAGAGAGCAAGTCTCAATTCCACAAGGAAAAAGCTGTCACGAAAGTAAAGCACATGAAGAGGACCCCATAAGGATAATGGTCTGAAAAAACTTGTTCCAGATCAGGCTGCTTAGAAATGCTGTTATTCCCCAAAGGTGAGCCTGCAAAATATTTAACCAAACGATTACATCTGCTCTCCTTAACATATAATAGGCGATCTCTGCTTGGTTCAGCACATGGTGTAGTTTGATGCTGAGGCTCTTCTGGCCTGCTGGGAACGCTTACATCATTCAGCAACTCTTTTTGGCACTACTGACTGCATATCACATGCAGTTGGTGACATTTAATTCATCATCCTCAGCTCCCAGGAGGCAGAATTATGGAGCTCTTCAGAAGTGACTGCACAGCCCCACGTCCTGCCTCTCCTCCCACCTACTTGCCTCTCTCTCTCTCACACTGGCCATCTTTCAAATTGAAAGGGTTAAAGTGTCACTGCCACACAGACGATTTTCAGCAGTATTTCTCCCTCTCAACTCATCATCCTGTGGCAGTCTGACTGCTGTCACCCTCCTTTATTATATATAGCAGATGACAGGAGTAATCTTTGGTTCAGAGATGACAGTTTGTTTTATAAAATCTTAGCGTGGTGTAAGCAGTATTGCTTGGCATCACCAGTGCCTAGATTGAGATACTCGTACCAGTGCCAGATACAGCCACATCTTCCTTTCAGACCCCAATTTTTATAGCTGCATTAATACAGTATTTTTTGCCAGGATTCATTCTGCCATAACTCCTCTTCCAGGAGGAGTCTGGAAGGATCTGAGCACCTAGTCCAGATGCTCAACTCAGTGCTGCAGCCATTACCAATTCTGTGTCAGGCTCCAAGGTTAGAGCTTGACAAGCCCCCAAGGTACCCCAAGAGACTGCTACATGTTGTCAATATATTTGAGTAGTGCTGAATTTTATCATATGGAGATAAGCCAGCATTGTGCAAGAATGAGAAAATAAAGTGCAATTTTTGGATGAAAGCCCATGAATTCCTTCAGCCAGGCTGTATGTCTAGGGGCAGGGGTTAATGTTGCTCTGAGGCTGGTAGGATCCCACTCCTAGTTTTGGAAAAGGAACTCAAAACAGTATGCCCTTCCTCTGCCTGGAGCAACCTTGGGGACTTGACCCCATTGCAAATTAGGGAAGACCTCAGGACTGCTTTTTCTTGAATCACAGTTAAGCTTTGGCATGATCAGGAAACTACAGGATCTAATCTGCCACTGCACTGGCTAGGGAGCCACACAGTGGCTAGTAAATAAAGTAGTAAATAAAACCAATAAATTCCAGGTCTTCCACTTAAAAGGGAGTTATGGTCTCCTTTGTTCAGCAGGAAAGGCACAAAGGGGAAGGTAGGTCACAAGGCCAAAAATATAAACCCATTTAGATGGCACATTGATGCTGTTCTTTATATTGCGAGGAAGACATTTAGGGAGGGAGATCCATCACACCTATACTGTATTTCATCAAGAACTAAAACAGCAAAATAGGCATTTTCAGTTCAGAATAAAGTACTACGGGTAAAGTCCAGAATAACGGCTTCAAAGATAAACATCTGTACTTTTATTTATGATTAATCACTTTGGACTTGCACTTAACTACCTCAATTATTGTTTTCCTTTTTTACTCAGAACTCTATAACTCTACTGTAAATTAGGAATCAAGATGGCTCATTGGTATTTGTTTGGAAAGCATACGTTATCATGTGAAGTGGAACTACTTATGACATTTTCAAAAAGCTATGAATAATCACACATCATTAAAACTGTTGATTGAAACACTGCTTTGCCATGACATTTTTAATCTATGGCATAAAAAATGCAAAATCTACCCAGCAAAAGGAATGAAAAGCACCAAAAACTCCCTGGAGTATTATATCCCAAGCTCTTGTCTTCCTTTCACCTTATCCTAGATTTAAAATAAAGAAAAGGTTGCAGTCATTTCTTAAGCAATAAAGAGATATATGTTGCCTTTGGAACAGAGCTTAATGCTCCTTTCTATCACATGTGGAATCCTTCAGTAGTGCTACATTCTTGGCATTGAAGAGCAGCTTTACTTCACTGGATTTAAAATATCATTCTATTCTGTTAAAAAAGAAAATAGTAGTTTCATGTAATGTACATGCTGGGAATAAGTCTGTTTACAGAAATTGTGAAGACTCAGGAGCAAAATTGAAAGAATAAAAATTAGCTAGAACAGAACATAAAACTGATGTAATAGAATATGGAACAACTTCCTTATATACAGAGTGTCAGGAGTTAATGGATTCATCATCTCTGGGCAATAGCTACCACATACGAAATTAGTACATCTTTAATGCAAGCTGCCATGTCAAATGGCCCAGAAAACCATCCTCAAGGACACCAGGATCTTTCTCACTTCCCAACAGGCCCACTCCAAGCAGGAAACCACTTATCTAGGAAGAAGTTGTCTTCCACGCTCATTTCTTAGTCACCAACAGGAATAAAGCAAAGTATGCTATAACAAATAGTGTTTCATATCCTGCATGCTGGGCAGTGATATTTTAAGAAAGTTTCATTCCTGTAAAACTAAGCTGACTTTTTTATTATTATTATTAAAGTGAACTACTTGCAGAGAGGCTGTGTGCATAGCTAACACTGCAGCTGCATATACTCAGACCACAGCCTCTTCCAACCCTTCCCACATGCAACCTCTCCCTTCCCACCATGGTCCATGCGCTAGCTTGGAAAAAATCTGTGAAGAACATGATCCAAATTCCAGTGCACAAAAAGGCATCTTCCTATTGGAGCTATCCATAGGGGAGCAATCTCCACCTTGGCTGCAAAGTCTCTACCCTCTGCTATATATTTTTTCAGCCAGCATCCAAAACACTCTGGAATCTAGATGTCACCAGTAAGAACATCTGCCACGTAGGTTTTTGTTTTTGATCCTATTTCTGCATGAAAACTACAAGCATCAACTTTTCGCCTGGTTTCCATTTAGGCTTTGTGGTTTTGAGGTGAGGGGGAGGTTGGGTAAGCAAAAAAAAGCAGCTTATTTGGTTGGCTGTTAACCTTGCAACAAGTTCAAACACCCTCCCCAAACCTACCCATTTCCCTGTATCCCAACTCCTGGTCTTGTTCTCTTTTCACACTCGATCACTATTCCAGTCAATCTTAGTCTTATTGATCTCCCTGCAATGTCACCATCAGCAGGCCAAAGCTTTGAGATGAAAACAGCTGTCCACACACATACATATCCCCAAGGTGAGCTGGCCATGTACACCCTTAAGCCTCCAGGCTTTAAGTTCATACACCAGTCCTGAAGAGCCAAGAGCAGGCATTTCTTTGAGTAGAAAAACAAAGACAAATCCTGGTCTTCCCCAAGCTGAAGGACACTCAGCTGAATTATAATCAGGTTGGGTGGTGTCTCTGGAGCTCATCAGGTCCAACACACTACTCAAAGCATGACTGGCTGAGGTTGGGCTGCTCAGAGCCCTATCCTGAGGTTCCCCCAAAGCCTGCAGATGTTAACAGCCTGAGTAATACACACAGGTTCTCAAAGGAGCAACAAACATTGCAATGAGGACACAGTATCTGTCAGATTTCAAAGGGAAACACTAGAGCTTTAAAGGATTCGATTTTGACCTTAAGAAAAAACAATGTGCTTTTCACTAGCCTTTTTGGCTAACTTTCACAGGAAAGTTTGTTCTGAGACAGACAACCAGAAAGTACTATTTCAAGCTGCTAAAAGCTTGCCAAAGCTACAAGCAACAAAAAACATGGTCCATGTTACTTCCTGACTGAGGTTTCCCAGTGTTGCCATTTTCATCTCGTGTATGGGATCAATTTGTATTCTATGACAATATCCTCCCCTCTATAAATCTGTCAATATTATGCATTTTCCCAACTGATTCTGAAAAAGAGGCATTACTTTTAAGTAGCAGCCTTTGCAGTTAGATCTTAAATTGTATTCTAAATTCAGAGCCAGCCTACTTCTGTTTGTTGCTTGCTTCCAAAAACAACTAAGTTACAGGTCTGTCCAGTTCTTATCTGTAAATAGGTGCAAGCTATCACAATCCTTGAAATAATGGAAAGAGAAACGCACAGACTGAAATAAATCCTTACTGGTGCTTTCTTTATGCAATTCATTTTGGACCTAATTCAAAATCCATCGAATTCAGAAGAATCATATTCATTTCATTTGGATAAAGCTGTGATTCATGAAAAAATAATCCTGCTTCCAAACATGGTCTGAATAGTCAAAGCAAAGAATTTGCGAGCTGAAATTTGTTTACAAGAATTACGCACTGAATGCCTATGAATAAATAAACCCTTTGCTGAAATCAGGGTCACCTCACATCGCAGGGATAGAAGAAAGCTAAATTCATGAGAAAATTTATTTTCATTACATAGTTTAACCAAATCTCAGTACAAACCTAGCTGGGCATAAACTGAGCTTGCTTAGAGTTCATTTGATTGGGGTTATTTCACAAGATTGTATGTAATCCATAGCTTTTGGACAGGCAAATCTGAGCTTTAAAAGCATAACTCCATTTTTTTTTTCACAAAAATTCTCTCTCTCCAGAACATCACCAAGCAACACAACAGCAGAGCTTCCACTTTGACATCTGGAAGCAGATGGGTAGTAGGCAGAACCATAAACTCCATATCAACATCCCTGTTATACAAAACAGCATCAGTGTGTTATATTCCAGGGAACCATCACTCCGTCCTCCTCCAAAACCCAGCCTGGCTTCGTGCCTGCCAACATGAGGATGGCAGGCAGCAATTGATTACAACTAAACATTGGCAGCAAGTGATTGCACTGCGCCCAAATGACTGATAATTGTCTTGTACAAAAGCGTATGAATTCCACAGAAACATTGCCCAAGATGCTGGGGAGACGTAGGATGCGCAGACCCTCCGGTGCGTCCAGGAGCCGTCAGCTGCAGCCCCGCGCGTTTGTGCCACCGTTGTTTGCACACTGTATGGTGCTGTTCTGGGCTGGCAACAGATCTTCAGATCTGCCCGACTTTTGAGAGTTTTTAGCATATTCATTAAAAAAATTGGAGGAGAGCTATTGTGCGTCTGCCAAGCAGATCTGGTGTGAAGGTAGCGACATTAGCAGAGATTCATTTTAAAAATTAAATTCTTAAGCTTATATTGTTCAATAAGATGTTCAGACAACCTCAGATCTTGCAGAGTCCACTGGATATAGGTGAAAGACTTTATTCCCATTTACTGTAGTTGTGATCTCCTTGTTAAAGCCAGAGGTGAAGTCTGAGAATTTGCAGTTTACTGGCTGACAGAAATTTTTGATGTGCAGTTTGTCCCCAGACAGTAGTCTGCTAAAACAGTCAAAACACATCTCTTATAAATACTGCTTCCAGCAAGCTGCATGAATTCTTGGGTTATTCAGATTAATTTTTGAAGTGTGCAATTTTCTCTTATAACATACAATTTAATGATGTAAATAGCAATCCCAGGACACTAAGCTACTATCAATTACACATTCTGCTAGTTTAACTTAACTTGTTCTAGGAACATTCACTGATAGTGGCAACGCTTCTGTTAGTAACTAAATACTGTCACAAAAGTAATTAAAAATATTAATGATACTAAATAAGGATACAGTTACACATGCTGGGTGTCCAGTTCAAAGGACTAAAAGTCTTGGAAATAAAACATGGTAAATATTTGGATTTCAGAAACAGCTGAAGAGATTTCTTAACATGATAGAGGAATTGAAATAAATTTTATATTAAAATGAAACCTATAAAATACCTGATGCAGTTAAATCAACATGTGTTCTTTGACTGTCCTGCTATCCCTTTGCTAATGCATCCACAGCTCTTTCCAGAAGGTAGTTGTTGCTCAGCAGCAGCACCTTATGTCGCCACTTCTGTAGGCTAGATATTCATAGACATGAAATCTTTAAATTCATTTTACTTTGTGATTTCCACAAAATTATAATTGAACTCTCATGCCAGATCTGAAAAAGCCTTCTAAATCTGATGTTAACCCCCCCCCCCCCAAATCTAACAATGAAAAAGAAAATGAGTTCAGTGAAATAACTACATTTGGTTTGTTTGTGCTGAATATATTCCATTTGACTCAGATCTCTTGTGGTATAGATGGTCATAATTCTTAAGCCTCTAGAGGTATTTACAGTGTCTTCCTTTTTAAGCACTGATAGCCTGCTCTGTAATACTTCTCAAAATCTCACCAGCCATGCATAATATTCCTAACTACAGAGTCAGTTTGAGGGCATGCAGTTCTCAAAGAGCCCCTATTAAAATTCCTCACAACTGGATCACAGTATTTGTCAATATTAGTAATCATTAAACCTGGCCAAAAAGCTTTTTGGACAGAAACCTGGATTTTTGACCCAAAAGAATATTTGCAAGGAGAACACGGTTTTTATTATTTCAAAGGAGCTTTCCTTAGAGAAAGCCAGCTTATTCTGATGACTTTCAGTTTTCAAAAACAAGAAGTTGACATTTTCTGCAGGAAGTACAGCATTTTCTAATTAGCTCTAATAGCCACCTTTGGGAGATGCTGCAATTTATCCCAGCATTTGAAGTAGCTGAGTGTCATTAATTGCTGTTCACTAGGGTATTAAAGGCACTTGGTACCTTGTAAAGATGGGAGCTGAAAAATCAGACTGCAGGCCAGAATTCAAAAAACCACTTGAGCACATGACTCAACGCAGCGCTGAGCAGGAGCCTGCCTAAGCACATTCGCTGCTTGGCTGAACAGGAGTTGTGGTTTATAAACCCCAGCAGATTTGTCAGACCAAATGCTAGCTTGTGCATCTGATAGTAAAATATGGGTCCATTTTTTCATTTTTCTAGTTTTGAGAGCTGGGCACCTTGCTCAAAGATACAAAGTGCTGCCGGAAAATCTCTAGATTTCTTCTGCAGACCTTGTGTCGCTTACAACCGTTTCCTCACCCCAAACTAAATATTTCCCAGCCTGGTGTTAAAAAGGCAATCCTGTTACCCAGATAAACCACACCTTGGTAATGCCGAAGCTTCAGTAACAGGTAATTCTTGTCAAGAGAGTCACTTATTTCATTTCCCATCCACAGAGACCTGCTCTCTTCTAAGTCAGCTTCTGATGGAAACAAAGGTAATGATTCATTTTGAATAATAAAGCACCTGCAGCTGTTTTCCACATTCAGAATGATGGCTTATCATTAGCAGGCACACATATATTCCAAGCACCCCACGTGCCTTGCAGGTAGGACTCCAGGGTCTGTGTCATTTACCTGTGCCTCACCACGTTCCAGTAACATCAGGGATGCAGCACATACATCACCCAGGTCTGGATTAACTCTAAATAGTGCCCTCCGATACAGTCACCTCTGCCTCCCTCCCCAAAAGTCAACAGGAAATATTTCCTTAGACTTACTGAATTATGTAAACGCTGTAGAGCAGAACTTTCTTCGGGTTTGAGGGGCACAGAGCACACAGGGAGCCTAGTCTGTGGTTGGGCACCAGAGTCAAGGCTAAATCACTTCAGGGAGGCCTTTAAAGGCAATCCTACATGCACATATCCTACAAACTGGCAAAGCTTTAAGGACCAGCTGCAAGGGGTTTTTTTGTTCTTAACCATCCCAATGAACTGAGACATACACATGTCCTCCTGCGCAGAGCTGTGCTTGAAGCAGCAGTAATGCTGGGGAACTGGACATGGGGCTGTGCCAGCCAACTGACATGGGAACCAAAAGTAGCTTTGATGGTGCAGTCATACAGGGAGCAACTCAAATTGGCTCAAAAATAGATTAGTTCATTATAGAATACATGAGAATAAATTGCATGGGAATGGGTGAGGGATTTTCAAGGCAGTTAATGCTCTCTAAAATATCATGAAGCTACTGTATAACTAGAAAGGATCAATTTGTAACAATATAATTTACAATTTAGGAGCTTCAAATTACAGATGAATCACTAAAACATTCATTAAGGGAACATAAGATCCCTTTACTATATAAAATAGCTTTAGTTTTTCAACAATTCCATAAACACGGCCAGGTGAATCAGCTACTCATCACCACCATTCAAATCTTCAGTGATCTATTAAAAAATAGGAACTCCATGCAGTCAGTGTTTCACATAGTTGCTTCTCTGAGTCAGCATTATCTCCAGCTGCAAACTCAGGAGTCACAGCTCCAAAGCAAAGTTAGCAGAAGATCAATTATTGTAATTAACAAAATCAATAATAGTTTAACAATAATGCATTTTCCCTCCTAGGATAAACTGTGCTGCATTCACTTTGCCTTAAGCTCAGAGAGATCCACAGCTAAACACAGCGACATTAACATAAAGATGATTCAGGTCATCAGGGCAAAGAATAGAAGAAAAGTCTTTCTGCCAATACATATATTAATCCTTTCCCCCAGTTCTGACATTCTAGCTTTGCCTTGCAGGGACAGTAATCAAAGGGAAAACACTAACAGAGCCAATTTTCACTGCCCCAATGGCATCACATGCACTCACACTATGTTCTTTGATCTACCACCAGTCCAGCCCGGTAACTCATGCCCAGAAGGAACTGGACCTGCTGTAATTCTCTGCACAGTGGTCGCCCCTCCTTACTTGCCCCTTAGCTGGGGCAGCCTGTTCATTGCCTCGTTACATAGGCTTGCTCAAAACCTAGCTCAGGTGTTTTGCTGCACCAGGGATAGATTTCACCTTGCAGAATTAAGACACCAGCACAAAGCCCATGGTCCTGCTGAGGAAGAAACAGCCCTTGCTCTGGTTTCCAGTATCAAGAGGACAACCCTCAGGCCAGCCTGGAAACAGCTCCCAGCACAACACATGGGCAGCTGCTTCGGAGCTCGTTAAAGCAGTCATAGTCCCAGCAGGGCATTTTCCCCACTGTGCCCCTCCGACTCTCACCAGGCTGCACAGGGCTGGTGTGTGGTGTTTGAGGGAAAAGGAGGGAAGAGACAACAGCTCCAGCACCAAGCAGAGAGAGCCATTTAGTTACTACCTTTCTGGGCATCCTGCACAGCTCTTGCTTGTCCTATTCTCAGTTTATTTCAATTAGGAAAGCTAGGCTTTATGCCTTCTTCCCACCCAAAGGATATTCCACTTCCTCTGCCTCTGCTCACCTTTGCCCCCTCAAACCCCTGCTTGCTTCAAGAAGAAATATTCTCACACGCATGACAGACCACCCCTTATGGCCCTACCAGTCTGACAGGCCTATCTTCACCCATCTGGAAGCATGCCGAAGCATACTCCAACAAGCCAGTTCTGTATTTGGTGCATGCCATCTATGCATCTTCATAGCCCACAGCTGCTCTCCCAGAAGACCTGAGGAAAGGAGGAGGGCAACCACCTAACACCTTCTTTGGCAGTATGAGGTTTTTTGTGCTGTGAAGGAGTTTCAGAGTCATGTTTTAGACAAATACAATTGGTTTTCCCAGACACCTCCAGGGAGGTTGTGGAAATGCCACCCAAAGGAGAAAGAATCTGCAGATAGCAAGATACCACACTCCCTTACCAAAAGGCTGATTTCAGCAGTCAGTAGATTATTTGGCTGTATTTGCAGTATTAGCAAAGGTGTGGGACAAGAGCTAGAAGTTCATGCTCTGCTCAGCAGCCTGACAGGCTCCTGATAACCCTTTCCTCCTTCCTTTGCCTTCCCTTGCCAAAAGGATATGATAGCTTTGGTGTTACCTGCTGGCCTTCACCCTTACCTGCTAGGCAGTCTGGCCTCCAGAAGCATCAGCAGGGCTCCTGCAGCAGTCGCTGTGTGCTGTCTAGAATAGCATTGGCCTCCTGTTTGCTTTCTGGCCAAAGGGTCATCAAGGGGCTAAAGGGTGGCCAGAGCATCCTGTTCCAGGTGTTATTCTAAGCCACTGTTTCTGGTCATTATTTCTGCTCTCAGAGAGATGAACTAACCACTGGCCTTCTCCACCACCCTTCCAGCAGCCAAACGGAGACAGAGTGGGCAGATGAGTGGGGATGGACTCCTGGGGAGGGGTGAGGGGCTTTGAGCAGGACCCAAAGCCCCTCAGTGATGCTTTATCAAGGCCAGCCTCAATGCTGGGGAAAGCAGTGGAGCCTCATAGGCAAGACTTGATCCAAGTGCAGGAGTCCAGGACACAGCTCCTCTGCTGCATGGTGCTGAGGGTACTTGGAAACAGCCACACATAATTCACTCGCATACTGAATGAAGTGACACTTATTCACAATGAAACCAAATGATGGGGCAAACACTCCTTCATTTCTCTATAAAAAAATGAAATAATAGGAAAAATAGTGCTTGAGAAGTCACCTAATCTGTGCCCCCAAATCCACCTCAGGATCAGCTTTGTTCCTAGCAGATGTTTGTCTAACCTATCTTTTAGAAAGCTCTGGGGATGGAGACATGCATGCCCTGCTTGGTTCGACAACATATAAAAAAAGATTTTAGGTAATTGTGTGCCAGTCTCTACAGCAAGTTTTGCAAGCCTGTGTATGGTGCTATTACCATATTCCAACATGACTGGCCTTTAGTTCAGCAACCCACAGCTAAAATAACATGAAATTCTGACAGAATTCATGCAGCCAGTGAAAGTACCAGGAAATAGTAAATACACCAAGAGCAGACTGCCTGTGAGAGCACCAGGCAAAAGACTGCCACAGGAAGAAGAGAAAAGCCTTGAAGAAATGCTTCAGAGTGAAAAAGCTCTGCTAAGCCCTTCAAAATAGCAGTGGGAACATCTGACCTTCGTTGCAGGGATCCCAGCAGTACTTGAAGCCAGAGGGTAATATATCAAATAATGGTCATTGAAACAAGAGGAGAAAGGAGAGAAAAAGATGAAAACATTATTTCTGAAACTTTGCTCACATCAGTGAGATTTTTCTGTTTTACAGAAATATACCACGTTACCTTGGCTTTCTACAGAACCTCAGAGGTTAGTTTGAGTTATTTCCCCACAGTTTCATGTTTTTGCATGACCTAGAGAGCTGCCATTCTACAGCAGCACAGAAGTTTCAGGGACTTCAGCCTTGGCTGAAGTACACCAGCTGAAATGCATCTCATTTTCATTCCATCAGCCTATCCACTGAGGTTAGCTACCAAACAAGCAAATTTCAGGATTTGACAGAAAATTACCAGGTGAAAAGAACAGAATTCAAGAACCACATTTGCAAACCTCTGCACAGTCTTCATGATTCTGCCTTCTTTCAGCCAACCAGATGGTGGAACTCATGTGCCCCAAAGTAGACATCGCATACTGCTTTGATCAATTAGATATTCCAGTGATTCATCTCACCATCACCATCCAAAGCACATGAATGGCTAAGATGCTGCCCTCATACATGCAAAATAAATGCATGACAACATGAGCACCTAAAACCTAGTCAAGCTCTGGAACAATTAATCCATTCACCCTAAAATAACTGTCACCATCATCACTACTTTTAGTTGTTCCCAAACAATCAGTACTTCACATGATCAATGTAGAAGTAAAGTTCTGAACCATCCACACTACTCCATCACCTACATAAGAGTGCTGCTTACACTGGCTTTTGGATTAGGAGCAGTAGAACTGAAAGAGACAGTGCAGAAATGCAATTTTTTTGTGGCCACCCACCCAGCCTTCAGTCATGAGTTTCATTTTTCACATTTCAAGTCTCACACTAGGAGATCAGCATTTAATTCCTAGCTCTTTTAGATTTTTCAGTACAGCTGTGACCAGACCATTTTATTTTTGACTCAGTTTCCCATACATGATAAAGAAGCTAATTTTCAAAAGAAGTCATTGAGATAAAATGAATAACATTTGAATTGCTAAGCTGTTATCATGATGGCCTATGCAAGCAGAGAAATAGCTAGGGCAGTGTTCATTTAGAATGGGGGATGTAGGGCAAATCAGCTTTCTAGATCAAAATAGGCAAGTTATTTCAAATCAGAATGGTGGTTTTGGATTTATTTTTTATTTTTAATTGTCTTGCCATTAGTACCTTCATTTTTTTGGCGCATGTTCTATTTCTTGCGGTGATTGCACAGAGGCTTCTTTGAAACCTTAATTTCTCCAAAAGAAACAGCCAATTTCAAGACTAATGATTACAATGCTATCATTCACTCAGAAGAGCCATTTAATTCTGATCAGGACCTACTTCTCAGCTCTGAATTTAAATTAAGATTGGCCACAATTCTAGAGCGCAGTTACTTCTAAAATGGAAGAGATCTTCCTACCCACAAGAGACATGTGTTCTTTCTATACCAAAAATTCATGTTAGATAGTTGATATTTAAAACACAGTTCTCATTAGAATGGATTGTAGCATTCATGTCCTGGAAACCTGAACAAAAACTCTAACAGACTAATCCATGCAGAATACTGCAGTGATCTCTGCCTGGTACCTGCTAGAATAAGCCTCCCACAATCATTTTTGCTTTGTTCAAAGCTCTAACAAGGATGTGTTAGTCAAAAAGAATTCACTGAAATCACAAAGTTGCCAAGAATCCTAAACATGCTTCTCCCTAGCTGTGTAGTGTGATATAGATAATGATGTGCTTGATTTTGTCTGCTCCAGTAAGTTCAAAACTATCCTATCTTTCTTGTATTACCTGCACATAAAAATCTACTTTTGAAAATGTATGTAGTCAATATTTACTTTAGATACAATTTTAATGAAAGTACACCGTAAAAATAAAAGCCTGCAACCATAAAAGCCTAGCTTACACCATATTAAACATCTGAGGTTAGTAGAATCAGGTTTCATTCTTCCCAACTTCAGTGATTTAAAAAAATATATTTGAAGTGATAGCATTTATCATGTACTTTTCTAAAAGGAGAATACATTGACTGCTTTGTTGTATTTTGAAGCTCCTGTGACAAAGCCAAGAATTAGACATTTGCATATGAAAAGTTCTGCAGAGAATTGTTCTTACTAATGCCAATAATTCTACTAGCTTCAGCATGGTGATCAATGAATAAAGGACTGGACATTACACATTTCCTTTTTACTACCTCACCTATTATCTATCTTGAATACATCCACCTTATATTCCAATTCTGTTTAGAAACCAACAACTCTACAAAGATCACAGAAGTGATTAAATAATCCAATGCATGCACACTGCATTGGCAAGTAGACTCTAATACAGGAGATCACTGTGGCCCAGCATTCCCCTGATTTCATTGCCCTTAACTTTGGAGCAGTAAGTCAATCTGTGCTGCTGTAAAACTGGTGTTTCATCCAGACTCCTGCTTTGCTGCTGGAACACAGGATTATAGGACCATAAGGGACCTTCAGAGGTCATGGAGGCCATACAGACAACGATGAAGCATGAACTGTATTTGTGTCATCTGTGATCTGATGTCAAATACTTCCAATCATAGCGACTCCACAGCCTCCTCAGACAGTACACCCCAACGCTTGGCTACCCTTCCTGCAAAAGGATGTTTTTCCTACTAATTTCAAATCTTCCTTGCTCCAATTACTTGCAATATTTCCTTATTTATTTATTGTGGATGTGAACAAGTCATCATCTTTTTCCTTAACAGGTCTTTATGCATTTAGATGCCTCTATCCATCATCTTTTCTTTAGGCAAAACCACCTCTTATTTCCATCTTTCCTCAGGGGTCTGCTTTCCAGACCCCCCTAGATCCTCCCCAGGGATCCACGTTGTTCCTGCAGCACCACTCCGTCCCTCCCTTAGCCAGTGTTCCCCGTATGCAGCCTGTCCAAACCATGTTGGGCTGCTTAGCACATTATCCAGGAAGACCACAGCCCTGAAGTGGAGTCGCCTCTTTTCCTAGAGATGGCACCAAAAGCCCTTGATCACTAAAGCCGCAGACTGATAGAAAACTATATATAAACTGGAAGAAGGGAAAACTCAGTTCAGACAGAAGAAAAACTAAAATAAGAAGCTTGAAAATGAATCCAATAATGCTCACATTTTTTCCTCCAGACCTCTGCACAACTCTGACAGCTTCATGTGAAGCACAAACTCCACACAGATCCCTCCAGGCTCCTACAAAAGGGGCCCTGCTTTTCCTCATCTTTGTTGGCTTGGCCTCCACTCTCTGCTGCAAGTTCCCAGCTCCCTTCTTGAGCTTTTCTGTACATCCTTGTGCAGAAAGCTCTCCATTTGACTCCCAAAGTTCTTCCAAGAGAGCATTCAGTTTCTCCCCATGAAATAGTAGACTTCCCCCCCACCCCCATTTCACCTGAGTCAAAATGCAACAGGATAGCTTATGCAAGCAACCAACCTTTCTGTCTGGCTACACCTTTTGCAATCAATAAACTGTACATATAAATACATGAATATATAAAACAACAGCTATGCTATCTGAAACAAGTGTGCTTACACACAACTTCAGAATTGTCCTTAACCTAGTGGGAGTATCGTAGGGAAAGGTGTGCCTGTCCCAAAGGAATTTAGAAAGGTACAACAGTTTCAACACAATTTTGATGCAAGTTCTGTCCAGGAGGTCAAAGCCTCTTAAACTTTGGAAAGAGTTAGGTGCTTTCATACTGGTGGAAAACCTTGAGAGGTCTGTATCTTCTGGTCATGGTCGTGGCACAATGAAGTTATGCAACATGGACAGAAAAGGAGAAAAAGCAATGTAAAAACAGGAAATGAATCAAAGTTAATGGTTGTGGGAAAGGTTAGATATGTACACTATAGCAACTGTTTAAGCCATACACGTGCAGAAGCATCACAGAGGTCCGTCATTCAAATGGTTTTGGAGGTATTAAGAAAGTGAGAGTGCACTTAAGATCAGTCTGCTCTGAAAACATATCCAAAAGAGCCCTAGAATTTTACATGCAGTTGTATGGATAGCACCAAAATTATCATTATTCTAATCCTGATAGGACTGCAGTGTTATATGGAGGAAACATGATTATGCCCATTCAGTGTTGTTTGACAACAGGATTACCCAGAGGATGCCTTCCAAGCAACCTATGCAAACCTTTCTGATAAAAGCTGGATAGTGTGGTGTGTTGTGGGCTTTTAAGTCATACTAAGCTTTAAAAGCTTGACTGAAAATTTGGCATTGAGCATTTAGGATTTCAGTTAGTGATTCACTGCATAAACAAGAAGCACCTTTAAAAGTGTATATTTAAGTGTGACTTCAGTTCAGCTGAGAAGCTAAAGTTTACTTCTGTCAGATTTTTGTCTTACAGCCAGATTCAAAGCTTTAAGTCAACTTTAAAGAAAAATAAGTTGAGATTTTGATCACATAGTATACTACAGAAACATTAGAAAGGTCATGACTTAATTTCAATCCACTGACTTTCCTTGTAACAAAAGTATTGAATTTTAGGACAAAATAGTACCTTTATCGTAACGATCAGTTTTCAAACAAAGAGCATTTGATTTATTCAGCCCAGAAAATAGCAAGTTACAGTAGTCCATTTTCAAAGTATTAAGAGCAATGAAGAACTGTTTGAAGATCACAGTGCTATAAATGAACAGAGGCTTCCAGTGTTACTTAACTGGGGGGAGTGGTTCAAAATTCAACTACTGAGCAATTGCTTCTTCAAAAGTAGTAAAGAGACCATACAGTCCCCTTGACTTTTCTATAGAGGTGGAATTCATTTAATTGCATCAAAAGGAACCAGAGCTCTCATCTCATCTTCCTTTCTGTTAGTGACTTTTGAGAGTGAGCAGAAAGGAAGAGAAAGGAATTGGAAGAGGGGTGTAGAAACAGTCCTGTAACTTTGCATCAGCAAAGAGATCATAGGAGTGGTGGATTCAGACTGTTCAGCTTTTCTTACTATTCTGTAACAGTTTCTGCATGAGAGTAGCTTAACCTTTACAGACCAGCAGTTCACCTCACATCCTCTGTTTCAGTCTGTTTTCGGTGGACATCACAAGGAACAGTGCTCCTTCCCTCACTGCTGCACAGCATTAAACATTTTTAAAGCTGGTAGCACAAGCAAGCTTGAAACTCTCAGACCAAGAAATCAGCTGTGCCTTGAGAAGTGCAGTGGTTAAAAAGAGCAACAGCAGTTTGCCTCACTCCTAAGCCTTCAGCCTCCAATTTTCCACAGCCTATTTGGACTCCTTTCTGGAGCAAACATACCAGTTGTCTCCAAGAAGGAATTGGGGATTGGTTGGAAGGACACTTTACACCAACCACACAGACAGAGGTGCTGAACCAAGTGTTACAGGCCCAACGGATAGCAAACACTGCTCCAATCTCACTGTATGGTGCAATAAAGCTGGTTAGCCTTCAGGTCTAGGCACAGGCAGCTAGGAATAGGGTCAGCTAGCTCTAACACTGCACAGGTCTTTCCAACCTTTCTATCATTGCTCCTATGACCAGTAACTAGCACAATGTAAGAACATTTCACAGCTCTTAGATTTAACGATGTAGCTGTGGGGAAAAAGAGCTCTGCTCACGCACCATGGCATAAAGCAGAAAGGAGTCTTATTTGTTATCCTGAGGACTGAAGATGAAACCCAAGAAAATTCTGCCAGTAGCATGCTATTACACTGCTCATACTTTTCTGCGTATCATGCGAGGCAACTAACATTACATCATTGTTCTAAAGAAAACTGGTTTTAAGAGAAAGATATTCTGGCCCATTTTCTTTATTTTTGAAAGGGTGAATTTTAGTTGAACACTTCAGTGTGCAGCACATGACAAAACTACAGTGCAAAATGTGGATTTTATAATTCAGAACTGTTCCACACGGCTGCCCATTCAATACATATAATTCATTACCAAATCCCATGCCTGCTTGCTCATTGTGATGTACCAGCAATGGGTTGGATTTAATTTAAAGTGGTATTTAAATGGCCACTAGACACATTTAAAAATGAATCTTTAGAAGTTTGGCTAGGCAAAGTCCAATTAATAGTCCACATGTCTTATCTAAAGACCTAATTCCATTCCAACATATGTTTTGCATTTAACAGTAGGTCATAGCTACAAAGGTTGATGAGTACTAGAACAAAGCAAAAACCCATGTGAATATTCTCCTTCCACTGAACTAGCTGTGGGTGAACTATTAATCCTGTGACGAAATTAACAGGATACTTGTATTATTTTAAGAAAAAGATAGTCTGTTTTATATTCATAATTTGCTTTTTATTAGCAAATAATGCAGATTAGCTAGATTTGTTAGCTAGCAGATATACTTATTCCTCCTCCCCCACCCCACAAACCTTTTCAAACTCTAGATCAAATAGTCTTTCAAGTAATTACGTATATTTGTGAAACAAGTTTCCAGTAGAGTTTTATAAAACTACTAAGAAGCACCTTACACAAATTGGAAGGCTAGCACCAGGAACTAGATACCACTTCCTTCATTCTGGTTTCTGGTCACTAAGATCAATCCTTAACTCAAAGACAGCAATAAGACCTAGTGCTGGCTAGACTAACTCACCACAGCGATAATGTTCCCAGTCCTACGACACTAAGTCAGAAAGGCGCAAAGAGGTGGCCCACCTGGCTGCCATCACAGATGGAAAGTCCATGCCTTGCCATTAGTTCCTGACCTGGAGCCCCTGCAAGAACTGCTCTCCTGTCCAGCATGATGCTCCTGATTACCAGCAGCTCCCTGACCCCAATATGGGGAACAAAACAAACCCACAGGTGGAAAAACAAATGCTATCTATGCTGTTCTGGGTTATATCCAGCTATTATGGGACCTGCTGTTATTCTCCCAAGATGTGTATGGTGAGAAACACTAAATTTCTTTAGCATGAATAAATGTAGTCAAAACAGGTCTGACAACTAAAATGAGCATAGATGTCCTGCACTCTTCAAAGCACACTATCCTTCCCCTGTCTGGTCTGAACATAAATAGTAAATCAAAGTCATCTGTTTCAACTAGTAGAGTGGAAAAAGCCAGCCAGATAGATATTGACCAAAGAGCTTTCATATCATTAGAATGAGGAAAAAAGTAGAATACAAAACATACTTCTCCCTCTACCTTTCTACCAAAGGATCACACCA
Organism: Dromaius novaehollandiae; assembly: GCF_036370855.1. Classification (NCBI taxonomy): domain Eukaryota; kingdom Metazoa; phylum Chordata; class Aves; order Casuariiformes; family Dromaiidae; genus Dromaius; species Dromaius novaehollandiae. The sequence continues at coordinate 7,573,278 of NC_088111.1, read as the reverse complement.
TAAAAAGCTTGATGTCCTAGCAAGGAACTGAGCCTAAAGGATCAGCTTAGCCTTGAGACTTGCTATATATGTTGCAGCCTTCATTCATCTTATTAGATACACCGAGAAACATCAGATTTAAGTGATTTGAAATAAGCATTCACTTGTAATGAAGTTATAAATTCATGAAGTTATGCATATAAATCTTTCCTATATTTTGTATAAACATACGAAATTATAGTTCAACCACACTACAGGAAGAACATCTATAAGAAAGATCTAATGACATACATTCCTGAAGTTGTCCTTGTTACCATTGGTACCCTCCTACCATTACCTAGATTATAGCCGCTTAACATTTATTTCCACTTGCATATATTGCAGAACTGTTATCTTAAAAGACAATTTTAAAATTGGATTAAACTTTAAAAAGGCCTCTCTTCTGCAGTAAAACAGCCTACTTTGATTAGACTGAAATAGCCATTCCAGTTAAAATACACACCCCAAGTCTGAGCCTGCCAATAATACTTTTAAAGCTTGTTTGTAGGTAAGGCAAGCCCAGAAAGAATAACGCCAAAGTTTTACCAAAATGAAGATTTGGAGAATTAGTATAAAACAAAAAGGCAAGTTCTTGCCTATTTCTGCTCACCTGTGGAATTCACTAAGGGCAAAAATTCCTAATAGTTATTCTGTGTGCAACTATGATGGGAGGAGAAAATTTTTCTGTAGCAACAGCTCCTCAACATGCCTGGATTACTAAACAATACAGTGAATGCAGTTTAGATTCCATATCTGTTCCTTAATTTTGGGAATACCTGGAAACACAGCAATTGCCTAACAGAATAAAACAAAACTCCCTCTATTGAAATAAAGTTTCAGCATCACATTTTGAAAATATGTGAAGAGCAGAGCAGGAGGCAGTGTTGTCTTCAGAGTTGTAAAGCAGCAAAGTAACAGAAACTCTGACAACTGGTTGGATTCTTTCAGTACTTGGAACAATCCCATGGAAACAAAGGGAATTTAGAGCCTGGAATTGCTTTTCATTGTTATTTTCCAACTAGAGCATGAAAAATAACACAAAAGAGAAGAATCTGTTGGACAAGTTATATCACTATCAGTTTGGGATAAAAATCATTGTTTAAAACGGAATATATTATCAAAATGACTGTCACTGAAAAGAATTCAAATATATTTTGTTCCATCCACCTGCATCCATGCTGCTCAGTTTTTCATTCAGTAAAGTTTTACTAGTTTAATGAGTGTTTCCTAATAATCTTATTGAGGATTATTGTAAAGTTATCAGATGAGTAACTGATATCTCAAAGATTTGAAATTCGGAAAAATGAAAGATTTTTCTGCAGTCCATCTCTTCTGACAGACAGAAACAAGTCAGAATACAGCATATCACTTATGCCTGGCAGCCTGAAGTTGAAGGCTCAAGCTTCAGCCCTCATTCTGCAACTGCACATATAGTCAAGAGTGTACAAGTGATTCCGTTTGAATTTGGCCTGGAAGTTGAGGGTAGCGTGTGCACAGTCTGTCTTGGCTGATTCCGGCACAGTAGATGTCATCCTGTAATGACAGTCAAAGACAGAGTTTTACAGAGAACTTTTTGCTATTACTTTTAATTCTCTTCACTGAAACTTGGAAACAGTTTACCATTTCTACTAGATGTCCTGGACTACCAGCTGCTTTTGTACCAAGACCATACTGCTGTCCCTCCTGTCCTGCCAGGTGCTTGGTCCCAGCACTCACTATGGCTCCAACTTCACTGACAGCTGGAGCAGTGAAACCTGGGCGTTCCCACCCTTTCCCTCCCCATGTACATGCCCTCATTTCTACCGCAGTGAAACCCCGCCAGGGCAGGGCACTTCTGGGACACGCCAGTGGGGCCAGACTGGCAAGCCCATCAGAGAAACATCTGGTTACACTGGGCACATCTGATCTGGAAGAACTAGGAGAGCTGCCCACATCCTACCTAGGTCCTGACTACCTATCGGCAGAGCCTGTGGTGCCATGAGAAGACGTTATCCCAAGGTGGCAGGGGATATCTACTTACAGATTACAACATGGGTGTTCCCACTGTAATACAATTGCTGGCTCAAAATCACTGCCCAATGTCTTGGTAGGGATGCTCAGGTTTTACTTCAGTCTACTGCATGGTTGTCCCAAAGTCCACCCAACAGAGAGTGGCCAGCTGGCTCACAGATGGGAAAGCACTAATGCTCTGCAGGTATTCTTCAAGACCCAGAAAAAAAATAACCTTTCTACCCTCCAAAAAAGAGCTTCTTCTACAGGAACACTGGAGATAGGCTTCCATTTAGTCTGGCTTAGCAGAGAGAAATCACAACTCTAGAGCTGAATGGAAAAAGTAGACATGACAGTGATATCTCAGCTACATACAGTTATAAGAGGCAAATGGCATACCTTCATGAATAATATCAAAAAGTATTTCATCTTTAAAAAGCTAGTTGGTGCTTAGTAGATAAACAGAAAGCAACATCACACAGGCTAATTCAGTTTGGAGCTGCCCTGCTTCATTATCTGTTGCTTTCTAGCTCACATGAACCTTTCAGGGCATGTGGGTCATGATCACGCACAGGAGAAGAGGGAATAAGCTGCTCATTCCACTTAGCTAACTTACAGAGAGTCCAGAGACCATTAGGCAAGGCAGGGAAGGCATTTCCAAAGAACAGGAAAGCACCAAGCATTTGAAAATAGTGGTCTTCATCATTGAGGAAGTTTGTTTTTTTAAGAGGTATTACATGACAACTACAAGACCAATCTGAAATCTTTGCAGACATTTATGTATAAGCAGATATAAGTTATAGCATATTCTGACACTCTTTACCAAATACAGCATTAAGTTGACAAATTATACTAATACAGTATGATTTCAAGGTGTATCCAAATTTACAGGATGTGTAAATTTCTCAAATAGAATCCGATGTTTGCTAATATGGTACGATCTCAGTTAATAAGATCAAATTATGTCTGATCATACTACATTAGTAAATGTCACATCAAATTAGTCATTTTGAGAATTATAATGAGGCACAGAAAGCAACCAAAAATAACTTTTCCAACACAAGTAAGCAGTGCTAAAACTGAAACCTGAGCTAAATACCAAGCCCCTAGGGAAAGCTTTTTGAATCCAAGGTTAGCCAAATCTCTTCAGTCTTATTTCAAAGTGTTCTCATATATGACTTAAAGCATGGTTTAACTCATGGCAGTCTTATCCAAAGGTCACTAGTGGGGCCTGGAGATGAGATCAAGAACCAGAAGCAGCTAGCAAAAGCTGTGTTAGAAGGTGGTTTGTTCAAGGGTAGTCATCTTTCTGCATAGCTGTGCTCACCACAGTGGTTCCAGGTAGGAAACTTCACCAAAATCCATGGTTCAAGTTTTGAAAGAGAAAGCACTTTAAATAGGAAGTTGCTTTAGCTATTATCAAACTTTCTTCCTTTAAGGTGTGTAATCTTTGAGCTGTTGTAATTAGTCAAAGCTCTAGGCCTCAAGATTTTTTTTTTTTACCTACTGAAACCATGTACCTGTCAGGTGCAAACATGAAGTGTTTGGTTTCTTTGAACACAGCAGGAAAACAAAGCTTCTTGGCTCAGAAAGCTCCAAGTCTGCCATCAGCTAGTTCCTCAGGCAGCAGTCCTTGCCCATATGCTTGTTTTCAGAGCCATGATTATCTTTTTCCACTCTCCTCCAGCTTGCTGAACTTCTTGCGGATTTCCTCCTTGTCCATACATCTAAAGGCAAGGAAGAGCTCTCAAAACACCCACATTAGAGCTGACCTGTTATTCAGCTGGGTAGCTAAGCAGGGTGCCCACGATCTCAAAGTCTATCCTAAAATGGAAGGCTGAAAGCAGTCCTGCCAAGCCTTGAAGATGTCTCTCATTCCCTTTCACAAAGCCTTTAACAAGGAAACAGCCTGGTAGGTAGCAGAAGCAGCAAGAGCAGGAGTCTGAAGGAACGTTCAAAGGTCTCACGCTCACTGGGATGGGGAACTTCGTCTCTCCAAAGCCTGACCGCTGCTAGCTCCACGTTCACCATTTAGAAGGCTTGTGACCACATCACATTCAACAGCAACAGATCCTGAAATGTTACATTGCCAAAACCCTACAGACTCCATCTGAGAGCTCATTCCCTGACTCCCTCCCTAACATCTATTTAGTTGCAAGAGTGCAAAAAAAAAACCCAGAACAGCTTAGTAAAGGCAGCATAGGCTGGGAGGGGATTTCTTCAAGGACTAGCACGGTTTCCCTGATAGGGAAGTGTTTGACCTCCATGTCACCAGCTAAAGCAGATAGTCTATGATTTTTTTCCCAAGCTGTTGTATCAACAGCAAGAGAAAAGGCTTGTCCTTTGTGATGAACTAAGAGATATTGAAATAGCTTAAGTGATTTCATTTCCTTCCTTGAGTTAAAACATGCTCATGTAATTATAGATATCTAAGTCTTATAGATAAAGCACTTTTATTCTAAGCTGAGCAAATTAGTGCAAGCTGAGCAAATTAGTGCAAGCTGAGCAAATTAGTGCAAGCTGAGCAAATTAGTGCAAGCTGAGCAAATTAGTGCAAGCTCCAAGCAAGAGGCCTTTTTCTGTGCTTAGATTTTAAGGAAGTGAAGGCTAAAGTGCTGGTGAATACCTAGGTTAACAGTCCAGTTTAAAAAGTTATAGTAAAAAACACTAGATGTCCACTGTTGAAAACAGAGGATTTTAGCTACCTTTTTATGAGATGGAACATATGCCCAATATTGTGACCTGTAGTGTTTAATATTAATTTTCTTGACTTAGTACACACTGGCACATGCTTCAAAGAGTGTTTTCCCACAATGGCTTTACCAACTCCTGTTGCTCATGACTTTTGTTTGCTTGATATTTGTTTCTTTTTAATCCAGGCTGTCTGCATGACTTTTAACTCAATTATGGGTGTTTATATAAGGCAGTCTGTTCAGGGACAAAGTTATTGATCCCCAGAGAAAGCATTGTTCCTATCCTGTCTGTATTTCAGCAGATTAGGTTTAAACCAGACCTGTCATCAAAATACACTCACTACCATACAAGCTTTACATGTGTTTTGGTTTGAACAGGGTTGTAATAATAGACCAGCCCTTTGTTATTAGTAATTACAAATACTTCTGTTGGATTCTGGTATGTCAGTAGGCTAGAAACCTTTTGTTTTCTTTAAGCTAATTTCTACATTATTCTGCATTTTCTTCTTCTAATCCTTCCCATGTCCTAGAGGATTTTAGCAACATTTTACTGTCATTCTGTTATGAAACTTGTTTTCCCTTGAGCATGTGGCAATTTCATTAGGTACCTGAGGATCATATAAAAATCAAATAACAACATAAGCTCAGCCAGAGAAAAAACATTTCTACTTAGCTCAAGACAAAAATAAAAGCACATGGGAGGAGGAGGGGAATTAAAAAAACAAGGGAAGCATTATTTGGTGCATTTTGTTTAACTCCTTGCTGGCTATGCATTGTGTGCAGCGCAGGCAGCCTGGCAGCTCCCTCCTGCTCTGCTCCCGAGGTCTTACCAGGCAGCAGGCATCCCCCAGCTGCTGCCAATAGCATAAGTGGCTCTTTTAAAGGGGAGAGCAATTTGGTATTTTTGTACAAGTTCCTTTACCTCTTTCACATGGGAACATATGCTGTATAGTACAGTGGTGTCCTTCCACCACCTACACACTCTCCAAAAAATATTTACTTCTGGCACACTGAATTTGAAAGAAAAGCATTGGAGAAAGCCAAGTGTAATTACACAGGACTGGACTTGATGACGCAGGAGACTTCTGATTTTGCATTTACTCCAGGGAAAGCGGGTCAGCTAGCCTGGAAATACATGCAGGAGTCACCCATCACAGCCTTCACCCTACAAATTCTTACCTCTGAGGGGCTCGGACTGCTTGGAACAGCCTAGACATTTCTATGGGATGGCAAGACTTCATGATTTTAACATGGCAAAAACTAGACTTCTCATTAGATCAAGTCAACCAAGAGGTTCCTCCTCTTTGAGACCCGTTTATTACATGCTTGAGTGGTTCCTGAAATATTACTTGGCTGCACATGAACACGACTGATGAGAGATGTTTTACTGACCTCTGCTTGCAGCAGCCAAAAGCCACTCTTGCTATCACCTCATTCACATTCATCTGAAGTAGTCATTCAAACTCAAGAGCTTCAAAGTGTAGTGCTTCCATTTAGATAAGTGACCTGACTCTAGCTTGTGTCACCTAAAAACAAGTATAAATCAGGAGTAAACTACTCAAGCCAGCTTTCTGCACAACACTGTACAAGAGTTGGAACATACGTGTGGGTTCCAGCTAATTAAGCATAGTTCAGCAACACCAATACAGTAAGCAGCAAAGTGAAGCTGGCAACAAAGAAAAACACTTGGCAGAGACGATGTGTGCTGCTAACATTGTAAGAATAGCATTTTAATCAGAGCCAGGTTTCCACGAGTCACAAGCCTTGATCACTTGGCTTTGACTTAAGTCTTGGATCATTTTTCTGTTACACCCAAACCCATCTCAGGATGTAATATTGCTATGATTTCCCCCATGCCCGCCTGCCCCCTCCCCCATTGGAAAAAATAATATCAGTAAACAGCAACATCATAAAACACTTTTCATCCATTAATTTATGGCCATAACACATGGACAATACCATGTGGACCATTGCCAGGCCCAGAAAGATGCAACATAAATTGGTCTAGGGAGTGTTTCAGTACAACAGCTGTGATGGATCACTTTTTTTTTTTCCAAAAAGGAGATTATGATGTTGAAAATGGCTTACATAAAATTGACTTAGAATTCATTATTGCCAAATTAAACTGAATGTTTCCTGTGATTTTTAATAGGGTTGAGAGACAGCAGGAGTGTTTTTTCATGTGTTTAAGTATTTGACTGGCATTTTCAAAGCAACAAGAATTTAATTGGCTAATGTCCATTAGTCTTGGGTGAGAACTGGGCAAGTTGCTCCTCAAATTGGCTTTGCTTATTCCAGCCTTAGGTTTTAGAAGTGGCAATACGATTTCTCCTTCTGTTTTTAAAAGTGAGTCATGCTTACAAGCATGAAAATTAAAACAGCTCTTTGTTCATTGCAGGAGATTTAAGATGTATTTGAAGAAGGAAACATGCAAAAAAAATTGCTTTTAATTCCTCCAGGGTTACCTACACTGAGTAGTGCCTGACCTTTTCCACAGACATTCTCCTCCCACCTCTGAAACTATATAGACCCCTTAGACACGAGAGGTGTCTGCCTCAAAATAGACACCTGGGAATGGACCAACACTCAAGGAATGGCATGAATTACTGAGAAAAAACTCTTCAGCTCACTTAAGTCTTTCTCCACTACTCCACAGTGGTTTATGTGTCCTGCCTCAGCAAACACCACACGATCTGAGCTTTATCATTTTCAGCATTATTGAACAATTGATTCTAGTCTCATTTAGTGCCCCTGAATTAAGGGATGTAACAGCATTTTCATCTTTGCTTCCTAATGAGCAGCCCTCAGTGACCTGCACGAACTGAGGTTGCTGGAGCATATTATTTTTGTTTGAACAAATTACACGACCCACCAGGATTAGACAGTCCCATTGCACTGCTCCACTCACACACACCAGCACCATCCAAAGCAGAGCTGCACTTGCCCTATAACAGACTATTCATTTTAAAACTCTTTGGCCACTGTAGCATGCTTCTGCATTAGCATTAGCTGAGACACACACCTGTGTTAAAGGCAATGATAGGCAAGGGTGGTCTAGGATTTAAAAGCCCATCCAAAGCCTAATTATTCTTCTGTGTCTTTGCCAAGGCTAATTTGCAGCTGGCCTGTGCCTACAGCACACCAAACAGACAGGCAAGGTTCAGCCCATTCCTTGGGCATCTGCTCCGGGGTGGGATTAGACAGACGCACACAGCATCTGTTCCCTTTCGTAGAGCTGTTTTGTACAGAGAGAAAGAAGATCCCTATTTTCCCCTTACACACGTGCATTGATAAATAATCCAAGTCGCATACAGTCAAATGCTCCTTCCAAAAGAGGAAAGAAACCAAGATCATTCACCCTACCTCTACATTATGCACAGTGTTTCCAAGGCAGAGGTCACACCTGACCAAAGGAGTTAAAACAAAACCCCTCTCCCAGGCTCTCAGCAAGTCTGAAGCTTCGTGCCTACCTTACAAGGCTCTGTGCTCCAACACCAGCATGCTTTTGAAAGCTCACATCCCACTTGTGCAAGCAAGTGAGCTGAACAGCCAGGTAACAGCAGCCTTCTTCCCTGCAGGATAGATAAGGCATGGGATAAGAGGGTCAGTAAAAAGCCTCATCATCAGGGCTGACCTCTTCTGAGACAATTTTCTTTTTGCTTAAACATATAGAAGTCAACAAGGATACCACTTACAGAAAACTGAGGTCTGGAGACACCTTTGTATAAAGCTTTCTGTTCAGACTCCTTATCTTATCTCAGGATTTATTTCACTGTTTTATCAACAGTCATTTCTCTTCCTCCCATTCCCCTCTCTGATTTAATCTCCTGGTTGATCTTCTCCCCATTTGATTTTTCTCATTTTTGAGAAAGGCACAGATGCAGGAAGCAAGCAGAGCTTCCTAGCTTCAACATCCAAAGACTGCCTCAAAAAGCTGGTGCAACTGGGTTTAGGGCACTCTGAAAAGAGCTTCCAAAAATGGACTCTACTCTCTTACTCAAGACCGACCAACCTCCCTCAAAAAGAAAGAAGGTACAGTTACCCAAGCAAAGCTTCACATCCCAAGCAGCAGCCAGCCAAGCCTGGGGGAGCAAAGTCACTTTATAGTGTGTAAGGGAATCCCTTAATTCTCAACAGCTGCCCCTACCCTGACGCTCCTTAGACTTAGGGTATGCAGCTGTGGTTTCTCTTCCACTAAGGAAAAAGACTTAACTCCTTCTCTGCCATTTCCAGCTGAAGGCTACAGACACAAGAGCAGACAGAAAGTGAATGAGACTGGTGATTTTCTACATAACTTTGGGCACATGATTCCTATCTATTTTACAACTGAAACGGACTGAATTTCCAAACAGAAACTATTGCCAGACTTTGTCTTCCCTACAGAGTGGCTACACCACATGCCATTCTGGCTTCCTCTTCTAATGTCAGATTTCTTGTTTTCTGGGATTTCATCACCTGGCAATGAAACACAGTCCCATGAGGTTCCTGAACAACGCTGAGTTCACTAGATTTGCAGCATACAGAATAGAGATAACAGATGGCGAGTTTGCATCAGTGTTACAGTTCATATCAGATAAACACTTTGAAGAGATTGTCCCAGTGGTCCTGAAATATTGCACTTTGGTTCACACTGCAGAGAGGTGCAGGAGCATGTGAACCAGATTATTTTGGATGAGACTGAAGCATACAATGTGCTCCAGGAGTACATCTCATGCAATATCCACACGACCACACTAGAGCTACTCAGAAATAAACCCCTTAACATTGTATAGTCCTATTGGGCTGCACTGCTTGCTAACGTAGAGGACCAAGAGGTGCACAGTGCCGGTTCTCCTTGGTCTGGTTCTCCTTTCATTGGTACAACTTGGGTAACATTGGGTAACTTCAGTAGCATTACCCTGTGTGCCAGGGGAAAATCTCTCACTGATAATAAAGGTATTGCAAGCAATCACAAAAATAAGATGGCAGAGGGAGAGGGGGTAGGTACTGAGTAGGGAACGGACCAGCTCTTCCATAGGGCTGATATGCTAGCTGAAGAAGAAATGGAGATATATTCATGAATGTGCACCTCTCATCCTCCCTAAAGGCATTTTGCCCACTCATCTTCAGTGTTTCCTGTTCATATTGCTCCTTCAGTGCATCATCGTTTCTGAGCCTTCTGACCTGTATCTTCTTTAAGGCCTGTATTTCTTTCTCCACCACACCACTGTACACTGGGGCAATTTATTATCTCCAGCAGAATCACTCCAGCTTTACAGTGATTTAATTGGAAAGACAAAGACCCCAGATGGAGTTACAGAAAAAGAATTCTGTAAAAACATAATTTTGGTGAAAACATGGGGCCCAACTTGAAACTTACTGTACCGACGTGAATCAAGAGTGATTTAGTAAGTTGGTGAAGTTGAATGGATGGAAGTCAGAGCAGAGAAGAAAGCAGGCTCATTAAAAGCAGTATGCATGTGTGGATTTATCTGAAGGCATTAAAGAGGGGTCTAGTCCCCTCTTAGAGCCACCAGCTGCCATGCAGCATCACTTCACATGGCAGCAGTCGTGTGGCTGAAGCACATTCTTCATCCTCCCGTCAAGAGGGAAGCTGCATCTGCCACTAGCACATTTCAGATCTCATGTTGGACCCTCAGGTGCATGTTTGTGCTGCAAGCTCCTACATGCCGTTTGGCATGGTTTGACTCCATTATAATACAATTAATCTGTAGCCATCTCCCTTTCGACTGGGAAGAACAAGCTGCAACTGTACTCAGTACACACCCTCACTGGGCTGCAGCTTTTACTCCACATCTGGAACCGCTCATTGAGGAAGTCAAACACGGTAAATATATTTTAAAATTGTAAACGCTGCAAGAAATGATTACTCTCTAAGTGATCAAGAAGAAGTATGTCCGTTCATAAATGTGAACCATCTGACCCCAGAAAAGAGAAGAAAAACAAATGACGGCAAGAAATTGGTATTGCATACAGTGGGCTTAATCCTAACCGCACTGCACCGAGATCTGATACCATTAGGGTTGCACTGAGTGTCGCTGTGTCTTGACCCCACTTATACGTGTTAGAGATGGATGATCCCTTGGTGTTGGAAACAGTTGGAACTTGCTTGGACTTCGATGCTGCAGTCAGGTGAGCAACAGAACTAGAGGCTTCCTGGTAGATGGCTAGATAGAAATGATTAGTTTAATTAACTTCATCTTAGGGATCATTTCTGGTGTTGTGGAAAGCCCTTTAAGTCAGTTTGGTTTATCTCAAACCACTTGGTCATTAATAGCACAGAGCCAATATGCCACATCATGCTAATTGTAATCAACAGATGAAAAACATTTTTGGGGGGAAGGAAAAGAAGGAAAAGGAAGAATTTTGATCTCATTTAGATTAACAATTTCTCAGAAGCTGGTGGAATTCCCTGACACAAAATCAATGTGAGCAAGTCCAAAATTAAGTTGTTTTGCTTTGTCAAGAAGACAAAACAGAGAGCTTGCATTGTGCGTGTAAAGAGAGACATTTATAGATTTAAATTTTATTTGAAGACTCTTTCTCTCTAAAGGTTTTCACCTCATTTATAAACTTGAAATATCTGTGTTCGGAGAGAGAAAGAAGAGGGATTCTGCGTATCTGCCTGAAAAAAACCTTTGATAGTACCTGAGGTCAACCATCACTAGTAAAAACACTTGTCCTCCTCTATGATAGTGTAACTGATGCTCCATTTAAAACATTAGTATTTTCTTTTAGGACCCACCATTGGAGGTATCTGACATTTATTCCCCATGCTTTTAGCATTAACCAAATGGCTGAATGTGTAGCCTGGCCCAAATTTCACCCATGGGGATGCAAACATCTTCAGTCAAGTGACCCCATTTCCACATGTATTTCTGTGTGAGCACAGGAGCATTGCACATGCAATTCTGAAAGCCTGGCTGTTTGCAGCAGGCTATATATCCCATCCTGGGCTATAACTTTCCTCAGGGCAAAAATCCCACAGTGTGACAGAACTGGTGGCAGTGTTTTGGGATGGGAGAGAACAGCTGTTGAAAGATGAATAGATGGACCAAGTCCATGCAATAGGTGTTTCCAAATGGTAGACTAAAATAATTTGGATCCTATTACATAGATAAAATAAACTATTTTGCCTGTGCTCCTTTGGAAAAGTTCCAAAATGGTTTTAGATTACTAACTGGCAAATATTTAAGCACATTTCACATAGGGCTCCAATATGTGTGCAGAAGCACACATAACACGTAAATACATACTCTGATGAGTTTAAATACAGTTATTTTGTACAGCACCATTTAGTAAAACAAACAACAGGTTGTAAAACAGTAGTCATATGTATTAACTCTGAGGCTATGCACAGGCAAAAGCAGATCCCCTTATGCATGCAAATATAAGGGATTATGGAAAGCTCTTATTTCATGTCCAAGCAGAATAGTGGATTAGTGAACCTGGTTTTCACCTCTGGAGTTTGAACTTCTGTGCAATCATGCACCAAACTCAACAGATGTGAGTGAGTCATAGGGTCTCACCTTTGTGAATATTGTAAAACCTGTAATCGTTATAAAACAGTGAAACACACTTCAATGTAGGAATCTACCTCTGCTTAATATTTCGGAGAAAGCTTTAGGTGGAAGTCAAAATAAGAAGGTGTGCTGACTACAGTCTGTGAGAAACTTTCTGCCCACACTATATATGCTGCAAGTCAGAGGCTGAGATCTTCAAAGGGTGTGGACAGGGTTACTGTAGGGTTAACTTCAGCATAAACATGTGGACACTCCATTATTTCACAATAATTCACTGTGTGTAGCCTCTATGGCATTCCCCATATATGAGAAAATTCACTTCTTAACTGCAGTGTTGTTCTACTGAGTAGCTGGCAATGAACAGCTCTTATGGGGCAGTCAGAGTTGCAGCTTCATCCCCTCAGTTTCACTACAGCAACTTGTTCAGCTCCTTGCTCTGTAAGAAAGTTGTGGGTCCAACAGCCATTTATAAGAAGTGATAACTAGTCATGTAGCTCATCCAAGCTTTTCCAAAAATCCTAGCCAAAATGATTGTCTCCTTTGGCTCCCAACTATTCCATTCACATACACTGTAAGCCCAGAAGATGGAAACACTAAGAAAAGTCACTCCACCAGATTTGTTTGCTATAAAATATTAGATCCTTGCATGCAGTAGTTCATTTGAGAGTTGTGACATCTGGCAGCCCCCCAGAAGCCCCAAGTGTCCACTAACACCATGAGCCAGATGCTCAGCCAAGGGGACCAACAATCTGTCTGATTCCCTGAACTCTTTAGCCTAAATCTTTTCAAAGGAAGAAAAATGTGATGGCTTAGAAGACACGCAGGAAAAAAATTTAACATTCAGTTCATCCACCCAACAGGACATCTGCTCCTGTCTCTATTTTAACTCTTTTCTAATTGCTGGTTGCTTTTTAATGATCTTTAAAATGTAGACAGTTAAAATGGGACGCATTGTCAACATGGACTAAAGGTTGTGATTAAGACATGGATTTGTTTCCAAATCACCTGCAGAACTGCTAGAGCATCATTACAAACCTCTAAGGGCTTTGGGGGACTCAGTCTCCAACACCATTTATAGACTGTTTTGCTAAAATTATCCAATAGATTCTAGTGACAGCAAGATGTGATGACAATTTTTGCAATGTAGACATCTGTGGTGGGATTCTTTGCCTCTGCCTTTCACCATCTAAGATTTAAACATCAAGTCATGTAAGATCCTTCTGCAGTCCTTGGAGAAAAAGAGGCAAATCACATTCTCTTAAATGGGAGGACCCTGGCGCTGCCTATGTGCCTGCAGCAGCTATATAGCCTAGTTTGATGTCTAACGCTTAGGTGGCTAAAATTAGGTGATACATTTCTTATGTCACTTGAGTGCTGGGAACAAAAATGCCTTGACACTGGGGGTATTGTGCTGGATAGTTATCGTTGCTGTGAATCCTGTATTGTTGAGGGTGACAACAGAAAGGTTGATTGAGCCCAGCTTATGAAGGTGCACATGTCTGCTCAGGCCTGTGCACAGTAAGAACCTTTTATCACACATTTCATTGTGCCAGTCAGTGCATGAAACTGAACTCTGCCATGAGACAGAGCAACAGCTCTTTATTTCATTGCATAGATATGCATTGCATCTATTGCATTTTATCTATTAATGATAAAATGCATATCCATGCTTCCAAAAAGTCACACGAATAGGTATTTTGTAAATTTAATCTTTTGCTTGTTCTTATTCTCTCTAAGAGAATAATTATGGACTTACCTACTTTCATTCATTAAATCAAACCTTGTTCTCAGCACAGTGAAGAACATTCCCCATTGGATACACTTGCTCTGGTGCTGAGACCTTGTCAGCTCAGTTTCAGCCTAAAGCAAAATGTTCTGGCTGGGTTTATAAGCTTCTCAATATACGGGGTTTAAATGGAAATCGCAATTTTGCCTCAACTATGACAGCCTGCCCGCACTGCAATGAGACATTCAGTACTCTGCTAGACTGGTGAACATGCCCTCTGGCAGTATGACATCACCAGTTTCCTGTTGACAGCCAAATATCATGACTTGATAGAACTGTGTGGTATGTTGCTCCAGTGATTTGTTTTTATAGGAAAATAATTAATTCTCAGTGACTGACAATGTTTTATTTCTATCGTCATTGACATCCTGTCTGAGTTACACCATATCCCACAAATTGCACATCTTTTTTGGCTGCTAGTGCTCTCTACTCCCTCTTCTTTAGTATGATACTCATTATAATCTGCTCTCTTATACTAAGGCCAAGATTTCTGCTGAGCTTCCAGGTAATGTATTTTATTCCTGAGTGATTCACTGGGGTGAAGAGACAAAAGAGAGAAGGAAAAGCCTTTGAGAGGAAGAACGTCCAAGTTTCATGATTTCTGAGTATCTGAAATAGTTCCAAAATTCCTTGGTGTTCCGGTGGTCTTTCCTTGCATGATGAAAGCACTGGGCTTTTGTATTGTTTTCTTTATTTTGCAATATTTTATGATTCTCATATATTCTGAGTTGTGTTGATTTGTGACCAGTTTTTCATCATTACCCCGGGAGGAATTTTCTCTGAAAACACAGGAAAGAAACAACGCCCTGGTGTGAGACGGCCATCAGACGACAGATTCTGCTATTTACCCAGTTCTTGCAGAATACTTAGGCCTCTAGAATCCGATCACTTCCTAGAATAACGTGAAAATAAAAGCATCTTTCTCCCTCTCTGTCCCCTTCCCATTAACCTCCTGTATCAGCTGTGCAGGCTATTACATAGTGAGGAAGAGCCACAGTCTTCTGTCATCAGGGAAGAAGGCCCTGTGGTTAAGGAGGTAACCATGGATGCAGAACATGCGGGTTCAATTCCATACTCCAACACATATTTTCTGGAGCAAACCACCTAGTGACAGACCATCTAAAGCCTCTTGATTTGTAGTGAAACCAATAGAAGACATAGATTTAAACCTTGTTATAAAACAAGACTCCAGTCTGTCAATGTCTCGGATGCGATCTGTGAAATGAGGGTATTAGCATCCCCCCAGCTCACAGGCAATAATCGATAGAGTCGATACAGAAGGCACTCAGATTCTGAGGAAATGGAAGCTGCAGAAGTATATAAGAATGATGACTCCATTTCCTTGCTCTGGAGTTATTCTTGATTTACAGAGATATAAATGAGACCAATTTCTCCCCACACATATTTGAAAGTACCTTCATAAAAACAGTGATTCTTTGAGCACTAGAATTCAGAGAACTAATTTCCTACGGATTTGCATCTCCACGGCGGTAGCCTCTTTGGACCTTCTAGTAAACACTGAATTCATGATGTAGCCTTTCCCTTAATTGGAGCACTGACAGGATTTCTCTTCTTTACCCAGTCACCTGCGTTCATGAAATATGTTGAGCTTATTTTCTCTGTCCCTCTAACAGGCCAGACGAAGACTCATTTCCACTAAGTGATTGCCTTCACTCATTTAAATAACTCATTGCTATCCTGAGTTGCTGTAGCAGAAAGGGTATAGAGTCTAATAGAATTTGTTCTCAAGACAGCTTTACTTATATTGGAAGAAAACTACTCTTTGCTTCCAGTTCGGATCTCCTGAAAGACTTTTGTCATTTCAAATTCTGTTTGTGTATAACTAAAATTATACTGACATCAAATCAGCATAAGCTAAGTGAGTATCAATTAATGGAGATTTAATCTATATAATTTAAAATTATATTTACCAAAATCTTGGCTTCACGATACAACATTAGGGTAGATCTAGAGTATTTTCACTACAGCTGGTAGAACTACTCCAAATATACTAGTACAAGTGAAAGCAAAACTTTAAGTATATCCATATCTAGGGAAAGTGGGGAAAATGCTGGCTACACCACTGTCAATAAGAACTTTGTAATTGATTATATAAGACAATACTTTCACCATGAATTTTTCCTGGAACAGAAGGGAGTGATTCCACCACCGTAGAATATTTCTATATCCCCCTCTTTTTCCATAAAGGAAAATAAGGGCAACAAAACCTAATTTTCATTGGAATTGAGTTGACTGGTTTTATAATAGCGTGTAATAAAGAAGAACCAACTTTGAACGTCCAGTTCTGAACCACAAGCTTCTGATGCAGTCTTTATTTTTTACCCAACTGCTTCAGAAACAAACTGAATTTTTTTAGAGTATATATAGAACAACGTCTCCTGGACAGCTTTCACATTAGGTGTCATTTTATGAGGCTGGGTTTCTTATTCTTGGCTACTTACACTGAAGCTGCAGTTCTTATGAGCACATTATAATGTATTAGTTTATATTCAGAATGAAAAATCTAGGGTTATCCTATCATCAGAAATCATTATGAACTTGATTTTTTTACTGTTTCCATCATGCAGGATTATGGTTTCCATGAGAAAAATAAAACACGGCTTTCCCTTTTTTTTCTTTCCTTTCCTCCAATAGCTTATTTTGGAATAGCAAATACTTTTTAAGAAAAAAAGATTTGTTGTATATTATAAATTGGAGTGGAATGTGCCCTTTCCCACAAAAGCATTAACCTGCTAGCCAGGTGTGTAGTTTGGCACAGTGACTGAAAGCTAGTTCTCTCATATAAAGACCTGCGAGGCAATTTGGGTCTGATCTGAATTGTCCAGTAGGGCAAAATTCTTGAAGTACTAACTAGCACCAGATTAGGGTTCCTTTCTTTCACCTTCTTTCAAGCATTAAGAAAAACTCAATACAAAGTGTCTATTAAAGATGCTCAAGTAGGGAAATTTTCACTAGCATGAAGCAGCAAAAAAGAATCATCTTTTTCTTCTTATCGATAGTTAGAGATCTGCTACTTATTCAGAAGACAATGAGATGACTTGTCAGTATTGCACTGTTTGCCAGAATGTATGTGTGTGTTTATCAAGGCAGCATGAGGCTATAACTGTCAGGAGGATTTTTTCCAATGAAAAACTGCAAAGTTATATCAATTCCTCCTCCCTCCAAAAACTATATTTTCTTTTGAAAAAGTCTTTTGATGGAAAATGTCCTACCTAGTTCTTCTTTGCACAGATACCTACAGGAATGGAACGAGTACTCTGAATTCTTCAGTGCTTCCTAACGTATGAGAGCATCCCTCGAGAGCAGGACCATTACGTGGTTGGACCACTTTTCTTGCCCAGAGCTACACCCACAGGCAGGAGATTGTACACGGTCTGAGAACCCCATGTATGTCAAGGTCCTTGCAGGGTTGGGGTCTTAGCTGGTATTTTGAGGTTCTCATTTATATAAGCACATGTGAAACTATAAGAAGGGACATGCTTTAAGTATTTTGCTCAGTTTTGGCCCACAATTTCAAACAAGGAAAGGGGAGCAGAGAGACAGAATTTAGGTGGTGGTAGAAAGGAACCAACATAAACTGTATTTTATAAACCTCTCTGCTCTCTGTCCATCAGCTTGAGCTTGTTTCCCTTTCCGTTGCCTCCTATCGTTCCTTTGCACAGAAAATTCCTTAAGCAATATCTTCAGATTTTAAGCTATCTGGGTGTAGTGAGAGCTCTACATTGTTTCAGGGTGCTCCACCTCTTTCCTGGAGTCTTGCCTCGAGTAAAAAGAGAAGAGAATGGACCTGGGAATCAATCCAACAGTGTATTTTTCATCAGATAATGCTGGAAAAATTTCATCCTGAGAATGTGCTTCTCACTCACTTTGCTCAGGAAAGAGAATGTATGCCATGTCTATGGGGAGAATCAATGCATTATCCAGAAAACTGCAGTCTAGAAAAAGATTCCTAAGCCCCGCGCCACCCATACCCCTTTTAATAGAAATAGCACTCCAGCTTTTACACAAATCCAGCCAAAGGTACCAAAGAGCCTCAGGCCCATTTTCCAGAAGATGTTTGCTTTGGTTGCTTGCATATTCCTGGGCTTGCTTTCTTTGCTATGCTTCGCTGTTTATAATTTAGTCACTTAAACAGAGACAGTTTTCATGAAGCTTCCTGAGTGCAAAGTCCACATACTGTCTTGGTGCAATTCATTAGGAACTGTCTATCACTGATAGCAGAAACAGATTCTCAGTGTTCAATCCAAACATGGGACACTGCAGGAGAGAACAATGAGTGTTGGATATTTGTGTTTATGAGGAAATGAAAATAGAGAAAAGCTGGGTTGCTGGCCTCTGTCCACAACTTTCCTTCGCTTTAAATGTTTGCCAGGCTTCATTGTGTCCCTGCGTATTGTATTAGCACGAGGCTGTTTTCATTATTAACCTGCACAGGAATTACTGGAAGACTCTGGTGTGTTATACATCACACAAAACCCTCACAGGGCTACTGTGGCAATAGGATGGACACTAGCATTCACTTTTTAATGCTCTGGGGAGAAGGCTGATACTTCAGAGAGACTAAATAAGTCATCTGGAATTAAGTTACTTGAGTTAATACCGTTACAGTTTTCCCTGCAGAAGTGATAACGAGAGACGAATTTTGCATTTCACATCCAGTAACATCCCCTTTTCTGCAAGGAACAAAGCCAACTTCATTGTTTATCTTCATTTAGGATGGTGAGATATGTTCAGGGTCCTGTGCAGGATGATGAATGTCTTCAGCTGCTGGTGAGGCAAACGGGAGATGAAGATGCTCAGGTTCTCACTGACAACTAAATGGGTTTCTGCCTGGACATGACCGCCAGACCGCAATATTGGCTCTTTGGGAGGGCCAGTGACAGGGTCACTTTGCAATTAAGGAAACCTTCTAAAAACAGCCAGACTGCACCAGACCAATACACAAAGATTACCTGTTTCCAGAAATGCTCAGCAGAAGAGGCTCAGGAAAAGTAGCCAAGAACGAGAATATTTATGAAAACATCTTTCCCAGATATACCCTCCCAGCTACCGTCTATAGCTTTATTTCTGTGTTATGAAGGTGATGGTATTCTCTCAAATTTCAAATCTATTCCATGTTTCTCAGAAGAAGGCATCTCCCTACAGAGAAAGGGCAACATTTTCCAAGTTGTTTTTTGCCTTTAACCTGCATTGCACTTTTGAATCTTGTCCCATGTTACTCAAAAATCTGTCCCCAGCACCAGCAGCACAGATAAATAACGTCTCCAGTCCCCTAAGAAGAGAAAGTGAATGAAGGACAAAAATTTCCTTCCATTTGTCTTTTACATGCTGGATTTTACTGCAGATTTATTAACGTCTGGACAAAATCATTAGCATTCTTTAAAGTCCAACTCTCCAGCCAAAACTAAAATTGATTTGATAGATTCTCCTTGGCTCTCAGTTATTAGGTGAGTGCAGAAAATGTTCATAAACATGAAGGACCTTGACACTGCAATCTAAAAATTGCCATCATAATAAATTAATGAATTTTTATAATATAATTTCTGTTTGCAAGTTTTGCCCTGTTCCTTCTTCCAAAAAAGGTTTTTGTATTTATTCCAGCTCCTTCACTTTGCCATGTTTGCAAGAACTTTTCTGTGACTGAGCAGCGTATTTTGAAATATTTTCTTTACCAAATAGTTCTAACAGTGAACATTAGACAAAAACAGGAAGAGCAGTAGTTTTTAGCGTCACTTCAGAACTCCATTGGGCGATACAGTTTGGTTCAGATGTTCATGAAGATATTCTAATTAACAATCCCAATAGATCTGCTTTCTAAGAAAACTGTCATTTACATGATAATGTTTTCTGTCTCAGAAAGAAACTTCAACAAGAGTTGAAAAGAGAAAAAAGGAAAAAATATCTGTGCTAGAAGGACATATATATATGAAAACTGGGTCAGAAATCAGTTACCAAGATTACAGCTATCAGAAGTGCTATGTTTCCAGCTGTAAGATTGGGTTTTATCAAACTGTTTTTTTTTTTTTTTTAATTCTGATGATCTGACTGTAAATCTGACATTGTAACCTGCATACAATATCCTTCAGTCCTCACATTTCCATGGAAATAAGAACAGAATTTAGCCCACTGAATATGATGAGAGTTTGCTTCAATAAGAGACAAAACTTTGGGTCTAATATGACAGACAGATCTGAGGGGAAAAAGCAGTGATTTGCTAAGCACAGGTATGAGACTGTTGTCACAGATCTAATCCTCGCATACATTCTTCAGGCATTTAAAACTGTAAGACCAAAATGTGCTGTGTAGCCATGTACATTTTATTAAGATTATTCCAAAGTTACTTTAAGTAGAATTTAATTCTTTTGTTCTCTCTCTTTTTATAATAGCCTTGGCAATAGCATCCATCTCATATGTAACATAATTTTGCAGACCCTATTTTGTCTTGTTATAAATATTTACATTTTCTCATGTTGCTGTTTCTTTCATACAAGTCACACTGTCTCTGTCTCAGTGTTGGTCACACACTTCAGTGGCTTGTAAAACTGTCCAATATTTTCACGTATAGGATGAAAGTGAAAAAAAATCACTTTTGCTGGTGTCAAGAGCACATCAAATTAATTTACTTCAAGATTTTTTTTTCCAGTTTTTAACTGTTAATAAATTTGCTACTTTGCTTTAGTGAAGCAAAGTGTTTTGCATCTCTGAAAGAGTGTCAGAGGCTGAGTGCCACCCTTAATTGCCACAATCCATTGAAGACCTATTGACTTAGGTGGATATTTGACTGTACAGCCGATTCATACGGCACTTGGCATTATGGCAACCCAGCAATCTTTATGTGGCTGTTTCAGAAGCTGGAGGAGACACTCCAAGTAACAGGCCTAAACATATGACTTCGTCACATCTGAGCCAGTTTCTCTACAATCTCGAGAAAATGTTCTGCAGTGGCGAAATTCTGTGACGCCTCTGTCTCATACATTTAGCCCAAGAACCACGGTAAAACAAAATTGGAAAACCTGCAGGGATAGAAGTTCTACCTATATATTATATTTATGTGAAAGTTATTCTTTCTCCAGGCTCTGCAGTCTTCAAAGTGGCTGAAATAGTTTAGTTCAAGTTTCCAGAAATGACTTTTTTCAGGCACTCACAAAGCTCGTTAAGTGGTGGATGAAGTTTTGAGTGATGGTGGCAGGGGATGTGACAAAACCTGTTGAGCCACCCCAGCCATTTTCCGTGCTTGTGCTCCCAACGCGACCAACCAGCCAGCTGTATTGAGCTGGGATCCCAAAGCCCACATCAGCTTGTCTGCTCCAGGAGTTCTTTTAAATCTGCAATAGACACTGCAGACAAAATAGAAAAATTAGTCTGGTGACTTATTGTAGGTGGATGATTAATTGTTTCAGGATTGCAGTCATGATTACAGAGCTTTCATCTCAGGTGACGCTAATTAGGTTTTTCATTCTTCTGCATGCATACATGATAGTAGGGCAAACTTATTGTCACAGTGCTGGGGAGGCTGCATGCAAAACCCCTCTGTTTATCATCACCAATCAAAAAGCCTTAAAAACTACTTATCAAATGCCTATCTCATTGAAATAAGGCATAGTTTCAGTTTATGTTGTGTTTGAAGCCCAAGGTCTCTGCTCAGGACAAAGTCTGTTAGTTGGATTTAGGAATATAGTCCTACTTGTTCATCCAGTTCTTAGAGCAAAGCAGTGAATATGAATAGAGATGCACACTGCTACAATACAGATATCACTGTCACCACCATTACTGGCCTCTTGGGCTTTGGAAAGGGATCTGGTCTAAAGCTAATCACCAGTGTGGGTATTAAGAGTAAAATATTTATTTTTACTACTTTGATTTTTAAAAAGAAGCATGTGGTGTACAAGCCAATAGAAATGGGCAATTTATGGCCTCTGTTTGGGCTAAGCATGCTCTGCCTCTCAGCAGAAATAAAAATGCCATGTGTATCTGTACCAGAGATTTGCTTATAAAGAGCCCAATATATTCATGCATTCCTCACTGCTTCTTTGGACTTCAGTTTCCAATGACATGCCGAAGTCTTCTCCTATGTGGCCTACGGCACGTACGTCTAGGTTGGGATGATGCAAGTTTGCCATGATTTGATCTGTGAATTTCCTCTGTATGGAAAATCACTGTTCCATAGGGGTGGACAGTGAATAACTAAGAATGAATCTGTGCAAATCAAATGAAATAACACTAGTATTTTACATCTGGTAAGTTTAAGCGCATAGTTGTTGCTGAGTACATGAGTCACTGCCTCCGCTAGCATAGCTCCATACAGGTACCATTCTGGGGCAAACCAGGCCATTCTGGGGCAAACTAGGCATTTTATTATTGCTTTGCAATAAACAAAGCATAAGAATGCTAATAGGGAAGGGAGAAACCCATGTATTCCAGCTACCTTGGGTCACCAAGAGCAATGAAAATGGACAGAACGAGGTCCCAAGGAACCATGAAGAAGTTCACATCACCTTGACTTCCTTACAGCTAGGACCAACCAGCGAGGTTAAAGCTGCAGTCACTCCTCCAACTGCAGAGCAGGCATGCAAAGGCGGGAAACAAATCCAGTATGTATACAACACGGGCAGAGTAAAAGATGGGCACTTTTTTCATCAGAGTATTTGGGGAAAGCCAGGGCAAAGCCACAGGCCGCAGCAGACTGGTGTTGCACCAGGCACCAAGAAGGCGAGGAACAGGAACGGGTAGCTGGTTTGTAAGAGATCCAGAGAAGTCCACCAGTCTCCAAATGCCTTGGGGTGATGAGGCAAGCACGCGGTCCCTGCTCCAACCTGCAAGTTCAAGCACCACCGCAGAGGGCTGCAGGAGAGTCAGGCCCTGACTCAGATCGCTACGGGGCTGGTCCCTGCCTCCACATGCGCGTGTACATTGATCACAGAGAGTTAAATCAGTGCTGCTAATGCGGGCAGTCTGGGGGGAGAGGGGAGCAAAGCAAAGCATATTGTACGTGAGAAATTTTGGAGGAAGAACATAAAATGGGCTGTAACTGCTTATTAAACATAAATCTTTCTCACCCTGGGAGAACCCTGGTTTTCTGAATATATGCCACATCATACTGGCACATGGAATAAATTAACTTGCAGCCATGACCTACATTAGGATCAGAAAAGACTGTTCTAAAAAAAAAAAGTTGAGAGTTGATGTTGTGAAAACACTGAGCTGTTGTGTTCAGCCTTCAGGATGATCTCCTGCAGCAAAAGCTTCAATGTATTCAACAGCAGAGCAAGTCTGATGATAGTTTTCCAGCACTCAAGCCTTCGGCTCCCTGGGAAGCAGGGCCATCCCTCAGTCATTAGCCTCTTTTGGTCTAGTGGGACAAGCATGAACAAGAGCAAAAACAAGGAACTGCAGGAGTGGAAACAACATTTCCCAGAAAAATCCAGTAGGCGTGAAACATCTGGAGTCCCCTAATATCTACATCAGACCAATGAGATACACCTGTACTTGGTACATCCATACTGGTTTTGCAATTGCTTTAGCCATTTCGAATCATATGCAGCATATTGAGTCCCAGGTGCAGGAAGAAGTACAGAATCTTTGTTTTCCCTCTGACTGTTTTTTCCAGTCTTGGTCCATTTTCGGCTAGATACAGCAGGGTTCTTGCATTCGCTTACAGCTCCTGTGCCCCAAACTCAGCCTTCACCTTGTATGTGGAAATTAGTCTCTTGTGAGAGGATTTACAGAACCTTGCCATGATAATAAGCTATAGTATTCACCCTGTCACTCCATTCTGCTTTTTCTCTGGCAGTTGAAAGGAATATACCAATTTGTAAGCAAACAGCCTTTGCCAATGAACTTAAATATCAAGTCACAATTAGGAGGCTGCAGTTGACAACGCATACATAGAAAAGTTTGACAAGACAGGCAAGACCGAAGCAGTGCCACGAAATGTCATGAGACATTATCAACTGTTATTGGCCCGGGGCTTTCCCAGGGAACCCTGCCAAGGAAGAAGGAGAGCGCGCAATGTCTGAGACTCGGTGGCAAGTAGCTTCAGACAGTGCAAGAGACCCAGAGTTGCAGTATATAAATCTCCAGAGGCTGGAGAAAGAGAACTAGTGAAAGCAAGTAAAGTAGCAGGGAGAGAACTCTGGAGGCAAATATTATAGGATCACCGAACCATACGCAACCCTACAAAGATAATGGCCCTAAATTACCACCACTTGCTTTGGTTCATTAAGAATTTGATAGAGCCCTATTGGTGCCATTGGAAGCCTGTTCAGAGATTTTAGTGGACTCTGGATCAGGCTCTGGAGCTGGAAAATATATTAGGTCATAAAGTACAGTATTACATATTTTATGAGGGAACAGCTATCAATGCTCCACCCAGAGAACATAAAAAAGGCAGCTGGAAATAAAAACATCTGTGCATATCCCAGGCTCTCTTTAGCTGCAGCTTCTTCCAGCTACTCCTGATCATGTTAGAATGGCATTTCTACGGCTCCCCATCTGTAGGAGGAATCTTAAAACACTAAGAAAACAATTATGTTCGGTGACATATGTGAGTAAAATAATTATAGCATAAATAAGATACGCTTGACATTATTGTCAATTATTTGAGCTAACCTCTGAGTATGCAAATGTGCACTATGAGAGATGTGTTTTCAGCCACCTTTAATAAGTGCTTCTTACATCATAAATTTTGAGCCAAGATTTTGGTATTTGCTAGTTTGATTTAAATCTATTGTATGAATACAGTCCAAATCAGAGCATCATCTGCTTATACATAAGACTCTCCTGTTAAGGTCTTCATAGAACAATAGGCAATGGGTGGAGATGCTGATAATGAGCCTACTTATTCCCAAGGTGGAGATTTTTAGACCTGTGCAAAATCACCTGTCTTGGGTAAAATTCTTCACTCCCACTCACATGGCTGATTTTGATCACACTTTCTGTGCTAGATCCATTCATGAGTCTAACACTATTGTTATTTACGCTTCGAAGAGGGAAAAAGAGAGAGATTAACCTATAGACGGATGGATCCATGGTGCAATTTGGACAATTTTGCATTTCATTTCTTTTCTATCATGCCTGGAAGTTGGACTTGATGGGAGCTCTTTCATCATGATCTTCCTTCATTTTTGGTCATATGAGCTAGAAAGCGTTGTTGTAACCTAGGCTGGTTGATCACTGGATCCAGCTATCTAACAATAGATGCTTGAAGAAATTGGTTGAATTTTCTTGCAAATAATTCTGGCTCCTTACAGGAGCAAGGAAAGTATTTAACTGTCACAAAGGCTTCTATTTATTTACTTAAAGAAAAATGACAGAAAATTCAGAATGCTATACTTTGCAGAGCTCCTTTAAAATCACAATATATCTAAATGGAAAATATGCCTAACATACCTAAAGTTTTCCATAACAATCTAAATTAATTAAGAACTCTGTCTGGAAAAGACTTACAGTCTGCCTAAGGCTGCTTTTAGTGCTGCTCACATGGAAACATCACACCACACAAGTCTCCATTGTAACGCTCACAAAACTGATATTGCTCCCAGGAATGCAAGGAATACTCCTGGCCTACAGTGACAGAACAATGGACACCAGTCCACAACGGATACTTGGGAAATTCCTGGGACTGCCGGCTCTGCAGAGTAATGCTAGCCTCAAGTTGACAGATTCTAGTAATTTATTATCTCATTGACTTGGGAAGAACTACTGAAGGCTATACACAAGAGATGATTTTCGGAGACTAGTGTTACTGACCTATTGGACACATCCATCCTGAAGTTTCAGGTGAAATGCTTCTCCAATCTGATTTTATCCATAATATATGAAGCAGAACCAGAACAATTACTCTATCATGATAAAAAAGCCAGAAAGCGAGAATAGCTGTCAATTTAATGCAAAAGTAACCCCGATATAGAGGAATTCCTGAGGGATGTAACACTGTTATGTGCAGTTCTCCCTCCCAACCAACACTTAGCATGAATGGTATTGCCACTGAAGCAAAAGAGCATGGAGAGTAAGTATCGGGGCCACAGAGGCTGAACCTATTGAAGTGAGCTTTTCCTGAACACTGGAAGACTGCTAATATACTGCCAAAAGTCAGGGATGGAAACTGAAGTGACCCAGGTAGTCATAAGCCAGTTGGCCAGCATCAGTGTGAAGCAAAGCAATGTATGAAAAATGATAAAATGTCAACTGATAAAGATAATTAATGCAGATAATAAAGATAATTAATTCAAATAATAAAGTATAGCAATATAATTAATGCTAGTAATCACAGTTTTATGGAAAACAGGTCTCATCATATAAATCTGATTTCATTGTTTGATGAGATTACAAGTTTGGTTGATAAAGATAACTGCATAGATGTAACACACTTTGAATTTGGTGAGTCATAACTTAACAGAACACAACATGCTGATTATAAAAACATTATGCAACATCTATAAAAGAAAGGCTATTTGTAGCACAAAACGGTTATGTGCCAATCACAGTTAATGGAGCTTCATCAATGGGCTGGAGCGTCGGACATGCAGGAATCAACATCAGTCTATAAGAAGAGGTTGATCACGGAGAATAACATGCATCATTTAGTAATTTAAGGCCATTGAAACAAGACACATTTTAACACAGCCAAATGCAAAGTCACACATCTAGCAATAAGGAACATAGGCCGTACCTGCAACAGGGATGACTGTGTGGAAAGCAGCGAGTCACGACCGAGTTAAGCAACTGAACGTAACCCCTCATTCTGATAGCACAGCAAAAAAGCAAATGGGATCCTTGGATGTACCAAAAGAAGAGTATTAGGGGGTGATATTTACCTCTGTGTGTGGCACCAGTAAAACCATGCTGTTTTAATGTTTGCATTTTCTGAAGCTGTTGAAATTTGGAGTGAGCAAATAAAGAGTCTAAAATTATGCAGAGGCCAGGAAAATGTTTCACATATTACTTACGGAGTTCCATCAGTTTAATTTATCAGCAAGATGGAAAGGTGACTTGATTACAGTGTATTTGGACACACAAAAAGAAAAAAAAGATACTAAAAACTCTTTCATCTAATGGAGCAAAGCATAACTTGAACCACAACTTGAGATGTGAAGCCATACAATTTTATATGACCAATTATGAACGCATTGTAACGGGAAAGTTATAAACCACTTGTACAAAATCCTGATGAAATAGTAGATTCTGAACTTCTTAGCATATTCAAATCAAAAGTAGATGCTAGTTACTTTTCTGGAAAAAAATTAACTAAACATAAATCTTCAGGCTAAGTATAATGGCAACAGGCCTTTATTAAACAAAATGTCAAAGTAAATGATCTAGTGTTCCTTTCTGGCCTTAAACCAAATGAATCTCTGAAGAAACAGAGACTGCTTTTTCTGTAAAAAAATTGCATGATGATTTCTGGTTTTCAGCCAGTTCTAAACATGCTTTAAATTTTTCAGCATTTTGATTGCTTTTCCCATTCTGCCTTGAGTATTTCAAGCAGATCAGTACAAAAATTGATAAAACATATTTCCCACCAAAATGGAGATTTTTTTGGTCAATGATTTCCATTGGCATTCGTATACTTTTTCATGTTTGTGAATGGCTTTACAAAGTGCTGGATTCCTGTGAGCATTTCCTGGTGAAAACTAGACCATTTTGTCATCGAAATGTCTACACGGTTGTTTTCTATTTTTTTCTTATTTGTATTAAATATTTTGCAAGTGATCAATGAAGTGAACAATCATGATTCAAGGAGAGTTTATTTATCTCTGCCTTTACATCCAGAAACAGAATACGGTTATGCCAGTGCCATCTGCCATTTTTCGTTTCGGTAACGTGACTGGATCATATTAACATGAAACAGTTTCTCACTGCTGTGCTGTATGTGGTGTTAGATCTTTTTGCATGCTTCCCTTGTATATGATACATTAACTTAATATACTACCACTTGGCAAAACACAATTTGTGCAAATTTTGGGGCCGGATCCAAAGCACATTGAAGAAAACAGAAAATATTAATTGACCTAAAGGACTTGGGATGGGACCTCAAGTAGCAGTCTTTGACCCTGTTACTTATGGTGATTTTTAGGCATTCCCACCATTTTCAGTGGGACAAACTATGCAAAGAGGTTCTGTGCAAGGCCCTGATGTCTCGGCCTGAATCTGTAGGCAGAAAGTTCGGCTGAGGGAGGCAGCAGAGGGAGAAGGTGCTCGGTGACGGCAGCATGTGGTGCTGCTTTGCCTGGTCTGGAGCGCTGCTGGCAGAGCTCACACCTACGTAGCAAAAACGCAAAGAAACAACATCCTTTTGACATTCCTCTCACCAGCAAGGTCAAGGCTGTTCTTTCCAGTGATACTGCCAAATACACATTGGCTTATCACACAGGGGAATTCCAGTTTTGGAAAACAAAGGACAAACTGGTTAATATCACCTAATGAAAAGCACACACTCTGCTGCGACCTACAGGCTGTAACCGGTATTCTTCTGCCAAGACACGCTTTTTTTGGTAAAGGGTTTTTTTTATCTGGTTTTCCTCTCAGTGCTACGTTGCCTGTAGCAGTTATCCCTGAATTACTCAGGATAAATGAGAGGAGCGTCAGGACCGCGCCGCTTCCAGAACTCCTCGCTCGCAAGCACGAACTTGCCGTTTCTCCATCGCTCCCTCATATGCCTGCCAAGCATTTACAGCTATTCTCTTTACATCTCTAGCACTATATTCAGAAAGTCCAAAAAATGCTGCTACGTGTGTGTGTTTGAAGTACAACAGAAACAGCTGCACACCAGAGTGACGGCGGGAGCTGTGCACGCTCCACAGCCACCTTCCTCGGCACGGGGCTGCAGGACGCAGGGGGCCACGCTAGAGCCGAGTGTCACTTGGGAAACACCTCAAGCGCCTTCAGAAAATGTCCTCCAACTACCAGCTTTGAGAACAGAAGCTGTCAAATAACCAAGTCTCTGTTTCAATCCCTTTACTAAAACCACACGAAGAAGTGCTTAAACGTTTGGAAGAATTTCCTCCTCCGCTTCTGGGAAGCTGATGTCACCTCGGTTCTGGTAATGACCAGCAAAACCCATACCATGTTCCTACCTGAAGCACCAATAGTGATTACGGTAAACATCAACTGGGGATCCCAAGGAGCGAGACGGGGGCTTTGCCCTGCTGGTAGTGATCTGATGCACCATCCTTTCTTCCCTTTTCATTATTTTCCTGTTAAGCAGTGGCAGCCATCACATTACAAAGGAAAAAAATAACACGGCTGATTACACTCCACACATAATGAATCACCTAGAAGACAGGTTCAAATAGGACTAAAAAGCTCAGTTTTCCCAGTCTTCCCACGCTCACTGGTCACTCACTCATCCTTTGTGCTTTTGAACATCTCTTAAGTAAACACTTCACATGCTGTCAATGATTTGCTTGAATCATACAGGTCTCCAAATAACTGCATGGCCTAACATCTAATGGTAAGCTCCGAAGTCAGAAGCAGTTTGTAAATCATTCACAGATCAACCAAACAATGTAACCTTGAAAAGTACTATTTGAACAGCTATAATATACTTAGCAATACTGTAACAAAATGTTGGTATTTGGGAATCAGTAGGATCTGACAGACTAAGTATAACTCTGTAGTCACAAACATGAGTTTAACTAACTTCAGAAATATTACTTAGACTGCATGAAGATGAAAATTGGCCTTTTCCTCTACTGAGGGGGAAAATACTATTTACTGCACTGTAGCCATGTAGAGATTTCACCTTCCTACTGACATGCTGCTCCCCTGATAAGAAACTATTTAATCTCCCTGACCAAGGAAACGCTGCCTTTCCTAATTCTCCAAAAGCAGTAAAGACATGCAATATGCCTTCATCTCAGACACGTCCAGAGCCCTGAATGAAGCAGCATGACAGGACGTGCATCAAAGCTGCAACAAGGGATGTGAGTCAGCCTCCTCCAGCCATATATCTAAGTCATTGCAAAACCCCATTCCATTTATTTCTTCCAACTGATTCTTTCCCCTGATTAATTTTGCAATGTTGTAATTTTAAAAGCACACAGTTACCTCCTCCGAAGGAGGTACTGGATCTGTTTGGGAGTCTTGGAACAGTGCTGCCAACTCACATGATTTTTATCACGTATCTTATGATTTTTTAGCTTTCTCCAGCTTTGGCTGCCAGAAGCATGTAATAACACGAGCATCTCAGCTAGCTCTTCTCTTAATTTTTATTAATAGTCGTTTTCTAGACTTTATGATTGTACCCTAAAGACTCAGAAATCAGAAATAAAAAGAAAAAGGGACCAATGTAGTCATTTCAACTGTGATTTTTCAGCTCATGATGCAATTCATCAAAGACTGACTCAAGATATTTTTACATTTGACGTTGGCAGCTGTTCACTTTTCATTCTCTCCAGACTGCCCCTTAATATTATTTTAACTTAACTGTCTATGTTATTAAAGAAATGGGGAATACAAACTCTCTATATCCAGAGGCAGAATAGCAATCTGAGTCATTTTTTGGGGTGCTTGCAGGAGGCTTGTCGGTACTGAATGTGGTGTCAGGCGGCTGGAGGAGGGTGGGGATGAGGAAGGAAGGATCCAGGTCACCCCAGGGGAAAGTTTCCTCACCCTTCTGGGCTGGTCGAGGTGGGACCAACGTGCAGGACAGCCTGTGGCTGGGCTCGCTGGGCTTGTTTGCCAGAAGCATGCGCGCCTCAAGAAATTGCTCTTGGGACAAAGCTGAGCTGGGGCTGGAGCAGGTTTGAACCAGAGAGGGACGAATTACAGGAAGCTCCTGCAGGTGCCTGGTTTACAAGCTGGGTTTTTCCCTTGCCTTTCCAGGTGCTAAGGACTGTTTACACAATGGGTGCATCCACAGTGTCACTGCTCTTAAAATCATCAAAGCTTGTAAATAAGCGAGGGGAGTCTAACCCTCTTTTCCTCCTCTCTTTCATTATTTTCTCAGGCATCTCTAAAGCCTTTTGCTCCAATCCATTGTGGCCACACCGTGCTGCCGACAGGGCCAACATCCCACTGCGGTTTATGCAGCAGCAGAGCACCCATGAAAGGCAGCGCTGGTAAGGACAGCCGGCTTTGACCCTGAAGACACACACAGCTGTCAGAGCCACTGTGTTTCTCAGGGCTGGGCCCAAGGTTGTGCACAGGCCACCTCTCCTTCTCTGGGAGGAGCGGCTTGAACCTCAGCCAGGCAATACAACCTGTAAAGGAAGCACCTCTGCCCAAGACATTGTGGCAAAATATTCTCCGAGTGTCTCTTTGCTCGCTAAGCCACGGCACTGCCAGTGTCCAGTGACCAGAACATGAGTCCTTTTGCACTTGGCATCTTTCTCAAAGCCTCAGCTACTGAAAGCACTTAATTTTTTGAGCATTTTAACCTTCTATCAGAACAAACAAAACACAACACAACTGTTAACTTTGATGACTTTGGAGAAAAATTTGAAAACATAACCCAGGCAACTCTGGAAGGCACCAAAGACAAGTAGAAAGATTGCCAAGCTTTATTTTTCATTCTTAGATATTGTGGTCTTCTTGCGGTTCTTAGGTATTGTGGTCTCTTTCATTCTTAGGTCTTGGGGTCTTTAAGGTCTTAAAGCCAACCTCCTACTTTTAGAGGCCCTGACACCATTTTTGCACACATGGAGGCATTAATGACTTAGCTGTATATTATCTTTGAGAGAAAAATCATTTACCAGATTTAGCTCTCTCTGGATAGTAATGGCCCAGTGAAGAAAAATGTGTTTTGTTTAAGTGTTCATTACTATTGCAAGTTTCATTTGCTTTAAAAGAACTTGCATATTAAGCAGCAATAATGTAAGCCTCACTAAGGGCTGCCCATATGCCTGGCAACAAAAGGACACGTGTGTCTAGTACCGTGAAAAAGACAATAGTTTTCAGTGGTAAGCTGTTCCCAACCTTTTCCACTAGTGATCCCACTTTTATTTATCTGCCCAAGCTCCTCAGCCATTTGGAGATTCCCATTTCTGGCACATGATTTCAGTCACTCATCATCTACAATCATTCATCCTCTGCTTGAGGAATAACTGCTCACATACCTTTCCATGTGTCAAGTAGCCTATATTACCTGGTAAGAGTAAAATAGGCTACTGGTGTCCATTAGTAATTTGGACTACTAGCGAAATAAAGCACCATTCAAGGAAGATGAGTAAATGGATCAAAATCTACTGCTTACGGAGACGTTCATCCCACTACAAACGAAGAAAGTTCTGCTCAGTTGTGCTGCAGAGATGAAGAGAAAGACCCAGAGGCCAAGCTTTCTAGCCTGGTAATACATGTGATGTTATGGGGAGAGGGGTGTTGGGGAATTAAACATATGAATTTGCAAATTTGCATTTGTACATTTGAAAACATAAACTTGAAAATGTAAAATTGCATGTGAAGATGTAGATTTTTAAGTAATGAACATTGAGAGCATGTGCACATTTGGCTCTGAGTGAGAGATTCAAGATTTTGTGTATTTATAGTCAGAACCGAATCAATAATGGAAGAATTTCAGCCAGAATTGTAAGATGTGTTGTATTTTTCATGCCCCTAAGCTATGAATTGGTATTTCTTACAATCTATAATACAAAAGAACTTTAACTTCTTCCAAGCAAGCATTTTTATGAAGTTAGGGGAAGAAAAATTCTGACCTTGAAACACAGTCATACTAATAGTAATAAAGAACAAAATATGTACGATTCAGTTTATCATTATGACTCAGTTAGATGAGATTAGCTAATCAGGCAGCTTAATTTCAAAACATCTCTGTGCTGCTATTGTTTGTTTGTGGCTCTGGCAGACTAGCCTCAAAAGGATGAAAAACAAGATTAAGGATTTATTTACATTTTCCTTAAATATCAGCAGCATTATGCTGTAGATGATTCTTTTAATCACCTATTAAATTCTGTGTATATAGTGTCTGATTTTAGCCACACTCATACAAATCAAGACGAACCACACTAATGCATAAAACAGCCATAAATGAAGGCAGACCAAGGCTTAAAGACCCCTGGGCATCCCAAACTGCTCCTGACTTTCTTGGCTGCCCAGAGGCTGCCTAGTCAGCACCTCAGTTCCTACCTCCAAGCAGGGAGGGAAAACTAAAGGCTGAAAACAAAGGAGGTCATTCAGCAGCTGTCTCAATCCTATCTTTTTTTTTAACCATAATCCCCAAGAAATAAAAGCTGGAAAGACTTATTAGGTCATCCTAGTCAACTGCCTGCCAAAGCAGGAATACAGCCTGTAGTATTTTCTTGAGGACTTTTATCCAGCTTAAGTTTAAATGATTCAAGTAACAGGGATTCCACAATCAACCAAACTTCACTGTTTGGAAAAACATGCTGACAGCCAGCTTACATTTTCTTCTGCTCGTTTTCTTGCTATTCCTCCTTGCAGCGCTGCCTTGAACCAACCTACACAACTTTTCTGGTGCTTTTGGAGAAGATTCGCTGTTCCTGCTGAGCTGCTGGCAGCACGGGACCAAGGGGACAGGTTTACTCCCTGTAAAGAGGTTAGTGTGGCTTTAAGCTCACATCTAGATCTTGGGAATATTTGCTCCCTGGCTTTGCTGCTGGCATAAAATACCGCAGTCTCGGGGCTTTCGTGCTGCACTCCTGACTGCATGTGCTGACAGCTGGGAATAGCTGGAGCACCGAGACATCCCAGACGTTTTGCTTTGCAGAAAGCGCCTTACGCGGGAGGTGAAGACAGCAGTGCTCCGTGACCTGTTAGTGCTTCCACAACAAACAACCAAAAGACTCTCCTGTGCAGACGAATTTTTTCCAGGAAGCAATTATCCTGCCTTTAAGGCAGCTCCATGTTGGTTTAAAGCAGCAACCAGTGAACTTAAACGAGATCCCACTGAGCTGCTGCCACGTCACTATCGACAGAGGAATTAGACTCCTCTCTGGAGCTTCTATTCAAGCCGAGCAGGCTCCTTTGCAGCATCCCTCCATCATACATCCCTCCTGCCCCCGCGGACGTCCTCCCGACACCCGACAGTGCCTTCGCTCCCGGCCTGCTCCAGGGAAGCACGTGCCTGCACAGCCGCAGACCGTCCCTCCAATTACAGCTCCCTGGTAATGCTGGCGCGTTAGTTCCACTTATCGTTGGCTAATAGTTTAGCTTATATTCAAACAGCCATTAACATAAAATCAACAGAGCAAGTTCATATGAATTCTCATATCATTAATCCATTTAAAGTGGATACACAGTTCACACTCCAAATTCACTTAATTATTGACTTAATAACATTTAAAGAGGCCACGGTCTTTGGCTCCACTGGAATGGTGTTTTTTCCCCTCCCTCTCCCACTTCTATGGTTTTTTTGTGGAAGTTAACATTGTGAGGCTTGTGTAATGCTTGCAGGTGTGTTACCGCAGTAAGAAACCCCCACCTAATTGCAGGTTAAGTCTAGTGAGGAGCAACCTCGCAGAGCGCTACATTTTTGATTGTTGGTTGGACTAAATGAGAGTATTTGTAGAAAAAGGAGAAACGTCCATGCTAGGCTGCGTAAAACAGACCCTGTCTGTCCAACCACCTCAACAAGAGGCAGCCCCGAGTCCCACCAGCGGTGGGATCTCTCTTTGGGCCCCCCACGCCAGCATCACAGCATTGGGAAGCGCTTGCTTTCGCCCCGGTAGTGCCTGACGCTCTGTCTGCAGCCGCGAGTGCTACGCCAACAGAGAGGTAATTACATCTTTCTCTGTGTCTGGTATAATTAGTTGTCTATCTCTGGCATGGACAGTGATATCATGATAATTTCTAGGCTCTACACACAAAATTAATAGTTGCATCAAAACGGGCTAAAAAGGAGTCTGTTTTCCTCCATAATTCGATTCAGCACTTCTTTCCTCCCCAGATCCTCCTCTCCCGTCTCTCCTTGTCAGTCGCCCATGGGGAGTAACACTGTGCTTCAGCCTCTTTTACGGAGAAAAAGCAATCAGCAAGTAGCAGGTCTTGCAGTTTGCTTTGAAAAATGTCAGGCTAGGACTTGTCCGAATCCTCTGATAATTCATGCCGCGGTCGGAGGGCCTTCCCTGAGACTCCTCTTCCTCCAGCCACACAAGTGGGATGTGGCAGCAGGGCCTTGAGGTCTTGACATCTTGCAGCACAGCCACATCCCAGATAACACTTCTCCTGGCAGAGACATCAGGGCATGCCAGGGAGCTCTGCTGGCCTCAGTAAAGTCGCAGTAGCATGTTGGCAGGGAAACTTCACTCTGATGGACACCAGTGGGGACTAATTGCAGCAGCACGAAGCATTTCTGCTGGAGAAAGGTCATTGGCATCTGCGCTGCTGCACTGCTGCTGCTTGCTTTTAGCAAAGTGGATGCTTGCAGGATCACATGAGTGGGCACAAGCCCAATTTCATTAATGTAGCCTTGCCAGAGACGTCAATGAAAGCAGAATCGCAGTGCTACAGGATATAAGCAGATATTTTCATTCAGATATTATAGTAAAGAAAAAAGCCAAACAGTCCAGGATACATAGCATACAGCTATTTTGTGTGGTTTCGTCTTTCCAGTTTGGCCTTAAGGTATTTCCCACACTTAATGTCATTCCTCCTTAATTTAAGCACACAGGAATTTCCAGGTAGTGCTTTTCTGCTTGGGACTGCCTTTAAAAAAGGCAGGTGGGTACTTGCTATCTACTTTGCACCCATTTTATTACTTGTTTTGTTATTGCTCCGAGAATAAATCCTGTTTCCTATTTGAGATTCTAGACTTACTCATGCCAGTAAAAGTGGTCCTTTCTTGTTTACTGTCTGCTGATGCATCCACTTATTTTATAAGGTGGTACTGTAATCCTATTTTTACTATGCAAAGGCAGTAAAAACAGTATTGAAAGGAGTCTTAAAACCACCCCTGAAATTCTCAGAGCCATTTCACAAATATTGGCAAACATCTCCATGTTCTTCCTATGTTTGCCACAGATTTTTATGACATTGTGTTTTGAAAGTGCAGTCTTCATAAACAAGAGCTTTTCTAGACAAGATCGAGAGCCCAGTTTCACACAGTATGCACACTAGCTTTTTCAGAATAGGCAGAAAAGGGGATTTATGCACTCTTTAGGCCTGTGGCCTCTCTCAGTTATTTGGGAGATAAAGCAATTAAGCCCTTGCCTGTCACTATCTGCCCGTGCAGTGGTAATCATGATGCCTGGCAATTTGAAAGGAATAACAGAACATGAGTTCAGGACATGGGAAAGTTCACCAAAATACACAGAATATTCCTAAATACTCAGCTCCACGTCAGGATTCAGAGCAGACTCACGATAGACCTGATGCTCCCCAGATGCATCAGACAAATCACACCCACAGTCCATAGACCGGCAGACCGCAGGCATGCCAGACAGCGCACGTGCTCCCATCATCTGCAGGCAGCTGTAAAGCTTGTCCAAAAAGCTTCAGACTCATCACGTCCCTGCTAAATAGCGAGCTGGTGCACGCACCGTTGACGCAAGCAGGGTTTCTGGCCGGGTGGCAGCCCTGCCAGCGCTAATGGCCTAACAGCCCGGCTGTTCATCCTCTACTGGTGCCGCTAAGTTCAAGCCTCGAGCCAGCGCAGACTCAGCAGTGGGAGTGCAAAGATCCCTCCTCCCCCTCATCATGCACATCCGTTCGCTCCCAGACGAGCGGTGTGGGCTGGCTGCTTGCAAGCAGCTCTGCTGATGCACGTGCTGAAATCAGTGTAGCCTGGAAAGAGGATTTAAATGGTTACTACTCGATGGAGGGAATTCTCCTGCCTCTCTGTTCATCTCTGTGTTGTAGACAAGCTAATATAAATTAGCTTGGAGAGCTGCCCTGCTTTGGAAATTCATGTCGTATTTCCTGTTGGGCTCCTCGCCATCCTCATAAATACACACTGAAATGATAGTCTTTCCCAGAATAAATCATATCAAATCTAACAAAGTGATTAAATATTTTCTCCATCTTACCAAACCCAGCTTTTTGCTGTGGAAAAACACTCTGAGAGGACAATTTAAGGTGGAGAGACCCCAGATTTAACCTCCTCTCCTTCTTTACAAAGACATTTAGGAGAAAGAAAGCAAGACACAAAACCGAGCAGCTGTTGTGCTCCATCAGGACATCTACCAGTGAGACTGAGCCAGCGGGATGTGCCTGTGGACACCCCAGCTATGACCAAGTCCTCTCTACTGTGCTCCCACCTTCTCAGGTGCTACTCACGGAGCACCAAGATGCTCAGGAATGCTAATCTTAGAAATAAAAATGATTCCCAACAATCCCAGCTGTCTAAACTCTTATTGACTTCAGTGGGATGAAGATTTAGAGTCTAATTTTAGGCCTGGAAGCCAAGAGGAGTGCTCCTTGAAGCAATGTACAGTTGTAGGTTGGAGAACAAATGTTAAGATTTGTCTTTATCTCTGGGAAATGCAAGTTACGCAAACGTATTCATACTCAACCTGATGGCGTTTGCACATCACAAGTATCATAAGGACATTACAGCAAAATCTGCTTTGTCTTTCTCAAACAAATATGCACTATGTTTATTTCCATATTTGTATGAACAACATAATCCTGATTACTGTATATATTTCCTGAAAGACCAAAATATCCATGTTCGCATTTTTGAATACAGAAGAAAAAGGAAAATGAGAACACATGTTCATAGCAATCACCAAGACAAATTATGGTTCTATCTGGTACATGTTTTACACAGATGGGCCTGTCTTAATGCCGTGGATTTTCCCTCTCCTCACTTTTTGCAGTCCAGATAGATATAGATTCAGAGCCAACTATTGACACTTTGACTTATTTATATCTGTACTGAACCAAAAAAACCAAAAACAAAAACAAACAAAAAACAAAAAAATCCCTTTCCAGCCTTCCTTCACAGAACTGAGACTTCACCCTACTTTTGCAAGAATCTCTATCTTTGGTAATTCAGCTCTAACTGAAATCTTCAAATCCTTCCATGATTTTTAGGACTCTCTAGACAATCATTTTCCCATAAATAAATAAGGTACAAAAAGATCAAACTACTTGAATATATTATGAGAAAGTTTGTGTTAATGAAAGGACTTAGAACCATATCCATCAAATCCTTGACAAGTACTCAGATCACCAGAATTTTATCTGCAAGAGCATTTTATGGCAGCCCTAGGACAAGAATAGGCATCTTGTTTCATAGATGATATTCAGATACATTTCTGCCCCACATCAGAATAGAACTTCAACACTTGAAATTCCTTGCAATAGAAATTTTTGATGAATCCAAAGAAACACCGGTTTCTACACGAATTATTTGTTTTTACTTTTGACAGTCTGTATGGTACTAGCAAAAATAAAATGTGAAATTCCCAAAGCAGGAACTGAAGTATCCTGCTTTGGTACTGCAGACATGGAACAGGACTGATACTGTCATAATTCTTCCTTCCTCCTTTTTTCTCTAGGATTGTTTTGAATAAACAACCTGTTTTCAGAAGCAGTTTTGATTCTGGTGGAATTCATTCCCTGATGGACAGATACTCAATCAGCATTTATATGAGCAGCTCTACTCTATTGTCAGAGGTACTAATCAAGTGAATCACATTACATCTGCATCTGAGCTGTGCAATTCCTGCCCATGTGCCGGAAACTGGAACACAGACTGTGCAACATAGCTGTTTAGGACAAGAAAAGACATCTTTATCTTTTTTTACTCGGTCTAAATTTACAAAGGTCCTGATAGAATTTGGAAGGAGCAACTAAAATAAGGAAGCAGCTGAATGTGCCAGAATGGTCCTCCATTCTCCAGATGAAGAATAATCAGCAAGAAACCCTCATGTTGTGAAGTTACTGAGCTACACAAAGCGGTCATAGGAGCAAATCAAACAAGTTGTGCTCGCTCTGCCTTTGTTCACAGACCTGTACACACTGCACGAGGACGGGGTTGCTGTGGCACTGTTTCCTTTCACTCACATCTCCTGTTTTCTTTCCTTTGCTCCAACACCACACCTTTCCTGCGGCAGAGTGGGAAGCAAGGTGTGAGTCAGTCCACTCGCAGCTAGACGTTATCCTAGAAGGCGCTGGACTGTGAACAAGGCTTTCAAACCAAGAAATTTACTGCAACATGAAAGGGGCGAGTTTGAAGCAGATTATAGTATATCTTGATGCTTCTAGAGACGAGCAGAAATCCCAGCTGCTCTTTGGAAGATAAGCAAGGCCCGTCAAAATAATATCAGTTCTGCAATGGGGTTTCACAGCACTCACGAACTACCTGGCTCTTTTACTGTGTCGGGTATGTATTTCTGCCCATTTGGGGTTTTGCTGTAGGCTGCCATACGTTTTGCTATTGACCCCTCCTTCCCCCAAAGCCATAGAAAGTTCTTCCATCTCATGTTTTATTGCAGAGTCATTTTCTACTGGTTTGGGAGGAGGCAGGAAACCTTGGTTTTATGGCTTTGTTTATTTTGTAGGAGAGTTGAGGATAACTTTTCTCAAAATGCCACAGGCATGGTTTGTGATTTCTCAGACTATTCCGGTTTATGGAAGATTTCAGTTTTATCTGAATTGAAACTAGAATATAGATTATTCTTGTTTGGGTCTTGGATGTAAATGAATGTTCTTCTGAACAGGTTGCAATACAGAGCTCAAGTCTGAACACCAGAAAAAATATAAAAGTAATTCAGCATTGCAATTTTGCTTATACTGTGTGGTTGATGTTTTTTTTCAGTAGTTGCTTTTGCTATACTTTTTGCATCAGGGTGAAGCTCCTCTTGTGTAGTTCAGAAGTCAAAGATTTCTACTCCCAAAGTAGGAATCCAAGGAAACAACAAACAGAAAAAGATGACACCTACTTGAAAAATAAAAATTGCATACAAACCATTAATAATCAGGCTGTGCAATGCAATTTCCTTCTGCTTGGATAATGTAAAGATTATACAGCAATTCTTTTCTTTTCTAGTACAGTCTGTTTCAGCAGAGACCATGGCTCCACCTCAGTACACAGCACATCAGGTGACAGGTTGTACCAACCCCTCTTTCAGGGCGATTCTTCTGACATCCACATGCTGAATATTCATTGCTGGCCAAGACACACAGCAAAAAAATAAAAAATAACTGTTTGACCAGCTGTTTGACCAGTTCCCAGGGTTGAGAACAAACAACGAGCAGAACCAAAAAAGTCATCTTTTGGAGCTAACAAGAGGAGGAGGACTGCAGGAAAAGCTCCGATCCTACAGAAGAAAAACGCCTTGCTGTAGCTGAAAAGTCACTCCTATTTTTTCAGCTGCATTCAGTTCAGTTTTATATTTGCATTTAAATCAGTACCCTTGGAACAGGGTGGAGTCCAGGTTTAAAAGCCAAGAGTCATTTGAAACCTCATCTTTCTGTGTAAGCCAAACTTTTCTTATTTGATACAGAGAAATGGGAAGTGCTTTAGTGGGGCCTTTCATGACTTGCTCCCAACACTCACTGACTGGTGTGGGTGTGCTTACACCATTATGAGAGGGCCTGTACCAGCACAGTTTACTCATCCAAGACTAGGACTGGCTTGTGTTAGGAAGGGCTTGCTGGTAGAACTAGACCACAAGCACCCTTAAGGGAAATACAGCTCACACCCATGAAAGAATTCATTTTTCAGGATAGCCTCAATCGGTTCTCTGCGCAAATGAGCTATACCAGCAACAGGACATTGCTGCTACACGTGTGTATCTCCATTAGGGCTTTTCTCCAAATTAAGCAGAAAACACTGCAGAAAATCATACTTCTGCTGCAGGGAAGTAAGGTCAGGGTCAGCATTTGAACAAAGATTTTTAGAAGGGTGTATAATCCTGATCATTTTTCACTTTAGGAAAAGAAATCACGGGCGTATACTAGTTATGAGACAGCTTTGAGGAGAGGTCACAAAAAGGCAGTGACAACTGGCTATTTAGAATTTGAGAGAAAATTCTTGCTGAAGTACAGTATAATTTTACTCAAGCAACTAAGCAAGATAGGTAGTAAGTATTAAATAATTCATTTAGTGCTATTATTTATAAAGCTTAACACAAACTGGACACAGGCTTGAAGCAGGAATAGCAAGCCAATTTTTTTAATCACTGACAATAAAACGTGTTAAACTCTGCATTAGCCACAACCGAGACAGTGCCTTTGATTTCACTAATTGACCTTAATTGATTAAATGAATGCACTTCATTTTTGGATTTCACTGCCAGCATATTCTGTCACTTTCTATTATGATCCATTATGGAAGATACCTGATGATCATACCTGAATATCTTTCCATTTCATTCTCATTTTCATCCTCTGATTAATTATCTGGCTTCAGCAAACCTTCAGCACTCTTCTCCCACTTCTAGAGGAGAGGCTGCCTCGCTGGCGGGCGGCCAGGTGCTGACAGCAGATCTTGGTTACAGCAAGGGACTGCAGCCCGCTCTGCAATCTGAAGCATGGTGCAACAAACCTGCCCAAAAGCAAACACCTTTTCTACCCGAGGTATCTACCTCGGTCAAGTGTCCCATTACATACAAAACCCTTTCACTCCATATATTACTTAACACTAAAGGATCTTGGGGCATTCTTCAATGAGCTCTCTTTATACAGCTGTTTAATAAAGAGTTTTGTATGTGGCTCATTATTCTCTTTAAACATGGTTAAAGACATGAAGATTTTTCTTCTATGAAATAAGGGCTTTCCAGAGTACAATCCCCATTTTCTAGAGAATCTACAAAGTGCCTATGTGAAGGGGAGGGTGAGGGGAAAAAAATCCCAAGAACTTGGCTAATGGAAAAACTGCATTTTCATGAACTGATTTCATGTGCTTAGAAGAGAAGAGAAATACTGCACTAAAACAGCAGAGTAAAATACCTAAGTTTTATTTTGTATAGCATTAATCATAAAAGTATAGGTGCTGCTGAGAAGTCACATGAAGAACAATGTATTACAACCAAGTTACTAGAGGAACACAGGCCCATACTTGGCTTATTTGTCTTTGGGAATTTCAGTCAGAACTCATTACGTGAAGCCAGAAAGCAGTGTGACCCATATTTACGTGTAGCACTAACTAGATTTCTGAATACATGGGAAAGAGTGTGAGCACAGTCCCTGGAATCTATA
Source organism: Dromaius novaehollandiae (assembly GCF_036370855.1). NCBI lineage: Eukaryota > Metazoa > Chordata > Aves > Casuariiformes > Dromaiidae > Dromaius > Dromaius novaehollandiae. The sequence goes on along the minus strand of NC_088111.1, from coordinate 7,531,186 downwards.
TTCATGAGAGCAAGTAACATAGATAATGTGCAGACACCAGCAACTGCAGATAATTATCAGAAAAAAGGGAAATAAATCCTGGGAGGAGGAAACAATGGACAATACTTCTTGCTCTGTGACTGTATTGAAGAGACAGTCTTCCAAGAAGAAAAGAAAGCCTTACTGCTTGGTTTCGAGTTATCCTAATGACTTGGGATACTGTCAGAGACACCATTACAGTGAGAAGCATAAATCAGCAAAAGGTCGTTTTGTCCTCACTACAAAACAGAAAATCAAGAAAAAATAATCCACATAACACAAGCCTTTTAGCCTGCTAAGGTCAGCAATTTTTGCAAATGATTGTCACGTACATTAATACAGCATGAAGGCTCTCTCAGAGCAAACAACCAAACTTCCCAGCCATCTAAAGCTCCAGAGAGGAGAACTGCAACCTGCAGATGCCTCTGTCTGACTCCACATTCTCAAAAAAAAAAAAAAAAAAAAAAAAAAAAAAAAAAAAAAAAAAAAAAAAAGTACATCTGGATCCAACAACTAGGATTTGCTTTTAGTACCAGAAACATAATTCCTCTATAACACAGTATAAATCAGTGTGTATTTTCTTTTTCAAATTGATGCCTGCTAAGTTTTGTCTCCTAGGAAAGGGTTCTTCCAAGTTCCTGCTGCACTCAGGTTCTCTTTATCTTATCTAGATCTTTATCTTATCTATTGCAAGAGTCAAGGAGGGGGTGGAGGCTTCCTTATCTTTCCTAGTGTACAGGGAAGAGTTTAAGGAAACAAATCTCTTATTGTTCTCCTATAACAATGTGCTTGCATCTTTGAGCAAGTCTCTGACAGCTGGTGGAGAGTACACTGATACCTGTCACACTGCTACAGATATTTCTCTGGATCCAAATTGCACATTGACTTATTCTAGAAAAGCCCAGACATTTTAGTGAATTTCTCTACTGTCTTTTGGACACCTGAGCATGACAGTGCTTTTTATACTATGGATTCTAGCTTGAAAGTTTCTTAGTTAATATTACAGACCATTAAGAGTAATAACATTAGCTCATGTTTACACATGAAAGTTAATTCAGATTAAGATAGAAGTATTACAGCTGTTATGGCCATTTCTCAATAACTCCTTATGTGGACAGCTGTAATTCCAAAATATGCTCTTCATAGCAGATCTTTATTTTGGGCATTCACTGAGCTGGGAAGTTAATATCTCTGCTACAACAGTCTTAAAGTTCTCCTGAAACTATTTAATCCTTCCAAAGAAATGCATTAATAAGTCTAATACCTAAAGGAGAACAATAGAAAGACCATTCTAGCTAGGGCTAGAAAGGGCTTTGGCTTTGATAATTTATTCCTGCAGAGGAAGGCAAATAAGCTACCCCAGCATAAGTTACCTTTTATATTTTTAAAACCTCATCCACACAGGGATTCATGCGTATATATATTTTTTTCTTACTCTCTCTGAATTAGAGACACCAGAGAATCGAACCATGAGGCCTACTAAGGGCCACTGCCCCAACTATCTTTATTTTCTATTAAAGTGCAATTAAAATATCAATTCCATCTTCTCCTTGCATCAAACTTGTGAAAAACAGCCATTTTCTCGCAGTAAATTCCTAAAGATTTCATGACATGATCAGTAGAGCATAGTAGAAGCGCATAATAAATCAGTCCAAATTCTAGCTGTGTCTAAAGGGTTTATAGAAGGCTCTATCTGTTTCACACTCCAAAATCTGAATTATAATTAATTTCAGGAATCAACCAACCTACTCTTACTTTAAAAATGTCAAGCTGAGGAGTGCATTATGTGAGATTACAATTACAATTAATCAGAAGTGCAGGCGCGCACACACACACATCTTTCCACTTAAATTCTTTAGCAAAAAAAAATATTACAGCCCTGACAGATGCTAAATGATCTTTTCAAATACTCACTGGTGATAAATGTTACAGTTTTGCAGCCTTGTACTAATACAGAGCTTTTCAGCGGCAAACAAACATCATTTGACAACTCCTGCATTAACTCTAACAAAACGCTGATGGCCATGACAGCTTTCTCTGGAGCTCTCTCTATCCCATCTGGAAAAAGCTCTAGGGATGTAAAAGCCCAGCATGTTAAATTACCCTCCCCCTCCCCCCCCCCCCAAAAAAACCAACCTTTGTGAAATATTAAATGTAATTCTTCCCTGACACAACATTCTTACTTCCTTATTTCCTTGCAGAGGTTTAACAAGTTACTTGTAACTGCTGCTGTCTTTAGCCCCAGCAGTGCTTTCCAGTCTTATATTGCCCCGCTGAAGGCAGTGGGGCTTTCTCTGCCTGGATCCAATTTAGCAAGTTGGGGAAGTGCAGGTTTTGGAAGAGAAGACCATCATTAGGTCTCCGGTCTCCTGACTTGTCCCGATTTTCATTTTCTGCTGTGAAAGCAGAGTGCTTCCAGTCAAAGATGGCTCAGAGCTAAGTAGCTTTGTTCTCACAACCTGCAACAGGGCAAAGCATTGCTTGTGCTGCTCTGTATTGCAAAAGCTAGAGAGAAATACATTAATAGCGGGGAGACGCTCCCATTGCTAATACTGCATGCCCCTGACAGAAGGCAGCTGTAACATTAAAAGAAACATCCCATTATTTTGTAATACCATGAGGATGCGCTTTACAGTATACAACTGACACACATTGTGTCCAGATGTACCCACAAAAAGCAACTTCAGAGTTAAAATACAGCTTTTATTTATTTTTGATAGGAGTCAACACAAGGGACAAGATTGCTGTGGGCGCTCCAGAAGGTGTTTCTCCTCTCGAAGGGCAGGGTCCCTTCCCATGTCCCTTTTGCTCCCCGTGTCTCTCCCTTTCTGTGGCTAACCAGCTCCATGAGCCAGGAAGGAGGCAATTAGGATCACAAACTCCACCCACAGTTAAAACAGACCAAAACACAAACCCCACCCACAGTTAAAACACCAAAACACAAGTGGAAGCATTTATGAAATGCTTGGAAACAGGCAGAGCTTTCCTTCCCCTTCTTTCCTGCAAGCCTGGTCTTTCCCCTACCCAGGTGCACATCTCCCCAGACCCTGGCGCTCTGCAGTCACTCCAAAGAGGCACAACCTCCTCATCCTCATTTCCCCCAACCTCCCTTCCTCAGGTGAAGATCAAAATCTGGGCATAGTCTTTACAAGGCATCAGTAGCTAGAAATACTGCTTTGCTTCACTGTCACCTGCAAGGGGAAAAGGAACAAAAATAACTGCTCCCTAATTTAATATGAACTTCATATAAAAGCACCTCCTCTTCTTCCATTTATCTGCCCTTGGAGCTATTTTTGTCCAGTTCACTAGGAGAATTGTTACATTCTGTTGTGCCTAAAATATTTCTCTTCTTTAATCACTCTGCAGTGCTCCTACCTGCAGTAAATGAACTGAACAGACAGGAGTAGTTTATTACAGCCACCAGCCAGAGATCAAGTTCTTCTCTCAATTATTTGGGCCACTACTATTTCTAGCAGTTTCTCTTTTTAATAAAACTGATCACAACTGAATGTTTGGCTGTTTCTGGAGGAAATGCCAAGACTTGTTATTTCATTATATGTGTATTCTTACTTGTGTATTCTCTGGAAGGGTTTTATATAAACAATGGGCTTTGTCCAGTTGACATAATATAACTGAAGTATGACTCTAAGAGCTAAAAGACAAACTCCCCCTCCCAGTGCTGCTCCTGATTTCCTAGGTAACAGTAAACAAAACATCTTTTTTCCCCCCCTCTTCCAGAGGTGGAGCTGTCAATGTGTGGTTGGGGAGAGAAAAGAGGGGAAAGGAGAAAAAGCCTGAGCAAGTTCCATCCCTCTGGTCCATCATCAAAAGGAGGAGGAACTAACTCTTCCATACAGCCACCCAGGTCTGGTAGGGTAAACAAAGGTCTAGACCCTAAGAAAGCTCTTCCCTATATTGGGAGCTAAATGCAGAGATTGAGCAACATAAACCTGAAAGCTGTTTCCTTTTCCTTCTCTCCTGAGCACAGTTCTGATGCCCTCATCAGAAAATCTCTATGCAGATTCTCATCCCAGAGCAGAGCAGCCATCCCATTCCAGAGCAGCTTCAAGGGCCTGAGGACAGGGAAGCGGAGGTAGGAGGAACGAGGAGCTGGTCAGTCGTGGCAGCGGCAAGGACCAAAGGGAGGTGAGCCACAAGGCTCTGGCCTAGCACAGAAGAGGTGAGAAGAGGCAAAAGCTCTCATCTGAAAAGGGTGAGGACTGTTAGAAAGTAAGAATGGAAGGGCTCCTCCTTCCTTCAGGAGGAGCAGAAGGCACTGTTCAGAATTGCAGCTATGCCCGTGATATGAACCATGCAAGCTGTGGACTGGGAGGCCTGGGGCAGATGCATCTTTGGCACCTGCATAAGGGAAGCTCTGGCATATGGCATCGCACAGTGAGGGACTTTGTCATCTCAAATAAAGACTGGTGAACTTGCTTCTGAAAGCTGACAGCTGGTGGAAGGTGAAGCTGGATTAGAGAATTTATCACTGGAAGTGCAGATGGTTAGCTTGGAGGAGCCATCCCAGCAGCTTCACAGAAACAGGAGATCTCAGTGGTGTGTGGGGAGATGAGCAAGGTCTCCATGTCACTGTAAACTTGGCATGGGTGTAAAGATGGCAGCAAGGGGGAGCAGGCCAATTTCCATATGTTTGGTACAGAGCATGGCATTGCCTCAGGAGGGATTAGTGTGAAAAATCAGTGCCATCTTCCCCAGGCTATCAGAAGCTCAGCATTTCATAAAAGAAATGCTAGCAGCTCTAGGGAACCTCAGCACTCAAGTCAGAAACAAGTGTACCACAGAAAAAATGCTTGCTTGTCCTTGAGTTTTCTCCAGCGTATTGCATGCTGTGCACAAGGACAGAAAGACACTCCTGTTGGAGGGCTTAAGTCATGCTGAAGTCTCCCCAAAGCAAGAAGAGACACTATGAATTGAGAGCTTGTGAAAGTGCTGAGGTATATAACCAGGTCTTAAGTGTCATAAACCTCCTCTTCTGCCTCTGGTTGAGGTGCCATGAGGAAGTTTTGCCAGGGATAGGTACAAAACAAGTTGAAGCAGCACAGCAAACAGGGAGGCCTTGCTGTATCTCAAGGACTTTCTTCGTTCAGCCTAAAAGCAGCTTTTACAGCAGTTATCTTATCATCAATAAAGCAAATATCTCAGATATACTAGCTCAAAACTAGCTTTGCGTATTTGCCCTAGAGTCCAGGTCAGCAGACTGCCAAAAACCACTTCAGCACAGTTTCTGAAAGAATATTTCCATAGTCCATAATATTTTTCCAGGACCTTCCATGGTCCCTATGACACTTGCAAAGACAGTTGGGAAATAATAACAGCCAAGAAGCAGGTGCTGGAAAACTTCTCCATCACCTAAGGCTTGCCAGCCTCATCACACACGCAGCCAAGAGGAATGACTTCTACTGCAAGAGCCAAAGAAGAAAAGGTGCTGAGGGCAATTATTCTGACAGGAGCTGGAAGAATCAGGGCTAAGTAGTTATGGCACCTCTGTGCCACATTGCCCTGCAGGCATGCCAGGGCACAAGCTCTCAGAAAAAACAGGATTCAGAAATTAGGAGATCTAGCATCTCTACCACTGTTAGTGAACTGAAATTTTATGTCCCTGTTAAGATTATTTTTGGTCCCATCTATGTTTAAGATACTTCCCAGCTGGAAATGAAGCACCATTAATAACAGTGTAGATGCAATTAACTTTATGATAGTAAGTGTCATGAAGTGACTCAATCTGGTAATAAAAATCATCTATGCCCCTTCTGGTGCAGCAGAAGACATTCTTAACTCTGAATGCATGGGCTGTAGGGCTCCACACAAAAGTGATAAAAACAATTGTCATTTTGGACTTGTTTATAAAAATGAATTTCAGTTTAAGTACATAGTTGCCTTGTGACACACAGGGATGAGAGGTTACAATTAATTCAGTGCATGTCCAATTGCTGATAAAGCCATTTTTCATATTTTTGGAATTTCAGCCTGCACTCTTGATCCAGACTTTACCTGAAGTCAGTGATGAGATCAATTTGAAGAAGCTGTCATTCACTTGACCTCCTGAGCTTTCCTTCTATATTTCTCAGGAGTAGAGCTTCCATTGCTATATTATCAGCCTTGAGAGTGGTTTCCTTGAATTAGTTGTTTCAGAAGATTCAAAACCCCAAACACTTCAAAGCTCCAGGCTTCTTTCCATTTTTTCTAGTTCTAGCTGACTAGAAAGAAAAAGGAAAAAGACAAAGGAAAAGCCTCAAACCTCATTCACCCAGAATGTGGAAGTGAAAGCTAGGGCCCTCGATAAAGCCCTGAGCATAGACAGGTCTCCCTTCAGAGCAACCTTACCTTGCCTGGCCAAATGCCTGCATGCACTCAAGTGGTGTGAAGTGCAGGCAAATTTAGCTTGAGGAAAAGGTTCACCCTCATGCACAACTGGCTGTGAAGATGTATCCATTGAGTCCCATTTGCCCCAATTCTGAAGACTGATTCCAAAACGACTGAAATGAGTGGGGTCTTTCCACTGGCAGTGAGGACTTTTGGATTACCTCTGTTATCTTGAGCATTTCACCACCACCACCCCCCTTTATTTCAGTTTCTCTCTTTGGAAAGTGAGGATAAAAGTATTTCTCTACTAAATTTTCTTTGAGATCTGTCAATGGAAATTGGGAATCTGTGTCAGCTTTCTAAGACCAGCATTGGCAAAGCATGTCAGAAGACCTCAACCTTGCATGTCTAATTAGAAATCTAGGTTCTAGTGGGAATGGAGTGCTTAATCCAGAATATGAAGTTGTCTTGAATCCACTATAAATTGATTTAAAAGATAGATGAAAAATTAAATGGTATAATTACAAAGGTTAACAAACTCAAAAGAGTCATCAGACAAACTATGAAAAGATCAGTTCTTTTTTTTAGAAAAAGTAGAATCAAAGATAATGGAATTCCAACCCTTTCAACTCACTTTTCCTTACTTTCCTCAGCTGAGAAAACATTGTAAGTCAATGTCAAACGGAAGTGTTAGATAATTTCTTTGAGATTTATCTTTGAGTATTAGGTTTAAATGAGATTTGATAAGGTAAGGGATTGTCACTATTTAGCCTGATGCAGAAAAAAATTAAGATATTAAACATGATCCACCTAAAACTATTGCCTTAATCCATCATTTCCTAAAGCCTTAACTCTTAGCTCTTTGAGAGAATTTAAAGTTATGTAAGCTTTATTAAACAAATATGCTGTAGAGAAAGCTAAAAACAAAGCAGACTACCAGATAAAAAAAACAAACATTTTGATAGTGAGATTCAAGTAAAAGTTCTCCAAAGTGCCTCCATGATTAAGAATCATTCTCATTTATGAGAACACTTAAGAGCTATGATAAATGAAAAATTTTCTACAGGAAAATTTTACTAAAATTAGGTGACAGAAGTACTCATTTTATGATTTTTATGACAACAAAAATACACTGTGCAAAAAGGCTCCTGCAGTTCAAGATTGCTTTTATTTCATTTCTCACCACAAAAAAATGAAAGAGAATGAAGGGAAGATTATATTGCCAGGTTTCTCATTATTAATAGCAAAGGAAGTAGTTGCCTTAATGCATTTGATTACATTGTAATAATCACAGCTCTTTTTTAAACACGCCAGATTCTGTTACACAGAAGTGTCTCTACGCTGACTGCGAACTGTTCAGTCCTGACCACTGACAAGTTGTGACAACTGCACCAAGCCTTCTGGGAGAGTGTAAATATAACTAGCTTTGCGCCCACGTGAGTATCATCTGTCGACACAGGAGTGTCACCAAAGCTGCAAGGAAGGCAAGGCCATGCGTTGCAGAAGCTTCCCCAGGTGCTTCAGGAATAATGAAAAGAACAGTACACTTACATATGTAGGAAAGGATTGCTCAGTAGAAATACACACTCCAACGGCTGAGCTGTGAATTCCTGGTGGCACTGGGCTGGTGCTCTCCTCGGGGATATGCCCTTTGGAAAGTTATTGTTAACACCAGTAGAACAGCTTGGGGGAAATTCTGCATCCAAAACATGTCCAGATGCTGAGATAGGGCTAACGATCAAGCTTACCAAGTGGTTGGAAATGGAATTAAAAGAACCACACATATATGCACACCCCTATCACTGAAGTGTTACTGAGACATGCCCTCATGGCTTTGAGCTAAACCAGTGCAGAGCACTTTCAGGAGCAGCCTCCCATCTCCTCACTCTGTCTTACACTTCTTGCCCTCTTTCAGGTCCCTCCTGAAGGCATTTCTAGCCAAGGCTTGCAAAAATTACAACATGGCTTATAAACTACATCAGCCTCGGTCTTTTGTCAACAGCTCAACAGATCCAAAATTCATCATTGAACTGAGGCTCTTTTGTGACAAGTGAGTCAGCTGTCACATGAACAAGCAAGAATGCAAATTCACAACCAGGCTGCTGCTGGAAAAAACAGACCTTTCAGCAACTTTTTTTTTTTTTTTGGGGGGGGGGGGGGGGGGGAAGGGGAACCAAGGCAGCTCTCTTCCCACAACTTTATCTCCCATATTACTTATTGCTAAACAAAGGGAATCAGGAGTCTGAGAATTGTTTAATTAAAAAAGTCACCTCACAGTCACATGCACTGGCTTTGAGACTGGAATTTGGCACCTGGGATACCCTCTGATAAGGCATGGCAAGGCAGAGCCACAGAATTGCTACTACCCACCCTACTCCTATTGCCTGAAACCCTAACAGCATAGTTCAGCTCCCTTATTCCCTCCTGGGTGGCTGACCAGGACAAGATCCTAGAGAGTCAGAAGCAAGGGGAGTGCAAAAATTTGCAGAAATTAAGTACAGGAGACAACACACAGCGAATTAGGACCTTGGTGCTGCCTTGCAACTCCTATAAGAGAATGCTGTGGAGGGGAAGGGAGTAGTTTATTCTTCATGTGCATGACATTCATGTTAGTCAAGAAATGAGATAAAATTGCAGCCAGCAAAATTCAATTTTGACATCAGGAAATAATTTCTAATGGTAAAGATGGTTATGCCCTGGAATAGAAAGCTTAGGGAGACTGGGGAAGATGCAGTGCTGGAAGTCAAAAAAGAGGAATGAGCTCAATGACCTCCTGAAGTCCCTTCCAAGCCTAATTTTCTCTAATTTAGGGTAAATCATTTGAAACTTTTTCCTCAGAGGACTCCAGCACCTGTAAGACCTCTAACTTTCCAGACAATGTATATGCTTACTTTTGAGTCAACAGCACTTTTGGTGTTTTTTTTTTTTTTTTTTTTTTTTGGGGGGGGGGGAGGGGGGAAGTACATAAACCAAGTAATAATTATATATAGACTATAGCTCCATTTGATCCAAGAACATCATTAGGCATCTGGCTGTCTGGCCTTCTTTCAACCAGGAGCAGCCATTTAAAAATCGTATTCTTCAGCTGCTTCCCAAATAACATTCACAGGTTACAAGGTGTCAATCTCCATATTTAACTGCCTCAGGTGCTTTATTGTTGCTAAGTGGAAGGGCTCAGTTTGGCAGCACTGTGGGTGAACAGTTCGATAGTGCACATTGTAAAACTGTGTGCAAGTGAAGCACATTTTTGAATGATTTATGCATCTTTGCTTATTTTTTTTAATCAAAATCACAACTTGAAGAGTAGACCTAGAGAGGCAACAGAGGAACCGTACAGATCTTGTGCACACGCAATCCAAAGGACGACTTCAGTGATCAATAGGAATCTGATCTTGACATCCAGCGCACATATTGGCACCAGCCCAGCAAAGCACTTAAGTGATTCCATTAGCTTAAATGAAACTACCTGTATACTTAAAATTAAGCACATACTTAAGTGCTTTGCTGGATCAAGGCCAGCCTCTTCAACATCTTGCAGCATCAAGTACACAAAGCACAGGCCTCACCTAATCGCAGCAGACTTTAATTGACAAAAATCAAAGTAATGCAGCATTTAGACTGATCCCCTATCTGTAAGGCAGCTATGATAATTACAGTGAGTAGGACAGGGCTTGTCTACCTTGTCCCAGGACCTGGAGTATCCTGCTGGATTCTGTCCACCAGGCCACAGCTCTGTCCTAAGCCCCTTCCCAGCAACTCCCCACTGCACTTTCCATCCAGCATAACTCATTGAAACAATTAATGATCCTTCCCCCTCCCACAGTGGGTTACACTAGATTCTCACAGAACTATGTTGTCTTTCATCCCAAGTATGTCTTATCCTTTGCTGTTATCTCCTGCTGACATACACTTGTGTTTAGTCTGTAGACATTTTTAGAAAGTGTTTTCACTTGTGCTTTCAAACTCTTTATGCAACTCTGGAGTAGTAGTAAGTAGTAATAGGTGGTATATGACAAATAGTATGGATGCTGCCGTAACTAAAGAGAGCAGGTTACATAAGGGACAACCTGAACATCTCTATGACCTGAAGAACAATACTCTTGATATAATGCACTTATTATTCAACTTCCTAGCAAAGGGATAGTATGCACATACAGAGGCATTAGCGTAGATAGTCTTGCCTCTCTACACAAGCTCCTGCCAAGACAATCCTGCAGTTGTTCTGAAACAGCCCACTTCAGCAAAAAACACAAGACATCTCAGCATGAAGGCAGAATTAACTTTTCACCACAGTGTTTTCCTTTAACCACAGTTATGAAAGACAGAAATGAGGCTTCTGGGAAGTTGTCAGACTATTCAGTTTAGCAAATACAATGACAGAGAAACACAGTGGTCTTAAGTGTTTTGGTAGCAGCATGAGTAGAGCATAGTGATGGTGAACTCTGGTGCTCTGTCCTGCACGCATCTGACACTACTCACATGAGTCAGCCCTTTGCCTTAACTGCTTCTCTTCAAATATGTAAGAAGTACAAGACTGAGCCACAAGCCAGAATCAAAATATGGTAAACAGTACCTGGGAAGGAGGGGAAGTACTTTCCCAGAAATACGAGGGAAGTTTGTAACATTGTGTTTCTTGTTACACTGCTTGTCCATGATCAGCTAAAAGTTATCTTTCATCTATGATTGCTGAACAAGCCTCTGTCTATGGACCTTGTTTCCCCTAATGCAAATGGGGAAACACCTGGAGTAAGCAGGTAGGGTCCAGGAGGTATATAGACCTCATAACAGCAGTTTTTCTGAAGTGGCTCTCTGAAATGCCAGTATGCTTTCCAAAATGAAGCCACATTGTTTCCTGTACTTTCTGTAGTAAGTGAATTGCTGCACGTAAGAAATTAGTAGGCTTGTTTTCACAATACCTAGAAGTGCCACCTAAAACTGATCATCCTTGCAGTGGCTGAAGGAAGAAAAATACTCTAGATCTGTAGCAGCCCAGCTTTATACTTGGACAGGACCTTATGCCATGACTGGCCCAAGACAGACAGGAAGGCAGGAATAATTCAGATATAGAGGTAATCTTTTGTTACCAACACATTTGATGTAGCACATTTGGAGACAATTCATCTTTTTACAGTTTGAAAAAGAATCCTGAATCCTCGTATCAAAGAAATTGTGTTGAACCTGTAAGTCATTACCCACTCAGGAATCCTGCTGGAAGCAACAGTCATGTTCTGCAGCTTGGAAGATATCTCACTTGAAAAGGAACTTGAAAGATAAGTATTTGCCCTGTGGAAATGGACACTACACAGAATGAATTTCAACCATACCTGTTGGTCAAATAAAAGATCTTACCTACAAACCATGTCATTGAAATTGCATCTCTGGCTGAAGAAAAAATACTTCACTTGTTAGGAAATTTGTAAAGAGTTGTGCTTTGTAGCCCCTTCTAGGAACTGAGCCCCTAAGCACCCTTATAAACACATAAGAATTGGGGACCAGCAATGAATTCACCTGAAATAAACACAAATTTGGACACAGCAGCAGTTTTGAAGCCCCAAACTGCAGGTGCACTTTCAGGACCTACTCATCACAGGGAAAGTCATTGGGACTCTTCTACATTTGAATTATTCATGGGCTCAGATCCTGAATGAATGCACAAGCATGTGAACTTTCTAATTGCCCTTTGCAACATCCACATGTTTAAAGCTCATTTTCTAAAATGCATGGGCAAGATAAACACTAGGATATAAAACCAATTCAAGGAAAAGCTAATTTTAGAATGTCAAAGAGCATCTCCCAGCTTTTACTGGGATCAGTCACATCAACTCCTACAGCTCTGCAGAAGTTGTCTCCACCAGGATGTATTCCTAAAAACACATTCCAGTTGCAATAAAACATTTTTTCCATTATTACCCCATTGTATGGGGAAAGGGACTTATTTACTTTTTTAATTGCTTCTGCTCAGAACAGGGTCAACTCTGTGATGCAATACACTGATTTCCTGCAAAGCATATGGTATTTGAAGAGAGTAGAAGGCAAGACGACAGACAGGAAAAGGTTCAGACTTGTGTAGCCTCGGTTCTGCACTGCGTGGTAATTACACTGAAGAATTCATGACTCACTTTAGTGCACTACTGTGTGTTGCTAAATTAGAAGTTTGGCAGGGACACTACACAAATGATGAAACATGTAATATTGGTTTCTACAACAGAACTCATCACTATACTCATGGTATTTCAAAGGTCTTTTTAAGCACTCTAAGAAAACTTTTTTTTTTAAACAAGAGCAACCTATTGAATCAAAAATGCTCTGTGGGAAAGTTAGTAGAAATAGGTAAAACACCTCCTAAAAATCATTCTTTCAGATGGTTTGGTAAATTGTATTCCTTAAGACTTGTTTCTGAGTCTGCATGGAGTATTCTTCCTCAGAGACAGTTTAAGACTGCTGTACGCTACAGCAGAAATGTGATGTGGAGATGAAGTTCTTCCACTATATAACATGCATAAAGGAAGAAAGTGTTTTCTTTACAGCAGCTTACAAATGTGCATTGTCAAAATGATTTACATAAAGGCCCTCTAGTCATTTGACAGCTGCAATGAGGCCAAACACACTGGAAGATGTACACATTGGGATAACACTTAAATTAACTCTTACAGACAAATCCTCTTCTCCCAAGCATTGCAGTAAGCCTGGAGTTATGCAGCATGTTGGAATTAATCCAGTTTAGCCAGATGCAGCCAATCCTCCATATAATGCTGAACTAGTTATTCTGACTTGTAACAAGGAAGAATGGGTACCAGTGATAAAAAAAGACCCAGTGTTAAAAGTCAGCTTGCTGTGTGACTCTGCTTTTACTTCTCAATTTTCCTAGATACAGACATAAATGTACCCAGCTCCCTAGCAGGACAGGTGTGGGAATTAACTTGTATTATGTGCTTTCCTGTCTTTTCACAAAAGGTTCTACAGTGTAGTCATAAAAAGATTTTTTTTAAAAAAAAGCAGATCATGGCAGTCAGCGCTTGAACATCGAGAGAGGGCTTAAAGTGCAAGTACAACTGCTGTCTACAAAACTTGTCATTGAGTTCAAGGTCTGCGCTCCCCCCCCCCCCCCCCCCCCGTAAACCTGGCAAGTTCTCAGAAGCAGTGGAGGCAATTATTAATGTTAAAGTCCCCATGAACTAAACAACCACTGTTCTGTATATTACTTCATTTAAAGGCAGGCATGGTGATTGCAAATAGTTATTTTTAACTCTTTTCAGTATACAGTACATCTGTTGAGTTTTTGATTTCCATGAAAAAATCAGTCATTTACTGATTTGGCAGGCATCCAGATTTCTACATGAAACACATGAACTAAGCACAAAATAACTGTTTAATGTGCATGGGTGCATGTATTGTATTTGTCCTCTACGCTGATTAGAAATGCAGTTAAAAATGCTGGAGGGCTTTGTAGGAACAGCCTATTGTGCTTATCTTCTCATTTCCTAGAGTTCTTAATGTTTTTAAGCCTGGAGACCAAGACTATGAAACCTTTATGTTTGCACATTGCTCCTCTGACATACAGTCCAATCGACTTGAGAAAGGGATCCTCAAACTGGCTGTAAAAGGGACATAGATCAGGGTGTACTAGATACCTTGAACATAGCTTTAAAGAACACGTATCAAGAAAAGTCTCCAACATAAATGAGCTACCAGAATATCTGCCAATGTGGACCTCAGCCAGCAAGTCAAGCAAATTAAAAGCTGCAATTGCTTCTCTGACAGTTCTCCAGCAAAACTTGTCCTGGGTTTTGCTTCCCTGGTGAAAAACAGAAGATGATTGGTGTGCACCAGAGGTCAGTAGGTTCAGACTATCTGAGACCGATGAAGGCAGAAAATTAAAATGCCACAAGGGCAGCACAGAGTTTGCCCTGCCAGCAGCCTCTTTACAAGCTCACTCCAAGGCCCACTGAATTCAGCTGGACCCTTCTCATAGATACCACTGGCTTCAGATCCCACCCTGCCTCCCAACAAGGCTTCAGGACAGTCATCACCACTGATTCGAGGTGGTAGTGCAGCACAGAGAAAAGAGGGAGACCTTGAAATAGGTAAGTGCTGAGTTAGGGCTACAGAGGTCAATACACCACAACACCACTTACTGAAACTTAGAGCTGAGGAAATAGTGGAGAAAAAGTATGTAAAGACATTCATTTGATTTTGAAAATGGATTTCAAGGTCACTGTCTTGGCAACCTTTCAGCATTTGTTTTCTGTGCCTGCATGTGCAAAGTCCTATTTCTAACTAGGATGCTTTGGAAATCAGCAGGCCTGAAATGAGAATGGCCAGATGTTCAGAAAGGTGAAATTCAAATTGCATATTTGATTCCGATGCAGTTACATAATCTGTCCAGGCAGAAGACAGGGTCAACCCCACGTGACTTATGTAAGCAACCCAGATGGAGCTTTGCTCATAAAGCAATTATTAACACATGCAAATCTGGCCAGCAAAGCCAACCCAACCACAGCCAGAACCAGCACACTTGGGTCCCAACCTCTTGCACTTAGGGGACAGTCCACTATGGGGGGACTTATAAGACCTGCCTACCTTGTGCAGTAGAACATGATGCAGAGATGCCCAAATTATTAGAAAACCATGTGACAGTGCCGTGAGATTTAGCAGCTCAGGTCCAGACACAGTACTGAAATGCTCACAACATGCCTGACCTCATACACCTTTCAGCAGAGCACCACGATGTATGAATGCCCTTATACTTCCCCACATCCGAGTGGGCTTATGTGCAGTTGAGATGGAGGCTCCTGCTCCACGAGCCCCACGACTTCCCACAGCACATTCTGCATGGCCATAGCCAGCAGAGGAAGAAAGCGTGGCCCTTACACAGCCAAGCCCACAGGCTGGAAGAGTGGGCTATCAGACAACAACAGGGCCTGTGGCCTCTTCCCTGAGGGAAGAGGCTAAGTAGCATGCTGGCAGCAAAACTGGAGAATTCCCCAATCTACTCACAGATGCTTAGCAAAGCTGCTAATTAGGTGGGGGAAAAAGAGGGCAGTTCAAGACAGACATGTACATGGCAACCTCCCATATCAGAGCAGGGAGAAGCACACCACTTGCATTTACTCCCATGCCCTCCCTCTCAGGCTCCCTTGCAGCCTGAGTGCTCACCACATGCCTGCTCACCCACTGGGGAGTGCAGCAAGCACGGTTGTCTCAGATGGGAGTAGTCTGATTTTTCCTGTTTAAGGACAATGTGATCTTTTCTTGCAATGATTTATTCCCTTGGCCTTTATATGCAGGCTGCATATGGTACTAATTTCACATCCATTTTCAGATGATGCAATAAAATTAAATGACATGGCCACAGTCACACAGGGATGGCAGCATTAACAGAGTCCAGGAAGATCTGATTCCTTGTCCTGTGCTCCAAATAAAACAAAGAAGAAATGGTACATCCATATCATCACTATATGGCTGTAGGACTTCCTAGTCCAACAAAATCATCCAACTAACATTACAAAATCTGCAGTTCAATTTAGCTTTAGTGTCCTTGAGAGGTTGAACTTTCATGGGAAGCTATTGTTGGAGAAATATGGCTCGCATATGTTTGTGCC
Source organism: Dromaius novaehollandiae (assembly GCF_036370855.1). Lineage (NCBI taxonomy): Eukaryota > Metazoa > Chordata > Aves > Casuariiformes > Dromaiidae > Dromaius > Dromaius novaehollandiae. The sequence goes on along the minus strand of NC_088111.1, from coordinate 7,515,242 downwards.
AGAAAACTGTTTCTACTGCTTCTCTCCACAACTGATTCCTGCATTTTTTTTTTTGAATTATGACTCAGAAAGACTAAATAAAAGTATAGCTTGGGTTTCAAGAATGCAAATGTGCATATTCAGCACCCAGGGCAAACTCTCCCACTGCTGGCATTAGCTTATCCAAGGAGTGAGAACAGCACTTCTGGCAGATTTGAGATCTGGTAGCAACCACAATCCCTGCCTGCCCTTTGGACACTGGGGTCTAGGGAGCAAAGAAAAGGAGAAAATCATTTTCTACAGACCTTTCTATTAACGGACTTTGGAGGTGATTGTCACTGCTGTCTCTCTCACCTTTCTAAGCCTCAGTCCTTTCCCCCCCCACCCCCCACTCTCCTTTCCTTCTGTTTGTTTCTCAGCCCTTCTGGCTGTCAGGTGCCAGTAAGTGAAGAACTAAATTACTTTCAACAGCACTTACTGTGGGGTACAAGCAGGAGCACGTTTGCAGTCCTTACCTGTTTCTTGCTGCCACTGCAATGAATGAGCAGATGAGAAAGTGCTGCTGCAGAAGAGCACAGCCTCTATATATTTCACGGAGGAAGAGAGGCTACAAGGGCACACAAACTGCCAGCATTTCCCTTTGGGGCAAAGTGATTCATATCTCAGTGTCTTGCAGCATCCTTCCCCCTCCAAACTGTTTTTGCAGGAATGCTGATGTCTCCCTCCTGAGACCAAACCAAAATGCTTGACCAGAAGTATAAGGGGTTTTAAGCTGGTTTCTCTGAAGTACTATAAGAGGAAAATAGTTCTGGGTCTGGCCAGACTCATGAGATCCATTGACCACTTCACTCCCATTTTACCACAAGTTTAGAACACAAAAACAGGAGAAAATAGGCCAATTAAGCTCCAACACTCATGCCTCCATAATGCACCCTAGAGTACACTGGGGCATGTGTTAACACACCATAGACACCTTGTGCACACCACCTCTTAACCCAGCACTGCAGTCCCTGAGCACATTTGGAGCAGCTGGACAACAGAAACTTTTGGCCTCAGTTTTTATGCTGATCTCCTCACCGCGTTTAAGCAACAGGTATATGCCAAGAGGCTGGGAAATTAAATCTTCTCTGGTGCATAGAATAACCCCACAGACTTGTTGGCACTGGTGCATAAAAACATGTGAAGTCAGTCTCCATAGGCATCAGACAGAAGGACTCGTGCATTGGCAGACCTCAATCCACCAGTGCTCAGGAGGGCAGCCACAGCACTGCCCTCGCCCAGGGCTACCCCGCCGCCGGGCCAGCCTCAACCCCTGCCCAAGCTCGGGTACGTGCCAGTGCTCTGCCCTGTGCCAGCACCAGCCCCAGAAAGCTCCTGCCACAACAGTGCTGCAGAGCAAAACAGCATCCGGGCAGCCCGTGATCCCCTGCAACCGTGTCTCCAGAGCCCAGAGGCACAAGGCACAGTCTACTAATTATTAGAAGGCACCTATAATTACCTTCTCTGGGTTAAGGGATACACAGTGAGGAGATAAAACAGGCAGTATGAGGCAAGTGTTCACACTGGTCTGTGAGCAGCAATGCAAGTGACACTCAAAGCTGCCTCATTTTGGTATTCCCTTGTTTCATTATTTCCTCATGTCCTTCATTTTCAGTCCTTCTGTATACGGCATTTTGTTCTTTTGCTTCATAATCATTCTTTATTTCTATTTCCTTTTGTCCTTCCTTTGATGTTTATCCTTTTAACATTTCCTTCCAAGTAGCTTTAACCTTACCAGTTTTAATCTGCTGCCTTTGAACCATTTTCAGATCTGCTACTTCTTTGCTCTTGATGGAATTTTTATTTTTCTTGACGATTTATTTGTTGTCTGTAGCCACAAGAGCAATCAGGTGCTGGGAACTCCATTGCATCACTCTACATCTTCACTAAACACAGACATTGCATTAAGTTTAATTTCCACTTTACCTACAGTCCTTGACTTACTACATCATTTCTCTTTGTTAATTGAATTTGAAAACAGTCCTTATTGACTCAAGTCAAAATATTTGTGGCCTTTTACTATATGAAGGTCTTAAATTACATAAACATGGATATTTCAGAGCTTACTCCAACAAAGCACTGCACATTAGTGAGCTGAAAGAGACCTCTGCTCCCATTGACAGGATTAGGCATAGGGTCTCCACCATCCTTTCAGTCTGTTCAGTCCTTGCATATCAAGCTACAAAGCTGAAGATCAGTGACCAGATCTTCTGGTGAGTTTGGCAAGCAACCGAGGGGCTGCCTGTGTTTTGCTGCCACTCAGAACTGAGCAGAGCACAGCCGACGCCAAAGGAAACCATGCTTCCCACAGGGCATGTTCCCACCCCACCGCTCTGCTAGAGCTACAGCTCATGAGCCCAGACAGCAAACTAGTCCACCTGAAAATACAAATACTGCTTCAAATGGTGTAACTGCTACTTCTATGAGCCACAGTTTTAGTGTTTATACAATATAGCAGTCATGGCTAAGGGGTCCCAGCTGAGGTCTGGGCTGCACCATAGCTAAGCCATGATCTAGTTGGCTTTACTTGAGCTGCCTAGGTATTTTACAACACAACACCCACTGCACTGGTTTGTGCCTATTTTGCATGTTTTCCTATGAGGAAGGACAGAAGTTGGAGCAGACATCTATGTACAGAACATTAATCTAAAAGAAAATAGGAAAAACTTCACAAGAGGAGAGTTCAATTCACTTTAATTGCAAAAAAAAAAAAAATCTTCATTTCTCACAATGACACCTAGAATGGTCAACACACAGCCATGTATGCAAAGGTCATGGTATTTTGTCAGTGAAGAAAGGCACTGAGACAGGCTAGTCAATAATTGACTGAGCCTCGTTACTCACTGCAATCTCTATCTTGTCACCATGTTCCTGTCTCAAAGTTTTAGTTAAAACCACAGAATCATCTCACTGAAAAACTTCTTGTAGAAGAAAAAATCACCACCAGACAGCAAAAGCAGTATCTATCTTTTTCTGTCAAAGGTTCCTCACCACTTAGGTCTATTTACACTGCACCTTATATCAGCCAGGAAAAACACAGAACAAAGCATACACTAATAACCTCTCCTTTGGTTGCAAAAATTCCACAGAAACATTTCAGTCTTTTTTTTTTTTTTTGAAGTTATCTAGCTCTTCAAAGAACCAGAGAACAAGAAAGCACGCACTTGAAGCCACTTTCGCTTTGCATGTCTAACACCCCTGTTCACAGCCCACCCAGGAGTCATGACCTTGACACATTTCTTGGCAATGACCTGAAATTTTTATCTCCTGACAGGGAAGGTAAGCAAGCAACTGTTTTCACCACTGATAGAAAGCTAGCTACTGCTACGGATGATAAGTTGTGTGCATATATTACCTTTATCAGTCTTCTAACTGGGATTAGACCTGAGGCCAGAGCTCTGGTGGTGTAGGCACTGTACAAACCCAGAATAGAGGGTAGTGCCTGCCTCAAAGTATTTACACTCTGAAAAGATGGAGTAGATAAACCAGGTCTTATTACTCCAGCCTATAGATGGACACTGAGCTCTGAGAGACCAACACTGAAGCAACCCCAAAGGCAGCCAGGCCGGACTTATGAGAGCACCTATAGCACGACTATGCCAAGTTGCACCAGGGCCAGCCCCGAGGGCTGTACTGGCTTCACATGGAGATTGGAAAAGTCTCCACACCCAGGAGCAGGGCAGGGCTCCTGCCTTTAGCAGCTGGGTTACAACTGCCCTGGGGCACCTGGCCATGCCATGCAAGGAGGCGGCTCAGCCAGGGTACTTGGGAGTTCATTAGGAAGGAAGCTGTCTTAATTAAAAAAAAAAAAACTTTGCTAGGAACAGAGAGCACATACATTTTAATACAGTGGAAAAAATAGTGTTTTCACTAACACCTGAACAATTTGTGAAGTGAGGAATAAGAAAGAGGGCTGCCGGAAACTCAGGGGCCCTCCACAAGGCCCCTTGTGAAAGGTGGCTCCCTCTTCACATGCTCTTCTCTAAACTTAGCTGCCTTCACAGCAAGGCTCGATTAGAGAACAAAAATATGAACTATTGCAAGAAGGTTTTTTTTGTTGTTTTGTTAAGTGACAGCTTTGCAGGGGAATTCTCCATGACCAAAGTTTTTGGTGCCTTTTATAGCAAATCTCCAGAAACATATCTGCAGCTGTCTCTAATCAGAGCTCAGGAAACCTTTTCTTGCTGCCTGCCCCTAAGAAAGTAGCACAGGAGAAGAGGAAACCAGAGGTAAGGAGAGAAGGAGGGGCAAGGGGTTACTATCCATCCCCTCTCTTATCAGGGAGACAGTGCACTTCATACTTCCAGTCATATCATGCAGCCCTTAGATATGAGCAATCACATGTCCTGGAGTATGTTGTGTGTTTTAAGCAATTCTCTGACTTGAGATCCACCTAAAGTCCCAGTCTTTCAGACCTTCCTATATAGAAATATCCTTAAGAGCCTGAGTTTTTTGTGGGGCTAGTCAAGAGTATGAATTATTCTCTGCAGAGCTGAGACCTAAAACATCATCATGGTATCTCTGTCCTCTAGTGTCCTTCATTAGTAGATCTTAGTGCTCTAGGGTGCCCTTCCTGTCTCCTTTCAGGTGAGGGAACAAAACTGAAGCAACCTCTCCAGCACCATACGGCCAGGGAGTGTCCGTGTTGGAGGAGGACTGCCATCTCCCAGGGGCAGAGGACTTCTCAGGCTTAGGTTACACTGCCTAGTTGTAAGACTCTCCCACGAGGGTTTTTTATTAGTATCTCAATTCCTATTTCAGGCTGTGGCATGCTTAAAATGTCATTGTGGCTTGCTTTCTTACTTCCTCAGGTTTTGGGTGTTTTTTTTCCCCCGGGGGGGAGATGATCTGACTGAAAATTCAGCCAAGAGGTAAAAAGCTCCAGTTAAGGTCAAAACATCCATAGAAATCAAAATTAGATAGAAAAACAATTCCTAGAAGTTTTTTCAGCATATAAACTGTTCATGTGTACCTGCATGCACTTGTATGTGCTCAAGCATGCACATCACAGCATGCAGAAGCATTCACAGTATGCATGTGAAACTACAGCCTGCTTTAGCAACAGCACACATTTTCTCCTGGCATAAATTGATGTAGCTCCATTGATTTCAGTGAATCTGCAAAATGATTTTATGTGTGATTTAGTGAGCCACATTTTATATACTTTAAAAGATTCATATACTACTACTGAACTCAGCATGTTTCAAAAAAGTACACAAGGAATATAGGAGAGTTGATCACAATTTTTATAGCAATCAGTTTTATTACAGGAGATGAGCTCAGGTGGTGTGTGCTATTATGTCATGTCCATTGAGATAATTTGTTTTGACTTCATTTAAATAATTTTTAGATAACACAGCCTCCTAAGCAGCTAATTTTCTTTATGACATCCTACCACTTATGGGAATTTCAGTCTCTGTAATGTGGCTATATGCAAGATTATTGCTCTGCTTGAATGACTGGAGCAAGTGCGATACCTTTGCAGGCCAATCACAGTGCTTCAGCAACAACAATAACCGTTTTTGTTCCTGCATTGCCAGCCAGTTCTTTGTTCCAGCTAACAGAAGAATTAAGCATTGTGGATCAGATCCTCAGCTGATATAATTAGATGGCATTTCATTGAAATCAAGGCCAGCTGATCCCAGCTGAGGAGCTAACCCCTGATCTGCAGCAGCAACAGCTGATGAGTAATAACCACACCAGCAAGAGTACTGTTTTGTCACCCTAATACAACAAGTTCTCAGCTTTTGGTTTTCAACAGGTTTCTCAAGCAATCCCTAGGTTTTGGGGTCATCCGCAACTCCTCCCCCACCCCAGCTAAAGAATGGGAACATTCAAAGCAAGAGGCCGAAGCTGGAAGTTTTGGCTCTCCAGAAATGAGCTGAAGCCAGCAACGTGTTTCCAGGATGGACTAAACTTTGCCCTGCACTGTGACAGCTAGACAAAGCCAGCCAGCTCTGCTGGTAACAGCAGAGGCTGGTCACATGTGCCTCCCTTTCATTACTATTTAGCTCGAGCTCGCAGCTCAGTGCGCCTCCAGCCAACCTTAGCAAAACCATTACGGGAAGGGGTGACTGCCCAGGCCGCCTGTTTGATATGGGGAAGAAATTTGGTCAAGATTTGGGCTTAAAAATATCATGCAGCTAGCAAAATCTTGGGCTGGAAGGCAATAAAAGTTTGTTTTGGTTAGGTTTGCTTTTTTTAATATATGTACATATATGTACAGACTAACACATCAGTTCAAACAGGTATCACTGATCTCATGCACAAGCTAGAAAAAAGGTTAGAGGCTTGCCTTCTGTTCAGTAGACTGATCAAGCATATTCTTTAGCAATAAAGGTGATTTTCACAGTACAGGAGGTTAATATGCAGTATCTGTCAGATTGCTGGTGTGATCTGTGTTTATAAGCAAGCACCAATAAATTGGGTCAACAAATGCATCTTCAGAGAGGCAGGGAGGGCAGAAGGAGCACCCCAGGTAGTGTCACAGCAGGGGCCAGGCAAGGCATGTGATGCCCTCAGGACTTCTACCATCAGAGATATAGATGTTTTCAGAAAGGAAAACCTATTTTTCCATTAGAAGTAACAAAAAAATATATGTTGATAGAAAATGTGCAATCAGGCCTGACTTACAGCTTGCCCTGCCACATTCAGGCTTTACATCAGAAGGCTGTAAACAGTTATAACAGAAAATAATAGCTTGGTATGTTTACTCACCCAAAGCCATGCTTCATTTATTTACCTGAATACATTACAACATACACTGACCATTGTTGCTGCTCAGTGAGGCAAGCAAAATGGGAAAAATAAGCATCCATATAGATTTTTGCCAGCAGATGAACTATTAATTCACATAAAACAATGAAAAAAATGCTGAGATTTATGACAACCACTCCCAAATTCTCCACTGTATTGAATAAAAGCAAAGGTAGAACATGCAAAAAAAATATGCTCATGTTAATTTATGATAAAAATATTTGCTTCAAAGCAATCTTACCTTGTGGTTGTAGTGATTTAATGCAATTTTTCCAACAATGTTCAAATACTTCCAAGAAAACACAGGAAGGATGTTTTAATTCAGGAAGGATGTTTAATTTAATAGCCAAAAAGAGAGAAGGAAAAATAGCTAGTGGTGAGGGACTTGATTTCATTGAAATTAGCTGCATGCAATAACTTCTTAATGTCAGAATATTCCATTAAGAACTCATTATTTCCTTGTTTATGTAATGCCAGCAATTATCAGAGGGAACGTTGGTCCGGCATACAACAGAACAAAAGTGAAAAGCTGTTGGCCACATACTAAAATTCCATGTGAAGGCACAGAGTTTAGATCAGGCAAAATATTTATATTTTTCTTACAGAGTCTGAGACCTTGGAAAGAAAGATAATAAATAACCTTAAATAACTTCTGAAGCTATCTAGATCAGGTGTTACTACAGAGGCCCTATGCACAGATCAGTTCTGTAAATCAAAGCTTATCTGAAGACTTGGAACACCACTCTGCAGTTACAGAAGTCTTTGTTTTTCCATCAGCCCCACAAGTACAGCAAAGGCAGATGTTTGAAGTCAGGGTAGCTAACCTGCACAGGACACAGCCCGCTCAGGAGAGGGAAGAGCTGGATGTGCCTTGGCTTCGTTCCCCTGCTTTACCAACCAGCACAGCTTAGAGGCAGAGGGGCAGTAATATACCACTACGAATACTGATCATTAACAGACTGTTTCCAGGATGAACAAAGAGGCTTGGGAAACAAGACTGCGGGAATTACACATTGCCCCTTACCCAGAACCAGTGCCACAAGCTCTGCCTGCTAGTGTTTGCTGACAAGCCTGTCCATCTTATTTCACAGATGACCATATCAGTGGGCAAAGGAGTTTCTCATCTTCAGTACTTGCAAGAAATACATTTTTTTATTGCATGAAATAAGAATAAAATAAACATCTGATTTGGGCAATAGTGTTTGCTCATCCCTGCTGGGAGAGGCTGAAGCCTGAAAGATACCAGGCAATTTAAGGCAAAAAACATACTCAGACTATTAAAGGGAATGGAGAACTCTACATTGGAGGCAGCCCAAATTAACCAATAAGTATGACATTTCCCAAAAGACCAAGGAGTCTGAAGACCAGGACTGGAGCTGATGGATGTCCTCCTGTCCATACAAGAATGGCATAGCCCAAACAGCCCACAGAAGTTGCAGGGAGGAACATGGCAGTAAGTGCTCTCCTGGGCTGCCTGTGTCTGAATTCCCAGTTGCCTTTCACCCTGAATCATCAGGTGTGAGGTGCAGTTGAGCACAGGGCACTGAAAGACCCTGTGGATCAATTTTTTGCTCAGACTTGCTAAAAGGAAAGTGCCACTATTTATTTATAGATCTAGGGGTGAGGTGGCTCCTGTCTTTGAGGGGAATCTCAAAGCAGTTAGCTGTAGACCAATAGCTAGTGGCTACAGCAGTAGCTAAATATCTGCAGACCAACAACTCCATCACAGGTGCTTACTAGAGATGCTCCAGCTGCTCACACTTGCTATTCAACACCTCAACTTGACTAGCATATGGGTGCTATCTACACTATAGAGAAGTTCCCCTGGAGTAATAAGCATAATCTTGCAAGAGTGAGACTTAGAATTCTTCTAAATCAGAAAAAAGGCAAGGGAAGAAATGCAAAGAGTTAAAACAGCTCTCCTTTATTCACAGCTCCAAGGAATTTTGTTTCTGGCAAAATTTGTCTACAAGGGCCCATCTCAGAGGGAACACATTAGACAAACCATCAACCAGCCTCCCATCTCCAGATGGATCTATAATGTTTGAAAGGCTCAAGAAACAGCAAGCCCATAAAATAATGTTAGGAAGATTCAGCTGAAAAGCAGACAATCTAGACAAAGCAATAGTTACCTGGATAACCAATATTCACCAAAGGATATCCTGATAAGGACAAAAAGAAGTATTTTTTTTTAAAGAAGCCATTGCCAGTTCATGATACTGCTCTTTAGTTTCACCTTCTGAGAGTTACATAATTAGTTACCTTTAGTTGCTTATATCATATTTCAAAGCTGATTCCACTTCCATCGTACAGCTCTCACATGTGGAATTACAACATGTCTGATACAGTGTTTCCTTGTTGCAAAATAACAGACATATTCAAGCAACTTGAACTTAAAGAAAACATTTAAATAATCTTCAACTTCCTCTTCATCATCTCTGTTCAGGCTCACCTCCCATCTGATATAATGGCCCTCACATCCAGTAGCTCACATGGTAAAGTCAGCCTTGGCACTATCCCCCTTGCATTCAAACATAGGAAGGGATTTCACAGGGGAGACACCAGTCCCATGCAAGAAGCTGAATAAGCAGCAAAAGGTACATTGAAATGAAGAGAGATGAACCTTTGACTAAACAGACATATAAAACACATACCTAGAGTTACAACATGCACCCTACAAACCCCATTGTGCCATGCTGAAGTAGACCACATGCTGCCTTCTCCAAGCTTACAGAGAGCTACAAAAGGCAACAAACAAATTATCCAGGACCTCTTAGAAAATCAGTAGCAAAGGGAGAGGAATACAACCAATCCAGACAAAGCTATAGCCAAGTGCAGAATGGCAAATACCAACCCAGATGCTTCCCTCCACAGCACGACAAAAACTAAGCAGCTACCCATTACACATCCAGGCCTCATCACATCCCTCTAGCACTACACTCACCACTCCAGGAGAGCTGTCCCTCACCACCTTTCCTCCATTCTCCCACTCTCTTGGTCCTAGGCTCCAGCTCCCACCTGCCTCCTTTTGTGTCCTTGGGCTTGATTGATAATCCAGCCCAGCTGACACCTCTAAAAGAAAGCCCTGGAAGCTGAGCAGAAAAAAGGCTTCAAACTGGCCTATCATTAAGTATATTAAGTACTTAAAGGTGCTAGGGTGACATAATGGCTTTTGTGGGAATCAAAGTGCTGTATCTATAAAGTGAGCTGAGCCACTGCACCAAGAAAGAGCCCCTCTGGGACAGCAGGCAGGTGTTTTTCCCCCATAAAGGCTCACTGACATAGGGCAGTGGCCTGTAAGACCTTTTATTTCTTAAAGTCTTTTTTCCCCTTGCAAAAGCAGTAACTTCCCTTGTGCAAAACACGGCGATATTGGAGAGCGCATGGATGTGTTTCAGGCAGAGTACAGGGCTCCTGGCGAGGGAATAGCACTAGAAAGAGCCTTGGGGAAAAGCAATGCTTTAATGTTGCTTAACCCATGGAAAAATGAGCCAGTATGGTTAGCTTTAAGATGCTTGCGTGTCAAGGTGGCAGGGGGTGGGCACAAGTCCATTACGTATCTTCTTCCTGCTGCAGTGCTGCTCAACGACTCTTTGAGCCCTATAGCGGAACAGAAAGCAAAGGGGAACCCCGACCCCAGAGACAAAATCGACAGTCCCGAGCATCCCCCCTTCCTCAGCCGGCGACCAGAAGTCCAGAGCCGCTGGAGTGACTTGTCCATCCCTCCGGACTGGTGTAAAGCCGAGACAGCGGCTAACAGCACTCGAAGGGCTCTCAAAGCTCCCCTGGCCCCGGACCTCTGACTCCCACTTGCCATCAGGCTAATCTGGCCACCAGGCAGCCTGGGCAGCTGACGGAAGCGGAGGGAGCAGATTACCGTGCGGCACGTTTCAGGCTTAGCACAGCCCACAGGAGCTCAGATTAAAAAAAAAGACTGTTCCTCAGGAGGAAGGAGACGGCGGCTTTCTGCTTTGACCTTGCTCCGGCGAGGGGCTGGGGGAGACGGGCCGCGGGCAGCGGTTCGGTCTCCGAGCCAGACGGTGACAGAGCAGAATCGCCGCGCCGAGCCTGAGCAGCCAGACTGCACTAATACTTTGCAATGCTATTAGCGCAGATCTCCCCCCTCCCCGCGCCGCTACCGCTTTGTTTTATTTTTTTATTTTGCAAACCTTTGTGGAACAGACGCCCTCTCCTTGCCCCAGTTGGAGCTGCAGTAGAATGGAAAGGGGGGAGGGAAGAAGGGAGGAGAGGAGGGGAAAAAAAGCCCCGCTTTTGGTTGAGGTTTTCCTGTTACTATCACTGTAGCATTTATTTAGCCAATCTCCTAACTATGACGTCTGGAAGGCTGGAATCATGGCTTGCTCATAATATTTAACACACCCACTGAAAGCTGGAGCTGCAGAGCTACTAGTCCAACCAGTCCCCAGAATTCAGTGTAGCTGAAAGAGGTTTTCACTCTGCACCTGCCAAAGATCTCTCCCCTTCCCTCTCTCCCCCCCTCCCTTTCCTTTCTCTTTCTCTCTCTCTAAACGGCAGATCTGTAAGACCCAGCAGAGATCAAAGACGGGACCTCTTTGCTAAAAGGAACCTCTGCTGATTTATATTAGTTTCTTCCCTCTAATCTCTCCCCCCTCCCTTTTTTTTTTCCTGTGCCATATTTAACCTTTATGTTGCAGTTGTGCCATCAGACAGTTTTGCAGCCAAAAAAAAAATCAACCCAAGCCAAACCAAAAGCCCAGCTCGGATACAGCAGCCACACAGACTTGATCTCAGTTGAACATACTAATCTCTCCCAAGCACTGGACGCGATGGATGAAGAAACTGGAACCGCTCTAAGAAAATCATTTTCCAGCCAATGTTCTTAAACAGTCTCAGAGAAGAGAAGGAGCGAGAGCGAGCGGGAGAGCGCTTCTGCTGCATCACTGGTCACATTCAGAGGATCGGAGCCAGCGTTTCCAGCACAGCCAAATATTATGGATGATTTTTTTTCTTCTGCCGCCTTTCCGTACAGGTTTTATTAATATTATTCTTTCCCCCTCCCCGTCTTTTTTATTTAATCAGCGCTAGTGTCAGATGCTGGTTTCCGGTCAAGAACCAGTTTTTCCCTATTTGTCGCGATCCCTGTAATAAAGAGAGAAATCGTGAACAGATGGCTTTAGATATTGCAGCGCCGCTGGCTTTGTTTTCCTGTTGATTTTAAAGGCTCGGTCCGGTGCTCTTTTTTTCTTTTTCTTTTCCTTTTTCGTGTGTTTTTCCCCGTTTTTTCCCCCCCCACCCCCCTCCTAAGTTCTTGATGACACTGAGAAATGAGGACCTATTGTTTTTAGCCTGCTTATTGCTCGGCGCCTATGGAGATAACTTTACTGACTTGATCGCCCGCTTCCCGATCCGCGAGGAGGCCGCCCGAGGCGCGGGGGGGAGCGGCCGACCCCCGCCCGCCGCGGCTCGCTCCGCCGAAGCGCTCCCCTCCCCGCCTCCCCCGGTAATTCCCGGGCCGCCCCGGCCATGAAAATGCTCCTGGTCCGCAAGTTCCGGGTGCTGATCCTCATGGTGTTCCTCGTCGCCTGCACCATGCACATCATGATCGACCTGCTGCCGCGGCTGGAGCGGCGCGGCGCCGAGGGCCGCCCCGGCTGCTCCTGCCCGCCGCCCGCCGCCGCGCCGCCCCGCGCCGCCCCGCGCTGGCCCGGCAAGCACACGCTGCGGATCCTGCAGGACTTCAGCGCCGAGCCGGGCTCCAACCTCTCCTCGCAGTCGCGGGAGGCGGCGGAGCGGGCGGCGGGCGGCGGCGGCGCGGCGGCGGCGGCGGCGGCGGGGCGGGCGCGGCGGCTCATCGGCCCCGGGGCTCCGCGCCCGCCGCCCCCCGCCGCCGCCGCGCCGCTGGCCGCCCTCTTCCAGCACCCGCTCTACCGCGCCGCCCTGCCCCCGCTGGCCGACGCCGACGTCCTCTTCAATGTCAACAGCGACATCAGGTTCAACCCCAAGGCGGCCGAGCAGCCCGAGTGGTGAGTGCCCGCGCCGTCGGGACGCGGCGGGGCCCCGGGGCCGGGTGCGGGGGCTGCGCGGCCCCTGCCCGGGAGCGCCCGCCCGCCGCGGCGCGGGCCTTCGCCGTGTGCCCGCTCTCCCAGGCGTCGGCGTTGCCCAGCCGCTGCCGAGGGGGCAGCCAGGGCCGGCTGCGGGTGCACGGGGGTTAGGCGGAGACCATTCAGGTGTCACCGGGAGGGATGAGGGAAACGGAGGAACTGCACATGGCTTGCGCGGCTGCTTTCCTGCAAAGGAAATGAAGAACACAACGCAGTAGCAGCCAGACCGCAGGGGCCGTATGCCCCAGGATCCCGTCTCCGGCCGTAGCCGGGGGCAGATGCTAAGGGAAGAACAGCATAGGAAGGAGAGCAAGCACGCAGCAATCCTTCCTCTAGCACACGTTCCTAGTCTCCCACTCCAAGGTTAAGAGGCTAAGCAATGGGCAATGAGCCAGGCAACAGCATCCTAACTTTCCCCCAAAGCAGGGGCTAATGCCACGGAGGCGTTCATCCTAGCAGGTATTTCAGCCTTTAGGATCTGATTCGTGGTACATTTTTCATCCTAAATTAATTCCCCGAGTCTGAACACCTCTGCTTCCATCTAACTTTCAAAGCAGCTACTTGTCTCTGTGAATTGTTTGCCCTGCTGGCTTGTAAGAAATGCTTAGAAATTTCACTGACTGAAAAATCAAAAGCCTTGTCTAATACAACAGCACCCTCTTTCAAACACAGTGACACTGTAATGCTTAAACAGCTGCAGTGTACCACGCAAAAGCCTGCGAGCAGCAGAGCAACCGGCAGGGTTTGAGTCTTAGGGAATAAATATTTCTGATTTCTACCTCACGAGTACGTGAGTAGTCCAGGCCCTTTACATCTAGTAATCAAAACTGTGACGTGAAATATCTGAGAAAGTTCCAGTTTCTCTGAGAAAAAAAGAAAAAAAAGTCACAAACATCTGAACATCTGGAGATGACTAAAACCACAGTGGACTTCTGGACTGTACGTGACAGTACAGCAAAGGGGTTAAGAGCCCAGCTATCGCTGATGTCCACGATGCAGCTGCCACTTGTGCTTGTTTTCTTTAATGATTGCACCCAAAGTTCACAGGACTAACATGAAATTTAGGAGTTAACAGTCATTTAAACGATTCTCTCCTGTAACAGTAGCTTGCTGCTCAGGAAGGGGGAACACCGTTCACAGTTATTCTTTAGCAACTCGTTCAAAGTGATCTGGTTTCTCCTCATTCTCTACGACTGTGTTTAAATGGGAGAAGAGGAAGAGCGAGTGGGAGCAGTCAGTGCAACAGTTCAAATTACCGCTGCAGTATCAATTTCCAGAACCAGCTCAGTGTTAACGAAAAGTTCAGGAGGATGCTTTCATTTCTGTCAAGCTCGGGAAAGAGGTTTGCAACCTAATATAATCTAAACACAATATAAAACGTGGAGCTCCATGTTTCTACTACATAAGGGCCTCCTCTCACTCCCGGTGATGTCACTCGGAGTTTTGCTCCTGACTTTCATGGGCTTTAAATCAGGCATGAAGCGTGTAGGTGAAAATCCCGCTTCCTCGGCGTCGGAGGCAGCTCCCTCTGGCCTCCCTGGGAGCGGGAGCCGGCCCGTCGGCTGCAGGCTGGCTCAGGGACAGACTGGAAGACCTCTCCTGCCCCTGTGGTGCTTTGCCTCCCTGCCTTGTCGCATTTTGAAGCCCTGTTTCTTGATGCCTGTTACAAACTGTAACAATATTTCTTTCTCCTCATTTTTGGGTTTTTGTTTTTGTTTTTTTTTTTTTGGTGGTAGGCAAAACGAAGATAATGAAGAATTTTTGCCAACTGGAGAAACCTCCATAGACTCCTACCCAAACTGGTTAAAATTCCACATTGGCATTAATCGGTACGAGTTGTATTCCAGACATAATCCTGCAATTGAGGCTTTACTACAAGACCTGGTCTCCCAAAAGATAACCAGTGTTGGTATGTTTGGATATATATCATTTTTATGATTCTTTGCTCATTGTTCAGGATCTCATTGCTGTTTTTATATGAATGAATATTTTGCATGGCTTCTCTCTGATGTGCCTAGAGCATTGTTTCCTGCCTTCTGCACTTATTTTCCATGTTAAATAGAAAGCAGCTTCCTAAAGAGATATTGCCAGCTCTGTATCACCTGCATAATTGAAAAGTCTACCAGCAAGGCAAAACCCATTCATTTCAGAGGTCTTACAGTCACGGTCAGATTGAAAGTGCCCTGTTTGATTATTTAAAAAAAATACAGCAATAAAAAAAAATGACAGCCAAAAGCAGGTAGCATCTTGCAGGAGGTAGATCTGCGTTATTATCTGATCGTTATTGAAAAGCGCCAGCCTGGCAGCGCTCGCGTTTCCGAGGCAGGAGGGACGAGGCTAAGCTGCAGCCCCGCGGGAATGGCTGCAGGGGGGAAGCGCCGGAGGCCGGTGCAGCCGGAGCTGCCAGCGCTTTGCAGCTCAGCAGAGCTCGTGCTTCCTCGGCCGTAGGGAGCGAGCCACGGCGGCGAGGTAGCCCCACGGCGAGCGGAGTTCAGCTCTGTTTATCCTGCCTGTAAATCCGCAACCGGGCTGTGCCCACGCTGACCTTTGGCTGCGTTGAGACACGCTGGAACAGCCGGGGGCTCTTCCCTGGGGCTGGTTAGTGACAGCGTGTGTCTCCTCGAATTTAGCTGCGTAGCTGCACAGGAAAGAAAAGCAAGACCCGAGGCCCCGGGACGCTGGGCGAATGCACGCCCCGTGGTTTCTAGAGGTAGAGGGCTGCAACGCGGCCAGCGGTTTCCGTCTGCCGCATAGAAAATGAAGTTACTTGCACCGACCACAAAGTTGCTAAGTCCGTTTCGCGGGGCTGAAATAGCAGGCGCTCCATGAAATTGCTGATTGTACGTGTTGCCACCACCGGATGAGGTCATCAGGTCTTTAACCCTGCGGGGAAAAAATCCCTGTGGCTTCAGCAGGAAACGGCCCATACAAGAATAGCACAAGCAGGCCCCAGGTTTACGTTTTCCATCAAGTGAGTCACGCTGGCTGCCGAGCAGCCCCGGGAATAAGTGCCATCCCTGATGGTAAAGTGCGGGTTGGTGTAGCTGCTCAGGACAGGGCAGCCCCAAAATGCCAGCGAACGATTCCCGCTGTGTGCCGCGGCCGTGGTGGGCCCGTAGGCTCACAGCTCCTCTTGGGGCTCTGCCCTGGGGCCAAAAATTGCCCAAAATGACTTGCAGAACCCAGCTGCCATCCAGCATGGTTGGATTCAAAGATGGGATGGACAGAGTGAGAAAGAGGACAAAAAGAGGCTCAGTATTAACCTGAGACTGGTTTTCCGTCCCCAGAGCGCTGGACCGGGATGGTTAAGGAGCTCAGGTCTGAACGCTGAGCCCTGTCTGTCCCCTTGTTGGGGTGGGACGTGGTGCTGTGGCGGTCGCGACACCCTCCCCGCGGGACGCTGCCCGTCCTCGGGAGGGTGACGCGCCTCGCACACCAGGCCTGTGGCACTTTGTCCTTGGCAGCGCTGCCCTGTCCTCACCGCTTCGCTCCGTATCGCCCGATCGGTGCTCCCGGGCACGTTGCTCAACCTCCCGCCCTGCTTCGGCTCACCCAGCAGCGAAATTGCTGCGATAAAGGGTAGGAGCGAAGCCCAGACCGTGGTGACGTCAGTGGAAGCCGTGCCGTTCGCTTCCCCGGGGCCACGACTTCACCCCGCGTGTCCCGGGGCCGGCTCGCGGGGCCTCCGTTAATTACAGTCCTGGGGGAGCTCCGAGACCGGCGGGGGGAGAGCAGCACCGGCCGCCGAGGCAGACACGGATGCTGAGAGCCGGTTCCTCCGGGACCGTCTCGCTGTTAGTGTTTGAACAAGGCTCTGCAGAGCCAGGTCAGGGCCTCTTCGTCCCTGCCACCAAGATACAGGGCCGGCGTTTCTGCCGGTGACTCAGTATTATTTCCACACCCCCTGGTACAGGTCCTTTATCGAGGAGAGCAGCCGCGGTGTGAATTGACAGGTAATGATTACTAGACATTAATCACAGCTTTCCAAAATCGGGCTCGTAGCAACCGAGAGGGAGTTTTGCCCATGAAAAGATGACAGGATCTGAATTTTGCTGGTAGCGTCCGCAGCCTGCCTCTGTGAACAGGGAGTTTCAGGCAGGTTGCAAAATGAGAAAGAGCATATCGTTAATATACTTTCTTTTTTTTTTCCAGTAAACAGTGCCGCATGTTTTATTTCATGTTGCAAATTCTTCACGTGCTTAAAAAAAAATGCATTTTAAAGTCACACCTGCCATTTTTCAGCTTTACTGCAGAGTCGCAGCAGGGGCTGCAAAGCATGTAAGCTGATTAATAAAGACTAATATATTTGACCAAAGGACGTTTATAGGGCTGTTACATTCTTTTTCATATTCCTGCGTATTTTCCAATTTGCCTGTTCTTTTTTCTCGTGGGCAATTTTTGCTGTTTTACCTTTTGTTTTGTTTTTTAAAGCAGCTGCAGAGACACCAGGCTGCAAGTATAAAATAAATGGAAATCTTCATACTGCCCAATCTTCAGGCTTCTTTTTACAGCCAGGACAATTAAATGCACAGGCTTACATGCATTAGATGAAATGGGATATTGCTCTACCCAGTCTTTTCCCAGTGTTTAGATTGGCTTTGGCGCTAATAGAATTAGGTGATTTGATATGCAGGTTTTTGATACCTACAGTAATTACATCCAAAGTGCAGCTAAACAGCTTCTTAGCCACGTTGTAATTTCTCTGCTCAACTCGCATTATTTATGGAGGTGAGCGGTGACCAGCTTGATCCTGCACCATCTATCAAAACCACTCACACGACTCTGTAATGTGCGGCGTTATTTTAAAATGAAAATGGTGACAGAAGCAATTCCCAAGAGCAGGGAGCACCAAGGTGACATTTTCTTGATGTTAAAGTTTAAGTGGAACAAATCCACGGATGGGAAGGAGCATCACATTCAGCTCCCACAGTGACACCTAGAGCTGGCCTTGAAAAGGACAGGGTTAAGGAGAGCTTTTAAGCTGAGGATGTATTCTGCGCCCTGCATCAATATGTATATTTCCTATTCATTTCATTCAATATAACAGAGTAGCTCTTAATTTGATTTAATTCAGTGAAAATTTCCTCCTGATGTAAACAGGAGTCTAGGGAGGATTGCTTTCCACTGAGCACTGAAACCCGATTTTCGGAAGAAACACATGCACAGGCAATTGCACGTTTCCTTTGCCTTTCATAACTGTTTATGGCTTGCAAAAATAACCGTAGTTAGCTGTTTTCTTGCATATTTCCAAACTGCCTGTGCATAATCGCGGCAGCACTTTCAGCAATTTAACAGCAGATATGGCACAGTGCACTGTGGAGGCATCAGCTTAGGAAGTGTGGTCCTGATCTTGCTGGTATTGCTGTCCAGAGAAGCTGTGCTGTGGCACTTTGTGTAAGCAGGACAGGTTTTTGCGATTTCTGTGTGTGGTGGGGTTATATTTTTTTGATTTTTTTAATTCCCCAGTTGGAAAGGTTTGGAAACATTACCTGGCTCAGTTCATTTCTGAAACCTGCAATGCCTTTAGTTTCTGCAGGCAATAATTAGAAAGCCAGCACATAAGATTACTCATGCAGTGAATAAATGCTGCAATTAACTAGGGTGGACTCTACTTAAATCAAGAAAAAAAAAAGTAAGAAAAAAAAGAAAAAGGCAAGATGCTGAATATTGAATCTAAATTATGGTGCTAAAGGAAATTAAAAAATCCCATCCAAAGGAAGGGAAAAAATGCTGTTGAGAGTATGTGAAAAACATGATGAAGCGTAGCACCATTGATTTACTGTATAAGAAAAGAGTGAATCTATCAAGAGTCAACAGACTGATTAAATGTACAATTCCAGATGAAAGGAGGGGACCTAAAATGTATAACAAAGCCTTTGAATGATTTCGCACATCTTTTCCCCTCCTGGTAAAAAGAAGTCTTTCGCTATCTTGACTAAACCAAGAAAGGTCTTTAAAAATAAATTAGCAGAACTGGCTGAGCAAGAAGAAGTTAAGAGACGATGAGGGCTTGAATTTGTTTTGAAATATGTTCTTCCTAGCTTTTGTGGGGCCGTGTCTCTGGCCTGGGGTAGAGTATTACTTGTTAAAGCCAATCAACATGTTTATGTTAGATTTAAGCTTGATAGGTAAACAGGAATCCAAGATGGATCTGAACTTCATCTGTTTCAGATGTTACTGCATCCCAGGCTTTGACCTCTCAGGTGTTGGCATTGCATAAATACATTTTAAAATGTGCATTGGCCTCTGACCAAAAAAAGTTCAAAGGTGCCACTGTGACCCTCAGTCTTCACTGGAAGAGCAGACAGGCTGAATGGGCCAGCAGGATGGGGCAAAACAGAGGAGACGGAAAGCCAGATCCATTCAATTTCCCAATCCTTTTGAGTCAAACCCTATGGCATACAATTATAAAAAGATGCCTGAGAGGTGATGGGTAGTACCTGGTTTTTATACTGCGTGGAGTCTGTGGGTCAGGTGTGTACTGATGTCGAGATGAGGAGGCAGGACATGTGACCACGACTGGAGGCTCACAGATGCAACAGGATAGGGGAGTTTTAGAGGCTTAATCCAAAGTCTACCAGAGAAAACAGGAGGAATCTCACTGAATTCACTGGTCTTTTGACAAGGCCCTAATTCCACAAAGAGTCAAGCAAGAGTAAATCCCAGGGAATTTTTGGCAAAGCCTCCAAAAGTTAGGAAGATTTTTGGTCACACCCTAAAGCTCTTGCACTCGGTTAACAGAAAGGGTTAATGCTGCATCCCATTTCTTTCTATTTTGGGGGAAAGGAGAGAGTTTGAGTTGCCTGAGATAAAAAGTAATAGTTGTATTGGAATTTGTTTTTAACACTGTGCCAGTGTGTCCCAGAGCTGTGTAAGAGCTGATTTGAGGTATCTGCTGGGGTGCCAGCAGGTTTGTACAGTCTTTTCCGGAGCTGTTTATGACCTGTGATGTTACTGTACATTCAGAAACCTTAAAAAAAAGGTGAATTCAGAGTATGACTAGAGGTTCCCTCTGGAGTCAGAACAGTCTTACAGTGTAAGGCCTTCTTTAAAATGTCTCAGCCTGCTGATTACAGGCGTGACAGGTTGCAATGGCTTGGCTTAGCGTCCCCCAGCTTCTCTGAAGACTGTATGCTCTAATCCGGTTATAAATCTTCAGAAACTTTCATATGGGCGGTAGGTGAAGGTGCAAGGGCATCTCCAGATGCAAACAAGGCTTCTGGAGCATGGCTGGGCTCTTACCGTTTGGCTGTAATGGTCAGAGAGAAATGTTTAACTGAGGGGTAGCAGAAAGTGGAGATCCGTACGGAGTACAGTTAGAAAATGAGAAGGATGCCAGTATGCAGATGTAATGCTAAGGGACAAGGGAAATTATCTGACCTAGTAGTCGGAGTGAATCATCTTCACATGGTCATAAACCTGCTTTTCTCCAGTGCTGTCGGCTGTATTTGCTTCTGTCACACCCCCAACGTGGGCACGCCTGGACAGGTGGTAGGCTTCCCTCGGCCCCGCTCCCAAACGTGCTTGTTTTAGAGCAGCAGGAGCAGTCAGGCTGAGCGCAATAGGACAGGCTGTGCTGAGAACCAAGTATTTCCCTCTCTGCAGGGATTATGACCTTAGGCTGTGACTAGTCTGGAGTCAGAGGATGCCCTTGAATCCTCTCCAGCATGGAGCGAGCGGCTAACGCGGTGGTATCTGTGTGCATGGGCATGGGCGGTGTTTGGCACGTCCGGGGGGCATCGTGGGAAGCCAGTGCTGAGCTCCTGCGCCTGCAGCAGCTCATGTGCCCCAAGCTGCCTGCAGCAAGGCCCGACACGAAGCTGTTCCCACAAATGTCACACTCTGTTTCGGGGAGGCCCAAAGCTTGCGTGTAGCAGCAGCATGGGTGCAAAATGCCAGCAAAACTTGTGTTCAGCTGAGGCTACTGTTGCAACCAATTAAGGCAATACGATGAGATGGCTCTAAAAAGATGAGGGGAGGTGCTTTTGTCTTCCTTCGGCTCAGTTCTTTCTGACAGGAAACGAGGCCTTTGTGTCTTGTGAAAGAATTATCCTGAGTTGTTAATCCCCTGCATACATTTCCCTTCGTGGTGATGACACACTCGTTGTTGAGCGGGGCTGCTAAGAAAATCATTATCTGTCAAGTGGCTTCAATTTGTTGAGAAACTAGTCAACTTAGTGCACCCAAAACTTTGTGCTTGGACTTTGGACTTACATGTTTCAGGGAGGAGTGGGAGCAAAGCTTTAAGCCCTGAGCTCCGGGGAATTGAATGAAAAAGCGTAAATTATGTACATTTTAGAGCAGAAAGGTTAGCTCTTCAGTTGGTATAAGCAGCTTGCAAGCAGCTATGCTTATGGCGTTGAGGAGAGCTGTGTCTGTTGGAAAGGATGCAATTCTGCCCTCCGTTGCTGAGCGTGATAGTACTGACCCGAATGGAGATATCCCACATTAACAAGGGCATAAATACAGGTTATGCCTTGAAGAGCCTGGCAAATTCTGTGCTTTTGGCACTAGCCTAGCAGGGAAAGGTGGTGGAGGGCTGGCGCAGGGCATGGATTTGGGTTCCTGCAGGCCTGAGTGAAGAGCACGTGTCAAAAGGTCTTGAGATGCTTTTTTCAGCTGGAGGTTAACTGCTCCTCGTTGCCTCGAGGCTCCGGGATGAAAGGCAGCTATTCCTTCTTCCTGCAGCTGCAGATCAACTGACCAAATCTGCACAGGAGAGGGAATTTAATAGATGAAAAACATGTGCTTCTGCCTTACCTGTTCAGTGCAAGTTATTTAACACCCTTTAATTTCTAATTATTTATTTGTTCCTTTGGGATAACTGGTAATGCAAGAGAAGGCAGGGGTCAGCAAAACAGCGAGGCAGGAGGGATTTTATTCTAGAGGAAGTGTAATTAAACTGACTAGATTTGCATAGCATTTTGTCACAAAAATATAGGTTACGAGTGCTGAAAGAGAGCTGGTGACCTATCAGTAATAAGGCACAGAGAGGAGTAATTAAAAGGATGTGCAGGTACTGGCATTGGTTAGAGAAAGAAAATGTACAAGCAGGGTAGGTAGAACAAGGGAGCTCTAAACCCAAATTTACAGAGCAAGGTAACTTGACGTTCATGTAGTTCTGCACACGTTTTGTCAGAACAGTGAAGCAGGGCATTGATTATCTGATTATTTGCAGGAAGCATTTCTAAAGGACTGACTCATCCATGCTAATACAAATGCTATGGTCAGCCACTCCAAACACTGACATGAATTAAAGAATCAGGTCTTTTTATTTATTCCGAGTGGTTTTGATTAAGATGATGAAAAAGCAGCTGGTTTGCTAACATATATATTTACCTTTCTTAAATAACCTTATCATCAAGTAAAATGTGTTTTAGAAACCCATATAAAAAATCACTCTGACTTTAAAAACACTATAATCTGACTGTTAACATGCTATTGTCCAAATTGTATGGATTGCTATGAATAAATGTCGATCTTAAATTCCTATTTGCTGTTGTTTGGGAAGTGAGAGCATTTAATATTTGAGCAGAGGTGGGCCTCAGTGCACAACACGGACCACCATCCCTGCTGCCTCTGTTTGTCATCTTCTGTACTCCCAGTAAAGGCAACTGTCCTCTCTGCATGGTTCTGCCCCAATGTAGGAACCTATTTGGGATCCCCTGAAGTTAATGGGTGGCCTTTGATAAATATCTTTGTGAACAGAGGAGATGAATTTTCATGTATCTACTGCTCAGCAGCAATTGCTAAAATCACTGCAGAGATCAGGAATTGCTAGAGTATCTGATCGTACTTTTAATTAAGCAGGTGTTTGCTGTGCACCAGATTGTACATCCCAGCCTCAGTTGTCTTCTAAGGCACCCCATCTCCTTTTCCAGTGTATGTCCCTGGTTAATAACAAGTCCAAAAGGGACTGAAGACAAAGAAAACAAGGATCTAATGATCTATTCCTGGTCATGTGCACTTAGAATGCCTATGGAGCCCATAATGCGGGGCAACAAAAAAGGCAATTGAAAGGTCAATTAAAAAAAGGCGAAGACGGAGAGTACGATCGCGTTCTAGTCATGGGTAGCAGCTCAGAGCCCTGCCCTACACTCTGCCCCCACTGAATAATTTGTCATCCAGTTAGGATTAGCCAGCTTCTTGCTCAGGCACCACAATGATGAAACTAAAACAGAGCAAAAGATACATTATTTCGTTCCCAGAAAGCTGAATGTAAGTAGATCCGTATGTAGTATGTTAAAGTGGCTTTGTTTTTTCCCACAGCAATGAAATCAGGAGGCACCCAACTGAAGCTGATCATGACATTCCAGAATTATGGACAAGCACTGTTTAAACCCATGAAGTAAGTAAGAAATGCTTGGATGTCTTCTAACGTGAAATTGTGATAGACTAGCCTGTTGCCATTTTGAAAGGCATTGCAAGTTTGCTGCTCTATCTCAAGGTTAGGGTGCCTAGTTCTAGTGACTTGCCACTAATGTAGAGCTTCAGGAGTGTGCAGAAATGTTGCCCTGCTGGACTGGTCTTTGGAGCAGGTACAAAGAAGGCACCAGATGCATTATAGTCTTCTCAGAATTGTTATTGTCTCTGTCTGTGAAATTTTCCATAATTTCCATTTATTTTCCATAAATATAGATTGTTTTCAACTTTTCTTTTTTTATGTAAACTTATTCTGCAGTGCTGAGCATTATATAACGTCGGTTCTCTTTTGGGGTATGACCAGACACAAGAGATGGTTCAGCATAGCTTTGGGAAGACTTAAATAGTATTTGTCTGATATACTATAATTTAATCTGTTGATTTATTATTGTTTGTATTAAAGGGTTGTATTAGTCATTTGGCCATGACACGGCTGAAGCTATGAAAATGAGTTTATTTGAGAGTGGTATTGCAAGGTTGTGAAACTAGAGTGAAAGCGAAGGACTAGGGTGGTGCAGCCTTGATTTGCACCTGTATCAATCTGTCGAGAATCCCCTGAGATCAGTGAAGTTATTTAGCTTTAAAGCAGATGTAAATGAGTTCTGAATCCTGATCTGTGTGTTTGTGTTGTAGTAAGGAAAATGACTCGGTGCTTGTTGTAGAGGGTTTAGCAAAGTCGCTTGGAGCTGCAAAATGTTTAATGAAGCTACTCAATATTTGTGTCAAGGGTACCACTGGAATAATAAATTCATTTCCTTCTTTTGTTTCCACTGTAGGGAAGTTCAGTTAATTTCCTCTAGGATGGTCCATAAAAGACTAAAGTAACTGAGAATGACTGGTTTGGAATATGCATTGGCACTGTGTTATAGCTATAGCACGGCTCAGGGGGTAAGCTGCTGGCTGGGGACTGACATACACTCCCTATTTTGCTACAAATTTTACTGTAGACTGACCTCAGACAAATATGGATGCAACTTTGATCCATTTAAGCATGATTTCTGACTGCATCCTGTCCCACATGGGGAATGAAGAACCTGGCGGTTCTAGCTGCCTTTAAATATTAGGTAGAATAATGATTGTGTTGTTGGCTTTTTACATAGTGTATGATTTGTTTCTTTTCCATTTACTGAGATGCAGATATTTTCAATCTTTATCATTGGTATGACATTGTAATTCTGGGAATACTAATGAGGTCAAATCAAAAGTTTGCCGTTTCTACTGTACTACGTGCAGCCTTGGCAAGATGATGGATGACAATAGATGTGTAGCCACTTTCCTATACAGAAGCAATTACTACCCTCCACCAGAACAATAGCGGAAAATGATGATGTCTTAATCATTCCTTCTGCTTGATTCCAAGGGCAGCAACATCCTATTTTCTCACTGGTCTTTGCATCAAACACACATCTGGAAAAAGAAGCATTACAGCATTCTGCAGCTGTGTTCCTAGGCACCACACCTTACAGTAGCAACACTGCTGCATTTGTGCTGATCATTGCTGAACACATTAGTGATTTTAAAGAAGGGTGTTTGCAAGCATTTGTCTTCATTCTGATAACAGTGAAAAGGGAGCCAGCTGCTCTGGTAGTGTAAATCTTCCTAGCTGCTTTGGCATCTGGTCCCACTGGCCTCTTTCACCAGCTTATGGACTGTTGTGGATGGAGTTTTTAGAGTGGTTTGCAGCATGATTTCTTGATATGAAAATAAGCAGCCTAGAATTGAAAAAATTCAGGCTATTAGAGCCATAAGACTTCTTCCTGTAGGACCCTGTCCAGTTCCTAGGCACCTTCTGGGCTGTTTCTGGTGCTCCCTCTTTTCTGCACGGTATCCTTCTGGTTCAGGCTTTACGAAGCTGCCTAACACTTCCCAAGGCAGGAGGCTATGGGGAGCTCACAAGTCAGGGCCAGACATCTAAATGTAGCTTGGTGGTCATCAGAAGCGCCAGTGTAAAGGACATTACTTCCAAAGAATTTAACCTGACACACCATCCTGCTGCCACTTCTGAGATCAGCAGGTTGAAGGAAGCACTTGTTTCTGTAGTCAGGAGATCCCCACGTAATGTGTCTATGTTTCTACATGTTGTTAGCGGATTATCAGCTCCATGGCTAGAAATGCACATCATAAAAGAAGTAAACAAGCAAGACCTTCAGTTCTAGAGCTGTACAAAGGACTGTACAGAGGTGAGATGCCTTTTCGCAGCACCAGGAGTTACGCTTTTCCCTCTCCTGAGTTGATAGGCCTCTTTTTACAACCAACCTTTCGATTGCATGTGATGATGTGGAAAGCTGCTTGTGCTATCCGTAGATATACGCTGTGTCTCCCAAACTGAATTCATACCTGTCCAAGCAGGACTGCTGCAGGTAGTGGGGACCATGTGAGTGCTTTCCTGACCCAGACGAGTGGCTGCAGGGAAATGGGAGGTCTCCTGAACTTTGGCAGTGATTTCTCTAGGAGAGTCTCAGCAAAATAAGCTCTCTGGCAAGTTGTTTGAAACCCTGCAGAATTCATCTGGCTGGCTCCGTGGTTTCACCGGCTCCCAATTTCATGCTGAATTAATCCAGAAAGCAAGCCAGCTCCAGAAAGGCTCCTTCAGACCAGGCAGTATTTGGAGGTGGGGAAAGCAGAATCTGCCTTTGGCACCTTTTGCGCTCTGTGCTTGACATTAACTGGCGACTCTTCATCTGGTCATTGAGTCAGCACAGTGGAGCAAATCAGAGAAGGGAAGCTTAGCAGTCAGGGAAATGTGATAGTGGTAAATAAAGCCCTATCAGCTGCAATTATTTTATTTATTTGTGGCTCTGCATCTTCATTTCTGAAATAATTGCCCATAAAATATTGCAGAGGAAGCCAAATCTATTTATAAATCTTATGGCCCAATGTAGATTCCATTGCTAATTCCAAATGCATCATAGAAAACGCGAGTATTTGCTAAAACTCCAGGGAAGATTTAATGTATTTGCAATGTATCTTACAGTTAATGTGTAGTTTTATTTAGCTCATACCAGTTCAATCATACAAAATTATTACCATATGGCACATGAAAAAAATAGCAACCTCCCCTTCTCCCATTATTAGTGTGTCTAACTGTATTAGTATTATAGAGCATAATAAAATTTATTTACGTGATCACTGGTATCTCCAGCTATGGCTTTCTATGTGACTTAGCAGGTAGAGATGGTGTAGAGTCATAAATTTCAAAGGGTTTTGGTTATTTGTCCATAATGAACATGTGCTTTGTGCTTTATGCTTTATAATTTTGTCCTTCCTTTGTTTCTGCTAGCTGGTGGAGTTAAATAGCTGGCTCAGCAACAAAACCAACACACTTTTTTTCCTCCTGAGGCTTTATTCTTGAAGGGTGAGATTCAGCAGAGTCAGTGTCAGGCCTCCTATTGCCTACTGTCATGCCAGGATTTTCACAGAGGTTTTTACAGTTCAGTTTTACATGCAAAAGCCAAATAGACTTGAATAGAAAATGATATCTTACTGTATGGGTTGTGAACAGCGTCCTATAGTATGTGTTTAGGAATGATCTCTCTCATTCCCAGTTTTATAGGCTGCTTTGTAGAAATGTGTGGAAAGGGTATTCATTATAAAATCTTTGAGGTTTATTTGTTTCATTCAAAGAGATGCTACTGTATCCAATGAACTCCCTTTTGACTTAAACAAAGACAAAAGCTGGTTCTGTTCCAGACTTAAGATTTTGCCTGATATTTTTAGCATCTTTTTTTTTTCTCTTTCTATTTTTACAAGTCGCAGTACACGACTGATAAGAGCCACATGGCTATTTCTTTCAGCAGCTGAAGCTTGCAGTTACACTGTGATAAAGGAGAACCCATTGGTGTCAGGGTACTGTCAGGTCAGAAGAGACTTTTGGGGTCACGAAATCCAGTGTCCTTGAATCACAGGTGATTGTCTTGTGACAGCCTGTTCTCAAACTGATCAAACACTGCTGCCCAAGTGTGCAGCTTTTGCCCCTGCTATCCCTCATGCAACCTGGTGCTGTAGAAATAATGCTACTCATTGGTCTCTTGTATTTCTAAATTTAATTATTTATTGCAATTTAACAGTTTAACCAAAGAAGTTTTGTCTCTTGGACTTTGTCTTTATAGAAATTCATCATGCTAGAGAACCATTTGACCAGAGTGTTAATTAGCAGTGTGCACTTTTGCCACCAAAGGCAAATCTTATGTGTCCTTGCAGCCCTCAAAGACCCAACCCATCCCAGGGACAAGTACAGAAGAAAGTGGTAGTCCCTGTGTAGCACAAAGCTAGTGCTCTATAGAAATAAAATAAGCATATTCACCCCTTAGCTTCTGTGAACTTCCTATAGCATATCTTTCGGCTCAAAGACATAGACACAGCAAGCTGGGCTGAAATCTAGCAACCAAGGTCATGGGGAAGATATTATTTTTGTTTTGATTGGCAAAGTGCTGCTTCTTACTGGCTTTTAAATGCCATACTTGTAGGGACAAAGGATTAGCAACTCTTTAAATTTCTCTTTGATTTCCTTTTTGGATTGCTCAACAAATAATGCATCTTTTGATAGTGATATTAAATAGGACAAACAACCCCCATAATACAAAAACTGTTAATCGCTTTCATTTCCTCCAGTTATGTTCCATTTCTGAAGTTGCAGTGTGACTGTTGTACCTGCGAAATGCAGCCTCCAGGCCTGATTATCATATCAATTAGACTAGAGTAATTCTTCCGACTTCAGTAGCATTACTTCCTATTCAAAGGTGTTTAAATGAACTTCAGAATCAGGGCCACAGGAAGATTGGTTTCCTTATTACATTGCATATCATGCTGTTTTGAGGAAATACATTTTGCCAACCTGTTGCATTTCAGCTGGCAGGCATCCAGTATAAACATACTGTTATAAGTCAACATAGCAATTAAATCAAATTGCAATGTTTTTCTGAACAGCAACAGAAGTGAGATATGCATACAGTAGCTGCTATTCTAGAAGCCTGCCCGGATTAACACTTCGGCACGCTGGAATGCGTTGCATAAAACCCTACTGAGCAATCCCCGGGCAAAGTACAAACACAACCACTCTGTTTTGTCAATCAGCTTAAGCAATTTCACTGTATTTGTCACCGAAGAAACCTAGTTCTGTGCAAGGTGTATTGCTGGAGACATTTGGTTGAATAAACGGGTAGGAAAGGTTCAAGGTAGGAATCCTAGTATTCAGCTTATATAGGTCTGTTTTGAAACAAAGAGGAGTGCTGTCTCATTAGAGCATGAAGAAGAAATGTTTTCCTTGCCTCTGGAAGTGACAACGAACAATTAGGTATTCTGTGGACCTCATACATGAGATTTTGGCTTTTAAGCACATGCTCAAGTCCTTGCCTACCAAATCTCTGCTGAAATATTTACCTGAGTGAGGCTGAGAGGCAGATTTAGATTCACTTTACATTGAGAATAAATCTGGAGTAAGCTGGATATAGCATATTACTTTATATTTAATGTACATGGGATCAGAACGCTGTCCTAAATACGGGCAGCAGAGGTTGCTGTGTGGTATTTGGTGCTTTAACATTTGGTTTATTATGCATGAATTGTTTTTCTCTTTTATAACTAACTCTGTTCATCAGAACATACTTCTGCAGTATTTCAAGGCAGATTGTGTTTTAGCACTCCTCAGTGCCTCTGGTCCAAATTTCATTAATGCAAACTGCAAAATTTGCAGCAATGTCGATGGGCGTTGGATCAGGACTCAAGCTGTCCGACAGCCCTGGACAGCAGTGAAATCCAGGCTTCTGCGGGGGGCTGTGCAGTGCGTTTCCCCTTGCCACAGCTCAGCAACTGCCGGCTGAGATATGGATAGTCCCATTTAGCTCAGGAGTAATCTGTCCTCAGACTCTGCAAGGATGTTCATGAATGACCCCAGCGTCCAAGCCTGCAATCCCAGGTAGCTCAAAGGTTGTCCACTCGCGCGAAGACCTAGCAGGACCCATGCTGGTGGTGTCTCACCTCACTGGCAGTCGTGGAGGAGAAAACAGAGCCCTTTTTCTCTGCCTCGACATGTGCTGCGTTGTGCTGTCCGCAGCGGGGTTGCCGCAGCACACCAAGGAGGGGGGGCCGGTGCTGGGACCCAGCACGAGGCTGCGGGCAGTCCACTCCCCGCTGCTGGAGCGGGCGAGCCTTCCTCCAACGGACCTGGGCCATTCTCCTGGGCGCGATCACGTCGGGGGGACTCGGCCTGACCCCGCGCCCCACGGGAGGGCAGCAGCACGCAGAGGCCGTCGCCTGCTCCCGCTAACGAATCCTGCCCAAACCCCCAGCAGCACATGGGAGGTGTCCCAGGGCTCCTGGCAGGAGAAGACTTCATTACGGTCGCACAGACGTCAGCCCCGTGACCTTTGCAACTGGGCTTTTCTTCTTTTTTGCAAGAATAATTCTAGCCTTGCATTTTTTCTTCGCCTCACTTGTTGGGGTTTGGCGGGCAGAGCGGCACTGATAACCCGATGCTCCGTATCGACGCTTGCTCCTGCCTAACGCAGGCACGAGGTGCCGCAGGTACTGCTGGTACCTGCTCCCCTGTGCCTGCTTAGAGGGGACCTGAGTGGGCAGTCGTATTTTACCATCATGGCATGTATTTGGTTTTATGAAGCTATTGATTAGCCTTCTTCTATCATAAGTGTTCGCAGAATCTAGCTAA
Source organism: Dromaius novaehollandiae (assembly GCF_036370855.1). Lineage (NCBI taxonomy): Eukaryota > Metazoa > Chordata > Aves > Casuariiformes > Dromaiidae > Dromaius > Dromaius novaehollandiae. The sequence continues at coordinate 7,485,299 of NC_088111.1, read as the reverse complement.
TTAGCCTGCGGGATCAAAGACATGCTGGTGTTTGTTTCTCATTTAACAGCCTGATACGGCAGCAGCTTATTTTCTTTTTTTTACCTGTTACCATAGGATATCAGAGAAGAAGCATCTTCAGCATCTAATTTTAAGTACGCCATTTCTTCATTTTAAGAAATGCAGTTCCCTGGATTTGCCTTTTAATCACAGGCCCACATTTAGTTCCCAGCTTTCTTATTTAACACATCTTGCACTACATCAGCAGTGCAGATAAGCAGTGACTGTTGTCGAGGGAAGAGCTGGCACGAAAGGCATAACCTGTAATTTACTCCTCGGTAGCGGGGCTTGGCGCTCTGGGGACTCATTGGCGTAGCGGTGAAGTCAGATGCCCTTAGTAAATCTAAGCAAAAAAATGTGGCCACAATGTTTTCAGTGGGATATGCAGATACTGCTACCCTGAAATATTTCCTGGGGATTTGTCTCCATTTCGCTACAATTTATAATCCTTAAAGTAGGCTCGAGAGACTGAAAGTCAGGGAGGTGAAATGATTTGTGCCAGAGCCGCGGCGCTGCGCTCTGCTTAGCCCCTCGGCCCCTCTCCGGGCTGGGATCGCTCCTGGGATCCCCAGCGCTTCCAAGGAGGCAGGTGGGGAGGTTTCTGAGAGCATCTTTGAAGAAGAAGTTCCAACTTCAGGAGCAATCTGCAACTGCAACAGCAGTGCCTGGCGGGTCGAGACGGGGAGGTTTGGGCGAAGCCAGGACGCCTAGGAGAGGGTGCACAGTGCACATCCAGATTACGCTGCTGGCCTGGTGCTGCTGGTGACTCACTGCTGTAAACAGACAGACAGAAAAAACACGTCAATAAAACAGCTGGAGGACACGCTGGACATTTCTGGCTTTTCCTGTCGTTTTAAGTGTCTGCTTCGATAGCATTATTTTGGGAGGTTTTTTTAAACTTATGATTTTCCACCCTGCCATAATGTTCTGTGTGTGGGTAAATAGGAGTGAGAAAGCCTGAAAGACTCATTTGCATGGGAAGAAGCAGCAGAAAGCCAAAGTAAGTTGGGCCTGTGAATGTGTGGGAGCTGGAGAGGTAGCGGGACAGCAGAACTGTTGTAAATAGGAGCAGTTAGAAGTGTAGGCTTAGGTGGAACGGATAATAAAATACCTCACAAGGGCACTTGAGGCAGATACTGGTCTCAGCAGAAGCAGCGTAGTCAAAATGATCCTGTTAGCGCTTTAAGCCCCTTTTGTAAGGGTTGCTAATCAGTGATCCAAATTCTTACTGCAGGGGTAGTCACCCCGCCAAGGACGAGCAGCAGCATCATTGTACATGGAAATTTGTACTAGTTAGCAGAGATATCGCACACGGACCTCAGATATGCACAGTCTGTATATCGATTGTAAGATGCTTTGATATGCTGGCATAAAATATCAAAAGGAATGAAGATGTTAAATTAATCTATAGATTCAAGGGAAAATCTAGCAATAATTAGTACCTTTTATTTCATTTTCAGTACAGCTTGCTTGTATTTTGTTTGATTCTGTCGTGATATACTAGAAGGGAGTTTCGACCTGGCTTGTTTTTATTTCCCTGTGTTTTTTGCCTCTTGGAATCTCTGTGACATGATAATCTTCCCCAAATTTTCAAACAAGTCCCTTTTGCATCTGATTCTTTAGGGTTTTATTAGGCAGAAAATCTGGTTCCTGGGGTGTAAGACACGGAGGCAAAGCAGGCAGGGTGTCGAAGGAGGGAAGAGCCTGCTTTCCTCATTGCCTGCCTAATTATCCTATTCCCAGAGCCAGCTTGAAGCTATGGCTCATAACCGATTCTCCACCGAGGCCTTTTTTGGATGCCGTGGCAGCGTGTGATGTCCCCCGCGGAGCACTGCCGGCGGTGCTCCCCCGGGCTCTGCACGCTGGCGTCGGGCTCCAGAGACGCCCTTGCCCTGGCCAGGGGGTGTTCGGTGGGGCCACCCTGCCCCCCCAAAATAATTTTCCAGCCTCCCGATGCCAAGTACAAGAGGTAAGTAGGAACCTGGCCCCAAACATGCCCTTTTTTCTCTGCCTGACCTAATTGTCATTGCTCGCGGGTAGCCGAGGCCGTTTCCGCTCCTTTCGTGCCTTGGCTTCGGAGGGCCGGGTTTGTGCGTCGCAGATTGTAGCAGGATGCCTTGAAGTCATCTTGCCTCGCGCTGCATATTTTAATACAGAAGCTGCTCTTTATGTGCTTCGGTAGCGCTCGCCGCACTAATGCTTTGCCTGAAGCACCTGCAGAGCCTCTGCTCCGCCGATCCGGCGTGGCTCCGAGTGCCGCCAGGGCTCCTGCTCCGACAGCGCTCGGAGAGGCCGTGCGGAAGAGCGGGGCTTTGCAGCATATCCAGGCCACCTATTCGAAGCCAGGCTCTTTTGGCAGCCGTGAAATTGTCTGACAACTTGTGAGCAGGCACGGTGCCATCCGAGCAGATGGGCATGAACGTCCTGGCAGCCAGGAGACCGTGGCTGTTCATCTGGCAGGGGCGAGCGAGAGCAGCGCTCCGCGGTGCAAGTGTCCAAGCGATTGTCCATCTCGGAGTTATCACGGGAAGAGCGGGCCCGGCAGTCGGCTGCCCGGTTTGGGCATGGGGTATGTGATGGTAGAGGTGGTATCACCGTACGTTGTATTTCAGCAGCAACACTACTGTGGGAACATTTCCCAAAGACTGATAACAAGGTATGTTCGAGCAGTTTTGATTTAAGCAGACTAAAGGAAAGAGAGGTTTGACTGTTTTCTTAATTCTTCAAGTCTTTGTACAGGGAAAAGATTTTATTATTCATGGCCATAAAGTGTCCCTCAATTCACATCTCCAAGTGGGGCTTTAGGCTGAATTGAGTGAGGGGGGAGAGAGATTGAGGGTCTCCACGAGGCAGGGTGCTGAGCATGCGAGGACGCGGCGGTGGCCGAGCCAGGGAGGGCTGTGCAGAGCAACTGCTGAGCTGTGCTGGCAGCAGCGTGGGAACCCCCTGGGTCTTTGTTTGCTGCTGTCTTTTCTGCACCCTTGGGAATATGTTTCCCGTTTTTTCTTCTTTTTTCTTTTTTTCCTGACTATTATTTATCAGGAAACTTCGGTCCCTCTTTCCTGGTAGGAGGAAGCAGCTGAGGGAACCTTCCTTCGGCATTTGCGTTCCCCCACTTTGTACTGCTCCGTCACTGAGGAGAAGGTCGTTTCTGAGATGGGTTTAATCAGAGCTTCCCATTTTGATGCACGGTCTGTGGGTGACAGCCAGCACCCAGCACCATCCTGTACCCTCCAGAGAGTCCCTTGAGGACAACAGCAATTTCTTTAACTGCCTCTGCCAGGTAGTTTCCTGTGAGAGTTAGGTGCTTGCCACAAGGTTTGTGAATAGTGAGATAAAAGGATTAAAACATCCTCTTTGGGGCTTCACAGAGAATTGTCACAAGGACTGTCTTTAAAACATAACTTCAGGAAAGGCCTTAATGCTTGTATCCACGAGGGGCAGCTTCTCTCACACAGGCACGCATGTCAGGATGATTGACAGATCATTAATTAATTATTATCAATTAATCCGCTAATTTGAAGGGAGCGAGGGAGGAACTCCTTGCCAGCCTGGATTCTGCCATTGCTTTGAATGTGCGAGTCTGCTGTTCTGTTGCGCTCCCAAACCCATGTGTCTTTTGGGCTGAAGAAGCTCAGAAAGAAGTCAGGACTAATGAACAAACTTTTATAGCCCCCCCCCCCTCAACCACCTTCATTTCCTGACAGCCCCAGTTCAACCAGATGATTTGCAGGAGCACACCTCTTTGTATCTATAACTCTGAGTTTAGAGGAAGAGAAATGTCAAAAAAATCTGGTGTTGCCTTTCAACCTCACTTTGTTGCTGATATATAGGATATAGCTCTGTGTGAACGATACAGGGTCTGTCTGTAACACAAAGCTGGCGCTGCTTATGGATGGCCACATACCTCCTTTAAGGTCCTACAGAAGGTTTTGGCCCAAAGTTAGGGTGAAAAAACATTCTTTTCCCTCCAATTTTTCCTTATGGTTTGATTGCCTCCTCTCAGCTCTCTGTAGCCCAAACTGTGTTAAACTGCTGAATCCAGTTACACCCAGGCCTGCAGTGGAAGGGACAAATTCTTCTTCTGCTGACCTCGGTTGGACTTAGGCTGCTGTTCTTGAAGACCTTATTCTGCTCTAATTGTTTTGAGCCAGCCCGTATCTTCTCCCACTTCTGCCTGATGGCCTCTAACAATCTCATCCGTCAGGCAGCAGCATGATTATAGCTTTATTTAACTTACTTTGTCTGCATTTTCCTTCCAAGGAGCAACAATACAGCAATTCTGTAAACTGTATGTGTCCTCAGAAAAGAAATTGTCTTGTTTGTCCACCAATGATGGAGCCTTCGTAAATTCTTGGGATGATGCCAGTCTTGATAAGATAGCGGTGGTGCTGATAAGCCAATGGTCATAATCACCGATCGGTGTCTAGCTGATGTTTTTGCAAGGCTTTGTGCCCAACCCTGTTGACCCTGCACTTTTCCTATTGAGTACTGCATTGTTTGTCAGGGGAAAGACCTTCTCAGGGATAAAAGTGGTACCTATATTGCATAAGAAATGCCTAAGATCAAAAATGTTTGGCGTGTTTTGTTCCTTTTATTGAGTGTGGTATATCATGAAGCATCCCTCGCATGCAATTTCAGACACAGCAATATTAATCCTGCCAATTTACGTTTTCTGTTGGAAACTGCCTCACCTTGCTGACATCCGAATTATGTTTTTAACAATAATTTCCTTTGTAAAAAAATAAGGAAGCCAAAACGAGCACCAGTACTGCAGGTTCACTTTTTGGCTTTAATAACACAGTCCTTTACATGGATGAGGGCTATGAATCAGCTTTGTGTAGACGGTGGTTTTGGATTGTTTACTTGCTTGTTTGTGAAGGATTTTTGTTTTGCTTTTGTCCTTTCACACATGAATCTATTAGTCCTGATACAAAAGCACATTTTGGAAAAGCTCCCTGGTCCCTCTTATCTAACTGGACTGTTATTAGATTGTTGGATTCTCTCTTCTCTATCTTCCGCTATAAATTCACTCACTAAAAGGGTGAAATTGCCATGTATTGAATTGCGTAATATTGCACCGATTCTTTATTGCAATATCTTTTAGATTTTAACAGCTACAGGCCTTCAAACTATTTTGGTGTTACCAAAGACGTTTAATATCTGTGAACTTACGGCAGGTATTTCCTGGCACTCAGCAATGACTCCAAAGCCCCAAAGAATTATACTCGACAGCCTGGAATTTCAAAGCCTGACATCACTGCGAGCAAGGAATTCAAATCCATCAACAGAAGCAGGGTTTTAATTGCTTTTGAATGATTCTATAGAAATCTAAAATTGCTTTGTGGGATGAAAAAAATCCCCACTTTTATCTGTGAAGAGGTTTTAATTCTGGTGAATAAAATAAGTGGCTGCTGTAATAATACATGATTTTTTCCCTCTGACTGTGTAGCTGTTCCTTCAGCCCTTGCCTGCTGGGATTTTATCCTTGAGCAGTGAGACATCGGAGTTCATCAGATATTATACGTGGCAATTGCCAAACCAGGAGAGGCTCTTTGGTGACTGGAAGATTTGTGCTTCTATTACCTTAGCTGTTAAAAAATGAGACCACCTGTACTCTTTTTCAATGTGACCTTCTCTAGCTGGTCATATGCTGTATTTTCTCTGTGATCTGATGTGATTTTAAGGGTAATCAAAAGGCCAACAGTGCTTTAAAACCCAATAATACCTAGTCTCTGGCTTTGCAGTTTTTGGTTTTTTTTTTTTGTTTTTTGTTTTTTTTTATGAAAAGAACCAAAACCTTTGCAGACATTTCTACATCTGGCTTAGCTTCTGGTTAAATGCATCCTCAGAGAGTGATGGAAAATATTATTTCTTCTGTTTAGAAGAGAAGTAAACGAGTCAATTTTTCCAAAATTGTTTTCAAGGAAAGGCATATCAGAAACTGTTTGTATTTTCCTGTTTAATAGATCTGATGAATATTCAAAAATTGTCTGCATCACAAACGAGAGTGAAGGCAACAACAACAACAGAGGGTGACTATTTCCCTTGCTTTGCCAGAGGCGTGAAAGGATGCAGCAGCAAATGCCTTTGCAGGCTGCCTGCAGCCAGGGACAGTGTCTTGCTGAGCCAGCCCCGGAGACGGTGCAAACCGTGACGGTCCCTTCCCACTCCCACCCCCGTACGCTTGCAGGGCCCATGGCTTCGGCTGGCTCCTTCTCCGCGGGCTCCGGCTGACGTGGGGTGGCTGGGGCTGGAGCAGGCGGCGGGGGAGCTAGAGCTGCAGGCACTGCCAGTGCCGTTTGCCCTCTCGTTCACCAAAAAAATCCCTTTCGGGAACTCCGCATGGGCCTGTGTCCAGGCTCAAGCAGCAAAAAGGCTCGGTATCCCCTGTCTCCACCCAAATCTATGTCACCGAAACCTTTCCGAGGGGTCTCGAGGGCCATAGCAAGCATCTCCAAGCGGAGCGATGACAGAATCCAATACTAGTTTTAGCTGGTTGGTAGTAGTGTTTCCTTGACCAGGTATTAAAGTGGTTACTGAACTTGCCTGGGGGAGAAAGGAAAACAGATAAAATAGTACTTGTTGTTGTAGTTAGCAATAAACTTAAGAAATGGCGATTGACAGCTGCACCCAAAATTCTGCACTGACTTTTTTCATTGCCGTCTGAAGCACAGTAGTACTAATGTATTTTCAAGTACAGAGAACCTTTCTAATGAGGGCTTTAAAATATTTTTAATTATTTCCAGAAATAAACCCAACCATTACTGTATTTTTGAAGGACAATTATTTTGTCCTTTCTTGCATAACTACACATTTTAAAATACATTTTAAAATAATCATTTTTAAATTGATTTTCCTCAAATTGACCATAACAAACCAGACAAATCTCTTCAGGATTAATTTTCCACCTAGCTGAAGAAATTAGCTCTGGCTTTCTCCCTCCCACCCAGGAGCCGTGTTAGAATGGTTACCTGGATACCCTGCTTGTAAAGGATGTATGTGCTGGAGCAATTTAAATAGCCTGATTTGTCATCTAACTGCCGACATCATTAGCAAAGCATTATTTGCCTGGAACGCTGTAGGCTGAGCATGGATAACACCTCTGTGTCGAGGAGAGATTTAATTTAACCACTGTGTGACCAAATATTGCTGTCTTGAGTGAGGAGCTACAGCAAGTCCGGTGTGAGGAATACGACCTGTGTCTGGGTGGTATTTCCCCACTGTGTGTAGTTATTCCACACATAAAAGACTTCCCTATTCCTCATCAGGAAGAAAACAGGATCTTTCTGATATGATGGCTTAGAATCCAGTGGTTTGTTCATTTTGGGGCAAGGAGAGAATTCTTATGATGGGGAAGAGGGAAGGGAAGGAAGAGAACAAGGGAGCAACCAGAATAGCTGGATGGTGATAATTTTTGGAAGTGCCAGGTTGAACGCGCTGGTCTAGCACTGGGCAGAAATTTGAACCTGCCTTTTGCTTTTTTCCTTGTTACTTTTCCCCTTGTCACAGCCCCTGTTTCAATTTATTCGTCTTCTTATCCTCTTTAATTTTTAAGGTGGCAATTACATCAGGTCAGGAGGACTCTCAAAAGCAGGTTTTTAAAGACAAGCTGATAAAATCCCAGTGATGACTTGAAAATAATTGTACTGCATATGATATTGTGTAAAGCAGAAAACAGTGACTTCATCTGATAAATACAATATGTCAGAAGGCAGAAATAGTCGATTTTCTGGAATCTAACTACTGAGCGGGGTCAAAATTGTAGTCTGCACATAGCAATAAGGAATGTGGAAAAAGCAAATCAGAGCTTTAAAAAGAGGCTTTTCCTAGCTCTCAGATCACTTTTTAGGTCTGGACTGAACATAACACATCATTTTAAGGCTTTATCCAAAACCAGGTTGTTCTGTATTGATTCCAGTATGATCTGGAAAACTCAGCTAGGGTCTGGGGATTTGTCAGGTAGGTTGTGCATGCTCCCATCTAAGTGAATTCTGCACCTACAGCTGAATTACGAGAGCACCGCAATTACATAGCTGCCACTTGCATATTCCTGAACATCCTTCTTGACAAATCAACTCCCAAATCATGTTCAGAAATCATAGTCTTAAATGAAGCATGGTTGCAAAACATTCTGCTGATCTATGGTATAAATCTTCTTCCTTTAGTCATAATTGATGTTACAAAATATTTTATGGCTTCTGTCATTAGTATTCCCAATTGGCCAGATCTACAATTTATTTCATGCTGTAAAAATGCTAAGAATTTTCTGCTGATTAGCAGCACCAATAGGGCATATTTCTAGATTTATCAACATGGGATATTTTTGAATGGGTAAGGAATCTTTTGTCTTTGAATTAAAATGTGTCTAGACAGTGGGGTTTTTTTGTTGTTACAAATCTAGCAAAATGAAGGTACTTTCTAGGTAGTAATTAAATTCTTTCAGTGACATACAGTCTGTTATGCACAAGGTTCTAGTGTAATGAATATATTTATTTCCAGGAAATCTACAGTATTTTCCTTGCCATTTGTAGAACTCAGCATATAAATAATGCAGACCATGCTGTGCTGCTTTTCAGTTCTTCCTAGGAAATTATGCCATTAAAAATGCCAGAGTTCTTTCAGGCACACGCAGACACAGCAGGTAAAAAGAATATTCATGTGATGAACAGTGACAGAAGCAGCATCAGCTAACAACACTGCAACGCGCAGCTCAGACAATGAAATTGTTTGCAGTAATTATAGCATGGAATGAGACTGTTGTTTAACTTAACATCATGGTAGTCAAACTGTGATCCATCAAAGTGGGCTCTGAATTTGCAACCTAGGATTAGGACCTGGAGGTGTAAAATAGAGTGGAGGGAAATGAAGACCTCTGCGCCCTCCCACCGCCATTCCAGACACATACAATGGATAACCGTAATGAAAATGCAGCTTCACTTGAGCAGTTTTGCTTGACGAAAAGGTCACAATTAATTCCTGGCAGGCTTGTTTTTGTTTGAGAGCGCAGGTTGCTCTCAAACTGTTTGAAGTCTGCAATTCAGATACTTAAAATATCTTCTTCATGAAAATGGTGATTCCACTTGAAAAGTTCAGACATCAGAGATCAGCCAGTGTATAAAAGCACAGTTGCATCCCTCCTCTCAGTAAGGTAGGAGTATTTTGTATGTTTAAGAAGGAAAATTTAGCATCTACCATTCTTAGGCATTCCTCACGCATAAGCAGAGCTTTAGTACGTGTTGCAAATGGAAATCAAGTACATGATGTGCCTGGAAGGAGTTTATCTAACTATTTATGGGCCGATCACATTTTGAGCTAGAACCGACTTGGTTATTTTTAGTTAAATAACGTTACAGTAGTACTTGCATTTGTAAAGAAGTAACAAAATTCTCCTGCTGTGTGGCACTGTCACACAGAGCAGTTCCCAGCTCTTTCTTGCTGAGTCTGTTTTCAAACCTTAAGGTTGTGATGCTCAGGGTCCCTGGAGGAGCATCTGAATCCCAGATATCATGGGGCTGCCTGTCTCATTGAGGATCAATGAGTGCAGCTCAGAGTCAGACTTAAAACTCCGCAAAGCAGTTTTATGTGTCTCTGTGCTTTCCTTATTTCCTCTCTGCTGTGTGCGGAGCATTTGAACTGGTTGGGCAAGGTGGAGCCATCAGTTCTGGTTTGTAAGTGGACCGTGTCTGCTGTCTGGCAGCCTAGGTTAGGCTTCCCCATCCCTCAAACACAGTACACACGTGGAGCGCATGTGTTTGCCCAGTGGTTTTGGAACAGATTGATTTTCAGAGCTGGAGTTAGGTTTAACTCGTACAAAGGGACTTTGCACAGGAGTGCGTTCAGCTAAGCATCAGGCTCTCATATGAAGAGTTTTTGTTGGAACTGTCAGGAAAGTTCAAAAAGCCAAGAAAGCTCACTGTCTTAAAAAAAAAGTCTCAATCTGCTTTCTCATCTTTGTTTTCATTATAAAAATCAACAACTTCAGTCAATTGCTCTTTGATATGCTTTTAGAAAGAGATTCCCAAAACTTTTGAGATGCAGATGTAAAGTATAGCTACAGCATGTCATTAGCAGTAGTGACTGTTCCTTCTTTGTAATAAAAGGGAATGGAGAAGCATTAAAAGTCATGAAATAATAAGGCAGAAGCGCATAATTTAATGTGGTCAAATATTTGGAAATGCACATTGTGCATAAATAATCAGATGCATCAGCAGGGAATCCACAGCCATCCAGCAAGTAAGTTGTTTTGCAATTGCCATCTGACCTGTAGATAAGTGGAAACAGTGTTTTCATTACACTTACAAAACTGCACATTAATCATTAGTAAAAGCAGCACTCCAAGATGTAAGGGAAGTCTTGTTATGTCTATGGGCACTGTGTGCATGTACCTAATGGCAGGATTTGACTGTTAAGGTGATATCAAAAACATGCATGCTTGGCATGTGGACTTGAGCCACAGCGTTTACTAGCCTACTACAAAGGAAATCTAGCTTAGGATGTAGTTTCAAGACTCACTGTATGCTGGGGGAGACAAGGTATATCTGGGAATATGTTCGCAAAGAAACTTGTGCACAGCTTTAGGAAGCTGTGGTTTCCACCCCTGTATGATACCATTTTAGTTGAGGCTGTGCAGGTTTCTCTAGTGCCTTCCAATAGCGCACTGAACAGAGAGTATCTGTCAGGCGTGGTTTATTCTCTTTTCCTCTTACCTTCTCTTCAGGATGTAGAAGATTAAGAACAATTCAGTGTTTAATTTTTATAGGGCTTTACTGAAAGGGTTTTTTTGGTTTCAGTGTTGGTGCTTCTCTGTCTTCTGCTTCATTTGAGAGAAGGCAGACGGGAGCCGTGGTGGTAGGTTCTGGGAGCAGGAGGTGGTGAGGCCCCATGATTCCCGTGGGAGTTCATTTCTCACACTACATGGTAGTTATGTTGGCGATCTACCTAGTTTAAGAGTATGATTGACATGATGGCATGGCACCAGTGTATGTGATGTTAAAAATCAAAGGGTAAAGCTAATATTTTTAAAGCTGTTGTGTCCTATTGGAGATAGCTAGGGAGGGAGCTTGAGGGACCAATAATAAAACACAAGAATATGGATTATGCCTCCTTTTTTTATCCAAGATCTCAATCCTTAAAGTGTAAAAAGCACAGTGGGTTTTGGTCAGAGTTGCAGATTTCATTAAAGATCCTTTTACTCACTACTTTCACAAAATCACAAAATACCTGCCTTGATATTAGTAAGACCTATTGAAGATCTTGTGGACATATTTGAACTAGACACTAAAGACACAGGTTGTCGGCTCTGTCCCCCAGATTTGGGTGTGGACAAGAACGTAGTGTTTGCTGTCATGACTAGCTCATTTGGTTATTCACTTCCATACATGTCATATCCACAATCTGTTGAAGTCAATGTCTCTCTCCCAAGACTTCACTAAACTTTGAATTCGAATACAGGCAGGTTGGGTCCCAGTTTAAGGACTGGCTCTGTAGTTCCTGATCCAATTCACCCTGAACTTGGCTGGAAGCCTTTCGTTAACTACCAGGAAAGTTGGATCAGACCCAGGGAAAAAGTAGTAAGTGCTAGAGAAATGAAACGAGGAAGTTCAATGATTAAATAATGGGATCACTTCATTTTGCCATATAGCTATTCTCACAGTTAATATGAAAAGGTAGGAAAACAGTGAAATACAAGTGTCCCTTGCTTTAGGAAAAACATAATCCTCTCTTTGAAAACAGACTCCCACAGAACTCTTGTGGGTTATGCACACACGTATTTATCATTCTGTACAGCAGATAAGCTTGAGATTGTAGACGTTTTAACAGTTAAAAATTCTAGGAGAGGTAGCCAGACATATGCAGCTAAAGAAAAGCAGCTGCATATCATAAATCAGCTCCATAAAAAAATTTTGGCAACAGTGTCATTTCACTAAATGTTTTACTGCACATCGTTTGCAATTTTTTTTCCTCCTCTCTCCTGTCCTCTGCTCATCTCTTGTGCTGGTTTTTCTCTAAGCTCTGCTTTTACTACCTACCCTTGCGTGCTTTGTTGTAATCTCACCTCGTTTTACCGAACAACCTGCACATAGGTGGACTTTTAAATTTAAATTAGCCGAAACTAATTTCTAAGTCTCATCAAAGGGAGCACACCTGTTTCCCAGTGAACACTACCTAAGCTGAGTCACTTTGGTGAGACGTAGCTCCCCTCCGCACGCCTACATGTACAAACACCCACACGCTCGCACGCACACACGTCCTTTCCTTTCTTAAGCTTTGCTCCAGGTTTGGGTGTATGCGGTTTTGTGATCCATGAAGCGTGAATACTTGTCTCTGCACCTTGAGGATGGGAGTTCACTGAACACATTTGCACTTGATGGGAGATATTTATATAAAATAGCAATTGCCCTGTGAGGTCCTGCTGAAAGCAAGCAAGGCAGCTAAATCCGTTCTTTCTTTGTAGTGGCGCTGAGCAGTTTCCCCAATAGCCTTCTGCTCTTTATTCTTTCACATGAGATATTTTTCAGTGGTTTCAATAGGTCTGTTTCTACCTAAGAGGAGCAGAGTTAGGCCAATACTGATCCCTTTTTAAATCCTGCTTCTACTGTCCTTGCAATTGATACTCCTCAAAATCTTCAACTCTATTTTTCCCCTCGCAACTGCTGCATTTTTAACTAGGATTAAATCAAGAGAGTGATAATATTCTGTGTGGAGAACTGGGAACTGGGTTCTTCACTCACCCCATTGCAGCCTTCGGCAACAGGGCCTGTGTGAAGGCCGGGAGGTTAAAATGCTCCTTCTCGGTGGAAATGCAGAAGAGGGAAGAGATGCTAATATGACTTGATTTTTCCCTGGGAGTAATACAGTGACTCCCTGTGGGCTGCAGAGCATTAACCCACCCTTTATCTAGACAATTCCAAGCTAAAAGGACCCTGATGTGTAATTTCCAATGTAATTTGTGACTCACATGGTGCCCTTAATATAAAATGCAGATTAGGAGTGGGGGTTTCAAGCCTGGAAAATGAGATTCTTCCTAGTTCTGTGAGGCATCGCAATGGCTCTGCAAAAGGGCTGCAAAAAAGGGCTCTAAACTCTGTGCACATGTATTCCTACTCCTGCAAGTGAACAAACAAGGTAGAGAAAAATAGTCAATTCAAAATTTGGCTGGCAATGAAAACATTGGTGTTAATACTGCTAGGGTGGCCAATGGAGTCTTCTTTTTCAAAAAGTTAGGGAGTCCTCTGACTCAGGTTGAGAAATGCTGTTCCCAAGTGCTCAAGAGACTTAGGAGTATGCTAAAGTATTTGTGCTTGTAAATCACCTTGGCAGCTGCAGATGAGAAAGTAACTACTTGAGAAACGCTCAAAATGGAAAGCTGGTGATGTCATCACATTCCCCAACATGTAACACTTTGCAGACCAAAATAGCCAAGATAGGACGCATGTCCATGAAATACCTATGAAATAAACCTCAAAGATTTGTTGATCAGCAGTTCTTTTTTAGAGCGGGACATGGCCCATGTCCATGCATAACCTTTAAAGCTCCATGGATATATCCTCTCCCTAGTGAGATACAGCGTGAGTGCCAGCCCCTCCAAACCTGGGAGGAATAAAGGAAAAAGAAGTGTTATTCTACATTCCTTGTTTAGGCAAAATTCTGCCTGGAAACAAAACACATGGAAGTTTACCCAGGAACCACGGAAACAGCGCAAAGAATAAGTTAGATACCCTTCACAGAGATTGTGTTTGCTGACAGGCTGAAGAACATTAATGAGACAGAAGTAAAAATAAAAGAAAAGGGAGGTAAGGGAGGTGGAAGAGTTTGCTTTATTAGAGCAATGAAACACCACACCATATCAAAGCAATTCCCATTTCTTCTGTAACCACAGAGTAGTCTGAAACAGGCAATTACATCTTCTTTCCAGCTCAGAGAGGCACATCACCCTTTGCCACACATTAAAGAATGTTAATAGTGGCAGTAAAGCAAGTTCAAGGGTGTGTGTGCTTTATTGGGAAATCACACCTCCGAGGAATTAGAAACACTTAGCCTTGGGGAGCGATTATCTTGCAGTAACCGCATGCCTGCTATCCTCGCTGGCATAATTATGGAAGATTCTCTGGATTTGGTGTTGAAACAAGCTTGAAGAGCAAAACTTGCAGTCCTCTAAGGGAATATTCACCTCTGGCTGACACGAGGATGAGGCACCACCACCTCCTACATGAGCTTTGTGTGGGACACCAACAAGGGGCTGAAGCGAAGCGTGATGGACCTAGTCGTCTGCTGGCACTTGGAGGATCTGGTTTCTGCAGGAGGGTCTTGCACAAGACTCTTTGCTTTGCTTGTCTGACCCTCAGCTTCTCATTTTGTATCAAACATGAGAAGAGTATCTGGAGTTTTGAGGTCTGTAGGGGAGAAAGGCTGGATGGTGCAGTGACCTCTGTACAAATGAGAATTTTGTGCTCTTTTATGTATCAGTCCATCCTTATACACAATATAGGCTCTGTCCTGCTAATGATTTTTGACAACAATTGTTTCTCTGCAAAATCTTGGGTACTTAGCTCAGTGTAATGCAGTAACTGGTAGCTCTCCAGTGACAAACTGAAATAAAAAGCCAAAATTATTTGGCTTCTGCATGTTTGGTTGGGAGGTTGGAGAGACTATGCCAAAGTTAGCTTGGTTAGTCCTTTGGGGCCCTCGGGGAAGTGGAAGCCTCCCACACAGTTGCAGATACATAGCTCACCCATGACAGAAAACAGAGAAATTAATTTTCTCTTTCATGGTTGGAGCCTGAGCATCCTTTTGTTTAAGGTAAAATGGTAAAATGATGGCCTTGTTGCGTGGTGAATAGGCAGGTCTGACTGTACTACGTTTTAGCCGTATCATACAGTGTTAGAGAGAGAGTGAGACGAGAAATTCAGATCTTGAACTCTGTACAGAAGGGAGCCTGTACCAAACAGGAGGAAAGTGGAGAACAAACGCTATGTTGTATTTCTATTTTTGTCACTATTCAGTTCACACAGCTTCTTCCTCTTAGGGGTAGAAGAAAATGTTGGGGCTCTGTGGCCCAGACATGCTGCCCACGGTCCTTTGCTCCATTTGCTGCGGGACACAGCTCGGATGGCGGCTCCAGGACACAAGAGCTCATAAAACTTGTCTGAGCTTTGCTGTGTTGGTGTGTGTTTCTCTGCAAGGGGCAGGAGACACATTGCAAGCCAGGGTTTGAACCTTTTTTCTAGTTACAGAAAGGCAAGTAAGAAAAGTAATTACTTTTTGCTTGGAGCAGTTGCAGTGCTTTGCGTGTTGCTGGTGTTTGGGTAGAGGGAGCATCGGGTACACCAAGGACATGCAAACCTGGGCTCTACCACAGCCTGCGGCCAAACCGACTTTTACTTTTGGTGGATTCACGAGATTTCTCCCAACGCAGTCGCTGCTGTGGGTGGATGGAGAGAGGCTGAGTGCCGGGAGCCGGGAGCGCGCCGGGCGAGCAGGAGGCAGCGGCAGGCGCTGTCTGAGCCGTGCGCGATCCTGTGCTCACCACCGGCTCCATCACACGGAGTGCTGAGTGCAGAAGAGCTCCGAGGAAGTATTAAGGATATGCTTGGCTGTCAAGGACACACATAGTTCACTGGCTATATGCATGCCCACAGTTAAGCATGTGCTTAATGAGGCTGGAGTGCTTAGCTTAGGGCACGGCTGAATCCCTAATAGCTCCGTGTTTTGGAGCTCTCGCTGAAAAATGGGGTTAATACTTTCCTGCTTCCTGGGATATTGTGAGGACAAGCTTACTAAGGTTCATTATTCTCACTGTGATAGGAAAAAAATGGGTGAATAAACAGGAAGAAGTTATATATCAAGTTCTCAATGTGTCAGGTTCACAGTGATTATTTTTTCCAACCTATTTTGAACTGGAACCTATTTTGAACCCTGGAGTTTCAACAGCACATACATGAGATACAGCAAAAGGAACAATCAAACAAGCTAAAAGACATTTGAGCTCTGTGATATATTTAATGTTATTGTTCCTTTAAATCCCTAACCTTAATGATCCCAGACATATTAAGTAACATTCTCAGGGCTGAAGAAATACTTCAGACTTCCGATTTTGTACACATTTTTCTCCTGAATTCTCAGAGCTCTACAAATGTTAGATATTCAAGACCTTCTCAGTAGAAAATACTCTGTAGTCCTTTTACTGAAGAAAGGCTGAAGGTACCTGAGCTCACACTGAGCTATATTTGCACAGCCTGTTTTCAGAAACAGTGTTTGCAGCTGTATCATTTTTCATGTTTGCAATTTATGGCTAGCAGACAATGTACAACAGAGCCTCAAAGGGATAAATCAAGGCGAAAGATGACAGATTTCATGGGCTCGGTATAGCAAAAATGCCGTACCTTATGCCCCTTGTCTAAGCACGCAAAGGAATTGACACCAGAAAGGCTGGTACAGTGGCAGAAAAGGATCTGCGTGATAAAGTTCTTAATCTTAATGAAGATACCTTACCTTAAGGAAAGGCACCATTGTAGCATGTCATTAATGATCTCTTCTGCTTATTTAATTGCTGTGAGCCTTTTTTCTCCCTGCTGTGGCAACAGCATTGGCCATATTAATGTTGGTACAGAGAACTGTTTTGTAGTGCTGTCAAGTACCTCTTAATCTTTCCACTCCCATATGTCAAGTCAAGTTTCTATCTCAAAGATGAATCAAACATTATTTCTGGGTTAAGATTTTTTTTTATCTGCGAAGTAAATTAGTGACAGGAGCTTCCCAGAGCTTGCCTTTCTTTTCATACCATGACTCATTTGTTTTCCATACAAACCCTGCTTTTTCTGTATGGAAGAAAAAAATTCCTAGCCAACATGAGCAGCCACTTAGCCACCGTGGCATCAACACTGAGTTGTTCTCCATCCCACATCCCCTTTTCCCACCACCTCGACAAAGGGGGAGGAAAGGGAATTTGCAGTGAGTCTCACAGATTTGCACACCTGCAATTTCAGTATGTGCGTGCCAGCTCTCGTGTAATCAGCTTGCCACTATGCATTATATAGCTCCTGCTGAGCACCATGTGCAGGGTGTAGGCTCCTGTAAATCCAGGTACAAAGACCTCAGCTTCTAATTTTGGAGATCCACGGTCCAATCCCCAGTTCTTTCCAAAAGGAGGAGGTATTCAAGATTGTTCTGTGTGTCAGGTTATATATTAAGTGCACTTATGTACATCTATCTAGAGTTTGGTAGTATTGGAGCTCATCTCTCTTGCTTTGTATGGCTTATCTGGTCTGTAACAGCATTTCATTTTGCTTTGTTTTTAGCCATCTTCTAAATAATAATAACAATAATAATAAAACCTTGTGAATCTAAAATCTGACCTGCCTGACACTGCCAGCTCCCATCACACTGACTTCCATCGTCTTAGCTGATCTGCATGGAAAATGGGAATGGGATGCAGCCAGCTGTCAAGCCCAAAAGTGGCGGGTGGGGAAGACATCCTGACAAATGTGCTTACACTAGTATTTTTTTTCATTTGCTTTTCCCAAGATGACAGACAGCTACTTACTAGGCAGAGCTTGAAGTGATATTCTGAACTGCTGAAGAAAATTCTCCTAGTTGATCAAACTCTTTATGTTTTATACTGATCAAAGATTCTCTTCATGCCTTACGGATCTGAAAGTGAAAAGGAACGAATGAAAAAATAGCTGTTCTTCTGTGCCGGTAGACAATGAAATGATGATTGGTAAGATTATGCCTTGACTTTACTGTCAGCACAGTGTCAGTGAAGGCAGCAGTATAGAGAGGGTACATTCTGAGACATTAGTACAAAATCTAGACCAGTATAGAGAAATCAGAGGTCGCTTCATTGTCATCTTGAAACAGTGACCTTTTTAAGGGGACATACCAAAGTAGATGTTTCAAAGCTTTGGGTTAGAGAGGATTTTAATGAATTCAAAATTGATGAGTTGTGCTTAGTAAAGCAGGGGCTTCCAGTCTGAGGAATCTGCAGTCTGAAGGCCTTAAGACCTAATTCCCCAAGGGCTTAGTGTAGAGGTGCTCTTTTCAGGAATGGGCACTGGTTATTGTGGGAAGCTCAGGTCTAACGATGCCATAACCCCAAACATGTGAACATGCTCAGAGAGCCCAAAACCTGTGTTCCTTCCTTTGCAATGGTCTCAATTTAATTGCAAGGAATGCTGCTGTGATGGTTTTGCCTTGGTTGTGGAGCACAGCCAAAGTGCAGCAGGAGATCCTGCAAGGGAGGAAAAGCCAGACTTGAAATTCATAGAAGAGTAGGGCCAGAACGTGGAGTCAAGGAGGAGAGGGCTATAGCCATGGGCTTGGGAAAGGACATTTTGAAAA
The DNA here is from genome assembly GCF_036370855.1 of Dromaius novaehollandiae. NCBI lineage: Eukaryota > Metazoa > Chordata > Aves > Casuariiformes > Dromaiidae > Dromaius > Dromaius novaehollandiae. The sequence continues at coordinate 7,466,918 of NC_088111.1, read as the reverse complement.
ACATGGTGTAGCAACATCTGTCAACAATGGTTTAGGTCTAACTGATCTCACCCTGGGGCAGGGGAATGGGTTAGGTGACCTCCCAGCATTTTTTTCTTGGCAGCTGGCAATGGAAAAACACCTTAATGTACTGTTTCCCTGTGGGTTTTCTCTTCCCTTTTCCTCCCACTGTCCTACTCTGACAGGTAACAAGGTATTTATAAACATAAATTCTCTTTCTGAAGCTTATTGTCATTCATTGTATCAGAAGTTTGTGATCTATATTAAGCTAACTGGTCCTTGAGCGTGTGCTGTTGTCAAGCTCTCCTCGTCTGCTCAGAAAAAAACACTCCAGGGCTGGCATGCAATAGCATGATCTTGGTATTTATCCTTTTGGCAGTTTGCTAATTATTCCTGTTCCTATTGCATCCCTGTGCGAATTTCTGTCTTTCTGCCACAGTAAATATTCTCTCATTTTTCTAGCTGTAGAACTGCTAGTTAAATGAGAGAAGCTTCAATATCCTGCAGAGGCCCATATTGTCATTTGGATGATAGCAATGAAACGGGCCAAACATCCTTTCTGTACCACATTAAATTGCATGTCTTTGCATTGCTGGATTGGCCACTCATTTTCTGGACCATGTTCTCCTCTTGTAAACAGCTCGTATCGTTCCTAGGAGTGCTCTCTGCAGCAGAAAGCCTTGATAAAGCCAAAGCCATCAGCTGCCAAGATTCCACAAGGAGTCGGAAATAGGTACCAGATATCTCTGCTACTGTAGACATCGCCACATTAGCAATATCATTTATCTTCCTAAGGACTTACTAAGCCACTAAAATGTATTATAAAATTAAGTGGCAATTCTTCCACCTGCTGTAACTGATGCCAAATGCATAGAAAGCCCTCCCTGATGATACGCCGCCGCCTGCAAAATTTAAGTGCCCTCCTAAGGACTGCAGCTGCCTCGGAGACATAGTTTTTTTCTATGGGCTGCCTCCTCCACTTAGAATAATAAGCTTTAGATTATCTCAGGGCACTCTAGGTCCCAGTGCTGCACAATCCAATTTGACATAAGGGTTGGGGGGGGGGGCAGAAAATCTTGCAAGCAGACACTGGACTTTCAGCCTGCTTCTTCCACTAGTACAAAGCAGAAGTTCGTAGAAGAGGGTTGGTAAAATTTCATGCCTGTCTGTGTTGGGAGAAAGGCTCTTCGGACTCGACGCAGCATCTGTGTTATGGCTGCTTGCCAGAGCAAGGGGCTGGTGATCAAGCCCCACCGTGGTGCTTCCAAATACAAGTCCCCGACAGGCCCCAAAGTAACTGAAACAGCAGCGAACTGCTGAGTAGCACCTATTAGTCTTGTATTAACTCCAAGCCAGGTGTTTAAACACCTTAAATACTTCCCAGGGAAGGAGATTGTATCGGGCAACACCGCTTTCCACGGGAGAACAATAACAACCCAATAACAACCGATAGCTGCTAGCTGCGGTAGACCCAGATAATCTCCCATTATCTGTTCCAATGGCTAAATTGCTCCCTTATCAATGTTAGTTGTGTCCCTGCCAACGCAATTACCATGCTTCATTGGCCTGTTAGGTCTGGTACTGATTTTGCTGCTGTTGATTTTACTACCCTTGCACCCCCGGTGATCCCATTCGCAGCTGCGGAGGCGCTTGCTATCGTTACAGACGTTGTGCTAGAGGCCAGAAAGGACCAGGGTCCCCGTGGCAGAAGGGTCCGACGTGAGCAGACGCAATCCCTGCTGCGGGAAAGCTTGCATTTTCATCCTAAACAGCGGTGTGTGACCTGCAGAAAAAGATATCTCTTCATCGTATTCCTCCACGGCGCAGCAGTGGCGGGGTGTGTGCCATCGTAGTCCTTAATCCTCTCTAATCCTTTCAGCTGATTCCCCTGATTACTTGTCCGAGCAGGAGTATGGCCTATTTAAAAAACACTATTTTCAAAACCCCCACTACGAAGCAGTAGCATGTCCTTTGATTAGTTAAAAATACACTAATTTCACACAAAAATGTCTCCGGAAAGTCTCTGGACTGCGGCATGGGAAGACAGCATGTGTCTGTCAGGATAACGCTTGACTTAGATCGGTCTGTTTGCCCTATTTTCTAGCTTTTTGGCTGTTATATAGATAATATGACCCCTCCAGTGCGGAGGAGGTCTGGCATCTAGGCAGGCTTCTTTCGAGTAATAGGTCGCAGCCATGGCCCTAGTGCGTATTAATCCTGGTGACTGTATCAGGTGTACGCCAGGGATCCTCGAAGCTAAATATAGATTACCATGTTAGAGGTTTCATTTCTATAATGGCTTTTTCTGAAATGCCAGCGAGTTTGCAGAGACTGCAGTCTCAGTGCAGTGGCAAGGTTCACAGATGGCAGGAAAAAAAAGCCCAAGAAATTATTAATGTTGTATCTTGGGAACATAGTAATTGGTCAGAAAGTGTTTACACAAACATTTAAGAGAAACTTGAGGCAATGCAATTATTTCCACACACAAATCACTAGGGTGTTTTATCCCAATATTACTGAGCACCAAAACACGTATCAACAATAGTAAGAATGGAGCTGACTCACCATATTTATTCCTGAATGCATTCACTATCAGAGCAGTTTTGTTTTTCCCGTTGGTAAGCATGACTTGCTCTCCTCTCCACGAGACCAGATCACAGTTGCATTCATCTTACGTAAGCGCACATTTGTTCCTCATCTGTTTAAGATAAATCTTTACTTTACTTCCTGTTTTCCTCCAAGTTGTGCCACGGCTGGGAAATTTCCATGGGCTTTGATTTCCACTTAGTTCTTGCTTCTCCTCTGCTAGCGTTACTGGTGCTGATTTGTCTTTTACGCATGCTGTAATTGGTCCGGTGCCACTGTGTAATTTTTAACTGTGTGCAGTATCAACAGCTCTCCATCTGTCTCTCCTCCGGAGCTTCCCAGCCTGCCATTATAAATATCTGCCAAATCCTTCTCCACAGAGAGGATCACTAGATTCCAACTGTTTGCAAAATAAAAGCAGCAGCCAAAAACTCTCTCCCACCGTCTGCAACCTGTGCAGAACCTGTGTGCTGCATGTTGTGCGATTTTATTGCTGGCGCTAAGGAGCTCTGACCATTGTCTTTAATTTATTATCCATCCGAAGCGTACACTTCTGCGGAGGGTTTAACATATTGCTCTGTTTGCTCAAATATCTCATTGCGTCTGTCATTTGATTAGACAGTCTTTCTTCAATAACCATCAGGTAATAAACCTGAAAAAGAACAGATTTTTTTTCATGTTCCTTTAAAATGCAATTCCAATTTAAAACATGCTATTTGGTGGATTGGTCCCAGCATTGTTTCATAAGATACTTTAATTGGGCTGGACCGGACTCAGAGTGCATGCTCTTTTCCCAGACTTTCACTTAGAGATCGAGGGCCATTTACAACGATCTAAAGCCAGAATAAATTCATAGGTCTTGTTGACTTTACGCCAGCATTACTGAGACAAGAATTTGATCTCCCAGTTCTCTATATGCATGCGTCAGAATAGGGTGTGTTTAGGGGAATTAGCACCAAACCAGGCAATGCATTGATTAGACTGTGCACACTAAAAAATAGCAAATTTTCTAACATTGATAAAATAAAATCATGTAGAAATACATTTGGATAAAGTAAAAAAATATAGATTACGATGTAGGTGCCTTTTTAACACTGTTAAACACATTCTCATAGAAGTCAATTGATTCAAAGCTGTGTTAGGCTCATGTGGCTTTTTGAACTCAGTTGTGTGCCTTAGGCCATGATCATCACACCGGTTACCGTTTACCAGTGGTATGGCAGCTTATTGTTGCTGAGGAGTTACCAGCAGATCTCCTCAGGCGCTGCTGTAGACCTCAAATCAATGGTAAATGTTTGTTTGAGTAGAAGTGTTGCTGGCTGAAGTCAGATCCAAGGAACAAGGTCCCAGTTCTCTCTGTGGGATACTGGAGTAAGTCACCAGAAGGGATTTTTCAAGGTTGTTGAGGAAAGGTTTCATACTTGGACCTGCTGCATCTGAGCTGTGGAAACCTCTGCGGGGGAATGTGAAGCAGCTTGGGGATTGGTCAATAGTGTTTTGAGGCTACCTTCAGAATAAGCTGGTATTTTTAAAAGACAGAAGGTGGTAGTCATACCTGTTGGATGTGTGCATGGGCCCATGGGAACTGTGGCTGGAAGGTCTTTTTCTGTAGATAGATAGAGTCAAGCACCCAAAGCACCAAAGAACCACAGGAGTTTGTTTCATGATATATAGTCAGGTTTAGAAAGTACCAATATCTCCATTGTCTAGATTGCACTGTGGATTTGGTGTCAATTTTCGAATGTTGTAGGACAATCAAGTTCTTCATTTTCTAGGAGAGTGCACCACCATTTAATTATATATTATGACAGGCAGAAATATGTACAAACAAGGCTAACCCTGCAGGAGAGCAGTACTTATTCCCAAATGAATAATAGCCTGAGCCATTGCCAGGGGTGGCAGGGAACAAACAGAAAAGTGAAATTAGAGAGACCATACTATCACAGCAGTAACACGCTGACTGCCTCGCATGCCAGATACGCAGCATGGAAGAACCATCGCTGGGTTATGTAGATATGATTATCTCTATGTTAATCTCTTCCTCTGGATGTATAAGCAGGACTCATCTCTTCATTTTTGAGGGGAATACGTACAGCAAGGTTGCAGCTCTCCTAGCACTCTTGCCTGGATTACACACCGTGTTGTGTAACTTGCTGCAGGGTTTTGGCTCTCTTCTATTCCTCCCTGTGGGTGCGTGCCTCCTTCTCTCTTATCGCAGAGAGGAACCACACCATTTTTTTATCCCAGGTTCACTTCTAGCTTGTCTTCTTATAGACCATGGGCAACCATAGCAGCCAAAGTGACTGCTAATTTGATTGCTCTATAGCAGAGCTTCGGCCAAGCTCCCTCCGTGACCATTACTATTATGGCACTGGGTGGTGTTTCAGCCATGGCATCGCTGGGGTGCTGGAGGCCTCTCCGACCTCCAGTTATACCGGATACAAGCAAATATGCCCTACAGAACAGCTTTGCAATGCTTACAATACTTTTAAGACTTCAAAACAGGGTGTAATGCAAGCTTAGGTGGGGCCAGACTTTCGGATGCTCAACTGCATGAGGATGCTCTCCATCCAAAAGCCAGCAGGAGTGGAAATTGCCTAAAGTGAGACAGAGATTTGCTCTTCTGTTACACAGAGAGCACTTGCTATTTTTAGTAGAGTTTAGCGTTCAAGCTTCAGCCTTTCTATTCAGTCAGGATGACATTTTTTATTGGTTCTTAAACTGAAGAAACAACAAATTCTGCATCCTCTCTGGAGCACGGTCTTGTTAATATTCTTTGAAACATGACATGTGTCATGGCCGTCAAACTGCAATGATCCCATTTCTTCTGAAATGAGAAAAACATGTCACTTTTGGCTCTAAGTAATACAAAGGAAGAGTCATATTTTAGATAGTAGCTGCATGACTGCCAAAGATGAAAGAAAAATGTTATTACTTTTGGAAATCTCATAATTACAGTTAATGATAATTTAATGAAATGACATTGTCTTCACTGCTATCACTAATGAAATGTTTGAGAGTGATAAAATAGATCTTGTTAAATAGAGCGAGAGTCTTGAGTGGAATAGCTTTGTGACAGCAGCCTGCATGCACAAGTCTTGAAATCCTATTTTTTGTTACAGTAGTTTAAAAAAGAAGATAAAATGAAGGCTACATGGCAAATAATGCATACATGAGGTATTTAAAGGTCTTCCATTAAGCCAGCAATACTGAACTCCTGAATAACATGCTGATGACTGAGTACTGCTCCTTAGAAATGCTAGCCCTTCATTATCACACTTTTGCTGTTTTTCTTTGCAGACAAACCAGAGAACAAGAAACCCCGCCTGACTTTTTTTATTTCTCAGACTATGAAAGACATAATGCAGAAATAGCAGCATTTCATTTGGACAGGCAAGTAAAATGGATTTGCATTAAAAGAAAAAGTAGAAATATTGTGATAAGCTTCTTGCACTTGGCCAGCCCTGTAACTGAATTACTTTTAAAAAAGGGGAAAATGGAACAAAGATGGGCAAACTCCATGAATAAATGAAATGGAAGATGATGAAAGGGTAGATTAATAATTAGGAAATAAGACTTGCTCTGGGAATGAGAAACCTGGCAATAACTAATTCTCAAAAAGAAAGAGAAATGATATTGAAGAGAAGCTGAGAAATGAATTTCCCCTGTGATCTGCATAAGGAGAGGACCCATCTCATAGGGAATATGTGCATAAGGATGACAGAGACTGGCTCCCCCCAGTTAGTTCCAGGGCATGCAAATATGAGCGAGACATTGAGAATCGTGAGTATTCAGAGAGAAATGAACGGGGGAGAAAGGGAGTTCAGGTTGGACAGCCAAGTTCTGGTGCCATCCCATACAAGGAGCATATTTAAGCCACAAGTTATTAGGAAGGAAGGACACTGATGGTCATCCCATCTTCCTACATTCCCCAAGCAGAGTTAGTGCAGAGTGCATTGGATACCCCAAGACCAGGTGTGGGCTGGAGTCCCCTCAGCCTGCCCAGATTAGGAGTGGGAATCAATAATTAGTGAGGAATTATTAATAGTATGACTAGAAACTGTAAGATTTCATTGGCAGAGTTAGAACAGAAGCTCTCCTCACACCCTGAGGTGCCAAGAAACATCCTTCCTAAAGTTTGAAGTTTTGGTCTCCAGATTATTTGGGATTTGTGTAGTGTTGTTGCCTTCTGGTTTGATGGTTAGGATCAGAGGGCCTCCTAGTGGGTGTCAAAGGGTAGATTTGCCATTAGAAACCATCCTGGTCAGATCCTTAAAGGATCTTCTAAATTATATGGTTGTTGACCTTGGTGTTGATCTATTTTGCTTTACATTTTCTTATTGCCATTTTAAGGAGATGGTGTTATAGGAGGAAACATTAATGGAGTTTCTGCTGGAAGGTATGCTAAATATCCACATGCTAAGCAGAAAAAGCAGTTGCTATCAGAGGTAGCAAATCTTATCAGCAGACAGTGCACAAAAAAATCCCACCTGTGGGGAGGCTTCATAAGGGGACTTTGCTTTATTATTGCATCTAATAGCAATGCTTCACAGGGAGCTTATTATGATCTCCTAAAGAAGAGGAGTTTGGGATAGAGAAAGGCCCTTTACCCAGCCTTTGCCCTGGGGAAAATTTTTAGTCTCAGGGAGGTATTGTTTAGGCTGGTATAAGGGGAGAGGAGCGGAACAAAATAAATCAAAGAAATCTGTCAGGAAAAAAAGTGCCTAGTTTTTAGATCTATTAGCTGTTTTTTTATGAAAGAGAGAGACTGAAACCCCATCACTCAGGTCACTTAAAAATTGTTGAGCAAAATGCATTTTATAACAATCCTGCGTTGGCACAAGGTCAAAACCCTGTCTCTAGGGTCTCTAATTTCTGGAATATTTTGCCGCCTGATGTTTTTCATGGAACATTGTGTCCCCGTGTTCTTCTGAATTTTGCGTCTGTTCCATACGATGTGGATAAGCCAGAGCTGATCGTATTCAAGACATATTTTGTACTATATTATACAAAGGATTATCCAGTTTAAAGTTGATGGGCTTTTTACTCCTTAAAGGCCACAGATAAATGATGATATCTTCAGAGTGTAATGTGCCTTCCTCGTACATATCGCTATCATTATATTTTAATCCTCTACATAAACTCTCTTTTCTTTCTCTTCCAGGATCCTGGATTTCCGTCGTGTCCCCCCTGTTGCAGGCAGACTGGTTAACATGACCAGAGAAATAAGAGATGTAACTCGTGACAAGAAACTGTGGAAAACATTTTTCATCTCACCAGGTAGACTTACAAATGGCACTGTACTCTTTCTATGCCGCTGAACACATATATAAGGAAAGGATGTGTAGATTGTTTAATTGCTCAGATATTTCTAACAGAACTGTCTTCTGTACCTTTGAATAAAAATAAATGTGGAGACATAGTCTACAAAGAAGACTTTATTGTTTTGAATTGAGTGCCTTTCCCCTTGACAAATTATCCACAGAGACGGGCTTTTATGTTCACGAAAGCAAAGAATTCAACAAATGCTTTATGTAAAGCAATTTCTAAAGCAATTTCTTCTGTTGCTCTCAGTTTACCCAAAACCTTATTACTTAGTCCATTAGTTATTTAGACTTTTTTTCTAGTGCTAAGTGATCCATCACTTCTGTTGGTCAGATGCATTCATTTCTGGTTTTTCACTGGAGGACTGAAACCTAATTTTCTGAGTCACATTCCTCAGTGTTTATTATAAGAGGAGTCTGAAAAAAATGAAGCAAATAGATGTGCGGCGTGTCTTGCTTCCAGCTGAAACCCACCCTTTTGCAGAGGCCAGGGTAGAAGTGCCTTGAATTATTCCTGGTCCTCAATCTTGCTTTTAGTGTTGCCCTCAGGAATAATTATTATTCTCTATTTCTATGAATATTCACTTGTTCACAACATCTGGTGGCCCCAACTGAGAGCAGAGCTCCACAGGGTAGGCATTGTACAAACCCAGGGTAAAATCAGCCTCTGCTCACAGGAATATACAGCCGAAATAAGACAGGCAAAGGGTGGAAGAAGGATGGAAGAAGAATCTTCTCAGGTTGCCATCTGGGGTGCTGAAACACAGAAATTAAGGCTCTGAATCAAGGCACTAAAAAACACACTTCAGTACATTCTTAGAGAAAGAATATATAGGGAAATGTTCAATTTAAAGCATGTGGGTATGTTCCAGTGAGTTTAATTCATATTATTTCAGCTGTGTGCAACTGTGTTTAGTTAAACTTGGGCTGTGACTTGTACAGACAGAAAATCAGAGTGGAAATCTCCCGAGATCCATGAGTGGTTCTGTGTGATTGGTCAAAAGCTATTTATCCCAGATCCCTAAAGTCACCATCCAATGACTTAATCACAGTTTCTCACAACTTAAACTGTAATTTATTGCTGTTAGTTAGAAACTAGAGCTCTTTCGTCACAGAGCTTTGTCTCTTAAAATGTTTGTTACAGTTTTGTGATCACCGATAAACTCATTGTTATGGCTGTATTTTTAGCTTAGTATTTATGTTCTTTTAGCTTAATATTTATATTCAGCTCTACAGAACACAGTTTAGCAGATAGTTATTTAGTCCAGTAACTTCACTTGTAAAACACATTACATAATTGCAAGAGGTTTCATCTTACCTCGTGTTATGAGTGCTCCATTTTCACACATACCACTGACAGTGCTCACATAATGTGATGTGCAGGCATTTTGTGTGCTCCAGTTAGACACTTGCCTCTCTCTCTTTCTCTCTCTCCCTCTCTGCCTCTGTCTCTCTACATTTTTTTGGTTGGTTGGTTTGTAGGCAAACAATTATACACAAAAAATGACAAAAAATCTTGTGACTGTTAATGTGCATAAGGTACTTTGATTTGTTTGAAATATAAACCATTTTATTCTCATTTTATCAAGGAAGATATGGATTAGTAGGCTTGCTTGCTTTTTAGTCTTTGCAGGTTACATATCAAGGCTTAAAGGGGAACTTCAGTGGTTCCTGAGAATCACAAAACTACTCAAGTATCGTGCAGCTTACGGCAACAAGAGCAAGGGATTGCAGAGTAAAGGCTGCCACTTAGGATGAAGATCTTTATCTTGTCATTTTGAAATTCCAGGCATCCAAAGGAGGATCCAAGCATAATCCTTTATTCAAATTTATTTAGAGAAGTCGGATAAATTCAATTAAAATATTTGATTAGCCATGAATCAGGCTTTTCTGGAGAATAAAGCACTTAGGCAATTAATTTTTCTTTCAGTTTCACATTTCTGAAATCAATATACTCTGCTTGAATTGTGTTGGTTAGTTGTCAGAGTTCCTTTCTACAAGTCCCTTGTTAATTAGTCAGATTCTCATTAACATATGCCCAACCTCCATCTTGTATTTCATCCTGACCTTAAGAGGCAGGCATTAATTAGTGCTTAATAAAATTAATAAAGATCCTAAATTAAACATTTAGAAACAAATTCACAAATCTGACAGGCAGCTCAAGAAGCAGATTAAGGACAGAAATGGAAAAAGACTTGGAAAAAACGCTACCCTCGGATGTAGTCAGCACAGTGTGCACGGGAGCTCTGGGGCGTGTAGGCGCGGCGTCCCTGCACAGCACCTACGTGCACTGCTCCCCCAGGCAATGCTTGTGCACCAGGCCTGATGCAATATAGGCAAATCTGTGCCTTTCAAAGCAGGGAGCGGAAGCCCGGGCCTTGTGGGACTGTGCCCCGGAGGGCGTTGATGAGCGTTGCCTGGCAGGGGCGGGTGATCACTCCAGTTCCCTTCCCGCGGGGATCCCACCGTTGGCTGCAGGGTGCTGGGATGCGCATCGGTGTGTCGGGGCGATGGTGCTGTGCGGTCCTTGCAGAGGGAACCCCTGTTATGGCATTGCTGGTGATGAACTGTCATCAGCATGTTGAGCAAACATGATTCTGGACCGTGACAGATGCAGCGCACGCTGGTTCATGAGTGGGGAACCTGGGGAAGACTGCCAGAGGCTGACTTGTCTCCTCTAGCAAGGTGAAGGCTGAAGGGCTGCAAGGCAGTTGGTTTAAAGGTAGAGCTGGCTACAGAGGTGAACAACTGTGGTACTTGCACGAGGCAGTCTGTACCCACATGGAGGCACCGAAGCCCCTCTGGGACGCCCTTCTAGGTGGATGTGGCTCTGCATCTCTGTCTCCAGCAGGGCACAGAGACTGGTCATGGTCATGGGGACACACACAGCTGCTGCTGACATATGCACCCTCTCTATGCACCTATATGCATCTCCTAAAATTAAGTGAGCATTAAATGGCATTCATTCTAAACAGCTCTTCTGCTCGGGCTTGGAGACTACCATTTGCAGAGGAAACCCTGGCTAATCCTCAGAGGATAAATGTTGATATGTCCTTCAGTAATGCGGCATTCTTCTCTGGACCGCTGTGGGGACGTGTCCAGAAATACCTCACTGCATTTCCCTGCCTGGGTCATTTCCCAGGGTCTTGTCCCACAAAACATGGAAATAGCCCCCCTTAATGTCAGCAAGTTGCAGACAGGTGTTTTTCCACAGCACACTTCAGAGAACTATTCATTTTTTTCCATTGGAAAGTGTAAATGACTGAGACGAGACAGGACTAGGGTCAGTCAATACATTAGGCTGCATTCAGAGAGAAAGCAGATTGCAGAAAAGTACACTTCCAGGCAGTTTGGACTAAACAGGAGAAATGGAATTAGGTCAGTAATTATTTAAATTAATTTTACATCCTTTGCAGCAGGGCAGACAGCAGTAGCCCTGCTACTCTTACAAATGAATGGTAATTTGCTAGAAAGAGAAAGACATATTAATGATGTCAGCCTTCGTTTTGGAAGTAATTGAGGCAACAGCTTAAAGAAATCAATGTTTCACAGCTAGTAAGCACTATGTTTTTGTTCATATTTTGTTCCAAGGGATTATAGGTTTTTGTTTCTCCAGCAAACAATAGGAAATCTGAGTTAGCTATTATTTTGAGCAGGTAAATGAAAGATCTTTTCATTCATTGCTTTAGTAAATATTCAGGATTCTTTCCAGTGTTCCAATTGCATGGGGTTGCTTAATGTCTGCTATTAACAGTCATGCAAATCGCAATAAAAAAATTGCTCTGCCGAGCAATTTGCATTAAGGTATCTACAATTGTTCCTTTTCTCCCTAAGAAGAATTAGTCCGATATCTGGATGGTGCACATAAAATGTGTGGATAAGATACTCCGTGGTTCTTAATTGTTATAATTAATTTCAGATTTTTCCTCTTATGTTTACCTTAGAAAGGCTGAACCCTGCTCTTGGTTTGAGATTCCCTGTGAAACACTGTATATGTGTCTCTAGCTAGACTTTTTTCCCTAAACATGTTATGTGGAATGTGGGCTATCTACTGAGGTTTCCAAGAGGCTTTCTATTCCATCTTTAAGTCTTAAATGAGAATTGTATTTCTTTATTTTTGTCACTGCTTTCCTTGTACAGTTCTAAGAAATCTTAAGAATTTATAAGTTTCCCCAGATAATAATTCAGGCTACTTCCTCTCAGTTGCTGTATATAAGAATTAGGGTAGATATATCAAGATACCCATTCAGTATCAATTGAGGCAGTTAATTTCTTTAATAATTAAACCTGAGGTCCAGCACCCAAGAGACAGCCTTCCCCCACCAAGAAGTCAGACAGGAGCCAGGGAGAGGACGTACCTCAGGGCTGAACCTGGAGAGAGTTATCGGCTGTCAGAAAAAGCTTTGCTCTTGAAAATAACTTCTCACCAGAAAATACGCTTGCGGGTTTAGCCCTGGTTTGCTGTCCTAATGACAGGATGTGCCCTCCTATCACTCTGAGGATTGGACTCCCAGGGCAGTAAATGGGTGTCCTATGTTAAAATCCACAGCTGGAGGAGCTCAGAAGGAGCAGAGATTAATGGGCAGGACACCCACTAGTTATGCTACTCTCTGCAGCAGCAAATGCTACCACTGCAATAGCCCCCAAGCTTTCCTGAAGATTTATTTGGATGCAAATGTGTGATTACTGTCAAATGATTAGTCCCAGTTGCTGTCGTTGACAACACAGAGTAGGATTTCATTGTTCCCAAAGTTAAATTCAGAAGCAAACTATTAAACACAGTATTTATCTTCCTGCTGTGCAAAATGCTATGTTTAATATAACTCTTTTTTTCAAAAGGTCAGATTTACATACTGTGCAGCAGAGGCTGTGACAGCACAGGAGTGGCATCACTGTGCCTTTTGCTCTTTACAAAGCTGTTACAGCTCCAGACAACCAACCATCAACTTCCTGCAGCCAGGTGGAAGTCAGTTCCCATAAACCCTCAAAGATAAATTGTCTTGGGCCACGAAGATAAATCTCAGTGGGTTACCTACCTCCACGAATGAGCAGCTGATGCTGACACAGCCAAATTAAAGCATGAGCCCCACTGCAGTTTCCAGTAAGTGGAAACAAGCCCTCACTGCAGAGCAGGGAAGGATCCTGCCTTTCCATCAAGGAAGCAGGCACAGGGGAAATAAGGATATCTTTATATCTCCTAACTCTTCTTTGCTAGCCTGCAGCAAGGAGCATCATCTGTGTGTGATTTCTTGTAAATCATCCCCTGTGGCAGCCTAGAGCCCCTTAAAATACTTTGTCTGAAATCATTTCTTTTAAAGGTACAAGTCACAGATGTTTCTCCTCAGTTTTTATTGGCTGAGCCTATTCCAGCCTTCCTAATGACCCAATACAATATTCCTGTTCCCAAACCATCTGCAGTTTGCAGCACTGCCCACAGGTCTTTGGACAACCTCTCACTTTCATCCTAAATTATGAAAGACATTCACATGGAGGCATGAAATTCCCCTCGTTTTGCTAGGATGATCAAAGACTAAGTTAAAGCATCCACATTAGCCCTGTGAAAGCTATGCCAAGTCCATTGCTGCGATAGTACTTTCGAAAAGAAAATTCATGAGAGATTGTAGACTGCAGGGCCATGATCTCATGGCTTATATAAGTTGGGTTTATCTAGACTTTGACTGTACACTTAATTTTAGACTAATGAAATAAATGAGTCTGAAGGAGGCCACTGAGATGGTTACAAGGCTGGAGCATATGGCATACAGGAGAAGCAGAGGGATTTGGATTTATTTGAGTGAAGAAGAGAAGATCCTGGTGTGACTCTGAAGTTAGCCCTGGCCTGAAGCAGTGGGTTGGACTAGAGACCTCCAGAGGTCCTTTCCAACTCAAGTTTTCCTATGATTCTATGATTTTCCTTTTCCTACACAATTTGTAAGTTTTTTAAAGACCCACATTCAGAGAGATACGAGTTACAATAATGCTTAAAAGAAAAATTGAGTGGGATTTCTGTTTACAAGCTAATAGTCATATCATGTGATGAGTAGTGTCAAGACTGAGGCTGAGGTGACTATAGGAAACAATCAGGCCAAGTGGCTAATTGGCCATTCCTTAGCCAGTGGGAGGTCTCAAGCTACTATTCCTTTAATTAAAGTGTTAAGGGACTAACTATATATGTCAGGAAAATCTTTTAAAATGCTTTTAAGAGAGGGTAGTCTGCATGATAAAACATTTTTAATAACTGAAATAAAAATGGAAGTACAGACATGCTGAGTGCTCCCTTTCTTCCTTTTGTAATATCTGTTCTTCATTTTCTCTTCCCCAAAGTACTTTCAGTAAATGCCAACAAGGTTTTTGACCACAGGGTAAGTATTTCTGGACCGAATCAGAATGTAGATAGCCAGTACGAACCAACACTGAGAACGTAAATATACAGCTCAGATGGGAACTGTTCTTCACACAGACAGACTCGTGGCCCTTACTAGCCAATCGCAGTAGAGGGGTTTCCGTAATATGTGTCTAGCATGAAGTGATCGCAGTTTAATGGACGAATCTGATGACCATCAATAGAGGCTTGGAAATGAATAACTCCTACAAGCCATCAAGTAATAACACAGCAGTCTTACAGTCTATTTGATACAATTCCATGGTAAACAGGCTGTACCTAGTTAATAGAGCTCATTAATATCATCATAACCATCACAAGACCTTATTGTTCCTCCATCTTCTCCGGCTCCTCCTTCACCAATCGTAGCATGTTGGCCTTTTTCTCCATTCCTTCTGTTTTCACCATAGCAGAGGGGCTGGTCCTTCTCCCTGTCTTCTTTACTCATTGTCTAGCTTGCTCTGCACACACACGCCGTACCATCTCCGGTGCGGTGCTTTGCCAGCCGTAGGTTGGATTGTGCCGTGAGGGGCAACATCACAGAGATACGGAGAGTGGCTTGCTGGAGGGCATCGTTGAGATGAAAAATAACTAGCTCACCTTTCAGAGCAGTGTGGTCTTTGGCAGCAGGCAGGCAAGAGGATGTATGTTAAAATCACCTCCATTTATTTACCAGCCCTCTGGGCTCATTTATATTGATTCTGCCCAAAGAGAGAGAGTCGCTCTGAAGCGATAGTCTCATGTAGAGGCCTTGTGGGGAATTAGGAAGTACCGTAACTTCTCAGCATTGTGTATTACCATAAGAAAAAGACATAGTTTTCCTCTAATGCCATTTTATATCTGTAAATCAGCTGTGGAAAGTGTAGTACACCAGCAACAAGATGAACATCATGCTCCTATTCTTGTTCATAATCCACTGTTGGTGGGTTTGGGGGGATGAACTAGTCTTTTCTGCCTTGAATAAATTCACTTAGGAAAGGAGTTGTTGCTTGTAAAGAACTAGGATATTCCTATTGTTTCAGAAATATATGATGGCAGGTTTGGAGAGAATTTAAAGTAATATGCACTTTAAAATATGATTATGCAGCTGCTGCAGGGTTGTTCTTCTGTGGTTGTTGGAATAATGTGATGCATGGAGGAGGAAATTTGTGTTTAGGATGTATACTGAAAGAGTTAGATCTGTGATATTTCCACCTTCCACAAGCACGCCTACATTTGTTTGCATGATAAATAACTCTCCTTAGTAAAACTGCCAATTCTTCTCATAGGAGAAAGTAAATGAGTAAAATATTGCTGTCTGTTCTTAGTGGAAATGAGCCAAGATTTTGAAAGGTGACTTAATTCTGGTCACGCTCTATTGTTCAGCTGTGTGATTTGGGGCTCCAGCCATCCGAGTTCGAATGGAGTAATAAATATATTTCAAAGGATGTATCAGTGTGGGAAGCTGAAAGGGGAAAGGAAAAGCTAAAAAGCACCATTTTTATTTTGGGGTTCTGGAATATAAATAAATTGGAAATAGTCACAGAGGGTTTAGCATAGAGTATGGTACCAGCCAGTGAAATAAATTGGTCTTTTTAGTGGCTTCAGTGAAAGAAAATTGTGTGTGGTAGCAGTGGGTTTTGGGTCAGAGTTTTATTTCTGCTCATGTTCCTTTGGTGTTTTTTATGAATTCTTGAACAGTAATTTAAGAGAAGGTATTAAAACTCTTTTCCTTTATTTGTCAGCTAACAACATCTGCTTCTACGGTGAATGTTCATACTACTGCTCAACTGAGCATGCCCTGTGTGGGAAACCAGATCAGATTGAAGGGTCTCTAGCTGCTTTCCTACCTGATTTGTCTTTAGCTAAAAGGAAAACCTGGAGAAATCCTTGGAGACGGTCCTATCACAAGCGCAAGAAAGCAGAGTGAGTAGTGGTGAGCAAAGGGTTCGCGAGCTGCAATGCAAGATAGGAGAATAAATGGGGCTTCAGTCACTGCCCATCCCTCTTCTAAAGCACTGAGCTTATGAGAGCGTTTGCATGTCACCAGTGTTCCAGCTCCTAGGAAGAGACAGATGCTTAGAATTGCAGGGAACTCCAGATTATGGTCCTGAACCCGAAATGACCTTTAGTGTCATAATGTCCTTGTGGGTAGATGCCTGCAACAGCTTTTGATAGGATGCAATGGGACCTTCCTATCAGAGAGAGAGATTCAGTGTTATCGGCAGCCCTAAACAAGTCTCAAGTGCTTACACTGTATGACTGATAGAACAGCTGGTCTCCTAAATCTTGAACCTATTAGCAGGATAGTTTTCAGCCCCGTGATTTTCTTCCTTTCTCATCAGCCACAATCTTTTATCGGAGTTCTTTGTATTACTAGAAGTGGCCTAAAGAGTTTGCTGCCTCCACCTGACCCTGCCCTTAATCTACTGAGATACAACTAGATCTTTGCAGAATAACAGATTTTTTTTTAATATTAAGTAACCTCTGTATGTCATATAAAATATCAAAATATTGGCTTTTTCAGATGGGAAGTTGATCCAGATTATTGTGAAGAGGTTAAACAAACACCCCCATATGACAGTGGGACCAGAATCCTCGATATAATGGATATGACAATTTTTGATTTCCTAATGGGTATGTTTCATCTCTTTCAAAAATTAAATGCAACATTTAATTAGAATAAGAACCACTTCTTTCTACACCGCTTTGCATAGTTCAGCAATTTACTAAAGCATGGTTGACGCTGCATTTACTGTATGTGCCATTCTACATGATTATGAGAAAATGCAGATTTATATGGTTGTGTATACCCATCAGCTTAGATTAAAGGAGCAAAGATGAACACAAATACACACTGATGAATACAGGTCATGCTAGTCTCCTTCACAACAGTTAAGGGCTTCACAGTTCACTTTACAATGAGTGCTTTGCCATCGTAATGTATGGCAAAGACTGGTCATTACTGGCACATTGTTGTTAACCTGCAGTAGTATTCACTGCTGCTTGCTCTATAAAGTATCAAAGAGGGGAAAAAAAGAAGTGTTAATTTATAATGAAGGCAACTGTGGTGTGTATCAGGAACAGTGATTTCTGCTCATGTGGCCTGATCAAAGTAAAATAATTATTAACGACTAAGTAATAGCGACCAGTTCCAAGCTAACTCAGTGGTTAACATTGAGACATTCTCACATGAAACTTATTCTACTTCAAACAACATACCTAAACGTGCCAACATACATATTTGATTTTGGGGCACATGCCAACATGGACATACCATCCTCAGTCATTTTTGCGATTGAGATTTTGCAATAGACTCTGCAGCAGGAGAAGCTAGCTTACAGCTCAGGAGCCATATGTGGTATCTGCAAATGGCTTGAGAACCCCACCACGCAGGCAAAATTCATAGCTTGGCACCAAGACATTGGCACACATTGGCACACATTGATCTTAAAATGCAGATCACACGCCTGCCTGCCAGGGGTGCCCAAGGAGCAGCTGTTCAGCTGGTACCACTACAATAGTATCCTAAACCATATGTTAGAGCCATAATATTGTGTTGGCTTTCCAAGCAGCCAGAAATTCGAACAAATTTCTTAACCAGCAAAAAACAGAATGTTTGATTGCTGTTCCAAATATTTAATATAATGTTAGTGAAGTCATATGGATTAACATGCCTGCTTGAAGGATGCATTTTCCTCATCTAACTATGGCTTCCCTAAACTAAGCCTCACAGCCAGCACAGGTAATATTGCTGCTTGGCAAGCTATGCTGACTGGGAGGTGGAGCATTAGCATTGGTTTTCACTGAAGAAGCTCTTTTGGCTATGGAATGGGCTACCTCGTGGATGACTGGGCTCTCCGAGCACTTGAGATGCCAACGTGCTAGATTGCGGTTTCCCTTGATGTACTCCAGGAGGGGTTGCTGGGAGGGTAGGAAGGTGTGTTTTTATGTCATCATCAGTCCTCTAGAGCAGACGTATGACGTGTTACAGAGGACTTGAAAAGCTCATCTTTTCTCCCAAAGGGTCTGATGATGGGACATGAAAAGGAGATGGTTGGGGTTACTCTGGGACTACTCTTAAGGGAAAATCTTAGCATAAAAGCCCTCCTCCAGTGTTGCACGCCTTGGGGTTCCCACGGTGGAGAACAAGCTCTAAGATGGGCTCAAGTGGGAGAGCCTGGGAAGGGAGAGCGTGGCACTGCCCAACTCCCACTGTGTTTGGAGGAAGACTATGGTTCTTGCTGAACCTGAGCTGATGCATTTTCTGCTGGCCTGCACACTCACCAGCAAACCAGCTAAAAATGGTGCTTTTTTTCTTTGTTCCATAGGTAACATGGATAGACATCACTACGAAACCTTTGAAAAGTTTGGAAATGAAACATTTATTATCCACTTAGATAATGGAAGAGGGTAAGTATCTTTAATAATCTTTCTGAACAATGAAACAATTCTGGCCAAGCTAATTACTTAATAGTACCTCTTTTGAGATGATTTTTGCATCCTATAATTTATAAATTATTACCAGCTTTTCATATAATGGGGCAGTATTGAAAGCCTCAAGTGGAAACAAAAGTCTTCTGTGCTAGATGCTATTCAGACACAGATTTGCCTTGTCCATATCTCCGAGTTTATGAGGTGAATAGTTTAGCAAAGAATGGTACAAAAAAAATTTATCTTTGCTTTACAAAAAAACCCTGAAACTCACCAATACTATATAATTTATTCAAAATAAGTGGCTGAACTTAGAGTCCAATTTTGCTCAACTCCAGTCCAATTAAGCAGAACAGATACCACTATGAATTTTTGCTTCCATTTCTTGGACTGAAAAGAAATGTGTGTGAGTTAGTCTTTAAAATAGCCTTTGCCATATTCTTGTTCTTACCTTTAAATAGGTTTGGAAAATATTCCCACGATGAACTTTCCATATTGGTGCCTTTAAACCAGTGCTGCAGGTATGTTTCCTCTCCGCATTTCTTCCCAATTTTGTGCTGCTGCTCCCACCAGCAGGACTGAAATTCTCAGTGAGCCTTTTATTGCATACCCCTCTTATAGCATGGAGAGAGGGAAATGTCACAGTCCTGCCTAGTGAGCCTGACCTGAACTAGCCCTGAGCATTGGGACTCACATCAGCTTTGCACCCTTCCTGCTGGGGCCGGCTCCACGGCTCCAGAGACACGAGGGTGTCTCTGCAGGATCACACGCTGAGCATCTCCCACCTCCGCGGGATGGACGTGAGCATGGGAGCTCCAGAGCGGTCTGTGGTGGTGCCTTGCCTGGACCACCAACATGAAGGCTCTCTGTGCTTCACTGCGTAGTTGTGCTCCAAAACCGCCCCATCTCTAAGGACAGCACTAGTCAGGTGAAAACTCGTTAGCAATACAACACTGCCAGTTTGTCACCATTTCAGCTAAGAAGGTTTTTACGCTATTATCAGGCTGCTGAACATAATCCTTTTAGCCCCGCTGAAACAAGTAGCGATGAAAATACTGATTTGCATTTTCTTTTTCTCTTAGAATAAGGAAGTCTACCTATCTGCGATTACAGTTGTTAGCCAAGGAGGAGTACAAACTCAGTCTCTTGATGAAGGAGTCTTTGCTAAAGGATAAAGTAGCGCCCATTCTCTACCAGCCTCACTTGGAGGCCATGGACAGGCGGCTACGGATTGTTCTCAAGGCTGTTAGCGACTGTATAGAAAAGGATGGTTACGACAACGTGGTTGAAAATGACTTTAACACTGATGTTGACACTGTTACGACTGAGAGGTAGTGAAATCGTGAAACCGCAAGACTACATTTTTACCAGCCAAGTAAAGAAGATTCAAAAAGGAAAAAAAAAAAGTCTTGCAAAAGACTGTGTATGCCACTTTGTGAATTCAGTGAATTCAGAAATGAGATATAATTGTTCCCACAGTAGGTAAAGTGTAGACTCTGCAAAGGATTAGTTCATTAAGAAAAATAAGTCTAATGTGATGCTTTTCGTTAGTACCTAAAAGAGATTATGAAAAGATTCAGAAAATACTCAGATCACTGACAGACAACAGTCTGATAGCAAACCACCTCCTGTCCTTTTTGTATAGAAAGGAGGCCTTTACTTAATATTTTGTATTTATATATGGTATATCTATGAAATCCAGACCTACCTACCAAATTTAACTAAAGAGGGACAGCATAGTTTTGTGACTCACACTTTATTTATGGTGACAGTCAACTTAGTATTTTGTGTTAACCCTTTAAGTGCTCTAATTCATTGTATCTTATTTAAATTGAATGCTTTTTTTTCCAGCTACTCAGCATTTAAAGGGTTAAGGCATTACAAACTTTTAAAGGCTAATAATAATAATAATAATAATAAATACAGTGGTTACCAGAAGGGAATTTCACTAATTGTTCATTGACAGGAATACTTGAATGTTGGTTTTACAAAGTGATGTAAAATGACAAGTTGTATTATTTATCCATAAGGAGTAGCAGCTCTTATCTTTCTAGACTATCATAGCTGAGCTGCTACTTTTCAACTTTGCTTTTGATAGTTTTGTGTAAATATATACATATATGGGTAAAAAGCTGCTTTCAGCAGCTCTAGGCTTACTTTTGCAGCATTTTTGTGGAATTGTTTGCAACGTGGTAAAAGTGCAATAAAGATATGGCAAAATGTGTAGCCATCATGTCTAAATGGATTCATTTTTCATTGCAAAGCTTGTTCAGAGAAAAGCTATATACAGCAGCCAAATATTCCAGAAGTAGTTGTTTAAATTGTCACCCCTTTTTGTAGCAACAGAAAATTGAGCTAAAGCAGGGAATTGCTGATTAATATACATTACAACTCTGACAAGGACCATGGTGTTGAAAACGGCTAATCTTTCTTATGAAAACACTGTTTTGACTGTCATTTCAGCATGTCTTCCTCTTGCAATTGTAGCTGTAGAAACAAGCTGTATAGCAACACCTCTAAAAGATTATGGCTTGACACACTGCCCAGACGATTTAGATACTTCAGTTCCTCTAACTTGGGTAATAAAAGCCATTGCACAGTCTAGGAAATTGCAGCCTAAATTAGCTAAAAACATAGGTTTGTCAACCAATTTTGTACCGCGTACAGCTGAGCTCGTGTAATATGTGTGGAGACTTTCAGCCTGAAAGCAGTATATAAATTGAACAAATGGCTGTATTAGACTTGCAAAAACATAGTGCTGTACAGAAGGAATCCCTCATTCCTGTTTTGGGTGGAAGAGAGAATTTATTATGACAATATCCATCACAGCCATAATTCAAAGCTGTCATTTGTTGCATTTTATGTCTTTCTTTTCAAGGACTTTTAAGCATAGACTTTAAAAACTTGTAGCCAGCTAGACTAAAATGTAAGCATTTCAGCACAACCTGGCAGTATTGAATTTATGAGTGAGAAAAAGTTGTTATATAGCCTCATTTACTTAGGCTGATATATTATAACTGAAAAATTTGTCTTTTATTACCATTGTTTCTGACTTACTTGACTTACATACATGGAATAGAAAGATGATAGAACACCTTAGATTGTGCAACTGTCCATGAACTGGGAAAATTCCTCTTCTGCCTCGTGGCTTTTTCACTTACAGAGGGAGCATCTGTGGTACAGAGGATGTACTCTGCAGTGTGGAGCTTGCACTGCAGCAGTCTCTTCCAGCTAACCTAAAGGCCCAAGATGTGAAATTGTAAAAAGGCTAAATGGGCAATATATGTCTATCTGCATTCGTAGCCCCGGGGAGTTACAAGGAGAGTAATTGCAAGTCCTCATGCCTTCCCTCCCTCAGCAAACTCTTAATTTGTCTTACTTGCTTTAACCTCAAACGAGCAATGCCTGGCTGTGATTTTCTCACAGGTGCAGCTTTTTCTCACTGTGAGATTGTGCCAGGACAGGGAGCAGGCAGGGACTGGCCAGAGCCTGCCAGGGATGGGTGAGGGGTCTATACAACCCTTGCACCAGGGCAGCTCTGCTTTCCATTTGGGGATCAGGTCAGCCAGGGGCTCTGGGACTGGAAACCTGATTTTGCTGTGGGAATATAGTTCTTGGCAGACTCTTAGCTTAGTCATCAGAGGAAGATCAGATATAGCAGTGCTCTTCTCTCTTTAGAAGCTGAGTTGTACGTCAGGAGCTCCTGGCAGCTAGGTTCAAGCTAAAGGTCTTTGCAGAAGGCTGCTTGAACAACAAGAGGGCTGTGGAGACAGAGTCACTATTTTGAATCTGATTCTGAATCTCTACAAGATAAATTAGTAGTGTTTTTACAAACTCTTTAACTAAGGATCTCTCATCCTTACTATGTGGTAATCAGCTCTGTAGGATCACTATTTTCTTTCCTTTCCTGAACTCTGATGCCTGCACTTACAAGTTGGCTGTGCTACAACTCTTTCTAATCCTATAAAAGCTCCCTTCAGCTCTTATAAACAGAGCAACCCTGGGCTGCCTTCAGTCCTAAAGTAAATGTACAGAAAACCTGAAGGAGGGCTTCTCTTTGGGATGAGATATGGGAAGCCCTTAGAAGAAGGGAGAAGTTAGCTGAGAAAGTGGGAGAGTTTTCCTTTCCCCTAGCCTCCACTGGGAAACAGGGGTAGCTTTACCACACCTGACAACTATGAGCTCAGATACACTCCAGGGTGCTCAAGGAATAAGTGGAAACAGCTGATTTTGGTCCCTTCGCAAAGACACTGAGCTCTTTGGACAGGAATTGAGGAAGCTAGTCTGATCTGTGGGATACTGCAATAAGTGGAAAGACTGATTAAATAGGCTGTGGAGCTGTTTCTCTATATCTAACAGGAAGCTCTGGTGTATTGGGGTTCACGCTGCCTGGCAGCTAGAGCTTTGACTTATGTTAATTTTCTAGGTATTTGGGAAGGAAAATGATTATTGTCTTATTTCAATATGTCTTTTCTATGCAGGTAGGGGTGAGCAGGCATGATAGGAGGGAAATCGGAGAGGAGAAGTGAGGTCTTAGCTGTCTTCCGGCTCCTGGGGTTAAGACAGCCTTCAGAATAGCTCAACACAGCTAAGCGTAGGGGCAAACCTCTGCTTTCTGGGTGCACCTGCAGTGCCCCAAGACAGCCAGTGGATCTGGCCTTAGTTTCCTCTACTGAAAACCCACCTTTTTTTGTGAGCTTTTAGGTGAGCAAAGGACTTTGCTCTCCCAGACTGAAAAGCATCCTCCTGCAGTCAACAGGAGCTTTCTGAGCTGTTTCAGCAGTATTTACAGTTTGAGGGCCTCTTTGCACAGAGACAGCTTGTTCTTGGTGTGCTCAGAGGGAGAGTGTCACGCGCTTGCTGTGTGGAGGTTGTTCACTTCAGCGTGCACGTGCGACTGCCGGATTACCACAGCGAGAGACGATGGCTCTGAAAGGGCTGTCACTGTGTATTAGGTCAATAATCCATGAACTAAGGAGGATTAACATGATGCAGTGTAACATCTCTTTAGGAGTCCTACATATCTACCAGGCAAAAAGATTCATTGTAAGAAGATAAATAAATGCCAGAATCCAATTGGTTTCTCTCCAATTCTCAAAAATGTGTATAACATCTAGACAATAATATACCAAGAAATCTGAAGTAGTCTGTCAGGGGCATAACGCATTCAGCAAAATAAGTATAGTATGCACAATAAATAACAGATGAAATAGATATCATCCTTCTAAAAGAACCTTATCACAGCTGCATCTGACAGCCTAGAATAGCTTACTGTATTCTCCTGAGTAATTCAGATAAGAAACCCATTTTGTTTTGCTGTTTTTCTGTTATTTAAGCATCAAAGAAAATTTAAAAAAGCTCTCATTGTTTGAACTGGACCTTGCTGTTGTGATCAGCGCTGGGCAGAGCCCATGATACACAAGCTCCAAGCCTGAAGGCGATTGCAGCACAAGCAACAGCCTGACACGTTGTGTAGGAGGAAGGAGCCTGGGATTTCAGAGCACTTGCCGGATTGCTGTCCTCGGGGGCTGAACTGCAAGCAAAACTGTCTTCTGGGGGTTGTAGAGGGAGGAGCATCCAAAGGATATTCTGGTTTCTGATAGCGGGCCTGTATGCGGTTATGCGGTACCCATGGGTCTGGAGGGGACCTCTCTGTGATGCAGTCCTGCCCTCTTCCATTGCAGGTAGCTACGTCATCCCCGTCATAACATGTCCAAACTCCACCTGAAGACTGACCTTACTTCAAGGCTATTGAGGCCACCGCCTAATTGTAAGGATTTACTAGCTTGGAGCTGGACACATACTTTAAAACCTTGACAGTTTACATCCTGATGGAGCAAACTTTCTTCTAGCACTGAATACATGACTGCAAAATGCATTTTCCAGAAATTATTCCAGGTATCAGCTGTTTTTATGGACATTCTTGCCAGTAACCTCATTTACTAAAATATCTGTGATCCAACAAGCAGAAATGAACGTAAACAGGAGAATTCTTTTTAAACTGTAAAATGAGTACTTAAGGAAAATGTTCAGTCTCCTGGGACAAGTTATCACATGGAATTTCAATTTTTTTACCAGTTAGAAGCTGTTGGGTCTTCTTGAAGATAATTTTCACACTATACCTGTAAAAGTGATTCATGAGTAGCCTCCAGCCATAACTCAGACTGTGACCAGACCAGAATGGATTATCTATTTGCTTCTACATTTGCATCAGTAAAGTACTCATCCAATGCTCTGGGAACTGTCTAGGAAAAAATCAAACACCATTCAGTTTGGTAGGTCAAAAAAACTAAGGACAGGTCAGCTCTGGTCATGGGTGAAAATGAAGCATTATCAAAAAGGAATGCTATTGATTTGACAGTAATAGTAGCTCTTCCTCTAATGCAGAGTCAGCATAAAAGTCTGTGGTCCATGGATTGTCTTCAAGAGCTGCTGAAATATATGCTCTTGGCTGCTCCTTTTTCTTTTTAAAGATATAAAATACTTCCCAAGTTTTTCCATTTATGCAGCTTTGATGCAGCTGGCATGAGGAAGTAAGGGGATTTTGAACAGGATGGGAAGATTGCCTGCATTTGTATCCAGTCAACCACATGAAGTCCACCATGCAGAAGATCAGCTTTCCTCCTGCAAATGACCCTTATACCTGATCAGCCACTGTCATTTGTCAAGAATAGCATGGATTATGCTTTGAATCTCAGATATGGACCCAAACCTAGCAACTAGCATATGGAATTGGCAGCTTGAGCTAAAGCAGAATATCTCAAAATTTGAAGTGTCAGATCAGAACCTCTGCACACCTATAAATGTGGGAATCTGGGTCACATTGTGCATTGGCCACAGTAAATGAATGACATTAGGGTCCCTACATAAACTCCTCTGCCTCTTATTCTGAAAGGGTGCTCACTGACTGATAGACACAAGTACAAGAACTCCTACATGTTTTAGTTGACCCTGACATCACTTCAAAATACATCTCAGGGTGACTCAAGATAGATCCTACCAGAAAGACAAACAATTTTAAAACTCATTCCTCCAATTGCTGGTGCTGTCCTAATGCCAGCCATGTGTCACTCCAGGGGTGGTTGCTAGTCTGCTGAAATACAGTGATTTTTGTACTTCCACATAGCTCGGTGGAGCACCTGGATGCCTGAAGAAGGTGCCATAAATCAAGCAAAGGCTGCAATCTGTATGCATCTTCTGAATCCTCATACACAGCCAAATGACAAATGAAAGTTAAAGCTGTCAGCAAAATGGAAGCAACGCAGCTGTGGAAGCCCAAGTGGGGGAAAAATAAACCCAAAGCTACAAAGATAAGTTGATTCTCAAATTCTTTCTTGCAGACACTGATAAATAAGCCAGGAGCATAGCCTAATGTTCTGATCTCGGGCTTAGCTTTGGAAATTGGGGACAAATTACGTTCTTATTTGTAAACTAAGCAAATTAGGCTATCCAAAATTGCAAGTAGCTTTCTATCCACCATAGCCTGCTTAGTCCTTCAACATCAAGATTTGTGCAATGTCTTTTAGCTGCACCCAGAATCTTTGCCATAGGCAGCACTTTATAAATAGTGAAGATAAAAGGCTTTTCCGGTTAGTCCATTGAGTGAAGTTTGCATCGTTTTCCAGATCAAATCAGAACTCTTTCTGCTGATTTTTAAACAACTCCTTCCTAATCAGTGAAGTCAGTGAGAGTTTTACAGAAGCAGAATTTAGGTCCATTATCTTCCTTGACTGCCCGATTTACGGATGAATAGTCTCTCTGACTTTCTCATGAGTTTCTTAGCTATAAGCTTAAATAATTTATTATTATTGTTTGTCTTTTCTCTAGATTGCTAGCTGTTTGCTTCATTGAATTGCACTGGATTTCCATTTTTAATGGATGCTTTTTTGGCCTGAATAAACTCCTAAATTCACTATTTATGAACTGAGGCATCTATAGCTGAGTCTTTGCATTGTAATTGCAGATTCATTTAAATACTGGCAGTAGCATTTAGACTCAACTATTTGCCACGAGTTTCTTTATGTTGGTCATCTCTGCAGAGCACTCACTTTCTGACACATTGGTTACACTCCTTCTATAAGAATTTGTGTGAGGTAATTACTGTGGAACTATTTATTCCTCTGTAGCCCCATTATAAGAGTGTATCCAACTGCTTTATCTTCACTGTCCCTCTGAGAGCTGGATTTGAGGACATCTTTCGCAGTGGTTGGACCTGCAGAGCTGAAGATCCTGCCTTGTTTATGTGCAAGAGCCTTGCTGAACATTGTTCCTTGCATTCAGTGTAGCAAAACCCTTGTCTTCTTCATCAGGAAGACTGCAGGTGATGTTGGCATACCCCATTTGTCAGGCATAAGATGAAAGCAACTCTCTTGATTCAGTGCCTGCAAATCCTCCTAGTTTCAAATTGTTACCTGGAAGGTTGCACTAAAACTGAGGTTTTGGACCTTCTCAGGATTGCTCCAACACAAAGGTGTTTGGAGGGGGTGGTTCTGCCATGGTGGCTGATGTGCCTTTTTCCGTCCCTTAGTTGGCAATGGATGAAGCAAAGGAGAGTACCAAAAATTCAGGCATCTGAATCCCACTGAGTCCTTGCTGTCCTAAAGGCTCTTAAGGGCTGTTAGCAGGCAGGGTAGGGTAGGGAGCCTGTTGCATCTTTAGTCTTGGTGCAAGGAACTGATAGAAATTTCTCTCTCTGAAGGAGCTGAGGAAAGGGAGGACAGGCTAGGAAGCCTGTGTCATGATTTGCCAGTGGAGAAACAGTTTTTTTAGTGTTCAGGTTGTGTGGTCCCCACCATGGACTTTTTCACCTCTTTAAAAGCCAATGGCAAGTTCAAACTGACTGCACTATCCCAGCCAGGCCCTCTCATTCTTCAGAAATGCTCAGTATTTTCTTGCTAGAGGATCTAACCTAGTGAAGTTAATGGAAACACTCCCAGCAGTTTCAAAGCTCTTTGGAGCCAGCCCAGCGCAGCTGCAGAAGGTCGCAGGCCAGTGGTACTCAACTGCTCCCTTGAGCTTTAAAAAAAACCATTGTTGGATCAAGGATGTTAAAAATTAAAAGAGCTAATGGTTCCATCAGCAGTTTATTTGAGCTGGTGGTGGTATCTGTGGTTTCCTGTTAAACAATAACCCCTTAGCTATTTGCATGGGACTCAGTTTTGCAGCAGGTGAAAATAAACGGTATCAAGTAAGCAGCTAAAAATCAGGAAAAATAAACAATAAATAAATAAATAGGTCTTCCAGTCCTGTATAGTCTGCAAAGAGAATACAAACCAGCTGGCAGACTACTTCATATTTATGAGAGCATCTCACACATCCTCACTGTTATTGCAGCATCCTAACTCAAGCTTGTCACACTTCATGAGCATTTTAACAGGTCCAGACACTCATTTAGCAGGTCTCCACCCTTTGCACCACAGACTGGATAATTCAGCCGCTGAGCGCTGGAGACTCGTGGGTAAGAGCATCCCACAGCAGCCTGACAGCCTGTTCATCCTACCTTCCCCTACGTTGCTCGAAATTGCGGTGACCTGACTGGTCAGGTACCACTTCAGCCGGGCAACGAGCTTCTTGTTCGCCTGCCAGCCTTCAGGGGATGAAGGAGTTTTCCCTTACGGCAATTCACCCAAACCCACATGACAGGGCAGAGTAGGTTAACTGTGCTACGTGCACATCCTAGGTCCATCGCTCAGTCTGCAGCCTTCGATACCAAGGTGCAGGTGTACAAGAAGTAGCAATCTCGCACTGAGATGAAGACCAGCAGAGTTACAGTGATTAAGCCAGAAACCAAATAAGCTTAAACAGTGATATACAACTAGGAAACATATTTAAATAGGACCACTATTTAAATAAAGGAAAAGAATTAAGAGGTCTGCAATGCACATGTATTGGTTAGTGTTAAAGATTCCTATCACCACACCTTCTGTGTTGCATCAGCTTAATAACGCTTTTCCCAAAGAGAAGGCAATGTCCCTACTGTATTACCCTATTACCAGACATCACTCAGTGTGCAGCTTTTGCTTTAAATGAAGTCATTAAGAGGACAATAATAACTACCCATTAGCATCTGCTTATAAACTTCACTTTAAGGAAAATATTGGCTATCTCAATCTGTTAACAAATACGGAATTTATAATGGTACTACCAAATATTTAAAAACTGGCATACAAAGCTTGCACAGCCTTCCTACTAGTGCTAAAACTACAATATGAGCTGGTGCTATTTTCCCAGAAAACTGGTCCCATTCCAGTGTTCAGAGATCTTGGTGCAAAATGACTAGCTGTGGAGCGGGTTTTGGAAGACTGTAGAAAGAATATAGGTTGTTTCTAACTGAAGTAAGTCGCGCTGCATGGATGCACAGCCAGGGGTTCAAAATGGGGCAGCTGAATCTGGGAAGTCTGGATTTAGTGCCGTTGGTCATAAGCACATGACAGTAACAGGGACAGACATATCTGTGTGAAGCACTTCCCAGAGCCATCCAGAAAACTGAACTTGTAGCATCACAGAAGACCACCTAAAACTTGAGAGGCATAAAAAGAAAAATCTAATTTATGGGTTGCTGAACAACTTGGAAGAGAGAAGACAACTGCTTTCTGCAGTTGCCTAGCCTAACCCAGGCCCATTGCTCTTCCCACCGTGTGGACTGGGTCACAAAGGTATAAAACTTTTCTCTGCACATTTTTAATATCTGAGTTGTGCATAGGGGAGGAGAGGAGTCAGAGCAAGTGTGGGCTGGGGGGATGTTAGCAAGACTTCTAGCAGACATATGTATAACCAAGGGGGGCACCTTTTGCCAGACTGTCACCAAGACTTTTCCAGCTCATTTATGAGGCCTCCTCATTGGCCCTCCTGACGGCTTTGTAGCATCTGAATTATATTGGGAAATAATGTATTTCTAGAACTATCTTCTGAGTCATTGAAGAGGGAGATAAAAGCTCATGATTTGGTTTGTTTGAGCAAGATACTTTGTTTTCAGGGAAGAATCATGTCCAAGTCCTAGATACTTGAGCCAATGCTGATGTAGGTTGTCCATATTTATCACTGCTGTTTTAGACCTCGCTTAATTTGACAAACCACAATCTGGCAAAAAGTATTTGGAGCTGCAGCTTTTGGAGCTAGCAAACCAAGGGGAGCCTGGATAATCTCCCTCCCTTGTGTTTTTCAAGACAACTCTCCTACAGCATTTTTCTCACACTCCCTCTCACTTTCAGGGAATTTACTATGGGGAGCTGCATTTTCTCCTCGCTCTGCAACATGTTCTAATTTATAGGATGAGATTTGTGATAATTGAGTTCAGAGCCGAATGCTGAGCCTTCTCCATATCCCCTGGGGATTTTCTGGGAACAAGATGGATTGCCCAGTATGTTTCAAGCAAAAAATAATGAATGAATAAATAAATACATGAATAACAGCATGCCTCATTTTGCCTATCTCTTGGAGAGAGAGGAAGCTAATTCTTTAAGTATCAGGAATGTGCTTATTATGCAAAAACGGCAGAGCAGATGCACATATTCATAATAAATGTATTAAAAATTTAATTTTAGCTCCTAGAGGACAAGTGCAACTGCAAAATTGGGTGCAATTATATTTATCTTCCCACCTATGGTGTATTCATATTTGAATATGTATTTGTTTGCGCTGGCCATATCTAGAGGCATGGAGTTTCCTGTGACTGAAAAAAGCAAATTATTAAGACTACCCACCTATGACACTTGAGACCTGCGGCCTGATCCAAGGTGCCCCGAAGCCAGGAAAAAGGCTCCCGCTGAGTTCAGCTGGCTTTGAATCCAGACAAGGGCAGGTCTTGTGTGCAGGGATTGCAAAGCGGGTGATAATAGCAACACAAAAGAGCAGAGGACACAATTCAAGTGGGGCTATTCATCATAGCTATCACTTAATCAAACTAAAATGATGTGCTGGTAATTGGATGTCCTTGTAATGACTGCACTGAGCTAAAGCCCTGGGTAGGGTCCTTTTCATACACAGAAATAAATCAGACAAGTAGTCTGCTGTGGGGAAAGAGATTAATCTTGGGTATGAGCATGAACAATAGTGGAAATAAGTGTTGCTCATGAGACCATCGGTCTATGCCTGACTGTGGTATTATGTTCGGTGCTTGTGAATGAAAGAAGCTGCTCCTTTGCACTCTTACAGCAACATTGAAGGTTTCTGAAGCTCTAAATGCCCATATAAAATATATTTATTTAAAACCCATGATGGCAAAATCCTGGCTGGGTCTAAGACAACAACTTCAACAGAGAATTGTTTTTCTCACTTTTACCCCACCACCAAACTTTCATAACATTGAGATGACAAAGAGCTAAAATAAAGGTGGATATATAAGACTGAACATCTGGAATATGATCTCATCCAGGCCACAAAGATGGAAAAAGTCTTCCTCTGGAAATTCAGCAGCAAGATTATCCTAAGACACATATAAAACTCTTTTTAATTAGCATTAAAAGTGGGATTTGTGCTTTTTTCTTGAAATCCCAGTCACTACACCATCTGGGAAAGCATAACAATTTTTGAAAAATGAAAGAAAGTAGAGTGAAAATAGGACTCCAAAGACCAAATGTTAAATGAATAGTGAGGAGAAGAGTGTTTTCACAAGGGAAAAATTAACAAGAAAGGCAAAAATAAAATGCTGAAAATGTTCATAAATGTGTCTGATTTTTAAAAAGTAGCTTTGCTATGTTTTAACTAAAAACTGAGCTCTTTGCTTAATTCTTGCCTAGTCTAATCTAGTCTGCTCAGACTGTCAGAATCCTGTCATTATTAGAGAATTTGGGCACTTTCCAGTACTACGTTAAGTGACTGACATCTGTCACAGGTGGTTTTACTCAGGAAATGGAGTGTGCATGTAGTGAAGCATGTATTTTGGCATGGGTTTTTTTTTTGTTTGTTTTTTTTTTTTTACTTTTAAATTGATCCTGTTACTCTGTTTCCACTAGAAAAGGCAAAGTCCAAAAAGTAGCACTTCCATTTTAGGATTAGAGCAGAAAGCAGCAGGGTTTCGATGGCCCCTTTATTCTGCAGGAACACAGTCCATAATCTTAGACCAGTCTGTGGGAAAGATCTGCCTCCTGCACAGATGAACGCTTCCCTTAAAGACAACTATTTTGCCAGAGCTGCTGCCTGCTTATTCCAGGGTGCTATGTAATATATATCAGCTGAAAATCTGCTTTCAAAGCTTTGGTGAGCCAGGATTAATTGCAAACAGTTTGGCACTGCAGGTTCCCACTTGGCTCCATTTTTTCAGACACACATTATGTGTAATCTGAAGCCAGTGCTTATTTCTTTTTTTTTTTTTTTTTGCAGTACAATGATAATTCTCTTAGTCTTTTTTTCCTCTCTCTCTAGCAAACAAGTTAATAATTACATCTGCAGTTGTGTTATCACAAAAATAAGTACAACTCCATACTGAGAGAGTTGAGATGATTTTTGGTAAGAAGAGTACAGGTAAAAGCTAAAAGCAGACAAAACAAAATGCAGCACTGTGAACAGTACGAAATTCAACATTTGATCTAATTTTATTTCTGAGATGAGTGTTAAAACCTAGGCGATGTGTACAGATAAGAACCGCCAAACAATACAGTAAGAGTGCTAGTTAATTATATGAAGACAAGAATCTGTGCTAATGTATTCCAGGGTTATCATAAATGCATCCAGAAATAACATAAGACAACATTAGTTGCAATCGTTAGGAGAGCAACCTATTTGGCAAGAAAAAATTCTTTGTGCTTCTGGGCTATTTTTATTTCTGTAAGGAAGACTTTTGCAAGCGCTTTCATCCTCTCCAGTATACTAGAGGAAAGGTTGTCTGCTTTCCAAGATTTAATGAGCGACTCTTTTGAATACCAGGTGCTTTAATGAACGTGG
Source organism: Dromaius novaehollandiae (assembly GCF_036370855.1). NCBI lineage: Eukaryota > Metazoa > Chordata > Aves > Casuariiformes > Dromaiidae > Dromaius > Dromaius novaehollandiae. The sequence goes on along the minus strand of NC_088111.1, from coordinate 7,434,332 downwards.
AGTCAGCAGAAAGTCATCATCTTCCAAACTGCAAGAAAATATGGCTCACAGAAGAGCACAATCTCACGTGCAAGACTACGACCGAGGAATACAAAAGCAGGGTCTTCTCACAGGACTGTGAGGTTCACAAAGAGCTGTGACCTTCGAGGTGTTTAACTGAGCCTGGTTCTGCCCCATAAGGTGTCTGATGACTTGGGTTGAGCCCTGTGCCCCACTCCTGTTGGGTCTGCTGGGCCGAATCCTAATCTCCCTTGATTTGCACACAAGTATAAAATCCGGTGGAAGTTGACACCAGGGACAGGTTGCCCTGGCCAACATCTGAACCAGGATGTAGGCCTCGGTGAGAGGTGAAAAGAAAACAGTATAGTGCAGCTGGAATCAGTTTTCTAATAGAAAATGTAAGAAGATATATTCCTTTTTTTCAGTCTTTTCTTGATATCCTGAGAGTTGGATGGGAACAAAGGAAACAACAGAAATGGAGAGTGTGACATTTAGCTGAACAAAAAGCAAGATGAACTAAGCTTCTAATTATACCTCCTCTATGAAAATGAAAGATGTTCTCCAGAAGAACTAAATTTTGTACATTTATCCATAATTAAGACAGGATATTGCCAGAGGGAAACATGAAGGTAAAAAGACAAAAGAGGGAGAGGTTTGTTCCTTTTTAATCTTTAAAATTGCCACAAGAAATATGCTGGAAAAGACAAGTTTGTGGGCAGCAGGACCACAGAATGAAGAAGAAATGCCACAGGAAGGAAGAAGAGTAATTCTAGGAGTAAACAACTACTTTTAGAAAATACCATCTGTCCTGAATATGAGTTTGCCATATATATCACTTACTTACTCATATAAGGATTTTTCCACTGGTTGCCAAGCTCTGGCTTTGTTAAAAGTTGAAAAACTTAACCTGAGTCAATTACGGTCACATCCCATGATTAATGTGTACTTTCGTCTGGAGTCAAAACCTCCTGGGCACAAGAATGTCCAGTCACAGGATGCTGACTCCTCCTGTGATCTCACAATATCACTGATTTTTTTTTTTTTTTTTTTTTTTTTGCCTCAATTTGTCCATCTGTGGAAACTTGCAGAGGCTGTCTGCCTTGGGAAGCACATGTGTTAAGATGTTCTTACTTGCTGATGCATTCGGAAGATGAAAGCAGTATACGAACACTGGGAGCCATTGTCACATTAGACACTGAAACAGCTGAAGTTGGTTAAAATCAGTTAGCAGCGCGTGCACAGCAGGAGTAGAGCTCAGTAAACATACAGCGGATACCTCTGTCCTTTCTACAGAAAGGAGCCTGGGTCTGGGATGTCATGGAGTGTAAAATGCACAGAGAAATGAACTCTTCTAGGTAATAGAAGGAAAAACACATCAATATGCAGCTTTGCGAGCCATACACAATAGTCTAATTATGCACAAACATTGGAGGTGGTAAGTTATCTTTTGAAATATGTTATTCTCCATCAAAGATTGTTTTCTTCAGGGCTTTCTGTGATATCAGTAGGAAATTAGAAAATGAGAGGAAAAACAATTAATAAATATAAACATCAATCAGCCTGGAAAACAGGCCAAATGCATTTCCTCCTTTGAGAGAACGAGGCAGGCTTTCATCGCTAAGTCCTAGGCAACTCTTAAAGGATGAAGAACTGAGCAGTGAAGGAAAAAAGAGCAAGGTCTGGTTGGGGAGTACACAGGAACCAGCAGATAGGCTGAGCCTAGCCCTAAATGGCCTTGTTGGAGAGAGAGGTCTTTTTTCCTTTGCATTTTTCCCAGAAAGATTTTCCATTGGGTAATAAAGCTGTGCAGGGGGACAAAGACCAGCAAGAACACCCCAGACAAAGAGTTGTCTTGTGCCCAACCAGTGAGGAATCATGGTTACTGGGCAATGGTCTCCTACCCTCTTCCCGATGGAATATGGTGGATTGACACTTCCCCGTCCATCTTTGCACAAAGCAGCACCAGACTGTTAGTGCCTCTCTCCACACACTTGAGTTAGCTGCAAACAGTAGGGATAAAAGTATCCAAGAGGGGTATGGCAAGTCTAAATCTCTCTTGCAGTTAATTCTGAGTTACTGCAGTTTTTGCCAGCACCCATTGCTCATGGTTGTGGTGGGAAAACATGCATCCAGCTGCAGAAAATGAGGATGAAAATGATGAAATTGGCTAGGAAATGTATCAGCAGGTGCTGATTTGTTATGTTAGGGGTAGCAGCAACCTGATCTGGTTGCTGAGTATGGTGTAGCAATTCTGGGACATTGGGCCTGACTGATTCCTCCTACTCTAGTTTCACTGTAGTGCAACTCCATTGCTTCCCATGAATTTCCACCTGATTTATCCTGTCATACATTAGATTAATCTACTCTCCACTTCTCTATATAAGCTCCGCTAGTCCTGTTCTGATGCTGTGATTGTGAGCAGTACTTTCATTCCCAATTGGGTCTTTTAATACAAGAGGACTGTTATTGCAAAAAAAAAAAAAAAAAAAAAAGCCTTCGTTATGTTGATGCATTGGACATTACTGCATGGTCTTGTACAAAGTGAATGAGTTGGGCACACTGAGTTTTTTGACACCAGCTGGAATCATCCTTTATACTGGTGCTGCTTCACTGAGCTGCTGGCTGCCAGCTGGGACATGCAGAACATAGGGTCCATGGAAATCAGCCAGCTGCTTTCTGTTAGGCCCTCACTCTCATCTCCCCCAGCAAAACTGGAAGGCTAACACACCTCCACACCGTTTTACGGATGTGGACAGGTCTGCGTAGCACACACGTGACTTTTGTTTTTGTGGAAACATTACTTATCCCCTCCTCCAATATCCCACAAAGTAGAAGTGTAAAAACACAACCTGCCAGCTTGTCTTCTGCTCTCAAGCACCAGTATATAGAACAAATTATATATTTCAGCTTGGGTAGAGAAAAGGAGGGAACTTCAGGGAGTCAGATTGCTCTCAATTAGTAGTTATCTCCAGCAGCTTGTCTGATTAATGGCTGCATCTCACACTGTGACTGTATAATAGGTGCAGGGAAGGTGCTTTAAAAGTGCTTTGCTCCTAATTACTGTGGAGATTGAAACGGTGGGTATCTATTGTAAGAGTAAACATCTTCCTTCTCTGTCCTTTGCACAGCCATGTTCAGATGGTGGCTAACCCTGGGCCTGGGTGGGCAGGCTGGATGGGGACGGGAGTGTCAGATGCCGGCTGGTTTGTGTAGCAAGATGCTGAGCATGATGGAGCTCAGTAAAGTTATGTGCTGGCATCAGTGCTAGGTACCATTACATCGGGAGATTCATATCCTGCACCAGGATATATATTCATGGACCAGAGTCCAGCTTCTTTGGAGTCGATCCTCAGGGTATGACAGCACCCGCCTGCCGCGCTGGCTGTGTCTTCTGGACACGTGCCCACTCCAATGTCAGAGACTTGCTAGGCGATGGTGTAATGCATTAACATTTACAACATAACACGCTGGGCCCAACTTGAGACCAAACTGCAGTCCAGGTCCCAATTCTGCCACAGGCAGTGACTCTGGATAAATCAGTCTGGTATGTCTTGGAAACAGGGCTAAATCAAGCATGCATACATAGGCTCGTATCTTGGGATAGCTTAGCTAAAGTGCCAACCGATGTATTGCCCTACTAGACCTGAACCAGCTGCGACTTGACTCCTGCCCTGCTTGCCAGCACGTCCCTAGCATCTCCAGAGGCTACCACTAGGTTTTGGGGCCATGGTGACCTGAGATGCATGACAATTCTCCCTGGAGTTATGGGAAAAGCTTGCCTATGCTTCCAAGGGAATGTATTGGAAATTCATTTAAAACTCGAACAACTTCAGTCTGCATCCTTTCTCCTTATGAAGTGAGGGAACAGCACAAATGTCCTTTAGCCCACAGAAATCAGCAAGCGCAGGCTGAATGCACTACCAGACTTGAACAAAATGAGAACTCGTTTGTGGATAAGAGGCAGAGACTTGGATTGACCTTCTCCTTTGGTCAGTTGCAAAAATATTCCTGTACTCTGTGGAGAATTTGCTCCATGCCAAGCCTTAGCTTAGCATCTAGGGAGCTCTCTCCTGCACCTGCATATTAACAGCTCTTTAGGGTTGGTTCAGGTATTTGGACATGCTGGGGCAGCTTTCAGGGCAGCCCAGTCTGCTCAACTGGTTTCAGCAATGTGGGGGCTCTTGCACATCAGTGAGATGCGAGGATAACCTCCCTCCTTCCTCTCCACCAAACAGCTCCTTTGCCTCAAGCATGAAGATGCAGATAACTGTAATCACCCAGCCAAGAATTTGGAAATCTTTTGGTAAAAGTTGCTCTGCCAGCACCAAATCTGTGACTGTACTATGAGCTGGAACGCAACAACATTTTCATAATCACGGCTGAATTATATCAAAATTATAATCAATTCATGGCCATCTGGGGGACCCTATACTAAACCTTTTTTCCTCTCTCCTTTTCAGTAAGTTCACTTAATTATGCATTCTCTGCCAAATAAAGAATGGTTTTCAAATACCTTTACCTTCTAAAATATCAAATCTTCTTTAGAAATGAGCACGAGTGAATAATTAGCGAAGGCATGCAATGCTGAAAGCCCCCACTTACACATTTTTAAATGTAGCCTTTCACTTCTGATAATACTTTTTAAAACCCACTGGACTGGAGCTTACAGGGTCTTGCAAAAACCACTATATGCTTTGCCACCATGTTTCCTGATCTGAAAGGACTCCCAGCTGCTTCGGTGAGGTATCGCGTCATGCGGGCTCCCTCCCAGCCAGGCCAGCAGGTCTGGGCAAAGGTCACCTGAAAGGGCAGAAGGGGAATAATTCACGGTAAATAAGAATTATCCACTGAGAAGAAAAAGTAAAGTTTTTTTAAAAAATGTTTCTTAGCTCGGCTGAAATGATGTGCTGACATGGCTATGTGGCACGGGGACTGGAGCTGGCCCGTGGCTGGGGCTGGTCAGAGGTACCCTGCACCGGAGCCAGTTAGTATGCATAGGTGCCAATAAAGTTCTTAAAAACAGTTTAAAGCTCCCCCTTAAGAACACTATTATTTTATTTTACAGAGTAAGAGACCTACCAAGCCTGAGATAAGGGGAAACTAAATTGAAGTTATATGAACAAGAGGGAAAAAGAAAATTCCTAGCTTATCCTTTCCTCCCACACATCTTCTCCATCAATCTTTCTTCAGAGACAACTTTTTCTCTCCCTAATTCATTAAGTCAGAGTTAAAGGCCAGAAGGGGGCCTTAGACCCTCAAATCTGATCTTCCTTATGTCAGTGCTTCATCAGGCATCCCAATACTCAGCCCAGTAATTACCTGACTAAAGCAGTTTCCAGAAGGGCACCTACAGTTGATTTGAAGCCATCAGGAAATGGCAAATATATCTACTTCCCTTAGCAGTTTGTTCTGATGTCCTCCTGTCCCTAATTTTTACCTTTATGGGATTCGTAATCAGCCGTTTTGATGGCCCGATGCTGCATGGGGGGCCTGGCTTGTCCAGCTTGGCGTGGGAACACGGGTGCAGCAGCAACGTCCCTCAGGTCTCCTGGGGCTGCCCAGTGGTATTAGAGGTGTTCAAAGCATGTCTCGTGCGCCAGGGGCTTCTTTGGCCAAGCCTTTTAGGACACATCAGTGGCCAGTATAATTAAGACAGTTTTTTTTCACTAGCCAAGGATGGCTAACATTTTCACTGCTATCTAAAAGGACTGGGAGGTCCTAGCCAAGCTCACACGGTCAGAGGGCTGCCTTCCAAACACAGAAGACATCTATTTGCTCTCTCTCTCTTTCTGGCTGCGTTAATGTCAGTATCTCCACCTAATACTATGGCTGTAATGTTGCTAGGATATCTTCCTGCTTAAAAAAATCTCCTTTTTATTTTCCTTAACCCTTCCTGCCCTGGATTATAGCCTATATACCTTCCCCTCATATTCATTTTCTATACTAAATAATTTCCAGTTTGTGTTGGCTGCTATCTAGCCATACACGTACTCTTTCTCATTTGATATGTGTTGCTTTTTTTCACTCCAGTTGGTGCCTTTATTTCATCAGTGAATAAAAGTGGGCTTTCACCTCAAATTGCTATCCTCTGTTTCAAATAGAGAACTGTGGGGGTTTGCATTTTAAGAATCCCAGATTTTATTCACATTTTCTCACCTACTTTTTCTCAATCAATTTCACTTGACCGTTGTCAGCTTTGTGAAATATCCCCTTTGCAACACAAAGTATCCACTGCTGGTTTTGGTCACTATAAATTCGCATTCAGGAACCTGTGGTTCTGAGCTGTAAATATTCAGAAACCTTACACCACTTCACTTAGTCAGCTCTGTGGTATTTCCCGGACTGACCTCTGAAGCTGTGCAATTCCTGACACAGAAGCTCCTGGATTAAAAAAAATAAATAAGATGTTTTCAACAGAAACCTAATGTGCAAAATGATTCAAGGTACAGCGCAGTACAGTGCACCAGGCTTTAGCAAATACGCATATAACATAGGGAATCTGGCTCTCCTCCCAACACTTAAGGGAATTACCAGCGCTGCGGTGTTCCGGTTCCCAGGCATTGGCAATATGCCCTTCTGCAAATGCAATTAAAAACCTCTACCCAGAAAAAAGAGAGAGAGACCCTAATTAAAGCAGAATGCAGTTCTCTCTCAAATTATTTATCGGACTGCACCATCTAGAGGGCGGCAGAAGTCTCGCACAGCGCCGGCTCTGAACTGCTCCAAGTCCGCTGTCCGTCAGGGGTGCCAGTGCTGCAAAGATGCCTCTATATCCCACTGTATAGAAGATGTTTTTTATATTCCCACTGCCTCCTTGTTCTATTTGGAGCAGCTCCACACAAACAGATATCATTGAAAAGATTTTCCTGGCTCTGCGTGCATGCTGTCGAGGTGCAGGATGATGTTTCCAGGGATCTGACTGTGTTAGTTCACTGCCCTGGTTGTCATCAAATTGGTCCTTTGACCCATTGTCATTATCGTCCATCTTTACCCAGCAATAAGCTTTTCTATAGTACAATGTTCCACCTCTTTCTTGTCTTCTGCTTACATTTTTTAAACACATCCTCGCCATTTTCACATGAAAGATCATTTACTTCTCCTTCCCTTGAAAGGCTGGCTGCAGCGAAGAAGGATTTTGCGTTCCGCCTTGGAAGGGAAGGCTTCTGGGAGCAGGATGCTGTGGAGCCCGCCCTGCGTCCTTAAGGGTTAAGCGCTCCAAAAACAAGGATTTTGGTAGCCGAAGTCAAAGCTCAGGACTGGGTCCACCCAGCCAGGCCCAAAGCAGGGAGCAGAAGCGAGGTTTGCTGCAGATGCTGCCGCCGACCGCTCTCTCCTGCACACCCTGTGAAGCTCTGCAGGCTTCCCCGGGAGCCCTCATGCACACCTGGACCTTCAAATTAAGCTTGACAACAACCTCTTATCCAGCCGGGGCAGCATTTCCTGGTTTGCTGTGTGACAACTGACGACTCAAACTACTAATCAGTTTATTACTAGGCTATTAGCACGTACTATTTTATTAATCAATGTGCTGTTCAGCTGAGGGTGAATGTTTTTGCCAGGGTACGCAGTGAACCAAGAAATCTTAAGTAGAACTGAGGTCGTCTGTGAAGCGAGAAATGCTCTTAAACACTGTGACAGCTCAAGGCTATTTATCATTCGAAGAGGAAAGCCCTGTTTCCAGTCCATGGGCTGCTTAGCCAGAAAGGTGGACATCTATTGGTGTAGTGGGAGAATAATTTTCTGATTGACTTGTTGCACTAGTGGTCGATGTCTGTGGGTGCTGCAGAGCCGGGGGAGGACAAGGACGCTGGGACACACTGCGGTGGGTAATTCTGCGGGTGCCAAAGCCCAGTGGAGCAACGGTTGCTGTCTCCAAGGTGCAGGTCCCATGGGGACTCTGACATGCAGCAAAAATGGGTCGGTGCTCAGCCTTCCCGCCCACGTCCCTCCTCTCTACTCAGTTGCCCATTTTCATGACAGCTGTATGTCCTCAATACTCCTAATATTTCTGAGCTACTACAAAAATCATTTGAAATAGGCCTAGAGATTCGGGTGAGGGCCTGCCTGGCACACAAATACCTGCAGAGAGACAGTGTGTTCACACATTTCTCGTTTTTAAAGAAACCAGGCTAAGAGCAGACAGTTGGGGGAGTAGGAATAATATGCACAAAATAAATGGTCAGAACAGTGATGGGCACCCCCACTTTGCAGTTTTTGGATCTCTAGCTTCATCCTCATCCTTTCAGCTACTTGTCAAAACTTACCTGGCAACTGGCATAAACCGTAATAAAAATGAGATCAAAACTTCAGTTCCTCTTGACTCTGTGCAGGAAAAGGCTTTTTGGAGAGTGGGCACTCAGAGATGCTGCCTATGGCTGTTGTGTAGCCCTGGACAACAGGGACTGAAAAATAGTTAGCCCCGTTCCTGGTGTATTCCTTTTGAAAGTAATGGTTTTTTGAGAAAGAACCTCACTTTGCCTCTTCAGTTGAATTTTTTCAGCATCAGCAGCCTGCTCTAATGGGAAAGCACTGCTCTTGTGTAATTGAACCGAGCAGCATATGGGCTCTTTTCCTCCAAGGGATTAGGGAAGGATTTGATCCCTGGCAGCAGACAGCAGCTGGCCCTGAAGGAGCCTGGAGGAAGGCGTGACTGTGGAGGCAGCCCCCGCTCCTGCCCAGGCTGCCGTACCCCGTGCTGATCCCATGGGACAACCTGTGCCAGACCGCTCATGTCCTACAGGCAACCGCAGATGGGTGCAAGCAGCCCGGGAGCTTGGCCTTGCGGCCAGAGGAGCAGCTGGGCGACCTCCGCGGGCCAGCGGGCTCCGTGGCCCCTTGCAGAGCCGGGTCCCGGAGTCATTGCAGATCCCAGCTGGGAACAGCCTGACACTTGTCCCCGGGATACAGCAGAGGCCTTACCGGGAATGTTTTCGTGGTGACACGCTGGTTCCATGTCGCAATGCTGCCAGTTCTGAGTTCTCTTCAATGTTGCAAGTGAAAGTGAAATTGCTGTCAATGACCTCCTGTAATTGTAGGTCTGACAACGATTTCATTAGCTTCCACCGGATTAGTTTCCTCAGAGTGGACGAGTCATTTGTTTCTTCTGGATATTTGGCATGTTTCAGCCGTCTGCCCCTGTGGATCACGTTAAATAACCATTGAATGGATAATCACTCATAAATGTCACGCTTTGCCTTCTGAGCGATCTGTGGATTGCTTTTCTTGTTGCAGACTCAGAAGGGGGGCAACTGCATGATGTGAAACAGCTGGATTTGTACTTGCAGCCCCTTGTTCCCATTCCAGCACTTCACCATTTCTTCTCTCATCGCTTCTCTGGCCATAGCACAGCACATCCCATTGTCCACTGCTGTCCCAGGGAGCTGACGCCAGGCCGGGGCGATGGGATGGGAACACCTGCAAGGCAAGGGCTCTTCCAGCCGAGCGTTCTCCTTTCTCTAGACACCCCAAGGAAATTCAGAGGTTTTCCAGTCTACCTCTCATCCTCGTGCAGTGCAATATATTGACGAGCTGCAAAACAGATGTGTTTGTAAGGCCCATAGGGCTCTAGCAGCTTTACACTGTCCTAAGGCAATTTGGGGAAGTTCCTAACCTAGTCAGAAGCAATGGAACCAGCCTAGACTGTCAGCTAGATTTCCCATGCAAAATCCCAGGAAGATGCAGCTACAGGTGTGTCCATGGTACTTGCACCCTCTTTCTGCAGGGTTGGAGCACCATCACTTTGCAGTTATTTATGTGGGGGGGCATTACTACCAGGTTAATATCTGTGAGGTGAACAGTTGTTCGCCTTTGCTTCCCAATGAAGATTAATTTCCAAACTGCCCAAATCAGATATGAATGCATTGGGGTTGGAGCCAGGCGACAAGCTTCAGATCCAGACTCCAGCAGCCAAAAATAACCTTGGGAAACAATCTTCTAAACTCCCAGTTTTAATCAAGAACACGTCCATCTCTGCTTGTATTCTGGGGGAGTTAATCTAAATGCATCTCTGGCTCTCTGCTCGATGCTGTTCAACCCCATACCAAACAAACAAGTATAAGTACTTGCAATGCCTTTTTTTAGACGTTTTCTCCACAAAGGCTAGCAAGAGATATAGAGGTCCTTAACCACAAAAAGATTGAGATGAATTCTGCACACTCTAAATTTAGTGTTATTTGGATCTAAGCTTTCTATTCAGTCCTATTTCAAAATAGAGTTCATGTTTCAAGAAGCCCTTCTGCGATATTCTCATCCTAGTATCTGATTTTTATTTATTAAATAAAATGAACAAAAAGAAGTATTATCTTCTCAAACTTAGTTATTGCAGAATAGCTCAAAAGTACACTGTAAAACCTGAAAACCTTCCATACTCCAGTTTTCTAAATTGCCAGAGTATGGTGACATACCACCAGCCGGTATTCACACAGTACAAGCCAGAGTAGGATTCTCTGCTTATTTTAAGTGATTATTTGACTGTTTTGCATCCTGCTTCCTAGAAATCAGAATTCTATCCTGACGTCTGTGGAGATCCTTTGTCAATACCAGTGCAATTCTCCACATCTGACCAACTTTCAAGATTGTTCCTGTGAGGAATAGGCTGCTTCTACTGTATAAATTGCCTTTAGCAGCTCAGGGCCCAAAGTCAGGTGCTTCAAACCTTTCCCAAGTATACCAAATAAATAAGGCAAATCCTGTTGCCAAAGACAAAAAGAGCTGACTGTGTAACTAGACACTGATCCTTATCCAAGTGGGGAGACATCAGGGTTAGTCTCTTCACTGTGTGGATGCAACTTGAATGCAGTCCGGTGCACCTGGTCCCTCCAAACAGTGATCTGTGACTTTATCCACAGCATGGTGCAATGTAAGTGTGCCTGAGAGCTCAGTTAGGCAGGCTAAGAAATAAAGCCCCCTTTTGAGTTTTTTTGCAGTGCTTCAGGACCTGTGAAGGCTCATTTCCTCATTGAGCTGCTTTTCAATCAGCTTCCACCTCACCTAATTCATGTATGAACCGAAATATCAAGAACTGTCCTGTATTGTCTCAATGCAGTGTGTTGGGTATTGATAGTATGTGTTTTGGAAGGTCAGCACATTGCTCATTAGACTCAGAGCATGTAAAATCCCTTCTTGTAATTAGTCCTATCTTTTTCCATATTCTGGCTTGCATTTGAAAGAAAAAAAGAACACCCCAATTTGTCAAGATTCCCAGGCAGCCAAAAAGAAAGAGAATGGTTGAAACCTTTCTTGTCTCTTACATCCAGTCACTAATTGCTCCTCTATGGACCACTGTCTACATATGGTAATATTAAAGTTCCCGTTTGAAATTATCCGTAAAAACAGGATTTGCAATTAAAAATAGATACAACTGCTTGTTGTTTCCTGGGTCATGTCACCGCCTTCTCAACCACCCACATACTCAAATCATCCTCTGATAAGTCCTTCGCTTGTGGCTGTAGTTTAGAAGTGCATCATGGAGCCATTCTGGTGGCCTTGTGCTGTGGCTGCTGGCTGTTGTGTGGGCAATAAGCTGGGCACAAACTCAGCTCTGCTAACCATGAAGCTTCACATAGCAAAGTATCTCATGTAATACCATTTTCACAGTATGGCTGGGTTGAAACTCTAAGGAGAGACTTTGTGCTTTGTTCGCACTGGGGACTATTTACCAACAGTATAGCAGATTAGCACATAACAATTGGATTTATGAATATCTTCTGCATGGTAAAAGTGCTGACCTTGTTGCCCTATGATTTCTGAGGGGAAACAATTTGTTAGTTTTTCAGCATACAGCCAAATACAGAGTCCCTAAATCCTTGAAGTTTCACAAATTGCTGTTTGTCTAGATATTCATGCCAGTAGTTAAATATGTGCAAGTTATCATTTATTATTTCCCCAGAAGCATTTTATTCATTCAAAGATCAAGAATTGGTACCGATACGCCTAAGTTCCGAAGCCCTGAGAATTATTCCTAGGAATTGTTGAGCAATCTGGAAAATAAGGAAGATACTAAGGAAAAATAAACTGCTCTCACAAGTACTCATTAATTAAAAGAGGGCACACCTATAAGTAACCACATGTTTGCTTACACACCTAGCCTAATGTGCTCCTGCAAAAGATTAGAAGGAAAATACACAGGATTTGACTCTCAAATAAGCTAAACTGCTTAGCTTCTCGAAGGTTTCGTTTTGTTAAACTCAGCTGTCTAAAGGAAGGCAGCCACACACCTAAAAAAAAAGTGAGAAACTGTTAGTACTACAATTTAGCTTCAGACACTTCTAAATCCCAAAGACATTTCAAACTGATCAAAAACATCCTGAAATGTCAATGAAAAGAAGTAATCTGGTGTCAAAACTTCATGGGAAAATGAGGGGAAGAAGAGTCAGTGTTTATTTATTTTTGTCATGCTTAACCAGTTCACACACAAAATATGGCTTCACAAATAGACACACCATAAAGCTCCCAACCTTCCTAAAGACAGCAGAACCAAAGATGGTAGCATTACACTCCAAATATTTTCACCTGAACCTACACTAATGGTGAGAATGCACTTCAGGAGGCAGAGATGAAAGCTTATTTCTCTCTAGACTCCACAGTGTGCGTCACGAATCCTCTCATGAGATGAAAAGGAAGGTGAAGCAAGAGGTGAGCTTACACCTCCTTAAGGAGCTATCAGCAGAAACCTCAAAATACGAAGTTAGCCAGCGGTTCTCTGCTGCGAGTCACTTTTATGTAATGGATAACCAAATACTTGAAGGATGATAGACGATGAACTGCAAATGATTATTCTGACCCAGAGGAACAGAAGAAGGCTGATGCCTGGCATTGAGAAAAATGTAATGACGTGTCCCTGACATATTAACCATTAAGTGTTTATTCTGGAATGAAATCGAGTGGGGAAACTGGTATTATCAACACATGAAATCCTCCCCGAATGAAGAAAAGTCTTGACCATTGACCTTGCTTACAGGGCAGAATACATCAAATCAGACCCATGAGTTGGGTGGGGTGGGTAACTGGGAAAAAATCACATTGGTAGCTGAGAAACATTACTACCATTTGGTAACTAAGAGGAAGGAAACCTATCACATGGCATAATCTCATTTTAAAGATAGGTATTGTGGAAAACAGGAGTATCCTGGAAGGTCTACGTAACCACAGGTTGTGCCTATGAGAAGTCACAAGCGGTGATGCCAGAAGAGAAATGTGTGTATGGAGGACCATGGAGGGAGGCAATCCTGCAGCTCAGATACAAAGGAGAGGAGAGTCCCTGCCTGCCACCCCCTTCCTCCAGTAATGTCCCTGGCTCGGGATCCACGTTGTCCTGTGCGTTTGCTCTGAGTCGTTTTGGGATTGTTCATGCAGCTCCCAGAAAACTTCTGTGTGGGCGAAACGTATGAGTAAGTGAACTGGAATGAGTCACTATTTTCAAACTAAAATCAGCAAAACACAATGGTGCCGCTTCTTCCCACCTGCTCTGCTCTCAGGAGGTGCAGCGAGGGGCAACACCGGAGAAGCCAGCAAGCGCAGGAGGAGGCACTAAATCCCCGCAGGCTGCTTGGCCTGCCTGTGCTCTGCAGCTGCGGCTCCTGGCTCAGCCGGGAGCCAGTGAACCCTTGGTCCAAATGCCACCCTCCGCAAAGGGAGGCCACGCTAGAGGGTCACATTACCCCACGCCCCAGCGTCTCGCAGTGCCCGTGTGCTGGCGGTTGTGCGCAATGTCTGTTGTCAGCAGCGTGGACAAGCTGTGACTGTGCTCCCGCGGCTCGCAGCACGCCTCTGCACTGGCACCGGAGCCCAGTGACCAGCGCTGCAGCCTGGCCTGTCACTTTGGGCTCAGCACCGCCCTGATGGGGCCACATCGGTCAATCGGCATGGGCAAAGCTTGCTTGTGCCTTACTGAGGAAAGTACATGTCCGTACTGCAGCACCGCACAATGAAGCGTCCAGTTCACTGACTCTGAGCTACCTGCGAGGCAGATGGGACAGAAGGGCTTGAACTAGTCTGAATTTGTGGTATCCTGGATCTACCAAGGATTTGTGTAACCCTCCAAAAAGTCCATTAAACCAAGGCACATGAAGCAGAGAACAGGCAGAGCACCATACACCATGCCCAGCTCCTCTAGCCCCTAAACAGCTACCGAGCTCCTAAATATTGCAACTCGTGCCTGGGTAAGATGAGACTGTTTTGCCATTTAGACCTATGGCAGTAGAGTCCCATTGCCTGTGGGATACTTGAGAGGTATCTTCAAGGCCTCTCAGTGCCATGACAGTAAATTTTAGGTCAGCTGGGAATTAGCTTTATTGCCTCAGTGCTATTCCTCCATGTCTAGCTCAGTGTTGTCCTTTATCCTCCGGACTAATTATGGTGGCTGAAAATAAATGGGTGGGACAACTTGTGCCAGTTTCTGCAGTTTAACAGCACATGGACATTTGTGTGAAAGTGTGAGCCAGGATGTTTGTGTTCATTGTCCCAATTCTCTCGGCAAAATGATTTTATAAATAATCAGCCCTTAATTGTGTGATTCCAGTTAATGCAGAGGGAGTTAATTAACATCTGGAACAAGTTTCCTGGCCCAAGTTACTAGCTGTGTTTAGTGCAGAATTCAAACAATGTATGAAGTGAGGCCTATAGCCAAACGACTTTGTACATAGCTGCAATGAAAAATGGCCAAAGATGGATGAGGTTTTGCAGCAACACCAAGATAATGTCCCTTTTTGGTAAATAGATAAAGGCTGAGTCAAGTCATGGGTGTTGTGCCTGTCCAAAAGGTGCGAAGAATAAGTATCACCTCACAGTTTATCCCCTCTCTTTTAATTCTCCACCCTCGTCTCCCTACTTGTCTCCAAAAGTTGCACAGATCAGTGATTCTGAAGACTTTCACAGCTGAGGGACGAACAATCCCATAAATATAAAGGCCAAGGCTTTTGTGCAGCCTTGCAGGTCTCTACTGTGTTTTATCCCATCTATCTGCTAAGTGAAAGGATGACTTAATTTTGTGCCACTGGTAAGGGAAAGAATACCAAATCACAAGTAAGCAAACTCTGAACATCTGTCTCATAGATCTCTTCCAAATTAAGAAACTGGGACATAGCGTTTTAGCCATCGGCTTTCCTCCTGCAGAAACGTGCATGGCAAACCGAGGACAATGTTCCTGTTCTGGGGTGCAGATGAAAATCATTTTAGGTAAACCCAAAACATTTTGTCCAGCCTTAACTGATTTTTTTTCTATTCTTTGTGAAGCTGTTTCATCTTCTCTCAATCATTTTTGGTCAAGCTTTTAGTGGAAAAGGGAGTGGAAAAATTCACTGATTTTGTTTAATAAATGGCTAAAGGCTAGAGGCCTCCCCACCTTTTCATTCCGCTGCCTTTGAAGCCTCGATCTCATGGGAACAAAGGAGCAAATAACATACTGCAGTGCTGGTTCCTGTGCTGTTCCTCCCAGTGAACCCACGAAAGGCTGCCGTGAAGGGCTCCTCCAGGAAACTCCACGCTCTGCCCGAGCAGGTGCCCCGGGCCCGCAGCTTCCTCCGCAGCTCCTGGCTTCTCACCCGCTCTGTGCTTGTCACCTCACTTGCTTGGGAGCTTCTTACTAGGAAAGGATTCGCTGTTTTCTGGGGAAAGGAGATAATATTAGCAAAAAGAACAGCCCGTTGCGCTGGGGATCGATGGAGCGGGGTGCCAGGTCTGCGCAGCAAGCGGCTGGGGAGGTACCATCTAAATTCCTCCCTGTCCCAAAGGGAAATACAGCAGCATCCTGGCAATGATGCAACTACACGACTTTACAAGACAGTGAAAAGCCGTTGGCTGGAATTTCTAACAAAACTGTTTTTTGATAATAATTGTAAACCAGGAGTAGCTAGAAGAAATAGTTTTTCATTCCGGAAACCCCTTCTCCTATTTTTCACTGCCAAAACACATCAGACATCCCCAGAAATGGGATTTTCATGTGTCTTGTGAGTCTTTGTTTCCATATCTAGCTAGGGCAGGGATAATCTGTCAGATACAGTTCACATAGTTGCTCTCTTATTACCACCCCAAATGTGATGAATTGTTACTGAAGATTTCTTATACACACCCCTGTGCCAGTAGAAACTTGTGTTGTGTTTTATGCATGAGGTTCCCACTGCTGCACCTAGGAGGCATGCGGATGAGGAATGCCTCTCCAAACAGTCCCCCAGCTAGGAAACATAAACAATCCTCGCTGAGCACCGGCAGAGAACTGCCGGGTGCAGATTTTATTTCTGTGAAGTTCCACGTAAGAGCACAAAAGGAAAGCAGAAGGGAAAGGAGCTCGGCTGATAGACATGGTGGAAGCAGGGAGCACACGGGGTGGAAGGGCGGTGGACAGCATGGCAGAACTCACCTCTTTCCTACAACTGATGATCAGTGAGTTGCATGTGAGAAGGCAGAGCCCTATGTCGGGTAGCAAGTGCCGCCCTAGATGCTGACCCCCCCCAACTTTGGGGAATTCTCTTTATCCCTAATCCGAGCAAGGGGGAAAGTAATAAACACCACCTTCACTTCCCCATCCTCTTTTCCTGGCAGAGCTACAGATCTTGTAATAAGAAGGAAGCAATTCACTGGTGGAACAGGCAATCACGGAGAATCTGATTCAAAGCCTGCTGAAGGTCGCCGGTTGTTTCGACTGAATTCAAAATGTTTGGGATAAAGCCCTAAACTGCTGCAAACTCTGGCTCCAAAGGCAATGAGAAGGCAGGAGTTCTCCAGTGCTCTCCGGGCTGATGCCGATAACACGTCTCCTGGGATGCTGGGCAATGCCAGTCTCGCCAGCAAGAGAGCTGGGATGCCAGTGTGCAGTCCTCGACACTAAGGTACCCATTGTTATTCTGCAGAGTGAAGGCAATCATCAAATTCATCCCTCTCTGGATTTATGACGGGTCTGCATTTCACACACAATTTTCTTGATCTGTGTCATAATTACAAAAATTGCTAATAACTTTTTAATATCAATGTTTAAAAAAAAATTAAGCAAATCTTTCACAGCATTTTTATTGCCCATTTACAATCTCAAATTAAATGGTTTACAGCTTTGTGTTTCGGAAATATACAACATAAGAAAACACTAGCCTGGCAAAATTATGCTTTTATGATAATGACAGGGATGAGTTATTGTTACTCTAGTTAAACTATAATGGCTGCACAGATGCTAGGAAAAAACTATTGTACAACATGTTTTGCCACCATAAGCATGGCACCTGCTAACTCCACCACGGTGTATACAAGACTTTGTTAGCATTTCGTTATGAATATTATTTTCAAGGATTGTAATTGAACCATAAACATTCACTTGGGGATAAAATTTCAGTATGCAGCCCTTAAAAAACCCTTGAGAAATACTCCACCATTTTGCATATATGGATTTCAGAAGCAAGTTTGTGAGGGATAATACAGTCTTCTGATCTTGTAGGACCCAAAAGAGGTTTCTGTTCTTCTCATGGTCTAGATGAATTTAGAGCAGATGAATTTAGTGGAATTCACAGAGCCAGAAACTAAATCCTCCAGGCCACTGCTGGCTATCAGGAAATAATAACATTTATCCACAGATGAGATGCAAAACAGATAGCAGTGGCAGGAGTTTCCGTATGTGGCTTGCCAAGCTGCCGCTGCAGGGCCCACACATGTGGGGTGGTGGTGCCCCCGTGCCGACTCCTGAGATGCTCCTCAAGGACACCAGCCATGCTTGCTGCGACCCACCGCGAGCTGACTCAAGCCATTCACTGAATTTAGACTCAGAAACGGTCGCTGAGATGGTAATTTAATCCAAGTGTTGTTTTTCACCGAAATGGGTGAGGAACGCTGTGCAGGTGTGACCGCGAGTCCTTGCAGAGACTGGAGCTAACTGCCAGCAGTAAAATACGTTGTGCTAAAGGACATGATAGATGTGACGGACAGGGGCTGAGCTGATTGCGCTCACCATGGCAAGCAATGGCAGTAATTGAGGTAAATAATATTGCTAAATGAATGACATTGCATAAATTTGCTCTAATTCCCTTTATAGAACATCTTAGCTACTATACACTGTCAGTAACTATGTAAGGCTTTTGATCAAATATATTGTGTGGCTCTCTTATTACGGCAGTCTTTATAAATAAAGCAGTGAAGAACTGAATAAAAGGCAGTAACAGACTGTGTAAAATTAAAGCCAACTAGCCTGGTTCTCCTTTTTCTACACTGTTATAAATCAGAAACAACACTGTTTGTGTCACTGGAATTTCAGTGAAGTAAAACATCTCCAAAGAGAAGAACCACTGCTAAAAATCAAAGCAGGTGTTTATTTATGTCTCAGGGATCACTATTTTTAGTGCGGGAAAATTTTCCGGAATCTGTGGCCCAACCTTTTCTTTAGTCTAAACCTTTTCACTCCGTTGGACAGAGTATGAATGAAAATCAGACATTAGATATTTCATGCTCTGCCACTGAATCTGCTCTATCTTACCCAATATTAAAGGCCTGTTAATGCCTTGGGCATCTGTAGCTGACCCTTTGTATTAAGACCTCCTCTGCAGTGGATGCCTCATGCATATGCCCATTGATGTATTTTAGAGTAAAGATAATTTTTTGTTTTGGGTGTCTGCTCTGGCTTCATATTCCACAGAAAATGCCGCTTGTATCTGTTTTTTCGTGTCTGTATTTCCTCCTACTCCCTGATATTATGTACTGTTGTACTCGAGAGAAAGAGCTTTCTTACGTCCATCTTTGTCAAAACCCTGGGAGCCACTTAAACATCTCTTTAAAGGGCTCTCTATCCCTTGGGTGAATTTTCCCCTAACTGTATTCTTTAACTCCAAAAGGGGTTTGGGGACATAGTTTCTATGAAAGATGCTATAGAAAACAAAGTTGCATTGCTAGTGGTTCTGCTTTTATATTTCTATCCAGGTGAGTCTCTGCACACCAATTTGCTTTCTCTTTTCCAATACCCATCTCCTCCTGGGGCTAGTTCCTGGGACAGAGCTGTCTTCAAATAATTTAATTATCATGTGGCATGCACTTTTTTAGTCCCCCCTGAAATGGTGTGTGATGTCTTTGGTTTACACCACTTGTTGGAAAACACTGCAAAGCATTGAAAAAAACTATTAAATTGTTACAGTATTGGATGCCAACACACAGGGCTATTAGTCTAATTCATCCTTCAGATCAAAGCCCACACAGGCAGCTCTCCTGCCTACAGCTATTTTCCTTTTACTTTCCTGCTTGACAGTAGTCCCTCATATCCCTCTGTTCTGCTCTCTTTGAACATACACATTTTCCTTTAGTCATGGAAATATAATTTATGTCTATTATGCTGCATTATAGATTGCAGATCAGCACAAGCGCGCGTTGCTGCCTGGAACGTCTGTTTATTGTACGTCGGGGTTTCTAAAAATAAATAAATAAGACCCCCTCCCCGCTTCGCCGGGGAGAGAAGAACAAGGAGCGGGAGGGCTTTGGGGGAGGAGGAAGGGGGGCCGCACTCCGGGCTCAAAGTTTAATTTACAAGTGGAGACCTTGCAGCGTGATTTATTAACACCACGCGGTTCGCTGCCGTGGCGCTGCGGCCGGGGCACCGCCGGCCCCGCTCCCGCCCCGACCACCCACGAGCGGCGCCCCGGCGGGCGCTCCGGTCCCGGTGGGCGCTCCCGGTCCCGGTCCCGTTCCCGGTCCCGGTCCCGGTCCCGGTCCCGGTGCGGCGCTCCCGATCCCGGTCTCGTCGGGCGCTCCCGGTCCCGGTGCGGCGCTCCTGGACTCGGTCCCGGTGCGGTGCTCCCGGTCCCGGCGGGCGCTCCGGTCCCGGTCCCGGCGCAGCGCTCCCGGTGCTGATCCCAGGAACAGTCCCCACCCCGACACCGGGGGAGCGCGTGTGCGCGGAGGGGGGTGAGGAGGGGAGAGAGGGAACGAGACGGGCGGAGGGGAGGGAAAGAGGGAGGAGGGAGCCCGAGCGCTGCGAAGCGTCCCTCCATCGCCCTCACTCCGCGGGAGCTGCGCGAGGAGCAGGAGGATGTTCGACAACACGCAGTACCCCTATAACTGCTTCAATTACGACGGGGATGATTATCCAACCTGTAGTTCGGACGAAGAGAAAAAATTCACCCGACCGGCATACAGGTAAGAGGAAGTTTCCCCCAGCACCGCTCTCCCCGGGGAGCCGTCAGAGCGTGGGAAAGCCCCTCTCCAGGCGGCCGGGGACCTCGGGGGGGGGGGGGGGATTTCGCCCCTTCCTTGCCTGAAGTGTTCATGGCTCGTTTCCTCCCTCCTGGGTCACAGCAGCCCTGCTGTGCTGGTCCCACTGCTCAATCACCAGTGCTTGCTTCCCTGCTCTCAGGAGCCCCAGAGAAAGGGGTTTACGTGGGCAAGAGGCATGGTCATGGGAGACCACAGCGCAGGTGTCCGCAGCTACGGCCCAGGGCCTTCCCGCGCCCGAGGGCTGGCGTCTCCGAGGTTGCTCCATCTCATTGGAGCCTTCAAGTTCAGGGAAACTTCTCCGATAGGACCTGAGATGCAAGCGGTCCTTCCTTACTCTTCCCATGTCTAAGCCCTCGTGAGAGGGTGAGCAGCCTGGTGGGGATCCGGCGGTCTGGGAGTAACGCCTGCGTTTCGTGCCACCCGACTGGCGCGGGACAGGCAGCAGCGGTGCTCCGCTACGGCGAGGCAGAGCCCGTCCCGTCTGCCGGGGCGGCCGGGGTCAGGATGCAGAGCCACATGGGCACCTCTCATAAGTGGGATCGTATGCACATATGTACCTGTGTGATCCTTGTTATATGAGTGCTCATTACCTGAGGATATGATATATGATGATATTATATTGTCCTCCTTATTACCTGCATACAGAGCAATGGTGTAACAGCCAGTTTTCTTTTTTTCAGCTACATTGCCTTAATCGCAATGGCCATCCAGCAAAGTCCGTCAAATAAAGTCACCCTCTCTGGCATTTATGACTTTATAATGAAGAAATTTCCTTACTACAGATCAAATCAAAGAGCCTGGCAGAACTCCATCCGACATAACTTATCACTTAACAGTTGTTTTGTAAAGGTAAGCTGAATAACTGTATATTTACATACACACTGTGCATAGATTAAAAAAATGCAGCAGTAACCTCATCACTAGGAAAGAAAAGAAACAAACAGCTGAGCTACAAATCACTTAAAATCTAAGTTGTCATTTATAAAGATAAAGATCATGTCCTTGTCTGATGCGTGCTAATAGCTAACAAACTGAAGAGGCTGGAGTTTACATCCTATTCATATAATGATAGAGAATAGGCTTAAAAGTCTTGTCATTTGTGTTTACACCATTCTTGAATGTAAATGAATGCAGATGTTAAGCAGCAGCATCTGTAACACATACAAATACTGAACTGCCTTTAAATAAATACAGGTTCCCAGAACAGAAGGGAATGAGAAGGGGAAAGGAAACTATTGGAGCTTTGCAACGGGATGTGAGTCGATGCTGGATCTCTTTGAAAATGGGAATTACAGGCGAAGACGGAGGAGGAGGAACATGAAAAGGGAACATAAGGAGCAGAGACCAAGCAGAGGGAAAAGTCCTTCATCCCCTGATATGTCTTCTACAGACTCTGGTTTAAACATTTCCTCTTCTGAAAGTAAACACGAAAGAATTGAATCAGGACCAAGACTATTGGAACCTCATGGGTTTGCTCCAAACACTACAACCACCAGGCAGAGCCTAAGCAATTCCTCCTTAGGAAAATCGAATTCTGAAATTAAATTTAGCATCGATTACATTCTCTCAGCCCCTGACCCTTTGCCTGTTCTAAGATCTCAGTATAATATGCAGGAAAATAAATATCATCTACTGGAGGCCCAGCAAATTAATCTCCAGTTCTGGACAATGTGATGTTATTTATACGCGGTAACAAAGTCTGAGTTGCAGCGTATTCAGCAGCCTTGCGTCACTGAAAATCAGCCGTCTGCCTCCTCTTTTTTTCCACAAGTAGTATTCAGAAAGGGTTACCAATCCATCAGCTGATACTCTGCCTATACCAAAAGAACTTTGCTAAGGTTGAAGTATAAATAACAGTTATCAACACCAGTTTTCACTATGCTGAAATTCATGAAATTCTAGCTTTGTTTTCTGAACTATCCTGGACTTCATTTAACACCACACAGATTTCCTCTCTTGAGCAGATTCCAACAGAAAAGAGACTTGTTTATCACCCATTGCTTTATTAAAGACAAAGTGGATTTGATTCCACTTTCACTGGTGGAAATTAGAATTAATTCCATTGAAGTATATAGGTCAGATCTTAAGCTGATCTAAAATGGTGTAATTCTGTGGATTTACACTGGCTGAGAATGTAAAGGGTTGGGGGGTGGTTTTGTTTTCTTAAAAGGAATCACGGGAAAGCACTAGGTCTTCCCTTAGTTTTGATTTTAGCATCATGTCTCAAGCTATAGTAAGTACCATGCAGCATTAATCCATCATTAATTGGTAAATATGGTTATTAATAGGTGTTTAAGGTATATTATGTTGATATTCAGGACAGAGTTATTTAAACTGTTGAAGTGAAGTTATATTCAAAATAATTCCAAGAAAGCTAATTGCAAGGCTGTTAAACTCCAGTAGACTTTGACGAATAAAGTAACAGAGGCATAGGGACTCCTAATGCCTTGTTAAAAAAAAAAAAAAAGTTCTCCTCTTATAGTATCAGAAGGCTTCCTGAGATGCTGCAGGAAAGTCCTTGAATATATTTCATTTAGCAAGTATGACGGGAGGAGCAGCCTCGCAAGAACCTGGAACCAGTGTCGACCCAAGCCAGAATTCCGTCCACCTGCTTTGAGACAAGTTGCATATTCCTATTAAATAGATTTTTATTGATCCTTCCTGCAAGCAATCACCAAAGTAGTACTTGATACAATTTCAGCAAAGCTAGTGAGGTTTATAATTTACAGAGAGCAATGCTAGCTCACGAGCTCCATTTCTAACGAAAGCCCTTTCATTACCATTTACACTGTAACAGGGTATTTCAGAACAGACCCTTATGGACAATGATGAACTGTAACCAACATTTAAGAACTTGCTTTTATATAACTTGTTGTTCACGATGAATTGCTTCCAGTACCTAATGGCAACATTAGCAGAGACTCCACAAAATGTTGGGTTTTGGCTTGGCTACTACAAACTTCACCTACCACAGATAAAAGAAAAAAGACAAGGATTCCGGTGATTTTAAGCAATTATATACAGAGAGATAAAATTATCTTTGCAACATGAACTGAAGGTAAATGAAAGTATATGAGATAAGAGTAAGCAAAACTGTGCTAGAGGTATGCTCAGGCATGACTTGAATTTTTATGCAGAAGCTTTGACATTTCACTAAGTTATTTTACATTGTGGCTAATATATACTGTATGTTTATACTATATAGTCTTATATATTGTTACTGAGAAAGGGAGCAATATCACTGCACTTATATGTTGTAAAAATGTATGATGTATGTTGTCGTGATGTTAAAAGTCCTGCCACGTACTTAAAATTCACCATCAGCAGTATTTCACACAAGTTGGTAATAAATGATCATTTCTTTGGAAAACTAACACTTGGCATCTTCAGGCATTTCCATAGCATGCAAAATTCTTTATTTTTTCTTCTTTAAAAAAGGGAAAAAATGAACAATCATGTCAAAGTTAGGTCACTGCATGTCTTCCAAACTTCCAGAGGATAAATTCTTACAACCAAATTCTGCCTTCAAATAAGAGCCTTCAATTAGCTGCGAATCAATGGTTGTTTCGTGCTATCATCTGAAAGCAAAATTTGGCTCATTAGATGCGATTGATCTGCTGTTTCCACTGATGCTAAAAAAGAGGAAAACCTCTGGAATCTCTGGGCAGATGGATTCCCATTGGGAGAGGGAAGAGCATTTGCTCCTTTCGTATTTATACGCAGCACTGCATAGGTGTGGGAGAGCATGTCTTCATTTAGTGCTTCAGTGTATGCATGTGCTCACACGTGGGTTGGTATGTGTGCATCTCGAGCTTCCTACCTACATTTATACATTCATGCTTTATATGCAGACTTTTTCCTGGTTGTTTTAAACATGGCAATGCTGCTGTTAGGCTGCTAGTTATAGTAAATATCTGCAGTATATTTGAAATATATATTTTTTTTTTGCTGTGAAATGTGCAAATGTGCTTCTTACTACATGCTCTTTGTTAAAGCTGTTAGCAAAGGTAACTAAAGGGCAGCAAAAGTTTCTACCGAGCAGACACCTCACCCAGGTGAATGCAGTAGGCTAGCTGCTACTGAGACCCATGGAGACACGTTTATGGCTACTAATACAGGATAAATGTGTTAGGAAAGGCAGAAATACACCTGCACGGATTTACAGCAGAGTTCCAAAGCCATTTCCAGTAAGATGAATTAATATTCACAAATAGCCATTTCCTTTGCTCACAGTAAAGTGCCTGCTAGGAGAGACTGTCATACCTGAGTTTCCCTAACATATAATCAAAGAAATTTGTGTACAAATAGGTGTTAACATTTGTTTTGCAAAGGATATCAATCATATTTCAAAAAATGAAGGGACATATTTCAATTTACTCAGTATATTATATTCTGACGACTCCAGAAAGGTTTCCAGCACTTAAAGTGAATGGCATTTAATATAGAACAACATAACAGGGGTGAGGGCTAGACGTGACCTTATTCAAATGTCGTAGCCATTACAAAGCCATTCTCAATGTAATTATAATTAAATACTTTATGCCTTTCTTGCAAATCCTCTGATCGATCATTGATATTAACATTAATATTGTATTACCCCCGAGCAAATGTCTCCCACACAAGTGTTATGGATCACCAAGTTTCCATTAACAAAGTTGTGAGCTATTGCCGTATGCTGGTCGTGGATAAATTTACGTAAATTACCTTTTCTCGGGGAAGGGGAAAAGAAGTCTACGGTCTTTTTTTTCATTTTTTTTCTCATCTTGGCACACTGAGTCTGGTGCTGTTTCTTCAGCTCCATCACAGCCTGTCAGCCAGCTCCGTATACCCACAACCAAGGTAAAGGATCTCGCGGGAACCTCCCTCTTTGCCCCCCGCATTGAAGCCAGTGAATATTCTGTGTACGTAACCGGCGCAGCTGAACCTTGGTAGCTGGGTTAAAAGCTGAGCCAAAGCCAG
Source organism: Dromaius novaehollandiae (assembly GCF_036370855.1). Taxonomy (NCBI): domain Eukaryota; kingdom Metazoa; phylum Chordata; class Aves; order Casuariiformes; family Dromaiidae; genus Dromaius; species Dromaius novaehollandiae. The sequence goes on along the minus strand of NC_088111.1, from coordinate 7,409,201 downwards.
GGCTGAGCAACGTGCAGCGGCTAGGGCAGAGTCTGTCTGTCTTCTCCGCTACGGGCTGGACGAGGGCATGGGGTCTCTGCACCTTGACCAAACAGCGCCGGCTGGGACACATGTAGCTGCAAACGTGAGCAGAAATACCAGTGCTTGGCTCTAAAAATTATTCCTCGTCTCATGGGGGGGTTCCAAGCTTATTAAGTGGAGCAACCCCGATAAGCCGTGAATATCGCAGCGCTGGAAGGGGCCCTCCCCTCGGCGGGGCTGACACGGCCGGTGCCGTGGGCAGGCTGTCAGCACGGGCCGAGGCAGCGGGCGCGGGAGGGCACGGGCAGCTCCTTGCACTGCGGCGCTGGCTGACGGCACCAGGGGAGAAGCAGCCTTTCGTCCTGTCCTTCAAAGATCATAAATACCTTTGCACAGGGAAAGATGAAAGGTTTCTTTCTGGGTAGAAGCTAGGCTCAGCCTCGCTGAGGGACCCTGGGGTGTTTTATTTATTTATCCATTCAAAGAAAGGCTTCCTGTGAAAAAGCAAAGATTTTGATGGAGCTACGCCAGGTTACTCCATAGTGATCTGACTTACAATGATTTCATTTCTTAGGCTTTTGTCACTGGTGTCACAGAAGTGTTTCTCGCACATCAAGACAGCTGATGAGTGCCCTCCCATGCAGTGGCAGCCAAAGCTCTGGGGCAAAGCTGCAGCACTCGCCTTTCTACCACCGGCCGGCAAGGTGAGGCCGGCACAGCAGCCGGAGCAGGAAACCAGTTGACCTCACCTGAGGGAACCTCTCCCCCACAGCAGCACCTTGTCTTTATTACGGGAGGGCTAATGCCAATTAGGAAAGCCAAAACAAATGTTTTCTTTGTCAATAAAGCCAAGTCGCTGTTTGCCTATTTTTCTGCCAATCAGGTAAATCTTGTTGGCTGAGTCCTGTTAAATTGCCCCAGGAACAGACACTGTGTCCAAGGAGTTTTGGAAGGTCAAACCATACTGCAGCACCAGTTCTCGCAGCTCCTTTACTTGGTTGGGTTGCACGTTATTGCACAGGCTGCTATAGTGGTCTTTAACCATGCTGCAGGTTGGTCCTCACGCACTTTGCACACCAGTCTGCACGCTCCCTGGCAGTGGGCTCTAGAATTCCACTTTTGTGCCATTTTCTGCTCACAGAGAATTTCCCTCTGGGGTAGGAACTGCCTGTTCAGGTCCAAGTCCTGCACGTCCTTTCCCCTCTCTTGCTGGTAGAGGGGACACCCTGTGAGGGGAAGGGGCCTAGAGGGACATGTCATGGGGAAATAGCTCTGCTATGACAATCCTCCAGCAGTACAGGACTCACTAGGACTCTCTGCAAATGGTACATTCAAGGGGCTTGGGGCTGCTGTAAGTCAGGTCTGTATTAAGCCCGTCCTGCAAATCAAGGGCACGATGTCCCCAGTCTCCTACCACACTTGAGCTCTGGTGTGAGAAGGAACCGAACCCGTGTGCTCGAACACTGCCGAAGCGAATGGGGTCTTAGTCACCACCACTGGAAAGTAATACAGACCCATGTCTGTGATCAGCATTTCAGATCCCAGACCCAAACTGCATGGAAATCCTGCACAGCTAATTCCAGCTGGCCTCTCCCTCTCCGATTCCTCTGGGGCACATTCTCCTCTCAGTTGTGCCGGTGTAAATCCTTGTAAATCCATTAACTTTGGTACAATTGCTGTTGGAATTGAAATAGTATATGTGCAACTGAACTTTCCATGTAATAGTTAAGGTCCCTAGCCACACAGCACACCGAACAGTGCCAGGAACTCATCTCCCAGATGGCACTCTCCGAGCAACCAACGGTCCCACCTCCTGATTTTGCCTTGGTATCCAGCTTCTACCTGCTTTTTCCAGAACACGGATACTATATGTACTGCAAGGCACAAAGAAACTAGTACATATCCTCTGTCTCTGTTTTACTGAGAATGTCTTTCTTATTGCTCTTAGGCTCATCAAATTAAAGACCGGGGTTGGTCCAAGCCTATGGAACTTGCATTGGAATTTTTTTACCCAGGGAGCTAACATAAAATAACAAAGTAAGTTGTGCTCCCTCCCACCCTAACTACAAGGGTTGGAGGCAAATCCAACTGTGAGAATTTTGCCTGAGAAAGAACTGCAGGATTTCTCCCACTGTGAAATCCAGCTGATAATTCAAACAGAAGGGATGGACCTGACTAGATAGGCCAACTGGCTTGTTTCCATCCCAAAGTCCATTGTGTTCCACAAGTCCCTAAATTTATGGTTATGAAGATCTTCCAAGGCCTCTAACAAAGTATGGCATGCAATGTTTTTGTTATGGAATGCGCACTGCAAAGGAAAAACAAGGTTTGAATTTATCTTTCAAATGAAGATCCTGGAATCTCTCAGGATAAACAGTCTAAATTAGGAATCAAAACATGCCATGTTTCTCACCATAACTACGAAATGAAAAATAAGCACTTGCGGAGCTCTGTCAGAGGGGAAAATAAGAGGCTGTGATAAGCCCAACTGATGTTCTCTTTGTCGTGAGTGTTTTTCTGTGTGCTCATGGTCACTTTGTAGCAGGAGAACACAATGTGCAGCATGGTGCAGATCCCTTCAGCTTTTGGGGGTTGTCATTCTGCCGGAGTGCTTCAAGAAAAAGTTCTGCCCTTCAGGATTGAGCTGCTGTCCCCCATCATCTATGTGTACATCAGGCTCATGCTATCTTGTCTTGCATTGAGCAGGATGGAAATAGGATACCAAAATACTTTTTGACTTGCCAGCCTGAGTGGTGCAGCTCAGTGCAGCTTTCTTGCTGCCAGGACTACACAAAATAGCTGTTCTGCATGAAAGCTGGTCCCTCTTAGGTCTTTGTCTAAGACATAATTAAGACCTAATAGGCTTAGAAGTTTGTTCAGCTTTCATAGGTATATCAGTGCTCCAGTTAAAAAAATACACTTCCAGAAATGTGCACAGCTACAGCAATGCTACTCTTCCCCTCAGCCATTAAAATCTTTTGTTAGTACTAGCGCTGCTATTGTCAGTGAAAAAACCCTGGCCTTCAGCCCCATGTATGTGAGTCTAACTACCTCCCTGAAGCTGTAGTTTCCATAGCTGCTAATGGTGAAAAACTGTGATGTTTTCCTTTGTCCAGGAAAAAAAAATAGGACAGAATCAACTTTCCTCTTGAGCCCAAAGGCTCCACTGACCATTAGCCATCTGTCCCAAGCATATCTGCTGTAGCTGAAAATCTTCTCTGAGATTTCATACCACAGATATTTATTTCTGCATCAGAATTGGTCCCTATCTTCCCTTCTTTGCCTCAAGGCATTATGCTGTGCTAGTATTGACTGCAACCAGACTGCTGCTGCCATCCTCCCCTTCCAGCACAGTCTATCTGAGACCGAGAAAAAGAACCAGTTCTTTCCATAAGCAGCAAATGTAGAAAATAACAGGTGCAATGAGCGGTATTTTGTGGTTCTCTCTCTCAAGCTTTTCCAGGCTTAGGGCTAAACGAACAATTATCAAATCCTGGGATGCATTTTGGTATAATCATGCCATAACATTGCTCTGCACTGGGTCATCTGGGACCAACTTCCCAGGTCAAAGCCTGACTCTTTTGAAGTGAATGGGAGTTTGCCATTGGGTCAAGGGACCAAAACCTCATCCTCTGTTACCAGGATTAATCAGATCAAAGGCCATGTGAATAGTAAAGAAAATTAAATATCTTCTAGCAGTTATTTGGTGTCTTCTCAAGACAAAATAGCAGCCTGTCTCCACAGGTTTCTTCAGCCCTGCCTTTCAGCCAGAAAAATACTCCCTGTATTCAATGGGAAATGTGTCCAAATAAGGAAGAAGTTCCTCAAAGCCCAAGGCCTGAACATGACAGAACCAGATGCTGGTGTCTGGGTGAGATTCCTGGTACAAAGATGTTTGCATGTTGTTTGAGAGCACCTTTACTCTGAGGCTGGCGCGTACAGTGCAAAGAAACAAGTTAAGCTAAGCTAATACCCAGGTTCAGGATCTCAGATTTTCCTTCAGCAGGAAACTGTCCCCAAATCCACTACAGTTTGGCAAAGAGATGACGCTATATTACTTTCTATTTTGTTTTGTTGTTGATGAAATTACAGGAAAACAAATATTTTCAAGATGATACATTGTGTATCCCTAACAAATACCAAGAGCATTTAATATAAACTACGGACACATGGTTTGCTTTGTTGTTCTAAGTAACCATTTCCTTTTAACGAAATGAAAAGCTAGCTGTGCTGTGATGCTGCAGATTATAAATTAGCAGTTTTCATATGGTTCTGTGCAATTGTTTCTTGAAGAGCTTTAGGCTACTTCAGACAAAAATTTCAAATAAAATGTGAATTCATTGAACTGTAACTTGCGGTATTAGATTTATAATAAACAAAGGTAGGTCACATAATCATGTCATTGAAAACAACATTATAAAATGCAAGGACCAACATTTTAATCCAGTTTGGGTTCTGATCCTAAAGTCAAGAGGAAGCTTGACTCTTTCTGTCTGCCAGCTCACAGAAACCTAGTGAAGCCTGGATTGGACGCAGAGAGGAGGCAACTGGCCACAGGCTTTCAAATAGGGCTGGTGACGTGGGGGAAGAGAAGACAGATTTCTTGTCCACTAGAGAAGAAATGACCCAAACAAAGGTGACAGAAGCCTGCTCCGGTGCCAGACTGGGATGGAGCTGCCAGGTGAAGAGTGAAGTGGTGCTCATGGCAGTCCTTCCTTCCATCATCTTCCTCACTCAATCCTCACGATCTTCACCTTCATCTTCAGGCTACCTTCATTCATATTCAGTGGAGCATTTAGGGAAGAGCTTCCCAGGGCAGCAGATTGCTTGGGGCACCAGCCTGCTTTCCCACCCCAGCTACGTGATAGCCCTGAAAGCCGGGTGGCTGCTGTGGCCCCCAAGGAGGATCGGGGTGTGCAGAGGGCAGGTTGTCCCAGCAGGAACAAAGGCACAAGTTGATGGCTTTTCTCCAAGTTCTGCCTCTTTCCATCTGTAGCAAAAGCAACCTATTTTCTCATCCTTCAGGTAGCCAAATGCAGAGGCTGTGCGTGCCACGGAGAAGCTTTGAGTCACCTTGAATGAATGAATACTATCCAAGTATCTCTAGCCTCTATTGAGGCATGTGTATCTCGATGTGGAAGAGGTGGAGCTATTACTCTTCTAGAAAAGATCCCCCCTGCCTTCAAGGGGTCCTCATACCTGAGATGAGAAACATATTTTCAGCAGGCAGAGTTTCCCGTGTTATCTTGAAGGCCACCTGAAGTGATCTTGGACATGTACCGCCCAAAGGCCACCCCTTGGCCCAGTCTCACCTGACTTCTCTCATGGGATATGGGATGGGGGCAAAGCAGGGACTCCCAGCAGCCCTCTTTGCACAGTCTCCCTCCCCATCGGTGACAGCAGAAGGGATGCAGGACTCCGGGAAAGGTGTGTGAGGAGGAGATCACCTCACCAATGGCATTCGTAGCCTGAGTCCAAGTGCACTCAGGAAACACAGCAGCACATTTTGGACTGTTGAAAATAGCCCACGATCATCTCAGAGAGGCAAAGAGACACTTGCTGCCCCCACGCTGGCTAGCGCACGGGCGGCCCGCTCCCAGGACGGCTCGCCTGCCCGGAGGGACCGCTGGAGTGCAGGTGGCACCGTGGTGTGCCCTTGCTGGCAGAGGAGCTCCTGCACCAAAGTGTGCTCACCTTAAACACGCTTTGCTGGACAGATGTTTATTTGAGAGGAGGCTCATTTATCCTTTTAATGGATGTTTTTGTAAGACCAGATGAATAACTGTGGCAGGTCTGTGCTACGGCATCATAAAGCTGTAGCTTGCTACTTTCACCAGAAAATCATTTGAGAGGGAAGAAATTAATGTGCCTGAATGTAGAGATATTTTTTTCTTTACTCCTAAGCCTGGCTGAGTCTGAATCTTTTATATCATAGCAACAGCAAGATTTGAATTTGGAGAGCAAAGACTATACATGAGCCCCAAAACCAAAACCAGTTTATTCCTACAAGGAATATTCCTGTTAGCGAGTGAATTTTCTGTGCTCTGGGCTCTACAGATATGTGTGCATGTGTAGAGCACATATGAAATTGGTATCTCAGTCCTAATTCTGGGTTGCAATTACTGGGGCTGAAGTTTAAAATTTTTCCAACTGCTGAACTTGTGAGCTAAATGACTGTATAGCTACCAAAATTGATTATCAGGCTTCCTGTTTCCTTGCTTGTGATCCAGTAATATTGACATACAGTACACGGAAATTGCAATCTGAACTACTAGTAGCAATAGCTAGAGGCAATTACAGAAGGAGTATTGCTGGTGGTGGCACATGGACTCTTTTATTAGATTTAACTGTATTCTGATTATAATGCATTCATTCGAGATAGCAGGAAATTCTATATTTCTTTTTCAAACTGCAGCCAAGAAAACATTTTTTTTGTTTCCATATTTTAGCCTCTCCTCTGGAATGGCCCAGCAGGAAAATCTTCTGGCTTCTAGAGACTCAGTGCCACTTTGATTCTAAAATGGTCGATTTGTTGGGGCAAGCCATTTTATCTCTCTGTGCCTCCACAGTCCCATCTGAAAGGCAGGTATAGAGAGTTCGCCTCTGCAAAGCATTTTGTTTAGAAATAAAATCTATACAGCAAGCTCATGCTGTTAACCTAATTTCTCTTCACTTGCTGTCACCTTTTCTTCCTCTGCTTTGATCGTCCATAGTGCTTTAACATTTCATCCATCCCGTCACTGACCATTTGGCAAGGATCAGTTTTGCAGAGGGGTCTGAGTCATACATAAATGTGTGCAAGCTACCAGCTCTCCTACTTTTGCATGACTCCAGGAGCTGGGATTTTAAGAAAAGCAAAAAGTAGAAATATAACTGGGATCAGAACACAAGACTTGGAAATGGCATAACTTTTTTTTTTTTAATAATCTTGTTCCTCATTTTCAAGATGAGGTTAAGCATACCCATGTCTCCAGCTAAATGAAAGAAGCTTTCATGACATATTAACTCATGCTACTATCTGCATTAGCAAACCGAGGGGAATCTTTGTACCCTTAAAGCAAATGGAAGCATTTTACACGCCATTCTTTCAGTAAAGGTCCACAACTAAAGCTTGCACTGGCAGTAAAAATGAACAGAGGGATCCTGCTGCTTCAGGAGGAGACTGCAGCACCTGCGATGATGGTATTCCAGCAGGTGATTGAACTAGTGTCTTAAAAGCATCTCTATACTTCCAGGATATTTGTTCAGATCCAAGGAATCCATCTAGGAGCTTAAAATAGCTTTTTGCTACAGCAGATGCTCCCAGGATAAAAACCCTCCCAGAGAACCCAATCTAGCTTGTCTTGTGATATTTCCAAGCCAGCTAGGAGGTGGAAGTATGCCATACCCCAACTGAAGGCTCAACAGAAAGAGGACTTTGATTTTGCCTTCAGAGGATTTTCCCAGGCTAAAATGAGCTCATTACTTAGTATTTGCTGCAAACCTAGTCTCAGTGTCATCCTGAAGTAATGATCCATGGCCATCTGTTACGCAAATGCTGAGAAAAAAAGTGGATTGCCATGGATCGTGGCTTCTCGACAGGCCAACCTTTTCAGCAGAAAAGTTCAGCAGAACTGGGAAAGTTATTTTTTTTCCTTGCCTGTGTGATTTGCGGGAAAAGAGCTTTTACTAATGAGCTCTGCCCTCCTCTCTCCTTCAGAAGTCCCTGGGGCTTTGCATGTATGACTACCCACCTAAGCTGCAGCCAAAGTGAGCTGTGAGTGTGAATAAAGTAGATAAAACTGCACCATAGTTACAGAGATCCTACACCTGCAACCGCTCTGCAACTGCTTCCAAAAGTGTAAAGTAGCATATATTGGGACCACTGTGAGCTGTAAGAAGGATAAAGGATAAAACTTCTGTCTCTTCTCAATGCCAGATGTCTGCAGTTCAAGCAATAGTTTAGCTATAATGAACCCTCACTTCTAAGTGAAGCTTAAAAAAAAACAGTGGACCTTAAGAAAATTGAATCTCTAACAGAGTCAGGAAGTAGATTTGCCAAAATATGGTGAGAATGATTCTTCTGAGTGAAGTTTTTGTCCCTCAGAACAGGCTAGAGTGGAAATTTCACCTGCTACCATGAGGTGTTTGGGAAAAGTAAGAGAAACTCAGAAGAGCTGCACAAAAATATCCAAACCCAACAATTTTCTCAAAGCTCTTAGGCTCCAGTCTACCTTTGATCATGATGAAGTGGAAGAGGAGCATATTTTGGACATGCCTGTCCTATCCTCTCAGTGGCTTATATGGAGCCAGACTGTGCTGTACTCCACCAGGTGCTCATACAAAAGTTAATGGGAATTTCATATTGATTAAATGTGTGTAAAACGATGTTTGAAATGAAAAGAATCCAGTTAAGTGTCTTTTCATCACTAGAACCAGTTTAAGTTGCATAACGTTTTTCTTGTTAAAATAATTAGTCCTCAATCAGGGTAATTTGGAGGACTAGCTTGGTTATTTTAAGGCAATGTTACGCTTTCTTCAAGAAAGCTCTTTTCTGTTTGAATTATTTCCACAAAGTGATGCAGATAATTACTTAATGCTTTGTCATTCTACTACATAATCCCTCAGCATCTGAACAGCATTAATGGGAGCAGAACTTGGCAAAACTACCTGTAATTTTTTTCCCCAGTATTTTCCATGCCAAAGAGAGAATGTCTCAGACGATGAGGTATGCAAGCTTTTTATTTTTTGCTTGCAAAATGATCCAGGAATAAAATGTATTCCTTCAGCTGGGGCTTTGGGACTGCTTTCATGTCACTGTGGTTTTAATACATTACATTTTAGCTAGGTTTAACCCAAGTCAATTGGTACACCTTGGTCCTGGTACCTCTATTGTTTATCCACATAAATCACTTTATGGAGCAGAATCAGGGCCTAAGACTTAATGGTTTGTTTTGTTTGTTTAAATATTAGCATCCACCAGCTGTGCCAAATAGACCTTTTTCATTAGTCGTTTGATCATGGTGGGAAAAGCTATTAATTTAGTCAGTTCCCTGCAATGAGCTCTGGGGTTGCTACCAAACCACGAACTGATGAAAACAATAAATGCTAGACTGTATTAACTGTAAAGGTTAATCCATAAATCAAAGGGAAATGTCAGATGCCTTTTAACATTGATTGAGATGTAATTTGGTGCTGGTAGTGATATGTTTGTTACATAAATTCACAAATGCACTCGATTCCTGTTAAGAGTCTGGGTCTTTGTAACTTAAAACAAATTAAGTACTTCGTTTTATTTATATAACCATATAAAGATAGATAATCTCATTCTGTTTCAGTTGCGATATATCACTGATTTTAAAATAAGTGAATATTAATATCCAGCTCCTCTTCCAAGGCTCTACATTTGACTTAGTATGAAAACGAATATACTGCTGTTTTTGCTGAAACTATGCTGTTACCTTAAATATGATAAGGTGCGTGTTCCTTTTAATTTTTGTTTTCAATTCATGTTTTTTAAATTACAGCATAAGAACCAGCCTTTGTATAAATGTGCTCAGAAGTATAGAACATATTTTCTATATTATAGGTACATAATATTTAAATATATAATATAAAACAACAAATATGAGGCGGAAATGCCACAAATTAAATCAGAATGGAACACAGAAACCGATGCCAAAACAGCACAGAAATGATCATTATGGTCACTTACAGAAACATTTCTTTCCACTACTTTTCATGAGCAAAATGTGAGGCCAGAGAATTCTTAACTCGGTGCAAATGTGAACCAGGTCACCAGACCTCGAAATAGAAACAAATAACACAATCCTTTGAAGCTCTATCTACTCGAGAAAAGTTGCAGAAAAAAGTCCTCGAGGGTAGTAGCATCAGTCCCAGGGCGCTACTGGCAGAAACGGGGAGCCCTGGGAGTTTTGTACGGGCTGTCACTTGGCTGGGCGCTGCAGGCTGCCCAAGCCCAGGCGAGTCTGCTCTTCCCAGAAACTGCAGACTCTCTGCCTGAAGTTTTGTGCTGTATTTCTTTCTTACAGAGAATCACAAATGATACGGCTTAACATAGCAATCACTGCACGATGTCGGTAGGACCAGTGTTGTGAGGGCCGTCAGGATAGAAGAATTTTCTTCTGGTCAGTTTGGCAGAGCCAACAGTGGGAATTTTTCCTCAAATTCCTGAAGGGCATCGATCGAAACAGGCATACAAAAACGCTTCCAGTAAGATGTGACACGACATGAGACTGAGACAATTAAAAATTGTCCTGGAGGTTCTCCGGTCTGTGGTAGCACGGTTCTTCACAGCTCAGCCGGGCAGCGGAGTATCTCAGCGATGGAGAAGGGCCAAGCAGCACCACCCCACATGAATATGGAATTTAACTCTTTAATGGCTCCTAAAGTCCTGAACCCCTGCCTGATCAAAATTAAAAAGGGCAACATTTTATTGTCTACCTCCCTCTGTGCACACAGACAACCATGAGAGAAAACATCTTTTATTTAGCTGATTTTTGTATTTTCTTGCAAAAGCCTAAAAGGGTTGGACCACATCCTCAGCATATGTAGTGCCTCACTTACCACCATGAGAACTTGGCCTATGTAAGAAATTTTGGGAGGTCATGGAGGAAGGAGGTTTCTGTGCCCAGCGCGTGGCTGGAGAAGGCCAAGAAGGGTGCAGGTTAGCCACCCGCAAATAAAGGCAAATATCTGGGCTCAGCTGGTCACGTCTGCTGCTTCTGTCCTCCCAGGGCAGCTCAGAGGAGGCTGAAAGGGCTGGGGAAAATGCAGGAGGTTGCTGCAGAGCATGGGGATGGAGGGGGAAGCGAGAAAACCTCACCATGGCTCTGCAAGCAGTGCGGGAACGCTGCACGGCATGGCCGTTTGCTGAGCCCCTGGGGACCGTCTGCTGGGGACATCTAAATGAGGCCCTCACAAAAGGGCAGGGAAGGAAAGATGCAAAAGGAGATTAAGACCACCCTGACCTCCAGCCAGCTCCCACGGCTCCATGTCTTGTCCTCAGAAGCCAGCAGAAAAATTTCTTTGTAATCTGAAGCAATGCAGTCAAACATGAATCACACATCCACATGCAGGAAAAGCGTTCTGATAAACATTAGAGCATATTTTGCCGGGAAGAGCAAATCTTCATGCTAAAATAAGTCTGTCTCTCTGTCAAAGCTCTGTCTGGAGCTTTCTTTCATTGTTGGCTTTTTCTCCTAATGTCAGATCAATATTAGCAGATCTTTCAACTACATTTACCCTGTTTATGTATAGTCCTTTAATCAAATGTTCAATACGCCTCATCTTCAAGGATGGAATAGTAATGAGTGTATAATGAGCTATGGCACAGCCACTAGTTCCCATGCCTTTTAAACTAGCTTCAACAACTCTGAAATCTTCAGAGTAGATTAGTGGAGCCCTGCTGATTCATATGGCTATTGTCTTTGGAAATAAATGAAATCATATTAATATTCACAATGTCATTCACTGGGATGCTAATTGGAAGGATTACAAAATAAACTACAGAGGCAAACACACAAAGGCGTGTGACTAGGATAAACCTCAGGGACATGAATAAAGAAGTGTTGGATGTAGAGGGACCTCTGAAACCGCCAGCTTTTGGGAATTCCTCCTGCTGTCCTGCTGCCACACAGCTGAAATACTAGAGACCAGTTCTCCTATCAGTCATCATAGTCACGTTCTTTTTCTGCTGTCTGGTGCTAATGGTATGGATAACACGAAGAGGGAAAAAAAGTCTACAGAAGCTGAGGAGCCCTTCCAGCTGGGGAGAGGAGCACACTGGCAGAGGATCAAGCTGTGGCTCTGCTCATGGTGGTGAGTTTGACAGGCCTCAACCAGGTGTTGTCTGACTTTTGCAGCAGTCAGCTCAGGATGATGAACAATTCCCTCCTGTTTCATCTTCAGCTCCTTGATTTACCAAACACTGATTCAAACCCTTGGACTTACCAGCTCAGGACTAGAAGGAGTAGATTCCTCCCGTTATGATCTGTACCCTACATTGCTAACATGCAAGTGCTTGTAAAGAAAAGTAAAATGTACAACAAACTAGGCGGTCCATGAACTAGTCCTCCTATCATTCTTACGCTGCACACCTAGAGTGATATCTCCTGGTTCACTGAACCTGCTCTGGTGTGACCTGGTTTAGTCAGTGCACAGTGCAGAATTCCCCGTATCAACACTTATACAGAGCTCGCTCTATATGAGGTAATACATAAGAGTAACACTGGGTTTTGCCCTACTGCAGTCATTTTGGGATGCTCAACTACAAACATGCAGAAGGTTTTCCCTTCAGAACAAATCATGCATTCCTCGATCTAACTGAATTACATTCTAGATTAAATGAATCAATGAGTAAAGAAAAATACCACAAAAGCCTAAGTACAAAATTTCTGCAATGAAAAGAGAACAGAATATGCAGATATAGAAGCTAGAAACAGAGAGGATTGCTATTTCTGTTTTTTTTTAACCCTGATCACAGAACAGTTGCATTGCATCTAAGCTATTCATTAGGAATTAAAAACAAACAACTTGCCTCTTTTTTCTTTTTCTTATTTTTATTTGCTGAGACTTTTCTATGATTTATTGTTTCCTCTACTCCGCTGATGACATCTATAGCACCACAGGCCAAATTCGGACCAGGTGTTAGAGGCCACTGCTCTGCCAAGCTCAGCAGAGCTCCAGGCCCTCTTGCCACGTTGGGATTTAGCAGGGCAGGCAGCAAGACCTCTCACCCAGTTTAAATGTTGGAGATATTGCATGAAATATGCAGTAGCTATGTGGCACAGATTAAAGGCAGGGCAGGGCTTTAGCCTTATAAATGTTGTAGTCTCCCTTTTTAAAATAATTCTGATATACTATCAGGATCATCTCGTGGAGGGGACATTGCACAGCCTGGCTGCACCTGGGAGACCTCTGCCTGGCTGAGGCACTCGTCTCAGCTGTGGCAGCATTCCCTGAGCTTTCCCACACCCCAGGCTCTTCCTTTTCCCCGACACAAGCTGGAGGAGCCAATGAAAGCACTGGTGATCTTTCTCTCCTTAACAGCCAAAAAGCCCTCACAGATAGAGGTCAGAAGAGCAAAACCTCTTAGCAGCCTCCTTGGGTGAAACACTATTTTCCTACTAAATTGAGTCTACGGAAGAAAGGTTGGTGGAGGAAAAATGCTGATTTAGTCACTGATTGAATGGAGATATTTAAGATACAACTCAGTTAGGTGGATTTCAAAAGCTTTCAAGTTTATCTATACCTTAACTGGTCCAAGGTCATGTCCTTAACCCTTGGCTAGCCTTGGAGAGAGACCAGAGTTTCCCAAACCTGCTGTTTGGTGGGGAAACAAGTCTGGCTCACTCTCGTTTTGGTACTTTCTCTGTCAGAAGACAAATCCAGCCCCATCTGCTGCGATATGCTCATCACTTGCCAGCGCTGGGACCTGGTTGAGGTGACAATCCTAAAGCATCACTGATGTCCCTGGCCCAGGCTGACAATCACAAATACGGGGCAGTTGTCACAATTGGTTACACGAGGACAGCGGAGGGGAAGGTTGCCTGCAGCAATTACAGCCAGGCTGAGACAGACTCCTCCATTGTTCGGGGTCATCTGGTCTGCAAACTGTTTCACATGAGAAAATTAGATTATGCCGAACCAGCGTCTTTGGAGTGCTTTTTTTTTTTTTTTTTTTTTCAATCCAGCATTAAAAGGATGGAAATAACCGTAAATCTGGAAGCAATCACACACACATCACTTAGAAATGCTCTGCCTCAGTGCAAGAGAAACAGAATACATCAGCGCTGATTGGCCTGGGGTATCTCTCCCCCTCCATGTCCCAGACAAGTTCAACGTTTCATTAATTAGGCGCTAACTATGGTTAAAATTAGGAGAGCTGCAAGGATCTCTCCTCTCTTCAGATTAATCCTCTGATTAAAAGCAGGGCCCCTAGTACGGGCTCCAGGGTCACTCTGCGCTGCTGGTTTGCCTTTGCCGCGTCTGGGGTTTGAGACAGCCTGGGGCAGAGCGCGTAGGGCAGAAAGCGAAGGAAAGGCCAGGCTGCCACGGCTTTGAGGCCGTACCAGGGGATCCAGACAGCGGGGAGGGCTGGAAGAAGGGGCCACCACTGCTAGCATGTTGTGTAGGACGGATGTACACAGGCCAGACGGGCCTCACGGGAAACTGCAGACCCCTTTGGCCTCCAGGAAACCCGGGCTGTGCATGAGTGGAAACCAGGCAAAGCTCACTGTGGTCTTCAGAGACCATCTCCCAAGGACACCCACTCTTAGTTTTGCTTTTGACTGTATGTGAAGCCACCTGTTCTGTAGCACTGTTCACCTGAACAGGACCAGCACAGCGATTTTAGGGGCATTTGCTGCTTAAGAAACAGGGAGAAGGGCTGTTCCATCTATGCGTCTGAAGCGCTGTCAAGTTGTGGTATTAATCAGGAAGCAATGCTTTAGGCAAGCCATTCTTGCAAGAAACAAAAGCAAACCTGGCCAGTGAGGGTGCGTGGTAAGGGAAGCGCACCAGAAAACAAAACAATGGGGACATTCTGTAGTAACCACAAAACCCTGAGTTTTCTGGCGTATTCTGTTTTCCATAAATATTGGCCTCACTCTAATGTAGAGCAGCCAAGAGCTGCTTGTATGAATGCAGCCTCTCTAACCAAGAGCTTTAACCAACTATAAATAAAGTTACCATGACAGACAATAACAAATATAAATTAATTGCACTGAGGTAAGTTCTAGCACCATTCAACAAACTACAAACCCAGGAATGGCTGCAGAAAGGCAGCCACAACCAGTAGTATCTCATCAGGGGCAGTGAGCAACATGCAGCGAGTGGCTGGGAAAAGGATGGAGCATTGCCTGCCCCGCAGCACCTAAAATTTCAAGGTCAGGCTTTAAATTGCAAGAAGCAGTAAAATATCTGCGATTTTGCTCACACTCTTCCTTCCAAAACAACACCTTCTCTATATTTTGGGTTTGCTCTATTTACCACCTGGCTTCTGAGAAGGAAGGACGACTTCGAACATATTTAGCAAGTTTTGTTCCCCATAACTCCAATGGGGGGCACAAATGATGTTTTCGTAATGAAAAGCTGAGCTTATCCCATGACCACTCGACTCCAGGAGGTGCGGCATTTTTAAACATCATATACAGTGAGACTGGCACAAGGATCCGAAGAGTTGGCAGGGCTGCAAATGCCACATCCAGCTGGGAGAGCAGAGAAATGCTGCGACAACCCTTTGCGCTGGGATTTGGTTAGCAAACGTGCTCTCAGAAAGTGCTGACGGATGAATATCTATTAGCAACGAGTACCTCAGCTTTAGCTTTCAGCGGAATAACTTCCCAAAGCAGTAAATCAATATTATCTCAGGGAAAAGCCTGCCCACCAGATCTCCAGCACGACTTCCTCTGGGCAGCAGGACGGCTAAAGACAGTTGTGTGAGGAAACGCAGTTTTCTGGCCAACCCTAAAAGATGAAGATCAACCTGATTTCGTAATATATTTATCCTGGAACTGAAAAAAAAAAATCTTAAATTTAGCCCAAACAAAACATGCCAAGTAAGAATCAAACAACACAAAATATTTCATTTCCATTATTTCTCCCTCCTTGAAGTACCAGTGTGTTTAGCTCCATCTCTAAACAAAAATTCCAACAAAAATGTCGGAATCAAAGCAAAGCAAAATTTCATCTTGAGAACGTTGCGAAGAAAATGTTCGAGCATTTTGAATTTGTTTAAATTATTATTATCATTAGCTATAATTTTCTCTTGGCCAGAGCATCTGAGAAATTTTACTTAATTCACAAACCTGTCAGAGTGACTCACATCCACATTTTTTTCTGTCTTGCAATACAATATTTGACCACAAACATTCACCCAGTTCACACTCCAACACCTAACTAGTTGTAACGCTGCTTAATTTGTGAGAGCCGATTCTTTCCCAGCCTGAGTGGGGATGGCTGGAGGCAGGAGAGATACCAAATAAACAACATTTGTAATATTACCCCCAGCAAAAAGAACCACGCTGCATTACTTTAACTCTCCCACTGTGCCAAGCAACTTCATCAAAGTGCGTGACCCTGGTAATCATATGTTTTGGCACCCCGCCAGAAACAAACAGGGAGTTTAAAGTCAAGTAATCATTTCAACGCTCTTTTTTTTTTTTTTTTTTTTTTTTTTTTTTGCTTTTACTGGCATTGAACTCTTAATGTTAGTTTGACATACTTTTTTCTCTAATATTAATACGTACAGATATTTACAGAAAAAACAGGGTGAATTACACAGGAAGGAAAGATGCTGGAGTCAAGCCGTTGAAGTTCAGCTCATAAAGAGGAAAAAGAGAGTCCTAATGTTATTTCAGCTGGAATAGCTGCTAAATTCACTACTAGCAGCTTTCCTTGCTGAGAACAGTATCTTCAGCCTGCTTGATGCTTCTGAGGTGGATTTCCTGGGATAAAGTTGCCATTAGTTTCAGGGATTTTTTTTCCAGTTTGCATTAGCTGAGAACCTGGCTCTGAGTTTTCAGCCTGAACCTGAACCACTGTCATTACAACCTATTTAAAATCCAGCCTAAAGAAGAACATCTAGCCTGTAGAAGCACACCACTATCCTCTCCCCATGTACCGAAGGGGAAGCATGCCTCTCCACTGGCTGCTCAGAAAGATCATATATAATTTGGGATCTGGCAACTGGAGAGATGCCCGTTCTCCCAACAAGTGAGTGACCAAAAAACTTGTAGTAAAAATACCATCAGCCTGACAGAGCGAGAGCTCAGACTGGCGCTCAGGAGGCCAAGCCATGGAGAGCTCTGAAGTTTTTCCGTGTCGATGTGCCAAAGACTGTGTTTGTCTCATGCACTTTTTTTGCTCAAGAACATAGTTCAGGGGAGTGAGTCTCGCTGTGATTAAAGCCCTATTATCTTTCAGCGAGACTTGTCACAGACTTTCTCGGTAAATCGATGGGGTTTTGTGGTTATTATAACTAGTCAGAGGGCTCTTTGGGCACAGTTTATAAAATAAAAGGCAAATATTCACCCCCAAAGCTTTGGGGACGGAGTGCCGGTTCGGGCAGAAGTGGGACTGCACTTCAACAGAAGTAACAACGCTTCTCCCACAGACATGGGTCATAAAAAAGGCATCCCTGGAGCCATCAGACGAGGGGACGGCGAGGGCAGCACAGCGAGTTTTTGGTCAGATGGCTCTATATTGGGATGTGGTTGAACCACCTGCTATGGTCGAGAAAGGCAACGATCAGCAGCTCTAAACCAGATGAATGAGCCAGCACAGAAAAAGGCTGTTACAGGGGCAATGGTGCGTGCACGATTGCACACATCAACAGCCAGATAAATATGGGATATTAGGGAGGTTTTATTTTCCCCGTGGCCTATCCTTTTGTTCTTTCACATCTATAACCATCTATAACACAGATGCCTGACGATATAAGAGGTGGAAGGCTTCAGACCATCCCAGTCTAGCCAGTTTTCAAACCAGTCATTTATTATTTTTTCAATTAATAAAAAAATAAACCACGGGTTTGGCAGGACAGAAACTGTCCTGCAGTCTTCTCTGTCAAAAAAGGAATAAAAGCAAGTGAATAAGTGTGATGAATTTTGAAATAGAAGGTTTCAATGTTTCTTATACAAAACTTCTTTGAAAAACATTGCAGTTCTTGTTTTGACACTTCTAGAAGTTAAGCTCTTTGACTTCTTGTTTTGCAAACAGTGGTTTTCTTTTAATAAAAATCATTTCACAGGCCTTGAAAGGGATAAATAGCCTGTAAATGAAAGACAACAGTGCATTTTAAGTCAAACAAAAACATGCCTGGTTAACCAAAATGAAAATTTTCAGAAGGGTTCTGTTTGACTTCGTTTTGTTCAGAAATTTCAAAAAGCTTCTTTTACTTCAACTCAACCCAATTTCTTCCACCATCTCCCCCCCCCCACCCCCCCCCCCCGGCAGTTTGGCCTGAGAACCACCACAGGTCCTTCATGCACCTATGTCGATCCATCAGCTCCACCCAACCTTCATGCTGACCTTTTTAAGAGAGGAGGAGTCCAGTGATTAGAGCTGTTTGGAAATGAGGGTGGACAGGCTATGGAAAGTGGGGAATGGAGCAGCCCAGGAACCTTCTCGAGCCGAAGCCTGGAGCAGCTCTTTGTCAAGGAGAGTGATGGGCTGGTTTAGTTTAGGCTGCTTTGGTCTGAGTTAAGCCAAAGACGAATCACCAAGATGGCCAGTGAAGTTCCTTGCAAAGGAAGGGAGAGAGAGGACTGACTGAAGACTGGGCTCCTTGTAGTGGACTAGATGCAGATATTTATATCCATATGGTGATACGCACATTGGTGTGGTGTCTACATGTAAGGTTGTCCGTTGGGTTTCCTCATATTTGGCAAGATGCGGTCAAAGCACTCTCTGGTACCCAAGATGTGATTCCTCACTGTTGATGTAGCTTTCTCAGACAGGTCAGCTGAGCTGTGCACTAAATGCCTATTTCTCTAAGTTGCCTGTTAAAGGGGATCTAGGCCGAAAAATGCAGATGCTGAACTGTGATGAGCTCAGCTGCCACCCAAGAAACAAAGGAACCATTAAATGGAGCCTTCCTTGGTAGCAGGCTCCAGCTACCCTACCCTCATAAGCAGGGCAAATGAGAGAGAAAATATATCCAGGAACAGATGTGGCAATATCTGAGGAGAGCAGTGTGGGGTTAAGGATAAGTGTCTCCAGCTGCCTCATGCAAAGTGCCTGCACTAGAGAGAAGAAAATTTGGCCCTAATAATTTCCAAGGAAAGGTTTATCAAAGCCAGAGAAGACGACTGGGTGTGACCCTGACAAGAGGAACAACTGCTAGAAACCTGTTGGGGATTGTAAATGAACAGCCGGGCTGAAGGCCAATGATTATCCGCACAAAAGGAAAGGTGAGACAACCTCCCTGCAATCCCAGGGGGACGGTGTCTGCGCCCATGGTTGCCTACTGCTGTCAGCGCACTGCGAAGGCACCACGGGCCAGCCAGAGGGACGGGCTGTAAGACACTTAATAGCTTTATTCTCAGACCTAAGCCATAGCTCAGAAAAAGGCAGGCTGTGGCCAGAGCCCCTGCTCCCACCCCTGCTGCCAGGAGAGCCCTCCTGCCCGCCAAGGGCAGACAGGCAACGCTGGCACTCAGGTCCGACACCGTCCGCCCGGCAGGCAGGTTTCAATGATTCCCTTGCCTCTTAAGGCAAAAAAAGGCAGCACAGAGGCCAGGATTAACTGGAAGGAAAAGGGCACACTGAAAGGTAGGAATTAAATGCTTGATACCTGGTTACCTGCTAAAATGAGCCTGAGAGCAGCAGAGCAGCCAGACCAGAGGGGAAGAGGGAAAGAGATTTGAACTGGGATGTGTATCACAGGAGGGAGTCCCAGCCCACCAGCTAAACTATTAGGCCAGCTCATGAAATAACCAAAGGACAGGCTTTCTGAACTTAAAGAAATAGTCTTGCAGCAGCAGTAAAGCACCCGGCTGCTCTTCACCTCTCCGCAAATCTCTATTAGACATGTTAGAAGGGGAAGCAATGTACGGCAAAGCCCTGCTGCTGCACGCCACGCCAGGGCAACCGCACCATGCTCCAGCCCTGCAATTGCCTGTCCAGCCCCCACCGTTCCTCCGAGCAGCACGGCGTGGTGGGGGCTACGGCGTCGGTTTGAACTCCCCATCCCTGTAACCATAACCGGCACCAGGGGAGTTAGCAGAGGAATGGGTGGCTTTGGGGAAAGCAGGTTAGGGGAGTCGCCCCAGATGGAAACACCTTCTCCTGGTGCATTTTCCCATGGCATTGCTAGTTGGACTGGGTTTGCTGGCAGCCTGAGACACCTCGTAAGGGGCTGGGAATGCCGGGGGAAGCCGGAGGGTCCCTAGCCCCGGGAGCAGCCAGCACGGCTCCAGCCAAACAGCCCCACTCATGCTGCGTAACTTCAGATGCTCTGACTAAAACACAGAGGGGATTGCTACAGCTGCTGCAAGGCTTCTTTGGGGAAGACAAAATAAAGTGTATAATCCATGTGATTTTCAAAAAAATCTAATGGTCTTTGAAGCTCTCCAAATACAGTGGAGATGAGACAATCCAAAATGAACAAATAAATTCTGCGGTGGTTGCAGGAGCCTTTTATCAGCTCTCACCACATGGTGGCAATAGTAGTAAAGGTTTCGCGCAAAAGATTTTTCTGGAAGCTCCCAAGCCACTTAAACTGTAAACTGGGCTGCTGTGCAGTCTACCTTGTGGCATAATGTACCTCTATTTTTCTGTCTGGAGAAATCAACTGTCGTAGCTCCCTTATAAGAAATTGCATTCACCTTTCATTTTGACACATCTGGTCAGAACTATAAATGATTCCAAGATTTCTTTGAATATCTTCTTCACTTCTTTTCCCCTCCCACCTTTTCCTCCTCCAAAACACATAATTGCAGCTTCTGTGAAATGTTAATTCACAGAAGGCTGTATTCTCAGAATTGAGCGAATTGCAACATTTCAAGTTTTCTTTAGCAAATGCAGGAGGAGACTTCAAAACACAAGGGTTGCCTAAATCTTCCAGTAAGGTCAGATATTTTGTCTACCAGTTTAACTGCCAGCAGAAAAGAAACACCAGTGTTTTTATGACTTCATCCCTGAAGTACTGCTCTGCCATCCATTCCTCCCAAAACAAGAAAAGAGAATAAATCCAGAGTCAGTTGCTAGTGGTGACTGACCAATATTGCCACATGATTTCTACAGGTAATAATAAACTCATATCATCTTTTGATTCTGGAGAAATCTGAATTTGGTGTTGCTGTTCACCCACCTGCAGGATGGAGCAGGATGGCAGGTTTGCACCAACCACAGAAAGCAGCTTCTGCAGGGGGAAAATGAGCAGCAAGGGAGAACAGGGTGCAGATGTCATTTTAGGTAGTCAGATCCTAAAATGTCAAATAATTATGCAGATTCCAGTTTGTCCAGGAGATGTGTGCCCCTTGAAACCACTGCACAGCCCTGGTGAAGGGCTCCCAGAGGGCTCCCAGGCTTCTTCTAGTCACTGTGGTGCATCAGCCCTTGCACAAGATGAAATGCTGGAGCTCCCTTTTCCTCTTGCACAGGCATTGCCACGTGGCAGCGTGCACACAAGAGTTAACACCCCGTTCCCCTGAGAAGTCCCAAGGGCTCGTGGCTCTCCCGGGGATCCGTCGCCTGCAACAGTGCTCCAGACGCCCCATGCAGCATGCCTCCACTGCGCTGGATCAGCAGCGGCATTTCCTGGAGCACCTGTGTTTTTCTTGGAGGTCTCTCGTCTCCGTACTGACCAGACCTGATGTTGCTTATCTTCAGTGATTAGATCAGCTCATATCTCCAGGACTGGAAGGAATGATATAAAAACATACCATCCTACACCATCTCGAATGACCTGCCAGGAAGCAGTTTATTTATATGTCCCAGGCACTCAATCTACTGTGTAGATATGTGTAAGCAGACAGGTGCAGATTTAGCAGGAAAGCCCCCAGTAAAGCACTTTAACCCTGCCGTCACCCATTTGCATTAGCAGCTGGAGTAGCACGCTCCTCTGTGACACTTGTGGCCACCTGGCAGCTGCCCGGTTGCTTTTGCCACCGTTTAAATGGTGGTTACATCCGTCGCTGCTAGCAGAATATGGTTATTGTGATTTTCACTGTCATCCTCTTCTGGTGCTTGTGTGAAGTGATATGTCACCTAAGTCCTTTAAAAATAACCATTAAGTAGAAGAAAGGGATGCTTATCAGATGCCACAGGACTGTGTGGCAGTCCTAGCACGTCCCGCTGCCTTTGCGTGTGAGCACACACACCACCCTAGACTGTACAGTCTTGGGCAGTTTGTAGCGCATCACTCCACCCCAAACGTCTACCACATCACTGCTGAACCCCATGCTCCATCGTTCCTTCTTTAGGCATCCCTGAAGAAGTTAAGCAGCCAGTGCAACCTGGAATAACATCGCAGAAGTCATTATGACCGTGCCAGTTCACCTCAGCTGAGCATTTGGTCCAAGCCTCAGCAGTTGTGTGATGCAAGATGCCAAGCCTTCCTTGCAGTAGCTGTGCCTGCGTACGCTGCTCGGGCCATCCCGCTGGTCTGTTCTGGAGACAAAGCTGCTTGCAGTTCAAATGTTCGATGCAACATGATTCCAAGAAAGGAGCCATCAGTTAAATTGATCTCTATGTCTGAGGAGGAATCTTGGCTGAAATCTTGCCCTGCAAGTCCAACAACAACAGCACATCAGTTACTCCAGTGGATTTCATTTCTCAACCCTTTAACATGTAATTCCTGGACAGTTGCCCTAAACAGAAAGAGTAAAGTACTCTGCTCGTTGCCACTTGCATTGCATAAGAGGACATGCCCACTGCTAAGCCATACACAACCAGTTATTTGTACTGAGCTTGCCACTGCCACAAAGCCTGGAGTCTCAAGGTACCAGTATTTTTATGCTGGTTTTCCTGAACAATTAATTTAAATCACCTGGGAAGGGCCAGAAAGGAATAACTCTGGAATCTCGTGTTGAAACTGCCTTGTTTAACCAGGTTAGCAGTTACCATACATGAAAATAATATAGATGAGCTAAAACTCTGGGATATATCTTCAGGATTTTATGGCTGTCTTTTGAATAAGGAGAGGCAAGATCCTCTTTGACTGAACCGTTCTGGAGACATCCTTTACTTCTGAGCTTTGGAGTCTTCTATCCTTGTCCAGTGGACATATCAGGCATATCTTTTCCATGTGCTTTTACATGAATCCTCTCTTTCTCCAGGGACTCTGAATACACTAGAGTCTAGATGGAAAGTATTCAAGTAGTTCAAGATACCAGTAGGGTGGGTTTTTAGTCTATTGCTTTATGTCACACTTTAACAAATGACTGATAGTCTATTTCCCACTTAGGTAACTCAAAATCATACCCAAGGAAGATGTAGACCATAGGACCCCAGCCATAGGACCCGACTTCCTCCTTAGATACCTTAATCGTTACTATAGGAACCCATCAAGGGACAGGCTATCCATGACTTGCTGCCCAAACCATATGCGTAGTAGATGGCAAGGGCAGACAGGCACTAGGAGTTGCCTCACCCTTTGCCAGGGAGGGCTAGATAAAGTTCAACCCCCAAAACTGGATAGTAAGAAGAAAGTGCGTGTTAGGCTACCTCACCTACTTTTTTTAATGCATTGGAGTATATTATGCCTTGAAATGATGCTTGTAGAGACAACAGTGCCTTTATATTCCTGGGAATTTTGTGTTAAGGTCTTTCCAGCACCCACTGGTGCTGTGAGCAATGGGCACCCAGTTTCTGCATCCTTACGGAAAGGCTACTAGGGCCACACGGCCTGACACTACCCACATCTGGGGCTGTCCCTAAGCAGCACCATTTAGTTGGGTGTCATTCAGATCAGGCCCCTCATATGATTTACATGTGTATATGTCATTAGCTGTGCTGCTATGCTGTTTTACAAATGTTACTGCTTTTAGCTGTGCTGTTAGCATTGCAAATATTGTAAGACAGTATTGTAAAACAGTTGGTCTTTCAGGTAGACAGATGTGACCCTTAGCAACAGATTTCCTTTTTCACACATCAAACAGTCTTAATCAACAACCAGTCTTCAGTGTTATATTGCTTCCCAACACGCAAGAACTTAATGAAGCCAATAGGCTATCACATAGGGCATTAGAAATTTCCAGTCTCTTTGGGCATTTCTATTAATTTTGCTCTTTCTTGGCTGCATTGAACAAAAAGGATTTCAGGCAGCAGGAAATATTTAGATCTGTTGGAAGTTCCTTGCAGTAAATATGTTTAGTTAACATAGTGATAAAGGAGTAAAGGAGGGTCAGGCTGACACCAGAAGCGCACAGTGCCCTATTATTCCCATTGTTAGTGGCTCGTATCTCAGCCAACTCCTGCAGGGACAAGGGGACATGGCTGTGAAACCTACACAGGGACAGTATGCAAGATAAACACGATTACCATGTTTCCACTGAACAACATCCGGTTGTTAACACAGTTGTAACTGAATGCATGCCAGCGCATACTATTCTCTCAGACGCCGTGTTTTCTGCTACTTCGTGCGTTGATAGCATGGCTTCTCCAGCCTTTCCTCCTTGCTCTGCGAGAAGGGAGGTGCAAGCTGCTGAACAAAGCCAAGCACAGCCCATAGTTCTGCTTTTTATCTTACTTTTGAAGACTTGCTGCTTAATCTCTTTCTGAACAGGAGCCAGTTCCAAGAAAGCAAGACAGCAAGGTCCTGAAGACAAGATGATGGATGGAGCCATGGAGTTCAGAGCACTTTGTTCAGCCACTCAGGTTCTTTCTTTAAGTAATGATAAAGTTAACTGGATCAATTTTAGTGCTTTATAGCAGCAAGCTGACTATGGATTGACAAGTCATGAAGTACATTACCCACTTAGATGTCATCAGGCTGATACAACACAGACTGTATCAGTACCTGAAATATCCAGTTCCAGGATATTTTTTAATAAACTAGTTATCTTGAAGATTGCATATCTTGAATAATACTAAAATCATGGCTAACTTAGTTTTCTCCTCTTTTTATTTTTAATATCATCACCTGCTAACAGGGACAGTATTCAGGTTTTCCTAAAGTCCATGCCAAAGCGCCCATTAACTACTGTGAGCTGATACTTCTGAGACCAGGAACAAATGCTTAGTGGATGTGAATTAGTGCAACTCCATTAACTTGCATAGAGCTACATTTACTCACAGCAAGCAAGTAGTACCCTCCCTTGGCTTCTGAACTGGAGTCCCACATGTAAAGCAGCACCTCTTTGAATGAGTTAAATCAACTCATTTGATTCTGATCCCAAACTGACCTTCAAGAAAGGAACAGAGCAAAGTCAACACAGATTAGCCTACATATCTTTCTGTTTAGCATGCTTCTCTCCAGTACAGTCCTCTGGTGAGTGTGAAACCAAGAAATCATGAAGGCTGCTGCCCTGGAAGTGTGCTGCCCTGGCAGCTTAACCAATATTCTACCTGCCCAACTGGAAAGCCAGGTGTTCTTTTAAAAGCAGATAATAGACCGTCATTACACAGACTGATGGTATTTTTAGCCCTTACCAAAACAGAGAGGGCTAGATTGCCCTTTGATTTCCACTATTTTTATAATGGTTTAATTTCTCTGAATAGAGGACCCTGCCTCTCCCCAGTGTAAACAAGATCAGATTTGTGTCCACATCATATATTTTTGCAGTTCAAGGTAAACTTGTTAAATTACACTGCAAAGGGGCTGGGAATTTCTTTGAAGAGGGCAGTACTATGTAAAGGGCATGTAGTGATAGCTCTCGCTTTTGATGTTTGGCAGCTAGCCATCATTACCCTTCAGGTCTGCACAGTGGTTTTCTGCAAAGCAGTCAGTTTTTCCCTTCTCTCCCGGTGTCTGCAGTCTCCCAAAACAATCCGCCAAAGGTGACTACGAAGAGCAAGCACACAGATTCAACGGGACAGTTTGTGAATGTGGGATTTCAAAAATAGACTGCAGATATGTCAGAAAAAGTCATGGATCCACTAGTTGAAAATCTTGAAGGCTGCTTGCCATAGAGGTAGAATTAGTATCAATGCAAACTACCAGGGACACAGTGTAGAAAAGAGATGCTGAGAAGGCCTCAGTGCGAGTCAGAGGAGAAAACGTCAGTTTTGAACTAAAGCATTGCAAATTGCACTGTAAATTGTGTTGTTTGAACAACTTTTCATCCTTAAGCGGTCAGTTCATTGCTTCCAGAATGAGAAGCAATGGAGTGAAACTGGTGTTTGGTGCTGTTGAACAGGGCAACCCGTATGGGTGAGTTGGGTGAGGTCTTGGCTTTTTAGCTGGTTGCCAGCAGATAAGGAAATTCAAGAGAAAGTAACCATTCCCTTGCTCTTGAATATCTCTCCCTGGTTTTTAAGAGAGAGCGCCCCTGGGTTATTTTTTATAGCTATCTTGATTTTACCCTTCTGATGTGTGGTGACTCGAGCCACTACGAGTGAGATCAGAGTGAGGCTCGCTGAACGACCCTACCGGCACAATTCTGCTTGTTGATCATGCTGGCAAGAAGTGACACAGCAGACTAGGTGGAATCTTCACAAACTAAGATGGCACAAAACCAATATATTGAACTAGCACAGGCAAATTCTGATCCTAGTCACACATGGAAAATCCTAAAAGCTGAAGCCTTATTGTAAAATTTTGCATACTGGAAAAAGCCTCCTCTGAACTTGTGCTCTCACCTTCTGCTCTAACTTCACAGGGCTCGGGTCTTGTGCAGTGCATTTGTACCTGCTTAACTGGGCACCAGAGCTCAGTTACCTCCTGGTTACTCTTCCCAGCCTTCCCCGCAGAACATATGAGAGCGCTGTTAGTTTGCTTGTTATTACTTCTTGGTTTATTTCTTTGACAGTTTCATAAAACAATATTGAAATTAATGGATCAACTTGAAAAACAAAGATTTACATATTTTAGCGAGCTGAAAAAAGCAAATAAATTTTACAGCTGGCTCTGGGACCACCAGAAGGCTTGTCTGGGACACAATGTTACATTTCCCTTCATGTCTGAGCAATTTCATTAAAATTTGATTTTTTTTTAATGGCAGTAAGTATGGTGCTAAGATATTTATTCTGACTGAAAAAATCAAAACATCCTGTTCTGAATGGTGCTTTTTCTGTATGTTTATTTGTTTGCCTCAGCAGGAACAATTCAGCAGAAATGAGACAAACTCACAAAACATTTTCATGTTGCTGAAGCTGCGTTTTTGCCAAAAAAAAAAAAAAAAAAAAGCAGCCAGAACTGTTCCCAGCTCTACTTCCAAACTATTACAGAAATTAGAGTGAAATGGTACTGATTAAGATGGGGGGGCATCACCCTCACAGTAACTCTATCCAAGGCAATGGATTTACACGAGAGCCGGTTCTTGGCTCTCGGTATTTACAAAGCCTATAGCCTTCAGCAGTTCATTTTCAGAACATTCTTCTTCAATGACATGCGGGTGGAATATTGCAGATAATGGCCCCAATGTTTATAAAAGACAAAAGAAGCAAGATTTACTCAGACAACAACATGCAGCCTGCATGATACTGAGTGAGAGAAACCAGAGATGCATGTGCAATGTGCAACGTGGTCCCACTGCCGTCCATAGCCAACTGGTCTGGAGACCAGTGTCACCACATGCCGCCTAGGGACCTGTCCTCCACCTCCTATCCTTCTGCTCCCTTTTTGTTATTTTTGTTTATTGGGAGGTCCTTGAACTATTGCTTTCAGCAATTTTGATATGCCATTAACCCACCTCTGAGGGGTTTCACACCTTCATTTTGCTAACTCGTGCTAGCACTTCCCGTGCGAGTTAGGTTATCTGGGAGCCCAACATCATATGTGGGAGTGAGTGGAGACCCATGTGAAGTGCCCATGAATCTTTCAGACAGGGGCATGTGCCCTTCTGAAGAGCACACATGGTTCCAAAGAGGATGCAAAGGAATTAGCATGAAAATAATGTGTTGGTTATGGGAGTTAAGGAATATGCATAGCTGGAAAACACTCTCCCCCATAAACTGGAAAATATCAGCTTCATGGGCTTTTTGCCAAGGATTCAAATTCTCATGAACAAGCTCCTCTGAGCTCATTTGAAAATCCTCATGAATTCTGCTGCCATCCACCCAATAGGTTCAGGATAAGAAGAAAGCCTGGAAGCTGCTGAGAAACCAGAGGGCTGCCAGCCCGCCCAAATCTAAGCGTGGGATTCAGCTGAGCCCTCCCCACCCCACGGAAACCAGATGACATAACGCTCAGGCTCACTCTGTCCGTCCCCCGCGT
Source organism: Dromaius novaehollandiae (assembly GCF_036370855.1). Lineage (NCBI taxonomy): Eukaryota > Metazoa > Chordata > Aves > Casuariiformes > Dromaiidae > Dromaius > Dromaius novaehollandiae. The sequence goes on along the minus strand of NC_088111.1, from coordinate 7,381,357 downwards.
GGCAGGAGCAGAGGCAAGAATCAGCTTGCTTTTGTTTGCAGCCTTTCACAATAGAAAGGGGGTTGGGAGAGAACTAGTGGATGCATCTGTATTTCCAGGGAGGCCTCGAGGCCCAAGGCAGTTCTCCAGGTCTAACTTGCTGGTTGTCCACATTGTGGGCACACAGACACATGCACAGATTCGGACTTGGCCTGATTTCTCTAAATGAGGAAGATGAGTGCACCTTGGTGCTCTACCCGGTCTGGGTGGTCTGGGCACACAGTGGGTGCAGTCCCCTTGCAGGTACCCTGGGCCCTTTTCTTCATGTGCCCAGCTTTTGGCAGAAGCTGGCATTGGTAACGTGCATCAGAAGCATGTGGGTCAGGAGGAGCGATGAAGTGAAACCCTTTCACAAGTGCTCACAGCGCACAGCTGTGGGATGCAGGCTTGCTTTCCCAAGGAGCCTGCTTTAGTGTGGAGGAGGAGGAATGGGCCCTGCTCGTGTCCTGCCACGCACCACACTATGGTCACGGAAAATGCCCTTTAATTTTATACATATTTCACATTGCTCGGATTTCTGTACATGAGCTGAACTGTACCTGTAGCCATCCTTATCTGTGTCTGCAGGCTGGGTAAGCCTACTCCAGCAGTTGAGTTTAGACATGAGTCTATGAGTGTGAGTAAACATACGTTACGGGTCGTGTGTGCATGTGACAGGCTACGCGTAGGTACCCGTGTACATTTGTCGGCACAGGTGAACAGAGCGTGCCGTGGTGGGGCAAACGCTCCACGCTCCACACGCTCCCTGGTTAAGGAGGGCGCGCGGGAGCCCTGCCGCAGAGCCCTTGCTCGATTCCGTTTGAGATAAGGACATTCCAAAGGCAAAATCCAAACCTTGATAATGGCGATGGAAAATGGAACTAGCGCTGAACACTCACTGCAGATTCTGTTCTACAAAGACATCAGAAAGACCTTGCTAAATGAAAAATAAAACATGATACCTGGGAAAGGAAGAAAATTCAGAGTTAAGACTCAGGTGTCATGGCAACTATATAGCCACCGCCTGGGACACGATTCAGTGACAGTCTGTGGGACTGTCCATAGCTATGCACAAGCTGAAAAGATAAAAGACCCTTGGCAGGCCAACAGCCCAAGTAAAGCATCGCCTTACCCTGCACCCGCAGCAGCCAGGGTGCCACTAACACCCCAAAAGCCACGCGCACGGCCCAGCGCCATCCTCCATCACGACACCGTCACATTCACGTGGCGGCAGCCTGTGCGTCCCAGATGCACCCATAAACTCAGTCACCTGCCTAGTTTTCTATCGATCAGATTTTCAATACTCCAGCTGCAAAATTCAGCTGTCCTATGTGTTTTCTCCCAGTGCAAGATGAGGCTGGAGGACCTGTGGGCGCAGTGGAGGTCTGCCTGGGTGACCCTGGCGATGCCTTTGTTATTTCTAGGAGAAGGCTGCTGGAGAAGGATTTGTAACATTCATTTAGTGGTCTAGCGTTCATTTTTGGATGTCAGTGCCCAGAAAGAGAGAGCTAGTTTGGGGGATTCACTTTGTTTTGTTTAAGCGAAACATTCTTTTAAGTGCTTTTTTGAAAGGCTGCTGATAAATCTCAGCACTGAACTCCAGGTTAATGGGGGAGGGGAGGTTTGCAAGGGAGAGTCTGAGTTTAAGGAAAAAAACAACAGTAAAGATCAACCTGCTTTAGCCACAAATCCTACGTATGCTTACAGAGAACTATTTCAGGCCTGTGTCTGTACAAAGGAAGTTTGATCTTTCAAAACTGGCTTTGTCAAAATCCCTTTCCCAGTTTTGGAGAGAAAAACAGTGATTAATTTTGATGCAGACTCCTGGAGAGGCCATAAACACCTGTCACTGGACTTTCCTCAGACGATTACAATGTGCAGGGGAAGGTAACGGGGGGAGAAGGATATCGGGGAGGGTTTTCTTTGCTGCTATTTCAGTGCGTAGTTTGCAAATTTTGATCCTAGTTATGGCCTGATGATGCTGACACACAACCAAAATACTTTAAATTCTGCAGCGGGAGAAGAAGAGCTGCTCGAGGGACAGCTCTCGAGAAGTCCCACTTTAGACAGAGTCATGTCACCTTTCTGAAAACTGAAAAGTTTAACGGAGTGATTTAAGGCATCGGCTCCTTCGGAGAGAATCATTCTCTCCCTTCCCCAAATCTGCCTTTAATATCTAAATATCGGGACTAATGACTGATTATGTGTTGCCAGTCTTTCTGACCTTTAATAATTTCTGTACCAACATGCTTTACCGCTTTCCGGGGGAAATGTTATCTGAAGTGTGAAATTAACCATTCTTTTGTTATGAAATCACCACTTGGCCATAGCTGCTAAATAGTTTCAAACCTGAAACATATTTGAACCATTTCCAAGTTCATCTAGAGCGTGACCCTGTGTGTTTTAATAGTTATAATTTCCTAAGTACAGCTCTAGAACCAGAGAAAAAATGTACAGACAGCTGCAGGGGTGGGGATGGCCGACTGTAATGATGAGCTTTACAAATATAGCAGGAGGAAAGCAATAAATCCCCAAAAACAAAGTGCCTTCTCTTTTTAACCCCTCGTATGCAGTGCTGCCCTGATGATCCGGAGGAGCAGACCTTCCCACGGGGCAGCCCAGTATCGGTGGAGGTGGGAACCGCCAAAGACAACGGGGAGGAGGAGGAGGAGAAATATTTCAGGTTGATCTTTCTTTTCCCTGTGAGACGCTTCCGTTTCAGATTTTTATCTCAGGCGTACTGGCGTAAATCAGTTGAAGCCAGCAGGATTTGCCCCCGCTTTGCACAGCCGTGAGCCGGGATCAGGCGCAGAGCTCCGGTATGCGTGCACATGTGAGTAATCCCATCGGAATCAGGGACTTGAAAGAGGAGCGCGCACATGAGTAATGTTTTGTAGATACAAGTGCTGGAATCTGGGCCACATGGCTCAGGACAAAGAGACGTGTCAGGTCTGCATAAACAACGCAGACATTTAGCGTCGGGACTTCGGCCGACCTAGCATGGGCGAAAGTCTCCCGTGGTGTTTCACGACCAGGAGAGCTGGGGACGGGAGCAGCGGGGCAACGTCCCCAGCAGATAGGTGCAGACGGCACTGCAGTGGAATTTGGACCAAAGTGAGAGGAAAGACCCTCTGTTTCTCCTCCACGCACTTTCCTTCTGTGTCACAATCACCTCCTAAAGCCTCAATGAAACAGGGTTAAAAAAAAATGCAAGGAGTGAGCTGGTGCAACAGACCACCCAGGTCAGGGTGCCTTTATCGGGCATGCATCACTCCAGAAGATGTAAGCCCTCTCTTAGCCGCTTCTGTGAGATTTTTACCAGGAATATGACTAACACAACACTTGGCAAAGCAAAGACTAATAGTGTGATTGTTCTGTCGGCTTCTTCCCTTCTTGAGTAATATCGTGCTGAGCAGTTTTCGAGTTAGCGATCTGAAAGGCCTTTTCATTATTGTATCGAAAACTCCTCTGACTGCAGATCTCCTAATCAAAGGACTTTTATGTAAAGTCACATTTTTTCCAAAACCAGAAAAGTTCAGGCTCAGAGCATAAACATTAGACTCATTATTTAGAAATAGCAAGTAAGTCCTTTGGGTTCTGGTATCAGATCAAAGCTAAAAAATTAAATTGCTTCAGAAAAAAAAATTAGTTCGCTTTGGGAATCAGCATATTTCTTGTTTGCTTTTTCATTATGTAGCTAAAAAAAGGAATAGTGAGATTCTGTCGGTGGTTTTCAAGTGTTTTCCAGAACTGGAAGGATGCTGCATGCTAACTACTTCCACAGTCTGTGGAGGCAGAAAATATTTTGTTGACATGACAATAAAAACATTCTGCAGACTTATCAAATTATTTTCTCCTGCACCGTGCTTAGCCACAAGAAAACAGTATGATCACCACACTTGCCTGGAAACAAAACCTGTGCTCAGCTGATGCTGCCTTCGAGCCGTTTGAGCCTGTTCTGACACGCACAGGAATTGGTTTCCACCCAGGTTGCGGGTGAGAATTCAGAAATTGCTTCATTTCAGAAGTGCCCTCCACTAACATGGCCAGGCCTAATGCTCACTAATGCCAAAGGAATTGGCGTTTCAGGGCTGTCAAGTGGTAACTGATTTACTAATGGTGGCTTGTAGGAAGAGAAATCATTTATTGTTTTTAAGAGGTTTAGCCCTGCTACTCCATTCTCAAGGACTTTCCCTCCCTTCTCTTCACCTTTGGTCCCCACCCTCTTCCTTTGCGGACACAGGAACGGTTTAATTGGCTCCTGGCACAGCAGCAGGATGGAGACCTTCAGCGATGGAGAGCCCTGTGAGGTCGATCACTCACAGCCAACACAGACACTTTCTCCATCCAAGACAAATCGGCAGCCAGAGGTCCCACCCCAGACAGCCACTGCTGCCACAGCTGTTCTCGTCCTCTCCGGAGTGCCAAATCCCGACTCCGTGTGTCCTGGGGTACCACACGGACCATGGGGCACGTTAGGAGAGGATGGGTTTGCCGTTGTTTGTTTTTTACCACTTGCTTCCAGATTTTTTTTTCCAAGATCAATATTGGCTATGCTCATGAGGCAAAATGAGCAACCCTAATTCCTGCTGAGTTTTGTGAACTTTGCAAGTGCCCCAGAGAGCAGCCGGATTCTCGATAAACAGCACCGAGAGTGGACGGCTGAGGGCAGTGGGACGGCAGCAATGCCCACATGGTTTCTGTTTGCAACACTGCAGCTGATTTGGATCATTTAATGGCTCGGCGAGACTGGTTCACGGTACCTTTACACCAGTCCTTAAGATGTCTCCCTTATCTTTGACTTTCTGTGGGCTGTTAGATTTTCCCCTGCCTGGTTCATCTGTTGCCTAGAAATGGCTTAGAGTGTTTATTCCTCAGGAAATGTGAGTTGTGTCCATGGCTCTGCCGCAGATTCCCTCGTAAGTCATTTCATCTTGTCGTTTCTCAAGTCCCCATCTGTACAAAGAAGTTAATAATGAGAGGAAAACAAGCGTAGCAAGACCAGCTACACACAGATCCCCAAGTGTTGAGGGGCCATATAATTTCTAAAATGAATCGGTCACATGATACTTTTTTCTTTTTTTTTTCCTCCTTTACTGGGTAATTGAAACTTCATAGACATTAGGAATCTGAAAAATGCGTAGCAGTTATTTATGTACAAATAGCCTTTTCACTGCAAACTGAGGTTCCTGTAGGGAAAAGGACCTTTCTGCGAACACTGCAGTGAACAAACACCTGTTTCCACAAATGTTAGGATTCCCACAACTGGCACAAACAGTTGATATTCAGGGTATAAAGGCAAATTTCCCATCTTTGCTTTGCAACGTTAGCTCTGTTGTCCCTGATCAAACCTCCTCAACCAACAAGTAAGTAAAATCCTCCAAATCACCATTCCATTCTCTCCATAATAAGGTCTACATTCATCTCATCTAGCTTCTGCCTGAGTCCGTGTGATGAGTGTTTCTTATGGGCTTGGCACTTTGAAGGCCTTCAGCCAATAAGTAGGAGAAAGGAGACCCAAGAACATGGATGGATGAACTTGGGCTTCCAGTTCTTATTGAATAGGAGAAGCTTGGCTGTCAGATTTGGCAACATGCCAATGGAAAGATGCCTGTTACAGCGAGGGGATGTAATTGTACCTCCTAAGTTCAGTAACATGGGAACCAGTTACACAGAAATCCAAGCTTCAGCAGACAAGACTGCACTCTGGCATTAGCCGGTCTCCAGCAAACGGCTGCTCAATATGCTATAAAGGTTAGGATTGAACTGATGCTGAGTTGGCAACAATACTGAATCCTCTGGAATTAATATCCTATCTTGGATAAGGAAGAACAATGTATATTAATGTCTTCTGGCAACCCACTTTCATGCTTCCATTCAGCCTGTGACCTGTTGTTTGGGAAAGCCCTACTCAGGAAAGCAAAAGTAAAATCAGCGTACAGTAGAAAAATAGCAGGAAGCTCTGGCTCAAGACAGGGAACCACAGGACAACAGAGTGCAAGGTTATCTGCTAGTTAGTGAAATGGCATGATACTGCGTATTAAGCAAAGGAATAGAGAGCAGCAAGCTTGCCGGCAAGCAGTGCTGAGCCATGTTAAGAGACAGGCTGTTGAGAAGAATGGGGCCCAAGGAGATACAAACGGTTCTTTCTTATATGTTTTTACCCTAATTACATGCAACACAGTCTGAGGCAGCTCACTGACTACCCCATCAGATCACTTTCCATGGCAGGCAGATCATGCGTATGAAGATATTACCTGCAGGCATCACAAACTGGTGCTGCAAGCCAAACGAGCCTCCAGCAAAATGCCAGCGTAACGACGGGAGGTCTGTGGAGATACAAGAGGCCTCCCATGAGGATTTGGTTCCAAAGTCCCAGCCTTTAATGACCTCTGCGTTCACTCCTACTGATAACACATCATCACTTCCTTGCTGGTGCTTTAGTGTCATCTCAGCAAAGCCATTTTCAAGAAAATGGGAAGAGCACCAACACAAATTTCTCCCCTCTGAATTTTTTATGGAACTTCAGACACCATCATAGTTAGAAGTATGGTGTGTTCGTGGCCAAAATCATTCACTCCATTCTCGCATTGGGAGAGAGAAGGGTCAGCACTAAAGAGAGATTATTCAGTGTTTGAAGGAAACACTCAACCAGAGACTTATTTTCCTTTCTGTGATGAAGCAAATTGGCCATAGCTGCAAGTGAACTCCAGTGATCCGCTTCAGACAAGGACAGAAACTTAATTTTATTTTAATCACAAATTTTGAAAGTTTAGGATTAGAAAACATTGATTTAAAAATTAAACACTGCAGAATCTTATGATCTAATACTTAAAGATGCCTGATTATCTGTAAAGATGGACATAAGGACATGACGTGACTTTCAGGAGCACATAAGAGCCTAAGATTGATAGACAAAGAATTTTGGTTCTTTGAAAATCTTAGGTAGTCACCTAAATATCCTATAAAATCTGGCCTGTCTGCCTTTTTGCAGGAGTCAGAGAGGTGTTCAACTTCCGTTTCAAGCCCAGACTTCACCCTTCAGTCCCCCACTGGTCCCCTGCACTCCTTGAGGTTTAAGTGAAGGCTCTTCCCTGTCGCATCCTGAGTCCCTTTGAGCAGCTTTCATGTGTCTCTTGGCTGCAGTCCCTCTCTGTCTCATATCTGAACTCATCCCTTCCCTTCCATATCTATACCTCTTTAGTATCTCTTCTTTTCTCATATTACTTGCTCCTAATAACTCTATAATTACGTCGTGGAGCCCCGTCAAGCTTTTAGGAACAAAGCTCATATGAAGGATGCTATACAAAATAGACCTCTATCATAGGGCAATTTGTACTGTGGCAGGGAGGAGGAAGTTGTTTGATCATTACTGTTATCTAGAACAAATTGCACATAATAAACCTTAATATTTTCTATCAGATTTTGTTTCTCAGACAGACACAATTTTTTTGAAAATTAATCGGTATTTAACTGAATTGTGTAAGTATATCTGAGACCCCAAAATAAGATACTTAAATGGGCATTAAAAAATAAACAAATGACTAATTCACTGAATGCAGCCCTTGTTTCACTGCCCTTGACATAGCCTTAGAAACTCAAAACTTTTGTATTGACTTAAGATAAGTGCCATAAGACCATTAAGCAATCCATTGTTCTTATGGTACCCAATAATCTAGTCTTTTTATTTAAATATGATAGGAAGTAATCCCAGAGCCAATGAAAGCATGGAACCAACTAGGTGCTACGTTCCACAAATACTATATTGCATAGAAGAGTTTAACTCCTTATCTGAAAAACAGTTGGCTGTGACCGTATTAACAATTATATATTATCAGTTTTACTTGGCAACATTTATGTGTCAAAATGTATCATGGGTTTCACAGCTTAGTTCCAGAAATAGGCTGTGATCTGGGTGACATCATACTTCTCAGTAAAACCTTTTTTTACTTTTCTTCCTTTCATAAACACTCGTATTCCCAGCTCTGTGCTGAATCCATTGAGGCCATTAAGGGAGAGCGAGCTCTTCCCACAGTGTAGCTCTATGGCTCGTCAAATGGGTTGAAAAGTTTACCAAAACAGCGCTGTTACCAGTTGACTGACGCGAATCTTTGTGGCTCTGCTATGGTAGAGTAGGAAGAACGCAGCGGCCTTAATGGAGGCGGTATTAAAACCATAACCATTGTGCAATTAGGAGACACCAAAGACTGTCAATGATTGAATCAGGCTGTCGGTTCGCTGCGTTATGTAAAAGGATAAGAATGTGTTATGATTGGGAGGTGTAACTCCCTTATTCAAACAACATCCGTGGATGTGCTATTCAGATAGCTTAGCCCGGGGCACTGAGGATATGTGGCATGGTGAAAGATTATGAAAAGCTAGAAGCAGGGAGAACTGAAAGTCTACCCTCAGAAGCCTAATTGGAATTTTTAAGTAGTAAGCAACCGGATTCTTAAAAAATAAGCAATAGAAAGTGGCATTGTGAAACCGCGTTGCAAAATTCAATTAAATGAAGTTGCAAATAACTATGTAACTGTCTGTTGTGTTGTACCATGGAGTCTGGGTGCCATTTTGATGATTCATGATCAAATATCACACTGTCCTTTAATTTTTTTGCAAGTGTATATTAGAGGTGAAGGAAAAAAAAAGTTTTAACTGAATTCCGGAGGTTTTTTCTGGCATTCAAAAAATAAAAGATGTATGCCACTCTGCTCTCTGTATGTCAGTCCTTTCCTTCAAAATAATAATAAAGGATGGGGTGTAATTAAAAATATAAAATGAGTGACCATAAAAAAGTCAGTGTCATGTTAGACTAATTAGCTCAAGCCACAGATCACAAAATTTAGCTTTATTTTGGAACTGAGTTTAACCTGGAAAGCTAGAAAAATAGCCTGAAAGTTATAAGCTGAGGCAAACCTCTATCAAAAAATCACTGAATTGAAAAGTAGTCTCAGGAATCACTCAGGAAAATTAAAACAACTAACCTAAACTGGAGTATTTGGACCACATTAAACACTGGGGCAATGTTACTCAAGTTTTAGCCATTGCACTTCTGATTTAATTTGCTTTGAAGTTAAGGTGCTTCTGTTAGGAGCTGAAGAGAAGCTGAATAATGTACTTTAAGGTTTTTAGTTCATTTGGATCTCCTGTGAAGGTCTTTGTGCAGACAGCCCTTCACTGGACAAACAGCATCTGGATGTTGGGAAGTTCCTATCAATTCCTAGAGAAGCTTGAAAGTGGCACTGGCATTTTGTGTGACACAGAGAAGCCCATAATGAAGATATATTTAAGAATTTCCTTTTTTTTTTTTTCTTCTTTTCCTTTTTTTTTTCAGAAGCCAGAAGCAAAATAAAAAGAGAGGGCAAAAATACCATGGTATTGCAGAACAAACAAGATGGCAAAATAACAAAACTATTTTTTAATAAGCTGGGAATTTGCCTCAGTATGCAGTTCTTGGAGGAGAGGTAGTTTCTGAGAGCTGGCCAGATTCCCCACTGCAGACATATGGACACCTGGAAGAAAAGGCAAAAGAAAGTTTTATTCTTGTATAATCCAAAGGTTACATTTTTGTGACAAGCGTAAGTGTTACTTATTAAGGAAAGCTTGAAAGATTACAGAACCTGTAAAGTGCAGCTTTTATGGGTTAAATGATAAAGAGGCATAAAACAGGGACTTTTACTCTCCCCGTGAATGCCAGCTAACTCCATTAACATTGATGGAGTTACAGTGTTGGAAAGTTGTTTTGAGATGAGAGTACAGCTGGTGAAAATAAAATATGCTGAGAAAAATACAGTGGAGATGGGGGGAGGGGAGAATGCTATAAATAAGAACTATATTTTAATTAAACTGTACTTGATCCTTAATGAGTTTCCTAAGGACAGAGAGGAATGAAAACTGAAATGAGGGAGAAAAATACCTGCTGAAGATCCAGAAAATATTTTCCAAGGACCCGGCCCAGAGGCTGAATGGGAACAGAGCTGGACTCACCCAAGGCAAAATACAAGATTAATGAGGAAACCTATGAAATATAAAAGAGAGATGCAAAGATCTTTTTCTCTCACTGAAACTGAGCAAGGGATAGAGAAGGATTAGAAGCTAAATATTGTTCACATGTTGACATTTTTTTTTCCAGTCTAAGCTATGGAAAGCTCCTTAGCTCTGTGATGACTTTTCTGGTCTTTCTAAACCTCAATTGGCTGGTTGTTAATTCTCTATCATGATTATTTATTTTAATCTATTAAATCAAGACTAGGACTAGCTGTGATGTGGATGGGTTGGGGTCTGGAGCACCACAGCATCTCCTGGAGATGTGACAGAGTGTGTGCCAGCTGGATGGTGCTCCTGGGGATCCAGGAGAGCCTGGGCAAGAGGAGAGGGAATATGTGATGCAGTTTATCCTGGGCTCTTGAGTTTGAGAGGCCCTGACTTACGCTTAGGGTCATCCTAAAATGTTGGCAATTGATCTCAGCTGCTTTACAGGGTTCTCTGGTAGCTCTGGGCACCCTTGGTGGGGACATCTGTGGGGAATAAGCCTCTGTAAATGACTTGAAGCAACACTAAGAGAACTGGTCTGCTTCATCATTGTGCTATTACATGCATTGATTTTGTTGGTCATCATTTGGTGTTGGGATCCAGTGGGGTTCCTCACAAAAACCTACCTCCATACAGGAGGTTTAGAAATGGACTTTTCATGCTATCTGTGGCTTTCGGAGGAACTGAATTTCTGAATACAAGTGGGAGAGTGGGGAAATCTCCAGCCTTCTTAATGCATCAGAAAGGAAGTGGAGAGCAGTATTTCTTCCCCTTCCTTTGCAGAGACTTTCTTTAAAACGGAGTGGCTTTATTTGGGGCAAAGTATTTGCTAATATGTGTGGAAGTGCGTCACTCATCTCGACTTCATCCACCACCTGTGACACTCATTTCTTCAGGGAAATGTGTTGTGCCACCAAGACTTGCAGCAGCAGTATTACCAGTACTCATTTTCATACTCCGTCAGTATGCAACTACATCCACTTGAACAGCAAGGTAGTTACAAGAGACTATTTTATTATCTGAAGGCAATATAAAACAGTCATACAGGTTGTGGGAGTTTTATTGGAGTGGTTCAGAGGTATTTTCTCATTAGGGGTTGACTCAGACACATTTTTACATTTTAGAATTCACACTGGCTTACCAAACCTCTTACCATATGCTTGTTGGGGCACTGAAAATGACACCATGCACCCTGTGAAGCATTTGGATGGGTAGTGGGTATGCTGCTGTGGAAGCATTGCTCCTCAGGTGTTATTCTTTTACTCTTGTGTTGGGATTTAGACTATTCGGTGTCTCTTTGAAGAGTCCTGGGATGAATTTTTAAGTCACTGCCAGCTGGTGTCACACCTGATAAACTGCTCTCAGAAGTCAATCAGACCACTCACTGCTTAGTCCCTGGGATGGTCCGGTCTCTGAGACTGATGAGGAAGAGGAGTGTAACCACCTCAGTGATGTCTTGAAGCACTGAGCTTTGTTTTTCCACATACAGTCTGAGAAAAGCACAGAATCAAATGGGGAAAAGCTTTTTCTTTCTTTTTTTTTTTTTTTTTTTTCAGTTAGAGGAAAATATTTTTATGATGTCTGCAAGCACTTGAAGGCAAAAATACTGAATAATCTACAACATGATATAGCAGTACTTCTGAAGACTCCTTCTTCCCACTGACGTGCTGGAAACAGGCATTGCAGGAAGCTGGTATTCTAGATCAAAATTAAAATATGCCAGAGCTTTTACTGCCCTTTTTCCTATGCATTTCTGTTCACAGACTGAATCTCTGTCCTTTAGGAGAGTGGAGAAAGGAAGTACATTGATACCTATCCTCAGTGAAAGAGGATCCATTTCAAGTGACGTGCTGCTGCAAATCAGATTTGACATTGGTACCGTAGATCTAGTATTCACTCAGCTACTAGATACAGATAGAACCAAATCTCTTGGCACCCTGCAGATAGGAAAAAGGTGGAGTAAAGATAGATATGTGTCCCCTGTCAGCAGGACCTGCCACTCTCAGGTAAAATTATATTTGAGAGCCAGTGAATGCAGCAAGGTACTAAGCAAAGTGATACTACCGTCCCCTAATTCTCCAAAATGCCATTACTTACAGCAGTCAAAAATAAGGCCAATTACTACAGCCTGTGATCCCTCATGAGTGGATGACTTGGGCTCAGGGTCTTCACCAGGTCATAACTTTACTGGAAGCACCAGCATATTTGCACTGTCTGACATTCTGCTGTGCAACGCTATTCCCGCATTAGCGCTTTGAGCATCCAAAGGAAGAATGTGAAGACACACACACCATATCAAACAGCTTAGCTGCAGTGATAGAAAATAGCAACCTCACAATGACAGGGGAAGTATCAGCAAGCTACCGCTGCTTCAACCAGCTCTGCATTGCTGCATTTATGATTGCGGCAAGGTTTGGAGGCTAAAAGGGTATGGCCTTACTCTTCCCACCAAGGAGCATAGGCCAACTTCTTCCCTGAGACAGAACCTAAAGCAGCTGCCTGTGCACCCATTATGAAAGATTATTTTCTGAATAAGCACATGTGAAGGAAGATAAGCTCAAAAAGTTTTGATTTGTTCCAGACGCTAAATAGGTGATAAGTGCCCTGAAGTTTGTGAAAGGCCAATGAAAGTCTTAGTCATGTGAAACCACTGACTGAAACAGAGAGGCAATAGTGGGTATTGGCACAGAAGAGCAGGAAGGAGCTTTCTGCCCACCTAGCTACTGGCATTTGCTGCTCCCCCTGCCAGCGGTGTGGGAGGGCACCTCTGGCCATACGTGCACCACTTCCACACTTGATGGCATCTTCATGCTAGGGGTGAAGCTGGAGAGGACAGGCAGCCAGTCATGATCTGTCACGAGCATAGGATTTATGTGGTCACACACATCCTGTCCTCACGTGGTACAAGTCAACATGTGTCAAGAAAACGCATTTGTCAAACATTTCTGTTGACTTTTTGGAACAAGTTGCACAGATGCTCACCTCCTTTCTAAAAAAAGGATTGTATGGCAGCCAACATTGCTGTCACAGCTCAGGAGCAAATAAATGCGTGGCTCACCTCCAAGGGGTTTTCCCCCTTGTTTTCTTACAATTGACAAAGAAGCCAATGTTGTTTAAGAGCAAGGCAAGATGACAAATCCATGCATGTGCTCTACTTTGTAGCTGTCTGAGCCTGCTGCTGCAGAGTTTTCTTAAGACTGACAACATTATTATATGTTTCCTGGCAGAGAGAATCTAAATTGATGCCCATTTTCTTCACTTTGCCCTGGGAATCGCAAGAAAAAATATCAGTTGCACCCTGGATGGATTAAAACAGGAAATAACAGCTAAAATGCTGGAATAGCTGGTTGACAAGCAAAAAATAAATTAAAATAATAATTCAAAACTTACCAGTGGACAGATTTCCACTGTAGTTTCATAAGTGGATGTAAAACTGGAATAATCTCAGTGGAGCAATTGTGTTCTGCTGTGCAGAGTTCTATCCCAAATTATTTCAGTTCATTCAACGGCATTATTTGGGATGCATACCAGCATGAAGTAGTCAAGTGGGGATTGATTTTATAGCTGTTTGAAATACATTTCCAACAGATGAAATCTTAAACAATCAGGAAAAAGAAAAAAAAAAAAGACAGGTGCCCATCAAACATTCACAGCATAGTCTTGATCTTTGTTGGGATTTTCCTAATATAAAGGGCAAATTAACCTAGTCCGTCTCCACAGGGAATTTGTAGAGCTTGCACATAAACGAAACCAATCTGCGGCACAGGGGAACACACACAGTTCACTTCAGCCCGAAAGGACTGCTCCTCTGCCTCGTTAGCTGCCTTAATGTGTCTGAAATTTCCCATCAGCAGGGAGGCAGGCTTGAGAGCTAATCTGGAAAACTGCAAGGAGTTTGCAATAGAGGCTGCTACTGTGAAGTTACAATCTGATAACACCGAGAGACAAACCAGAGACTGCTAATAGCGCTCCTTCTCCTCCTGGTTCTGCCACTTACCTCTGGCTGCCCTTTTCCTAGATCATGTGTTAGGACGGAGAAATATGGATTCACGATTGCACTAAAACTCCTCGTAACCTCTGACACTATTGCCGGCTTCTCGTATCTTAGAAGCCTACTTAAATTACAATAAAACACTCCAAAAGATTCCCCCCCTTTCCTCCTGTTTCCTGTAATTAAAATTACACATGATGTGACTGTCATGATGACTGTGGGCTTATTAGCTACCCTCTTGCATGAATTCTTCCTGTAGCGCAATTCCAGCTGGAAGATCCATGGGTAAGTCAGAACAGCAGTTCTGAGAGGGGTTCAGAGCAGGTTACACCAAGAAGGGTCTGATGGTATTGCCAGTGAATTTTGCTGGTGAAGAGTGGAATATCATCTTGGATGTTTCTGCGAGTATCATTTTGTTCAAGCTATGTGATCTCTCCTGCCCTCAGTTACCAAACTATATATTAGAAGAAAAAAGATCTTGCCTCACAAAAGTCTTCTGCTGAGGAAGACCAGTATATTTGATGTCACTCTCCTTTTTGGACTCTAATCTCTTTTACTGGGGGGAGGTAGGTATCTGAGGCTTTTGTATTTTGCTTCCTAGGGCTAAATATCTTGTATCCTTTTCACTTGTTGCATATTAGCAATTTTCCCACTGACACACAGGGTGGTAACATGGCCCCACTGTATCCAAACTCCCACACTGTTTCAGCAGAGCCAGAATTTCAGCCAGTGTCTTCTATTGCATTTTCCTAAATCAGGTCTAATATTTAGGTCTTCTAAAAACAAAACGTGGGTCCCCAAAACCCCTCTCCCCACTGAACACTGGTTTAGGAAGATCCAGTCTTTAGCTCTTTTGTTGCAAAACATTAATACCTGAATTCGGAGGGATGTCCTCTAGACACATCCTAAAGACTGAAGATTTCATTAGATGATCTGGTTTGATCTACTGTATGACTCACTCCACATCGTTCCAACTACTAAGTTCTGTAACTCCTTGATTAAAAAACATCTTATCTGTAGGCATCTAGTCACCATCTGAAGACTCCAGGAGACAGACAGTTAAACAACACTGCAGCATCCCATTGCTGTAATTTTCTTCTTAACTGTCATTCTGTTACGTCCTTTTTCCAACCAGCCAGTGCATACAAAAATGGCAGAATAAGAAATTTAAGGAGAGCTTAGCCTCTTAAAACTGAAATGAATGATATCCCTTAAAATTAGGGGCATTTTTATCTTATCATTTTGGGTTAGAATGTTTTTAGTTTGGAGATAGAATTTCAGGAGGGTCATTTGGAAAAACAAACAAATGTGCTTGTTTTCACATAACTGAAATACAAAGTCAAAATCTCAGCAATCAAAGCATGTCAACCAGCTCTGAGGCTAATGAGAATTCCACCCACCAAAACCAAATTAAGTTCATAAATTAGTAGAGATGGCTGAAAATTCTGAAATGGGAGTGCTTGATGAAAGTATGTTGATCACTTCATGTTTCAACAGGGAAAGAAGAGATTCTGATTTTAGAAATTGTCAAAGGATCTTTTCTATATCAATGCTGTGTGTAACAGTGTTTGTTATTTATGTACATCTTTTAAGCACAGAGGTCTTCACAGAAGCTGTGGTTCATCTTAAAGTAGATTTTGGTTTACATATGTATAGCACTCAGAGAATGAAAGCCATGAACTAGACAGCTTAACTTATGACTGTCAGAAGTAAATTACCTTTGCATCAGTGCTTTGTCTTCACTGTAGGGAAAAAAGAGCTAATTTATAAATCAGTCTAGTCATTGTATTAAAATATGCATGGAGACAACAAACAAATTCATTTTTATCCCAGAATGGGTTACTCACAACTAGTACACCTCCCCAAACTCCACTAGCAATTGACCATTTCAGTATAAAAACATACTCCTTTTTTTCCCCCAGTTAAGACATTAAGATCAGAAGGAAGATATGCGGAAAGGTCAGTAGAGCTCAGTCTTTAAGAGGGATGGATTACTGATTAGTGAATGCAGTAGACTTATCACCACAAAAAGAATAAAATTTAGTGATTGTATCTAAGAAGTATGAGTGTTTTCCTTGTCAACTGTCGTTCCCTTCAGAATTTGGCAATCGAAACTTAATATAATTTTTCTTCTGTGTGAAATTCAGCTGGGCTGTGACTCTGTGTATAATCTTTTTCTCATGATGGTAGTATAATTTGACATATCAACTATATATTTATAATGGAAATAAACTTCATTATGACTCCCCAAAGGGATCTGATCTAAATCTCATTGAAAGAAAAATGGAAAGACTCCCATTGACTTCTCTGATCTTTGGTCAAACTATTTCAGCCTTAGAATTCCTTTTCTTTCCCCCTTTATATTTTGAATCTGGAAACCACACATTTTATGTTTGTGTATTTGAGTCATCTCTTATTTTGTTCCCATTATTTCACAAAATGTTAGAGGTGCACTTGCAATGTAAAACCAAACAATTATCATGTTGTTTTAGTATTATTAGCTTGGCAACAGAGCACACAAGCATGACAATGCTAGAATCTCAAGTTTATATTAGATTGCATGGACCAAATCTAGCAGACAGGTATCTCTGTTGACTTCTGTAGCATTGCAATTGGTTACTGTGGTGAAGAATTTGACCCCATTTCTGCAAAATAACTGTGGCTTTCTTTAGCAGTCTGCTCATGTCATAATTCACTTCAACGCTCATGTATTCCAGCCTAAGGGCTTATATAATTATTACTCCCGTCTCATAAAGAGGGGGGAAAAAAATCACACCTGAATACAAGAGTAGGAACTTGTTGTTTTGTTTAGATTTTAAACATTTTAAAATCATTATTAAATGAGAAAATTACCTATGCCCTGGAGTACATGGTACAAATCAAAGCTAACTGGATAATTCTTAGTACTTCTGTGAATTTTGAAGAGTGCAATCTCAGAACATTGATTGACAGGATTGATGAAATTATCCAAATATAATGCATGGAGTAGAAAACAAAGAGAAACTCAGTAGATATAAACTACAGTCCAGTTGGATTTGAGAATATTTCATAGATCGATTGATGCTTTATCCAAAGCCATGAGATACCATATTCATGAGGGACTAATTATGCAGACATCTGCTAGGAATGTATTTACAGAAAAGTTTATGAATAACCCGGATCATTTCTAGTTAAGATTAAGACCCAGAAGGTGTGTCTTCCATGACTGGGGAAGACGAGATTTCAGCATTAGCTGGGTCTGGAACAAAATAGGAAGCAATGAAAAAAAAGAAAAATCAAATATTTTATGAAAGAATTATCAGGGAAAAGAAAATGTCTAGGGCTTGATTCAAGCCACACTGAAGTCCATGAGAAAGATCTCTGACTTATAGCCTTAGATCAGGGTCTTCTAAGGTGTGCAAATGGATGCATCAAAATACTGGGGTGTGGGAGAACAACGAAGATTGGAGACATATGATATAATACAAACTTCCTATTAAGGAAAAATGTCATGCTGTTGGAAAAACACTCAAAAGCACCAAACAAGCTGTTTCCAATCACTCCACAGTTAGAGTAAATTGCACAGTTCCCTCCCTACATCAATTACGGATACATTCAGACCTTCGCTGTTAGCTGGTACACATTTAACCTTCGATTAGTTCTGATTCACTGGATTTTTTTTAACACTTGTACAGATAAAATATATAAACACCATGAGTAACAGTTGTTGCAGGTGCTGTACAGAGTAGAATAGGTCTATAGAACCTCTTTTCCTTCCTTAATTTTAATATTAAGGATGCTGATTTTCTTTCTTCTACAGCCAAAATATGCAGTGTTTTTATTAAGACAGGTACTAAATGCCTGCGTTATTCAGGGCCAGTTTCACTCTTTGGGTCACTGCTATAGCTGGGTCACTGCTATAACCAGCTAAAAATAGTTGTAATATTCCTCCTCCTCGTAATGAACACATGATAATTAGATCAGCTTTTATCTCCTGTGGGGAAGAGAGCAAGACACAGGTTTAATGTTAACATCCTGCTGTCTCTGTCTCAGACAAGAACAGGTTTTGAGCTGCTGTGTCCACTCATGCAACCTTCTCCAGCTACCATTCACACCATTTCAGATAATATTAAGATTTACAAATTTTGTTCTTCATGATGGTAGGTGCCATGTGCACAAGATTTTGTGCATCAGGGGTATCGTAGAAACTCAAAGCCTTAAAGTTCCTCCGCTGTTGCAAGACTTGTGGTTGCTCTGCAACCAGCAGGGAAGAGATGAAAGCTTAGAAGGCCACATCCTCTCCACCCGTCACATCCAGTAGATCCCTGTATTTGTCTTTTCCCATGTGTTGGTGAAGGCCTTTTCTCGTGTCAATGGCATCATAGTTTATTCTTCCCATTCGGTGAGGAAGTGGGACCTCCATCCTGAGGTTTCTAACATCTCAGGAGCATGCTGCACTTGCTGCAATCTTTGTTTGTCTGAGGAGGTGTTTATTTACAATGCAGTTAGGTTTTGCTTGTTACTAGTTTGATCATTAGGGTCCCTAATTTAGATAATGCACCTGGCACAAAGCAGAGCTTAAAATAGGTCTTTTAGCAGCAGGAAAAACAAATGACAGAGCTATCCATCATTCATGGACACAGTTCAAACCCACACAGAGCAGGCTGCAGTCAGAGTCTCCACAGATCTCCACTCTCAAAGGAGGATGTTCTCAGGCTATTTGGATAACACAAGTACAAATGTGGAATGGAGGGGCTGCAGAGACCCAGGCAGAAGCACAGTGACAAGGATGTTATATGAGCACATTAGCCCTGGCTCCAGCTTGCACAGCGGTCCAGAATTCTCAGGTTGCCTTAGACATGGTGCCTTTTGAGGCATGGGCGTTTGGGACAAGGGATGATTAGCTCACTCTTTGAGCTTTGTCCCAACAAGCAGTATTGACACCAGTGATTCCTCTCCTTTTACACAGGGGGAATGAACCCAGACTTCAGCACAAAAACCAAAGTGTAGGCATGGCCTAAAAGCAGATAATCTTGGTGTTCTCCATGGGAGGATGTACTTGAAGGACTAGCAGGTCTTTAGCTTTCTCCTGATAGCCACATTAGTGTGACAAGTCTTTCTGCATCGTATGATACAAAAGTGGCTATGAAGTCGTGCCATCTGTTTCTCTACCAATGAACACTGAGACTCTACCCATCCTAATAGTCATCCTTATATTATCCTTGCTAGCTTTCATCTGATCTAACTCCAGCTGCGGTTTTGGCTGGAAGATACTGGAATTGATGCGAACTGACCCATCCTGGGTGCAAACACCTCTCTATCTTTGCAGAAAAGCTAAATGTAGGTCAATAACATGAGTCTAGGATATACTTTTATCACAGCTCAAAAGAAAATCTTGGTCCAGATAAGATTCTGCCTTTAGGAGAATGCTTTGCCTGAGCTGCATGTGCTTGCTGGACTTCCATCCAAAAATCAGCCAGCAGTATTCAAGGGAGCACAGATCCAGAGCCAAAATGACACCTCTAGGATCTGCTGCACCATTTTACATGATAAATAAGAAGAGTTTATCAGCCATTCCCTACAGAAACGATTTCCTACATGACAGTTATCTTTCGCTTTTTATGAATGCCACTCCCTCATACTCTGATTAGACTAAAACAAACCTCAGGCCTGTCATCTCCTTAATCATCATCTTCTGCCATTATGCCATGTGGTGGTCACGTGCTGTGGTGGGCTGACGTTTACCATTTGTCAGAGTGAAATCTCTAGGTATTTCTTATGAAAGAAGTCCAAATCAGTAAGAGTCATAGGAAAGCAAAGGGAAGTTTCAGACTGAAAGCAATAGAGCCTATGAGCATAAACCTGTGAGGATGGCAGGGAGCACATGGGGTGGTTTATCCCATTGAAGTGTTTCTACCAACTTTGCAAAATCATGGTTGGCAACTGTGAAGAGTGCAAGTACCAAAGGGAAGTAAGGGTTAAAGGAAGAAACCTGGTAGAAGAATGTATCCTTTGTGTAGGGAGGTTATGCATTTAACAGATCTCTACTGAGTTACTTAATAACATACCAGATGCCAGTGACTTTACTGAAAAATGGAATTACTTAGAATTTCAACATTAAAATGTTAGCAGGCATTTCTCCTGATTTGGAGCATACATCACTATTGTATAAGACGTTAGTTCTTCCACAAAAGTTAAAGTTTCGTGGTCTGTCTTTTCAGTGTTTTTATTATGGATCTTTGTAATTGTTTTGGCTCTGTTTACCATGCAAGAAATGGATGTTCATGGTCCATGAAATCATAAGCTGAGAAAAGAGCCCTGTCATTTCATCACAGCTATAAATAGGGGAGCTTCTAGTGAACCCTCCCTTTTTGACCCATTGAGTCTTGCACTCCATCTCTTAAGAGCTCTGAGTGAACTTGAGGAGGACAAAAGTTGTTTCCCCAGCACTAAGAGTATTAGGAATTTCAAGGCTGGACACCAGCAGGGTGATGAATAAGAGATAAAGCACTTTCACAGATCTTGAAGTTTTACTAGAATTTCCCTTGCCTTGAAAATGGAGTCAAAGCGCCAACAGAAGTGCCACAGCATCCTCCAGTAGTAGACCTGCAAAGAGATTCCCCCTTCAGGATATATCAGAAAGAAGCCTCCAAGGAGAATGGGTGCACTGGAATTTTGAGGTAGCGGTCAGAATTTTAATTTTAGATTTTATCGCTAAGACACATAACACTAATACCGAGCTGCTAATTCTGCTCTTTCAGTTCATTTCAAAAGCCTTTCTCCACACCAGGAGTGAAGTCACCCACTTCATCTCCTATGGTCTTTCTTCTAAAAGACCATGTGTCAAAATGGTTCATGAAACAGCTGTCCAAAGCTCTCCATCTGCATCTGGCCAGTTTTCTCTATCTTTAGGAACCTTAACAAACCTTAATGCTGTACTAAACACCTGCTGTAACCTCACTGAGAAACTGAGCTTCAGGGAAGGTTGAGATTTGTTTTCTTTCTTTAGAGTGTTTTTTTGTTTTTGTTTTTTTTTAAAAAAATTCTTCTTTCATGAAACACAGAGATCTGACTGTAATTGAACTTTAATTATGTATTTTCTTCATAATCTTATGTCACACACAGAAATAGTCAGAGAAATGAGGGAAGCAGGGATTTTGCCCTTCCAAAGTCCATTTTGATGATAAATTGGCTTTTTTTCCAGTAATGCAATGTTGATTCTCCAGCACACTTATGAGACACTTCCACCAATCCTCTCAATGCTCGGTAATATTTTGCAACCTGATAAGCATCCCACTTATATAGTGACTCCCAGACTAGCTGAGAAAAGAAGGTGGCTTCATGGTTAAATTCACTGGATAAGGACCAAGAAGTTCAAAACCTGCAGGGATTTCATGAACAAACCTGCACAAACCACTTAATCCCTTTTCACCTCAGGCTACAGCTACCTGAAACCTAGGGCAAACATGAAAGGTATTCTTTGACCAGACAGTAACTGCTTAACATCAAAGTCTCAGGGAGACTTCTAGTCCAGCCCAGGAACATTTGCTGAATCAGAGGCATAAATCCATACTCACCACTACTCACCTCCCAAACCCCATCCCTTCCTGCAATGTGGTTGCAATTTATCCACATGAGTTGACCTCAAATCCACCAGGAGGTCCACCAGCAGCAATCAGTCTGTCTTCTGCTCTTGGATAGGGAGACCTATTTACCCTCATTTAGGCCCTTCCTCATGGCTTTTCTGAAGTAAATTCCACCTCAGTTATTGTTTCAGCTGCACCGAATTTCATGTGTATTAGGTTTGCAGTGTATAAACCACTTTGGCGTACATTTATATCACTTTTTAAATCAGAAGACCATTCTTACTCTCACACACTTCTGCCACACTGCTACAAAAGCTACTAATAGAACAGAAATTGTGTTAAACAAAAGATGAAGACCCATCGAATCCCATTTCGGCACAATCTTCTAAAGAAGGCTTAAGAAAAAATTCTTTATATGGATTAGATTGTTACATTTAAATACACATACACAAAATATGCATACACACTTCAAAACAACTGACCTTTGAGCACAACAGCCAGCGGTCACGTACATGAAAGCATGGAAGGATATATTATCTCAACTAATTTGATGTAGACATTGATAGGTACCTGGCAAAAGAACTGGCACACTCTTTGCTGGTACTCCACACTAGTCAGGTCTGCTGCTGTTCAGTGAAGAGAGGTCTGCACAAGCAGAAACATTCCTGAAGTTGTCCAGCATTTTCCAAGTGCATTCATGTTTCTCTTTAACTTTCCTGAGTCCTCTTCTGAAAAGACTACAGAGAAAACTGAAAATAGTAATTTTTTGCAGATGAGAGGGAATAAAAACTACACAGATCCCATCCACCCTACATGCTTTAACTGTTTTCTTACCAGGTCAATAACAACTATGTTGTAATTCAATCCCTTGCTCCTATTGTATTTGTAGTGTAGATGAGTCCTGATTGCAAGGAAGAGCATGACTTACATGAGTCATCGGCTTAAGTACCTTAATGATTTAATACTTCCAAGGCGCTTTGGACCAAAGCTGTGAGGATCTAATTAGGTCTTAAATTTCAGTGACCTGAATCTACTGGCTGGAAGAGCCCTCTACTTCTTGTCTCCTAAGCAATCAAAAGGAGTGTAACAATAGGGATGGTCATTAACTCTCCCCTAGGAACAGGGGCAGGGATATTATCTACCTAATGGGATTACTATGATGCATACCTTTCTAGTGTAAAGCTAAATAGGATGATGCTGATACTATGAAAGGAAAAACCTGAATTTTTAAGAGTCTGTGTGATTGGAGTAGGATGTCTGAACATTTGATCTTATTTTGTCATATGGTTCATGGCCCCATGTAAAAGAATTATTTTTATCAGCTTTCGTATGCAGTACACTGCATTCTCCCTCTTCCCCAGCTCCTCACCTCAGCTGACTTATGACAGGCACCATCTACCCTATCTGCAAGAAAAATAAACAGTTCTTGAGCCCTAGTGACACAAAAGCAAGTTTTGCTGGTGCTCTGAAGCCCTGAACTGGAAGACATGGATTGATTTGCAGTGTGAAGAATCTCACAGGGAGTCACTTGCATCAATCTGTTGCAGATTTAATATTATTCAAAATAACTTTCTCATTCTCCCAATCATGAATCAATGAATCAGTGTTTTACTGAGTCAGTCATATGCTAAATCTTTCAACAGAAGGGGAGAGGTGAGAAAGAAGTATGCTTCAGATGAACATTAAGGTGTTATCCTCTTTAATTGGTGCAATAATCATCCTATCTAGGACAACTTTTAATTAAATTATTTTCATCTAATTAACTCACAAAATTACAGTTATTAACAACAAGAAAGCTAATGGCTTACATACAGTGTAGTAGATTTTAATAACAGTCATGCTAACTACTAGAAGTCGCATCCCACAAGTTTTTCAAATAAGCAAGGCACTGTGTGTTGCACCCACTGGACTGACAGAAATGTCACTATTGTCCACGTTGTTTTTATTCCATCTCATTCTCCACAATAGCCTAACTCACTATATACTTGCCTTCTTTGTCTAGCTTGACATTTGGTCCCACACGACCAAATACTGTCTGGTCTGAGGTAACCAAGTAGGAGTTGGTTGTATTTTCTTTTTTTTTTTTTTCTGCTTTTCCTAAACAGCTCCACTTGATAACCAAGCAGCAAGGCATTTCTGAATGCCACAGGGTCACCCACTGTGGAAAAGAAGCCCCTACCTACACTTTTATGGTCTGTCCACTATAAAAAGGTGCCTTTACAAGATGCCCTTCTTTGTACTATAAACATGAAACCTGCAATTAAATAGGAAAAACGACGTTACCAAGCAGTAAGTACTAAAAAGGCACACACTTCAATAGCATTCTGTTTCTACCACCTCGGGTTAGCCTGAAAGGACAGAAATGGTGTGAAAAGCAGGTCACAGCTATTTCTAGAAACTGTGGAAGTGACTAGAGCCCCTCGACGCCAGGAACTGAAATTTCCAGACGCTATAGCAGCACTAAAGTAGAATATATCTAGGGCTAAGGAGTTCACAATTATCATTAATTCAACCACAAAATTCAGGTAGCATGTCAGGTAGTATTAAAAGGCTGGCTTCAGCCTACCATAGCAAGGAAATTCAGTTAAGGATGAAAGTCCAGACTGCTGAGCCAAGCTCTGGCCATCAGAATGGCTGGTGGAAAAGAGGCACAATGATGTAAATAGAGATTGAACTTCTTTAGCTCTGGAAGGCCTTGTTTTTCTCTGTTTTACAAATAAAGACACTTAAAAATGTAGAGGTTCTTGTGATTAGGTTAGTTTAGGTTTTTAATTACTTTTACAATCTTCCTTAAAAAGAACCCTGAGTAACTATTACTTACATATAATAGACATTTTATAGTCTTCCTCATTACATACATTTCACCAATAGCTATTATGTACAGTCAATTAAATGCGCAGTTAAAACACCTTAAATTGCATACTGTGGACCACACTGAGTAAATAAACAATTAGGGAGTTATTAAAATGCAAATTCCTAACATAAAGCAGCAATTATGGAGGAAGAAAATATTTTAGCTCATGACTTATTAACCGTATCAACTCTTCTGGCAGGTCCTTCTGCATTAACGTGAATGTTGCTGACACAATAGGCACAGCAGCAAAATGGTTTATTTCAGGCAGTGCCTAATTACTTACAGCTTTTAGATCCTGAGGTCTTGACTTAATGGATTGTAATGGCTCTGGAGGGAAAGGGAAGCTCTCTGTATGCCCCAAAACTTTATAGTACTGTAGAAAATAATCTTTTTCTTTATCTGTCTTCTTTGTCTCGCTTTATCTTTGCTTACCATTCAAAACTGGTCAAATCTTTTCTCTTTTTCAAATTTAGCTAGTGAAAAAGGAACTACTTTGTTTGCCAGTCATGTCAGTGAAGTTATCAGAAACTGGCCTAGATCGATTCAGGGATCCCTTCAGGGCTGCGATCTCTCCAACTGCAGATGAATCCTGAATGAGGCATGCACTCCTGTTTTGGCCTCATGGAGCTGCCATTCACCTCCAGCTTCAGACCTATCCCCTTGCTTTTGAAGACAGAGCTGAGCAATTTGACCACCCTGCTCAAAAGCCTATCCAAAACAATACTAGGATTCAGCTCTTTTGGACACAACACATTTTCATCTCTTCAGGCAGAAGTCATTGGATTCACAGCTGGAGGTGTCTTGAAAATGTGGTCCGGGGACGTCTTTGCAGTATGTTGTTTCAGAGACACTTGTATCCTGCTTAAATCATGAAGAGTCAAATTACGGCTCTGGAGATTGTGTTTCACTTTTGTACTTCGGCTTGGATCGGTGAAAAATTTAATATATAGGTAATTTCACTGCCCTCATTATCAAATAAGGAAACCATTCCCTCATGCCACACAAAGCTGTGAAGGCTCTGGAGGTTCAAGACTAATTCAATGAGCTGACAGAGCATCTGTCCAGCGGTGGCTGTTAAACAGAAAGGCTCAGCTGCCTCCTGCGGTTCAGTAGTCTTTCCCACATGTGTGCTTCCAGGACGTGGCACCAGCTGAGAGGGTCCTTTTGGTCGACTCGCTTTCTAACCAGCCGCAGCTCTTCTTGCACCACCGGCGTTGCAGCTCTCCATGGCTGGATCTGGCTGCCGCAGCGGAGGCTGCCAGCCAGGTGCTGTCCCGGGGGGTGATGTGCATGCATGTCCCGTGTCCTCCTTGCTCTCTGCAGTTAGTGGCGTCTTGTCTGCCATGTTCTTTGAGATCTATGTTACTGCTGAAACACAGTGCGTTTTGTTTGTTTTCTTGTCTCTACAGAGACCAGCCCAATGAACTTGCTGCATAAATCAGGGGAACTGTTGCCCTTTAGAGTATGTACAGTGGAGCTGTGTGTGTGCATTACTACAATATATATGCTTTGCCATCAATTTCTTTTGTCTCCTTCCAAGTGAAAACTAACATGTAATGTATTAAGGATCATTTTCCTCTGCAGAAAGGCATGCTGTGTATGCTGAATGAATTTTATTCATATAAGGAACTGACTCAGATTTCTTAAACTGATATTATTTTCACTATTACCCTGAAAGTCCTCTATAAAAATATTTAAAATTAATTCTGAATCCTCCAGTTTCTTACAAATACATTTTTTTCCAAGATTTAGGAGGGAATTCCTATGCATTTCTGCTCCTACCAAGTGATATTGGCATTATTTTATTGACATCGAGTCCAGCTTTGTTGCAATAACTTTCTTCTGATGTTATGTTCTTTGCTATGACTTGGCTAGACTTGCTTAAAAAATCAAAATTAGAGAAAAAGTTACAGTTCAGAAAATATTCTTTGCTGTGCTAATTACATGTAAAAGTAATTTTTACAAATCACATGTTGCAAGATTCCTCCAGGAAAAAAAGCACATAGTGATTGGAATAAAACAGTGATTACCTTTCAGTGTTATTGGCATGTACAACTTGATTGCATCAAGCCGTATCCTCAGCAATTGAAAACTAGTAAAACTCCATTGCCTCCAGTATCCACTGCTTTAACCAGAAATTAATAAGTCTTTGGTTGTGTTATTGTATGTGCAAGACAAATAGAATTAGGAGTATTTTATTAAAAATCATTGCTTAGTGAGAGGGAAAAAGATACAATATACTGGCTGACAAGATTCCCATATAGGGAAGTGATTCACTTCAGGGCAGGCATCTCAGCGAGTCCATTCAGCACACTCATAGTATGCTGGCTGAGTTAGAAATTCTGGGATATATGATGGAAACCATGAAATGAGCAGAAAATGACTACACACTTTTGGGTCTGCAGTGTCTGTGCAATGCTCAAGAATGTTACCACAATGTGCTGATTTATTTTCTTTTCTAATTGATCACGGCTATAGAGGGTCCTATCTTTCAAGTCAGTGGAGCTTCCCCTAAGTGAAGCAATGCTGCTCCTTCATGTTCACTGCAAGGTTGGAGTGAGGGACTTGCAGCAAAGCAGGACAAAGAGGAAACCTTGGAACACATATATAGCACAACTTTGTACACACAAAGCTCTCTCTCTGATAACTTGAAGTTTCAAGGGAAAACTCATCAAGCTACTCTAAATTTCTTGCTATTTGGAAAAAAAGTAATACTTCCTCACAAAACCATGAGAATTAATTTGGTTTGCAATGTAACCAGTTTCAATAAATTCACAAAGGTGAAGGAAAAACATGCATGAGATTGTTCTGTGAAAAAAATTTCATATTCGCCAGCCCATTTTTCCTCGGATCTCCATTTTCATCTCTATATCTGAAAAATCCAGCGGGTCATATCTAATCAAGAGTGGAATCCTCTGAGAAAACATCTTTGCCTTCATTAATTTTAGATGCCAGCAGCAGTAACTCTTATGTGATCAGTTCTTCCAGAAATACAACAGACATAACATGTTCTGGAGGACACACAGGGCTGAGACTTTGGGAACTTGAATTCAACCTCTAGCTGAGCAACATTCATTCTGCATAATTCTTGTCTACCCTGTCTGGGTTTTCCCTTATATAAAATAACTTCCCCACCTCATAGTCTCTCTATTTGCTGGATGAAATCTGTTAATGAATTTAAGGTGCTTAGATGCTTATGTGGATAGAGAAGTGAAAGGAGGACTAAAATTAATTATTTCATTGGTGTCCCAGTTTTTAGCCATCACTCCATGCTAAGAAAAAGTTAGAAATACATAGTGTACCCACACCATGTTATCTTGCAAGCAAATGTTAAAAGAACCACAGTAACCGATATAAAATATGTGTGAATACATACAGTATATTTACTTTGGTAAACCCAGTTTGTTTGTACTAGGAAACATTTTTAGCAAATAATTTTATTTATAACTTCTGTGCAAGCATTCCAGAGATAGGTGGTCTGTAAATTCCAGTAGACACCATTCAAAATGGAATTCTTTAACCAAAAATAATAATAATAATAATACCCCCTTGAGGTGATACTGCACCAGCTGGTACCAACTGTTAATCTTTGGAGAAAGGAACTCATTTTTGTTTTGACACAAAGATAATGCTCTATGATTTCATGGTGAAAACATTATCTATCCGTGCTCTTTCTACCTCCAATAAAGTTTTACAAGCAATAAAATGGCCTAGAGATCAGTTATCTTCCTGTTGGTGCCTTTGAACGTTCCCTTTTGATGCCTACCGCACAGAAACCTCCCCGGTGAATTATTGTAAGGAACACTTTAATACCATTACGCTGTTTAGGTATGTAATCTAAGCTGGGCTGGGAGGTATACAGACACTAGCAATGACACATGGTAGAAACAAGAACATTCCCAGAAAGGAGGAAATCTAGGTTAAATCTGCATTAAAAGCAACTTTTGCTTTCCAAGTTCCGGATATTTTTTCCTCGCCATCTCCTGACTTGCTCCATCGGAGGCTGGCAGGCTCCCTCACCCCATCCCCAGGGCGCAGCTACGTTCCCGGGCGGCAGGGCGAGAGCAGAGGCTCGACTTTACTCTTCGCTCTAATCATACAACGACACCGGGAAGGGGGAACTCCCGCTTCCTATCTGAAACAGCTCTCCTGGGGATGATCCAGTTCCTTCTCAGCCAAGCACCCAAGTCCTTCCTAACTGCTATCGCTTTCTTACATCGCAATTAGGAGAAACAATGCCAATTAGCTAATTGCATTTCTCACAGCTGCCTCAGTACAGATTGCCTTATATGTCATAAAGCCCTCTGCACTTTACAAATGACTTATCTCGGAAGTATTTTTTATAAGCAATGCGTTCATTTTTATTTTAATTCCAGGAAAGTTGTTGGCTTTCCTGTTCCCGCCTGAACACAACAATGCGCCAATCCAGATTTCCTCACGGACTTCAGCAGACGGGAGAACTTGAATGAGATCCTCAGCACCCTCCAGCTCAGGAAATCCCTGGCATCGCCCACTGCTCAGCGCGGGAGAACATAGGCGGGGACAGATCTCCATGAACCCGTGCTGATGCTCCTGAGCATCCGCCCCTGCCCGCTGCCAAGGACAGGACGTGTGTCCGCATGGCCTGTGCTAGCTGGAATTACCCAAAATGGCAGTTCTTAGCCCGTTTGCTCTTTTTGCTGGAGTACGCCAGCCATATTAGTCACTTCCTCCCCTCCCTTCGGGACCCCGTAAGAGGAAGTAAGTAACAATGCACCGCTGGGCAACTGGAGTCTCAGCCGCTGGGCGATGCGGGCAGATACCGTTGCGTTGTGTTCCTCAGCCCTCCCGCTCAGCAGGTTTGCCCGAGCACTGCTGCCTGGAAAAAGAGCGGTCCAGGAGAAATGGTGAAAGAGCCAGATCTAAGGGCATGTTCAAGGTGTTAAGGTTCATTTAAACTCATGCACATCCTTAAATCTTCTTGATTAAACTACTCTATTTGCAAAGTCTACAGCTATAAGAATCTGGCATATTTTTAAAATAACATCTAACCTACTTCCATTCATGTTTGTCTGCGCTGTTGTGCAAAAAGCCTCTCCCCCAGAAAAAGACCCCTGCCCTGTGACTCCTGGTGGGCAAATAAGACTGCTGAAATCTAGGTTGGCTCAAGCCAATCCAGCAGAGGGATTGAACTAAACTGCCAAAAAGTAAAGCTTTAAATTAATTTGGAATGGTCTAAGCTTTGTGCTTGACGAAGGCTAGTCCATGCTGCAATGGGATTTTCCTATGCAAATCTATTGCCTAGTAGGGTTTTTGCAATCTGCACCAATGTTCGCTGAAAAGATTTGACCTCACTGGAGAACTTTCACCAACTCCAGGCCAAGCTGTAATGAAATCCAAACTCAGGAAGGTGTTTGGTGTAATGGATTTGTGCTTTCTAACAAAAGGAGATCTGGGGTGGATTTGGGGTTTGTCTTGAGGTAGGGTCGTTGCAGCCCTAGTAACATCAGCTTTGACCAAATCAGCTTTCTGAAGTTAAGTTAACACTCCAGTTTCATGTTTTCCTATGCAGTGAGATTATAAGTGATGAGGCTATCTGGTGGCTATTTGCTCCATACAAAACAGGCACAGAACTTGAAATGACAGGCTCAAGCCTGACATGCACAGTGTGAGAGCAAACGGGCTGGTAGAGTGCAGTTGCAGGGTTGGGCACTGGGGAAATTAAACCTTATTTCAGGTAGGTGATAGAGAACATCTGCTTCATCCTGGCCAATTCAACTGTGGCATCCAGTGAAAATTATAGGCCCTCCCATGGCCTATTTCTTCCTTTCTGGAAGAAATAGAAAAAGGGCTATTTTTAACCAGGAGGGCAGGTCAAGAACCTCACATGAGGATTCATGAGGCAAGAAATACATGCAACCCAAGTGCCAGATGTTGTTGCTCTTCGTCACAAACCGTCAGCACCTACCCTATGGGAAATGAAGGAGTTAAACTTCTTTACTCCACCCCAGAATGAGCATAAATCTTCTTCAACTGATTTGTTCACGGATATATTCTTTAATTCCAGGAAGAATTCCCATGTTTTCAAGAACCGTACTGCATAATCTCTTTTACCTCCCTGCTTTGTATCTTTTTAAATTGCGTTTTAGTGGTAAAGATGTTTTTGTTATTTTATGCAAGTTAAGCTCTTGCCAATGTTTCAGTGCAATTGCTAAGTCCTGCACAAACTTAAAACGACAGGCTTGCTCTGTCTTTCATCTGAAGCCAAATGGGTTTTAATATAGTTATCTCTTTAAACCGTGCCCCCCCCCCCCCCGCCCTCCGCTGCTTCACCAAAATGGAGCAGGAAAATCGTAGCCCAACTTTCATTCGCGAGCTGTTTTGTAGTAGCAGTTTGGGGAAGGCCAGATCCAAAGCCCATTGAAACCAATATAAAAATTCCCATTGACTTAAACAGGTATTGGATCAGGCCCAAATAGCTTTCTGGACCATTATCTAAGGCTTGGGCTTTTCCAAAATATTTATAAAGTAATACCACTCCCTGGCTGTCTGAAATGTAACCTTTCACATTTATGGAGACTGTATTCTTTATGTAGCTGGATAAAACATATCAAAGCCAATACTTCAGGTTGTCAAAAGCAGAACAAAGGATCTTAATTTTAAACCTGCTTTTTAGCAGGTAGAGCCTTGGCGAGTCTCCATGTAGCTGGGAAGAGGGACACTCGCACTCCAGCGATCTGTGCTGAGCGCCCAGCCTGGGACGAGCAACACTTGTTGCCCATTCTTGACTACTCATTTGCCTCTTTTACTAATATT
Source organism: Dromaius novaehollandiae (assembly GCF_036370855.1). Classification (NCBI taxonomy): domain Eukaryota; kingdom Metazoa; phylum Chordata; class Aves; order Casuariiformes; family Dromaiidae; genus Dromaius; species Dromaius novaehollandiae. The sequence continues at coordinate 7,350,102 of NC_088111.1, read as the reverse complement.
TTCTCTGAGCCAAGCGGATGCAAAAAAAGGTCACAGCTCAACCCATCCTCTCTGCAAAGCAGCCGCAAAGGGGATGTGGGAGAACCAGTGCCAGATCCAAGGGGTTTCCACCTGCTGCCTTAGTCCCTCAGTGCTGGAGCAGGGAAGAGAAGTCAGAGGGGATAGCAAGTAGGGTGAGAAATTGCCTTGTTTACCTAAGATAAACCCCAGAATACACTATTTGCTTCTCACACAAGCCATCTCAAGAAGAGACCTTGCTTGCAGAGCTGTTACTGTGGTGTCTTGGCAGCAGAAGTCCTGTAGCTACAACACTCCCAGAAGAAAGGGCCTAAGCAGTACAAACCAATGAGCCTTTCCTTCTGTATTGTTTTGAGTTTTTTTACTGAGCTGGGGGAGATTTTAAATGCCTTTGTGTGCTGTGGGTAAACAGAGGACACCAACATCTGCTTGTAGGACCAGAAACGAAAGGATGCCAAAGAAAGGGCTTGCAGAACAGGAAGGAAGGGAAATGTCTCCAAAGCCTTGGCTGCAAACCCTGCTTGGCCAGGCAGTTCTGTTCAGCTGGTTTCACTCCCCCTTTGCCCTGTTGGAGCTGGGAACCTGCTCCTTTCTCATCCAGATCCAGTCCTCCAGGCCTGCAAAGGCTGGAGTTACTAGCACATTGATTTTTGGTTCGGATGACAAATTGCATCTTCTTTCTGTGGTATATTACTAAATTGTTCTGTGTCACCTTCAGAGAGAGTTGGCCTTTTCCGATCTCCTGCTCTCCAAGGAGAGAACCATTTGTACAAAAGTCTGTGCAGTGCATATAGGCATTTACTAGAGAGATTAATATTAAAATACTCAGCTATCCAATGAACTTATTAGGATAATGTAATGACTTGAGTCTAGATGTTAGAGTTCACTTAAAGTTCACTGACTATTATGGGACTGATGGTATATAGAATAGCTTAATCTTACCGTGGGAAAACTAAAATCATGTAGGGGAAAATTAGGCAAGACATGGAGGATAAACTTCCATTCCTATGAGAGATACCACGGGACATACCAAAAAAGGCAGAAAAGGGACCATTTACTTCAAATACAGTGGGAAAGGCTAAGCTGTTACCAATGCATACAGTAGCCATTTGCAACGACAATCTGTTTTGTGGACATTTTGCAAGAGGGAGGAGGGGAAAAAGAGCTGCTTTATGTTTCTTTTTTTTTTTTTTCCCCAGGAGCACAATGCAGAGGGGAAACCAGAGATTCAAAAGGCAGCTCTGTTTTGCAGGCTAAAGATTCCTGCTTCATTTACTGACAGGACCTTTCTATGCATAAGAAGAGACCTCCCACACCTTAAATTGCTGCAGTGAATGGATTTACATTCTGCTTTATCCTCTGCATTCCAGCTGCTGCCCTTAGCCTTGTGATTGTGTGCGTGCGACTCGACTGTCCGCACACCCTGAAAGACTCTGTTCCTCCCCCACCAAAAAATCAGAACCAATTGCACAGGAAAAAAAGGATAGTAATTTTGATTTTCTTCCCAAGAGCCACAGCTTCCCAGAGTGAAATTAGGCTTGCAGGGGAAAACATTTGAGAGAAAGTTGGAGCTAATAAAAGCTGCACGAGGTTCTGGGGCTTCGCTTGTCTGGAGAAGAAAAGTGTAGCTCTAGGCAAGCAGTGGCTTGCTGAGCTGTAAGAAATGTTACCTGCTTAAAGGCAGGTAAAATCTGGCATAAGCTGTTAATCCATCATTCAGGTTTTTACATGCCAAACTCCTGTAAATGTTTTTCCACCACATCCTGTCTCCTCCTTCCCCAGCTGAAAAATAATAATAATTTTGGAAGGGCATGAATTAGGCCTGTCATTTTTTTTTTCTTATCCTTAAACTACATCACACTAACTCCTGTCTTGCAGAGGACTGGATCCTGCACTCCTTCTAGTCAGGGGGGCAAAACTGTCCCAGACCCAGCTTCCAAGCAAGGATCAAGCAGGAGGGAAAGGGGAAGGGAGTGAGAGCTTGAGACTGATGTGAAAAATGGGGCAAGGCCAGATGTTAGTAGCCTCAGCAAGGGGAAGCGGTGATGAAGGACTCAGCCTGCTGCCAAGGCGTTACTGGGACGAGTGGCTCTAGTGGCACCACATTTCAGAGCTCCAGCAGGCATGGGTCTCCTGCCATGCCGCATGACTGTCACCTCCTCGGGACCTTCAGTTCCCTCAGGGATGCACACACGCGCACAGTCGGTCCTCGCTGAGGACCTGGTTGCGTTAGGAGGGAAGTAGGCCAGTTACTGTCCTTTCGCAGGTCTTGCATATCAGACACCCCGGTTTAGAGTTCGCCTCACCAGATGCAGGTAGTAGCTGAAGCACCTAACACCTGGACTTTGTAACACAATTATGCTGCGAGCCAGATACCGAAAGAAATATGCAGATCTAACAAAACATCCGAACTCCGCGGTGCACCTGCAAGGCCCACATTTCCTTATCGCTTCTTAGCATTCCTTGGTCAGAGTCCTCAAGACTGCTCGTGGTCTCTCCCTCCTCTCCAGTGCTTTTCCCTCAACTCGGAGCCTCGAATCAGCTCCTTTCCTCTGCTTATGGTCTTCTCTGCAGGACAGCCAGGAAGATGATATTACTTTAAGCTCTCTGGCAGGTTGTATCCTAATCAGCGCCATGCATTTTGTCTGATTTCCAGGGATGTGCTCAGTGTTAATGGTTGCCTTTGCTGTGCAGGCAACTCCCAGGCCAGTAGTGCATCCACATGCTCACAGCCTCGCCCCATGGCAAGGCCTGCTGCTGCTGCAAGGAGATAAGAAGACTGAAGAGAAAGCAGAAGATTCCCACATTAAAAACACAGTTTGCAGTGTCATGCACAACCTTGCAAAACGCACAACCTGTATGTTGATTCTCTAGCTTGTCAAACTCTGTTTATTTTCCTTGCCTTTTTTCCTCCAGAATTGACAAAGTTATGTATAACACCTTTTACAAGGCATTTGACATTTACCGTATCTATGAAAACATGAGTTGCCTCCCTGATTTCCTGTTTGCAGTGTCACCTCGCTGTGGAATGTATAATCTCACAGAGGCATTAGCCTGTTGCAGACTTTTCTTTTTTAAGAGCTGTAAAGACAGAGGAGAGCATTCACACCTTCTAACTCTAGGTCTAAGTCAAGGCCAAGCTCACTGTAGTGTCAATGCAGTCTCCAGAGAGCAATCCAGGATACCTAAGTTAAAAGTCCTAAATTAGGCCATGTGAATACTTCCCAAAGTGTCAAGAACTCCATACTTGGCATAAGGAGGGATCCCAGTATGAATGAACCAAGAGGAGTCATTGACCTTAAAAAGACCAGGATTTCATTCAGGATTTTAATGACCTTTTGTTAAAGTGAATTCTGTTTTTTTAAGCCACTTATGAACTTCCTTCAGAGCTTTATGAAGCTGCATGGAATAATTAAGCAAACAAATCTAGTCCCATGCTAAGTTAATTACGTGCCTTGTGGTTTCATATATATTTTTCTCCCTTTCATAGTTACCTTTTAATACCTCCCCATATTTCTTTCTGACTGTTCTGTATTACTCTCTTTAGTCTTCAGGAAACCCATTATTACTCATGGGACCAAGTAATCAAATAAGACTCACTGTGTGCAATTAATCTCTTCTGCTAGGAGTCTGGCTGTGAAACGGCTTTCACCTTTTTATTTTTTAGTTGCTAGGGACCAGCATGTCTTCCCCCTAAACTCAACTGTCCATGTCCCTGCAATATCTAGGACCTCACTTCAGTTCCCAGGGCTTCTGGACAACCATGAATTGGCCCCTTACCTGTGTCTATGTTGAGGCAGGAGAGAAGGAAGGGCTTATTTCAGTATTTCAACAATATCTTTAATGAGGCAAATGATTTATCTTCAAGAAAGACAGATTAATGATATTTCTATTAAATGTGTGGATTTAAAATGTTAATACTGCAGCAGAATTATAGCTAAGTGTATTTTTATGCAGCTTGGCAAAGACATCACCCTGGGGAACATTAAGGCTTTTGGTGTGAGCTCAGAAGACCAGTTCTGGAGCCAAAAATGGTCATGTCTTCTACAGAAATATTAGTAAAAAGAGATTTAAATCTTCCAGACTGTATACCTTGACTTCAGTGAAATTTTTGACACTGTCTCACGGCATTCTAATCAACAAGCTTGGGAAATGGCTTGTAAATTAACTTATGTAAGATGGGAACAGAAATGGCTGAAAAAATGTTCTCACAAAGACCTATCTACAGATTTCTCTCAGAAAAGAAGTGTAATGGTTAGGATAGTCTAAAAGCCTGTTACTCATCTGGTACTGTCTAGTACTTTAAATAATAGCTCTTGGACTACACATGGACTACAGAATATATTTATTAAATTTGGAGATGACCTCAAGCTAAAAAGGTCTGAAAATTGTTGAAAATTCATAAATATGCTACAGGTTGGGGAAATGGCCAAGAATGGATAAAAGTCAATAAGGACAAATACAGACTTCTGCAATTAGGCAGAAATGATTGATTGCACAAATGCAGGATGTGACTGACAGTCTGCATGACCATTCTGCAGACAAGGACCTGAGGTTTATAGCGGACCCTAAACATGGGTCGGGAGTGCCCATGCTGTTACAACGGATGCACTCATGGGAGGTAATACCCAGGAGTCTTGTCCATAACACACACAAAACCATCATTCCATTCCTCACAGTGCTGGGGAGGCCCCAGCTGGGACACTTTGTCCTATTTTTAGCACTACTATTCAAGAAAGATGTGAACCATTGGAGAGAGTCCAGAGGACAGCAAGGATGACCTGAGGTCTTGAAAACAAGCAACACTGAAGTTCTCGGACTGCTTAGTCCGGGGAAGGGAGACACGAAGACTTCAAGTACTTGTCCTTTTCCATCATGGATGAGACAAGAAGAAACGTTCATGAACTGCAGCAAGGGACATCCTACCTAGACATTCGGAAAACTTTCCAGTGAGAAGGATAGCTGGCATTGGAAGAGATTGCCTAGGGAAGCTGTGAGGTTCCCATTTATTACAGTTTTTTAAACTGCTAGCAGACAGCAGAGTACGAGTGATCCTCCCCTGGGGCAGAGGGATGAACCAGGTGACCTCTTCAGGTCCCTTCCAGGCCTGTTTTCTGTGCATCTATGTAAGTAAGACAAGAACAAAATGGTCATGGGAAAATATCCTATAGCAAAATACTATAGATCCAGTTCGCATAGCTTTGAAGGGCAAGTCAGAAATTAATTGGTCTTTAAGGAATTTTAAGCAGAAAGTTGTGCTCTTGCTTTCCTAAAGGTGTTAAGCAGATTTTCATAGCAGTGTAGTATCAATAAATTATTCCACTATACTGCTGACACAAGTGGGAGGACAGTGGGAATATAGAGCTACAGTGTTGTGTGGAAATAGCCTGATAATTTTAGCACAGAGGAAAGAACCAAATCGTTCTCTGTTTAATCACATAGAGCAAAGCTGGCCCAGGCTTTTCCACAGGGGACACCTGGGTACAAGGCACTTCCAGATTGCCCTGCAGCAGCTCTCTGCACAGCAGATTTTGGCAGAGGGGTGCAAGCATCTGCCAGGCTGGCTCATTTCCCTTTGTGAGGGGGAACGGTGGAATGGCTGGTGCACGAGACCGGCTCATCAGGCACAGCTACGGCTGAGTCTGCAGGATGGGGAAAACCGCTGCCCCGGGCCAGCTTTCGGCTCTGTCCAAGGAGCTTCAGAAAGTCTGGTCCGCTCCCAGGCAGGGAATAAGTTACAGTTGCGCCCTTACTTGGAAGAGCATCACCCACAGCCTGCTGGTCTAAGTGCCACCCATACTGCATTTGACCCGTACTTAGACATTATTCAAAGTTAACCTGGGAGACGTTTATAGGTAGAGTCAGCAGGTAAACTGATCAGACAAACAATAAATTCAGAGGTTTGTTAAAAGCTGCTGTGTCTGGCCATAAGGATTTAAGGTCTGGAGATTCAACCTTTTCTTCTTTTTTTTTTTCTTGTAAGCTATTGAGCTGCGTGAAAATTGACTAAAACATGAGTATTTTTGACTGCACAATCTGATGTTCATCTTGACCTATGGGAAGGATAGTCTTGCAACCATTTCTGAGTGAACTAATTAAAATGTCATGAAGGTAAATATTAAAATATCATCTCAAAGGAAAAAGCTTAGCTAGTCTGTTTATAGAAGGCAGCACCTTGACTAATCATTATATGTAAGGTTCCCACCACCCGTACCGGACTAAATACCTACAGAAAGCTCTTCTTATTCTTGCAAACTGTGGTTCATAGAGCTTTCCTGATTTAATGAGATACACATTCGGGTAGCCATAGAGGAAAGTATAACACAAAACGAAAGGAAAGGGAATAAAGTACAAGTTACAGGGACATTTTAAAACTCAAAAAAAGGGTAATAAGAGGGAAAAACGATTTCACACATCGGAATTACCCACTGTGAAGACCAAGAAGGGAACTGTCAGGCAGGAGAGTCAGGTCGGGGTTGGCAGGCGAGGGTAAACAGCATCATGGTGAGAAGCCTGGTTAACAAGCACATTCTTGTCTGTATTTTAATAAACTTTTAGTTCAAGTCATATCGATACACAAGTGTGAAGGGCAAATATTTTAGGTGCATTTTGCATTTCCTAACTGTGAACATAGAGCTGTGTCTTAATGAAGTTCTTCCCCGTTTTGCCACTACCGGCTGTGTGCTTTCGACCGTAGCATACATGCCTTTTCTTTAATTCAGGGGCTCAGTTCTCTGAATATGCACCAGGCATTGCTGGAAAATAAGAAAAAGGCAACGTGGGAGTGTAGGAGGGGAGATCTCTGAAATTCGAACTTCTCTTTTTTACACGCATGATGACTGCCTGCCACTCCACACCATTTTTTACATCTCCTGGAAATCAGGCCTCCAGAGAGCTTTCAGGGGCTGCAGATTATTCAGCGCTTCTGAAAGCATCGATCTAAGTGGCTGCCCAAGGTTGTGGGCAAAGCCAGAAATACAAAACAGGTGTCTTCACTCCTAAACCGCTGCCCATTTCCCTCATCAGTAGCTGCCCCATGGAAAGCACTGCTCAGATAATGCAAATTCTGCCTGAAGCTCATGGACTCACTTACACCCTTACAGAACAGGGTGTGCTAACCCCATCCATTTTGCAACCCATTTACATCCCTAGATCAGGCCAAGTGCCCATTTCAAGGACAGGTGTGATAAATGGTTGTGATAGGTCATGACGTTCACTTCAGTATCAGGTACTGCAAAAAGGTCAAGTTAAATAGCATGAAGCGATCATTATTATTATTATTATTATAGGAAGGTGGTTCTGTTTTGGAAATATGGTAAAACATTTGCAGTATTTTAGAGAGGGTTCCTTCCTCTGAGTTTAGCACATAGAAGTGGATAAATAATTTAAACAAACATTTTGAACAGTTTTGCAAAATACACTCAATGAATTATTCAAGGAGCTCTATTTGATCATCTTCAGACACAATACTGCTGTCAACGGCAAGGCAGAACTTTCTAAGTAGGTCTTAAATATTCATTTTTCCCCATTTGAGAAATAATGTGTACTGTGTCCTATCACCCATGTTAGCATGTCTTAGAGAGAAATAGTTTCACAAGTTGTCATCTATCCCCGTATTTGTGTTAAACTTTAAATTTCAGATTAGATTATCTCTTACATATATTTTTTTAAAGATAAGCATAGCAAAATGTTTGCTGTGCCAGTTAAAACCATGTCTACAATGTAAAAGTGAGTGCATCTCTGGATTGGAATAGTTACATAAAAACGCAAGAGAAACAATGGAGCAAGGAATGGCATTCTTGGAATGCAGTCCAGATGTATATGGGCTGGGTAAGGCTAGATAAAGTTTTAGAATAAACTCTGCAGTAATAATCACTTAAGACAAAAGGTCTCTAAAGCTCTAATTGCTGATGTAATCCTTAGGTCTTAAGGCGAGATGTCTGAAATTTAGATCAGAAGTGAGTGCTATGTGATTTTACTGACAGATAGTGCAAAAAATTGTGATTTTGAAAAGGGAAGCATGAAAATGAATCTTCACTGAGTTTCACATTAGGAGTGAGAAGCTGCTGGAAAGAAAGCAAAGTTCCCACTAGGCTCCCTGGGGACCAGAATTGCTCCAGATTTACACTAATATCTATCTGATGAAGACAGTTTGATGCAGAATTCTGCAGCAAGAATAGAAACAAGAGCAAAGGCACAAAGTGGAGCAAACCTATGGCACTAGACTTTACCATTTGTTACCGTGCCTATTTTGTACCTATATGAGAAAGCTTACAATAATACTATTTTACAAAATTGTGATTTCAGGTAACAGCACCTGCCCATGTACAGCCTCCTAATGCCTCTGGAAACAACTGATTATTCATTTAACATCGTACCACTGGCCCTGACTATACCATATCCCATTTTCAACACTTCCTCCCCCCATAACATCCCAGCTGAATATCAGATGGAGAGATCTGCTGGGTATTTGGCTCCTTTCTTCTGCTAGAAAGCCAGAAAGGAACTAGAGCAGGCAACAGAAATCTGACTCAGAGTTTTGTAAGAGAACATTGGCTGCCCTTAGTTACAGGAACATTAACATTCACTATAGCCATGGAAAGCTATTACAATAATCAAGGGGCTTTGGAGAAAAAAAAGTGTATTATGTGTATTTATATACAAAAGTAAATTTATATACAAAACAATGATGGAATTAGATATCGCATGAAGGACAAGGTCTCACTCATCAGATGTATTATCTAGGAAAACAAAGGCCTATATGCACTTCCTCATCTTGCATTTTTCTAGCTTGAAACTTGCTGATACCTGCTGGGTTTTTTTTCCCTAAAAAATACCTGTTCTTCTAAACACAATTAAGTTAAAAAAAAAAGAAAAACATTGCAGTTTTACAAAAAAGGCTGAAGTCCATATTTTGATTTTTTTTTTAATTTTAAAATGAGGTGGAACTTTAAAGCTTAAGAAAGGAGGTTAGTTTAGCCTTAGCATCAGAAACCTATGTTTTCAAGTTAATATACTGGTAATGTTTGTATTGAAAGAGCACTAGAATTCCTGCAGTCTAAAGACTTAGAAAAGATTGAAACAAAACAGCCGAGGTGGAGAACAGAGGCTCTTAGGAGTCTGGCATCCTCAAAGTCATCCGAGATTGTTTGAGAGGCAGGAAAGAGCCCCAAATCTCCCACAACACCTTTGTCTCAGCTGCAAGGTGAAGCTCTGTACCTGATGTTGTAGCATTCACTGCACCTAACTAGCTCAGCAGACAGAGCAACTGAAGATTTTTCCCCCTTGCAACACTATGTTTTTTTCCTAGCTGTCAACACTGCTACTCATTTTTTATTCTTGGGCCTTACCAGAATTTGGATTAATAACATCCAGGCCATGCAAAGACCATCAGCTGCACAGACTGGATTTTTTTCAAATTGGCATTTCCCAGCAGCAAGTGGAAGAGTCCCAGTGTTCTCATCCAGTGCAGGTTAAATCAGATTTAAATCCATGTGTCTAGGAGAGAAAGACAGGAGTGCTCTTCCAGAGCTCCCACCAGCCACCACGTCAACAACCTCACCATAAAATGGATGGGGTGATCATTTATTCCTTCTGAGTCCAACCCTTTAGCAATGAATGCAAAATCAGCTAGTGCAGACATAGCACTGATTTGCTAGTGCTTCAACAGTCTGATAGTTAATCCAGTGAGACTTTCTTTTTCCCTACAAGTAATGACCTTTCTTGCAACTTTTACACATGTTTCTCTTTACTGTACATGGTTCTTGATTCTTCATCCATACAGAAATATGTCAGGCAAGCCCTTGCTGTTGGGAGACGTTAGCTACATCGCAGAGGTATTGTACTAATTGAGTTTCTGTGCATGAATGAACATATGTAGGAGCTACACATTACACTAAGTGCCCCCTTAATATTTTCGTTGGAATGTTCAACAATGGCTCATTACCCTGTTCAAAGACAAAATGTATAACTTAACAATTTGCTCTCAACGAGTATGCTTGACATCCCCCTCCACTTAACCCTGAATCGCATGAACCACAGTCTAAGGTAAGAGGGCAGTTCAGTCCCAGTCCTCCACCAGTCTTAATAGCTCCTTTTTGCAGCAAGCGCTGCCAAATGTGGTCGAGCGCATACCTGTGCGGCGGTTTAGAAGTGCAATTGGCTGCCGGCTAAGCACTAAGTTGGGCTCACTGAACTTTTCTAATTTTTCACATGCTGCAGACAGGCCTTCGATCCGGTACTTCAGAGGGTAAAAAAGAAAAAGAGGAAGGGGACAAAAGTTAAAAGGCATATGTGCAATATACTTCAGGACCATCCTGGAGACTCCTATTGAATGGGCTCTGTAGTGAGATGGTGACACCGGCATGCTCAGGTACCTTGACTGAGGAAGGAGGCTGAGACTTGGCCCTGGTAGATTATATTTCTGGGAGAGATTTTAGGGCAAACATTAAACTAGAAATGTCAGGAAATGTAGCATCTGGTGCGGGACTACGGAGTATTTTAAAGATATAGAATGTCAAAATAAATGTCTGTGTATCTCTATCTTCCTTAAGCATGAACTACTGAAAAAACTCTTTCCTGCGAGCTCACACAGCACAAGTTTCAGCTCAGTAAATTTATAAGCCTGCTCCTTTTGCTGTCTTTATATACTCTCAGTCCAACTGCAGCTGATTCTGGACTGAGATTAGATACAGCCCTGCTTTCCATCTGTGCAGATAAAAAGAGAAAAAATGAAATGATTTCTGCAAGCTTGTAAATCCATTTCACTTGCTGTTTATCAAGAGCTGAAGAGGGCAATGACAGAGGCAAAATCCCCAAGGTCACTCCAGCGTACATTGTGCCTCCTGCTCTTGAAGGACTTCTCCTGCTCTCTCCTGAATTAGTTCATGTGGAAAAAAGAAAAAAAAAAGGACTATAGACAGAGCCAATGTTCCAAAAGAAAATAACGAGACCATGTCGAATTGCTTTATGTTCCCTTCTGAAAAAAACATGCATGTTCAAACAAGCTCTGCAAAAGTATTTGCCTCACTTATTTTGAACAATGGGGAAGAAGCTCCTGTGTGCGAGGGGAAGCACTCAGATTCGGACTGAAGGCTTCTCTTTAAATCAGGAGCAATCTGAGGGTTAAGACCTGCAAGATTTTGTAGGGGATCATACCTAATGCTTACAAGCAACCTATCTCTAGTAACAGTCACTACTCTGTGAGACCTGGATCCTCAAGAATATGTGTCCCGTTACATATGTTTATTGAAGATACTGTAACATTTCCACAAAGCAGAGTGCCTTCCAGGTATCCCATCCTCCACCAAGATTGGATAGTGCAGGGTATACTGTGGGCTTCAGCCATTGAGACCTCTACTGATACACACTCCCATCTATTTAAAGGTCTATTTAATATTCCATGGGGTTTGTTTTAAGTTCCTGGTGGCAGCAAACTTTGTTATGAAGTCTTTAAGAGTTAAGTTTTCAATGTGTTTTTATGAACAGAATTTACTGGGAATGTTGTGATGAATGTGAGCTGAAGTATCTGGCAGTATTGAATTCAGGGGGGCAAATCCAGATTTGGAGTTTTGCAACATCTGAAGCCTCTTTATACAAGTGATCCCAATTTATCTGTTCACATCTTCCATGCTTAAGAGAAATGGAGGTACCCCGGTCATCAACTTGGAAAACCAAACCGTACAGTATGATGGATTTTGATTGCTTCCCTGGTCACACTCCTTTGCTGAAGCAGATGCCTGCAGGGTCAGGAATATAGTTAATAAATAGATCCAAAAGAATGAACTTTCACTGTAACAGCCTCCAGGTTGTGCTGGCCTGCTGAGTGAGCAAAATGCTGTAGACAACATATTTTGCTGTCTCGATCACCAGAATGGTTGTGGCGGTAGCAGCTTTCTCCAGTTGTCAGAGCTCTGCGGTGTTTGCATATGCCGAACTGCAGCTCTGCCGCCTGAGTGGAAGTACACACATTTCCCAACTCAGCCCCTGGAGCAAACTCATACCTGTGGCTTGGCCAGGAGAAGGGGACTGTGAGAGAACTAGCCAGTGGGAGCTGCAGTATCTAGAGAAATAATCTCTGCTTTATGTTCTCTGTGTTGCTTACTTAATAGGATGTAATAGGATAAGGACAATAATAAGGATAATAGGACAGCTCCCTCTATGTGCAGTTGAAGCGTATCCCTGAGAAATGCGAAGGGATCCATGTGCAGGCAGATAAATAGCAGCTGCAAACTCTGCAGAAACCATGGCAGATGGAAGTTAGCAACCTACGGGTGTCTCTCTCAGTTCTACAAGAAAAAAAAAAGCCCGTAAATTGGAAGAATCACAGTGAAAAAGGGAAAACTAAATACCGAGGATGAAAAGATAATTATAAAAGTGTATTGCACGCACATTCACAGCAGTGAAGCTTTCTCATCTGTTATTAACGCAAAGTAAATGTTCACTTAGAAAACCACATGGGAAATACCAACAAAGGCTGGTATAACATTGTGTCCTTCCTTTATTTGTAGTAGCATAAAGACCTTTTTATCAGACATTCTAATCTCGCTTAGCATTTAATAGGACAGTGTGCTGGGATATCCACTCTGCTGTTTACTGTTTAATTAATTTGACTGGAGTCCAAAAATACTGAAGGCAAAACAGTGTATCAATATTTACTGTACTGATTCACTGGATTTAAAATACTGTAAAAACATAACTGTGCACAGACACCGTTTGTTTTGGCCAATAAAATATTTTGAAGGTTCATGTCTAAAACACAGGTTAGGAGTAAAATTATCACTGAAAGGTATTGATCATGATTTTATTCTCCTTGCTTTGTCTGATACCCCAAAATATTATTAACAACTTCATTAACTATGGGAGGTCAATGATCAAGACAAGGTTAGAAAAACAAAGGCTGACACTGATGACTATATAAATATTGCCATTAACACACTAGAATCGGGAATTTCTGTTGGCCATTTCATTAGAAGTATGAAGGGAAAGGTGGAAATGCAGCATGATTTTCTAATATGCCAAAATCTTACCAAATTGTTTCTTTGCAATCCTTTCTCTTCTCTAAATTAGTAGACAGTATTAGACATGGTGAGTGAAAGACCATGTCAGGGTCTTATCAAAAGGCAGGTGATGCACCCAGGTGATAGTGACTTTGGTTTGGTTTCCAGAGAATGTGAAGAAATGTTGTACAGAGAATCTGCGTGCTGGATGCTTTCACTTAACGAGCCACTGAAAAACTCCTGTTTAATCCATGTTTTTGTCAAGAGCACTTCAGTTTGGTTTCATTTGCAAGTAAGTATTACTCATTAACCGCATAATAGGAGTTCTGTATTGGCAGCCTGTCACCAAACTGAAGTGCCTGAGTATTGCAATAAAATAAAATAAAATGCAGTATAATAATACAATATAATATATCTTCATTAAAAGCATGAATGTATTTTGGTTTTTAGACAAGAAGTATGAAATCCAAGAAAAAAGACTGGGTTAGGAGTAACTCTTACAGAAAAGACTCTTGGAAGAATCCAGCATTAAGGTCTTTTGCTAAAGTGTTAATGCACATAGCACTGAAATGATCACGATCCTTCTCTAGTATGACATAAATCCTACCAGTCCCCAACATGACACATTTCTGAAGGCATGATTCCATCTCCACACTGTGGAGCTGCTCTCTCTCTTCCATTTCCATGTGCTGTCTGGTCTAAGGTGAAGTGTACAAACTCAAGGGCATGAAGCTCTTACTGCTTTGGCATGGGTAGCAAGGCGTCCTTAATCAGGACTGACGGGCAAAGCACAGGAGCTGTAAGAAAAATCGACTGGACTCAAGACAAAATAGAGTCACTGATGAGTATCAGAAGAAAAGTCCACATGCTTGAGAAGGGAGTGTGTGAAGGAAGGAGTTGACCAGCATGTAGAGTATGTAATTACTAATCCAGTTTTCTTAGGCAGCAGGTATCAGGACTTCATCTCAGACATGTGTTTTCATTCAAGAAGAAAAGATAAGAAAGAGATATGGTATCTCAAAAAAGAGATACCAGGGTTTCTAATTGCCCACAGCAGGGGTGAGCCATTAGCCATGTGTCCGTGTGTCTGTGATGACCTGATCTGGACTGCCAGTTTCTGCTATTGTGGCAAGTGCACTGTGGCAAGGTTTTGCTGGGTTCGTTCCTGCAAATTTAGGGGGGCTAAGTGGGATCTAAATCAGGTCAAGGGAACTACGGTTCCCTTCTGCCCTGGCTGGAAACCCAGCCCTCCAGACCGGCAGCTGCAGAGACCGGAGGAGGCAGCTTGTTTAGCACATTCCTGAAGGGAATGGACTATCTACAGCCATTTTCAAGTGGTTCTCCTCAAGTCAACCCAGGAATGTGCTGATGGGCTGTTCAGGTAGGCCAACACCCCTCAGAGGATGCAGCGCCTTCGGTAAACTGCACAAAATGTAAAGTGACCCTGCAGTTGCTATGAGAGCTGCAGAGAGACATGGCCGCAACAGAAAGCACTTGTGACCCAGTGCTTCCTGGTAAATAATTCGTTATTAGCTCCTAAGTAAAGCACACTTCATTAGAATAAATCTTGTGCAATCATCTGAAATAAAAGGAGGTGACAGAGAAAGAGAGGGACCCTGGAGTGCTATTCATGCCAGCCGGGGGTCTTGGTTTTAGTCTTCCAGAGCACTTGGGCTGAGCACAAGCCGCTTTTCACTCATTGCAGAATCAGTGAGTCTGAGGGAGGAAATACGTTGGTTGAGAAACTGCTTTTCACAGAAGAACCAACATCCTCCAGGATGAAGCAGTTAAAAAACTTTGCATGAATTTGCAAGCAAATGTGAGGCTGGAACAAGTAAAGAGGGACACAACTTGTCAGTTTGTCATTCATGCAATAATCCTGTCAAATGTGAAAGTTACTGAATTGGTGAATTTTGGCTTTGTTTTTGGCAGGGAGGAAGGAAGAGGGATATTTTTCTTTGTTTTTGCTGCATTTGTATTTTTCCAAATTGGACAACAACCCTGTTATTTGTGAATATTTTTGATCTTTGACAATATTTTCTGAATGTCACATGGCAATTTCAGGATCCTCTGTGAGGTGCCACATTGGTGTGCAGCTTCTGAACATCACGATTGGCCATTTGCTTCTGTAATGGGTAGAATACATAAATTCAGTGCTCATTACATATTCAGAAAACCCACCAAAGCCAGTTTCAAATCTTCATGAATTTAAACCTGGCTAGAATACAAATAAAATCATAACCCCATCATCTGAGAAACAGTCCACATTTTTCCCATCAGTCTCCAACCTCTTCCAGTCCTGGGTCTTTCACAAAAAAAAATCATTCCAAAAAGTCCATTACAGTCTCAGAATCTAGCATTCTGAAAGGATAACGAACTGATCAAATTACCAGAAAGCTGTGAAAATACTAAGTCAGCTTCTGATTCCTTCAGAAGGGAAAACTAGATTCACCCACTTATATATATAGGACTGATTGGTCTAGGTGCCAGTCATTTTGTAGCTTAATGGGGAAAACACAAATGGTTAAGAGCATAAGTTATTGCTTATACAGTGTTGGAAAGGAGACCCAAATCAGGAACTGGAGCTCCACAGAACATACATGCTCAAGAAATAGCGCCTGACTGTCACCTGACAAAACATCTTTGTTTGTGGGTTAGCAATTTCAATGGTACAGCTCAGAAATGAGTCCAAGTTTTCAGATTTAAACCTGACACAGAAAAGCACATAGTTTCTGATCTGTGGAGTCAGATGGAGGAGCTGTTATCTGAAACAGTGCACAGAGTCTGAATAATCTGCCAGACTTAACACATCCTGCCTCGGAAGTCCAGGTGTGAAACTTTACTATAAGGAACAAAATGAAATGCAAAGATACCTCTTAATAGTTCAACTAGTGCGTCATCAACACTCCACAAATAAAGCTGTTAAACTACACGTAGCTCCATCAGTGTAACTGGTACACCAGCTGGAAAAAGTCTGGAGGGATAGGTTTAGGAAAATAGGACTTCCATCAACTGTCCCAATTACGGCTAGATCACAAGATGGAATGATTTTTCTTCATTAATAAAGTGAGCAGATAGAGGGGGTCATTAGCTGTAGAGTTATGGAAGAAATCCTGGGCCTCTGCAGGGTAGAATACACCTACATTAAGAACATCTCAGGCAGATGGAGCAACCAGCATTCAGGCATTGATCTGGAGCAGATAAGCGAAGCAACTCAGGGAGAAAAACAGATCCCATCTCCTGGGAGGATGCCGTTCCAAGAGCAGAAGGTTCCAAGTTCTCCCCTCTGTAGACACTGCAAAGCTTTTCTGGCAGCTTACCCTTCCTGCAGGCTGTGCCAGGTTCAACCACTTATCACAAGCTGGAGGGGGATGTTTCCCCACATTGATATTTGGCAAGAGAATTTTCAACACAGAATGACAGAGCTATTGCAGAGGTAGTGCTTATAAGAGCAACATCTTCCCAGATGGCCTCATTAAAGAGGGAAAGGATGCGCTTGTCTAGCTGACTTGAAATTGCCAAGTCTGCAGAGCTAAAGATCAAGTTCTGAAAAGAAAAGGTCATGTTGCATCATAAAGTGCTGCACTCCCTGGGACAATAGACAGCCTTAATCCAGCATCACTCTAATCAACAAGAGTTTTTTCTTTTTTCCAGTGACTTGAACAGCAGCAAGATCAAACTTTGAGGACACAGTCTGAAGCCAGAGAAGATAATAGGAATCTTTCTAATCACTGGGATGGGCTTTACATCAGTCCCTAAATGACTAAGGCATGGATCTATGCCTGGAGAAAATAAGTCTTAAAAGAATAAAAGCCTGGTGTTGCTGGTAGATGATTTTACATTAATTAAATTTTCAGTTCCTAGATTTGCAAGCAGTGATATCTTCCATAAAGATTTTGAAAGCAATCAACAGTCAGGTGCAGCATCGTCTTGCACAGACGCCTGTTTCCAAGGGTTTTACAGACACTATAGTCACTTAGGCCATTGCCTGCAAGAGAGATGCAGTGACTCGTCCTGTCTGGCAAACTGCCTGGTGACGCCTGCTGCATTTACCAGCTCAAAAGCTGCCATCATCTGGCAGCAGGACCTGTACTAAACCGTGTCGTGTTGGCCAGTAGGACTAATATTAATGAACTGCTAAGGAGGACAGAAGCTGAGCTCCCATGACAATGTGAGCACAGAAACTGTGGCACATATCTTTCTCTCAGGACAGTTGAAAAGAATGAATAATGTAAAATTCAACCACCGCTTTCTAGGCTCACAGTGAAAGCAGCTAGCTTCCATCCAGGCAAACCAGGTACCTCTCACTGCTGCGTCAGCTCTTGAGAGAGACCGATCCTGAGCAGCTGCCCAGGCTAAGTAATTACATAAATCTTTGCTGTTAGTGATAAGGCTGTGGGAATTTTTGCCAAAATCCTTAAAGCATCCAGACAACTCCTCCTCCTGCTCTACTCACTTCCCTCCATTGCATGAAAAGCATGATCCATTGGTATGTGATAAGGGTTCGGTTTCCAACAAGTTAAAAATTGCCAGTTGGAAATTAAAGCCAGAAAAATCCAATGAAAAACTGACACTTTTTTTTCTTAATACAGATGATGGTTATCCATTGAAACATCTGAGTGTGGACTCAGCACGTACCAGTAGACCTGTAATACTCATTCCTCTGGCTACCTGTGAATATCTGTGATGGGAGGGATCTTGGATAAAGTCTGCAAAAACATTCACTGACAATAGACTCAGATTCACAGAAATTTGTTTTCAGACTTGAAGCTGGTCTTCCATCTAGGGCATGATTTCAACCCTCAGCTGTTTCACATTGTCTTTGTGGTAGAATGTCTGATCCATGAAATTCAGCCTAAATTTTTCTTGGCCAAAGATTCCCAGAGCCCACAGCCTGTACCCTGGTGCCTGATGGTGCATCTCTTAGGGGGCATGATGAAGCCAGTTTCACATGTCACTAAATCAGTATGTCCCACTAACTCTGACAGAGGATTTAGAGTTTGATTTTGTGTTTTTTATTCCTGTGAGTTTATTGGGAGCATCTTAATAAATAGGATATTCATCAGAATATCTTATGTTATTCATAAGTTTCTTCAAAACTATAGATGTCTGCTGTCAAAGGAAGTTTTTTACTCAGCTGAACTTCATGAATAGCAGTTTGTTCATGTACTTGCATAGGAACCTCTCTGCACTGAGGCAGATGCAACATGACTAATAGGTTCATCATGACTAATAAGTTCATCCCAGTTACAGCACATCAGTCAAATCAAGTTTTGCTTTTCACCAGACATGACACATCATGATGTGTAAGCCTGGGAATTTTGAAAGATAATATTAGTGATAGACTGCACCCTGATGCAACGTTCCAAAATGCAATTTTAACCATCTCCAGTGTAAACATGTGGAATTTCTGCTAGGAAGCCTTGGGCCAGGATCTCTGCTGACTCCCCTGAATAAGCATCAGGTGTTAGTCCGGAAGGATACTGATCTGCAGTGTCCATATCGTCTTGTTATGCAGGGGATGTATTTAGAAGGTCAGTCAGACAGGTTGGTTTCCAAGATTATTGGGATTAAGGTTTGAGGTGGAATCATGCCTTAGGTAAAATGCATACAAAGAACAAACCTTCAATAGCTTTTAACTAGGATTAAGAGAAGAATAAAACAGGAAAGAGCAAAAATAAGCACTCAGCAAGAGGGTTAGCGGTGTGGCTCTGGAGCAAATGGGTTCCTTGGTAGTTATCGCAGCAACGCAGGCCAGCAAGTACTTAGAATGGAGGGTGAAATACATGGTAGATACACATCTGATATTGTGAGATGGATGCAGCCCACTAGCTGAAGTTTATAGTAATACTTCAACTCCTGCTGTAGAAAAGGCATTTTGAAGAAAACACTTTTTTAGAACAAGAACCAAGAGTCTATTAGTTGTGAAAACAAGAACTGGTAACTTCTCACCATAACCACCATCCCATTCTCTCACTTTTCTCATCCCTTACCCCAAAATCTGTCATTCCAGGTAAAGAAGTACCACCTTTTCTTTAAACCTCATGGCCCAAGCAGTGTGAATATGTTCTCATCCTCGACTTTCAACATATGGAGTCCTGCAAAGAAGCTGCAGAGTAAGGATCTCAAGCTTTATCACAAGACCATCAATGTCTCTTAGACAGCTTCAAGATTCTCAAGTTTAGTGTGGAAACCTTTGGCATTTCTAGTGAGGTACTAAACCACAGACTGTAGCACTTTGACTGCCACCAGTATACAGTCCCTGGTTTGCTGCTAATTACTACCTAGAGGTGTCAGTGAAGATCACTCTAGCTTGGGTTTCCATGAAATTTGCAGAGTGAGAAATATGTATGGTTATGGGAACATTTTCTTCTGACATTTGCAAATTTAAATGGTGATGTGTTGGTCACACTGACAGCCAATTTGGTTTTGAAATCCTTTCTTCCTTATTTCTGCTGCTTAAAGCTGTAAGCTAACTGGTGTAGAAAGAAGTTAATGGCAGAAGACTCTCCTAAGCTGCAGTTAGTATGACATAATGAGGACATCAGTTAACTTAGGGCAAGAGTTTATGATTAACTATGAAAATCAGTGGCACTCAGTGGTGCATAACCGCAGAGGGAAGATCGTCTTCCAGACCATTATATCACAACAAGGTCACAATCTCACAGTAATTTTTTAAGTGTCCTCACTGAGAAAATGTAATATTTTCAATAGAGATTTTCTTTTGGCTGTTACTGCATTCATAATATCAGAAAAGGACATTACTTTTTCGTGTAACTCCCCCTAGATGTGACTCTGCCTTCAAAATCTATATAGAACAAGCTGAAGAGATGTTACTTACTTTCGACTGGGACTGTTAGCTGATATTACTGCATAGTCTGGAGATAAATATGTTCTCTATTCTTATGTTTACCAAGTGGAGTAGAAAAATTACTTACTAATCCATGTATTTATAAACCATTTCACTATCTTAGAAAGAGGGGTGGGGGGGAAATTTTGAGAGGAAGAAGAGATTTATGGATAACTATGTTTCAACTGAGATAAGATTTTGCAAGATGATGAGGTAGCAGAAAAGGCAATTCTGTTGAGGGCTGCTGTCCTTCAGCAGAAACCTCGCAGTCATGAAGCAGAGGGTAAAAAAGGCTGTTTGTATATAGCTCTGCTTTGGCCTCACCTGGATGACAGGCCAATCCTCAACTGGTGGATGCTCACAGACCTTCAAGATCCAGCCCTTGTATTCATTCCAGGCAACTAGTGATGAGAAAGATAGCGACAAAGTAGAGGATGTTCAACAGAGAGCAACAAAAGTATTGCAAGGTGAGAGAAACTGAATTGTAGGGAGAGATTATAACAAAAGCTAAATATTGCTCTAGGCCAGATCTGTGCCTAGTACAAGCCATTACACTTATAGAGTTGCACTGATTTATATCAGAGGATTTAGCTTCTAATATCCTTATTCACTTTGCATAGAACATTTTATTCCTTGGATAGCTACATCGAAGTCAAAGGCAATGTTTTGCTTCTTATCAGAACAGGGTCTTAAGAGATTATCGACAGGAGGGAGACAATTTGGTTTTCAAAGTACAGTCAGTAGCAGGGATTTCTGGGAGAAATGAAGATGAAAAAAAATCACACAAAGTGTCAGTTAAGCCTTATCCCTCTCAGGCCTTATTCATAGAGTACAAGTCAGCGCAGCTGTAGAAAGTTGCCAAAACCCCTCAGGAATGATAAAAGCAAGAAAGGCAAGAGCAGAATAGAAGAGAATACCGAAGTGAGAATGAAAATAAGGTCTGCAGCATTCACACAAAGATTCATAATGAGTTAAAAATGACTGAACACAGGTTTCCATGGTCCCCACCCCAGTCTTTAACAGATTGTTTGTTACAGAGCTGGCAGGTCAATAGACTGTGTATAATGATAACTTATCTCTATAGCCTCTCCAATCTACTGATGAGCTTCTAATCAAATACTTTTCACACTTGCAATGCCTATCAGTCATTTTGGAGCTCATTTGTAAAACTGTACAGAACAGTTTAAAAATGCAGGTATACCATAAAGTGCCATTGCAGAAGATATCTCAGTTACTGTAAAAAAAGGTCCACCATGAAGGAGACAAGTGTACCTCAACCTCCAAATAGCCCAGACAAGCAGTAACAGCCAGAAAAATGCATAAAATTCCACTTACAGCTGCTGCCAAAAAATAAAATAAATAAAAGCAGACTTACTTCACCCATTAAATCTATCAGCCCCTAGGAGATCCATTAGAAAACCCTAATTTCAACACCTCAAGGGCCCCACTCCCCAGTATGCTATGCGCGGTGGCCAGAATTGCCCTACCCACCGCACGGTAACGTGCAGAGGTGTCTGCCCTGGGTTGTGCTGCAGTAACTGAGGAGCTCCGCAGTTCCCACTCCCTTCTCCTTCCTGTACTCCAGCCAAATGGCTCGTGTGCTCCGATGCTGTGTCTTTTCTAAACACCTCATCAGAGGGAGAGGTTGCCGCAACCGTGCCACTCCTCCCTCGGCGCTCCCGTCCAAGCCCTGAGAGCCGGCAGCTCGGACGCAAGGTGTCAGAGCTGGCGGTGGGAGCCGTGCTGGCAGCCCGCTCAGGCGGCTTGGCGCAAGGGGAGGAAAGCGCACTCGGTTTCTAGTCCTTTTACAGGAATCCGGAGGGCTCCAGCCCCCAGGAGGCGCGAATGGCAGCCCGTGGACAGGATTACTCATGAAATGGGTCCCCCACCGCCTGCGGGAGCTTGTGCAGGACTCGCTGTGAACATAACTTTCCACCACCCCAGGACGTTTTGGGGCAGAATAATCCAGAATGGACTGACGACAGCTCGCAAGATGCCAGAGGCTGTTGCAGCGAGGCAAGTCCCCTGGCTGTGCCACTCTGATGGACAGCGTTGTTTGTGACAGCTCCAGGCACCCTGTGCCACCACCTGCTGAACTTTCCCAAACCTGCGCCAGGTCCTCGTCCTCAATTCATGGAGCACACCATCCCTCTGTGCCCATGGCCTCCTGCTCCCTCCGAAAGAGGCACTGCAGGACCTAGGGAAAATGTTTACTAATGTGCCTCTTAATGCTACTCAGTACGTTCCATATAAAAATGGTTGGTTCCTGGTTCCCATCACGTTTACACTAGACGTACAGAGATAGATACATCAATCAAAGCAGTGTTTCCCGGGGTACAAGCAAATCATTATTTTCTCATTTCATTTTTAACCACTAAGCTGCTGTTTTACCTCTAGATAACGATAAATATGGTTCCAACACCAGAGGTCCACACACTCCTGCTACACTCCCTAAGCACTGAGCACAAAGAAGTTAGTTGTTAATATATGAACTGTCATGTAAGAAGCCACAATTATGCATGATTCACCCCTACAAGCTATGTAAATCTCTGGTGTGTATATATGATAACAAACGAGTGTTACTTGATGGGAAAACACAGGTGCCAAGAACTAGGACTCACTGCACTATGGATGTCAGATACAGCATCAGTGTTAACACCTCCACTAAACCTTAGCTGCAGGTAGATGCATTTCCAAATGCTTATCAAGCATCCTCTATAATTTCAGTCTGTCAAAATGCTGGAGGTGAGCCAGACCAGATACCAATCGCATGGTATCGTTTAGTCAGCAGTTATAAGAGCAGAGAAAACTGGTGCCTCCTCCCACAGACCAAAGCACAGGCCGTGTCCAGCCTCCCTGCTTTTGATTTAGTACAATCAAGATTTGGACCTGTGCCTCTTTGTGCCATAGTGGTCACCAAGTTGTGGTCACAACCCTTGAGGGAGCTGGACTGCTCACACATGGACCTTCAGGCTCCTGATCCTGCTGGAAATAGCCATTAGCAGGAAAGTTTGGAAAGAGAGCACATAACAATATGTTTTAGCCAACATATTGCCTGCTAGAGCTGTTTATAAACCTTTGGGTTGCTACTTTGTCCACAGAAGGCATCTGTATGCATGTCGGGTAATGGTACAGTTTGGGAGATGATTATTCTTTCTTAACAGTTCTGTTCTCTGAGCAAAAGCAGGCCATTGACTAGCTCAGTCCATAATCCTGGAAAACTTTCATTTTAGTTCATTTAAGCAAGACTGTGCACTCTGTGTGAAATGAAGGGAGCAGGGATTCATCACATGCAGACCTTTGTAAAGCTGCATCATTGCACACCAAAAGAGCAAAACCAGAACATGGAAAGGTTTCCAATTGCAAGCCCTTGCTTCCCATTTCAGCTCCCATTCTGATATATAATTTAGTAGGATTTTTATGAAACTCTAGGCAATCCCAAAAAATCTTCTAGTATACAAATAGGTCATTATAGCTGTTAGTGTTTTCCTCTATCCATTTTCATCTTCAGCAGAAATTGGCATCACACTTATCTTGGCCACTGATTCTGGCATGCTGTCTTTGGCTAAATAAACAGGGGAGTTCATCTCCCCTATCCACTTCTGTTTTTATCAGAAGTGACAAGTCCCCAAGCATGTTTTCAACATTAGCCAGCAGCTACCAGTGGCCTGCAGCTACCAGGTTAACATTTCATGCAGCTTCATTCCCACGTGTGCCTAACCTGCTTTCTTTCTCACTGTGCAAGTGAAAGGCTGCATAGGAGAGTTTGAATTATGGACAGAGCAGGAACGCAAAAATTATATGCTTGACTCAAACAGTAAACATACAAGTCCACCAGTTGCAGGAGCCAGCTTGACCAGTTCAAAAGTAAAATAAAAGGTTACATTAGTGGAGATCTTCATATGAGCACAAATTTTAACATTTTAGATCCTTGCTGAAACATCTATTAAAAATATGTCCTGTGCTATTTGGTTGTGACCTATTAATGTTATAAAATATAGTCT
Source organism: Dromaius novaehollandiae (assembly GCF_036370855.1). Lineage (NCBI taxonomy): Eukaryota > Metazoa > Chordata > Aves > Casuariiformes > Dromaiidae > Dromaius > Dromaius novaehollandiae. The sequence continues at coordinate 7,326,232 of NC_088111.1, read as the reverse complement.
AGACCACCCTGTACTCAAATGCTTGTGAACTGTGTGTGTAACACCTTGAAAATGAGCAAGCTGGTAGGTAACAGAAGCAGTTTCCTTCTTTAGATAAAAATGTAGACTCTTGAAACACAAGCCAGAGCAGTCCAAGGGTCAGAGCAAAAAAACTGCTTTTGCTCACAGGTTTTGAATTCTTCTTCATGCCATTCTGTTAGTTATGGTATTGGATAACATCTTCGGTGTTTTCTTAGCCCCCAGTGGACAGTAACACACAAAACCAAGCTCCACACACAATTGGAATAATCTGTCAGTTTGGGAAACAAAGGGCTCCATTGAGTAAATGGTAACATGTGTAAATAGGAATGGGCAAAATGCCACTTGGGGCAGGGGATACATTTTGATAAGTATCCTTGATTCTCACCCACACAATGGGAAAAGACCACGTCATTTTTCCTACTCCTTCATACAACATTTCATGCTGTAAAGGCTGAAAAATAACTGATTTCTTTCCTTTGAAAGGAATAAAATGATTCCAGTTTGTACTGCAAATAGGGAAAGTAACTGGTGGGCAACATGGTCAAAAACTGATTAGACTGACAATTCTTAGATATAGCATGAAATTGGATGTAGTTGTTAGACACATAACCTTCATTGTAAGGCGCTTTTGACTGGGCTTTTTATCTTCTGAAAACTTCAGTTGTCTGGAAACAACTTAGAAGTTAGAGTGTATCCAGGCGATTCTCTGACAGGTGAGGCATCTGTCTTAGGCACTTCTGTACTGTCAGTCACCGTCATATGCAGACACCATAACATGCCATAACTCAGTCTGATCTTCTTTTTCTCTCTCTCTTTCATTCCACTCTTCTTCAGTTGCATGACCAGGTGTTCAGAATTGCTGAAGCAGGTTTCCCTCTGAGTGTTCCTGGTGCACTTCCTTGGCACCTGATTTACAGATGAAAGATGAATATATATGGCCACATGCGCACAAAGGAAGAATAGATCTTTTGCTTTCTTTCTGCTGTACAAGTTTTTCAGGACAATCACTTGTTAATCACACTCCGTTCCCGTTCGTATTCCTGAGGTATAGTTTTCATAAAGGGAAACACACTGTACTTTGCTCTATACCCTGAGGATCAACGTGTGCATCAAGAAATTTTCTCTTCATCTCTGTATTCATAGTGCTTCCACTTCCAGTTTCAGACTTGCTCACAAATTCTTTAAGATATTTATTCCTGCACTGCATGCTAAGTTATTAACAGCATCTCATATTTACAGATTTTCAGCTAAGGCTCAAAAATGAATGAGGTTTCAAAACTCCCTAGGTGTCTGAGTTGCACTGACTAGTTTACCCTTGATAGCACTGAAGAGCCGGACCCAAATGACCTGCCCGAGGTCACACCCAAGTCATTGGCAGAGCAGAGACCTGAACCGCAGCTTCTCAGATGATAAAATTTGGAGGAGAGGACTGTCTATCCTTCCATACTATGTGCATGGGAGTCTAACAAAATGGGCGGAGGGACCCTGCATACTCCAGGCTGTAGGATACAGGGAGCTGGACCAGGGGACCCTTCCCAAAACAGGCTCAGGGCATCCCTTGGGGGTTAGCACACAGATGCTTCACAGTCACTCTGCCACAGTCCCTTAAATATTGTCTGTCTGAAGGAGCTTTTTTCAGCTGGTTTGAGAACAGCTGAAGCAAGACAGCTGTGTTTGGCCTGCAGCTCCCACTTATGCCCACGGCGAATGTGCCTGGGGAAACTCTTCTGCAGGAAGCAAGTGGGAGAGAGGTGGCACTTCTCTCTTGGTGACAGAAAAAATACTAGGAAGACCATCGCAACACATGGCTGGCTCTGCAATGACCTGGTTACTAACAACAACCAGGCTCTCCTAGAAGCAGCACCCTTCAAGCAGAGAAACCTACTGCACAGCCCCCAAAGAAGGCAGTAAGGGACATCTATTTTGGAGCCTGTGGTCCACAAGGAGCATGAAGCCAGCAGCAGAGAGCAGTATGGCATCACCTCCAAAAGAGAAACAGCTGCCGGGAACATAGCTAGCAACTAAGCCAAGTGGACCAGACAAAAAGAGATCCGAAAGATGTCCAAGGTCCTGACCTCCTTTCTTAACTGGTGGAGATGTTTTTCTTTCTGTTTTTCATGGCAGGGTGGGAGCATGGTAGAAAACTTGCTGGGGTTATTGCCTGTTCCCTGCCTGTTTTTTCTCTCAAGCCTGGATTAATGTTTTTGTTTGTAGGGATTGCTAACAAGCTGAGGTTTTCATCTTAGTAGGTCTGCTAATAGTACAGGACGTTCCCCTGGATTTGTGATTTGAATGCAAGGTTTTCTTTAGAGAGTGAGGAATTTTTTTATTAGAACCAGCCAGCCTACAGAACTGAACTGTATCTAAAAATAGAGGGGGTTGCTTTTTTTAGATGTTAAAAATAGAGATGTATAGAAATGGTCATGTATAGACTGCTTTTTGCAAGACGGCAGAGGTGCTCTGAATGGAAATATTTGCTATCCACCATCTAGCTGAGAAATGTAGCATTTCCCAATGCCATGAGCTCTTCTTAAGAGGAACAAGGAAGATTTTAGAAACCGTGGATCAACTGAAAATTGAGCGGCTACCATGCTGAAATACACACATCTACGAAACTGTCCCAATTTCCAGGGAAGGAATGTGAGAGACATTTGGTCTAGTGAAGCGTAAGTACATGCAACTCTTCGAAGGTTGGGAGGTGCAGTGGGAGGGATGGAGCAGAATTGTGCAATATAGCACTATCAAACCCTTCTCATTCCCTTGCCTGTGCAACCTGCCTCAGCCTTGCTCTGGAGCACTGTGCAAAGTCCTGTTGGATTCCTTCAGACTTCACTGAAAAAATTACAAAGTCTCCTTTTTCCCCCGGCAGAATTCCCCCATGTCCATCCACATCACCCAAGCTGAACACCAAGCAGAAAACGCAGGCCTCCGCGGAGAGAAATGCTCCCGGAGAAACTTTCAAGAACAAACAAAACTTGCACCCGTTTAGAAAGCTGCAACCTCTGCTAAGTCTCGTCTTTTTGGGAGACCTGGCAGGGTGAGGATCGTATAAAGACAGATGGATTTTGTTTGCCATACTCCTCTTATTCCGTGTTCTTCACAGTTAATTTGTGGTCATATTAATCTGCCATATTACAGCTGAGATGTTCAAAGCTGTTAAAGTGATTTGGATACAAAGTTACCAATAACTGGAATTGGAATTTGGCATCTAGATCTGTTAAAAGGGGAAAAATCTCAGCCTAGAGGTCTATATGCCATTTGAAATCTCCTGCATTTTAAAGTTCCATTATTTATTAATAGGTTATTTCAAATGTGAAAAAAGTACTAATTTTAAAAGGATATTTGCACTAACTAATTGTCCCATAAAGACCCAAGGCAGATTTCACAGGGCACGGCTCAGACAAGAAGAAATGCAAAATGTAATATGCTACCCCAACTCATCTAAATGAGTAACTGATGCTTTTTTTTTTCCTGAGCATTATAAATGGTTCAGCAAGTTCTTAAGATACATTAACCATCACCTCTCCAACCTCCCACCACCACATAAATCCCACCCTGGAGAACCAGCTGTGTCTCGAAAATCTCAGGTCAAGCGTTCATGACATTTTACGAGAAGTCAGTACCATGTGTGTCAAATTCAATCCTCGATTACCTCCAGTTTAGAGACACTCATATTTCCATCAAAGGATCTGATACTCCTTGATTTAATGGCTGGGGCGGTTAAGTTTTTATTACCGTATAGATGTCCTTTCAGCTACAGTTTTGTGGAGCAGCCTCCACTCACTTCAATCCTTTCTGATACCAGGGAAAGAAAGTGGCCAACAGCCGCTTAATGTCAGTGGTCTTGTGGAGCTCAGCAGGCTGTTTGACCTTCTGGTCCATGAGGACTAAGATGCAGAATAAGAGCTTCCCTCCATGAAAGAGGAGAAAAGAAGCTTAAAATATGCCCGGGATTTATAAGACAGGCAGTGCCTTCTGTCTGGTTTGATTCTCTTTCCTTTGCAAAACTGTCCCCTTTAGTCTGTGCCAAGATGCACAAACAGCAAAAAAAGTAGACTAGATCCCACAGTACTGAGATCTAGGACATAACCAACATCAGTTATGCAGAAGACTTCGATCTAGACCTCAGAGGTGTAAATTAGCCCAGATTTAATGATTTGAATTGAACAGCTGTGCATGGATTTGCTTGAGTAGGAGGACCAGTCTCTTGAGTTCCTACTCCCTTGACTAATTATCAAGGGGTTTTGGTAGCCACATTGAAATGCATGGCTGCACAAGTGCTGGTGGTGTCAATGCCACGTGGAGCCAGGGAGGGCATTCTAGCTATTTTGAAGGAAATGGTAGGACTCCTGATGATTTCCAGCAAACATTTAGTTCATTGCAATGGTTATGCATAGAGGCACCATGTATTTCAAGCCTCATACATATTCCAGAAACACAGCTGAGGTTACCTATTTTACACAACTATGGATAGATTTGGCAGAGAAGCAATATCTCATTGATGTTCCCTTCGAAATGGCAGTGGTGCTCTGGAACAGAGTAAATACAAAACAATACATCTGTGGAGAAAGATATTCCCCATCACGGACAGCAACTCCATACTGAATATCTCCCTCTTAGTTCTGAAACCATAAACCGAAGGGATTTTCCTGGATTTTAAGGCCACTGAATTACAGCAGCTCCTGAGTAGACAGAGAATGAAGTGCACTCAGAGAAGGCACAGGAAGATGTGAATTCTGCAACTGAGTCCTGTGACACAAAGCTTTTTCCCCTGAAAACTTGGAAGCTGAAGGAGAAGCTTTTCCTTGTCCCTTGAACAGTGCCTTTGTGTCTACCACATGCATAATTAATTGTAAGTAAACTATCCGTGCCAAACTCAAAGCTGCCTCATGCACACTACCACATTAGAAGAGTTGCAGGCTGTGGAAAGACCAGAGCTGATTTAGGCATCAATTATGGAAGGGAAACTTCTTCAGTATAAACAAACTTGCTGGTTCACCACTGTACACAGAAACCTCTAAATAAATTGATTATTCAGAGGCAGAATTCTTGCAGTTCATCTCAAGGACATACTCTCTTTCTGAGTACATGCACGCACATGAACATGAACACATGCTCCGTGAAACCCCCAAACCTCAACCAAACCAAGGCCATACGCTAATCTATTGATAGACTGCTCTTTCTTGAAAGGCTCTTATCCAAGAAAGTAATTTACCCAGGTTCCCTCTGAAGCCTACTTCCATATTTGCAACCCCAGTTATTCAAAAAAAATCTGGAACTTTCATGAGGGGCAGAACTGGAATCCTCCCCTGAATGCAACTATTCTGCTTGTTTTTTAAACTTCACAGTACAGCCATTCACACACACCACCTGAAAGTTCAAATCCTTCTCAAAAAATAATTTATTAAGTGGCATCCTTTTTCTCTGAGTGCATTTGCCCACATGGACAGGCACGTGCATGCATATATAAATATGTACCTTTGAAGGTGACCTATTTTCCAGCTGCAGAATCCTGTTGCTATCAGAGGTTTTGCCAGCTAGTAAAGGACATGAACCAGAGAGGTGCAGAGCAAACTGCAGCGTCTGCATTATTCACAGGCTTAGCATGCCAGGTCCACAGGTGTTCAAACTACCCAGGAACTATTTGGCCCATCATTATGGAAAACATGATTTTAGAGATTGAAATCAGCAGACGAGGAAAGGTGTTTAAGCAACCAGTTACTGCAGGACAAAGCAAAAAATTGGGATTTCCTTTAAGTTTCTTTTTCCTTTTTGTCTTCTTTTTTTTTTCCCAGCACCTGCAATATTGCTTGCTTGACATCCCTGGGAACTGCTGGCAGTGGAGGCATTTACTAGCTAGAAAATTTCCAAACTATTTGTAGGAAATATTTGCAGTCACAACATTTCAGGCAAAAAAGAAACTGCAGGAGGGAAAGGGGCCTAGAAGTCAATTTCTGAGGCTGGTCTGATTCTCCGGATGGTGAGTTGGTGCATGGACCAGGACAGAGAACATTTTAGAAGTGCTACTTGGCCAAGTCTGTCACGGCACTGCACCCACTGGCCAAGGAGGGCCGAGGAGAACTGGCAAGAGACGTCGCTCCCTTCCAAAGTCCTGCCCAAAACTTGCACATCAAATTGGTGGAGCAGCAGCAGCTGCCAAAAGCATTATTTCCCCCAGATTTTCATGCTGGGTTGGCTTTAAGGGGAGCAGATTTCCTTGTTTTTGTCCTCACTAAATTACCAAAAATGCCAATGTGACCGTATCTTCATATACAACCCAAATAGCACTCCTTCTAAAAAGGTTGGGTGAAGGTCCAATTATTTCCCTCATCCAGAGGGAAATAATCACCCTCTTCATCCCTCTGCAGAATCACACCTGCAAACGGGTGGCCAGTGAGTGTGAAGGCAAAAGATAAGGTAGCACCGGTCCCCTTCCCCTGAGCAGCCAGGACCCAGCTGAGCCACCCCGGAGGCACCCAGAGGCTATCGTAGCCCAGTGCACGCCGTCTTCACAGCCACCTGCCAGCACAGGTGGCTAAAAATAAAGCAAGTAGCTCCCTGGAGCTGGGAGCCACAGCCACCGTGCAGAGCTACGTGCAGCTGCCTCTTTCTGCTTTTACAAGTCTGTTGTTATCATGCAGAGAGAGAAATATTATTTAAAATACTTTTCTGAAGATGCAGAGGCATCTAAAACAAAAATGTCTTTTCTCTCTCTGTTCCTCTGGCTCCTATTCGCTGCTGGAATATACACTCAGAAGTATAGGATAAAGGTGTATAAAACTACGTCGCTGAATCTGGACTCAAAATCCAATTTCTAAAGGAAAATAAGACCAGACTGCCAAAGATATTTAGGTACCTGAAGATGTAGCTAAGAATATTTCCAAGCATTCAGGCAGGCTCAGGCCCTACAGTCCATTGATTTAATGAGACTTCAGACTCCTGAACTGCCTTTGAGAATTGAAAGTCTGTTTCTACATTATTTAGACATTGCAAAAAATGGCCATATATTTTTGCTCAAATTTTCTACTTTGCAGAAAATGAACTACTTTCTTTCCTGTAAATATATATTTATAAATACACATGCACACACTGTAGTTCTGCACTAATTGGTATTTACAATGTAAGCTCTGATCTCTCCTTCCTTTTTGTCAATGAAAGTAAACATGATCAAAGCCTACCACTATTTAATGATGAAAACATACCGTGTCTCTACAGTCTTAATGTCATTGGAATGAACTTGAAGATAGTTTTACAGCAAAAATAATTAAAACAGGATTTCATAACCAATTAAGCAAAAAGCATATTTATCTTTTCTTTCCTTAGCATTTTATATTTTGGCTAGGAGGAAAAAAAAGAGTAAGTAAAGATGCTTTAAAATGAGCTAGTGGGGAGCAAAATAAATGCACAGAGATTTTATCCAGCACTTCTAAGGATCTTGGAAGTGCTATGACTACACTGTAGTTTCTTTGTTACGGCTCTGTATACATTTATACAAAAGAAAGATGAAAGAGGGGAGAGAGTGGTTGATATGGGTTGTGAGAAGTTGGTGGAATTAGATGGCAAGGGGTCAGGTTACAAACAATGTAAGCTAAAATGCATCAAAGGATATGAAGCAAAGGACTAGATCAAAGTCTAAGAAGCCAAGTACAAGAATAAAAGAGTGATAATTGTAGGCAGTGAGAGAAAGCACTGGAATAGAAATGTGATAATGGTATGACCTCATGACTCAGTCTTCTTTTTTTACAAGTCACCGGCTTCCTCGCATGGGGCGCCCAGGCAGGAGAGGGCTGGAGCATGCACGGCGTGGCAGGAGGGAGCCAGGAGGGGGGCAAGGGAGAAGGATGCTTGGGATTATACGTTTCCTGGGCTTTGGGGAGAATTTCACACTTTTTCCCCTGCGGTTCATTCGTAGGTTTTCAATAGGTAAACTCTAACTGGGCTGCCCTTGTAGGTGTTAGTATGAAATAGGGAGGTTGGAGCTGGGCAGGGAGGCTGAAAAGCTGAGAGGTGCTGGAGTGGGATGGTGAAGGAGCCCCCAGAAAAGAGGGTCTGATTCTGCTCTCCTGCAACACAGCAGGACGTAACAGTCGTCAGTGGGAGAGAGGCTAAATTTTGAAGTCAGTTAGGCCCAATTGTAAAGACACTATTGGAGAGTGATGTGCGTCTCTGCACTGTGGCTGCAACATCATGGCTGGGAAAGCTGTGGGCATCCGAAGGGTCCCTAAATTAAACTCATCTGCAGCTGGAGGTTTGTTCTGAGGGAGAAATTTGCATTAGCTACTCTCTTTCATGGGAACCAAATGAACTGTGTTGCTTTGACATCAAAGAAGAAACTTCTCCTTCGTAACCAATGAGGTCCCTGCAGGCCCATGGTTGCCCAGCATAGACCATGAGTCCCTGTACACCCAAAACAGTTCAGCTGTTTAGGTCCCTCTCCCTGGCTTGCTGGACCAGTGATGCAGAGTTTTCTGGGCTCTCAGTGTACTGCAGTAGAAATTGTTGGCATCACTTCTGCTGCTTGCATCGAGGCCAGGGTTTATTCCATCATCCCTGAAGGGACACATTTGCACATTCACCTAGCTTTTAATTTAGGACTTGCTAATGGCCAGCATCATCCCTCACAAGCAGCCCACAGTGACACATTTCCAGCCATCTTTGAAGGTTGGGGGCCAAGGCTGTACAGAGTAAAAGCTCCTCTTGTGAACTTGTCATTGCACTTTGCTCCGTTCTTGATCTATAGGAATGGGTAACAAATGAGGACAGTCATCACACGCATGTCTCCCTCCAAATGACCACAGTGCTGAATTCATGCCAAGACTCTACCCAGTGCTCCAGCAGCTTCAGAAAAAGCAAATAGTTGCTGCCAGGGAGAGAGAGAATAGCAGCTTCTCTGTTGTCTCCTTCTGCAACGCACACACCTCTTTCTGTTTTGTCTGGCGAGCAAGGGAGGCACTGCTGTCTCACCCCCCTCCAGCACTTTTGCTTACAAGCTTTCCTTCTGCAGGAAAGCCTCGAGACATCTATCTTCTCTTAAGTGAGTGAGCAAATCAAAGTAAATGGCTCACTGGACTTTCTGAGCATCATTTCTTGCTTGAGATGTGTGCATCATTTATCCCTTCAGCTCCCTCCCTTCAATGCAGCCCACTCAGAGTTATTTGGCAAGATTTTTATTTATTTATATGACTTAGCTGATTGAGCTCAAGCTCAGGACAGTGTTAAGGGACAGTGGAATCTGTTAGAGGGACTTGAATTACTGGTTTTTGAAGAAACAACAAATCTTCAGAGAATTCAGCGAATGTTACATTCTTTCCTTGCTGTGCCACGTGTCCATGTTCAAAACCTTCTTCCTGGAAAAATCAAGGTCTTAAGATGTGAAAGAGGCAATCAGACAGCTCTTTTGCTGCTTCTCTGAACCGTCTCCAAGCCAGTGCGTTCACCTTATCCCATCTTTACGCAGAATTTCTTTCCTGATAAGCACTCAGGCACCTACAGGGTTTTCACTGAAATGTTTGAACCTCCCTCACAGGCATGCTTTCTCACAATTATTCTTGAATCCATCTGAACTACCCTTTAGTTTATACCCGAATGGATCAGCTTAGGGGACCTTCCAAAGGTCTCCATGTTTGATAAAGGAGTATTCCCACACTGAGTCAGGAAAACGTGGTTGCCCTGGGCTGGATTCTTGAGGGACATTGAAGGCAGGCAACGTGTAGCTTGGAGCAGAAGAATGATGCTTGCTTTCCAAAGACACTTTATTTTTCTGCATATTTCATTTCTTGAATTTTCAGTCTGCAGAAAGTATAAAATCCCTTCATGGGTCTATGAAAAGTTGTTCTTGAGATCAGACTGCAGTTGATATTTCCTACGTTTAGGGGTCCCTGTGTGTTCTCCCCAGGAGCTGGGCTGACAGAGTCCCTGTAGGAAAAACTGAGGCGTTATGAGGACATGGGAAAGTGTGGGAGAACAGCTCTGACTGGGACAATCTCAGGTTCAGTGCGTTTCTAACACATCATGCAGCTTTGTGAGGCAAGGAATTTGACAGAGAAATAGAAACTGTGTTGCATCTTCACTGGCTAGCTAGGGGCTTTGGTGTTCAGGTTAACGGGTGGGATTCTGCTGATGCTCCCCAAGAGCAGGGCATATTCCTGGCCTGCTTGTATTATTTTCTCACCCTGGCACAGCTGTGGGGCAGCAGCGGCAGGCTTTTAGCCAGAACTGGGCCGGAGCTGCTGACTAGCTGTTGTGGCTGAGTGCCAGGCTTCCCTGCGGACACGCTGACGTTGACATGGGCCAGAGGTAGCTGTGAAGTGTGGCATGCTGTATGTTGCTCTCTGCCCTCTCTAAACCCTCCTGCCCTGTGCCGATAAAACATCTCAGGAACTTTGCCGTGGCAGGCCACAGTTCTGTTGTGTCAAGCCCGGTACGGCTGATGTGAGTCATGGAAGATAAAGAGAGTAAATATGTAGGAACTTTTGCCTTTAAACTTGCTTAATCCTGTCAACCGTTCAAAATTTACTGTAGAGAAGCTCCAGTCACAAGGTCTAAAATGCCTTCTAAAGCCCGAAAGGGGCATTGGCCACAGCTCTGCAAACACTCTGGGATAGCGACATTAGCATCAGCAAGACTCAGGTCCATGAAAGATCCATCCCATCATATTCCCTTGCCCACTGAACCAACTATGGTCCACTTTTGAAGCCTTGGGAGCATGCAAGAGTCTAGAGGAGGCATTTTGAGGGTAGGAGGAAGCGAGAGAGAAATGCCCAAAGAAAAGAATAGAATAAAACTCAGTTAAATTATTTTTGTTTTAGAAGAATTTGCTTTGTGAATTCTGACCTTTGTGCGTTAGAAACAGCAAACTTCACTTACCCAAGACTTCATGAACTGTTATCTAGATTGTGTGTACATGCCAATTCCCCATCCTGTAGGGTGTGGAAGGATGAGGGAACAGTGGTTCAGAGATATTTAAAGAAATCTGAAGGGATGCGTGAGAAGCTTGACAGAAAGGTTGCATTTTATTAGGCAACTGCTTGTTTTTATGCACCTGTAGAGGCACTTCACCCGAAATTGATGTCATACAGTGTCTTGTGGTTGTCTACCCCGGAAATGTGGGTAAAAGCAACTTCCCCAAAACCAGTTCCTGTTTTTCTTTTCCATTTTCATTCTTTTTAGGGTTCTGCAAAACATGTGACTTGCAATGACTCACATCTTGATGAAATGGCAAATTCTGGCAGGAATTTTCCAGACCGCTGTTAATTTCAGTGTCCCTTTGCTTGGATTTGACTATGTGAGTTACACTCAACAATGTCACTTTATCGATCCCTGGCCCTCGGGGACGATAGGGCAGACCAGGGCTACCCAGCAGCTGCCACGCGACGGCTCCCTGTGTCCGGCCAGGGGAGGTAATGCTGGCTCAGGATCGACATTGACACTCCTCATTACTCCCACATCGTGCAGGAAGCCACTTCTGTCAAACAAGATGAAGCAAGCAAGGGTCACAGCTACAAGAACAGGGTCAAAAGGACAAGGAGGCCTTATGTTTTTTCACGTAAGAGCCGTGGCCTTTCTGAAAACACGGAAGATGAAGATTCCCTGTGACCTAAACCGTCCTGACCAGTTTGCTCAGCTGGCAAGTCCCCTTACCATTTTGTTGCATCCTAGGGCTTTGACATGAGTCTGGAAAATTTTCACCCCTTTTTACTCCTTTATTTTTCCTTTGATACATTTGGCCTCGTCTGAGAAACTGTGTGACATCTTCAATGCTGTTATTTTAGGGTGCAAAGGGAGGATGGGCAGTCAGGAATGAATGTTTGGGGTGGCATATGAGTGTGACTCGTTTGTAAGATCTTCCAAAAGTGCCAAAGGGAAACATTGCCATATATATGAGTCACTTCAAGTGTTGTCCCTAAAAGATAGTCCCAGAATTGTTCTAATTTATTACCTGTAGATTCACTAAGCAAGAGCACCTAAAGTCATCAGATAATTTGGCCAAAGTCGTCAATGAAATTTCTGTTGTAAGAAAACTATCAGGCAGTTGCTCCGTCAGTCCCAGCAGCCAGATAACACAGCTGTGGGGAAGGTTTCCTTGGCTGAAGCGGTGAAGGTGAGCTGAAGGGACAGCCACCTGCTTGAATTTCTGTTTAAATTGTCAGAGCTAGTCTTCTGGTGGGTTTTTTTTGTATCAGTTCAGTGATTTAACTAATTTTGTTTTGATATTCCTTAAGTGCCTTTGTTCCTTTAGATTACTTGACTTCAATTAAAAAGCAGAACTGTATTTTCCTGGCTTTGGGATTAGTGTAGTCCTCTTTCAACACCAAGCCTCTGAAGGTCAGAGCTGCATGCAATTTCCTCCTACACATCTCATCAGTGCCACATATCTTTCAGGCAGGCCTGCAATACACATTTCATCTAGAAAGACCCACAAAACATCCACTCCCCATTCCTCAAAATATTCTAACCCCTCTTAAACGAAGATATTTAGTTCAAAAGACAAAAAGCAAGAAAAACAACCATCTCCTCTGTGATGCCATTGTATCACAGATAATTCAAGGTGATGGAGAAAGTTGATCACAAAATCAGAGGAAACTCAGACATTTTTTGACTTTTAAACTTCTGCTCCAACCCCATTGACCATTATGTTAAAAGACATTATTGCTCCATGTTAATAATATTAATGTACAATTTTTGTATTCTTGTAACTATACAACTACTATAGCCTAGAAGAAAGATGTGCAACCAGCAGAGAGTTCAGATTTTTAGCAGCAAAATGAAAGCATTGCTAAAAGACAAATTGGGATAATGAGATGCGGATGGAGAACAGACCCCTGGATCTTTGACTTCTGCTCTTCCATAAAGGATTCACAGCTATTAGTGTAGTGCATGATTTTTAAGGAGAGTAGCTCATTTCTAAACAAAATCTTCTAGAAAATCAGTGCTCTGGACTCTAAAACATACTGTTAAAGCCAGTTTGCCCAATACTTCCATTGCTTAAGATCTTTAACCAGTTTGCCTCTCTCTCTATGTGTATTTTAAATAAAATATGCAGCTAGAAAGCTTGGTGGGGCCCCTACTCCTGCCCATTTGAAAATGAAATGTCCCTTTCTCTTGTCTACACGAAAATATCTGCAAACTGCATTCCCAAGGAGCAAAGCTACTTCTGGGGCTGAGTCATCTTTATGAGCCAGCTGAAACCTCAGTGTGTGAAGGTGCCCAACCCCAGCCTGAACTCTGTGAAAGTACTAGCTTGATTCGGATAGAAAGAAAAATAATAATAAAGGCTTTATAAAGTGACTCCTTCATCACCTCTTACCTGTTCCCAGGAGCCATCTTTACAAACTGCCTGGGCCAGGTGTAATTTCCCTCCACAAGCGGACGATGTTGAGCTGCAGTGAGCAGTGAGCTGCATGCCTGCCTGCGGCTCCTGGCCGGGCCAAGCCAGGGAGCTGGCGGGGAAGCTCCCTGGAAAGTCTGCAGAGGGGGAATGGCAGCAGACTCCCATCCATCCCAGACAACCACCAGCAACATCGTGACTTAGAGATTTATAACCTTTCTTTTACACATTCTTCCACTCTGATGCATCTGCCCCTGTGACACATACACCTTGCTTGGAGATGCTTGCTCTTCCCCACTGGGAGCTCAGTTTTCATCACATAACCCATAAAGGTCTCTGGATGCTGCTCTTGCTTTGGGGTTTCTCTTTGACCAGCCACACACTTTCTCCCCTTCAGCTAGGTACCCTCTCAAAGTGAGGAGACTCCCAACTCCAGCATTATACATTTAGAAACAGGTGATCCAGGGCCACAAACATCCCAGAGAGCCAGTGAGAGTCACTGGAATTGGTTTTTGTTCAGTGGAAAACAGCAACTGGAAACTTTGCAGATTGATTCATCCTATTCTTGGCCTCTTTCCTCCTTTCTCTCTCAGTTTTGAGGAGATTCACTCCCTTGTAGGTTCATTTGTGTTCATACATAAAGAATGAATCTCTCCCACTCAAGCTGCATTGATGTCTGGTTGTGGTAATGCTGAATTTGAGACCCTAGCTCAGTCCAAGGTCATGATTTATACCATTCTGCAAAACAGTAGAAAGTACACATTCCAAAATTGCCTGTGACTATGAGTTAAGTTCAATATAGCTGGCAGCTTCTCTAAGGCAGATCTGCAGCAGAACTGACCTCACTGACTAAATGAATCACTTGTCCCCCAGGGGCAGGAATGTTTCTTCCAGGACAGGATTGAAGCTGCTTTCTTATAAAAGCACTATCAGTCCCAAGCAGGGAGCTGGAAGCTGCCTGAGCCACACACCTGGCTTGTAGATAGTTCCTAGGCCTGCCAGGCATTTACCATTCAAAAATATACATTCTTCATCAACTTGAGCTGAACTTTGGCAAAGGATGTAGCAGGGATAAAGGTGCGTAAAGGAGGGGAGAGAAGGAGGGATTCAAGGAGTTCAACTGGAAGATACTGTTCAACCCCTGACAGAACTAAATACCCAATTCTGCCCATTTGGGCTCTAGTGCATTTGTTAAATGTGCCAGGACTAGAACTGTTACCGCGTACCAGTTTTCCAATGATTAGTTGCAAAAAGCATAATTGGTTTCTCATTAACAAGATTATCCCAGCATCTTCAAGTGGAAGGAGGGAAAAGTACCCTGGAGGTAGAAAAATGTGGAAAGAACAAGTCTGGTCCCAAACATAGACAGTATTTTTCCTGCCCTAGATAGTCCCATAGGTGTCACAGAACAGATCCTGTTCCCACCGGCTTTGTGATGGGGCAAATGCCCTCCTTGTCTGGAGTTTTTCAACTGCCACGTGAGGCCAGAAGTAGTCAGGGAGTGAGCAGGACATTTCAGCTCAGCAACAAGGCAAACATAGATGTGAGCCCAGCATATTCAGAATTTTAATGGTCAAGGCTATGCTCTAAGGCTGTAACTTAGGGAGTTGTGACATACTCCCTAAACCTGCGCTGGACACCTCAGACCCAGATGTGGGTCTCCGTGTTCGTCACCAGATTTTCACCAGAGGCAGGGGAAGGGGAGAAGCAGGGAAAGGTGAGAGCACAGGAGGGGTTGATGCATCCCAGTGCTTCAGCATGTTCTCAGCCGCAAGCACATGGAAGATGCAGTCACGTGCTTCTAGCTAGTCATGGGCTTATTTAGATATTTATGCCTCGATCTTGCTGAATCAAGGCATAAATAAGAGTCACCTATTCCTGTGGCTATGGCTAAGAGATGCTGCATCCAAGACTTAAATATTTTTGCATGCCTGATCCATACCTCCCATGTGCTAAGAAGCCTTTAAGCTCTTTTTAGCTGATGAGACGTGAGCAGGTGGGCCAATTGTGAGCAAAATGTCAGAATCTCTTCCCAGGTACAAAACCCCTCTTAGAGAGACAGTCAAGTTATGCTGATAAACGTCAACTAGCCCCAGGCACCACCAACCCCTAAATCTCTGCTTTCAGTGCTAACATTAACTCTAATTATGCTCATCCTAAATCTGCTTCCAGTCTGTTTTCATTACCTTCATTCACGTTATTTTGCTATCACTTGTCCCTGCTTGCTAGTCTGATCTATGATCTGATCTATTAGCAGATCCGATGTGGTGTATTTATATTCCTTATCAGCTTGTGTGTGGCACTTGTGCTTTCCTTGACCTGCAATGTAGCTGGTACACTTCAGATGCTAATTTCTTAGAGGGGAAAGCAGTTTCGTGACTGTGTTCAGAATATTACCAAAAGCCTGTTCCTCTCCTGCTAAAGTCAACAATGAAAACAAACATAATCTCTAATCTCTAATATGTCATTATTTGGGAAGTTGTCCATTAGACTGCACAAGCAAATAGCATGCACATTGATCAAGGCATGTAAATAAGGAACCTTTGTCTACTCACTGAAAAGGACTGTGTAGGATTTCCAGGAGTTCTGGTGGCTTAGAGTTCCCCAGAAAAGCAAATTTTTTTTTTTCTTAAAGAGGATGCTCACTCTCCAGCTAGCTGAGCTTTCTAACACACAGGAAAAACAGTGATGTGCACATCCTTGGGAGAGACAACAGCACTTTCTGTGGAGGAGTGGCCATGTGTGAAGCTGTGGGATAAGGAAGGCACTTTCTGATTTCCACAGATGGTTTCAGCTGCCTGTATGCTGGACGGTAGCACTGTCAGCAGGTTACATCAGGGAATGCTGCATCCCAAGGGCCTTGATTTTCAGATGTGCTGAGCACCCATGTCTCCCACTGTTCACAGTGGGATGTGCATTGCTCGGTGTTTCTGAAAACAGCACTTGCAATTTAGATAAAGATTTTACATCTGCATGAATACAAACCAAGAATATTCATTTGGTATTTTTGGAAGAGGTCTAGGTACTTGCAACTACCCTTGTGTCCACTGACTGAGTGTTGCAGGCTCAGCTCTGAAATCAGCCAAAAGGCCAATTTAATCCCCAGTTTAAGTGTGCTATTCGCAATGTAGCTGCCAAAAGGACATATCTAGTGCAGGAAAATGTATTCACTTCTTTGGAGTGTTGCAAGGTTCTGCTGATAATCATAATAAACTTTGAGACCTTGAATGGAAGGTGCTACGGATCTGTAGATCCTTATCTCTAGGATGATTTTATAGGCATTTCTACAGTACTCATGAAATAGATAAGGAAAATGGTATTTGGAACACATTCTAAAATGTATGTGTCATATCTGTGTGCTATCACCCAGTTGGCAAAAGAGATGTATCTTTAAAGGATACTTAATGAGGTGTTGCTATCCCAACATAACATACAGGCTCGTTACTGAGTTTCTATGTAGTGTACTTACTGAAACAGAATACTTCTCAAGCATTTTTTTAATTTAATAAAGCCATTTCTAATATTTACCATTCACTCACCTCCTTTTAGTTATCTGGTCCCTATTCAACCCATTTAATAAATCCAAGGATTATCCACCCTTCTGGGCAACCAGACAGGCTTTCACCAAGTTCTTTGCTTTACAAAATCAGAAAAGAATTACCAGCGTCGCTGGAGAAAGCACATTTCAACTGGCAAAGCAGAAGGGAGGAAAGCTCCTGAAAAAATAGACAAGACTCTGTAACTCCCTTCCTTTGCATAGGAAAAAAAAAAATCAACAAAGGCTTTCCTTGATGCATACGTCTGAAAGAAAAAGGAATGGAATTCCTCTCCAGTTTTCTTGTAAAAAAGTTATTCCTGAAATTTCCGGTGAGGAACTGAGTTTCAAAAACCTCTTTTTGAACACAGCATAGTAAGATAGCATCCTCACAGGAAATCTGTCTTTCCTGGAATAAGCACAAGTCACTACCTCCTCTACAACCAAGGAGATGTTACACTGTCCATTTGAGCAGCAATTAATAGGGGAGGTGCATAATATAGACACTAGATTTGACTTTCAAGTAGCCTGTTAGCATGTCAGAAGAAACATGGTTTCCTCTTCAGCGTTTGAACCCTCTCCACTGATTAATATTCTTTGAATGTTTGAGCAGCAAGTCAAACATCAACTGTATTTTAACTATATTTATGTGCATTTTATTATTTGGGGTATGTGTTACCTATCCATCTATATTATGATTTTTTGGTCTCTCTTTTTTAAACTTTTCTATAGGAATAGGAACATGTCCTTCATTAATGCTAAGTCAAGTCAATGCTTGTTAGGATAAGGGAGGCAACCATTTAGGAGAAAGAAGTATTTTAAATTCCTACCTTCTTCAGTCACTTTCCAAGCTTCACACAAGCATTATCCTCCTGCTGTTTTACAGCTTTACATTTGGCCAAGAAATGAATGCAAGAAACATGTCTTGGACCCAATCCTGAATCATTGCACGTTACAACTGACATGTGGAGTCCCCCATTCTATAAAACTTAGCACTTCTCTGGGTTGGACGCTCAGAGAGTCAGCAAAGAGGAGAGTCATTCAGGGTTACTTTTGTGAGAGGATTAATGCCTTAATCAACTGGCTTGCTCAGAAGAAAAATCAGCAGATGCTGTGGAGTTTCAAGTGTCCTTCAAAACACCAGTAAAAATTCTTTATGCGCACTCAGATCAGATATGCATGTGACGGTCCCTATTCAGGCTGTGTTTGCAGTTTGCATATTTTTGTGTAAATGTGTGTCTTACAATTAGCTTGAGGATGTGCTTACAGTTGCTTTTACAAGTCCTCATTCTTGACAGTTTTACGGATGTTTGCACTAAGTAGCTTTTAGTGGCGTACTGGTGAAACTAGGCACCTTGTTTTCCTTTCTTAAAGGCCCTTGGTTCTAATACCTACAAAGACTAATCCATTTGCCTCAGCTAATCCAGTCTAAAAGTACTCCAGTGCACTTGAAAGGATGTCCTGTGAGCAAAACATCTCACCTTGAGAATGGGGAAAAACTTGTTTTGGGGGCAGCTTCCCTCTGAAGCAGCAACTCCAATTGGCTAATCTATTTAGCAAAATTAATTAGAGGGCCATGGATTGAGTTTCATGGCAGACTAAAGCCCAGCTTTCTCAAAGAAAGGAATTCATTGTTGAACCTTTGATGGTCTAAAGGAGGAGAGGTGCATTCATATGTTTTGGGTAACTCCCTCATCATTACTAAGATAAAATAAAAAGGCTTTAAGGTTTCTTTCACCAATCACCCCACAAGTTGGCAATTATATAGGATTACTAGTATCCCATAGACCTGAGCTACGAACAGCTATTTTATTCACTTGTGTAATGCATTTTATGGTAATAACAAAAGAGCCCCTCAGGCTATTTTGTGGTCCATACAGATTTTGAAGGAGGGGGAGCTCTTATTTTTGTTTGTGTTTTCAGTGGGGGCAACAGGCAAAAGGGGGGTTGTTCTGCCAAGAGATTAGCATGAAAGAATGAAATGAAATGTTTCGGTCTTGTTCAGTTCTAGTCTAATCAAGCCTACTCTCAAATTAATGAGCTCTTACCGGGGGAAACATCTCTCGATGCTGGAAGGCAGCAGTAAAGCTATGCACTTCTATTTCAAAAAAATGTAAAGCAATATCCTTTTTGGCCTGAGATAAAACAGTGAAAGAAGCATTTTTCATCTTTTAGGGTTTGATTTAATGCTACACTGACTAGCTGGGTTTGTGTTTATTGGAGGCATTTTTCTAGAGAGCTGAACAAATTGCCAATAATTTGAGGGTTAGTATTCTGGTCTACTTTGGCTCGTGGTGAATGAAAAATGTAGGACAAGGAAGTCTAGCAAGAGCAAATAAATTCCAGTTCTTTTCTGAAAAGGAAAGGACTTCCTAAAGCCTCTTCACATCATACCAATCCTTCTTAAGTGCCACCTTCTCCTAGCACTTCCTTGTTCCCTTCTAGAGCTGCTCCACGTTGTTCCTGCTCTCTATGGAAGTGTCATTCAGCTCCAGAACCAATGCTACTTTCATGATGGGGGAAATGTTTCCTTGAAATATATCATGTATCAGTGGCTCATAAGGCCCAAGAATGAGGAGATCCTCCCAGGGTTGGGTTAAAATGCAGGCACAGGTTTGCAAGTGTCTAAGAGCTCTAAATCCTAGTGTCGTGGATGAGACTGCATGGCAGAAGCCTCTGTGTGCCAACAGATTCAGTTCACCTGGAGGGATTCCATGCTGCTTTGAGCAAAATACATGCATTCTACACAATTACACCCACACACAGCGCTATACTAGCAAAGTAGAGGCTGACAGATCTCACACCGGCACGGTAGGAGATGGTAATTGAAGTAGCATGCGCAATTGTTATTTGCTCTTTTTGTTTGCCTATTATAGTGCTTTTATGTATTAACTCAATGCATGCTATTTTTCCAACTTTATTTAGCACAAAGGGTGGCTGGGGCTCACTGAACCCATGTGTGGTTTGTATTCTCTTGTAACCTCATCATTTCACAAGTGATTTCAGGTCTTATCTACTGTTCTCTATATACAACCATTGTACTGAACCCAGGTGTGTTCATATATTCTTTGAGTTTCCAATTATACTGTTACTTTAGTTTGAGAATACTTCACAAACATCAGTTAATCTTTACAACACCTCTGTGAGATAAGGCCTGGAAGTATTAAGCCCAAACTTGTCACATTTTCTAATGTTAGTCACGTAGGGGCTGACTAACCGAATATCCAGCACTTCAGTAAGACAAAAAAATACAACTTTCTTTGTTCCAGATCTAGGTGAGATCCTTATTTTTTCTCAGACTGGATCTCTCTGTGTCTCAGGAGAATTTAGGAAAGGAAGAATTTATCATTAGTGAAGTCGTATGGAAAGTTTGCCCTAAGTTATTTATCTAGCATCGCATTGGAACTCCCTGACAGACTCCAAGAGAAAGTCCAGGATTCTGGTCTGGGACTCAGCTCCCTCAACCTCACGATCATCTGTGCTCTTCACAGAAGTCCCTGCCTCATTTACTGTCTGCATTCCAGCTTCTGGGATGTGTGAGGCAATGGCCTGGCTAACAACAGCCTCCTTCAGTACATAACCATGATTCATTTCCTCAATACCATTCTCATACAGTGCTAGAGGCCAAAATGCCAGACGCTACAATTCAGTTCTTTTAATGTTTGCTAATGAAATACCCTTGGATTATTTTTTTAAGAAGAAAAATGAAAAAAACAAGGCTTCCTACTGGTGGAAACCTATTGAGTTTCACCTACCCGACCAGCAGGGCTGGATGCTCAGAGAAACAAGACATACTTCTGCCATTTGAGCTGAGAGGAGCTGATAGCAGTATATAGTCTGTGTTTTCCTCTATGAGTGGGTCTTGATAGCAGGATGAGGCAAGTGTGTTGTCAGTCTGCTAGGTGGCGGACAGAAGTGGAGAAACTGGGCTGTTCTCCAAAGCTGGAAAGGGATGTAATGGCATGCTGCTAGCCTATTAACCCATCCAGTCTTAATCTTCTCCTCCTGCTGCATCCCAGCCTGGCTCTTTCTTCTCTCACATACCCACCAGCAGTTTCATTTTGGCCTCTGTGCTGTCGGGCTAGTTGAAAGAGAGGGAGAGAAACTCCTTGTTCCATACCGATATTGATTGGTCTTCATCAACCTGGAAAAGCAGTTGCAAAAGCAAAGTCCTGCTGTTGAAGTCTTTGGCTAGGAGACAGCTATGGTATCCTCAAGAGCTTAACAGTCTGAGAATGTGCAAACAGCAATACTCGGTGATTTCAAAAGTTCTTCTTTAATAAGTCATATCCTACTCCTCAAGTGGGCTCCCCAGCTCAATTTCTCCTACTCCAAAGCAAAATAGCACTGCAACTTCTGGATGAAATAGTCTGTGTTTTAAGTGTTTAAGTGTTTTAAGGTTGCTCAACTTCTTTTGTCCTCATGTTTCATCCTTTGGAAAAAAATGAACTATTTCTGCTAGAATATTCCCCAAAATATTAAGGCAGTGGAATACGCCCAGCATGGAAAATTACAATCCAGATCATTACAAGGCCTTGTTACCAGTTCCTTGGAATTTTGCCAAACAATAACAGAGAG
Source organism: Dromaius novaehollandiae (assembly GCF_036370855.1). Lineage (NCBI taxonomy): Eukaryota > Metazoa > Chordata > Aves > Casuariiformes > Dromaiidae > Dromaius > Dromaius novaehollandiae. The sequence goes on along the minus strand of NC_088111.1, from coordinate 7,304,771 downwards.
AGATAAGCCACTGTAGCACTAGCTGCTAGTGTCAGCTCCATCTGGAATGACATCAGTAGTCAATATTGTTTTGCTATGCCACATGTTACCTTCCGCTTGTGTTCAGAAAATGGAACATTTCCCTAGTAAATGGCATCATGACAGGCTACAGTTGTATTTTAAAGAAATGGTTTTACACCTGTAAGGAGCTGGAAAGATGAAACTAAACATGGAAGTCTTTTCCCCAGATGCTGTGCTCAAATAGTCTGGCTTCCTGCAGAGCAAGGCCAAAATATGACAGCCTGAAAGCTCAAGGTGAGCTGTCTTCATTGTGGACTGCAGAGCAGAGACTGGTAACCTGCAAGGCAGGTAGATACAAACTATATTTTAAGCTTATAAAATGTAAAATGGAGTACAGCAACACAGATCCGATGGGAAAAGGCTGGGAGCAGGAATTAAACTAGCCAATCTTCAGGTCAGCATGAAGGTGCAAACATTTGAGGGATACGACAAATCAAAATCAAAATCAAAATCTCTTTCATCTAAAAACCTTGCAAAAATGCAGCAAGTGTTCTTTTCAAATAAAACTTCCCCTTATTTATCTACCTTAGCCACATAAGCTTTTAATTAGACCATATGCATAGCTTCATACGCAGCTCCCTGAAACTGGAAAACTCCAAGAAAGCTTTTCCAAAATGAAAGCCATATCAAATTGCCCTTGTTCACAGCATGCCCTTCTCTAGTGAGAGAAGCAAAATTAAGAGTTCAAAGCAGATGACAAACATCAACACACCTGAAATGGCTTAAGGGATTATTATTATTGTTGTTTTTATTATTATTAAGTCTTACAACAGTCAAATGCATTTCAGCTCAGAGACTCAAAAGTCCAGAAAAGAAATTTTAGCTGGAAGAACTGTCACATCTTTCTCATTTGCTACCTTCTCTTAGGATGGCATCTGACACATTTTTGTGTCTGCTTTCATGACAGACATGAATCATTCATACACAACAGTGCCACTCAGACTAGGAAAACATCTCTGGCTTAGCTTGTCCGTAGCCTTTTTATGAGGCTGTCTATCACTCCACATAGTTGGCAATCATCTGTGGACTACCACAGATCTGTTTCTGATCATATCGTCCAATTATACTGCAAATGAGAACTCCTAATATGGGGCTATCAGCAGACAAATTGCTTAAGCCTAACAATGCCACATGGAGAAGTGTAAACAACTGGAATCTGCTCCATTTAAGCAATGCACAATGCCTGTATTGTGTGCCCAAAAACAACAACTGGAAGGATCGTTTCTGGGTTTTTAAGCCTCTCTGTTGCCAAACCTGAATGGGAAAGCACACAAAAAAGGGAATGTTTTAATGCATCCAGTGACACCACTTCAAATTGGAGAAGGATTATAGCAAACAAACCCCAGTACTTGGAAAAATCAAATGCCTTGCCCTTGAAATTCTCCCTCTAAGCCGTTTTGGGAGGACTGGGAGGGCTGAGCACAAACTGTAAACAGAAAAAAATGTCACCCTTTAGAGCCTGATTTTGTCTGCACAACCAAATGAAGGCAAGACCGGTAAACTGGTCATCATATGAATGTCACCTTCCTTCTAGCTACTGCGCCTAAGAGGAAGAGAGAGCTGTGGTGTAGGTTGGCAGTCCTGGCTTTGGTGGCTTTCCTCTTTGTTCTGTCTCCCATAGCACTAGCACTTCCCTGGCCATAGTATTTTTGCTAGATTAAACATGTAGACTTCTTTTTTAATTTTTTATTCCTATCACTATTCATGTTAAAAATGCAGGCAAAGAAAATTGGCACATGAGGGGCGACAAGAAGTTCAGCACTCTCCAGTACCAAGTTGCAGACTTTCATCTCTTCTCTTGTCCAAATTGTTTAGGACAGCACTGGAGGAAGGAAAAGGGGGTATGCGCTGAAGGCACCTGCTGTAAGCTGCTGCTCTCCAGGGCCGAGGACAGAGAAGGATACATGGCAGTGTGTCACCTGGATGGCGTAAGTAGAAACTACACACGGTGCAAGCAAGCCAGGATGCTTGAACTCCTCTTTCGCCCCAGAACTATCACTTGCACGCTGTCCTTCCCCATGGCAGTGTTCTTCTCTGTTAGAGATGAGGGGAAAACCAAAAGTGTGGGGAGGACTATTCCACGGCTGCCTACAGGGGACAACAGGAGGCTGAGGTACCTCGGAGCAATGTGCTCTTTTTCTTGCTGCTGAAGGAGGCCACCTATATTTTACGCTTCAAGAAAACGAATGTCATTCGCTAAGTGGAGCACGCTAAAACAGGCAGGCATTCACAGTCACTGGGTGTAGAGCCTGAGGGACCTGAAAAGAAGCTTTTATTCTGCCCTTTTCAGAATAAAAATGTCTTCAGTTAGCAAGGCTGTTTACCTGGGCCTTTCTTACTTTTTTTTTATGACAACAGGAGGAGAGTCTTCGGTCACATCAACTTGCAAGCTAATCTACATCTCCCATTCATAAATACTTCCTCTTTTAACTTAGTTTGTGCAATCTCAGCTACGAAATCAAGCACTGTAACTTTCTCCAAACAGTCTCTTGCCAACCCTATATGAACATGTTCCACTCCTGCTCCCTCTTACAGATCACTCTAGCTCTCTCCCCAAGAGAAATGAGCCTTTGCTTCATGTACTGGCCAGTTCCTATTACTTCTTGCTAGCGTGGGAACCTTTGGAGCTCCACACTGCTGTTGTCACACAAGCTTTCCGTACGTGGAAGGTGACTGCTGGCTAGCAGCAAGATCTCAGAGGGAGCATCAGTTGAAGTCTTTCACCATATTGTCCCAAAACTGGCAGAAGAGCCTCCCCAGGAAAATGCAGGTAGTAGCTTCAGAGAGATGGGGATCAACTGGGTGGCACCTGGTCTGTCCTCAGGACCTTCCCCTGCTGTGGTGCTCTGGAAGTCCCCTGCTCCTGCCAAAGTGCATTCACCTGAGTATGTATCGCTTGTGGCCCACCATGCCTTACCTGTGCTCCCACTAGCGTGGAGCAAGTTCTTGCAAAGAATCGTGAACAAAAGCATTCTTAATTGTGGTTAGGAATCACTTATAACCCCAGGAGGAAGTGTAGCACCTTCAATACTCATTTTTACCTTTGCAAAATTTAGTGTGTCTTGTGGGCTGTCTATTCCTTATTCCTGTAAGCTATTCCTTACAGACTGATTATACACACAATTTCGATACAGAAAACATCAACAGAAAATATGCTGAAGTGGACAAAAGGAAATGGGCCCATCTATACTCTAAATTTTCAGCCACCAAATCTTGAACCCACTGGAAAGGAAGGGTTTCCATTAAATATGAATTGCAGCATTTGAATAAAATAAAGCAAGTTGAGTTGGAACCCAAAAGACTGCACAACTTAGAGAAATAAATGGGTTGCTTGATAAATCAAAATATTGCTTTTTTGGAGGGGGATCTTTCCCATCTGATAATTTTGCTCCTGAACAAAATGAAACAGGGAATAGAAATTCCATTGCACAGAGATTTGGGGATTCCAGCAATTATGTTATTCTCGTTCAGAGCAAAATTTATTTTCTTTCAGATGAGAAAAATATGCTTTCAGAGAAATTAAATGCTATGTTTCACTCATGACTGTTTCTAATCTAATGTAAATCATAATGGAGTATTAACTTTTAAAAAATGACAAAATTTCAAAATAAAATAATACATCTGCTTTTTTTCCTAAGCACAGAGCTAATTTCAGATGTTTCACCATTATTGGAACTTTTTCATCACTTTTTTTTAAAGAAATTTCCCCAAAAGCAACATGAGCTCACAAACTGCTTTTTTATTACTATTATTTTAGTGCTACTGCATTTTACTGATGGAAAAAAAAACCCTTCTCCATCAAAGTTCTTTTTCCAATGAATGCTGTTCCTGAGTCAAGTAGGAGCGTGTCTGAAAATCTTTCAGATGGAAGATTTATTATGTATCATTGGGGAAAAAGAAGCTATTCAGGGCCAAACTCTGATACAAGCTGTTTTGTGCAAACAGACTTAGCTCTAGCCAGTGAAAATGAGGCCTCTTTAGCATAGTTTGGGCTCACAAGAAGAGAGGCACCCAATAAACAGGGTAAAAATGTTAGTGTTTGCATGTACATGTGCACTCATGCATGTGTATGAACACAGCCACCCTGTTACTATTTCTGGCACTTGAGAAGAGTTCTTTAGATTATCATTTTTAAATTATATACATTCAATGTGATGGCCTATAGCCATATGATTTTCAGGTGTTTTATTGGCTTCCACTTCTTTAATGTTATTTTTAAAACAGCATTTCTTTTTATCTTATGAGAGAGAATTTTTAAATCCTATTACCAGATATATCGACTCAATTTTGATACAAATGAGCAAGACCGTATGTGCCAAGAAAATAAGCATGTAGCTTGCCTGTCACTAAAAGCTTCCCCACAGGCCTGTTATTGAATGTTAAAATAATACTCACCTTACGGAAGAATGACAATTTGTGGGTTACAGAAGTGCCCAGACCAGCAAAAGGGTTAAGGAAGTTGCGGTAGAAACAAACCATCAGTTTCTCGAGTACAATTAATTATCCTCATGACAGCAACTTTTATTTTTGGGAAGACGGTAAACAGAAAGATGCCTGTGTTGCCAAACATCAGAAAAACTCACTCAGCCCAAAGGTTGTCTGAGAATCTTAGTCTGATAATATGGCTTTACAGACAAAAACACTGTGATGTGTATCAAAACACTGCAAAGGGATAACTGCTCTGCCAAAATGAAAGCCAGCCCTAACAGATGTGAAACACAACAAGCTGGTGTGATTCAATCTGTTCCTATAAACAAGATGCAATGGAAAGAGGTTGCATAATTAACCCGCTGCCCTAATAAACAGCATTTAATACGCCATCTATTTAAAATTAAATTGCTGTCAAAACCAGCGTTTTTATTTCTAGTTTTCATTTGTGTTCAAAGCAAATAAAGTCCTGTCTGTGGTATTGCCCTAGGCAATGACATTAACTGTTCCAAATGTGGGGTTTTGTGGCCTGATTTACAACGTTATGGAATGACCAATATTATATAGCTGCTTGAGTGACCTGGATACAGCTGAGAAACACTCGGGACCAATCTGGAGGGGGGAGCAACGACGTCTTATGTCTCTTCGGGCCACCTGGGTCCTGTCAAGCACAGACATAAATTAAAGCAACCTTCACACGACAGAGGCTTGTCCAGGCCAGGGCTAGGTCAGATCCACTCCTTCAAGTGAACTAAAACTGAATTGTAAAAATCTGTGGTATTATTATTTGCTTTGTGGTAGCTCCTAGGAGTCATTTCACCATGTAATCAGAGGAAATCACAGTCCAGAAGAGTTTACAGTCAGACCAGAGAAGAAAAATACTGGGAAATGAAAAAAGAGATTAACCAGCAGAGAACTGTGGCCCCTGGTGTGTTTTCTTACCTGTCTTGCTTGACCCTGGGGTTGGTCCATGCCACTTGGACACCTTCCTTCAGCTACCACAGCTCTGGCAGAAGTCTGGGCTCCTGGCACTAGTTTCCACACCTTGCAGATGTGATAGCATGTTACAGGGTATACGATGGTGTTTACAAGCCAGTCCAGCCCAGCGAGGTCTGTACTTGTCCTATCAGTGACGGAAGGAGCTCTTCTTGGTCTTTCATTAAAAGTAGCACAAGCCAAAGTTCTCTTCTCTCTTGTGCTTTGGAGTTCACCTCCACCTGCCTCCAAATTTCTTGAACAAATTTGGCCTTGAGCACAGCCTTGGCCTTCACTTAAGAAATGATACCAGCGTAGCACCAGAGTGCACACCATTTGCCCATATCCATACTACAGACTGGGGCCTGAAGGAAGGTCAAGGGCTCCCGAGAAGCCGGTGACTGTGCTCTGACCTGGACCATAATTCCTGCCACTGAGAATAGCACTGCCTGTTAGACAGACCTGAATGTTTCCGATGAGATCGGCTCTAGATGACAAGAAGATTCTAGCAGGTGGTAGATCTTCAAAATAGCACCTCTCCACATGGGGGGAAAGCGTGGGGGAAAGCTTCTAGGTCATGAACCATTTGACAGTTATATAATTTTTAGTCATCCTTTTTCTTTCTCCAACCTATCTGGAATAAGCCGTAATAAACACTCATGTAACATACATTTCATTTAGGCTTGTAAATATTTATTCTTCCAGAGGTTCAGAGCATAGCAGCACTGGATAATTGAAGTTATTCCTGTATGTCCTGGCAGTCTCAGCCTAACCCAATGCTACCACATGTTTACTTCAGCTCTGACATGCAAGACCACCCTTCCCTATTTATCCTCCATTCTGGCCATCATGTGAGAGGAGAATGCCAATCACACCAAACTGTGGGGAGCTTGTGGTAGGGTTTGTGTTGTGGTGACAGCTGTCCTCTGGAATCAAGGAAAAGACTCTCTATAGGTGGTCTCTGAAAAAGATAGATTTTGTGGTAGGTGAAAGTATGTTTGGCATTTCTGATATTCAAAAGGACAGAATTATGGTTGAATTTGTTTCTAAAAATGGCAAAGTGGAATGTAGGAGCAACAGGTAAAACTACTGCAAATAAAGAAGACATAATTACCCATTAACACATTTTATCTCTTCACTGTTGGTAGGCAAGACTAAGAATTATGAGACCAGATGTTGTTTTGAGATCCTGCAGACCAATAAATTATTACAGATCTTCAGCTGTGTCCATAGTGTCATAACCTTCATAGTGCAGGATGCATTGTTTTCCACTACTCTATGATAGCAGAAATTCGTAAAGAAACCGTCCCTTGCTATGGAATTCTACTTCATTTTATGTTGGCTCCTATACAGTGCTTATCACTAGAGTATAAAATATTTCCCTTCTGAAACAACATAAAATCACTGGCATTAAAGCCCTGGTAATTAAAGCTCATTTGAGATGGAATGGCCACAGAGTTGTAAGCCTCATGAGAAAATTCCTAAGGCTGTCTATTACAGAGCTTTGATCAAAAACTCTTTCCAGAAATGGGCAGCTGAAATGTTATAAAGACAATCTCAAGGCAATCTTAATTCATGTAACATTGATTTACTTAGAAGCGCATAGCTCAAAATAGACTTTGATGGCAATAGCTTATCTCCTCAAATCTGATAAACTCTGAGGATAGATGTATAGCTACAATTAAGATAAAGCAAATCCTGCAGAAAGCAAGGAAGAAAACAACTAGACTCAGAAAACAGCCTCTCCTTAATGCCACCTCTCTTATACCACACACTTCCTAGTGAGACGCCACTCTAATTGTAGGATTCATAAATAAGCTCCAAGGAAAAGAAACCAACCCTGGGAGACTCCCCATCATATCTGAGTTCTTTCCGGTGGTGAGTTTTACAGCCTAATTAACATCTGTCACCAGCCTCTTCCTTCACCTCTTCTCGGGGAAGGAAGCTACACAGTGGCCTTGTGTTTTGGGAGGCCACGGGTAAACCTGAATGGTTATGTTGGATTTCTGAACTGTTGGTTCAGTTTGATTTTGCTATGTATTTATATTAGAAAAGTCTAGGTATTTGGAGGTAAAATTGAGGACATTTGTGATGACTGTAAGTTCTTGGGAAGATTCATCCCGCCTTCTCAGGCCTACCCTGAAGAAAACTCCCTGTCCTGAGGAGATGGGTCTGGTAGAAAGAGTTTCCCATGGTTTTGGGAGGTGTCACTTTATTTTTGTGTATTTAGTATCCCAGGCCCAGGCCTGGTCTATGGTATGAACACCAGCGGGGAGATGAAAGAAAAGTGAGGCAGATGGGAATGACACTGAGAGTGTAAAGACAATATTACAAACACAAAAGCAATGCAAGCAAGGCAGTCCTGACATTGGCAGTCTCCTGCCTCCTGAAACGAAATCTGGGTGCCAATGGTAATGTCTTCTCCATGCACACTGAAATCCCTCTGGGACTTGTTCTTAGAGCAGTCAGCAACAGTCAGAAATTGCTTCTTGGAGGTGTCCGTCAATGCCACCTGAGCACAACCAGCCCACAAGCCCCCACTCAGTCCACCTAGTTTAACTAAACATGACAGTGAAAAGCAGAGCATTCCCAGGTGGTCACTTGTGCCATCGCGTGACACGGGGAATGGCACAGCAGGAACACAGGTGCTGCTTCTCATTTGTTTTTCTAGTCCCCCCACAAAATGGAAGTTATTTGCTGGGAAGTGTCCACTCAGAGAAAGAAGGTGAGAGAAGGGACTATGAAATAACATTGTAACACTGTAAATTTCTCAGGTACCTCAATTGAGAGGTGTTCAGCAAAGCTGGTTGAAATCTGGAATTTCCCTTGGAAGCCAGGGATATTACAGCCTTCTGAATTTTGTTTTCATACCAAACTGGAAAAAGGACATGCCAGCTGATATTTCCTGCTAAGTGGAAATCCGGAGTAAGTTTGCATCAGAACAGCCTATTGGAAAGATTTGTTTCAACGTGACTGTAATCTTTGCAAGGTCACAGTGCTTTGCTTCCACAGGAATGTTTAGATTTTATGAAAATAGAAATACAACAGGAATTTTGGAGGGAAAATAAAATCTTTTGTTCTCAGCAAAACGGTAGTTTTCAATAATTTCCCGCTGAAAATATCGTTTTGGTCATAGCTTTCCTTTGCTGAATAAGTGCAGTCTATTGGAAAATTTCCACAATCGCAAGTCCATTTCCAGTTAAGTCTATGAAAAGAAGTTTTGCAAGTGCTTACATGTGTGCAGGAGCAGAGCCATGGACATCTCATTACAGTTCCAAGCTGTTTAATCTTTTGTCTAAATATAAATAGATGAGTGAATATCAGTAATTTCCTCTGTCCCTCTAGCTGTAGGGCGTTTATCTGAACAAGGGAAGGTTTTAGGATTAGGGCCAGTCATTGGGTCTGTTTCCAGGCTATCTGTTCAGGAAGGCTCATGAGCTGTTCGGAGATAACACCCTGTTCATATTTGGCCCGACCAGCATGGCTCCAAAGGGCATCCCACATCAAACTGCAGCGCTGGTTTAAAGAAACAACAGCTCAGCTGTTCTGTACTGCACTGCTTCTGGTGCAAGATGTTAAATTTCCCACGAGCTTGAACTGATTAAAAGGGCCTTTTCCGCCTGCTTTTGCTGCGTTGTCCAGCCTTTCACATCTTTCCTTCCATGCTGATTTGGGAAGCTCCAATGAGCAGAAAGCACCTTTCCCTCCCCTGACCTGGCAGGTTCAGTAAAACTGGAAGCTGTGGCTTTCCTTCTTCAGGACAGGAGGAAGAGAAGTGCAAATCTGGGGGAATTTCATGCCAGTTCACAGGAGCTTTTGTTCCCACTGGCCATGGCACTGCTCTTATCTTGTCCTATAAATGTTATCAGTGTTTCCCTCTTCATCAGAAATGTCTCTTCTTTTTCTCCCTCTTGGTCTCTGGTGGGTTACTCACCTACCAAATAGCAAGAGAGTGAGCATCACAGCCTCCCGAACTTGGATCCACATTTATTCCCAGGCCCACCAGTCTCCTCATATGACCCCAGCTTTCTGCTTTCCTTGTCCAAGTCTTTTAGCTAAAAAAACTATCCCATCATGGTGGCTAGCTGACATCAGCAGATAAAGATGACACAGCTCATCAGGAAAACTTGGGAAGGAAGCCCGAAAATTCAGATTTCACTACACAGGGAGTTAAACATTATCAAACTAAAACACCCCCAAAAAAAGGTTCCCATGTGATCTCATTACCCCTTAAGGATTAAACCCCATCCTTAAGCTGGGCGACTCTCCTGCTCAATAATGTCATCATTTACAACTTTGCTAAGCTACAGCTATTTTCAATTGTTAGACTGAAACGTCCTTTCATCTTTGCATTTCCATTCAGTCTCCTAGCATTGTGGGGACTCAGGCGAACCACTATAAATAACTGAGCCTTTTAATGTCAGCTGGTACAAACACCAGCCACTTCAAACAATCTGACCTTTCTTGGGGATTCTGACCAATCTGCAGTAGAAGACGGCTAAAATCTTTCAGAATTTTCCATGGTAAAGGTATATATATAAAAATTGCTAGCTGTTTGTGTGCACTCCAAATGCTTTCTGGCTTATTTAATCTGGCTCTGACACTTTGTTCTGTGGTTAAAAAATGAAAGTAACATCCCAGTTAATGATTTCTGATGAAACCCATTATTCTCACAGCTATTTTTAAACACCAAGGAAGGTGAATCAATCTAACACACCTACAAGACTAATATTTTAATAAACTAACAGAGACAGTGGTCTAAAGCCATGGTGTTTTTCCTCTGAACTCTTGTTTTTAAATGAAACCCTCTGAGGTTACCTCAGCATTCCTTTGCATGAAGAAAGCAAAACCTAGAAAATAAATTGCTTTTGGTGTCTCCTGAAGTTCATCTTCAGCTTGAAATGAAAAAAAAAAGGAAAATGGCTTCAGCTTCATAATTAGCAAAAGTTGATGAAGGATAGTACTGTAGAAGGAATTAAATGATTATGAGATTTATCCTTCTTCCTCACACCTGCTAAATGGAATAAAATGATGTTTCTGTCTCATTAATATCTGGTGAGAAGAGTTAGGGGGATCTAACCTTGATGAAAGGATATCCATTTTATACTGCTATAGTTCATACTAGAATATAGGTCTAATAATGCTTCTGTGAGCAAACTGAAGGTATTGATTCCTTTCTTAGCCACTGTAACTAGAAAACTAATGAGAAAAAAATTTAAAAGTGTAAAATAATTTAGATTGTGCCTTGCTTTCCAGCTGTGCTGGAAGCTGTCCTGAAATACTGAGAGGACTTTTCATGTCTGCCATCCTCCCGTTCCTTCACGTTAGCGGAGAGCTTCGCCTCCAGCTGCCCCATTTATAGGAAATGTAATGTAGATCACAGTTTTCACCCACTGGGAGAAACAGATAAGGGAAGTAAACCTTGGGAGAAGATGAGATTGTCCACAGAGTGAGGCAATACCTGACAGGAGCGGGAGTTGCTGTACCCAGCTCACAGGACTTGTTAGGTTTCTTAAGCCACTTCACAATCCCTCATGAGGATGATGCTTTTCAAGTATAGATGTTCATTTGATTCAAGATGAAAAATTTACAAAATATATGCAGGGGGCACAAATGTATCTTGGTCTAATACACACTGTAGAATTTTACTGTGTCCTTTCTGGGGTTCACTCTCTCCCATTTTGCCCTTTTACAGCTTAAAGACAAGTTCTGGTTGTTACAGTTAACCGAGAAGCTGTCTACAAATAGCAGATGCTCAAGAGCACAAAGCACAGGTCCTCCTTCTCTAGGATCAATATATCCTTACTGGGACTGCAAAATGTGCTTCCTATCATCTTCTTGCATCAGCTGTTAAGTCTCCAGCAGTTTCCTGGAAAAAACTCACAGTGCACCTGAGCTAACTGAAGCACTGGGGAGCCTGGGGTGGCCCCGCCGAGCTGTAGCCCAGCCACAGCAGATACCACCGCTTGTTTCTTAGCCCGGCTCCTCCTGCTCGAGCTGAACTTGCTCACAGCCAACTGTCGTGCTTGAATGAACGGCTGCGTTTTTGGGCTTGCCCTTAGCGGGGAATAGATGAAGTTTTCAGATGCGTCCCTCCGGGACGGGGCTGTCGAGCCAGGAGCCCTAGCAGGGAGCCCCGTGACCAGCATTAGCAGTGCTCACTCTATTAAACGCAGCCCTCGGAAAAGGAGAGAGTTACTGCGTGTCAATTAAAATGCTTCAGTGATTTAAGTGGGCAACGTCCAAGCGCGGCTTTGTAACGCTACACTCCTCAGTCTCCCGTCAACGGCACTGCTCTTACAGCAGCCCCTAGTCGGTGAATTTATGCAACAGCATTGACAGTGACCTTAAAGGGGGATCATTAAACTGTTCTCCCCGCCTGAAATTCGTAACTCTATCTGCTTCCTCCGCGGGAGACGATGAGGAGAGGAGGGGAGGGAAGGAGCAGTTTGCTGACCACCCAGAATGAAGGAAGAACCTGGGGTTACTTTATCAGCCTGGATTCCTCCCGGCATACACCCTAGGAGCAGAGCGAGAGGAAACGGTTAAAGCCCCAGCAGATACAATACCTGCAGTGAATAAGAGTTTGCTAGTATCTGGGCGGCAGAGCCAGCGGGTCCGTACTCAGAGTGGCTGCGCCGCGCTCTTTGGCTTGGCGCGGGTCCTGGCGCGAGCAGTGTGTCTCTGCTGTCACTGCCGCGAGGACAATGGGGCCCTTTATCCGTGCCGGAGCCGCTATTGTCCGTGGGCTCGGAGGGCCGAGTCCCGCTCCGCGCGCCAGCCCCGGCGGCCGGCAGCCAGGTGCAGAACCAGCGCTCTCCACCCCGAAGCGCAGCAAAATGCTGCAAGGTTACGTAACGGCAGGCAGCGAGAAGCCGGCGGCCGCTTCGGCAGCTACGCCTGTTAACTTATGGGAAAGCACGACTTTTGTCACTTCTCTCATCTCAGACACGCTACAAAGTTAAGCTGAAGGCTTTTAATGGTCCCTCGGTGCTGAGCCTGCAGATAGAGACAGAGAGAGTAATAAGCTTTCGGAATATGATCTAACTGCATAACACATCAACTGTGTATCTCGGTGGAGCCGAGCGGAATCAAACACACCATTTCAGCCCAGACCACACGCAACAAGATAACACACATGACTAATTTTGATGACTGATTTCATATAAATAATGCACCGAGATTAGTAGATGCAGCGTAATATCCCTTCATTCCTTTCCTTTAATTAACTTTTCATTGAGACTGCAACTGGAAGTGGCTTATTAATAACGTGTTAGCTTTTTACAGCTTAGATTAAAAGTACATCCTGTCCCTGAAACAGTGAGAAACTGCATGCAACTTGGGGAACAGCCTTCCTAATGCCATTCAAAATAATGCTGACATTATAGCTCTTAGCTGGGTGGCAAAGAAAGAAATAACAGGTGTAGATAAGGAGTGGGAAGAGTACAGTATTATGGTAGCTACACATTGTAAATTGCTATGGGAACCAAACAGTTTTGTTCTAGATCAGTTTTGCCACCTACACAAAAGGGGAATAAGAAATAGATAACCCTACAGCTGAGCTCTGTTCCTCTGATGTCTGGCAATGTTTAAATGAACTCATGAAGGAAGTGTTGAGTAGCGAAAGACAAATGACCTTTTCCATCTGGGAAAGGTCTTAAAATCTTAAAGCTACAAGGCCTGTGTTTATCAGAAGAGAAAGAAGGGAAAATGCAGGTGAGGAGCAGAGAGACCAAATTCACATTTGTGAATGCAGGATCTGAATTCAAAGAGGGTGGCAGACTTTAAGGGAGCCAGTGACCTTCATGAAATTGATCTTGGTGCTGATGGATCACCATATATAGGACTCCGACTAATAAGACAGCTGCTGCCTCTTCACTGTAGAAGAGGTGAGATTTCCTACTCCTCCAAGGACAAAAATTTTGAATCATTTTGGAAGAGGCATTTTTAACACTTATTACACCTTCCCCAGGGATTTTCAAAGTATGTTGCAAATGAAGGAGGCAGGTAGGGCAGATAAGTCCTCCCATCCTGTCTTTACTGATGGAAAACTTGATACACAAAGATGTGACATGACTTGTCCCAAAAAACCTCCCTAAGAGAGACTCTGCTTGCTTGCTTCTTGAGTATGTGATTAACCACAAACCATCTTTCTCTTTTAATAAGTTTCACCTGCTTTCATGCTGGAACTATGCAGAACCACAGACTTCATGTATTTTTCAATGTTAAGCCATCATTCAGTCCAGGTTTACTCAAAATAGTGCCCAGAGTCTCTTTAAAGGTCTGTAAACCTGAAAGGACCTGTTTGTGATCTTGGGCTGAGATTCAAGCTTTTAAGGAAAAAATGAAACTAGGGCAATTCTTTTCATTACTTCAATTTTCTAACATGGTTCTAATGTTATATACTAGAATGTGCCTGAAGGGCTTGAGCAGAAGGCAACTTGCAGATTTTCAAGTCTTTTTTCCGTTCCAGCCTTGAACTCAAATTTTGACTCTGCTAAGGCTGGCAGCCCCCCTGTACAGCTTTCTTAGATAAAATTCCAGATATTATTTGGGTTGAGCTTTTTAAGACACATTAGCAGTCAAAAGTAACTTCACAAGGTCCATCTGTTATAGCTATTACACCTCTGTCACACTATAGTGTAGCAGAGCAGAATACTACAAAAACAATATCAAAGCTGGACAGGAGAAGCTAGTAACAGCAAACAGAGCAAGCAAAAATAAATAATAAAAGGATTACCCATTGTATGGAATGCTTCCCAAGGTTCAGTAGGACTGTGGGAAAGAACTCATAATCCCAGGTTTCATTCAGACAATTGCTGGGAACAAAGACACCTGTATTAAAATCAGGGTTGTTGATTTTGGCAAATTATAATCAAATAAGAATAGAAAAGATGGTACAAATCTGATTATCCCTGGGCATATAATTCTTAGTCTGCTTCACACATCCTCTCTACCCATCCCACATACATCTTGGCATGACCTGGTTCCCTTTGTTTTGCACTCCGTCATTTTCTCTTGAGTGAAAGCTGAGATCTGAGAATAGCCATGAGATGGTAATAGGGCGAGTATGAGAGAGCGCTCTGTAGCTGGAGTGAGCAAGCTTCACAGGGGTAGCCCTCCTATCTGCCAAGTCTCACCACAGTCTCCTGTCCCCTGGATCCTTTTGGAACCTACTCTAAGAAAAATTCAGTCATATGTTTAGTTAATTTTTAACTAAAAAACAACCAGAAGACAACCAGAGTTAATAGTACTTCTTTAAATTAGAAGTTCTCCAGTATATGGAAAATGTCCTTGGCCCAGCTTCTCAGCAGCTGGAAATTCCCGTAACTCCTCTCAGTCCATAGACCGTTTCATACCAGCTAAGCATCTTCCCCAGTGCTTCTTTGTAAAGGCATCAAGAAATGCAAGCTGGGAAAAATGAAGACGTATTGGGACTGTTCAAGAAAATGTTAAGGCGATAGGAATATCCTCTCTGTGAAGATCAGGGGGAACTGAGCTAGCAAGGAGAAAATGACGAATCGGCACAGGATCCTTCCAAGACAAGGTGTGGATACACTGGGGAACACTGCTTTATAGGCACCTCTCCTGAAAATAAAATGTAGCACCTTAACATGTCCCCAAAACCCAAATCATTTTACAAGTGGAATGAAGTGCTGTCAGCTTTAAGTGTCATTTGCTACTGAACTACAGTTCATGTAGCTGTAGCATGGAGGGAAAAACAGCATCTATTCAATAGCTGTTTAGGGCATGGAGTGGAACACAACATGGCCATTGAAACGGCAGGAGGAATTTCTGGTAGGCAGAGTGTAAATAGCCAAGCTGGCCGGTGGCCAGCACATGGATGTTAGTCATCTCCTTTCGTAAAAAGCACCATCAGATCTTCAATGACTAAGAGCATTCAGGACCTTGAGTTTATGTCTACTCCAAAGGATGGATAATAATGCTAAAGAGGAAACATCAGAGGCGAGAATGATCATAAACAGGGAGGATATGCAAGCTATCTTTCAGATAGAGGAAAAAAATGGTGCTCTAGGCACTGGCCAAAACAAACACAAGTCACCATGACTGGATGGGGGTCATTCCAGGCTACTATGTGCATTACATCAGGAACAGACATTGCCCTCCCTATGGCTTCACAAAGTTTTGCTTTAACACTTGAATGTCACTGGAGGAACAAGACAAAAAGGCCGCACCCACAATCAAAGACAGACATAAAGTTAGCTCAGGGACATAGATATTAAGAGACTGATTTCACTTTGGGGAACAGTTAAGAATTATTTATCTAGGATGAACTAATGGATCTTTATTTTTAGAGGAGAGCTTTGCGGAATTTAAAGTTTCCCATTCTTAGCTTGTATTTAAATAATAAATAAGTATCTGTCTGAGTTCTGGGGAAGGTTCAAGACAGCAGTTCATCCAGTTGCAGCCCAGCCCCATTAAATATCTTTTCAAAACTAAGACAATGAGAGTAGCTATCATTCCTGGAGCCAAAGCGGATGTTCTGTCATCTTTTTGGAAAACACACAAGTAAATAAGTTCACCTGGTGTTGTTACTGGGTTATGGCCTGTTAAGACAGGGGAGTACCCTGCAACAAACATTTCCAAAATTAAAGCAGTGATCAGTAATGCATCACTGAGCAAGGAATTCTGCCAGTGTGAAAAATTAATCCTGCAGCAAAAATCCTGATGGATTTTCAGCCATCAACAGACTGAACGAGTCTGGATACAAATTCAGGTAAATTGAAGCTTATCTATGGCTCATGTGTGGGCTGAAAGGAGTGAAAATCAAATCCAGTGTTCTTCATCTACTTCAGATTCTAGCTAAAAAGCAGACCCTCAAGGCTAGCCCTAATTATTTACTTTAAAAACATTATGCACTTTGTTTTAAGCACAACCTCTAGCTCTCTATCTGCAATCTATTTATAGGGATTATGTCTTTCTTCATCCATTTCACATATATACTGCAGCAAAAGGTCATTCATAAGTATATATCAGAAGAGGAACAGAGTGAGGCGGCATGCTAATCAGAATTGTTCCTAAACATTTGCTGTTCAAAGAGCAGAGTGGGGCTAGATACTAATGCATTTGACCCTTCAAAAGTTTACTAGCTAATTAGCTTTCTAAAGGCTATGAAGATGAACTGCACTCTATTACTGTGCACCCACACATTCAACTGTCATGTTTAACAAGTAGCAGGACCACCTACAGCTGCCCAGCAAGGCCCTTGCATACTTAACTCGGAGGCCTTGTATGTAGTCACTAGAGAGGAAAAAAAGATGTAAAAAGCACAGCTTGAGTTGACTTCCGCAGACAAAGCAATGTCATTCACAGAACTGCAAGATTCCAGTCACTTCCATGAAATATCCATTGTAGTTTTCCAAGAATTCTCAGGAATGGCTCTAAAATGTCAGTTCTCCTTGCTGCATCAAAGGCAATTCTTAGATATTCAGCACATCATAAGCCTAGCTATGCAGGTAACCCCTCGAAGCCCGAGGTGATCCTTGACATCTTCATTGGAAAGATTGTTACTAAATGCTGCATTTGAAGATATTCACACATTTGCTTGTCACGTCTGGCTCCTCACATGCTTTCTTCTGCCTAATTACTGCTGCAGCTTGCTTGACCAATACTGGAGCCCATCATGTCACGACACTTCATTACCATCCATCACTCACAAACGCTATCAGTGTGGACTTGCTGCTCTTCTCAGTCACCAGAGCAAGCGAACCCAACCAAAGCCTGGATAGATAGACACAGCCACAGATTGTCAGAAGCACCTTCATTCCCTTTGCTAATCTTCGATGAATGCAATGCCCTTGCACCTGGAGATGTGCAAGGCTGATGGCATAGCAGCCGCATGGTTCAGCTGCAAATACCCTTTACCTGACAAATAACCGCACATTAATTAGTTAGCTACTTGTGAAGGTCTTTTATTGGTTTGGTACCAAATCACTAAAACACTTAACATATTCTTAAGCCACACATGTCCCAGAAGTGAAGTATGACCTTGGCAGGATCCTGAATCAGAACAGACTTAAACACATGCTTAAATGTAAGCACACACGTAAGTGTCTTCCTGAACTGTGGTTGTATTGACATTCATATTACTCGTCAAGGTGTCAAGCAGAAGCATTTATTGGTTTCTTTTCTCTCCCATATTTTTGTATTGGAGTCTTCAAAGGGGCACAAAAAGAGAAGTTGCCTTTCAGTCCAAGTCAAGTAGAGATAAACCTTGCACAACTAATAAGTCTTTTCTTAATAAAGAGAGAAAGTAAGAGAGAGGGACAGTGGTGACAGTGAAACTGGAGGGAGATGTTGATGTCTTAAATATTTTTAAAGGCCCCATTTTTTTAAACGTGCTATGTTTTAGCCCTTGGCACCAGTGATTCTGCAAAAATAAGGGATTGCATTCAGTTACTTTGAGCTGAAGTTTTCTTTAAAAATTTCCAGTAAGCTAAAACCTAATGGAAAGTCAGGGATGTTTGTTACATGAATTAGAAGGAAAGTTTCCCCTTTCAAGTAGAAAGGGGAGAGATGGGGAACGTTGCTATTTTTTTTAATTTATACCTACTATGCTGTTGTATTCTCAAAACTTCATACTCTTTCTGTATCTCTCTGCTGAGCTGCCACTATCTGCCTAATGACATTTCAATCTCATGTAGATGTGAGGGTTAGTCCTAAGACTCTGTCATAATTGATCAGGATCGGATGGCAGCCAGCCCTGGAAGCGTCTCCTGAGAGCTGTGACACTCATCACCCGTCATGGAGCAAAAGCAATGAGCTGAAGTTACCCATCTGCTCCAGGGGCACTTTGTCAAATATGATACTTTGCGGTGTGATACCTACCTGTCATACTGATTTTTTGGATGTTGACACAGTGGATGGAGCGAACATCTGCTGCTGCTACGCCACTGTGATCTCATTTAGACTCTCCAGAAGCAAAGATGAAAACATGTTATGGTGCCTCCCTCTTGCCTGCTCCACCCGAGAAACGCTCCACATCTCTTCTGAGCAGCAGAGCAGCTGTGCCGAGATGACACCTCATCCCTTTCTCTCTTTGAAACTTCGGTTTAATTTCCAGCTGCTCACTCACTGACTTCTCACTACTAGCAGCACTCCTCTGGGTATTTAAGTGTGTGCATGGCCATTTTCCCATCCATTTATAAAAATATCTCAGCACCCAAATCAAGGGGCAGTTAGACCACTGGCTTCATAACTGATGAAAGCTATGGAGAAGCCAAGCAAAATGTTGGCTGCCAGTTGCAGAGTGAAACCTGAAGGTCAGGTGTCCCACTGAACAGGACCGTGCTGGGATACTGGTAAGGGGTAAGGGACTGGGTCAGTATGAGCTGCGTACTGGAAGCAGCGGGTTGCAGCCTGCTGACCTCCCCATTACAGCTGTGCTCCTTCTGCAAACCATCTACAGAGCTATGGACACTGGTCGTTTTCCCTAGGATTCTCCCAGACTTTGCTGACTGTTTGGATTTTCGTTTGAGAGGGATTTTTTTGCTTTGGATTTTTCGGCGTTTTTTTTTACTCTTCTCGGCTTGTTCTAGTTGTGCAAGCAAAAAATTAGTTCCCTACCAAGTAGTCTCAGCACATCTGGGTGAGTTGACAAGTGACACTGCAGACCAGGCTCCACCACCACATGATGCAGCTGCTAAAGAGATACAGGCAGGGCCAGAGAGGAGACTGGATCGGAGCCTTAGTGAGAAAGAGCTTTCTGGGTGCCTGCTCCCAATTTATCTGTTGGAAGCTGGCAGGGCACTGACTCGATCAGGCCCCAGTCTGGATCTCTGCCTAAATGAGGGTGAAAGGCCTGACATCTTTTAGGATTCAGGACTCAAGGACTCAAATGAAGGACTTTCAGGACTCAGACCAAAACAGAGTCCTGTTGGGCTTTAGGCCTGGATGTAATATAAACTTCTCTTATACAAAACTGGCAGCAATTAGAGAAGGATGGCTGATGATTTCTTCAGACAGCCTGCTACATCAATGTAGGAGTGCTTTCTCTGGGTCCAGCTTACAGCATAGCTGTGCCTCTGGACAGGAAACCCGCTGTGTTGTGCACAAAGCTTGCATGCAGTGCCATCAGTATAATCATAGCAATGTAACCATTGCTACCTCAGGAATATGTATTTGCTGCCTCAGTAAAACAGCTACAGAAGTTCAAAGCTCTGCATAAACAAAATACACGAAGGTTGTGTGTATTAACTAATCAGTGTTTCAGGGTCTATGTGATTACTTCCTAAATTGCCAAAAAAGTGACACCAAGAGCATAAAAGATGAAACTCCTCTGTTGGGATGCTGAAATCAAACAGAATGCATCTGAGCAGGCTGCACAGCAAATGTGGACTCGAGATTCAAAATAGCTCAGTTTTCATCATTAAACATCACAAGCTAGTTCCTGTTTCCTTCTCACTCACCTCTCCTGACTCCATCAGGCTATTGATGCAATGCTGAGTGATATGTGGCAGCAGCAAGCTGCTCTCCGTGGAGATTTATTATTTTTTTTTTAAGTTTCCACAACCCCCAACCCCTCTGGGTCTCTCAGCTGGTAAAGTAGCATGTCAGAAACTGATGGGAAGGTGTGACACATGGCATGACTTCATGGGAACAGAAAATCTGGGCCAAGGGAGATGGAGTTTGGCTTTTGACAAGGGACATACATTTTTTTCTCTTTGTTTCTTCCCCCTAAGAATATCTTTCTATTTTTAAATCTGAATGCATTGCTGTGATTCATTGTGTAAGTGCTACAGGAAATCAGAAGGGGCTGCACCTGTGTTGGACCATGTAGCATAGCCTTCCCCAATAATCAGGAAGCACAAAGTGGTGCTGATCCCTCCCTGCGTTGCCTAATACGTTTTGCCTGCTGTGCACACCAGCACAGCTACCTGCTTGAAGTCTGCCCAGCCCTCAGACTTCCCTTTACAGCTGTCTCCAGAGTGTCACAAGAAAAGGTGATGGATGGGTAGAACATAATTTCCATTAGAAAGAAGCCAACTAAATATTTCCATCTGCTGTGTTAAAAATATTAGCTCTCACTTTGCTTAATCTTGAAAAATGCAACATGTTTCTGGAGCTAAGGTTGCGTTTTGTCTAGTAAATGGATGCCCGAGGCAGAATCATTTTCTGCAGGCACAGAGCAAGGTGCAAATTACTGCCTGCTTTCCTATGGGCAGAGGGAATCCAACCTGAGAGAGAGAGGCTCAGAGTCCCACAGCTACCATCTCCCAAAAGAAAACCTATTTTAGGGTTTTGGCAAGGTTGCTCCTGAGGTCCACCAGTGAAGGCAGTCCAGGAGGTAACTTGGAGACCTTCCTGTCATCTCAGCCATGGCCCCAGCCTCACCGCTCCACCCCTGACCACCTTGGCCTGGCCCTGCGGAGCATCTCCCTCTCGCCTTGACAGGTTTCTGTCACTCCAGCTGTTGACACCCTGCTCGTGATTTGTTGTTGGCATCAGTTATAGGAGACTGTTGGAAGAAGAGAGCACTGAAGAGTTTGGATTTGAGCATGGGGGCGGGGAACACATTAGAAACACAGGGGCTTGGCAACTAACATAAAGAGGGGCCTGAGGGAGTCAGATTTGGGCAAACAACTGCTCTAGCGTAGTGTCTGTTTAACTAAAACTCCATCCAAAGAACAGAATTTGTTCAAGCTTTTTCTTTACTTGCATTGCTTTTCCTATTTCCCTCTTGTTTGCCCAGAAATAGAACATGACATTTATTTTTATGGACAGCATGATCTTATGGCTATCCCCCTGTGACAGGGTAATCTGAGCACAATTATGTTCTGTTGACAAAAAGTGATAAAAGTGTATTGTGTCAACACTCTGAACTAACAGATTTGTCATCTGCTTTACTCTCAGATAATAGAAACAGAATTAGAAAATGGTCTGACAGACTCTATCCTCTTCTATGGTTAGGCAAACCCCAGCTCTGTGCTGGGTTACTGTACCCCAGTGTTTCCTTTCTTCCCAGCAAAAGCTGCCTGGCTGCGTGTGAAGTTTGCTTTGATGGGCTTCTTTTGGCAGCTCATAGCTTGTTTGCTTTGAAGTAATTTGACCTATGTTCTCCATTTCACTCCAGTTGTATTGCTCCCATTTTTTTCCAAGTCTTTCGAAAATCCAACTTCTTTTGTACATCATTTTTTGCCATGCAAAATTCCTTGTAAAAAAAAAAAAAAGGTACTTGATAATAATCCTTGTATTACATGCTCCCTCCAGCTAATTTCTGCATGCATTCATGGACAGTGATCAACTTGGACTGCTGCTTTCCTGAGACAGGCACCCATCTTTGTCCAATGTGTAGGGTGAGCCCTAACTGCAAACAATTTTAAGCAGAAAGATGTGCATAGCTTCTGAAAAATGTCATCTATCCTAAGTCGAAGCACAGGTTTGTGCTTTCAACTCTTGGTGAGTTGGATGACGATTACCACTTAAAAGCTAAAGCAATGATGATATCATTCAAGCAAAAAATAGGAAAAACTTTTTCATAGCCAAAAAAAGTGATTTCCAAAATTTCTGTACAACATTTTGCTTGCAGCTGTGACTCCTGCACTGTTAAATGCCATTAAAGAGCATTTTCATTCAAAAGGGGCGTGTGCTATATATTATAAGGCTTTCCAAAAATAGGAATCAATAGCCACCAGGTGCAAGTGTGGAATGAGTCAAGCGTCCTATTGCATGACAGCATTTGATCACCTGGCTAATGCATGTCTGGAAAGTTCATGAACCTTGGCCTCATCATCAGAATAGAAGAGATGAAAGATGACATAAAGATGCTCTTACATATCTAGTTCTACCTCAGCCCATTCCTCCAGTTTCCAAAATAAACACTATGTCAGACTGACAGTCCCTAACATTACCTCTTTCAGGACCACAAACCTCAGAATAGTCCAAAGGTAACTCTGATCTGAGATGGATGCTGAACTCCCTCTCTCCTCCAGCCCAGCCACTGCAGCCTACTTTGCTCCTCAGCTTCTGCGCTGCTCAGCCACGTCCGGCCACAAGAAACCAGTCTCTCTGTAAGCAGCATTTTCCATAGGCAGTTCCTTTAGTTTTATACATTTGTTGCCTGAACGGAAAAATGCAATCAGTTTTGACAGCAGAATGAGATGAACTGAGCGTATGCACATGAAGTGCTATTGTTCATTCCTCTAGGCCAACTTCTGCCAGGGGGGAGTTTCGCATGGGGGTGGAATCAAGGCATTTATGTCCTAAAATGAGAATAATCATCTGGAACAGTGGCTTAAGGTAGTTCGTCACCGTATTCTGATACCCATAGCAACCTTTACAAAAAATGAAATGGACAATTACAATAGAAACTTAGCACCATCTATAATTTAATTCACAAACCAAATTTCCTGGAAGAATCCACAGCTCATTACCTCACCTACAGTACTGCTCTTGAAACAGAACACAAATCTGACCCTTGTTCTTCCTCCTCCTCTCTGACTGACAGCCAGACTTTGTGCCCAACGAAAGGATGCAGTTGTGAAAAAACAGCTTAAAAAAAAGGCACTGAAGATCTTTGGAGAATTGACATAAAGACAATAAAAATATTGTGTAATGAACAAGTTTGGCCAAAACAAAGCAGTATCACTCTGGACAGCAGATTTTTGCTGTCCCACCTAGTCGATCCTCTCTGGGTTACCACACCTAAGGCTTAATATCACCTGAGTCTCCATAAATAACTGTCTTTCATCTTACCAGTAAGTATCTTTCTATCCTGATGTATTCGATTGTATCAAAACAAGCTGCATATACCTAATCTGATTAATCTTACCAAAAACTCTTGGTCATTATTATAACCATTTTGTAAAGTTACCCTCAAGATTATTTTCTTGGTACAATTTGGTCATGATTTTAACCCTCATCCAAAGTAGCTTGGAATCCAAGATACTCAGCTTACGGCGCTTGAGTATTCTACTGGAGTCAATGAGGCCGTTATTCACATGCTTAAAATTAGGCATATGCTTAAGTACTTTGCCTTTGGGATAAAGAGCCCATTTGGGACTCTTGGGTACTTAGCCCTGATAAAATCCATCAGTCTTCTTTAGATGATTAAAACAAAAGCATCTTTCTCAGAACTTCCAACAGATGTTTTCATAAATTTTAACATACTTCTTTTTCCTGTCTCATTCATTTCCAATATAAGTATTTCTTTAAAAGCTGAATGAGGAAATCTGTAAACTTAATGGAGGAAATTTATTTGGATAGAAAGACATCTAAAGAAGTATAAGAGCATTTGCAATGATCTCTAGCCAAATTCTGCACCCATTAACTTTCTTTATGCCTTCCTCCACTGCCAGATGTATCTGTGCAAATGAGATTTTCCAAAGTAACTATTGTCTTCACTGAATCCCACAAAATCCTTTCTAATAGTTTCTGAGCAGAGTTTTTAACAAACCAAGTGAGTATTAACTGCTCACTCCATATGTCTGAAGTGTACTCTCTTCCCTCCACCCGCCCCATTTCATTCTGTCGACAACATGCATTTTGTCAAACCTTTTACTTCAAATCATTCAGTCCATGAAACTGAAAGACATTTCAGCACATTTTTATCAACAGAATGTAGTTTTGTGCAAATCATGCTGTCAACAGGAGAGAATGCCAAAAGAAAAGAGAAAGAACCCAAACGCATTTTGTCCACATAAAATAAATTACAGTTTGCTTTTGTTTTGTGCACGCAGACAAACTGGAAATAGCAAAACTTTCCCATCTGTGGACAAAATTAAGATTAATCTGTTCATTCACGAGGCCAAATGGTATTTGGTGGAAAAATACTAATATTATGAAGGACATCTGAAGTGCTGAGTCAGAAGAATTTTTCCAGAGTTGTACCCCTTTAACTGTTTTCCTTGTACCAGTGAAATGCCACCTGAGGTATTAAATCCATTGTAGCAAAATATTCAGTAATGGGCTCAGATACAGGAAAGTAGGCTGAGCTAAAGAAAAACACAGATGCTGTTTCATTTTCCAGTTGATGAATGGCTTGATTTGCTCTGCAGGTGCATGTCCCATGCCATATGAAAGTAATTGTGCTTGGACAGTGCTCCCCGGTCCACCATGTTCCCCAGTCCCTTGTGCCGTAGCTGCAACCAACTTCCACTTTTCTCCGTTGTGATGTTTTCATCCTTTTGTTGCCATCAGTTTTGTTCTTGATGTCACTCCAAGCCCTTTTCTTTTGACAATCATCACTACACCTTGGGGTCCTGGGCTCCCCGACATGCTGGTTGCTGGCTCTGGGCTGAGCAGCCCCGTGGTCACTAAGGCTCTGCAGGTCACATCAAGAAGTGGTGCCAATAGCTGCCCTGCAATCGCTTTCCGTCAAAGGACTGAAACCAGTTTCTACGACCCAACAACTAAAGGGCCTTATTTTGCTCTAAATCCTCCCCAGCAGGAGCAGGTTCCCTCCATTGCCCTCCACTAACGCTCAGCAGAACCTGCACGGACAAACCATTTGGCTTCTCTAAGGATGGAGTGAAAATCTGCCCTAGGGAGCAGATTGTAGGAGAACATGGAACCATTAGTGTCCCTGCACCTACTCAGATTATAAGCCTTTTTTTTAATATAGGGATGGGTGTTTATTTCTCTTCAATATTTTGATACTATTTTTCTATGGACTGGAGTTATTTCTTAATATGGTAAAAGCCAACAATAACCTTCCTGGGCTTTCTGGAGAATTTCACTGTGTTTTCAGATCACCTTATTCCTTCCAGTTCTTCAGTGAATTGTTCAAATAAGGCCTTGGAGAACTGACAGTCCCCAAGAGTTTGTATGGGGCTGGAGGAGCAGCGACTATGGCTGTTATCCAGCATTTTAGAAATCAGAATGAGCCTTACCGCATGCCATTTGGGTACACACTGTGGGGGATAACAGCAGATCATTTTCTCCATCAGTCCCCAGTCTTTACTGGGGAAGGCGATGATCCAGCCAAATTCTCTGAGTCCTGCTCATCCACAAAAGACAGAAGCGCTGAGAGAAGGTATGCATTGTGCAGGATTAAAAATGTAACTGCTTTGAGACACGGGCCAACACACTGACACCAAAAGCTGGCAGCAAATATGTCAGAGGGATCACGAAGTTGGCATGAGAGGGTTTCGGCTAATACAAGAGATTATTTTCAGGGCTTGTTGCATGCCAAATACAACACAAAGCTGGCCTCAGAAAGGAGAACTTCTGCTGGAAGCACGGGGGGCGACAGCAGAGGAGAGCCGGCGCTCCAGGGATGCCTGGTTTATCTGGGGCAGCCCTCAGGCTCTGCGGGGACCAGCTACTTCTTGGCTGCGTGTAGGACATGCTGCTGTGTGTCCTACCTAGGCTATATGTGCAATGGTCTGCCTCAGGTGCCTATGGGATGGGTCACCTTTCTCATTTTTATGTCCATAATATTAGCAGGGGGATTGATCTATCTATCTGGCTGCATCAGGCTGCTCAAGAGAATTGCAGGAGATTTGAAAGCCTTCATTTCCAGCAATATCAGGGACCTTCTGGACTCTACAGTTAGTCTAATGTTTAATCGTTAAGAGCATGCCTTTAAAAACGTAATGTCAGAAACCAGTTTAAAAGTGGTAGAATGATTCAGTGAGAAGAGTATTGAGGAACGCAAAGATGATTTCATACTGTTTTGCTGTGCGCTTCACATGTTATTTCCATGGCATTTGGGTTATACTGACAGTGCTGCTTACTGCGAAAGAAGGATTCGTGTCTGTGATGCTCAGACAACAGCACTGCAAAGCATTTATGTGGTCTGGATCAACAGACAGTTTTCCTCCTTTAAAAAGTATCATGCCAAAGCCCTTCTGCCTAAGTGGATCATAGCCCTGGCTGTACCTTCAGCCTGGCCATCCTTGTCCCTGGCACTAAATAACCTCACCCTGACCAGTTCTGCTAGCCTATGACAAAGGGCTTTTTTCTAAGCATAATGGAGAAAAAGAGACAGAAAGAGACATTGTACTGCAGCAGTGCAATCAAGTCTTGAGAGCTAACCCATTTTTTTCCTTGTATGTTGACTTCAGCACGTGCAAAATCCCCAAGTCCTGTCCTAGCCATGCCCACCCAACCCCACCTTTTCAACAGAATTTTGAACAAAAGAGAGGAAATGAAGACCTGGGAATTTCCATGTTTTTCAAGGCTGATTTCTTATACGCATGTTAAATAATTAACTCACAAGGAAAGCTGGAAAGCTTACATCAACATGCACCTACAATACTCAGCAGTAAGACACCTGGAAATCAAATCAGTAATTACTAACACAGAGCTGGATTGTACATTCCCTGCTGGAATTTACCCAGATCCTAATTCAACAGCAACAATAAAATTATGGCAGTGGTGATCGGAAACAAATATTCAGATTGCAACCTTTGTGGCTTGCCTATTGTGCCAAACACAGTCCATCAGCACTTTTAATTTAGAGTGAAAAATTGGGCAGAGAACAAAGACGAGGAGAGGATTCTGAGTGGTTATTTCACAGCAGAACAGTAGTTGCTGCAAAAAGTCACTGCTTTGAGCATGCTGATAGGAGGCAACGCAGCACCTACATTGGCTCCAAACGTTGGTCTTCACTTCGAGGGAAGTGTAGCCTTGAGAAAGGTGATTGAGAACAGCCTGCTTTCAGAAACTCGTGAGCCTTCCATCCAGTAGCTTGCATTAGTTCACCCTAGTACCTACCTGTCAGTGTAAACATGCCCTTGGAGAAAAGAGATCTGATGTCGTTACATGTAATAGCACCAGTACCCTACCTCATTTTGGATGTGCTGCTGTTGATGTGCTGATTTTCCTGACTGGCCAGGAATAGCAAGTACAGTGCTCACACAGAGCTGCGGAGATGTGTATAGGAGCAGTCAGGATCACCTTTCAAAGACTTTACTTCCCAAGCCTTCTGCAAAAAATGACTACTTGTACTGAAAAGCTGGACTCCTGTAAATAGAAACCTGGTTATTTGTCTTCTAACTGGTAAAAGCTGGATGTTGGCAATTTCTTACAGGAGCACAGAAGCATTCAGGTTAGAAGGTACCTCAGAAGGTCCCTAGCCCAACCTCCTGCTCAGAGCAGGGCCAACACTAAATGCAGACCAGGTTACTTAGGGCTTTGTTCAGGCAGGTCTTGAAACCCTCCAGGCACAACCCCTCTGGGCAGCCTCTTCCAGTGTTGACAGTCCTCATGGTGAATTTCTTCCTTTTAATCTTTTGAACCTCCCCTGTTTCAATTTATGACCCTTGTCTCCCATGTACCTCCTTCCTCTCTTTTAGGGCTAATTTTCACCATGCATGTTACAGGATAGAAGTTTTCAGT
Source organism: Dromaius novaehollandiae (assembly GCF_036370855.1). NCBI lineage: Eukaryota > Metazoa > Chordata > Aves > Casuariiformes > Dromaiidae > Dromaius > Dromaius novaehollandiae. The sequence continues at coordinate 7,277,006 of NC_088111.1, read as the reverse complement.
GATAAGAATCAATCACCATGCCCCAGTTATCCTAAAGACACCATGGAAAAACAAGAACAGTGCTTTCAGTCCGGGGTAACTGCTATGTAGCTAATGAATGTATATCGGTATTATGGAGAATTGTGGTTTCATGAGTCCAAAGTGATTTACTGCATTCTGTACACCAGGAATCTGAAAACCCTTTAAATGACTAACATTAAAAAACATGTATATCTTCCAAGATGCAAACCTAGAAAAATTTCATAAGCTTTGATATTGGCACTTCTCATTGCTGTTTTCTTTGTCATAATGAAAGCAGTTCTGCTAATCACCATTCATGACACGGGACTCATTTCATTTGAACTGCAGTTCAGAGGAAAAGCATTTCTTGGTTTTATTCCTGTCCCAAAATAACCTGCAAGTGAATTCAAAGATGGACTTCAAACCGTATCCTTTGCTAAAACCGCGGTTCAGTTCCCTGATGCTAGCAGTTGGATCCAAACCTGATGTCACATCAGGCTTGGCAATCTACAAAAAAGCAGTGACTTTCAACCCAAAAACCACCTGTATGCTAAATTATTTCTTCAAAAAACAAATCCAGAGCAGGTATCTGCAAGGGTAGGGAAATCAGCAAAGCCTGGCCTCTCTGCTTCGCTCGAACAGCTGGCATTCCAGGAAAGACGCCAATAAAGGACTTTGGGGCAATTTTTGCCAAGTGAAGTTTTTAATTTGTGCAGTTTATGTGACTGAATGCAACATAGATCTTTAAGGTTCAAAAATGAGTAAAGAAAATGTAAAAAAAAATCCCGCAAAATTTTGTTGGCATTCTTTTTCCCCTTGTTCGAACACATCTAAGGCAAAGTTTCTGCTGAAGGGTCACAGGAGTGAAGCTGAAACCAGAGCATTTTACTCTGAGATGTACTAACAGGGGTTGGTAATGCTCAATTGCATACAAATTAAAATGCTGGGGTTCTGTTCTGCCATGTGAAAAGCTACGTCTTACAAAACTAGAGGGAAGACAGTAATGCAAAGCCCTACAGATGTAGCCTTCCAGCTCAGCAGCCACAATGTCTTACTTGTTCAAACAGAGCCAGTGCAAGATATTTTGACAATGCTGGGTGCCCCATTTTCTCATCTCCTCCATTTCATGTTCTCCCCAAATTGCTTCCACCCGCCTCTGCTATCAGAAGCTCTGGCATATCTGCCTCAGAAAGCACCCTTTTTGCCTTGCTTGTGCTAGAGATCTCCATGAGTTTTTTACACAAACCATAGCCGATGCACTCTGTACTGCTCAGGATACCTTGTGCGTAGGTTCATTTTATGGGGTGCCTCTGTGTATTAAACCTGCTTTCGAAGGACGGTGAATATCCTGAGCCCCGGAGGAAGCACCGCTGGTGCCCCCACATAACAGGTAGCCAGCAAGCTCCCAAACACAGCTATTTTAAAGAGCAGGAGCTAGGCTTTCCTCACACATCTCACCCAAGGTTTCTCAAACTCTCCTGCCTCGCAACTGCATTACGATCTTTCCTAATGTATCCTGCAGATTTACACCTGCTTGTGGAGCAAGCCAAGAACACTTTGAAATTACCTGGCCTATAATTTTGGCCACCCTTTGCCTGCTGTGCATTCCTCTGATAAATAGAATGAATTCATTCACTCCAGCTATTTGGACATACACATCTCCTTCCCCAAACTGTTTGGTCTATTTTAGCATAACTTTCAGGAACGTCTCTTAACACAGAGAGTCATTGTAGAGTACAGCACCATTAAAGGACCTGACAACCGGCTGCATTGCTCCAAAGCTGATTTATTGGAAGAGATTTGTGGAAAAAGGAATTTAACATGCCTCCTCTTCCAATATAAATGACAGCGCAAAGCTGATCTGCTTTCCGGTTTGTTTGACTTATACGTTTTATATGGCACATGTCCCTAGGGGAATTTATTAAAAGCACTAACAGTTATGGTATGGAAGGAGATATCGTGGCCAATTGCTTGCAGTCAGGAGCTGGTTGAATCCACAGCCCCAGCCCGGGCTGCCTAACGCAGCTCCAGCCGACGAGTGCCGCCCGGTCGCCTTGGCCCGTAGCTAGCCATTGCCCTCAAAACACAGGGAGCAACACTTCTCGTGGGGGGTAGGATTAATGCATTGGCATGGGCAACAGCATTTTGGAGATGCTGCACTCTAATTATCAGGGATTGTCATTGGGTCCAAGTGCATTTTATTCTCTATAAAGGCAATCCTGCAAGACAAAACCGTCTTCTGGCCCTAAGACTGCTGTATCATTACCGTGGCAAAAGCCCGTCTGCCGGCGAGAGCCCTTTGAAGGCGGCAGCTGAAGGAGCTCCCGGCCTGCGCCGGGCTGGGCTGGTGCTGCAGCCGGCAGCAGCTTTCTGCCGCAGCGGCTCTGGGGTAACCTCTGTGCAACAGCAAAGGTGGGAGCAGCAATGTGGAGATCCCAGAGGTGGCAGGAAGCTTTGGTGAAACGCGTTGCCATGCATCCAACAATACTCCAGGCAGGAAAATCAGGTGAGAGTGAGCATAATGCAAAAGCTCACGCTGCTCCTCAGGCACTGGCTGTTTTATCATTTAAGAAGTCATCTGGAAGAGTCTGGGAGAGTTGAGAGAATAGACACCTCGGAGCAAAACTAAAATTCCAACATGAGATGAGGAAGAGGAGAAAACCTCAGGGTCTCTCCGAGGAGCACACGAGAGCACCCACGCTGCCCGCCATGAGGCTGTCCCTGTGCCGGCTGCCAAGCCTCAAAATGCAAAAAGCCGGATGGCAGGGAAGGACCCGCGGAGGGAATCCTCGGGGGAGAAGGTGCCAGAGCCGCCGGCCCCTGTGGCCGCGGGAAGGCTTCAGTCCTCAACCGTGCCGTGAGCCACTGGGCTCTGCCCAGAAAAAGGCCCTATGGAGACACAGGCTCTGCCACACAGCCATATAAAATAAAGAAATAAAGCCAAGTCTGGGGTGCTTTCTCCGTTCTTTCTGTGCCTTTCGCATTTCCTGTTGCCATGCCATTCCCCGGGCAAATACAAAGGGAAACAGCTTCCTCAGCCCAAAAATGAGATTATTCAAAGAGCCCCTCTGTCTTCTCATATTTATTGTGATAGGCAGCATTAGAAGTGTTTGACAACAACTCAATTATCTGCAGTGAATAGAAGCAGGATAGGCAGGCAATTATCCACTTTGCCCGTGTGAGAGACACCCATATTCAAAATCCACATTCAGAGAGCGCCACATTATTTCTAAACGATTTTGCATATTTTTAATTACCAGCTTCAGTTTAGCTGGATGGTTATGACTCCAATCAGTGCGCTTTGGAAGGGCTGAGTGCTTGGTTTCAAGCCAGGCAAGCATCGCCTCATTCCCATCAGCACCCGAACGTGCAATATTTTTACTGTTTGGGCTACATTTTGAGAAGCGGCCTCCGGAATAGGACACATCATTAGAAAACCTGGTTAGAAATTTTAATCAAAATAGTCTAAAATTTAAAAAAAAAACTTAAAAACAGGTTTTGCTGAGATGAAAGTACTATATCAAAAAAATAAAATGGAATGGAAAGCTTCTGTCATGTAGACTTCTTGAACATTTACAGGTTTTTTAGAACTTTTACAAAACAAAATTATTGCTTTTTCCTATTAAAATGTTTTGACTTAATATTTTGAATATTTTGAGCAACCTGAACTGTTCTATCTGGAGGAAATATTTCTATGGTTTTGATTTCATTCCTTTACTGAGTAAGAACATTTCACAACTTCAGAATATCATGGGAAGCTGAAAGTCTAGTTTCTACCCTACTCAAGTAAATATGCACCCTCCTGTATTATCTGCAGTAATGAACCAAAACATGACCGCACCTTGCAGCCAAATGGCAGTTATACGGGAAATGATTTAAAATCACTTTTTACTAGCTGTTCAGGTGAATAATGCAAAAGTTCCTCATGCACAGTTACGTGTTGCAGCTTAGGTGGCAGAACTGTTCCCTTCAAAAATTTTAAATTGGACTTTTACATCCCCTTTTCTCTGTATGTTCAGAATTTTCTGGCTACAGTAATCTCTGTTTCACCATGTGAAGGCTTCTAAGTTTCACAGCGTGAGTATTTTACTTAACACTTGAGCTGCTGAAGACACAGGATTAAACAGGATTCTCGCCTTCATTTTTTTAAGTAACTCTTAAAATATTGGATTAGGCAAAAAATCTTACCAAGCATAACTTAAAGGCTCAGAAGCAGAAAGCTTTAGATAAATAAAAGGAATTTGATATTATTTTAAGTAACCTTGTAATCAGGTGAGAAGCTTTATGCATTATTTTGAATGCACAACTTTGCAGTGTCAGAGGCATAGTTTTAATGAAGTTATTCCTAATTTGCAAAGGTGAGACAAGGAGCAGAAGTTGGCCACTGTCCTTTTAACAGCTCCTCTAAGTTTATTACCCCATCCAATTCCAATTCAAACCAAAAGCACTTCCAAGTGCAGGCTTGCCCAAGTTAGATAATCACATCTCAAAGCAACCAGGCTTCATGAGTATATGTCATTCCTAAATATACAGCTGTTACCACAACAAAAAGTCCTCCTTATGCCAGTCTTGAATATAAGGTCAAATGACATCAAAGGATCAAGGGCAAAGACTTCCCACCACTGTCCCTCCAGGATATTGTTTTAGGCCGTATACCTACAAATCGATTCAAGAAACTCTCAGTTTCCACCCTTGTTCGGTCCTCCTCCCTCTTCCTTTTCCATTTTATTGCACGTTCTTCATCAACACACCTCAAAATGTGGGCTCTGAGCTGGACGACGAGTACATTTTGCCGGGACCTCACCAAGGTCCCAGGCCCAGGACACCTCTGCGTTCTTGCAGGACCTCCCATGCTTCTCAACAGCACCAGCCACCCCAGGCGCATCGCAGCGGTCGGGACAGCAGCTCGGAGAAGAGGGCCAGCCGCACTGAGCTGCAGCCAGGACCACTGTAAAAACTAGGCGACTGTAGTAAAATTATTCAGGAGATCCCAGTAACAATTGAGCAGACCTGCTCCATATTGTTCCTTTTTGTCCCTGCAGCTAACCCCTGTAAGGACAGATTTGCTGCCAGATGTGATGTTGCCATGTCTGTGTGGCACGACTTCATGATTTCACTGTGTGTGCTTCAGGTTTCACAGCACTGCAAGCTCCTTGAAGTCTTAGAGGCAGAGACAAAGCGCCCTTAAGTCAATGAGCTTTGGATCAGCTCTTAAAAGTTTCAGTGCCTTGACTATTACTTAATTTTTATGTTTTCCTTCTTGTTCTCCCAGAATGTCAATATGAAAAATTGTTCAGGGGAATCAGGGTCTATATTTGCATATTTATCCAATAACATTGTAGGTAACGCTGGGTCGTGTTATGCAGTGTGTTTGTTTTCATTGTGCAGATTTCCTCTGCTTGGAGCTTTCAGTTATTTGACCCATATTCATATTTAATGGTAGAAATACTTAAAATAAGAGTCCAGGCACAGCCAAGGCTTTTGGTAACTCAGCTTTAAACAGCCACCCTTCGTTAAACCCTGGCTCGGTTTGAAAGGTTTTCATTTCTTGCAGGGACTGAGACAGGGAGCAGTACTTTTGATGGCTGTTTTACGGCTGTTTGAATATTATCCTGGCTAATATTGTTGTACATCAAGTCTACATAGTAAAGGAGCCTTCTACACTTCTTGATTTACTGAGCAGAAGAGATCAAAAAAAAGGGGGGAAATCTCAGCTGGAATAATAAAACAGATCATTCTATCAAAGCAATGTCTATTTTTACTTTGCAGGCAGGCTAGACTGGTATTTTAACATGGGCAGTTACTGACAATGTCATAAAATGGTGTCTTTCTCTTCCCTTTCTCCCCAAACTAGGAACTTCTTAGGTTTTTCACTAAAGTCTGTAAAAAACATGTTATTCCTGTAACCCTCTCCTCTTCCAAAACAAGGTTCTCCTGGGTTGCCTTATGCTCCTGAAATTCAACCAAAAAGCAACGTTTCCTGGCATGCCTGTAAAAGAAAATGTAGCCCATGAAAAGGGTAGGAGGCTTCCTGGCATAAGGATAAATTATCTGTATAGTACAGTTCAGTCTATAGATTTTTTGCTACGAAGCCGCATGAAAGCAAGTGAATGGCTCGCTATGAATCAACCAGCTGCTTTTCAGTCCCTCTTTCATTAATCCAGCATATCTCAGCTTGCCTTTCACTCCCGGCACAGTGAAGAATATCCCTGTGTCTACCTTCCGTGAACAAAATGCACACTTTTGCCTCGGGCTAGGGATGTGTCGAGAAGTGAAGGAAAAAACATAAACCAAGCCTCTAAAGAAAGAAAACCAATCTTTAGAAACACACAGCAATAACGATACAAGAAGCCTGAAAGTTGACGACATAAAGGAGCAAAAAGGAACTTAGAGCAAATGTGCAATCAGCTTGGATATGATGTAGTTAAAGCACACAAAAGCTTTATACAAACTAATGAATTGATTTAAGGCTCCACCAGGTGATATACAATGACATATTATTTATGTAACCTGTAGTTTACTGTTCACATAGTAATTTCCACCTCCCACCCTGTCAAATAGAAGAAACTTTTTCACCTTAAATCTTAGATGATGATCAGACCAAATAGCAGGAGAGGATGTATAAATGAGAGTAATTTAGTGAAGAAGGTTTGATTGACATGAAAAGACAATAAAAGTTATGATAATGTTGGGGATATCAAAGTGAAAGCCAGGTGGGCAGACGAGAATAGGCAAGTTCCCAAGTCAATCTGAAAGGCGTTCTTCAACACTGGGGAAAATCCAGCCATTTATTTTCCAGCTTATCACTCTGTGGGTCAAAAACTATGTATTAAATTTGGAACACAAAGACTTGCCTTGTCTAACAATTGTACTTATTGTACAGACGGGCAGGGAGGAGGGGGAAGGGAAAGACTTTCAAAAGCTCAACAAATGTTTTCGAGAGATGATCTGGGATTTTTTTTCTCTAAAATGCAGACCATTTGAATGTCACCTCTCCTACTGTTAGGGGAGGCACACATTAAAATGCACCTCTCCAATGTTCACAGCTGCTCTGTCAGAGCACAGCTTCCCCAGTTTCTCCATTTGCTGCGAGGGAGTCACCATCGCCCATGAGGAAACAGCCTGGCTCCCCAAAAAGCTTCTCAGGGGAGACTACAAGGCCTGGGTTTTCAGAATAACCTAAGAAAGAAAGCACCTTAACTCCTCTGAAATTATTAAAATGCCTACCCAGGTCTTATTTTGCATAGCCCAAAATTCCAGCCCATCTTGAGCTGAAGCTGGATAAGGCCTATGTTGATGGCTAATGGCTAAATCCAGTGGAGCAGTTTCCAGAAGCAGGGTGCCGCGAGCTTGTAGAGGAGCCAGTGGGGAGAGGCAGAAGGGCTGCAGGTCGGGACCCTACAGCTGAAGTGCTTCCCTGAGGTCCCCCTTGCAACTCAGCAGGAATTGTGTTGGTCCAGTGGCCACCAGCAGTTCTCATCCCACAGGGATCCGGCTACTAGATTTGCATAGTGCTGCCACTATGTCATGGGCTTGCTTTTTCTGAGATGGACCTGGCAGATGTTTAGGTATTTAATAAATAATAATACAAAACAAGCAAACAAACCAAAAATCAATGAGCAGCTCAGCAGTGTGAGGGATGCTACACTTCAACAACATTCCTTTCCCTTTGGGCCAGATTCAGTGACTGTTTTATCCCTGCTTTTAAAACTGTGCCCTGCAAAAATGTCAAAAAAACAGGCTCAGAAGAGAGTTTTTTGCTCCAGTCTCTTTCTATTTTAAGTTTCCATCTTTCCAGACAAAAAACAGAAAGCCCAGCTGAGAAGGGAGTAAATAACAGTCCCAGTGATTAACTCTTCTCCTTTTAAAGCATACAATCAGGTGCTCTGAGCTCTGTACTGAGCCCTTCTAGCTTAACCCTGCCAAGTTTGAAGAAAAAAGTTTTTGTCATCCTTAGGGGGGGGGAAAAAAAAAAGAAAAGGGCAGGACATTGTTCTCCGGCACAGAAAGGGCATGGAGGTTTCCATTCTGAACCGTCTATTTCTGGGACCCGTCCAGTGAGTCAGCGGAGAGCCACGCTGTGCTGCCATGAAGGAAATCCCGGCTCTGGGTGTTGCTTCCGAACGCACTCCTGGGCTAAGCCGGGAACAATACCAGTGCGATCCTTCCAGCGGGGCAGTTCAGCTTGGACTGCTTCACTGGATGGATGGGCAGTTGGATCGGTGGATGGAAGGATGGATGGATGGAGCAGAAGAATGTAGCTGGTGGTGCAGCAAGGCACATAGCAGAACTGGAGGGGAGACAGCCACATTGCCTGTTTTAGCCTATTTTAGTGGCAACCAGGGGTGCAGCGTACAGGACCAAGAAAATTTCTGTGTCCCCTAAAGGCAGTGAACTGAGATAGCCACCTCTGCTGGGCCAGGACAGAGCATCGTTCAGATAAATGTGCTAGATGGTAACTACCACGGTGGCTGCCCTGCGGTACCAGTCTGGCTCCCCAGAGGAGAGGGCTGGGGGATTGCACCTCAGCTCGTGCACCTCTCACCTGCTCAAAGGAGGCTGCCACGCAAAATGAGACCAAACTAGATGGTGAATGTTACATTAGCTGTAATGAGGGCATTTGAGAGTCCCTGACTGACATCCTGTCTGGGATGGCAGCGGATAGGAGACACATGTGTTTACACCTTTATCTTATATATCCTTTATATACCCACAATAGCATAAGTAGTGGTGTGTTTCCTGTACTTCTCTTTTATACAAATCTAGGGCCATAAATTACACCCATAACCAAAATTTGGTCATATGTTTCTGAAAAAAATTCCCTTCGGGGATACTGGGGTCACCTTGTGCATTTTGTCAGCCAGCTAATCATGCTAGGACAAGTCTACAACAAAGCTCGCAGCTGGAAAGACTGTACCTAGGCCTTCGAGTTCAGCTTTCAGACAAACTGTGGAACAACTACGGATGTCTGGGAATTATTTTTTTTTAAGCCAAAAATATAACATGGATGTTTTGAACCTAGAGCTGTCAATCCATGCAAACATTTGAAGTCCTCCAAATTCAAAATCTATAAGTCATCCTGTTAGTACTACCAACATGTTGATCCATCAGGTTTTCTTTCCAGTACCAATAAGAAGGGTAAATATCATTATAGTGGTGAGAATGGTTTCAGTTTACAGCACCCACTTCCTCAAATGGGTACTGGGTAACTAAAGGTAAGGCCAAGTTTGCCAACACATTGATATTATTGAGAGTTTCTATCCTGGGACACCCAGTTTTGGCACCCAGACTAAGCTCCTTAACTAACCACTTCCGAAGATGTGCATTTACCTATTCTGAATTGCCCCCCACAGCTACACAGGCAAACACCAAATGAATTTTATCAAAACATGAGCAGATCTGTGGCTCTTTTAGCATATATTTGAGTTTCTTCAATTCTCAATTCAATAAGGGGTGAATGGGTCAGTTAAGTTGCATGGCTTATATTCAGCTCCTTGATCGGCTGATCTTGAAGGAATATAAACCTGACTCCTCAGTCCCACAAAAGGAGTCGCACGCATGACTCCTTCTGATGTTTGTGTTCTGCAAATGCTTGTGTCAATACAAAACTGTCGCTCCAACATTCATGGAAAGCAAAGGCACAGGAAGTGCAGAAATAGCAGTGATTTAAACAAATATTTCTGGGGGAAAACATTATTGAAACATGCTCAACTTGAAACCATAAAATCAAAGTAGGGTTACTGGGAATGGTGATGGAAAATAGGAAATGATAAAATAGGGGCACCATGTTAAGGTTATTTAATTGATTGTAGGTTCCACTGGCAGCTGTATAGCCCAAATGCGTCTGTCCCTGCTTCTTCACCAACTGATGGAGCTCTTTGCCGAGCGGCATTTAGCAGTGATCAAGGTGTTATCATATCTCTGTAGAGAGGCAGCCCTCTCTGAGGATCAGTTAGTGTCATGACTTGCCAATGATGTATTGCTCTAAAAATGGTGCCTTCTACAAAAGAAAAGGTCCTGGAGCAGATTTAAGCCTAATTACAGGAAGGAAGGAACAGGAGAGGTATGCAGATACCAGGAGATTCATCTTGCCAAAATAGAAAGTTTGTTGCTGCAAGCTGGAGAATTTAAATGGTGAGGCTTTGGGAGGAGATTTATACTAAACAGATACTCCTCACCGCAGACAAATGCAATAGTCAAGAGTTAGGGTAGAAAAATGCAGCATTCAGATATCTGAAACCATAATGTATGTGGTTTTTTAGATACCAGATTTACTTCTAGCCAGAAATACTCTAAATACCTTTTTACTTCAGCCTCTAATATAGCACAGTGTCTCACACTGAGTCCATGACTCAGTATCATACAATCACATCCTGTTTTTATTAGGTAATTTAGTTCTAAGTAGCAACCTGAGAATTCCCACTCTCCCCTTGGTACTTCTCAGATTTCCCATATTTGTCACCTGAAGAGGATTATCTGATACCCTGTGTTACTGCTAATTATCATTATCCAGCCTTATTTTAGTCTAACAGTGATGATACTCCACTGCCATGATAGGCAAGAGTACACCTCTGAGAGCTGATACATATTTTCTCCATTTTACAAAGTGAAACTTATAAAATGGTTGAAATTATTCTATGGCCTTGGACAAGTCATCTAAGTTAGTAGTAAGTCCAGGAACAAAATCCAGGCAGTGTAAAGCTCAATCGCTGCTTTAACCAGAGGACAACACAAATGTACCTCTGTATTTCTTCATTGTTCTGTATCACATAACCACCAGTACATTGTCTCTGAGAGCTGAACATAGTAGGGATTAAGTTACTAAATGCTCTTCCCATAAAACAGACATTGCAATCCTCAGGTTTCCTCTGTTAATCTGTTTGTTTTGCTGTATCTGGAGGATAAAAAATGTGGGAGTAGGAAACATTTATCTGCTAATTAGCAATTATAAGACAGTAATGGAGCTTGTGTGTTTTAAAATATGCAAGACAATGTTTGATTTAATGCTTCATTTAGAACTATCGTAAGGATCTAGGCATATTCTATAAATAATTTAAAACACTCTATACGAGGAGATAAGTGTAATCAAATGAAAGAGAGACAAAGTCCATGCTGAAAATAATGACCTTTTTAGCAAAGGTAGGTGTGTTTGTATAAATACAAATATCTGAGTGCTAGCTTCAGCATTAACACTTGCCTAATTCATTTAAACATATGCAAATGAATACAGGGTGCCGGGCTATGTCAGTCAATTGCACAATGAGTTGAATTTGTAAGCAAAATTGCCTTGTATACCCTTCCTCAGCTTCAGTGACAACAGCAACAGAATACAAGCATGCAGAAATATTTGTTCTTTCCTTAAATACATGCTGAAGCATTTTGGGTTTCTAGCTTCACCTGGTGGGCCAAAACTATCCTCTGAGTATCACTGGGGAAGAGGGGAAGAACAGTCTCTTGTCTGCAGACCTATTTCGATTGCCACTTGGTGGGATCATACACAGAATGTGTAAGGTTTAACCTGGCAGAGTTGCTGCCACTCCTGAGCCCATAAACTCCTATCAGCCTCATGATGAAAAGCAATACTAAACAGAAATCTCCATGCTGAAAAATTTACACTGAGCCAGCAGGAAACTGAACTATTTGCCAAGGGAGAAGCTGAAAGGAAAGGTCACATTCGGAAGGCGACGGCTGTGTCCTAATTTCATGGGAAGAATATCGCACTGGTAAGGGATACTGTGGTAAGGGATACGCTGGGCCCAAAGCTTGCAGGGAGAGAGCTGCAAAGAGCCATGGGCAGCAGAGCAATAGTGCAAGGAAGCACAGGTAGAACCTCTTCTTCTTAGAGCAAAACAGAAGTCGGCTGTTATAACTGAAGTGTATCTACTTTCTTATTTACCACTGTGAGAGGAGAGACCATGTGTCAAAAATAGCCTTTAAGAGTTCACTCCCAAGTACTCACAGGAGATGAGGAAATATGTAATGGGTCATAAATGTTTGTTTTCCAAATCTGCGCAGGGCTCAAATCTTGAGCCCAGAGGAGTGACCAAGTGAAACTGGGCTCTTCAGCCTGGAAAAGAGGTAAGTGGTGGGGACAAAACAGAGCTCCAGAAATCCACGGGTGACCTGGTCCCAGTGAAGGCTCTGAGCTGAACCTTGGCCCCGTTCTTCTCTCCCAAGCCTTTCTAGTGCCCCTCAGTGCTGGGTCACCCGGTACATTCAGCAAGGTGCACAGGGCATCCCTAGCGCAGGCGGGCAACTCTGTTGTGGGGTTTCTGCTGTTTTAGTGCTTGTAATCTCACCTTACTTGTTGTGAGATAGTATTTCTGCAATGTTTTCTGTCACGACTCCACATCTGGGGGCTTTCATGAAGCACCAAAGACTTTGCAGCGCAGAAGGGCTTCCTCACAATCCGGCGAATTGCTTTGTACCACAGAGAGTTGCTATATTAAAGGGCAGGAATTACCAGAGTGATCTCTGAGATGACCAGCTTACTCAACAGCTTAAAGAGTATAACTGAGGCATTGAGCTGGCATGAGAAATGTCCTTGGGAGGAAGCAGAAGGAGCACCAAGGCTCTACCTCTCTATCATTTTCCTGCCAAGGAAGTGACACTGAATTTAATTATTTCTGGAACTTCCTTCTTTGCCACTACCTTCATTTCCAGATACAGTTAGTTATGAGTGTACAGGGTGGCTTTGATGAATTTTCCAAGCCCATGGCCAGATCCTCACCTATGCATAAATGGCAAGCTTTTATGGCAAGCCAGAAGGAGCTGCCTTCCTTGCCATTATTGCCACCTGAGGATTCAAAAACCTATGGATAAGTCTAGTAGGATGCCAGCCAAAGCTTCCTATTGTTTCAGAAACAATACGTGTGTCATTAAAGCACGGTAGGGCAGTGTTCTCATTAGTTCGCTGAGACGTTTCTCCCTTCCCATCACTGCTTCCTTCCTATCACCACCCTGCCTAAGTCCCTCCAAAAGTAGACACTCTGTATGATACCCCTTACTCCCCAGTGGGCTTGGTGTTATTTGTACAACAATATGAATCCTGGTGGGGTCAGGGCTGAGGGGTAGTTATCGAGCTGTCTGCCAGAGCAATAGTCTGGGAACTCGGCTTGCAGCATCTCACTTCTGCAGGGGGTTTCATGTCCAAACAGAGGAGCAGACACAGCCAGAGTCCCAGGAGTGAATCAAAGGGCACACAAAGGTAGAGTCTCTAATAAGTTAGACTTTGTAAAAGCAAGAAAAAGCATATTCTTCCCTAAAGTCCTATCCTCCCCTTCACTCCCCACCTTTCCAGAAACTGCCTTGTATCATGGCAACCAGCTATTGAGACTATGCATTAATAAAAATAAGCTCTGCAACCAGAAATAATTGAATATTACATATTTTGCCTCATTTGTGGCTTTTGCAAGCCCTTGCATTTTTTTCTCTCCCAGCTGCCTTTTTCCTGAGGCTCTCCCAGGGGTTCAGACCTGAGCAAGCTGGAGACATGTGGAAGTAAAAATAGCCAGCTTATTCATCAAGCAGGTTTTTCTAAATTGGAGGTGTGGGGATGTTCTATGTACATTGGACCTGAAGTTCAGAGATCCCATTTCACTCCCATTTTGCAAACCGTATGTTGTCATGACATCCGAAGTGCCCTGGCTCTTTTGCCGTAAAGGAGTTTCCAAGGGAAGCATGTCTGCATGCTCTTTCGAGAGACTTACCAGGGCATATGGGACACCAGTTGTGCTTTACTGCAACACACGAGCCTCTGCTGTAAACAAAACTGTGCACTGCTAGTAATAAAATAAAAAGAAAGAAGGGGGAAAAATTAAAGTTAGCTTTTGTGGAAGGAAGTTGCTAGTTAAGAACACAGGCGTCGGAAACAGGTGTTGATCTGTTCTGGCTCTGGCCCTGTGAGAGTCACACAGGGTGCCCAGCGTCCCAGATGTCCCTCCTCTTCTTGTAATGTCATCACCAGCTGCACCCAGAGCAAAGTGACTTCTCATCCCTTCCCCGCCTTCATGGAACACAGAGCAAACACAAATATTTTTATATTTGTCATGGAAGTTCTGATTCAGTAAATGCTCTGCTCACTCTCTGCCATTGCCCATTACAAACAATAACAAAAATTATTGCAACTCAGCTAACATATTAACTCAACAGCAAACCGCAAATATGAATTTTAAGCAACATTTGATTTTAAGAGCTCCGGCCATGCTACTTGTCTCAAAAAAATTGTTTCGCCCTCCACTGCTTTAACACATCTTACAAGTCCGGCACTGCCACTCCACAGTGCCCCAGCCCCTCAGCATGCATGCAGCAGCTTGTGTCCTGCTGCAATGCCACCCTGCAAAGCACCAGCCTCTGGACAGACCTACAAAAGACTTACACAGTGGTGGCAGCATGGGAGAGACACTCCAAGAAACTGCCCTGCACAGTGCACTAGTGCTATCGTTCTGGTCTTCACAACAACAGAAACCTTCAGCATCTGACTAGACTTATTCCCACACTTTAGTTGGGGATAATAATAATGGCAAGAACGGCATTACCTTCCCCGTTCACCCACAGCATCAGGTGAGTCTGATTTTTCAGACAACATGATAATGTTCCCATTCACCTTTTAAACAGATTCAGTTTACAGCCATCAGCTGTAATGCAGCAGCCTAAACACGCAGTACATGCAGCTGTGATGTGTAGAGATAAACCAGCCATGTGTTGTTCTGCTTCTGGTCTTGGTCAATTAAACATCTACTTTCCACAGAGAAATAATCTTTTTTTTATAACTCTAAGGGAAAAAGAAGCTGTTTTATTTCATTTTTCACACTATGCATTCACTCCTCATTAAGCCATATTATAATTAAGGCAACCCAGAATAACTCAAAACATTCCTCTCCACTAATAAGGATAAGGGGCAATTTTTGATGGCTGGCCACTTCAATTGCCAAACCATCAATCTTTTCACAGTTACTGCCTGTTTTATTGGAAGAGACTTTGAAGAGTTACTAGCTAATGTGCTAGCTCCAAATGCTCCCATGGCACCATTCACACGCTCTCCTCTTTGACCCACTTCTAATCATCACATTCAGATCATTATTTTCAAATTATGCACTTATGAAAAATACCCTCTCTGCAATCCAGGAAAGCCAAACTGGACAGCTTGCAAACTCGAACCATCTCATGATACAGGCCACTACCAAGAGGGGGCCACATCCCATCAAATTACAGGACGGTCGAGGTTGGACAGCACCTCTGGGGATCATCTAGTCCAGTGTGAATGCCTGCAGTCACCTTGGCTAAGACATAGCATAAATGCAAATGTGCAGAGGATCTGCTTAGCATCCCACCATTTCCAATGCGATTTTTATATAGAAATGTTCCTTATGATTTGTATGTAGGTGCAGACTTTCAGAAAAACTGAGGATACACCTTGTGATAAATTGTCTGTACAATATCTTTTGTAACATACTCACACACATATCCCTCACACAAGCCTTTGCTTTTTCTGTATTTTCCACTTTTGTGCAGTCCAGCATGTTTTCAAGCTGTTGGGGGTCCACAGGTACACATGTGCATTTCACCGACCTGGAGACTTCTAAGCCAAGTGAAGAGAAGAAACAGTTTGGCTCCCCGCAAGCCATCACTCGGAGCTGGAGCAGACCCAAGTGGGTGTGTGTACGTACGTGAAAGGAAGAGAGAGCATGAACGAGCTCAGGTTGCATCGGAGACAAAACAGTTACTCATTGCCAGAAGCCAGCAGCTTTGCCTGCTTGAGGAATTCCCATCCCTACCCTTTGCAGATAAAGAGTCCCGGCACATTCAGCGAGTCCCTCATCATCCTCTCCTTTATCAAACACAAACAACTATCTCTAACAAGTCAACTAAAGCATCCAGGGAAATGTGATGTTCCCAGCTCTTAAACCTATCGGTTACAAGCAAGGAGCCAGTGGCTAAACAAATAGAAGAGTAATCTTTCAGAGCCCAATTGGCTTCATATCTATCCCAAGAGTGCCTGCAACTTCAATGGTGATTTATTAACCACTACTGAAGGACACAGTTGTTAATAAAAGCTCACTTACAAATACCTCAGAAAATGTCAATAGCCACTAATGACAAGTTCCAAAGATTCCCATTTAGCCCCAAATCAGCAGAGCGCAGCACATAAGCAATTGCTTCTATTCAGACTTGTGCTTAAGTCCCATTGGCTTACTACCTTACTTTAAAGGTAGACCCAGAAAAAACAACAGCACTATTCATGACCTGAGGTCTTCAAGACAGAGCTGGCATCTCCATAGAGTTAAGATCATGTTCAATGTTACTGAACCAGGATCCTATTCAAAAAAAGACATCTAAAAAGAGTGCCAGAATGCTCACACTTGCAAGCATCACCTGCATTTTCTGGTTTATTTGCATTTATGAAAACCACAGATTTAGGACTTTTTCTTCATGTTCACTGGTCTGAATCTGATGTAGTTCAAATGAGAGCAGAATTTGGCTTCATATCAGTGAAAGTGTGAAGTGTATGATCTCTTAAGGCTTAATATTCTGGATGACTATGCTTTTGCAGAAAGCAGGACATTACGGCAAGGCCCTCTTCATTAGTTTACTTTTTTTTTTTAATGCTTGAAACATATTAATAGTGCCAAGGACCATAATGCTGTTGTGGTAATTAAAAAAAAAATGATTACAGTTGTAAGTTAGGTACCAAAAATTGTACTATTCATGACTGCCAAAAATAGCAGCTTTGGATTTCTCTTAAGAATTTCAGTACCGAAAGGAGGGGAAAAATGTCAGAGCAATCATTTCTTACCCTGGGAATCAGCGAGGGGAGAACCAAAAAAGCTTAGTGGTCCAGACTGCAAGATCCACAGTCCATACTCCCACCACTATGTCCCTCCTGTGCTCATTTAGACATGTGCAAATTAGGTATAAACTTCTATTACACCAGAGAAAAATTCCTGCTGTCCCAGTTCCTAAAGTGTAAATGACAACACATATTACAGGCCAAGGGAGAATCATCCCCGTAA
The DNA here is from genome assembly GCF_036370855.1 of Dromaius novaehollandiae. Classification (NCBI taxonomy): domain Eukaryota; kingdom Metazoa; phylum Chordata; class Aves; order Casuariiformes; family Dromaiidae; genus Dromaius; species Dromaius novaehollandiae. The sequence continues at coordinate 7,259,994 of NC_088111.1, read as the reverse complement.
TAGCAGATTTTAACTGAAACTCCACAGGTATTTTTTTTCATGAAGAAAAATTCCCTGAAATTAGGTTTTTCTTGTATTATTTCTAGTAGACTCTGGTCTCAACCCAATGAAAATACCTTGAAAAAAATCTGCTCTCAGACTTTTCCATTAAATTAAGAAAAAGGATGCAAGTCAAAAAATGAAATTTTAAGAACTTTAACTTAATGTCACAAATACTTCCATTCAGGTTTGAGTTTAAATTATGGGTAAAGATTTGGATTCTTCCTTATTTTATAGAGTTAGTTTTGCTGGTTCTCACTTGCAGATCTAAAGGATCTTTACTGTATTTGTCCCATGTGAGAATTCATTAGACTGTTAAATCCGTTTTCAATAAAACATGTGAGGATTTAACCGTGTGTAGCCTAATGAATGTCTAATAACAATATGAACTCAATCCAATATATGTGCTGTTCACAGCATATTAGTAAATATCAGGCAGAATATAAGTCATTTGTCCTAAAGGAACCCATAATTTAAGACACCTAAGGAATTCCAGTGCTTTGCAAGACAGTACATGAAGTAACACGCAACTTATGCTGTCATTATGGCTTATTTGAGAGGTTTAGATAAAGGGGAAAAATGCCAAAAGCAAACTAACACTTCAGAGGCACAGTTAAAAAATGGCATGCTTTGTGTTGGGGGATGAGGGGCTTTTAATTTTTCCCTTGCTGATTTTTTTTTAAATTTGAGTAATTATGACATTCCATTTTTTGCACGGTATATACCTCAGTATATTCTCAGTTGCCCAGTCAAACCTGTGCTGCTCAAATACATTGTCAGGACACAAGCTTTTCTTTCCTAGGGCACAGACTGAGTGATCTGATCCTCCACTGTCAAATTATCCCGTCTGTGTCTGGAGCAGGACGCAGTTGGGAATACGAAAGAATCCTGAAGATCAGCCAGGAAGCATTCCAGCCCAAGAGAGACTTCCCTAATTCCCTCCTTAGGCGCCAGTGCCAACATAATGTTCTTGGCTTCAAGAAGTGTGAGTTTTCTGATTCATTTTTATTTTTAAATGAACCATTGCATGGTGGAAACCCCAAATCTTTCCACTCCAAGGATTTCCATTATCATTTGTGACTAGTAGTATGGGAAAGTTGAACTTCACAAAAGAGGGGCAATGTCTATTGGCGGTAAAATGCTATCTGAGATCCTAGCAGTGCTGTTCTGGGTGGGTCACCAGCTGAAGAAAATGCTGGGAGGCCTTTCTGTCTGGGATGAGCCAGGTGGAGAAGAGCATCAGCTCTAGATTCGCGTGGCCACCATTGTCCACTGAACAGGGGAATCTTCTGTGTGAAGAGGTAGGAGAAGGGAAGATGGGAGGACAGACCTGCATAGCAAACATAAAGAAACAGGGGCATGCAGAGGAGAAAGAGAGAATGAAGGGAAGAGCAAGGGAAGAGAGAGAAAACTCTGGTGAACTCCCAGTGACCAGGCAATAGCATGCCTGCTCCCCCTGGACTCCTATTTCCATGGAGACATTACAGACCGGGCCTTTGAAAGCAGGGCCTGCCTAGGACAGAAGCAGCTATGTGACAAGGAATTGCTCCTCTGCTCCTTGCAGAACTGTCCCATGTGAAACAACTTTGTCTTTGCCTGTTACAGTGTGCTGCAGCCAGCTTTGCATCCACTTGCCCAGCCAGACCACTAGTTCCACTCTCACCAGGCTCTGCTCCAAACTTTGATATTATTGGGACTTACCACTGGGAAATGTTTCCTGACACTCAGCTTCCATTTGGTGTTCCTTACTTTATTTCTACCCCCTTTCAACAACCCTGTGCAAAAGTGACATTTTACTGAGTTCTACCAATTGCCCCAGTTGTCCTTATCCCACAACACCTGTGTTTACCTTCAGCAGAAAGCATCTACCCGTGCGGGAAGTGGCCTCTCAAGCTGGCAGAAAGCCAGATAGCTCAGCAGCTGTGACTTTAGGGGGATGTGGTGCTCTTCGACTCTTACACCCTCGCTCTGCTCAGACAGGAGATCACACATCCGACTGTAGACTACTAATTAATAGTCCCACCTAAATGTAAGCTCACGAGCACCCCTAGATGAAAGAACATATAGCATTAAGTGAACCTGTGACATAGCTCTGGAAGCTTAGTGAGATACATTGCTCAAAGGATTATCTCCTGGGATATTTCCTTCTCTTTACACCTCAGCCTTTTTCACCTGTGTTAAAGGAGAACGTGCTAGGCAACATCAATATTGGATAGTCAGGTCCTGAGCAGCTTTGGCTGTGACAACCTAGACAAATCTCCCAAGGCAACTGAAATCAGACAAAGCAATGAAGCCACCAGTCTGCTGGTTAAAATGACCCAAAGGTGCAGGCAGGGTGTTTTCAGTCATCCTGAGTCCTGCAGAGCCCAGACTGAGGGCTTTCATGGCACTCTGCAAGGCGAAGCTACCTAACTCAGCTGGGGTGCTGTTCCTATCCATTTTGCATGATGAACCAGGTGTGGAGTCGCTTTCAGTGTACTGACCATGGTTTGGGATTTCTTTGGTTTCTTATTATTTCACTTTAGGAAAAAAAACAAGCATGCACCAATTCAGCAGCTCCATGACTGCAGTGCATCACCCTATAGCTGGAGAGAGCAAATCTGGACGTGCCCTTTCCATCGGTCTGGCCTTCAAGATGCAAATGCTCACTGCCCCAGAACCATGCCCTTTCACATTGAAATGGCAGAGAGGTTTCTTGAAATCTTGGTCTTTAAATAAGTAGCTGACATAGCTGTCACTTGTATTTTACATTATGAAGATGACATCTCTGCCAACACATCAACATTTAACACATTCTCAAGGTACTACGTATGAATTGCTCATATATTTATGCCACTAGAAGGTCTCACTGAAACCTAATATCACTCCTGACTATGTGGCAGCCCTGAGTTTAAAGATCAAAACTGAAACGAAAAGCTTAGATAACATTAAAGTCACACTTCAGCTCAGTCTCCATAACTTTGAACCATTTGGCCAAGGCTGAAAGTTCTCAGGAAAATTCAGGACAGTGTGCAGCTCACTTTAAACCATATAGACTTTCAAATCTCATCTTTTCTAGAGAATCATCCAAAAACTGCCCAGTATTGTTGCAGACTAGAATTTCAGTCTGAGAACTAAGTAGAACATTAATTTTCAGACCTACTGTGAGTGGCTAGATTTCTGCTGAAGTGACGGAGCCAAAAATTCACTCCCCACAAACATTTGGGACTGTCAACATTTTTGATTCTCATTAATTGCCTCACAGTAATATGAAAGGCCCCCAACTGAGATCAGTGCCTGATACTATAGATGGATATATAGGGTGGGATTCCTCTCACCTAATTTTAGCTGTCTAAAGATTAGCTATCTAGTTTAAACTAGTCGTCTAGACTCCCTTTATAGTCAATGGAGAGAGATAGGCACCTTTGTGGTAAAATTTGTCAAGGGTCCTAGCTGATGAATTTAATGTGTGTGTTTAGGCCTGAATTCAGCAAAGTACTTAAGCAAATGCTTATCTGTAAGCACATGAATAATCTGATCTCTGTTAAGTAGAGCACTTCAGCATGTTCTGAGTTTAAAGTTCACTGTGGGCCTAAGTGCTTTGCTGAATCACTGGGCAAGGAGTAGGGCTTGACATGATGAAGCATTGCAGAGCAGAAACCAAATACGCAGCATTAGGCACAGAAAAAAAAAGGGATGCAGGGAAGGGTGAAGGGAGTGAAGACAGTGTTCAAGGGACAACTGAAACTCTCAGGTGAATAAAGGAGACAAAGACAATTAGAAAGAACTCTGAGCAGATATCTCTGATATCTGAAAAACAGTAAATGGTCAAGAGTGAGTAGGTGCTCTGCCCTTCCTGTCGCTGCCACATAAGAACAAGGTGACATTCAATGCAATGGAAAAGTGGCAAATCCAAAATCCATTAAAGGGAATACAGTTTAAATCCAGGTGCAATGAATTTATGGACTTCACCAGCACAGGCAGTCACAAAGGGCTTAACAGGATCAAAACCAGGGCTGACTCTTTCTGAGGATATCCAGAAGAGTGTCAAAAACTTGATTACTCAGCATCCTTCTTTAGGGCTTAAGCCAGTTTCTAATGGATAGAAATCAAGATGTAACCCAAGCAAATGGCCAGGGAGGGCAGGTAACCTCATGGCAGCCTACATTCAAATCTTCCCATCACTCTGAAACTTTTGATATCCAGTCACTGTCAGGTTCAGGACACTGAACAGGATGGAGTTGGTGTTGCATTCAATCTTATGGCCATTCTTTTGAATTTTGGTATGTAAAAGGAAGATCCTAGAACATGGTTTCAGCACCAAAATAAAAAACCCTGAATTTAAAGGCTACTGGGCATCTAAAACTTCCCCTGCAACTAATGGGAGCTGTTTGGAGCATGGCACTGCTAATGAATTAACCCTAACTGCAACCTACATTAGAAAAGGTTGGTTTAATACTGCAAAATAAACACAATGAGACCACAATCACATCTATAACACATCAAAACCCCCCTGAATTGCACCCTACCTCTGCATATCCCGTTCCTTCAAAGTCTCTTTATGCTGATAAAAGGGAGTTCTTAAATATTTCCTGAAGTGTGGGACAGAAACAACAGCTTGGAGGATTTCTGTATGTGGATGCACACTTCATTTTTTCATGCATGTATATCTGTAACCAAAGTCTTCTTTGTGTCTGTTAAGCCGAGGTGTCTTTCTTAGGAGTGGCATTTTTGTGATCTTGGCACCATTCTGCCTGCAGACTGCTGTTGCGCAGATGTCATGCATATCCCATGGAAGTGGTTGGGGGAAAAGAGGGCAGCAGATACAAAGCCAAGTGTAGAGAGAAAAAAAATGGGAGAACAGGCAAGTGGGAGATGCAGAAGACCCAAAGTAGGGTCTGCCTAAGGACAGGATGGGAATGATGATATATGCAGATATTCAAATCCCAAAGCAAAAACCACTTTGCAGTAGTGTAGTTCATATCAACTATACTACACAGCATTAGGGCCTCTGTGGAAGAATGGGCGATTTACCAGTTTGGATTTGTGACCTTATAACCATGCTCTTCTTGGAGAGCACTGCTCTGAGAGACATCTCTCTCCCTTTCAGGGATGGCCAAGGGATGTGAACATCTGGCAGGTCACCTTGCATGCAGCCCACATCAGCAAAAAAGATCACAACAGAGGAAGTGCGAAAAATAACTGCTGCGCTTCAAAACAGGCATCTCAGATACAAGTAGCTGGGACAGCACAAAGGATGGAGAAATGTGAACTTTGAGGAATAAACTCCTCTATTTTTTTAAAGAAAAAATCTTTGAATGACAGCATAATTTGCCCATGAGGCTCCAAATGGGAAACAAGCCTGAAAAACATCAGCATCTGGAGATTTTAGCTGTCTTAGTCTAAGAGACAGAGCAGACAGGGAAACCAAGATGATTTACTTTCTGTGGAGAAAAAAAAAAACACAAAAAAGGACACTCAATCAAGAAGTCTGAAGAACCTTTGCCGAGTCTGATACAGAACACCTTCATAATCATTTTCTTTCTCTGTTTATATTCCTTTTCTTTTTCATATGTTTGATAGTTACAGGAAGCTGATTGGAGATGTTTTATAGTGCATATCAGGAAATATTAATATCACCTTTTAATTACTATACAACACCCTGAGTGCTTTCACAGGATGTGATGAGGGGGAGAGCTTTATAGATAAAATGAGTAATAGAGCACCTCTCCCTACCCAAGGCCTTTGGAGTGCCAAGAGGAAAATTAAATTCCAAAAACACCAATCAGTATTTCTAACATAAATTCATTGCTTCTGACTCTTTTGAATTATCCCTCATCTCTCACTATTTTGTTTTTCTTAAATGGTCTCCCTGGAGACAAGTGATTGCATGAGGATCAGAGTTTTCCCTTAGAAATGAAGAAATTGCAAGTTTTTACCTCCTGGTGTCTATGGGGAAAACCTGAACGATATTTTTAACAGCCCAGAAGCTGAATAAAAGGAGTCTCATATTTGTCATCCTTTTTTTTCAGTTTCCATGTTCAAGGTGCGTCTCATTATATTTGAGACCTGCTGGATAAGACATGAATACTCATTGTAAATTCTCTAAGCACAAAGTGAAATAAATGGAGCGGGGGGAACAGTTCAGGAGTCAGAGGGGGACACTTTGGCTCAGAATCCCTGGGTTTTGCTGGTAGTTCTGGTAACTTTTCTTTGCAGAAGGGTTGGTCCCCCCCAACGTCTCCCAGCCACTCAGAGCCCGCGGGGGGCCCCGCAGCCGCTCGGGTGACCCTAGCTGGAGAGAACTGGAGGAGCTGGAGCTCTTGGGAGGTGCCAGGTCTTTGCGCAACACCGAAGCTCCCCAGGAAGGTGAGACTGGGGCAGGGGCAGGACATCCTACGCTCATCCACAGAGCACAGGGCAGCCGCACATGCCAGCCCGTAGGCCTAGAAATAGTCACTGATTTCAAAGGACTTTGGATCAAGCTCAGCTAGCAAACATCTAATTTTTAATGTTCCTTTAAAATATATCCCTTTTCCAGAAGATATTGCCATTCAATGATTAAAATCTTGGATCACTGGCTCAGGCTTACTCCACTGTCACATTGCAATAACTATGATAATTACTGCTTCAGCTGCCCACAAAGAGATGAGTATTTGGTTCTTTCTAGAGAGAAGAAATAATGTATTTTCCCCAGTGATCAGCAATCCACATGGATTTCTAGCAGTCAAAGGGTTTCCTCTGGTTCAGCAGCATGTTGTAAAGTTTATAATGTTGAAACAGCAATTGCTGGTGGCTGTCTTTCTAATTTCTTGCATATGTAAAGTGCAGAGACCAATCTCACATTTTGCTGTTACCTTCAATAAAAATTAGCATTTAACTTGTCAGAACGAGCCATCTCTTATGCCAAGCAATGTCACAATGTTGAACACTTCAGTGCAGTATGTTTCCATTAAATTTTTCTAGCAGCAGGGCAGCTCTCAGAACAAAAGAGCCAAGACTTAGTTTCTTGTAATTATTGACAGACAGTTCTCCAAATGCATGTGTTTAACAAAAAGACAGGTACAAAAGTCAAGCCCAGGGGCCAAGTTTAAAGGTCTATCAGCAATAGACTGTAACCAATGGGTACTTGAGAAATCCATACACTGCCCATGAAATGAATGAAAATTGCTTTTTAATTATGCATCGGTTGTATAAGTTTGCCCCTAAGCCACTTGCTTCTTAGCTCTGTATTGCAAAGCTCAGGAGGAGAGTTTCCACCCTGGTAGTGCTTGGGTTGGGTGCAAACACAATGTTTCACCCTTGCAGCAGCACTTCTGTCTTGTCAGACTTCTGTTTGGTCTTTTTGCAAGGGCAAAATCCAGTCAAAGTGGTTACAGCTGAGGAACTTGGATTTTGCTCTCACTGTCACCTCTACTTCAACATTCTTCTCGTTCCTTCTCTCACCCTTTGGTGCTCCCTTTTGCTCTGAATATGAGGAATGGTCCCTAGCCGCGAGACCCAGCAGCCAAACCATGCAGCGCACAGCGGCGTAGACAAATTTGCTTCAAATAGGGTCATTCGGATGTCCCTGGCTCAGTCACCACCAGCCCCAAAAGCTCATGCAGGCCAGCTCCCCATACCCTACCCCACGAGGCTTCTGCTCCATGTCATGTCGTGCAGGCTGGACTGGTAACGGTGCCTGCGCTGGCTATTTTAAATATATGTATATCTGCAAGATCTTTATTCACTGCTGTCAGGGGTGTGTGCGCCTAGGCAGCCTGGATGGGATCCATCTCACCCAACTTCAGCTGTCTCCAACAGAGATGTCTAGTCACTCAGGCTTCCCCTGTCGTCAGTGGAGAGGTAGGAACTGCCAGAGGGCGATTTGTCACATCTCAGTCACCCAGATAAAGGGTAGGATGCAACACATTGCCTTCTGGATGCAGCTATTTGTCTCCACAGTTTATAAAGGGAGTCTAGACAGCTATCTGCGGCAAGACAGCCAATTTTGAGAGAGTTAAGTGAGAGGAAACCTACCCCATATACCTGTCTGCGGTGTCAGGCGCTGATCTCTGCTAGGGGCCTTTGGCGTCACTGGAATGCAATTAGTAAGATTCATAAATGTTGACAGGCCCAATCATCTGTGGGAAATGAATGCTTTTTTGGCTCCCTCACTTCCCAGAACTGAAACCCCTCACATCACTTCCACTGCTGACTCCATAGCATTTAAACCAAATAAAATTAAGGGCAAGAAGTATTTTAAATGGTAGATAGGGTGTTTCTAGATGTTGTCTGACCATGTGATTAGCTTTGGCTCACTAAAATACAGACTTCTATAACACGGATGATGAGTTTGGTTGGTAAAGAGTTCTTACTTTATTTTCAAGCAGTTTGCTTTGGACTATCCTTAACCAAAAACAGAGCTGAAAGCATGATTTCATTTGTCTTCAAGAAGAAGATCTGGGATAGGCCAAACCCAGAGGTCATTACTCAGGAAAAAGCTTTCTTTGGCCCGACCAAACTCTGAGTTAAGAACCACAGAACTTGGTCCCTGTGAATAAACCAAAATGAAGAGAACTGTGGTTGAACTAATGAGATAAAAACCAACCTCTCAGAGGGTTTTTAAGCAAAAAGATTGTCTTAGTTGCTGCACAAATTGGGCTTTTTTATATAAGCTCATTGTCTTTTGAGTCTGGAAGGGATTCTGCAGCTTTCTGAAGGATTTTCTCATGTAAAAAACACAAACCTCTGGTAGTATACTACATTGAATTTTAACCACCTTTCATCCCAAATGCTCACTAAGCTTTTATTTTAGAAAAAGACAGGGATAACTACTCCTTATATTAAATCAAATAACACCTTGTGTAGACATTTTCTGTTAGGTTGTTTGAAAAATTTGCCAGAACTATAAGATTTTGAGAAGTGCTCAGATTTGGCTGAAATCCACACCACTGAAGTAAGGGTAAAACTCCAACTGACTTCAGTAGGAACAGGATCAGGCCAATAATGAGTACCTCTGAAAATCCCACACCATTATTTTTATCAGTAATGTCTGAAGGGAATGTGGCAGACGCTCACAGTTCAGATCCACTTCAGATGTAGATCCCAAACTTAACAAAATGAACTTGATTAATTCCAAGAAAATATAATTAGAACATGTTTATAGGCATTAAGCCATTTTGATGAAAGAAATATTTTCCAGCCTTATGAAGAACAAGTCTTAACAGACTAGTGCAGGTTTAAAAATCTCAGTATGATTAATGAATTGGATTGTAGCTCTATCCGTAAGCAGAACAGTAATTTAATTTGCTGATGAATAGTAAGAGGACAAAAATTAACTAGCCATCTAGTACCTTCAAGTGCAAAAAAACTTAGCAGCCCTACAGCACTCTAAGAAGTTCTCTGTTTTAACCATGCTGTATAAGAAATGTGTGTGCCTTAAAAATGGAAGACATCCCTTTAAGCTGAATTAATTACACTGAGAGAACTATATTTCTAGCCTTCAGACTTTAAGAATTAAAACAGTATTTCTATATTAGAGAATGATCTGGGCTTTGCAGATGTTATTTTGCAAGTTTTAGCCTTACCTCTGATAGTCTTAAGAAACAGACAGCCTGCTTAAGGCATTCTTCCTTGAAATGAGAGAGCACAGCAGTCCATCCAACACTATGTATATGTGAAAAGCTCTGCAAAGCCATTCCTAGGTTTAAAGCACTGCTTTGGGTCTGGCCATTCAAAGGAAGCAAATGGGACTTAGAGATTTTAAAGCCGGTGACTACAAAAAGCAGTGAACGTAGTTTTCTGCAGTTGGCAGCAGGGAACAAAAGAACGGCCACACTCCAACTGGTTTCAGGAATTCAGCTTGGACTTTGACAGAATTTCAGGACTTAAAAGGGAGGAATGGGAAGGGAGTGCAGTTGGAACTGAGCCGTCCAAAGGACTTTCTGACCCGGAAGGATTTCTTCAAGCTAGAATAACCATGCCACGATGGGCTTTGACAAATGTGCTTAAATAAACAAGGTCGCAAAAAAATTACACTTTATACCATTTTCTTGAAACAAAAGGACAAACTGGTTGGAAGAAAGACAATCTGTTAGTTTGTCGGTGCTGATTCCCTTCAACTCCCGAAGTCCTCAGTAATTGGGAGAGATTCACAGAAGTTCAGTACATTCCTCATTTTCGTACAACAGCGATAACAATGTTCACGATACGCTTGGAACTCTCACCGCTTTACATGTTCAAAGCATTGTATAAACATCACTTAATTAACAGTTGCTAAACAGTACTTCATTCAGGTGGTTCAGATATGCCTTTGAAGGGTACATAAGTACTTAGATTGTATATTGTGAAACAATTTGATATATTTGTTCATTTTAATTAAGTTTTTCCATGTTTACATACATGATACAAGGTAACAAAACATGACTGTACAGGTGCTAAGAAGGGAGAGAAATCATGGGGGCCTAAGGGGATATAGCTAGTTGTAATAGGATGAAACTGGGAAGGCAAATCAGGCAGACTGTCAAACAGTGTTTCCTACTGACTGAAAACTGGAGAACTTCTTAACTGCTTACCAGGCTGTATATTTGACAGTAAGTATATTAACCAGAATGATGCATGACAAAGCTCAAGCAAAGCAAGTGAATTTCAGACACACATCCCAGAAATGTGATGGAAATTCAGGGCCTAGGCCAAGGGCCATCAAAGTCAGTGGAAAGATTGCTACTGAATCCAGAGAGCTTTGGATCCTAGATTTCCCAGGGGAAATTGTGGGCGCTTCATTACTGGCTCATTTTAAAGCAATGGAAAGCTGTAGGAGAGGAGACTGCATTGAACAGGGGCCTAACTAGTGACTGAATTCTGCTCATGCTTAGCCAAGTGATCGAGCAGCAGGCCCAGCTCAACCTTACCCAGCCTTTATTTCCTATGTTTTCATTTAAAATGGGTAGTTGCATTGAAATCCAATCAGAGCGCTCATCTAGTAATAACTACTGATAAAACCAGTTATTTCAAAAAATTGTTCATAAAAGATTATTACAGCAGACAGAGCAAATGACCCAAAAGCAATGTGAGTGTTGTCCTTAAGTGTAGTCCTTAAGTAACAAAACCAAAGTCACATCTGTCAAGAAAAGAAGAGTTTTATCAAAGTCCTTTGTCTATCATTGTCTTCTGAGTTTGATTCACCAAACAAGAGAAACAGGCTAATATATTTGTTAGAAATGACTGGAAATGGCCAGGGACTGTGGTCTTTACTCCAGATTTTAATTCTTTCCATAGCGTATTTTTCAGAGCTAATCTGATTTAGGGAAGAGACATAGTTTCTCTCCAGTGTTTCCCCCGGGACTTTGACCCCTTCAGCTCCTTGATTCCACCCCTCTGACCATCTTTAAATATGAAGTCTATCCACCAAGTACAGTTAGATTTAGCAACACTCGTTTACAAAGCTTTTTCCCCTCTCCTTCCCTCCCTGTTCCCAGGATTCCCTCTCATTTTTCCTACACTGAAATATCTTCCTGAGGTCTTTTTTTTAATTCTTTCTGTCCGGCAAACCCCCAAAGTCTGCCCTCATACACTTACCACGGGAGTTTCTGTAGGACACTCAACTTAGTAAAATGTGTGGAATTTCTTGGTCCTACTAGTTAGAACATGATTTGGTCTTCATTCAGAGTGAAAAGCAAATATTTGTCTGGCAAGGTGACTCTAAGCATTTACTATGTGTTACATATCCAGCTGAGCCTTGGCAGTTATCCTTACCCCTCATACAGACTGACTCGCCTCTCCTTTAGTTTTTTATGCTCAAACACACTGGCTCAAGTAAAACTCCTCCTCACTTAAACTAGTGCTGAAACTAGCTATATTAATATCAATCCTCTTAGCCACTGGCCCAATACTGCATTCAGATTCATGTCTCCTGATTTGGCTATGCTCTGGCCTATTTATATTCCAGTTTTCTGTAGTTATTTGTAAACAATAGCTGGCCTCTTGCAGCAGCAGCAGTGAAGTGACAGGAAGGACTTTTACTGTGGATTCTTATTTATCCCTTGTCTCCATTTAACTCACCCTCAATGTGCGGAATTTAGGATTAAGCATGTTCCATTGAGCAAATCTGGAAAGAAAATGTTGGATTCCCTAATGAAGCATGTGTTAGCATTTTTCCCCAAATCTTTACTGAAAAGTCCCTTAAAAGCAGACAAGTGGAGGCTTAAAATAGTTTACAGAATTACTAGAGAAATTCAGACCTGTTGGATAGCCATGTTGCCCTTTTAGCACCAAAAGATGTACAAATTAATCCCTAGTACCTAAGCCTCTCTTTCTGTCCAGCATCTGTGAAGAAATGCAGAACAGAAAGAAAAGCCTGTCCAGCGATGAGGCACCAGAGTAAGGCTTGGGAGACCTGAGCTTAAGTCCGCCTTTTGGTAAAGATGTTTATACAACATTGGGAAAGACACCTGGACACAGATCCGTCCCACCAACATGCCATAAGTGCTGCTCGGGTAGCCAGAGAAATCGGCATTTCCAAAGGATAGCTACGGTCTGGTTTCCCGTGGGAGTTGTCCATTTGTCCCTCTGCTGATTACTAGGGGACTCTGAAGTTTTAGACCTGAAGCTTAGACTACCTTGGTGAAGTACCTAAAACTACCTTAGAGGGATCCATGCTGCTTTGCTTTGTTTTACTGCCTGAAACATAAATGTAAGACCTTCCCATGCACAAAAATAAATGCATTCAAGAGTATGGCACATTCAGGCAGTCCAGTAATGGGGCCTACAAAAGTACTTAACTAGATAGACAAGACTGAGTCCTAAAACGGGATAATCTTTCATCTCACTCTTCATAAGGGTAGTACAGCCATTTCTCTCTTTTAGATCCTACACGAAGAAATTAGTTCTTGTGAACATTTCATTCCATCCACCCTCGTGAAGGACACTTGTTGGCCCGCTTCCAACCGTGCTAGAAGATTGCTGAAGCTTCCTGGAGGCAAGCCAAGCTATGTCACATCCAGGGGGCCCACTTTGCATTTTTGGCTTGTATCTGATTTTGTTTTCAACTATGGTGGATAAAGTTTTCAAGTATATGATTCATCTGTGCTCTGTGTCAAGCCTACAAATCTTTGCTTTTGCAAGCCTTCTCTTGCTCCTAAATTATATGCCAGGCAAGGCCAGAAAAGCAGAATTGTCATCCAGACACTTGCATATGGCTCCAGTGAAAGTTACTCTAGTAGGGGGTGACGTGACTTTATGATACCTATGCTGTCAACTGAGGAGGACTTTTTTTAGTTAAATGTGATGACAACTGCACCCTATTTATACCAATGAACTTAGGCATATCAAAATAGTAACATCAAGAGGAATATCCTGGGCAAAAGTTTCGTGCTGCTCAGTTTACACTTTAAAATAAATATTTCTTTAGCTTACAATTGATTGCTGGCTACAAACACTGGAGAAGTGTTTTGTGGCTTTGACTCCACCCCGAAAAGGAGAGTTGTTCTGGGGCTTGGTTCATTCAGGATCACAGGAGCGACTGGGCAGCTTCACACAGATAAAGGTCGCAGTCCCTACGACCAAACATCCCCAGTACCGCCGGCCGGACACTTCAGTGCCTCAAGGGCAATTCGGACAGAAAACAATCAGCAAGAAAGCTTGTAATTTTGATTTTTGCATCATTCTGACAGCAATGAACATCATTATTATTATTATTATTATTATTATTATTATTATTATTATTATTAAGGGGCTGCAGTGCCCCTGTCCTCCAAAATTTTGGGGTGCCTTCTCTGAACCAAACTCAGTGGAGCTTCACCTGCTGAGTGCATGGTTGCAGGAGTGCATCCGAGGACCGGGCATCCCTTTGTGCTGTGCAATTTTAGGGGTGTATTTAGGCCATGCCAAAATGAGAAGCAGCATTCCCCAGCTCTCGGCTTTCACCCTCCGTCTCCAGAGGCTTCCCGAGCAGCTGAGCACAGCCAAGTGGTGCAGGGCGTTTAGATGCATTTCATCTTAACGGAGCAGGGACCGGGGCAGACAGGGGCTGCGCAGGCTGGTAGGACGAACATGCTGTTCGGGATCCCAGAAGAGCTGCTCATTTACTTAGCGGCATGCTGCGGGGAGAATCCACCTTCAGAGGGTAGGTAAGGCTTGTGAAACAAACACTCATCTTTTTATAGTGGCATTTTCTCTTTCCTGCCCTGCGGTATTGTTACCAGAATTCAGTCTGCTCCCAAATCCCCCTTCCCGCAGGATCTCACAACTCTGGAGTGGTTTAGAGGTCACACTGCATTTTGCTGTACAGCCCTAATTACTACTCAGCACTATAATTGATACGTTAAAGCCTATTAAAACATGGAGCTGGGCCACCACTTCACAGTCACTGCACTTTTAATGCCAAAACTCACTTACAGTTTGTTTCTGTTCTTCATTTCAGCTACTTTTAAATAAATGCCTCTCCCCAGGACCTGGACAATACGAAAGGGATTTAGCCTCAGAGTGTGAAACTTGCAGCCTGCAGCACCAGAAAAATAAAGTGTTCTTACAAAGCTATTCAAATGGATTTCCCTCACTGATTGCTTCAGCCAAAAGTAAATTATAAGCCAGGCATTATCAAAGAAAATCGCTGTAGCACATTCCAGTTTGTTTCTCTGTACAGCAAGGGTTTGAATGCATAGGTACAGGCCTTCAGTCACAATTTCTTATTTGCAAGGCAAACTCACACAGCAGAGCAAACATTATTTATACATGTATACTTTAACTATCACTTCTGTTATTTATTATGGCAGAGGATGCCTTCAGGACATTCTTGAGGGGATGAGTTGTCTGGCATGCATATAAAAATGAAGCAGTGAAATCAAGTAAAATTAGAGCTAGCAGAACTATTAAAAGACTTAGGCACCCAGCAGTCAGGCAAGCCTACTGCAGGACTTTTCTAAAAGCTCATGAATACAAGATAGGAGGGGAAAGGGCTGCCAAATGCCAAGGTGAAATGTATTTTCTTATATATCATTCAAACAGAAACACTGGGAAACAGAGGGAAAGCATAAGAACTCGAGTGACAGACCCATCCAAAGCAACTTGTGTCAAGCCAAAGAATAACAAGGAGAAAACCTAAATGACGAGATTAAAGTAACAGAAATTTATTAGAGAACAGCGTTCCTGAAACTTAGGAAATAGAGGGGTTTCTCCAGGACATGCAAAATTCCACAAATACAGAAGAACTAAACAAACTCTACCTACTTCAAGGGAGTTAAATGCTCTGCAGCTAAGACCATGCTGGGAAAACTCCAAGTCAAACTGGATTCTTTATAAGGCCTTTCAAGAAATAGTCTGGCCAAAGTTTCCAGAGGCATCTCAAAAGTCGCTGAGCACTTCTATTCAGGCATATAAATGGGCACGCACAGGCTAAAAGGATTTTTCTGTCATTATGTTTGTTTCTTCCATTTGGGTCTTTTAAGGAGGCATTACACACATGGAAATTAATCTTCACCTGTGTGGCATTTACTCTGCAACATGGGAGACTACCACTAAAGATTGTCTGCTGCACCAGATGACGCGTACAGATGTCATCTCTGAAGAAACCTGGAGTGATACCCCCATGACAGGGACAGCTTCAGAGGAACTCAGCTAAACCGACTGCCTCATCACAGTTTCTTTACATATTTCACTGGTGCTGCACTCAACAGCCCCCACTGATTTTAGAAAAGGTTTTCAGTCTGTCTCCTCTCCCTCTTGTCTCTCTTGGGTGTGCTACCTGGGATAGCAGGAGCCCAGACTTACTGTGACCCTCGATTCCTGAGTGCTTTCAGTTCTCCCGGGGTTCGGCACATGTGGATCTGTTTCTTATCTCAACCATGTGTCTGAAAACATTAGCAGAAGCCTGCCTTGGCCATCCGGGAGGACAACTCAGGACATGCTTTGAGAGCAGCAGAGACTGTCGTGGAAAGCTCTGAGCCAGCTGTGTCTTCGTATGGGACTGCCAACAACACGGGGCTGTCCCCCAAAGGCAAGCAGAGATACCAGAGTGATAGCCACCATGGAAGGCCACTTTTAAAAAAGGAAAATACCTCCGGTAGAGGCCTCGTGAGAGGTGTGCCACACCAGCATTCCCATTCCTTGGATGGCGGGCCACTCGCGCAAGGAGACGGCGCTGCGGTCCAGCACCACCTCACCCCCCCTCCTGCAGACTGCCCCCTCTTTCCCATTTCATGTGGTGCTTGTAGATGCAACATGGGCCTTAGGTCTGGATTAAACCCAACAGTGACACAGCGAGGCCCGAACAAGCTCAGTCTCTTTAGACCTTATTGCATTTTAGATGTGCTCCTCTACAGCTGTATTACATATCCAAACTCTGCATATCACACTCAAGTCTCTGATAAGGAAACAGCTGCTTATGCAACTCTTGCATTTGGCTGTAACTGGTACGTTATGACAGTTTGGCTCTCCCTGAACTCTCCCTACCCTTGGCACACTCGGGACAGCGTCTGACTCCTATCCCATCTCCCCAGAGAGGGAGAATTTTCTTCTGGCTCTATGAAAAGAAAGGATATGTATCTGTCCTGGTGTTTATGGGATACCACTCAGCTTTTTGAAGATTAACAATTATAGTCTTTGAATACCTAACACTCACTCAGCACACTTAGGCGGTGCCATCACAGCTCCTGGGCTGCATTGGATTGACGGCCCGCAATATATTCCTTATACATCATCCTTGCAACATGGTAGCACATAGCTGGCCTCAGTCAAAGTCAATAAAATGCCCCGAAGGCTCAGGATAAATCTTTAACAGGAATAGCAGTAATTGTGCCTGTCACCCTTTGGTGACATAGAAAAAGCAAACCCTCTGATACTGTTTAAGGACCTTTAAACTGGAGGGCAGGCTGGCCCTGGAAAATCCTTGGACTGAAGGAGGTTCTCACGAGAAGCGGCTAGATAGCCAGTAGGCAGGAACTGCTCACTGCGGTGCAGCAGTTTGTTCCAGTTTTCAGATATGTTAAGACTTTTCCATGATTACTTCCAAACCAGACAAGAACATGTCTTTTCCTGCCATCTGAAATACATTCTACTAGTATAATACTGGTTTAGAAAAAAAATCTATGAAAAAAATCATCCTCCAGTTAAGCCATGCCTAGGAAACATTGTGGAAAATAAATTTTGCCATGTGAGCACTGGAATATAGACGGGTGCTTTTAGCCGACAACATGATGGTTGTGCTACGCTAGCTCTCTTTGTGCTCATCATCAACTGGTTTATGTATTTCAAAATTAGTAGTTAATAATAAAATGTCAAAGGGTGAAGGAAGTGCAGGTTCCTCCGCATAGCTAGGTCCCTGTTTGGGAGTTTCTGAGTAAAGGGACAGCAGTTTCCACATCCATTTGCTATTCACCATGCTGCCAAGACGGCCAATAAAAAGAAGCAGTCATAGATGTACTTTTTGTGCTATTCACCCCCGGTCATTCTACACTGGACAGACGCATCTAATTCATTTCACAAGGCCACCAAACAGAAGCCGGGTGGTGAAGGCATCCGGTCACTGCTGAGTTGGCTCAGGTCTTCCCTGTGATGAGGCTCTCCATAAACCATTATTGGCCCTTGGAACTGCTCAGTCCTCTCCTCAGAAATGTATGTTCCTTTCTTCCGATTAGTGAAACAGAACTACATTGTCAAGGAAATGCTCACAGTGATCTAATAGGTCATTCCTATCTTTAATGTCTATCGTTCAAATAGAAGGAAATTATTTTCCAATCATTTGAAAGTTCGCATTGTGAGCAAAATAAAGCAAAGTTCACCAACCTTTCATATGCTTTGTGAGTTTTTCCTCTTATGGGTATTTAAAGAAATCAGATGTGACAATCCTGGACAATTAAAGTCTTTAAGAAAGGTCAAAAATCTCCCAAAAATAGAGAAAATGTAATGTTTCCAAAAGGCTGTTAAATCTCTTCCAGTAGATTTTGAAATAATAATAATAATAATTTTTCTAAAAGCCCTGTGTTTCTCTGCCAAGTGCCACCAGATAAATCAGTAATAAACCCAGAAACCTCTTTTACAGCCCAGTGCTGCACACCAGAAAGATAAGTTTCCTGATCTGAAAATTAATCTGAGTCATGTCTCCATTTTAGCATTTGTGAGGAGCACTTTTGTAATACTGCTAATTCCCTGATTAGTCTGACAGTTTGGGGGTTGGGTTTGGAGTTCTTTTTTTTTTTTTTTTTTTCAGATAAAGTGATTCTGTAACACAGCAGACATTACCACATTGTCTTTGTACTGTTGTAACTGCAGCAGGGAAGAAATGTGGGCTGGGATTTTCAAGGGCACATTAGCCATTCAATTCCAGCTGAAACTCAACAGAATTGGGCACCTACTCCATCCTGTAACCATTGTCCTCCAGCTCTCCAAAGCTTACAACACTGATTTCAGCATCTTCTGGCATAGGCTCCGGAGCTAACTTCACCTCTTATGTTAATAATATCAAGTTTTCCCTTCTCCAGCAAAGAGTGGGACTGGGATGAAATTCAGCTCTGGCTTACATGCCACTGAAGCCTTATTTTGAGAGCTCACATGACACTCTCCTCTTAGAAGAATCAAGAAAGTGTTTTCAGCCACCAGCCATTGTGCACCTCACAGCAGGTGAAGTCAGTCTATACAACTTCTTGCTTGTTTTCCATGTAATCTTTCCCAGTGTTTTTTTCCATGCAAGCTTAAGCAATAGGGTGGGAGAAGAGAGGAGAGCAAAAGGATGGTCCATCTACAGATGCTTTGTAAAGGTCATTTGAATGTTGGTTTCCTGAAACTAAACAGACTTGTGTGTCAGAGCACCTCCATGAGGAGAAAACAAGGTCTGTTTGAAGGTCTGTTTGGGGAATTTAGTGAAACAGCAACATTTCTTTGTTTTAACATTAACTTTCTATGGCTTCACTCCTGGGTAAAAGAAAATGATTTAACCAGAAGTGCTCAACCAGTGGCCCCTGAGCTGTAAGCAGCCTTCTCCTTAGGGCTACACTGTCAGGCTGTGTCCTGGTAATCCAAATGTGGCTAATGCCACTGGAGGGAAATGGAAATTTAGAACAAAAGACAGAGGCAGACCTACTCCCACACATGGGAAGGTTAAATCAGTGTTTGGCCCAGCTGCCAGCGAAGGCCTCCAAACGCTGTATATTGCTACAGCTTTCTAAAAGCCGACGGTCACTGAGGACATTGAGCAACGTGGTATCCTATTTGCAACACAGGATCTCTGATGCAAGGGATATATTTCAGCCTGCAACCATTTTATATCTTCTCATTCCTGTCATTTTAACCACTCGTGTTAGGGCAGTACATGGAGACCAGACACAAAGGCAGGTCCCACTGCGCCTGGTAAAATGGCTTAGAAGAGACGGCTCTTGACCCAAAAGACAAGTCCAAATGACAAGCGAAGAGGAGGAGAGAGGGAGTTTATTATGTTCTCCAAATTAATTATCACTCAAATCCAAAATTGATACTTACTAGCATTCCCCTTCTAGGCCTTCTCCAAAGATTTTCTTTTTATTGCCTCTAATTCTTCTCTGGTCATTAGGTAGTAAACCACCTGACTGCACCTACAGTCACACAATTAATTTCTAATGCAGTCGTTGAAGCCAATATCTCTCTCTGAATGTGCTGTTACAAACGTGGCCTTACTTAGCTAATTCTTTTATGGTATCTGCTTAATGGCAGATTGGTTTAGACTGAGGACTGCATAGCAGTGGTCTGCACCTATTTGCTCTGACAAGGCTGAAGGGGATGTATATATGCAGTGAGTCAGCAAGGGTATTTATTCATTGCAGGTTTTGGAATGAGCAGAGATGTCAGAAGTACATTAAGACTTCCTTGCAGCTATTCTCATTATTGGCACTTCTGTTGTGCAGAATGTAGCGTTGTTGCTTTTGTTTTCCTGCTATTCTACCTGATGTTCCCAGGAGGTCTCCGTACCATGTGGTTTGCTCTACCTGGCCTAGATACTGCAGGGGAACAATTACAGAGTCTTCAGCATCTTTTTTTTTTTTTTTTTAATGATGTTAACCTTCCTACTCTGACTGGATCATAAAAAAATAGGCAAGCTATTATTTAGTAGGACACCGATGAGTTCACCCTCTGCCTAAGTATTTTTGGAAGTATTATTGGCTCAGCCGGGAATTAGAAATAGATAAGGGAAGCATATTGAAACATTCACAATACATGATAGATATATAGGCCATGCCAACCCAGCCCAGTCGTTTAATTACCTCTTTCCATTTTAGAAAAAGGCTACGAAATAATCCATTCCTTTCATAATCCAATAGATCATTTTTTTCTTTATAGATCTTGCTTCTGTTGGGTCAATTACAATTTAGCCATTAACTTTAAATAGGGAAGAATCAGACCAAAGTACAATGAAGTCCTAGGAAATGTAGCAATATCATGCTTCAAAACTGTCATAGTTTTATACAAAAACAAAAATAAGTTTATTTTCAATCAGATGATGTCAATGCAAAAATGCGAAGAAGGAAAAAAAGGCCAAGAAAATATTTCGAAGGAAGTAGACCCCTGGGAAGATAAAAGTGCTGTATATTAGGAGAACGATAACAAGGATTGGCACAAAATAGGAAATTATAAATATAGATCAGTGGTTCTCAGCCTCTTCTGTATCATGACCCCATATTTCAAGTGAGAAAAATTTGGGACCTTATCCATGTAGTCATCAGAAAAAGAAGGGTAGTCGCATGTTCCCTGGGGACTGAGTACCACAGTCTGAAAATCCACAATATCAATTACAGCTCCCAGCTAGAGAGGCAGAACTCTTTGGAAACCTAGAAGTAGACTGGAACAACAGCTGCATGGCTTTTTGGAGGCCTTACCTAGCTAATTTCTCAATCAAAAACTATAGTCTACCACCCAATCTACCACTACTGTTGCTAAAAAATGGTAATACCAGAAAATAGGCTTCTAAGCTATTTAGACGTCTTGGGAAATGTTAATCTTGGATCTCAAGACCCATTTTCAGAAGAGGCTTGGAAATCAGGATAGCCTGTCTTGCTGAAAAGATGATCAGTAGCTGCAAATGGCCCAGCTCTCTGTACTGTGGCTCAGAGTTCAAAGTCCATGAGAATCAGGCTTCTGAGTACCCGTGCCACTCTAAATAATGTCATCAGTCACCTAAAGCAATTAGCACCCTACACGCCAATTATCACCAAAGCAACCAAGTCCTCTGAGTGTGTTTGAAAGTTTTATCTCAGTGGCTTCTTTTATTTCCTCTCCTTCGCCTCATCATGGTCTCAAGGGCAGAGGTAGCTGTTAACCTGCATCCTCCATGGGACGTTCTTGTTCCATTTGGGGAAGTGGCTCTGAAAACAGCTCAAACTGACTGTTCCTCACATATGAATCTGCCGTTATAAGCCTGCTGATAGATGAGGAGGTTGACTTAGTCACTAGCCTAACTACAAATATGTTTATAGGAACTCATATCCCCTGACCAAATGTTGAACTCATTGGGAAACTTGCCTGCTGTGTCTTGTTTAAAATGTGAATTGAGCACTTGTTGCCAACACATATCCTTCTTTGTCAATCACATCTCTTGGTCTCCTGTCTGTGTGAAGCTACATGCCTATTGGCAGGGCTGTGGCGTTGATGGCTTCTTGGTTTTCCCTTTCTGACTTTGGCTTTGGTCCAGGGAAAGGAGCAGAGGTTTAACTGTAGAGTGTCACTGACACTAACATCCTTCTCTGACCACCTCAGCTGAGGGGAAGATGACCGTGAAACCACCCAGTAACTTAGCTCAAATTTCACTTCAGTTCTTGCCTCACATATGCTCCCCTTGTTTCTTGCAGCGGACATGGAAGATTTTAAGTTAGAAAGCTGAAGAAGCCATAGACTAGTTCATTTTAAAGGATTTTGTGGCAACATGTTCACCTAAAATATACACCAGGTTCTCTCTAAAGGTCTTATCATAAAACCACTTAAAGCATCCAGTGAATATAAAAAGCCCCCAGGAAAGCACTACATCTACAGAAAAAGATTTAGATTCTGGTTTGGATAGCACATAACTAGTGGTGTGTTTATCACCAAAATGTCACAGCTGCCAGTAAAATGCCCAGTCCTCCTACAAAGGGGCAAAGACCACAAATACGAAATGACCTCCTTCCCCTATGGAGCTCTGCAATCCACTCCCACCTTCCCCATCTTGCCCGGTTCAGGAAGCAGTGGCACTGTCACACTGGAGAGAACAAGGATGGCGTCGCACATGGATTCGGCACATGGAGAAACTGGCAACGCACTTGTTAAGGAGAGAGAGCTGTTAGGGTCAGAAGTCTCTTCGCAGACATGTACAAGTCAGCAAACTGCTCTATGTTGATGTCTCCTTTTTGAGAAGAAAAGGGGTGCTGGACAGGTTGGTCATTTTAACCACACTGGGAACCAAATCCCTCGCAAGCAAGTGCTCTGCAAGGACTGGTGGTGCAGCCCTTTACTTGCTTGAGTAATTCACTTGCCTCTTTTGCCACCCAGCAGGAAACCAACACAAGCGCCTGCACACGAGTTTCTCACATGTGTCCCCATCAACAGCTTAACAACAGAGTAAGGCACGTAAATGAGAACTTCAACAAGAAAACAGAAAAGCTCCTCAAAATGCCAGCCGACCCACCCCCACGCACGCAAGACAAAAAGGACTTTCATAAGCACAATGATTTTTTTCTTGTATCTGACTCAGACAGCCAAGCAAATTTTCACAGTCTGGCCAGACTTGGGTGGGCTCTGTCTCCTCCCAAAGAGGGAAATGTTTATTGATGCACGGACCTTAATGGTGTGTCTAAGTGGTGTGTGAGTGAACGTGACTTGGGGACGGCTGGGAAGCGGTTCGGTGACTTCTCCGGAAGCGCTGGTGAGGGGCAGGGCTGTGCTTTTCCCCATAGCCTGCATCAGGCAGACAGCTTAAAGATGGGCATGTGTTAACTGGCTCGTTATTGCTCCCAGGAATACACTGGTCTTTTCTTCTTCCTCCTGCACCTTGGGCCTGCATGGAGAACTCATACATCCCCCCTATTCCAGGGGACATTTCAGATCTGAGCCCTGACCTCTAAAATTTCAAAAAACACTGTACCTGGCGGGCAAGAGGCAGTTTTCTTCCTCAGTCCATTGCTCCGCTGTTGCTGAACTCTACTAGTACGAACAAGGCTATGAAGGAAGCCCTTGGAGGTCTGGGGGCTATTTGACCAATTCTGCTACCTTCTGTTACCAGAGAGGTGGGGACGTCTTACACCACTTGAACAGGATTGACTGGAAGATGTCTGTCAGCCTCCTCAAGCTGATGGGGAACACTGAACCAAGTGTGCTTATATCACCAATTTTTAAGGTGCACTTCTCCCTGGGATCCATGATACAGCTGAACAAGTTTTCTAATTTATGTCTAGTCAGAATGAGAGGCGAAACCTAAGCAAATGTAAATAAATTATGGTCAGCACACTTAGCTGGCCTCTGGACTGTTAATGATTTTCTGTTGTTCTGTTATATTCATTCATCTGTGATGTGCTTTTGAGTTACAATAGGTCTCCCTACACAGTGCTACTGCAGAACAGCCTCTCTGGTGGATTTTTATAATTCATATCAGTAAAATTTTAATGTGTGCTGATACACAAGACAGCAAGAGAGAAAAAAGAAAGTTTGCTGTTGGGGAAAAGAAAATCCCATCGGCACCAGGATTAGACATTTCACTTAATAGCTTTCCTGGAATATACCCTTCATGCCAATAGGAGATAGTGGCTCCAGTAAAGCCATCTCATTCACACAACATATGGGAGCACAGAGTGTGGGGAAGATGAATCCTCAGAGCTACCTTTTGAAATGTAATAGGATCGCCTGGCTCGCTCAGCCGCGCTGCCTGTTATCGATTTAATAGCAGAAGAATGAAACGCATCTGTGTATTTCTTTCCATTGCAGTAAATACTTTATCTGCAGCTACCAGTTTAATAACACTGTAAACTTTCTTCTCTCCTCCCAGGTAGCTGACCAAGAGCACCTGGCCACCCTTTCTCTGCTCTTCCACAGGGCCAATAGCTCAGAGGAGTGGGCACTAGCAACTGGGGACAGCAAAAAGTCACATCCTTCTGGTTCCCAACTATCCCCCTTGGAGAAATGCAGCCAGGACACTAAGCCAAGTAACTCCCACATGCAGAAAAGCAGCAGCAGTGGGGAGAGACATCGCCATGGTCTTCTGGCAGCTCCTCAGCTTGGAAACCCCAGCTTGGCTCCTCTGGTTTGCAGCATGACACTGGCTGTAGGATCTTCTGTATCCTGCTCCCTCCTGTCTATTCAGGCCCCCCATCACCAACTCTCCTCACTTGTGGGGGGGTTTTGCCATCTTCTGATCTCTCCTCTCTCTTACATCAGTTTTCTCATCTTTCACACATTTCCTTCTCTTATTTCCACAACTCTTCCCTCTCACCTCACCCACATCCTCCTCTCCTGCACTTTGTCCCAAGGGGGATATTCTCACCGGAGCTGTTATGACATAGCGGAAAGAAAGATTAGGCCCACAAAATGTAACTCAAGCTTGTATGCATCTCTCCCCTTTCTCCTTTTTGCCTCTTTCTTCTCCTCATATTGTATGTTGCGGGGGCAGAGACATGATTTTTCAGCAGATCTGCTGGCATGCGTTGCATACTATTGTTCTACTGAGCTGTGAATCTACAGCGCTGTAGTAAAATGAAGTGGCTTAGAGAAGGGATACAGTGGATATATTTGCCTTGTTTCTTGGAAACCTGAAAGCCAAAAACCTGTTCAGCTGAAATGGTTGGATGTTTTTTCACTGGGAACTGGAGGAGGGAAGAACTTTCAGCCAAAAAAAAATCAGTTTCTAACAAAAAATTGAAATGTAAGTAAAGGAGATACTAATAAAAATGTTCAACTAACAATCCAGTTTCCATCTTGATGGAAAAATTTCAAGCAGTTTTAGCACAGTATTTTGTATTACTGAAAATCACTTTATAGTATTATGTTTATTCACTGTGAGTTATTTATCTATAGAAAAGCAAATCTTTTATGGTTTACTCTTGGCATGAAAGATTTTTCCAAGATTACTCATCATAATCAGCCTTGCTGATTTAAAAAAAAAGTCCTCAGAAGTTAGTAAAAAAATCATGTGAAACGTGAGGTCCTGATAGTTCATTAGACTTCTATTATTGAATTCTACCAGAATTTATGATTTTCCTTGTGTAATAAAGCTTCACATAAATGTTTTAAATTCATCAAGTCCTGTCCTATTCTCAACCCTCAAAAAATCTTGAGAAAATCTCATTTCACAGTTTCCCATAAAACCAGGTGCAAAACAGCTGCTTTGGACATGGAAGGATTCTTGAAGCACTTCATTGGTATCAGTAGCCAGTGAAAAACCATGAAATTGAAGGGATTTTGATAGGTACCTACTCAATCCTTCAAGAAGGTGCCATGGAGGATAGTATGGCTGAGCTAGTGTTTCCCACATTTGAAGAAAGGACATTCACGCGGTCTAGTTTTCCGAACTTTGTGAAACTTTGCAGTAATGGTTTCGTTCTACTCCATATTATGGTTAAAAATCACCAGTTTGTTGCATGACAGCAAAATGGGTGACCACATTGATATCTGAAAGTTGCCTGAGACCATCCACCAGAGAGAGGAGCTTTCAGTTGGTCTTCTCCTAATGATTTATTCAGAACCCGTTCATCTCAAAGATAACTGATTTTCACTGTTCCTCATAGCTTGTTCCTGCCTTCCCCATACAGCTTCCACTGAATTGCTTGTTCATATTTCAGTTAACTAAGACCTTAGGCAAGAGGCAGATTTGACCTATAACTCTATCCAAGCTCGTTAAAGACAAAGCATCTCCACAGTCTCACTATGACTGATCTACTCCAGTAGTATTTTGATTCAGCTCAAGGTTTTCCTCCGCTGATTACCTGTCTTACCATGAGCCTTGCTTTAAAATTGCGCTATCCAGACAGATTCAATAGGAGCTATAATTTAGCTCAGCAGTACTATCAAGAACTAGGTGACTCAGTCCTATAAACATTTACCGCCTATGTATTCATCTACCTCCACCTAACTGCGTTCTGTGGCTCCACAGGAAGAAGATCATTTCAATGAGCATGTTTTCATCTACCTGGAGAATGAAGAATGTGAGATCACGTAGTAATAAAGCTTGTAAAACGAATCCCAAGCCATTGAGGAAGCAAAAGAAACAGCTGCAGGCTCCAGGTTGCTAGCTGTTTTTTTATTAGAACTCCATTGAACTACTTACTGTTCAGCATTGATTTAAAAATATGCAGTTCTTAACTACTGGTTAGGCATTTCATTCACTATGTATGGCATTTGAGGAAGACATAATGATATGTGCTTAAAAGAGTCAAAACAGTGGATCAAATGTTGATACTCAAAGAATGACAGTTCTTTTTCCAACCCTGCTTTGAATCATTATTTTAAAGAATGCTGAGCAAATTACAACAGCTTTAAGACGACAGGTCACCTCCTGGGGTAAATTCTAATTCCACTGTATTGTAAAGGATATTATCATGTTTTCCAGGGCCAGGGGGAGATGGTCATTCTGGCTATAAGACTGATACCAGTAATATTCCTACTGTGAGGACAGTATTCAATTTTCATCATTTGCTTAAAAAAGTACAGTTTTGTTTTAACAAATGGGAACATATATGAAAGATATTTCTGTGGGCTCTGCTTACATGAATACTTCCCAGTGTTTTTATATCTCAGTTCTCTAAGGAATAATGTTTTCAATTTCCTTCAGTCTTGTACTGAAATGTAAAATAAGACCTCTGGGCTTAAGGACTCCATAAACAATAGTTCTTACTCACTTTCTATTTAATTAGCGTGAAACAGATCATGTAATCATTCAAGGATAAATCCTGACCACTCTGGAGGGAGGAGAGAGAAAAGAATGCAGGAATTTTCTTCTCTCATCAATAGCAAACAAATAAACGCAGAAAATGTATAAGGGTGAACTGGCATTTATTGTCTCATCGAAGGACCAGCCTTTAATGAGGGGCAGACTGGCTGGTGAAAGTATCTTACCCACAGTGGCTGAAATACTCAACATGCTTTGTGCCATTATAAATCTTAATCCTGAGTAAACAAGAGTTTTCAGCTCCTAAACAAGAGGCATTTACACTCATAAGCGTCTCCTTCAAAGTTGACTTTTGGTTAAGACATAGGCCCCAGATGATGAAGAACCATTGTACAACTATGTCCAGAGGCAAGCAGAAAGCTTGCTCCAGGGCTTTCAAAACTGTCACATTTATTGACACTTCTCACATTTTTCCATTGAGAAATCTACCTTTGGAAAGGCAAGCGGTAACATTAACACAGTCCACAACTGGCTAGAGACAGACAGCTGAGCTTTCAAGCTCATAGGTGCTGGAGACAAAAACACAGGGACTAAAACTGGGACATTTTCCATGAGCAGTTCTCACATCAAAAGCCACTTTCCCTTCTCTTCCAAGCAGAGGCCAAATCTGGTGATGTTTGAGGCTCTCTTCACAGCTTGGGTTGCCCCAGAGAAGATGAGCTCAGGAAAAAAGCTTTGAGGTTTTGTAGTGTGTGGAAGAGATTATTTCTAATATTATCATTACACAGCTTATGCATCTTGTTTGCTGAAACATTTCATGTCTAGATATTTCCAGAAAGGGAACATGCTTAGCGTTAACTGCAGAAAGGAGACTGTTCCCTCAAAGTCTCTGCTTGTGTAAGAGCTTCATACTGTTTCGGGGCTAGAATCTGTTGGATATTATGAACCTGACCTGCTGTTCCCCTGAACTCCAAATTGCTGTTTCTGCCCATGCAGTGCAAAGTAGGTACAAAGCCAGCCAGTGCAGTGTGCCAGCACTTTGTGTTTATTTTTCCCTGGAGAGGTTACTACAGACTATAGATGCAGCAATAAGC
This sequence comes from Dromaius novaehollandiae, assembly GCF_036370855.1. NCBI lineage: Eukaryota > Metazoa > Chordata > Aves > Casuariiformes > Dromaiidae > Dromaius > Dromaius novaehollandiae. Next base: position 7,232,094 of record NC_088111.1, on the reverse strand, counting down.
ATGCCTGAAATGCCAAGAGAGATGGTCTACTAAAGTGCATGAGGGTAAGACATAAATGAGTGGAACAAGCAGGTATTGGAGAAGCAAATTAGACACTAGGCTTCCTGTAGCTAATTTAAATGGGAAATGGGAGTTGTTCCAGGTATTCAGTAAACAGGCTTGCAAATTAGCTTCCCACAGTTTCCTTATGCTGTTGTACATGCATAAAGAACATGTACTGCGGTTCATTGCTTTAATTCACTTCACTTCAAAAATCAGTTAATTTCTTCTTTATTTTTGGTTACTTACAGAAATATTTTCACACCTGGTTATGAGCAAATAGTGTAGGAGATAAGGGAAAGTAAGTGCTCATTTGCTGATAACCAGGTAGCTGGATACTTTATTCATAAAATGATTCTTCAACCTGGTGTTACCAGGGGATACAAAGCTGTTTTTCAGTCACTGATATTTATCGTCCTGTATAAGAGAGAGAGGCTCAGAACAGCTTCATATCTTGCATCCTCGTCTTTAATTCGAAATGAATTAACTGGAGGCCAATTCAGAGACATCTCACTGACTGTGCCTGTCTACAAAATACCTGTTCTCTGGTTAGAGATAGCAGTGATGTTAAAGATAGTGTTGCTGAGCTCATGGTAGTCTTCAGTGAGTAGATAATTGTCCCATAAGCTTTTAACAAATGATGCCCTTTACATGGAGCATAGCAAAACAGTGGAGGAACCTCGCTTTCCTTGTTTTCAAATCGATCAGAGACTGATATGTTTTAGCAATATAATGTCAAACTTGATGGTTCTTGGCTGTTGAAATACCAACAAACAGGCCAACTAAACTCACGCAGAGACACAAGAACACTAGCACTAACAATCAACGTGATTAAAAAGCCATTTTTGCTAGGAATACTCAAATTGCTACAATGTCCATTTAATTTAAATTCTAAAGGAAAAAAGAAATCAGCATTTCCAGTTCTGCACATTCCTTATATGGCAAAATGTTAGATAACTTGTGTTATTTATAACCTGCACATTTGGTATTTTTTTTATAACGGGGGGAGGAGGAGGACATAGTGGGCAAGAAGACTCTGGATTTTTTCCAGTCTAACCAAAGATTTAAGAATTAAATTGTTTTTCAAGAGCAGACAGGTTTATTTATGTGCCTTGTAGCTAGTCAAATCTTAAGCTGGGCAATTAAAACTGATGTGGTTTTATGACCTGAAGAAAAGGGATCTACACACATACAGCATAGGGTATGATGAGAGGCAATGAACATTGATCCTAAAGCTTTGGGCCAGAAGCTAATTCTTAAGTGTCTATGTTTCCAGACTGCCACACTTCCCAACCCTGTAAGAGCTATAGCAATAATACATTGGAAATAGCTTTTTAGAGTTATAGAGTTGGAAGATGTCTCATACAAGCTCCTGGGCTTCTCCCTGCCTTGACCACACTGCATTTTCAGTCATGGTGATGGCACCTGGATGGAGACCAGAGGCCACGTGGCACAGGGGAAGCTGCTGAGCAACCCCCAACACAACATGCCTCCGTCCAGCCGACCACGGCTGGACGCTCCCCATCCCCTTCGGCCTTTCTGCCCGTGCTCTTTCACGCTATCTGGTCATTTGTTTTCTCACCCACAAAAACCAATGTCACCACCAGGAGGTTTCAGCCCCCTTTATTTTTCATCAGCGTCATTGCTCCAACTCTAAGTCCTGCCAAACCACCCGAAAGCGACTATTTTCCCCCAGTGGTGCCTACATCACGCATGGTGCTGAGCGGCACCCACCCACCCTCCAGCCATGCACACATCGCACGTTGCCCCCTCTGACAGCCCCGGGGGCTTCTACTTTGGATGTGAAGGGAAGGTCATACCATTACCTCATCACTCACCTCAGACCTCTGATTAGCATGCAAGGACATTTCTCTGGCATACTTGTGAACTGGACCTTTTTTAAAATTAGCAAAAAAGCAATTTTATTTCATTGAAATCACTTTAGGACAAATGACCTTTACCTTAGCATGTGTGGTAAAAAGCTCCTTTAGGCATGCTGTAAGGGCCCATCACAAAGAACTCAGAGGGTGCCTAAAGCGGCCTTATGTTATCTTTCTAAAATGTCAGTTATTTTCTGCTAAACAGCATTTAACTTGGAGGGAAATCTCTGTGCATGCAACAGTCTTTGTCCTAACTCTCCATACAGCTAAGATACACAGAAGACCACAGGTTATTTCTAAAACTAGTATTAAGCCTAAAGCAAAGGTAGGTAGGGCATGACATATTTGAATTTAAAGGGAGTCTTTAGCTGTAGTTAAAGATTGCTTGCAGATGTTGACTACTGTGGGGTTTTTTTGCCTTGCTCTGCCTCTTAGAATATTCTTTTCAATGTCCTCATTGTCTTATTAATTTTCCCTTCCCCCTGAATCCAGCAAAATGCAGAAGGAATGATGGTAGATGTTACTTTTCCCTGCTCCGTGGCAGAGAGGAGTGTAGGGTTTCAGAGATTGTAAACTATTTCTTCTGCATTGAGAGATTGACTGCATGGGTAGAACCCATTAAATATAGCCACGCTGACAATATCGCTTCAGAGAGTTCTGTGGGAAAAAATCTGTCTGCACTATGTTGGTACCTCAAGCCAGGCAGAGCTGTCTTGATAACTCGTTCAGATAATGAATAAAATGTGGAAAGAATTCCTTGCAGGATCAGCGCTCTGTTGATGTGAGAACTGGTTGCAAAACATACGACGGGATCCTCCTGTGGCTGTTGTTTTAAGCCTTTCAAATACCACAGATTGTATATGCTAAAGTCAGGATATTATTAAAATAAATCCCTGAAAACTCCAGAGAGTTAAGATATGGCGCGGCTTCCTTTGAGCTCAGGTCCCCTTATCACTGAGATATGTTGTGTGTGAATGCAATTTATATAAAGTTCTTTAAGACTAGAACAGCCTATTATTTCTGCCATGCCCAAGAAAATCAGGAAAGGTATGTAGCAGTAATAAATCAATTATTTCTTACAAATTAGACCAAGATAGCATTGCCTAACAGCAGTTTTCCAGATGTTTGGGATGAAAGGTGGACTGGGCTGGAGGGAAAGGGAGTATTTCTAGATAACTAGAATAAATGGGTTGCAGTTTAGCAGGAGAACTCAAGAAATCCAGAAGAATGACACCTGTGTGCAAGGAAACATATCTGCAAGCTTAGGTGATGTCAGTGGGTAGGCCAAACAGGTTTAAACCAAAACATTTCTTAGACATCATCAAGGAAGTAAATTCTTTACAGTGCCAAATTAGGAGTAGTCATGGGGATAGAAAATGACAGGTTTAAATAAAACCGGGAAAATTTCTAAATATCAGGGGTAAGATATATTTACTCACTAAGAGAAAAGAAACAGTAAAGGCAGGAGCAGAGGGACAGACATTAAAACAGTAGGAAACTCTGGAAATGAGACAGCAGCCTCCAAACCCAGTTGTAGTGCAGCTGACGCAGCAGGAAGCAGCTGCCGGTCACATCAGGCACTGCATGTTCCTACTGCCAAGATGAGGATCAGTTGTTTTCACCCTCTCCTTTGGGGCTAATTGCCATTCTGCAATTATGCATATGGTGGAAATCATTCGCTCAACACACAGAGGCCTTTGATGTGGTGTTTGTACTCACCCAATAACACTCCCACCCTCCTAACGCCTCCCAGCTATGGCTAGCAGAGATTGGTCCGACACTTCCTACGACTGGGATGCTGAAAACGAGTAACGATAAAAAGAAAGTTTTGGTCCTGCAAGTCCGTTTCACATGTAACTCCCTGAAGAAATAGACTTTTTTGACTGAGCAATGAAGCCCATAAGTAAAGAAACCAAACTTCTGCTCGACCACTTGGGAACTGAGCTGGCTCCTGCGTCCTGGTCCCATTTGCTCTGCTAACATGTTGTGTAGCCTTGGGGAGGTCACAGGGACCCTTCTGAGTCTCAGTTTCCACATTAACAAACTGTGGCTAAAGCTGACGCACCTCCCAAGGGCAGAGAAAGTGCTGATGCTAATTAGCTAGAAATTAACATTAACATATGCATAGATGATTGGAAATATTACAAAGTTCAGAAACTTCTAATCATGGGAGTAACCCCAGTAGTGTTGCTTAAGACTGTCTTCTACTTAAGACCATATGATCAGTTACCAAAATGCAGCATAGTCTGGATGAGCAATCGCTATTTTCAGCGCTGGGTGATTGCCTGAGTCCCCAGAGGAGGCAGAGCTTCGAAAGCTGGAAGAGTCCTTGACCACCCACCACGGATGGGCAAGTGGGAGTCCAAGTAGCTGAGACAGTTTTGCACGGCCCACCTGAACAAACCAACTAGATTAAAAAGTATTCTTTACTAGTATTTTGTTGGTGGAGGACTCGGGACAAGCCTGGTGAGGCACGGCACAGATGCCGTTCTACCAGGCCCACCTCTGAGCATCCAGCTGGGAGTAAAGGAGCTCGAGTGTAGGAAAGCTGGCTGCGATAACCCCAGTAATCCCAACCAACTCTCTGAGTAAGAAGCCAAAGCATCTCTTCATGAATTCTAAAAGGTAATTACACAGATGATTTGTGATGAACCTGAAGGAACAGTGTTTCACTCCGTGGGAAACAAGAAACACTCAGAATTATTTTATTCCCACACCTAAATTACTGGTGAAGAAATATTTTACTGGAGACATCTTTTCCACATCTCACAAATTTCCTTCCACTTTCCCCACATTCCTAAAACAATTCTTCAACACAGGGATTGTCAAGCTCTGAACTCTGAGCAATTCCAAAAGAAAAAAAAGGACATCCTTCTTGTATCATCACTATCATGAAGTTTTCTTTACTGGAGAAGACTTGCCTGGGCCTAATTCTTCCCTTCTTGTCACTGGCTTTGCACAGGTCTAACTCCACCAAGGCAGCTGCTGAGAGCACCCAGCACAAATGCCATTTAGCTCATGGGGGACACACACTGAAGAATTATGTCATTTCTACCTTATCTAGAGTCTGGACTGAACTTGGTCCCAGTGCAATGGGGAATAGCCCCAGATTCTGCTATAACTTAATGACAGCCTCCCCACAGCTGCCTTCCAGCTGATGTGAAGGTCAAAAATCTCCTGAGGGCCTGCCACTAGGTACCCAGGTCTCACTCTCCACCTTGCATGTTCTCTGCCATTAGGCCTCCTGTCCTCATCAAAATGGCTATTTGTCTTTTTTCAGATATAAAAAACACCTGCATGTGCTACATTTGGATGTCAGACATCCAAAAAAATATTCACCCATAAGAACAGCCTGAATGACCCTGCTGGATGGTGAACCACTCCCTGCTAGACTGAATGCATTTTCTCATGAAGAGATGCCTCTGCTGTCTTCTCCTCTGAAAACAATAGGAAAGGATGGCTGAAAGAGCTGGTCTCTTCTCTGAAGCATACATCCATCATCAACAGCATAGTTAAGTCCAAAGAACAGAGCATCTCTTCCCAGTAACAACACAGGGACTAACACCCCAAATCCAAGGTGTAATATTCAGAGCTGGCAGTCAGGAAAATGATTGCTGGGTTGTCTTCTTATTTTTCAAGTTGTAAACTCAAACGTGATTCAGATGTTAGCACTAGGTAATGAATATGAAGGCTCCCTACCTCAGAGCCCTGAAGTTTCACAGACAGAAGTATTTAACACAGAATAGTGAGATAAAAACATGAATCTCTTTGGGAAAAAGGCAAGGGAAAGCCAGAGAGCAAGGGAAGAGGAAGACGGATCGTGCAGAGTGCCTCTTTGTGAGTGAAGAGGGTGGGTGGTGCAAGATAAAATCAGGAATTTGACTTCTCAGGACAGATGCATTTGAAAAACAAAAAAAAAAAATCTACAGGCCAAACTAAAAATGGTTATCATGGTGAAGTTATGGGCTGTTTCAAGCTGCCAAAACAAATAGCTTGCATCCCAAAGCAGTAAAGGTTACGTGCATGGAAAATGGAGCTATCCCTGAGGACTAACTAACATAGTGCAATTATAATAATAATTTTTGAGAGAGCTTTGAGAAAACCAGGGCATACTGAACAACCTACTCTGACTGCATATAAGAAAGTGTAAAGAGGGGATGTTCCAGCCTGGAAAGGCTTTCATATTCACAGCTTGGCTGAAGTCAGCTAACGATGTTTGAGAAGTGAAGGTAGTACTATTTCAGCAATTAATGAGAGTTGTTTGAGGACACTGATGTACTAAAAATGCTTTGAATTTCAATAAGTTTGAAGTTATTTCCTAATGCAGCTTGTACCACTTCTGCAGGAGATACTCTCAAGTAAAATGCAATCATTTCTGGAATTTCAGCTAAGAGTACTACAGGGAGGGGGGAAGGGGGACACTTTATGAAAAAGCTGTATGAATCCCCACTTTCTGCTGTTTTGGTTACACTGCCAATGTATTCTGAAAACCATGGTCTGCAGCCTCGCACTTATACTTAATGCAGTCTTTCTGCAGGGTTTATTGAGGGATTAGTTATTATATTATTGTAGATTTGTATTAGTTATTATATAAAAATATTGCATCTTTTTAGAGCAACCTGCATAGCTGTAAGAGGGAGCATAGAGTCCTCCATATTCCCACATCTTATTCCAAGAAAAGTATGGCTGAATCCTTAGAGAAAAGGGCAGGACACTAGGATCTCCTAGGCTTCTTTTCCAGCTGTGCAGACTATTTAGGGATGGCTTCTCTTTCATGGAAATCAATGCAACTCTGTACTGAGCTTTCCTGGGAACATGATAAAATCCTTAATCTCTCTCTACCTTCCTCACCTATCCTGCAAGATATCAAACATACTAGCTCAGCTAGTCCAGGAAAGCCTTTAAGCATATGCATTTTCAGCGCAGAATCACTGTATCCAAAGCTGGTGCTTGCAGTGAGCATGTATCTGTCTGTGCTGCTGTTTCCAGAGCCAGGAATGGGTGGGGGGTGATTATACTCACCTACCTCCTAAGGACATCTCAAGCATTAAGCAACAAGATTCTTAGAGATGTGTCACAGGGTGCAACAGAGTGAGATTATCATTTATATCCTTAATCACAATACCTATCAATGCAGATAGATGGCACAGTACCTATATCCATACATTACAATCTCTCTATCATTCTTTCAGGGCAGAATATTGTCTGGTAAAGAAACAACAGTTTCAGGTTTGAGGAGGAGGCATAAGACAACAGAAAGGCTGTTTACAACACACTAAGCAGGTAACAGTTGAATGTTTACGCTATAAATCTCCTGGGTGAAGCTAGTACCTACCTACAGGGTGCTTTCAGTTAGTTCCTCATTCCTCCTTTGTTTTTGTTTTTTCTTTTTTAAATACTTCTTTTGAAGTCATTGAGTCTGGAGCATTCCTTGCCTTGAGGGAACATATTGCTGAGCTGTTACTCACACTATAAAAGAGTGCAACTCCTTTCTCCTCCCTTCATATAAGGCTTCATTTTGAGGCAAGGACATGGCTGATTGGCCAAACTGTTAGGGCCTAGGGTTCATCAGCTCCCAGGAGGGTGCTGGGCTGGGCTGAGTTCAGGTGTTGGTTATTCTGGCTGGGAGTTCAGCACAGCTGAAGAGTGCTCCAGCCTGGCTTGTGACAGGGTTCAGGGGTGTATTCTGGAGGCTTTGTGCATGTCCTGAAGTTGCTCTGGCCTGGCTGCCTATATTGGCTTTGGAAAGGAGCTTGCTTTGGGCTTAATGGGAAATAGTCTCCCCTGAAAGACCATAGTTTCTTTATGCTTATTAACTGGCTTTAAAAAGGTCAGAGGGAAAAAGAAGTGGTGTTGTCTGCAATGCAAAGTTAACATGCCTTGTAAGATTGTGTTGATGCAGGGTCACATCACTGCTCGATGGGAGCAGTCTCAATTTTCCCCTTACCTCTGCCGACGAGCCCTCCAGCACAGTGCGTGCCCGAGGCACATCATAGCCCTGAAGGGCTGTGAGAAAAATGGGCAATTCTTTAAGTGTCCCATATAAACTTCACTGAATTCAGACACCTCTGTGAACCTGCAGCCGTGCAGCTACCTAGCAGCCTGCAACCCAAGCTATGCGAATGAGGAGAAAACCGGCAATGTAGTTAGCAACCTACCATGAAATTCACTGATTAAATTACTGGATAAATATTTGACTGGATCTAGCTGACAGGTATGTCATGCATGCAGTCTTAAAATAGGAAGGTAATGGGAAATGAGGGAGAAATGAGCCAAGGAACAGGAACTGGTATGCGATTTCTGGTGATACAGCTTGTGTTCTTCAGTACATTTTTAGCAATAAAAAGGATGTGTGCGGTGAAACCAAGAGCAAGGAAGTGTCATTAAAATAAGCTGAGAAAAATTGCAGCTATGGAGAAGCAGAGCATTAAGCAGCAGTTCCCCAGGAATAAGACTAGTGAATGAATTTATGTGGATCTACATCAGCCGAATCTGGCAGGTAGTTTTTAACCTGCTTGCAAGGAACCAATGTAGCTATTTCCAGGAAAATCTTGCGAAACCATAGATGGTGCGGGCTTGCTGGAGGGGGACCCAAGGAGGTGGGCTGTGCCACCACCTTTGGCAGGAGAAGCCTGGTCGTCGTCCCTGCAACATCCCCTCCCTGGAGCTGCAGCTCTCGCATGGACCGTTTCCTGCTGTCCGTCGGCCACTTCCAAATTTCAAGCCCGTGGAGGTCTCAAAGGATGGGCCAAACTCATTTGTTTCATCTAGAGTAAAGAGTCGGGAAAGTAACTGTAAAACACATTTCATTCATTTTTGACTGGCTGGAATTTTTAGATGTTTCCCCTTTCCTCAATGCGGCATTGCCTGGCCCCGCGAGCCGTTCAGTATTCACCTGCATGGTGTGCTCAGTCGCTTTGCTCCTTGATGTTACCTCATCAAAGAGCAGTTGAAAATGATATTTCCAACTAGAAAGTTTTCCAAAGTGGCTGGTGGACTCGCTCTGCCCCGTGCCCTCGAACTGGTGATTAGATAGGTTTCCTGTATGTCAATTCAGCTACAGATACACGATAAACTTAAAAGATTGCAACGTGCTGACCAAAAAAATGAAATCACGACAGGTTATTTTTGGTTTCAAAAGCACCTCCTCTCCCTGGGTCTTTTCAAGCCCTCACCTTAACATACAGCTGCAACGGATAAGAAAAACAGGATGCAGGGTGGTAGCGTTAGAGGAATTGAACGTAAATCAAAGGAGACAAGCCGGTCGCTGTATGTTGCCTTGGTCAGACATCAACCCTTGAGCAAGACGAGCGGCTGTCACTGGCTTGCTGAGGACTCTCCCCATAACAGTGTTGCCCAGCTGCTAGGGAGCTGATACTGGGGCAGAGCCATGTCTTGCTCTTTCCTCCCACTGTGTCACCTCCTTCCCTTGTGCTGACAAGTGCTTTAGACAGCCTGCCCTGCTGGCCCTGCATTTGAAATGTAAATCAAACACCCAGGACACAAAGCTGGGTTTCAAAGTTGATGATTAACCAGGGCGGAAGGGGTGGCGCCGCGAAAGCAAACAGTTCCAAGTTCAAGTCTGAAACCGTAGAGCATGCTGAAAAATCACCCTCCAGCTCCAGCCAGCATGAGGGTGAGCACTTTCCCTAGGGTAAAAAATATTTATTGGTTCCCTGATTTCCTAATGCAGGTGCTCAGGAGCCAAATCAAGTCTGACGACAAACTTCAAAGACAGAAAGACTCCGTCGTGCCAGGAATGCCTTTTCCACACTAGTGTGCGCTGGTTTCAGTTGAGCGTTTCTTGTTGCTCTTGATGCCCTGAAAGCATTTGATGCTGAGCTCTGAGGTATGCTTGGTCCAATATCCAACACCCCAGAATATCAAATCATCTGGTCTCTTGCTATGGAAAATTTGATGTTTAAAAGTAATGCTTGCTCAGCTTCCCCCTGGGAGTGTTAATGACCACCTGGACCTCACAAGAGCTTCCCCTAGACATGGAGGTCCCCCTACCAGTCCTCACACCGTCCTAAATGCTTCCAAAATCAATGGAAGTTTTGCCCCCCAAAATATTGGAGATCCAAAGCAAATAGGTATGAACATAGTTTCTACCATGTAGGAATGTACCTCTATGGTTAACCTTAACACTTCCTCACTGGTCGCCCCAAATAATACTGGGAAGAAAACCAACAGCAATTCCTGTTTTCTTCAAAATAATTTCTAGCCTGACTTAGATAACTTATCTTTGATAATTCTATAGTGTCACCATCACCATCTAACTCAAAAGGTCTAACTCAAAAATTAGAGATGTCAGTGACTGCCAGTATTCAGGGGTTCCAATAAACCCACATATCCAGGAACGTAGCAGTTTCCTGGGCTTGTCCAGCTAAGCAGAAAATCCTGCCTGGATACAAAGCGAGATTTCATTGCTATCGAGGAGAATCCAACAGGAAGAAAAAAAATATCCTGATCTTTTTCTGCATTCCTTAAAGCAATATTTCTAATACAAATTTTCAACCTGTGAAAGATGGTGGAAAGAGCAGCTGTAAGGAATGCTGTCCTCCAGTGAGTCCTGGGGGTCACAGCAGTGCCAGGCACCAGTCCTGGTGGAGTGGGCGGATGGCTCGGAGCAAGTCCAGCCCTGAAACAACCTGGTCTCTGATAATGGGTCAGGGTCTCCCGGAGACGGGCCAGTGCCCTGGGGTTTCGGGAAGTGCCATTTGCAGGCAGCAGGGCAGCCTGAGACACGCAATTTCACCCTTCTGCACCCTATTTGCAGGGTGATGATACTTACCTCCTTTGAAACATGATTTTGGGGAGGTAAGCAACATCACGACACTGCTGAGCAGTATTTCCCCATAGAATCAATTCTGTATTTCTCTCTGCAATGGCATCAGCAACCGGAAGGTCTCCGCTGGCATATGCATGCGCAGGTGGCTTTTCCATCTCTGGGATCAGCTCCACCCCAGTGCTCTCTGAAGGCAGAAAGCTCTATTTCGCATGAGCCGCTAACCAGCGTATCTGTTAATAAAGTTCCTCTGTTGATAGCTTGGACCATTTTCAAACAGGCTGAGTTGTCTCCTCAGATATGGGAAAGCATTGTCCAAAACCATATAGGATTATAATTATGTAGTAGTCTTTCTGTAAATAATGTTTCATTCTACTGAAGGAAACTGTTCTGCTCCTAATTAGGCTACATCTCAGAGCAAGTTGAAGCCAATTTACTAGAGCAGCAGTGAGGATGTCATTGCATGATCTTCATTTCCATTAAACAACTGGATCTAACTCTCTTTATTTTTAGACTAACCATGCTGAGCTTTAAAATTGCCTTGATTATAATGTAGCTTTTAAATGATTTGTCGTGGCTGATCATTTTGCACATGAAAGTTGCTACTAGCTGATTTAAAAAAAAATCCACCATTGCTTCTTCTATTGCTTAGGAAATTGCAAACCTCAATCTGCAGCTTGAAAAGCATGTTGCCATGGAAATGATGCTTATGCTGTCGTAAATAAAAGTATTCTAGGGTCACCAGGGTCTGCTGCATAAACAGGGGCACAAACACTGCCTGGAAAGGTGACAGAGTGGTTTAAACATATAGGAAGATAATTTTAATGGTATTTCACTTTCACCATTATCGTCAGAAGGGCTGATGAAGGTTAACATGTAGCTATAACCTTGGCATGAAAACAAAGCAGAAAAAGTCTTAGCTATTAGTATTAATAACAGAGTAGAGAAAACAATGCTGTAACCCTGCTGACCGATATATCTCTGCTCGTTCAGATCAGTATTTCTCTCCCGTTGTATTTCTTGCACGTTCAGTAATGAAGTCTAATTGTATATTTATTCAATTTTACCTAATTCATGAGTACAACACCTGAGAGCTCCTTTGAACATGTGGGGAGTCTGCCTTCACAAATTCCAGGAAAACTGGCTGATGCTACAAAATGCTGTATCAGGGAATACGTGGTCGTGTGGTGAATCTTCCCTGCCCTGGCTGCGTCTCATCCGCCATGTGGGAGCAAGCCTGGGGAATGGGCCTTGCTGCTCGCCCCTTCCAGGGGAAACCCTCTGCAGCAAGAAAGCGAAGCAAGGGCAGGAGCCGTGCGCCTTCTGCCCCTCCAGTGCTGGGGGAAAGGGACCATAAAACATCTCCGCATGGGACCAAGAGGCAGGAGTGGCACCACTGCTTCAAAGGGGAAATGAAGACTCCTGGAGGAATGTGTATTTTGGAGCAGAAGAGAGGAAAACAGTGTGTGTTGCTGTCATATTTACAATCAAAACTGTATCAAAAGAAGCCCCCTTGAAGATAGGAGGCAGGGGCTCTTCTTGATGTAGAAAAGAAGCTGGGAATAGCAGGAAAAGCAGGGCAGGTTCCTTGGGATGGCTGGACCCTGACTGCCATCCAGGTGGGAAACTGAGGCACAGAGGTTTTAATTCCGTGCTACCCACCCAGAGTAGATCTTGCCTGCATCTGGGACACGCTCGCTGCATGTCCTGTGTGTCTGATTTTGTGTCCACCAGTGAGTTACCCTGCATGACCAGATCTCGGGGAAAGTGCATCGACATGGATGGCAAGACTGGCAAGTCTTCTCCTGAGCGTCTCCAAACAGCTAGGCCATGCCGTCTTCTTTCTGTGAAGGACCACCAGGGCGTCCTTCACAGAAGGACAAAGTGCTTTTCTGTTCAGCAGGTGCAGGAGTACCTGCAGGTCTGGGACTTAATCAAGAACTCAAGCAATGGAAAATAGCAAAGTTGGGATTCAGTGCAGAGGCCAGCAACGGAGAGCATTTGGGACATATCAGCTGGCGTGCAACTCCAGGAGAAGAGCAGACGCATCCCATTTCTGGTGGCTTCCTCCTTGTTCAATGGGCTGCTCAATGGCATTAAATGGGCCATGCTGTGAAGCTGCCTTGGGCAGGATCACATCAAGGATACAAACTTTTCTCCTTGTATTTTTAATACCCATACAGGCATTCAGAGCAGAGGCAGTCACTTTAAATAAAACTACAGAGATTACAAATGCCACAGCTTGCTTATTTACTTACTGTCTCTTAGTCTGCCCAAAATGTGGAAATAATGTTTCCAGAGATGCTGGAATTCATGTGTCTGTTGAGGATCCTGGCTCCTGTCCTGGATGATATTGCATATTCAAAGGATGATTCATTCACTCCTTGGAGGGAGGAAGGACTGTACCAGCTGTACCACCTCTCCTTTGCTGATTGACGGTGCTGGTGATGTTTCCACGGGGAAGCCTCGTGCCTCCAGGTTAAGCCAGCAATTATGGAACAAACAAAAGAAAAATGAAATGGAGAAATAATTCACAGGGAGAGAAAACAAAAAAGAATTGGAAGGTGGTGCCAAGCCAGACTGACAACAACATTTTAATGTGTCTCAGCCTAAAATGTGCAGTCAGGACCCTGCATTTCTTTTGCGTGTGAATTATCAATGCCCCCTGCCATCAGCGGTGGAGGAGCCAGGAGGGAGCGTTCAGCCTCCAGGGCTTCGTCCCTGCACTGCTGCAGAGGATGGAAACCCTCAAGCTTGCAGCCGGCCGTCAAAGACAAGTATGAAAAGCAGACCCAACCCCAGGCGCCCTGACTGCTCCTTAAGGTATCAACAATAAACTGATCTAAAAACTAAAGAAATGGGTTTCCCCTTTTGTACTTCATTTTAAAAAAGGCCAACTCTGCTGAGAAGGGAACTGTGCAGGGTACCAGGCTGAGATCACCTTCCTTGCACACCTTGAGACAGAGTTATCGTGAAGCTGCTGGTTGAGACTTGGAAGGCAGCTGGTGGCTCCCAGTGGGCTGGAGACTTGCTCTCGCTGCTGGTTACTGGGAACAGGGTGGAAAACCTGGGCTCAAAGGTTACCCAGAATGACCAAGGGGGAAAAAATTCCTCCCGCCACTCCTATGCTAATCAGAAGGGTGTGGAGAGGAAGCTTTGAACTCTCATGCCCCACACTGCCAACCAGAAAAAACATCCACGTATACTTATATTAACGGCACAGCCAATTCATACGTTAAGGAAGAATTGCCTGTGGTTTCAAAATCGGTCTCAAAATCAGTCTTGTCTGTTGTCTATTAGGTTGCTGGAAATGGAGCCAGGTATTTTGAGCTCCCTTAAATTGTCTTTCGAACACCCCTGATCTGTTTATTCCAGGCCTTTACTGCTGGCAGCACGGGGAACTTCACCTCGGAGGTTTCCTACTATTTGTGATCCCAAGAGGTCAAAGTTTCCGAAGGTGGGGAGAAGAGGGCTGGTTCCTTCCCCGCGTGCAGGAAAGGTATGTGCCCCTGAGCTACCAATTTAGAACCCATGAACTAGAAATAAGTCCCATAAAAAACGCCCAACAGTCGTGTTTGCGGAGCACCTCCACCAAGTAGACAAAAGCATTGTGTCAACAGGCAAACTGCCATTTCGAGCTTACAAGGCAAGCGTCTCGGGGTATTTAAACAGCTTGCACAAAGATGTTAACATGTTGCTAGGGAAGCCGGAGCCTGCACTGGCGCAGGTGCCCTCCTGCGCGGCGAGCGGCCGCCAGCGCGGTGTGAAAACGGGGCTGCCGCTGCACACGGAGCTTTTTGCTCTCATCTTTGCAGCTTAGAAAGACAGTCCTTTGGGGCTGATTAATGTCCCTGCTGCAGAAACTGCATTTTGCACATATTTAAAAATCTTGGGCTAGATAACACTTTGACCTAAAATAGGAGGAGTTCATTTTTTCCGATACTGCCTGACATTAGAAAGTTTTAAAGCCATATCTTTAACCAGAGCCTTTTGTAATTTTAAGACCAGGCTTAGGACAAAGGTAGCCAGCCTGTGGCTCAGTATCCCTGCGCACACGTGTGCACGTGTAGTGGTGAGGCGGTCTGAGCACATTGCTGCACTCAGTCTGGGACATCCGAAATGGGAGTCAGCCTATTGCTTGAAAGATCAGAAAAGCTGGCTCCCCTTGGCACATACCAACGACACCACAGAAAGAGTGAAAATGTCAAGGAAGAGTTGGCACTGCATCATTTCTGCCCAGAATATACCTACGCATGTAGCAGTCTCTAAAAATACACCCATTTCTCCCCACGGGTGGGTATGTATTTATGCATAGCAGTCATAGGTCTCAAAACACCTTTATAAGGCAACTTAGTTTTTATTATCCTTGTTTTATAGATGGGGCAACTACGGTACAGCAAGTGCTGTGAGCACTCTGGGCCACGCTTCTTTTCAAAGGCACCCGCAGCGCCCTGGCCCTGCCCTGGGAGCTGGGTGCCGGCCCGCACAGCCCGGGCTGTGGGCAGAGAAAGCAGCATTTCCCGGGAGGGGAGAGTTTGCATCTTCTCTCTCTAGGAAATGCAAGCGAGGGAGTCAAGCGTTCACAAACCCCAAGGAGCTCCTCGGTGCGGGAGTCAGGCTCAGCTCTCACTTTGAATCATGCTGGCAAATAAACATGAAAGTGAAAACGGTATTGTGAGAGGTTATGTAACGCCGGGCGGATCCCAGGGCCGAGCCATTGTTCCAAACGTTTAATTAACATTATGAAAGCTGATTAAAGGAAAATCTTTAACCTCCAGGGAAATCCCATTTTCCCTCACTTCCCATACCTCTGCAATTTTCACAATGTACGAAGGAAAACGTTTCACGGCATGATTCATATCAGCTACAACCTGATCTTTGAGACTGCCATGTCCTGCAGCTTAAATAATCGTTAGCAGTGACACTAAACTGGGACACTTCTGAGGCAGCAGTTTTCCCCCGCTATACCATGACCTGAATTGCTATCAAGATTTCTAGACTTTGTGTCATTCTGGCACAATGACAAGGGTTGACCCATGCTCAGGAACTATGCGTTAGTTTGCAAGGGCAGAGCTATCTTCCCAGGCTCAGCATCTCAGATGCAACGCGCTAATGCCATGCCACGCTCCTGCTTTGCAACAGCAGGGGCTGTTTGCTTTGGTCACTACAGCAAATTCCTTTGAAGGCAGGAGAGAGAAGCACTATCTCCAGCAATTCCCCATCTAACCTTGAGCAAATCACTTACCCTTTCTCCTCTTTCCCATCTAAAGGGGGGATAAACACAGTATAACCTACCTCAGGAACATTGCAGACATTAATGAACATAGGTTGGCATTGGAGATGTTCAGTTGGAAAGTGCTATTTCCAAGTTATTTTAGTAGGGAGATTTGCTTTCAGCTGCAGTGAGTCTGTCAGCTAGCACAGCCCCCCCCACACCTTCAAAATTCGGCCACGTGTGGTGCATATTCTCCCTCTCTGCTCTCCTAGACCTATTTTAATTACACGGTACGGCCAACCCAGCAGAGACCTAACCCCAAGATCTAATCTTGGAGGCAACAGCGAGCTCACTGCCTGCGCTGGTGACCCTCAGGAGGGCCTTGGGCTGAGCTGAGGGCAACGCAGCTGATGGGAAGGGAGCCGATGCATCCTTGGAGAAGACAGCGTGCAGCAGGGACCTACGTCCCAGCAGCCAGGGCCCTGCTGCCTGTGCCGGGCGCCAGCACCAACTCACCACCCGCTCTGACCACAGTGGGTCCCCTGAGTAGATCCCATCTCTAGATCTCCAATAGTTCTTTTCACCTCCAGATCTCACAGGACCAACAGGGGAGACCTCAGAAGGTCAGGGACCATCGTGAAAAGTGGAAAGATTATCTTTTTCCATTGCTGCATGCATTTGTCTGATGCAAAAGCCATTTTAATTATAACAGGATCATTCTCGCTATTCCAGACTATGAAGAACAGGCACTGGTTTTGTATACACAAAGCCATCAAGAAAGTAGAAGCTTTATTTACAGGATGAAATTCTTCAAGAAGCACTAGGGATAAACCAAGGGAATATTCATGCAACATTGTGAATACCAAATGCATGAAATTTTGATTCAATAACAGGCAGACAGCTGGGTATTCTGATAAAAAGTGGGCCTTTATTTTTTAATTCTCCCTTTCATTACCTGGATTCTGCGTTTGTCAGAGCAACAAAACAGAGTTCCTTTGATACGCAGCAAAACTGAAAACAATCTCACAAGTAGCACAAAACAAAACAAAAAACTCCCACAAAAGGGAAAGCTATAAAATTTGAGAGGCGACGAGGCTTTCAGAAGTGCCAATTTCCCAGTGCAATGGCTGGAAGGGTGGCCTGGCCTGGCGGCAGTTCAATCATTTTGTAACGAAGGACAAATACTTTCAACATCCTGAGAAAGAGGGTGGGGGGGAGGGGGACAGGGCTCCCTTGCTCTCCCTCCTCCTGCTATTCTTTCTCCTCCCTCCCCCAGCCCTTGGATTTTCAATAGCTCTTTAGTGTTTCCATCAAAGGCTTTTACCATTCATTGTCCCTTCTGGTGCCTGTCTTCCACCTGTCTATCCATCACAGCCCTAACCCAGGTCCTTTCCCCCGCCTTGACTATTTTTCATGCAGTGGGATTTGTTTATAAGCTTCTGTATTACCTAAGCGTGAGGGGAGGAGGTTGCGGGGAGGAAACTGAGAAAGCAGGATTAAGGAGTAATAATTCAGCTCCGTTGCATTTCCATCTGAACGGTCATAAAATGTGCAAATCCCATTCCTGGGAATTTCATGTCAGAGGCCTCTGTGTGCCCCTCTCTCCCTCGCTCTCCCTCTCACACCAAAACAAGCAGCTCAGAAGTTGCTTGTAACTCCACGGACACTAGTGGGGAGAGTGGGAGAAGTCTCCTGCCAGCAGGTGTCCAGCACAAACCCTTCGGGATGTGGCTGTGAGCTACGGATGAGGGGGCGGGAGGTGGCAGGATACAGATCAGGCAGGACGACAGGAGAAAGAGGGAAAAGGCTGTTTAATCCAACAGCTCCCAGCACCCTCTGGCTATAAATAATTAGCCTGGGTAAAACATAAAAATAAGGTAACTCCTCAGGCTCATTTGCTCTGCAAGAAAATGATACAGAAATATATGTGATTCAAACCACCACCTACCACTAGTTGCTACTATCGCCTTCTTAGCTCATCAACTATCAGGAGGCACCAAAATAGACATGAGCCGGCTTTCTAGACCCCAAAGACCCACCAACAATCCATCTTTGATTGAAGTGCAAGACAGAAGAAGGACCAGTGACCGGGAGAGGTCAGCAAAGCTTGTCACTGATTCAAGCAGAGGCCAACGTGGCTGGATGTGTCCCCTCTGTGGAGGAGGGGATCAAAGGGGCGAGCAGCTAGGTTGGGTGCACCCTTGTCACCTCCCTGGACATATCCAGAATAGCAAGTGGTGCTAGAAAGGGGGTGGTTAGATCTACCCCCTTACCCTGTGCCCAACCCTAGTGAGCCTACAAACCTTTCCTTGGTAGAACTTCATGTCATGTCTGCTGGTCCTGGCAATAGCTAGCAACTTTCTTCCACTTATGGATACATCTTGGAGATACTGAGGATCACCCGACAGGTAGCACATGTCAAAATCAGTCCCTTTGATTGATATTTATTATTTTTAAATAAAATGAGAAAGAGAGATTGAATTGGTTTTCCATCAGAAGCTCCGTTCTTTGTTTGGCAACTTCTTGGACAGTTTGACCATACACACGACAGCGCAATATATGTTACTTGCCTGCAGCAGCAGTTTGCTATAAACACAGTCCCGCATTACAAGGATTTACAGTTCTAGCAGCAGTGGGATATATGAAATGAGAAGCCCTTTCATCCTTAAACTGCTCTGCAGTCCAGTCGAGATGATGGAAGTCATTGTTTCTAAGGCCGGAGGAGACCAGGAGTTCATTCAGCCAGTTTGGTTGTGCTAGGAGGAGCTGTGCAAATCGGGTCCAAGCACAAGGAGAACCCCAGAGAAACAGCAGCCCTTGGTTTTGCTGAACAGTCAAAAAGAAATCCTTAATGATGTTAGCCTTGCTTTGCAGGCTGGAGGGGAGCAGTATTTCCATCAACTAAATGATCTCAACTCTTTGGCTTCCCTGAGGGCATTGCAAGAGGACAGACTGAGATCACTCACAAAAGTCACTCTCAGATGTTTGTATTCTTCCCACCCACTAGCAGCTTCGAACCTGAGCATGTCTTTGGCACAGCAGGTGGTATCTTTAATCCCACGGAGGTCCAGCCCGAAGCCAAGATTAGCAGAAGAATTTGTTTTCATTAAAATCCAACTTACCATTACCTTCCTATCTGATGGTGCAGGCTTAAAATGCGCATGTCCAGCTATTCTAGCTGTACTCAGCATTAGCGTTTCTGCAGGGAAAGGGCAGTTCGGCAACCTGCCTCTTCACTTTCTAATGTGTTTCTTTATTTTAAACAACAAGTAACTAAGACAGACACAACGAAGAATGTTAAATGCACCTCCTCCCAGACAATTTTGCCAGCAAGATCAATGGAATCAGGATTTCTCCTTTATTATGTTTCTTTTGACCATGAAACTGGTCTGCTTTTCCTCCCAGAGAAATTTTTTAAGGGCCCATGGAAAAAAAATAAAAATAAACAGAAAGAGACATACAAATAAACACTAGTACGTGCAGGAAAAATACAAACCTTAGCACCATGCACTCCCCTCATTATTAGACAAAGGTTGGGAAGGGTTCACAAGTGTAAAACGCTCGTGTGAATTATGAGATTGCTGCTCAGTTTTCTTTCAAGTCGTGGGCTGGAAACAGATGGTGGCTGTAGCATTTATGACGGCACAACATGTTACTGCAAGCCTAGCCATCTCTTTCTCTCTCTCTGTCTCCTCAAAAATGCAGCTGCAAGGAAAGTTGTGGAAAATCACATTAATAGTCTCTTCCACCACACAGTTTTCCAGCCCTTCATCCCCGGCCAGCACATGGACAGAACCATCTTGTATCCCAGTAAGAATACCCTTCTAATCCCTGTCCTAAATAGTTATCACTGGCTGGTTTATTTAATGGCGAGTTAAAATGAGGGGTTTGTTAGCATCTTAAAAAAGCCTCCAGAAAGCAGGTACTTGAGGTCATAGCAGATGCCATGTGACTCCAAGCGCTTCCTAAGGGAAACACTCAGAAAGAAGCAATTAGACTGTCCTTCAGCTGTTTATTATTTAAACATTCAGTTCAAGCCAAGCAGGTTGATTTATAGCAAAATAGAAAGACGGATACAACATTGCAAAGCAGTCTGATGACTTAAGGGCCCAAACCTCACTTTCAAGCACAAGAAGAAACTTTTGTAAGGCCAAATGGCTCTTGATTTGCAGTAGGACAGCCTTCCAGTGGCTGCAAGTGTAGAGGTATCTGGATGCCTAAAGATACCAAAGAGCAACTAACCTGATTTTTAAGTATCTTGACTGTATTTAAGCAAAACTCTCCAAGCTCAATGACATGTGTGCTGATCCACAGAGAATTGTGCTCTGAGGAGAAGTGATATATATCAGTTCTCCCCAGTTTCTTTCCATGACTTTCTAAAAGAAAGAGCCATTCAATTTATGGTTGGAATTATTATTGTTTTTTGTACTACAGGGGCAAGTAAAGCCTACAAATCAGGACTCCATTGTGTGAGGTACTGTATGTGTACACACACAGCATACATAAAACAGGCTAGTGGAAGGGAAAAAGAAAGTATTATTTTTCTTCCCAAATGAAGAAGTCAGGCAAAGAGATCCTAACTGACTCATCCAAGGCCATATCAGAAGTCTGAATCAGGACCTCTGAAGTCCTGATATGATGCTTTAAACTCTCAAACCTCTTTTACATATCAACAGATTCCTGACAGTACAGAAGAATGAAGTTCGTTAGCCCCAAAACCATCACAGCACAAATGCCCAAGCTTTGCTACCCACATGCTCCAGTCCTGATACAAATGCCTTGCTACCTGAAATACGTCCAAACATACAGCAAGGCTCTCCTTACAATCTGAGTGAAATACAAGAGGTGACAGCAGATATATCCCACGTGGCGGAGGACAGCAAGGTAAGCTGCATGTGTGCGATGCCCTGCACGTGGCAAAGATGCACCCCACGCTGGCCAGTGCTAACCTGAGGACACCACGTCTGGACTTGTAACCAGAGCAGAGCCGGGGCACAGTCCTCAGCTCACTAGTCTCTGTTGTGGGGTTTGTTTATGCCAGGGAACTCTTTAAATAGTAGAGAATTGTTGCTTGTCATTCACAGGATCTCTGGGTGCTTTACAAATGTGAAATATTTCAGTTTCACAACATCTCTGCTCTAGAGGAGCATCTACTTACTAGCACTAAATCCAGTAGCCTGGATTCAGGCCCTTGTCCAGCAACAGGATTTTAGGATTAGCTCTTCAGTCAAGTTAATTAAGACTCTGGCAAATATTAATTTTCTGGGCAAGTGTCACTGGTAAACCCGAGTATCCATTTTGTTTTTCTGACTTTGTTGGCTTCACCACCTCATTGAGAACATCAGCACCAACTTTAACGTGTTCATCCTTAGCCATTCAAATGTGTTCCTGCTGTCCTCCCTACAGTTAGATATGTGCAATAAAGCAAAAATAACTTAAATACTGAAAACAAGATGGACTTTTACCAATCCCTTTTATCACTATTCAGCAGCTAGACCAGGAAGTTCCTACAGAAATTCAATAGTGTACACATTTAAATTAAAAAAACACTTTTCACTTTTCCCAGAGGTTGAATCTTTCTGAGTGATACGATTATACACATCCACTGCCTATCTACCATAATTGCAAAAGCCCGGAGACCTTTCATCTAAGATACAGAAGGTGCTTTTTTTTTTTTCTTTTGGAAACTTCATCCTGCAAAATTCATTAGTATCCTATATAACAATGCCTTTCCTGTAAGTAATGAGCTATGAAGTGTATTAGAAGTTTCCACTTCTGGTTTTATCTTTTCCTGATCTAGCCTGAAAATTCTTTTGAAGCTGTTCAAAGTGTTCTTCACATATGCTTGTTCTAGGAAACACCAGATCAGTATTGGCAAACTTCTTCTTAATTAAGCTAGATAAAGGAATCAAGATGATATGATCTGCTTAATTTCCCACCTTTTTAAGGTACTACTTTAAGCTTTTTTTTTTTCACTAGCCTTAAAAAAGAAACATACTAAAGAAATCAAGGAGGGTTGAGACCTTAGTGGCCCAGAGAGGGCAGACATTGCTATGGGCTTTCTAATGTAGCTGAGCTTGTTGATAGCTACTGAATAGTTAAACCTCTCCATACTGTGGAATAGTTTTTGAAAGGCTGCAGATTGCTTCTGAAACTAGCATCACTCCAGGCAATGCACAAAAGGAAAACACTAAGCTTACACTGTGTTACCACAGTCGGCTCTTCAGGGCCTCAGTTTAGTAAGCCAATTCAGATCATGCCTAACTTTCAGCATGAGTAACTTCAAAGAAACATCTCACATGCTTCAGCTGCAGCTTTTCACTGAGTATCTTGCTGAATCACAACTCAGGGGAATGCAGGGAGATAATGGTAAACATTTGCAATCACTAACCCCAGCTGTAAGGTCCTGAAAACCCCCTTTAGATATGCAGACATAGCCTAGCCATATTGGTTTGGCCAGCAGGCTCCTCACAGCAAATAGGCGCAAGCTAGCCCTTCCAAAGCACATGCAAGAAAAAGAGATATCTCTGAATAAAGTGGAAATTTGATTTAAAAGCAGCATTTGGGGCAATAGGTATGATGCACAGTTGAGCTTTACCCTACAGGGCTCACACGCGGCCTGTTAAGAAACCACTCAATCTGTGACAAACTGTTTCTGTCACTTATTATGCTGCGGAAATCCATTGCAGTCAAGGAAGAATTCAGACCTTGAAGTCATATCTGAGTAGCTTCCTGGCTCCAAGGAGACCAGTTTATTTTACTGTGGGTGAGTTTGAACCAAAAAGGGTCTTCACTCCCAATTGCAGAAGCACAGAGCCCCCAGTTTCCATGGGAGTCTTGCTGCCTAATAGACACCATGTCTCCTCAACCATATGTTGCAGCATGAGACCCTCCCTGGCACAAGGGACATGTCAGCATCAGCAAAGCATCTGCTCTCAAGGTAAGGGGAAAAGGAGGGAACTGCAGCACTTGGTGGCAACCAGGGAACTTGTATCTTCAAGCATGACCATTTGAGCAGGAGGCACATCTTGGCTTCCTTGAAGCGCTGCAGCCTCTCTCTCTCTCTCTCTCTCTCTCCTCCTCTGGCCCCATACGGCAGGCACAGCTGGGCACCAGGCTACCCTGGGACAGGGGTCGTAGCAGAAAATCTGGCCTTTTATATCTTCCATCATCTTCAGCTTAAATCAGCACCATTTTGATATAAGAAACTGCACAAAGAAAAAGGCGAAGCATGGCTGGAGCAGGGAGGATGCTCCACCCAAAATGCCAGGCTGTTCCGGGGTGAACTGGGCACACAACAGGCACTGGAAAAGTCACTGCTGGGAAATATCTTCAACAAAGAGCAGAAAGCAAACCTGATGCTCAACCACCGCTACCTAGAGGAATAACAGCAACATTCACAGTGACATCAGCTTGAGGCCAACTGGGACAACTGTAAGTCTTGTAAAAATAAATTAAAATTGGATGCCCAAATCCCTTAACTGGCTGAAAAACTTCACAGCCAGAGAAATCCAACAATTCTGGAGGGCTCTTGATGCTTCACTGAGGTCTTCGAATTTTGAGTTCATCCCAAAGGGAGCTGAGGCTGCTCAGCACCTCACCCACAAGCCCTCCACGACCAGAGTCTTCTTTCTTATGGCGAAACAAGGGAAATCTTGAATTTATGTCTTGCTTCTCCCCTTGTGAGCAAACAAACCAATTTCTATGAGTAATTCTACCCGCTAATTGCCAAGGACAAGTCTGGTAATAAATGCTTTGCATTTTTGACAGGTCAGAGGCTTCCCTAAACAAAGTTGCTGTTTTATGTTTTCCAACAGCACATGTTCACATCCGGGGATCTCGGCAAATTCCAGTGTGGATGAGTCTCTGTGGGAAATTGCTTTTCCAGATTTTCTTGTTTTAACTGCTCCAGGAAATGAGTCTATTTTTACAGCAACACTAAACAGCAAAATATGAAACCATAATCTGCTTTGTGTCAAGAGTTCCGGGTCAATTCTCAGGTAACTGTCACCTCCAGTGGAGTCAATGGAGTTGTGTCTATTTCTGCACATTAGAAATCTGGCCATTTATGTAATTGGTTGATCAGTTACTAGAACATATGGCTATCTTTGGCTTAAGGAGTGTCCCATTTCATAAGTCTCAAAGTTCATCCAAGCCCTGATATATCGATAAGTGAAGTATTCAAGTATTATGGTCTGTAAAGACGATCATTAACTGCTGAAAAATTTAAGCACCAGCATTTTTCATGAACAGCTACTTTGTCACTGAATGATCATTATATGTAGGATATTTCTTAGATATTTTTTCACCTGCCAAATAAGCAAAGATGTCTTAGTGCTTTTCTTCTATTGATTTCTGATTGCTCTCAAGAGGTATGGGCTCATCTGCATCTCTGGGTGCCTATATTCTTTGTATACCTGACCTTAACAGACACTCCCAGTTTTCAAAGATGGACAGTTGCATTGATTATGGAAGATTAAAGGTACTATGTGGAGGCCGAGGCACCAGACAGATGTCTGATCCTGGGAAGAGGAATGTGCAACTCTTCTTAAAAACTTAGCTCCTTATTTCCCCAGGTGATGCAATACTCCAGCTTTGATATTTTTTTTTTATGTTGAAGAACAGAAGTTAGCCTCTCCTTGTATATTTTTACCCAAATCCTGAAAGACACTTAGCATGCACAAAGGTCAGTCCAATACAGAAGTTTTAGATGGTAAAAATTCAAACCAGGTCAGATTTGATGGCCTGCTAATGAATCAAATACAAAAATGATTGGATTCTCCTCTAGGCTAAGAAATAACATTGGAAGAAAGTGACACACAAACCTGCCATGACAAAAATTCTATCACCAGGGTGTTACCAAGGTTTCATCTATTGATTACGAACAAGACTACGAGTTACGACTTTCGTAATGTCAGCTCAGGAACCATGTATTTTTTGTTTATACCAAATTGAAAAGCTCACTAAACATCATTCAAGAGACTAGCATACAGAAAATAAACTTAGAGACAATATCCATGGAAAACAGTACCTAACCTATGACTTGTTCTTTGATTTACAACTGTGATTGCAGGCCCCACCTCACAGTCATATGCCATGATAATAGGGTAGCAGTTCAACAAGAACCAGCCGTAACTTTTTATGTGCATTGTAGCGATTCTGAGCTACTCCAGCAGGTAAGTCAGCCTGATGCAGCAAATAATTAGAGTGACTAAAGGAATGATAACATTGCACAACTGAAAATGACCAATCTTCTGATCTTACTCATTTTATTTTCTATTTCATTTTTTCATCTAAACTACAATGTCCCAAATTTCACCTGCAATTTGATGATTATTTTTCCCCATCTCAAATTTGTCTTTGTTATAGAAGCAATAGTGAGTTTTCAAATTATATTCTCTGAGGTACCTTAACAGATCATCTTAAATGGAATCACTGTCATTAGTAATTGCAGTCCCAATTCCAGCCATGTCAGGAAACTAGTCTTTCAAATAAGAGCAAATGTGTATTTCAAAATGGCAAGCTCTGTGGGAGCAGGAGAGAGGGGAAGTCTCCCACCTGTTCTTCTAGTTGTACACTGGAGTCTTGTTACTTCTTCTTTGGGGTTATTTACAACATACTCGAACACTTTAAGAACACAAAGACCCCCATCCTGGAATTGTGATCCTGAGTCAGGAAAGCACATCCTATTCAAAAAGAGTGATAAAGCATCAACTTTGCTCCAATTGCCTGAAGTCAGTGGGATGTTTGTCCAAAGTTACAAATATGCTTAGGCACGGGTATGAAGGAGGGCAGATGTAGGCACCTCTTTCAGTCCTTTTCCATGTTAGGGCCTGGGAAAAGAATTCAGGATTGGGCCCATGATAGACACAGATCCCTTAGGAAATGTTACCCATGCCATAAAAGGAATGAATGACTACGAACTGAGGGGAATTACAATGAAAATTGTCCACTGAATTTTTGTAAATTCCCATAAAATAGGAGTCTGCATTTGTTCTATGTGCATAATTTTCATTAGAAGTCACGAAAGGTTTACTCCTTAGAGATGTAGGAAATGACTAGCTGATGATAGCATAAAAGACAGCATATTTGCATGGGCAGACAGCTGGTTTTTCATCAGTCATTACATTCCCTGATGATATGGCAGTGGTTTTTGATCATGTATCCAATGCACAATAATTAGGCAAAATGACTTACCCTCAATCTTTTCAGTATTTAGCTCTAAGGGTGCAAGGATTCATTCTTGGAAAGGGAAGATGGTCGTGTGATTTAGGGCACTGGATGAGCACTCAGATCTGAGTCCTATCCCTGGTTCTGCCATAGCCTTGCTGTGTGACCTTGCACAGTCATTTCTCCATGCCTCGGTCTCGCCTAAAATGGGATAACAATAGTTCTTTATTTCAGAGGTGATATGAGTTCAAACCTGCTCAAGGCTGTGCTGCAGTGAGACACTACAGCAAAGAGCAGCACGGAAAAGCTCAGACATAAATAATACCTTGTTATTAAATTGTGGGAAAACACACAATAATTAAGTAAAATAAAAAATACAAAGTATAAGCTGAAGTTTTGGGAATAAAACACTGACAGCTTCCCTCTGTTACCTGAAATTAAAGCAAACTTAAGCAGGGTCCTCATGGGTTTGACTGATTTTTACATGATTGTGTTTCTGAGAACTGGTGGTACTAGAAGCTGAGGAGTAGGAACCCCAGGAAAATGAATTCCTTGAAAACAAATAGGTAACTCCACTTTGTTTCTGTTTTGAAGCAACCAAGATTTCCAGCCCAAGAGAGGGTCAGATAAACATTCAGGATAAGATTTTCAAAGCCATGGAAGGGGCCAACAAACATGATTTCCTTCAATTTACAGTAAAATATGATCATCCAAATCTGAGGAAGCTTTGAAAATTCATCTTTGCTTTTGGGCACATTTTCTTATTTAATTATAAACAGGGTTGCTGAGCTTAGTTGAACTGTCAGATGTCTGGAATAGCTTCAACACCACTATTCCAGATATACACTACTGTTACTGGAATTGGACAGGGCGTTAGCAGGGAGCTTTCAGTAATGGATATTTTTCCAAATGCAAAGATGAATCTTTCTCCCTCCTCAAGTGCATGTCTATATAACAGCATTTGTCTTTCATGTAGGGGTCAGTTATGGGCCTGTACACCTGGGAGACAGGATCTCAGGACACATGCCTAAATAAAGCAATTGATTTAGAGATAAACAGATCAAAGGCTATTCTCTCAGGCAGAAGAAGAGAGAAGAGATATATGATGAGAAAGAACCTAGGAAGGGAAATTGTTTCTGAGAGACAGAGACAGAGGAATGGGAAAGTCTGGGCTTCCCTACAGTCAGGCAGAGAATAGCTGGAATATAGACCACAGCAGGAGACATGCTGCCGACCCGAGGAGGATAGCTGAGAACTTCCCAGCTGCAATGCTGACACCCGTCCGAGGGAGGAGACCTGTGAGATGCCAGTCCATGCAGAGTAGAAAGCCTAAGCTCAAAGACACATTAGAGCTGGATCTGTCTAGGAACCACCAGAGGCCTGAGAGGAGCAACTGCCTGTAGTCACTGTGCATAAAGCAGATGCCAAGCAGGACGGAGGAGAGAAGAAAGGGAAAGCAAACGGGCAGGTAATCCTTCATTTCACTCAACAAAAGCCACTGTAGGGCAGCTCTGGAAAGATGAAGCACAGAATTAAATGTAATGAACTGACTACAGAATCAGTGATCATGCACCAGTATCATAACACTGAGATCATTTTCAGACACTTCCCTCCACATACGCTTTTTAACCGGAAAAGACTTCAAAAAGGATGAAACCAGACCAACAGTTTCTGAATCTGTGGACAGTGGAAGAGATTACAGAATGTTGAACAGAAAAGCATTTTACTCCCAAATCCCTGGAATGTGCAAGGACAAAACAACAAAGTGTTAAAGGATTCAGTGGAAATATGACTTACAGCAACTATCGCCTTCAATTCCTTCATTAAGCCCCCCAGCAGTCCCCACTTCCCAAATAACAGAGTTGTCAAACAAATATCTTGAGGCTCCTATTGCTCACACCCTTTCCTGTAACAATCCAAATGCTGCACGTTAAAAGTCCAGATGGGAGTCCACCTCCAGTAGACAGCGGAAGAAGATAGGACACAGCATTCACAAATGCACAGAGAACTGTTTAATTTACAGCCACAATGGTGAAACAAACCATTTCAGAGCTTGGACATTCAAAGTTAAGTCTGACACTCATTCTTATATTTACTTATTGTGCTTAAGTATTAGAGAACACAGGATTACATTAACAGTACACGACAGTCTGAGATCCCTGCAGGACCAAGTAGCGAAAGGGATGAGCAAGAATGAGGGACCAGCCCCTCAAGTGGTGTAAGCTGGTACAGCTCCACTGCGGGCAATGGAGCGATGGTGATTTACACCAGCTGAGGATATGGCCCTTGAAATGTCCAACTTAACTTTGAATTACTCTCTCTTGTGCCACAACCTTTAATGTAACTGTTCCTTCTGGTCGTATCTGCCATCTCAAAGAAAAATTACTACCATGGCCTGTAAGGTTGGAAAGGCTGGCGGATAAAATCTCAGCTGGACTACAGTAAATGGCGCACATGTCATGACACTACTCCTCATATTTTAAAAACTGTGGACTGGATCCTCATCTGATGTAAATTAGCTTAGGGGCAGATGAAGTCAAAAACATTTGCCAATTTATACTAGCTGAGAATATAGCCCTGAGATTTTTGTGTTTTCTGTTACATGCCATATAAACACTGTGCTTGAGAACAAAGACTCATGTGCGTTTCATTCCTGGTAACAAAATTAACTAGAGACTACAAGTCTCAAATAAATGATTACTGGAAAAGTCTCCATTCAGTCTTCATTCTCTCATGGATTTCTGAATTTGGCATAACACATTTATTTGCTGGCACCAATAAAACACATGCCTTTCCATTTGCTTTTTTTCAAGAATTAAATATAGGGCCAGACTCACTGGTGGTGTAAATCAGCAGAGCTCCATTGTATTCAATGGAGTTACTCCAGGAAATCTGGCCCACAGATCTGAATGCAACCTTCTTACGCCAGTGCAACTACAGGACTCTCGACAATTCTTTTGCAAATTATTCCACTTAAGTGACTTTGACATCCTTTCATACCTGCACAGTGTCTGAGTGGGTCACATAACGTTTTTTATCTACATGATTTTAATGGATATATGAACTTTTTTCATTAGATATCTTTTAGACAAAAAAAGAACTGAGCAACATTATTGGCATCCCACTGAAACATAAATATATAAATTACATTTTATACACTTTTTTAAACGCAGACACATACATTCATGTGCATAACATTGTGAACAGTACACTTAGTGGAAAACAAGCACAGACAATCTTAGTTAAATGTATTTCCAGTTTTGGTGCTCAACGAATACACTGGGAAAATGATCACAAAATAGAATGATGACTAACTCTATCTCTGCATTAGCATCTGAAGCCAATAATGCCTGTTAGCTAACATTGCTTCGTTTGGTTGAAATTGGACATAGCTACAGGAACAGGAGGGGAATGATTGAACTATATTTAAAGAAATGGAAAGGTTAAAAAATCTCACTCTTCTCTGTTATGTTTTAAGGATCTGCAGTTCATTCACACTTGAAGAGATTTTTGATTTGAGTGGAAACACTGTCTTCAAGACAAACTTTTTTGTCATTCCAAACAAAGGAGAGAAAACTCTTTCATCTCTTTGTAGATGTTTTACAAAGAAAAGAATCCAGTAGTTCATTTTACATATCCAATGTGATACTCCAAACAAAACAAAGGGTACATAATCCAGACTACTGGGCTGGGGCAGTGATTTTGGCCAAGTGAGTAGCCATGTCATATCTGGCACAGCCCTAAATTTCCAAAGCAGCAGACAAGGATTTAGCCATGTGGCTCCCATTGCAATCCATGGGGAGCTGAACATTTAATCCTTTGGCACTTTGAAAATACAGGAGCTGGTGCCAGAGTATTTTATCTGCCCTGCTATAGTTAAAATAGATTTTGATGTTATTTGGGCTATTCTACTACAAAAATATGACCACAAAATGTTTTTTTTTACTTTTTTTTGGTTCAAGAAAACATAGCAGGCTTTCTCAGGTATATAAAACTGTTAATTTTTAGATAAAAATACAAACTTCACCTTTACAAAAACACATATTTCTGTTGAATACACATAAAGCATAACATTTTACCAAAAATAAAGAATTTTAGGTTTTGTTCAAATATTTGCAGCAAGGTAGTTCCCATGCCACCATGACATTGTACAATGCAGATACAAGAATTTGTACATTTCACACAGCTCCAACATGTGAAATAAAAGTATCTGTATACTGATAAGAATGACAATTGCTAACACAATATCACTAGTAGGCAACTGGCATAAGTCTTAAAGGAAAAAGAAGGACTTTTGCATGGATATCCTATGATTTGTTTACGCACATCTCTCTTTTTTTCTTTTTCTTTTTATGTAATGCTTTAAATTACGGGGGAGGTTGGGGAACATAAACCAAGAAACATCTAGAAAATTATGCATAGGTATACCATTTTTATTTTAATACATCTCATTAGTTTGCATCCCACTAGGAGAAATACCATAATGTTTTGTGTTCTGCTATTGTTATACCAGTCTTTTATATGTGTTATTGGCAAATGTAGTCCAAGAGATAATAAAAAGCTAGGCAAAGAGTAAAAAGAAAACTTAATAATCACTTTATGGTGTAAAAAAAAAAAAATCCACTTAAGGCTCCCCAGAAGGTTTTTTTTGTATAGACTTTTAAAACACCACCAAGCAAGGATGTATTGTTCTACAGTGTTTGCGTGGCATTTGATCATTTCATACATTCCTGCTTTTTTGTGCCTGAAGTCCATCAGCGTCCATCCATCTTCATCAAGAACACAGGCACATTTCTTGACGTAAAGCACCGTTGACTGCTCTGACAGAAATCCACTATTCACTTAGATTTTTGTCATGTTTTTGAGTACTTTTGGTATCCTCCATTCATTCAACTGTCTTTTTTTTCTTTTCAGTTTTTCTCTTTCATTTTTTTTCTTTTTTGGACAGGGAAGCTTCCTATTGTTTCACAGAGTGCTACAATACTTGCTTTGATGTCACATTAAACAAATGTACATTGTCTCTTTGTTCTCATTAAGTGTTCTTTTGAGCCAGTTTTTTCACATAGGAGAACAAATAAAATATACAGTCAATAAGCACCATACATAGTAGGTTCAGGAATGTAACAAACCATGTACATCCATGTCCCAGAGAGAAGTTTTTTTTCTAGCTTATTTTCACCTTACATCTGCAGGAGAGAAAAAAGATACAATAACTCTATGATTAGAATCAAAGGTCCTATCCTCTAAGAAGATGACTTTAAAAAAAACTGTTCTGCATGAAGAGTCACTAACCTGGGACAAGAAGTTCTAAATGCTGTTTTGATTGAGTTTACATGCTCACTTTTAAAGTTGAATTTTACAAAATCTTTGCTTCTATCATACTACTCCCAATAAATACCTGTTAATCTGAAACAGGATATCAAGTTTAGCATTCTTTAGAAAAAATACACCAGTATAAATGCAAACTGCCACTGGGAGTTTATGCGCAAAAACAGGTGCTTGAAATTAAATTCACCATCATCCAGGAGTTAGGTACATACACTGCAAAATCCAAATCATTCCCACTCCAAATACTAGAATCAACTGCAACTGTTGTAGCTTACATAATTTCAGGTCATTAAGAAATGGAAACTCCATACTTGATTTGGAAGGTGTATCGCCATCATCATACATTGCTAATTCATTGCCAAAGGATTTTAGTCGTTTTTGCATTACGAGGGTATTAGTTTCTCACTACCCTGAAAACCTCATTAATTTTGATGACTGACTATCATCATCTTACTGCAACTGAACAAAGCAAAGAAAGATCTTAGTTTTCTGGTATAAATAACACAAGCCCTGCTACACAAAAATGGTATCTCTGAGCATCTTCCTTGTTTGGTAGGCAGATCGTCAGATCACTTCAGGTGCATGTAACATCAATTCCAGTTCATGCCAAAACAAGGGTTTGATGGTCATGCATATAATATTTACCATATGTACACTCAATGTTTTACAGCCAATGACTGGGAACAAAATGATTTGTAATCTGGCAATTCATTCATGCATTATTATGTGATGCTTTGACCTCAGAAATCAATAATAATGAAACAAAAGCAGAGGCAATGGAACTTGAGATTTCAGAAGCTGAAGTATTAGCGCCCTCCAAAAAAAAGGACAAAAAAAAGCAAGAAAAGGCAGTAGCTCAAGAATGTAAGATGCTGATGGTGATGTGGAGCTTAAAGGAAAAATACCAGCAGGTAGAATTATCAAAGCCAATCAGATCTAATCTCTTTGCAGCCTTGAGGTAGCAAGTGTCAAGATTTTGAACAGTGATTAAGTTGAAGTGATGATATTTGATTAAGTTTTCCATTACTTGTGCTATTAGGGTGTTCAGCATATAGGTCCTACCTGAATATCAAATAGTTCCAGTAGGTTTTATGTTGGTTTTAACTTTTTTCGTTTCCGTTTTTTACCTGATTCCCTAGGCCTTCCTGTTAACATAAGGGCAGGGCTGGTGAAAAGCCCTAAGGTAATGCATTTCGTTGAACACTGAAGTAATAAATACTCAAACCGTTTACATTTCAAAGAAACCTCATTATCCTTTGCATTAAAGTAATAACTTTATAACTTCTGATTTGACATTCAGTTTACAAAGTAATTATACAAAAGTAAAAAAATAATAAACGAAGCTGGCATTGCATACGTCATTTCCAAGACCCATCCATAAATACTGTTACCATGCTGTATTCAGTACTTGCTTTCAGCTCTACAGTTCAGCTATTTTCAGCTCACCATCCACTTGCTGGTGCAAGTGCTGTTCCTATCAATAATTAAGTCCCAGAAAATTGTATTCTTTCATTACAATCATTTCTACCTCATTTTTCACACACACCAAAAAGAAAAGTTTTCCACTTAAATTCTTAACTGCTTAGTCTTTAGCCATTAAAGACATCTTGAAAAACTGAAATTGAGCTCATGAAACTTTTTTCCAAATACAAGACATAGAAAGAATATCAAACCATACACACAAAAAGTATCACTTTTAATGTGTTTTTTGTCTACTCATAATTCATCCTAGTTTGAGGTAAAACACTCAGCTTGGATCATAAATTGATGTCTGGTAAGAATCACAGCAGAGGCCTAACTTTGCTTTGATACAAATTCTAATTTTTCTGCTCTGTATGTAGCACTTGTAGTTGACATTTGCTTAGACCAGATTTATGTGTCCATGCTAGACGGAAACCGTATAAAAAATTCCTCCTTACCCAGACACCTATGAAACCTATCACTTTCGGGCAGCCTTCCTCCTATATTCGCCTGCTCTACACTGACTTTTATTCTGGGGCTGGATCTACTGCATCCCTAAATGCCTGGTATTGGTGAAAACAAGCTTTTGAGTTTGCGTCAGCCAAAACTGAGAGAATGGGAGCAGTCCTTTCTACTGGAGTGGTTTTCCAGAATCTCTCTCAAGTCCTGCATTGATTGCACTCTAAGATGAAGATTCAAGCCAAAGATTTTAGGTGGTTTTATGAAAGTCACATTGAAAATAAGTATTCTTCCCCATAAATCCTTTCCTGTGGTAATTTAAATGCTGTCTTGATAAGGCAAATGTGTTTAATGTGACAACTGACAATAAATTCTGGCCTATACATGAGTAGGAAGACACAGGGAACAGGCACTGTTGTTTCAAAACTCCTTACTTCTGAATATAGAAGTTATTCCTCAGTGCTTTATATTCATTTCAAGGCTATTTTCCCCAAGGTCAAGTAAATCTCAGCCTTAACCCTGTCTCTACAAAGTCAAAGAAATTAGGCAAGAGAGTCCACCAATACGCTGTAACAGGACAACCTTTAACTTAGTTAAGCAAGACTTGAATAATATTGGGCGTTTACTTTTATTTAAAGGCTAACCTAATGAGAACTAATACGATTTAAATTTTTAATCCAAACTCTTTATCCAGCACAAATCCTCCCTTAATTTTGCATCTTCAACACACAGAGAAGTAGCTGGGAGCTTTTCCACTGAGTTCACTGGAAGCAAAGTTTGCTTTACATTCTTTACTAATATAAAAACCAGGTCCACACGAAATAAGCATTAATACAAAAATAAAAGGAAAACATACCAGTTTCTTCTTCTCTATAATCTGAATTAGTATTTGATGATGTACAGGTGCATTCCATATGCTCTTCTAATCTCACCAGAACTTCTTTTAATTTTGGCTTTTTTCTAACATATTCCACTTTTGCCACCTATAAAATACGATGAGGTATGTACTGAAACACAGTAACATAGTTCAGGATTGAACACAGGTAAATATATACCTGTATTTTTGAATGAAGCCAAACCCATATAAAACGTTAGCATACTAATCACCCTTTATCTTAATTGCACATCGTGTAACTATTTATTGCACAGAATATTTGTTCATCCAAGTTCAGCAGTTTGAAACAATCTTCTTTTCCCTGAAGAGATAAAACAATTTTCCATTCATGTGGGTTTGAAGTTTTAAGCAACTCAGTTTTCACATATATCAGAATAAATTTTTATATATGTATTCAGATCAGTGTTTGTTCTGTAGATCATCACTTTTAGCATGCTTTTCTGCACATGTTGACCACCCTACTTCAGCTGAAGGCTAACAGTGAAGGCGTTAAGTTGGGTTGGTTTGTAATATATTTTTTAGTTTACAAACTGGTGTTTTCAGAGTCCTTTGAACATAAAGCGCGCACTCTTCAGAGAATCAGAATCTCAAAATCAGCTTAGAAAGCAGCACTCTCAATCCTACCAGCTTCTTGCAGTGACCTGCAGCTTGTTTACAGGAGCTCCCATGCACTGATGTTGCAGCCAAGGGAACTACCACCCACCGGCTGGACCCAGCCTTTGGCAGTATTGCGGATAGCTGGCAGGTACATTACTGCTCTCCAATCTATCCAGTGGCACTGCTCCACTTCGTGCCAAAGCACTGGCATCCTTAAGCACGGAGCATGCTGGAGAAGCTCTGGCCACAAGCCAGTCTCGCTTCTGAAGGAAATCAATGTAGACGGGAAGTAGGTTGGGGTGGGCGGCACTGAACATGAGGACAACCTGACTGACCCAGCACTGGCAGGCTGGGGAGGAGGCACGGTGTAGGGGGCAGGAACACTGCCGTGCTGGGACACCAGGGGAGATGGGCCGTGGGATGCTGGGCACAGTCAGGCCCTGTGTCATAGGCGTGATGGCCATGGTTAGGGGTATGGCATGTTGTGCAAGGACATATGGCATAATAAGGGAGAAGAGTGCTACACAGCATGTAAGAGGTTCAATGTCTAGTTGACAATTGTGTTTAAACACTGCATGAATAGGTGGTAACCATTTGTTTAGCTGGTATAGATTATTTTCTAGCCCTGGAGAAGAAGACAGATGACATGTTTTAACTGGCATAATTCACTCTGGCAAGCCTACCCTGGGTTACCTGACCTACCCAGACCAAACCCCCTCTGTGTTGGAAGCTGAGGATAAACCTAAGTGATACTAGATGAATCAGGCCTTATGCTGATAGAGAACATCTCATCCAAAAGGGATCTTTGAGCTGTTCTTGAAATCATGGCTTTTCAACCCTACTAATTATGATCTGCCATTTGACAAAAGGGGGCTGCAATGTGTCTGTCCCAGCAAACAAGAAGACCACACAATACAGGTATAGATTACTGTATACAAATGAGAAAGAGGAAGGAGAGGAAGGAGAGGAGAGGCTGGTTCCCTCCGAAGAAACCAAATGACAGAACCACGAAGTCCAATCAGTATAACAACAAAATCTCCGGTTACTACCAAACAACCAAAGCATTCACAGCTACACTAGAGTCTCCTGGTAAGGGTATACTGGTGTGTTTGGTGGGGTTTTTAATGCTCCAAATCATCTTCAAACTACAAAAACAACGTTCCCTGGTCCTTCCAAAAGTGAAACAACAGTCTCACAAAATGAGCATGGTGGCTGGAAAAAATGACATTCCCTGTGAAAAAGCACATTCCCTGTTCCCAGAAACTCTCTTTTGACTCTTGGACACAAACTACCAGGGACCCATGAATGACAGTAACAGAAGTTAGAGTGAAATCCTGGCCTTATTAAAGTCAACGGGAGATCTGCCATGGCCTTCATGGAGCCAGGATTTCCAATCCACATTTTAGTTACTGCCTCTTCTGCCAACAGGATCTGAAGATTATTTGCATTTACCCAGCAAACAAAAGTTGTACAGAGAAAGATGCAATAACTAAAATGTCCACATTGAAGATGTTTTCCAAAAGTATAAGATCTCTATATAAAAAGATTAAGAGCTGGCCGTGACATGTAAGAATGTTTTTGCTGAAAGATTAACTATAGGTCAAAGCAATATGTTTCAATATCTTCTATCTAAAAACCCAACTCCATCAAGCCTTTGAACACAAAGATTTGAAAATGTATGGTTCCTTTGAGTCATCCAGCATCAAAGGATGACTAATCCCTAAAATTTACAAAAACAAACAGTAATTAAGACACCTCCATCACCAGAGACAAAGAAAGAGACCCAGCAATCATGAAACAGCTTTGATATCTGCCATGCTTATTACAACTGTTGGAATAAACCAGCCTTAATGAAAATTACATGCAACAAAAATAAACTGTAAGCAAACTTTTTAAAGTCTATCCCTGTTTTGCTTTGTTTTTCAAATTGAAAGTTATATGCAGTTCCTGTGGCTATTTGCTACTAAATAACAGAAAAAAACAAGAAGATGATACTTTGAAGAACCGCATCATAATGAATTTTAGCAGCCAATTAAAAGATCTACTTTTTACTGTACTATAGTTAAAACATAATCCAACATAAGTTCCACAGCTCTATTTCAGGCTACACAAGTTAAAAGAAAGACGTTTTGTAAGATGCTGTAAATGGTCAAACTGAAGCAACACACAATACAGTTCAATTGTTGTGTTTATGTCATCTCCTAGAACCCGCTGCCTCACAGGATCTATAATTTATGCTAATCTAAAATGATACAGGTTGCACATCTGATCTTCATGGCTATAAACAGGGACAGCTATGCTAATAGCATGGAATTTGGCCTTGTGTCAGCATCTTTTTTCTTCTTTGTTGTATTTTTCTCCCTGGTGTTTATCTTGGACAATTACTGTTACGCATATTACTAAACGCTTTGAGGTCATCACACCTAAACAAGCTACCCATGTTAACATCAGCTTCTTCTACTTGTCTCTAATGCAACAAAACTAAAAACTGTGACAACCCCAAATACTTCCAAAACTGCAGAACTCTATAAAAACTGTGCATGGCAGTGTCACTGCCCTGGGGGTTGTGCACAGCCCTGTCACTACCTCAGGGGTTGGGCACAGCCCTGTCACTGCCCCAGGGGTTGTGCGCAGCCCTGTCAGGGTCCCAGGGATTGTGCACAGCCCTGTCAGGGCCCCAGGGGTTGTGCACAGCCCTGTCAGGGCCCCAGGGGTTGTGCGCAGCCCTGTCACTGCCCCAGGGGTTGGGCACAGCCCTGTCAGAGCCCAGGGGTTGGGCACAGCTCTATCAGAGCCCAGGGGTTGTGCGCAGCCCTGTCACTGCCCCAGGGGTTGTGCGCAGCCCTGTCACTGCCTCAGGGGTTGTGCGCAGCCCTGTCAGGGCCCCAGGGGTTGTGCACAGCCCTGTCAGGGCCCCAGGGGTTGTGCGCAGCCCTGTCACTGCCTCAGGGGTTGTGCACAGTCCTGTCAGAGCCCAGGGGTTGTGCGCAGCTCTGTCAGAGCCCAGGGGTTGTGCACAGTCCTGTCAGGGCCCAGGGGTTGTGCACAGCCCTGTCACTGCCCCAGGGGTTGGGCACAGCCCTGTCAGAGCCCAGGGGTTGGGCACAGCTCTATCAGAGCCCAGGGGTTGTGCGCAGCCCTGTCACTGCCCCAGGGGTTGTGCGCAGCCCTGTCACTGCCTCAGGGGTTGTGCGCAGCCCTGTCAGGGCCCCAGGGGTTGTGCACAGCCCTGTCAGGGCCCCAGGGGTTGTGCACAGCCCTGTCACTGCCTCAGGGGTTGTGCACAGTCCTGTCAGAGCCCAGGGGTTGTGCGCAGCTCTGTCAGAGCCCAGGGGTTGTGCACAGTCCTGTCAGGGCCCAGGGGTTGTGCACAGCCCTGTCAGAGCCCAGGGGTTGTGCGCAGCTCTGTCAGAGCCCAGGGGTTGTGCACAGTCCTGTCAGGGCCCAGGGGTTGTGCACAGCCCTGTCACTGCCTCGGGAGTTGTGCACAGCCCCGTCACTGCCTCAGGGATGGTGCACAGCCCTGTCAGAGCCCAGGGGTGG
Organism: Dromaius novaehollandiae; assembly: GCF_036370855.1. Taxonomy (NCBI): domain Eukaryota; kingdom Metazoa; phylum Chordata; class Aves; order Casuariiformes; family Dromaiidae; genus Dromaius; species Dromaius novaehollandiae. The sequence continues at coordinate 7,193,719 of NC_088111.1, read as the reverse complement.
TGTGCAACCCTGTCACTGCCCCGGGAGACAGACAGTCCTGCCAGAACCCAGCCCTGCCAGAGCCGGGGGTTGTGTGCGGCCCTGCCAGAGCCCCGTGGAGGCAGCGGCCCTCTCAGAGCCGGGGGCTCCACACGGCCCTGTCAGAGCCGGCGGCGGCGGCGGGGCACGCCTGGAAACACAGTCCTGGCAGCGCAGGGCGGGAGGCTGCCGCAGGGCATGCTGGGACAGTGGTGGGGAGGGAGGCAAGAGGCGGGAGCCGCCTGAGGGGAGGCTGTTTGGCGGCGGGGCCAAGGGCATGGTTGCTGCAGGGGCCGGGGGCCTGGAGGGTGCTGCAGCCCCCCAGCTGTCCTCCGGGGTGGGAATGGCTCACAGGGGTGTCTCTGCCTCCTCCTCCCTGAGGGGGAGCCGCCAGGCCTCTCCCCCTGCAAGGCCAGGTGCGAAGGGTGATGGCGGCCCGGCACAGACTCCCACCCTGGCCCTCCCAGGGCGCCGCTCTTGGGCTTGAGCTCTTCTTGGCTCCACCTGGCTCAGGGTTTCCCCCATCTCCCCTATTCTTAAATTCACCTTTCATATCTACCAGCTGGTCCTGCCCAGGAGGTCTGACTGCGTGCAGGCAGTACCCTTCAACTAAATCGTAGCTAAAAAGCAAAGTGCTGTTTATTCTAATGATAGTACTGAAGCCACTGAGGAAAAATGTTCTTAAGACTGTAGACATTACATACAGCCATTTTACCTGCACATGCAATTTCTCCTACGAGGTCTCAACCTCCTCAGATGCTCTGTAGCTCTGCCAACTCATTCTGACTTCCTCCGTTTTTGCCCTTCTCTCTTCTAAATCTGCCACTTTACGATTCTCAAATGATTGCTGAGGAGTACCTTTTAAATCTTTTTCTTCCTTTCCAGCTCATTTTCTCTCAGTATTTCCCTCCTATTTACTTACTGTAGGAATATCCTATGTTAAATAGCCCCAAATCAGCTCAACATAGACTATTCGGAAATGGTAAAAACTGGTACGGCTATGGCCCAAGGCCAAGCAGAAGGTAGAATAGAGGTAGATAGAATGATTTAGCTCTTTCTTCTTAGTTCGGAAATGAATGTTGCTGCCAACAACCATAACACACGGCTTGGCTATTCAAAAACGTACAGATATGATTCGCTCCATAATATTAAACATTTTCTGCTGCCTTGATCAAAAACGCACAGAACATTCTGTTCAACATTATGAGAAATCTCTTGGAAAGACTCGGGTCAGAATCCCCCCCAAACAAATGAATGGTCTAGCACTTGGTAAAGATAAATACTTGGTCTCACTGTGTAGAAGCAACCAAAGCTATGAATGTTACTGAAATGTTTTTGCAGAGAGAAGAGGAAATGTATCTGTAAGTGAAACCAACACTCCTACTCACCAATTCATGTCACTGTTTCTCTGTCACAAGGAGAGAAATGCAATACTTTCCTTCCTATCAAAGAGCAATTCCCAACCAGCTGATTTATTTCACTCAAATTTTTTAATGCTGTACAGGCACAGCTTGCTGAATACAGATTTCTTTAGGACCAGGAGACAGGGCTCATGGGCTCACAGTGCTATAGTGCAGGGGAACCTACGTTTTACCAATCTACCCCATGAAAGGGAACCTCAGAAGTCCCATTTTAGGGGAGCTGTGTCACCAGCACCACTGGGATGGGCCCCCCCTACAGCTACAGTTGCACAAGCCCATTTATGGTACACCAGCACCTGACCAAGGCTCAGTGAAGGCAAGTAAGGACATCCCCCAAGGATGCCTTTGAACCAGGTCCCTAAGAAAGGAATGCCCCAATAAAGCACCTTCACTGCTCCCACCACACTGGAACGGCTGTCTCTCTTAACCTTGACCACAATGGCCCTCAGTAAGACAAAGAAAACATCCTTTGCCTTAGCCTGTTAGATGATGCAAACCCACTTGCTGACCTTTCTGGGTGAACATTTTTTTCTAGTGTGAATGGGCCAGCTATGATCTCACTACCTTGTCAATGAAGAGGAAGTGGGGAAAGCCTTTTCAATGTTGAATCAAAAGAAGGCTTTTATGCAGTCTGACATCGGGGAAAACACAAGACGGCTTTCCAACCGCATTGCAGGAACAACCCAGAAAGCTCTCCAAAACTGCTCCCCCTACCTTTCCAGCGACCCTCGCTCTGGGCCAGCTAGTTAATGGCATGAACAGACATTCAGCTCTGAACGTAGGATTGGCAAAAGGCTCATAAAACAATCAATTATATCAAAGTTACAAGAGGATCTGACTCTGGAGGGCATAAATATGGATTCTGTTCAGAGACTTCTGGTGTGACAGTGGGGTCAGCCTACAACCTTTACAATGAACATCCTGTTCCTGCTTGACCTCTTGTCCTTTTTTTCCCTTCTACTTAATGACTCTTTGGAGCAGTCTTGGAGCTTGGAAAAAAAAAAAAAGTCCTCCAAAGCTGGCTGACGTGTACTGATATTGCTGGTGGCAATATATTTACACAGCCACAAAAAGCAGCTGCTCAGCTGAGCCTACTTTTAGCTTGCGCCCTATTAAAATGAATACAAATCTAAAAGTGCTAAAACTGTATCAGCAGACTGAATGAGAAACTGAGATTTCAGCACAGCAGTGGGCTGGGGAAGCAGCCCCAGTAACGATGTCCTTCAAAGCTGCTGCCAGTAGCTGAGTTTGCAACTAGGCTTTTAGGGTACGCGTGGGGTGCCCTGGCAGCAGAGGACTGCCACAGCCAAGCCTCTCTCTTCTTCTCTCTCCCCTGTCACTGCAGGGTAAGGTAACAAGCACAGAGCCGCTCTGCGGTACACAATCCCAGAAAGCAAGTTCACAATACACAGGATAACTCTTTGCTGGGCATCTCCATCTGCTTTGTATGTATTAGTTACTATACAGAGTAACTGGGAGCGGTATCAAACCCACAGGTAACAGCACTAGATATTATAATTCTGGTTCAGGAGGCACTTTCCTGTTAAGCTCCTATTCTTAGGCGCTTACAGCTTACAGCTGTAATGCGTCAACTTCCCCAGTTTGTTATCAGCCCTCAGTTAATTAAACTGATCCCAATTTTTTCCTCATTTTTAGTTGTTTCTGCAAAGTGTACCAAAGAAATGGTGGCAAGTGGATGTAAAGGATAATTATTTTTGGAAAGACTGAGGAAATGTGTTCAGATGTTTCTCCAGCCTATTTGAGTGTGAAAATGCTTTTCAGACATTCAGAAAAGGAAAAAGACAAAGAAGTCCTGCTCAAATGTGTCCCTGTGTGCATGAGAAACAATGAACTGGTTTAGATGTCACACTTCATGTTTAGAAGGTACAGTGCTACACAGGTTAACAGCACCTTTCTTAATAAGAAATCCCTTGCAAGTAGAGTGATCAGTGTGTTGTGCTGGGCAATTTAATGTTCAAGAATGTTATTTTTTTAAATAAATTCTGCTCTTAAAATACTCAAAGGAACATGAATCCACAGGTTTAACAATTTAAATGGTTAGTGTAAGTCTAATCTCCTGCATGCAGATGTAAATCAACATTACTTGTTTAAACATTGATAAAAATTAGAACACAGTGAAGCCCAACGAACATAAGAAATATTTCACATAATATTTAGTGGAAAATTGCAACAAGGAGAAATGGATTTTGTCTAATGATTAAATACAGCATGAAGCTGTTGAGTCTTCTATCCCTGGGGTAAGATAATTTGAAGCACATTTTTTCAGATCAAAAGTGTTATGTTGTCAAATATAAAAGCCCAATTTAGGCTGCATAATATTTGATTAAGAAAACAGCATTCCATACTGTGATTTGTGAGTTTTTTTAGTCCAATGCCCCTTGAGTCATTTTATCTCCTCAACTTCAAGATCTGTTCTGTGCAAGATCATGGGAAACACAGAATCAACTTTATTTTCATTACAGAAGAAGAAAACCTAAAGGGAATCCTGTGAGAATCAAATACAAACCAAACAGTTTCCAATAATCATGCAATTTGAAAAGGCCATCTGCTCCCTCACAATGGAGAGGAGCATTGTATCTAATCCACTTGCTATGAGGATGGATAATAAAGATCAGGTAACACAGGACAGCCACAAGAATACCTGAAGCTCTTATACTTAAGAGAAGCCTCTTAGGGTCCCACAGTCACTATTTGCTCACCTTGACACTTCTGTGATGTATCCGTGATGGCTGGCATTTCACACTGCTGGTGTTGCAACAGCCTGTGCAACGTTTCACCTCCACGCAGGGTGGCCATATCAGGAAGTTGGCAGAGGTGGGATCAATCTGACTCCGAGGTATCTCATATATAACCGTCCGTGTTTTGCAGACAGCCGGGATGGCTTCCTCTGCAAGCAGAAGAAATTCACACTTCCAGGTGAACAGCTGCTCTCACCTCAGAGCACCCAGATACTTTACACCACCAATTTATGACTGGCACCTTTAGCTGGGGTTTTGAGACAGTGTTCTCAGCTCCCGTTGCTTACTCATAAGTCAGTGCTGAGTACTGTCTGCCTGCCATTAAACTCTGTGCTACCCCAGAGAGGAGCCTGAGTCACTCCAAAAGGCCCTGCCCTAAAATGAGAGTTTATAATGGTCTGAGTCCCAACATAGCTCGGAGCACACACCATCAGATAAGACAGTGCTGGCTCTTTAGAGTTGACAGCAAGCCAGAGGCTTCTCCAAATTAGATGATCCTCCAATACGGATTCATAGCCACTGCTCAACAGCAGCTGTTATTTTACAATATTGGGGCTATCATTGCATATATATACTGTCACACAAATGTGCAACACATTGCAAATACCACCACAGAAGTTGCACTGAGAATATTTATCTCACACCCAAATTGGCTGAGCTGGGAAACCACCTGCGCCAGCTTGAAATTTCTGAGTTCTGGGTTTCCACTTCCACAACCTTAACATCCCTGTATCAGGGAGCTGGCTCCATGCACCATCCCAAATGGCAACTGCTATTCTTTCTCAGTGAAATTATCGAACCTTTGTACACGTTGGGTTTTATTTGATTTGTTATTTTTTGAATGAGGCAAAATCACAAGAGTAGCATGACCAAAGAGCTTGCAATGTAACTTTTAGTTAAACCAATAATCTGCTGGGCTCAGGTAAGGTGAGCTTGTAGACAACCGTTCCAGCCACATGATGATCAAAAAGAATAGCTGTGTGCTGCTGCAGTGCATGATGCTGCCATGAAAAATCCGACCATTTATCTTTTTCAACCGAGGGACTGCCCAAGAAGTAAAGCTGGTTAATTCAAGGGGAAAACAGTCCAGAAAATAACAGCAATAACAGGGACAACTTGTTCAATAAGGTCTCTGAAGGCACCTTGGATTTTTTGCCTTTCAGTGGGAGCAGTGATAGCTTTGGGGTAGATGGGGCAGAGAACTTGGGCACTGCCTGCACTTCTTCAGCAACTTCTGACGTGTAAGAAATTCAGGCCTGGCCTGAACCTATAATATGAAAATCTAGGCTTGGCTTTGGAAGAGAGACACTTTGGTGGGCTAAACAGAGTAGAAATTCTTCTTTTCAATCCTCAACACCATGAACTCAAGAAAATTAAAGGATCCAATACTGCAAGTTAGTTGACAGCTCCTACAAGTTATCGAGCATATCCTGTTCCCACTGACTTTTACGGGGAGGCATTCAACACCTTGCGGAGTAAGGTGCCAAGTGCAGCAGACTCTTTCAGAACCGCTGTTCTCTAGAGGCATTCAGTGCGACGCGTGCACTTGCCAACTCGCACTGCAAATCCATGTTGACAGCACGCTGTGCTATATACTTCATACAATCATAGCTTAAAGTTAAAATACAACGACTCTGAACTACCTATAGCAGGTGAGAATATGGCTATTTTCTGCAGACAAGTGGAATGGTAAAAGGGTCAGATCTAATCAGATGAACAAGCACTGCATATAAATCCTGTTCTAAAATTCATTAACATCTCTTTAATTTTATATTTGGGCTTTGTTGGATCATCATCATCAGTGTTTTTTTAAGAAAAAAAATCCCTTGTAAACATGCCTGGTGCCCTATTAAAGATGGAAATCAATGCCCCAGCACTTCCGTCAATTGCTTTTAATTTTTTGGATAAACCGTTTTTTTTTTTCTTTTAAATAAAGAGTCAAGCTGTTTCCTTTTGTACAGCTTCTGTACTGAAAACTCTACCAACTGTTGATGTTTTTTAAAGCACACTGCTGTAGTTGTTTCCCACACTATGAATTATACATTGAATATCACAGCATTTTCTAACCAAGGTCTAACTTTCTAACATGCTGCAACAAGAAACTGAATGTAAAGAATTTGCGCTTGTCTGTCTCCTATGGACATCCTCCAGAAGACAGCTTCTCAGGCAACGGCTCATTATGTGCACACGAAAAGGCAGAAACTAGAAATGGCCTTTTTCCTTTGTGCATGTCACATTTTTCCAGTGAAATGTCCTGCTTGGCTGACCAAAAACACCCCCTCTGTTTTTACTCTCTATGTACAAATAGCTTGTTTCTTACCAATGCTTCTTTTTCTGCGAATGGGCACAGGACGATTCTCTTGCACATGTTTAGCAGAATGAACACTGTAAGATCTCAAGTTTGTTTCCGAAACATCATCATACCCTAAAACAGGAAACAAAGTATTAAATCTCTAAGCATGACTGTCACTTCAGTGCTGTTCCGTACATGTAAATGTGTTGTTCATATGCACGAGACCAAATTCTGCTGTAATTAGTTTAATGTAACCCCTGTCAGTGCAATTGCAAGGGCGTAAGGCAGAGAAGACATTAACATTTAATGTCATGTATAAGCATGCACAATTTAACTCTAATATCCGTTTCACCGAAAGCCCCCAGAAACAGTGCCTACGCTGTGATACACAACCATATCTACAGTAAGACAGCTACATTTTCACGTGAAAGGCATAATAAAACCTTTCTAACTGGAAAGGTATAGAAATAAGAACAACAATATATCACTTAAAATGTTTCTTATAAGAAGTTTCTCAAAGTTCTGGCATGATACTACAGTACAAAATACAGTTTTACACACCCAACAGCAACAAGACTGCTTCTGTAAATTTTCTCTTGCCTGCTTTTAAGGACAATACTAGGACAGAATCAAAAGCGAAAAGTAACTAGTATGGCTTTCCTTTTAGCCTCTCTGTTGCAGAACAAATCCCCTGTGAAGTATCCTAACCTTTGGAGGGGCATCTGAAGCTACTGCAAACTCTGGGACCGCATCCAGGCTTGTCTTGTTCCCTAAATAAGCCTACCACATGGGTTAAAGGGCCATGAGAAAAAGCAAAGATGGAAAACTTGGCATTTCATTTATCATAGAAAACAACAAAATAACTGCTCCAACTATTTGGTTTTGTTAAGTGAAGCAGTCCAGGTCGTGTCCCCTGCAGTGGGGTTCTGAAAGCAACAGCACAATCTGCAAATGGGAGCAGGAAGACAGCAGCAAACTGGGCACCGCAAATAGATTCCAGCACAGCTAAACTCTGATTTTTAGTACTCTGCTGCTTGGAGTCCCCTCTGTAACATCACTGGAGGCTTTCAAGGTTTCACTGCTGGCTCCAGAGAAAGCTGTGATATACACTAAAAAATGTAAATGATTATTACACAATAATCAATTACCCTGTCCACATGCTACCAACATCCCATAGTCCTCTATCACACCGCTTTTAACCCCGTCATTCTCCCTGCTTCCCATATGCGCAGTTCAGAATATGCCCAAGTGACTCTGGAACTGTTATGCTCAGCTTTGTTAGTAACACAAATTATATGGGATTGCTCTGCAAACAAACCACCTCCTTCCCTCCTCGCTCCAAGAAAACCTGCCCAAAAGAGCATGCAACTGGTGAAATAACCTCCAGAGCCTGGTAAGGTATAAGGACAATGCTATCTTCAGCACCTCAGAAAGAGCTCTGTGCCTTAAGGTGTATCTCTGCTCTTTGGAAAATGTTATCACAGGTAGTTAGGAGAAGATGAAACGGGAGATCCAAGAGACAGCGCCAGGCACACCCACTGGTCCATCCTGCCTCTGCTGCTCATCAGTAGAACACATTCGTGTCTGAAATAAGTGAGTGTGAAATCTAGGGTCTCAACTCACCCCGATAAGTGGGCTCCTACTGCCTATGTAGAATGCTTATTTCCCACTGATTTTCATGGGAAATTTGGAGCCTAACTGGTTAGCTGACTATGGGCCTTATTTGCAGTCCCCAATCCTGTAATGTTTGAACACAGCAATGACTAATGGATTTTATTTCTGCTTTTATTGTACCCCTAGCTCCAGAAAACTGATCAGTGGGGTAAATAAAAGACGGCTTGCCTGTGATCCTGCAAGAAGTTTCCAACTGAGCTGGGGTCCAGAGCCAGGCCTTCTGCATCCCCTTCCGATGGCACCAGGCCATCCACCTGACCCTGAATGGTGTCATGCAAAATGAGGATCCGTTCTGATGTTCTTTCTGTCCTCTTCCGCTTCCTAATGCTCAGCCACCCAATACCAACCTCCCTTTTGGCAAGCTCCAGTTGTTGCAACCCCTCCCTCATTTTGAGGCAATGAAGTGATGCTCAAAAGAAAGCAGCATGAGTTTTGCTCCGTGTAAGACCCAAGCTAGGCTCAGAGCAAGAAGCATCTCCGTCTGCATGCAAACAGTGTTAAAAAAGAAGATTAAATGTAAAACTGATGCCTTTAATCCTAGCTGCTTGGTGGGCACAGCCATCTTGCTGAAAAGAGAAACCGCCAATGATGCCAGCTGTACGGCAGGCCTGAGCCACAGGTTCTAATCCCGTATTCAACACACTGGCACAGCTCCCTTTTAACATGACTGATTCCATGCTGTCTTGTTTAAAGAAACTGGTAAGACCAAAGGAATAGTATGATCAGCTAACCAATATGTTAAGCCATGTGCTTATATATAACTGCTCAACTTAGCCGCAATTAGCCATATTCTATCATCATGTTTATAAAGCAAAGTGACATGTCGAGGAGCATGTGTTGCTTATAAGACAATTTCTAAGGTGAAGAAGGCCTCTGGCTCATACTGTATTTTGCTGTCTCGCTACATATCTTAGGCATGTATATTATTTCATAGGTTCATGTCCTGTTGCAGATGGGGATTTCTTAGGTTAAAAAAAAAAGATTTGCACAGCTAGCACAGCAGACTGCAAAACAAGTTCCAGTGAAACCTCAATGCATTATGCAACACAAATTGTACTTTTCTGTTGCCAAAGCACTGTTTTTTTTTTTTTTAATAAACAGCACTACAGAGCACGTGGTTGCTGTCAGACAACTGCTATAATGCTGAGGGCACTTGGTCTCTCCTTGATCCCCACAGGCATTTGGAAGTAATTCCATTTCCAACTGAAGTCATTGGAAAAATCATTGCACTTCAGGGATCTCGAAGTCAACAGGAGTCTTGCCCAAGCAGTGCTGCAAAATCAGAAAGTCAGCTTTGAAACCCACACTCCACTCTGGATGTGTGGCCGGAAGACTTTTTTTTTAATTAGTGCAAACAATGATGCTACAATAATTACAACTTGCTCTCTCTAGTCTGACTTTAGAGAAGCCTGACACCTGACTTATCTTCTAGCAACAGTATTCCCCAACGAATCATGTCAGAATTTGCACCAATTTCCTCAATATACTGATGATGAGCACGAGGTTGCAGGATGAGGAAAAACGGGAGTTTATGGGTGCTTAGCACCTTACAAAAAGAGGCTTGAAGCAGAAAGCTTAGAAACGGGTGGTTCTTAGTTTAGAAATTGAACATTGCTTGTCACTAAGTGAAGATGGAGGATGCTGCACTGAGCCAGATTAATGCAGCTCTCTTTTAACATTTTAATAATAAAAAAATGCTTTCATGGCAACTGATCAAGAAATTTCTCTGTAATCTCTTCTCTACTGACAACATTTCAATGATGGGTAGAAAAACTCTCGCAATTAGCCTTGGTCAATCCATTAATGTAGCTGAAATTGTTCTTTTTTGTCAGATTGGCATTTTTCCACTAGGTCATGGAGTAGCTAATATATAAATCACACAGTTCCTGTGACATTCTGCCAATGTGATTACTGTTCTCCTAAATAAGCATGTGGAAAGCATCCTAAGACTACTGTTATTTTATATTTATCGTTTTGTATTTCCACATTGCCATCTCCTTCCCAAACAACTCTTATGCGTGAGGTACAATCCTAAACATATGCAATTTTAGTACACACCCTTCTACATGTCACTTTGATATACATCCAAAAAGTATAGGTCCAAAACTTCCAGTACCAACAGCAGCAGCTTAGGAAATTCTCATTATCTCTTTTTTCAGGAATTCAGTGTAAGGTACAATAAACTGAAATGGTCTTTCTTACAGATCGGACCTAGAGCCAGAAAGCCCAAGGCAACGTCAATCTGTTTGTTTGATCTTCTTTCTGGCTGATGCAAAATATGCCCTTCTGACATCCAAATGCAGCGATAGATGTCATTAAGTTCTCAACTTTGATCTATTAAAGGAAATATAAGTAGCAGCCTGCAAGATCCTGTTTTGTTTAGGTTTTTTTTCCCTTTACCTAGACATGATCAACCAACTGTAAAGAAGGAGTATTCTCTATATATGTCTTGGGGAAACGCAAGACACATTGTAGATGCCCGTCTCTCATAAAGTTTCAAGAGTACAGAAGAGGTTAACACACTGCATCATCACGTCTTTGATTTGAGCCCCACACCAAAAAAAAAACGCTTAAGTCAACAGCAGATTTTTCCAATGGATTGAGCTCTTGGATGCAATGATCTAACACTTTCCATAAAGGTATACTGTTAATTTAGAACGCATCTCCACTTAACAAAAGCTGCCCTGCTAGTTCTTAATCACAGGCTATTAAATTCACATGGCCTAAGGTGACCCTGTGGTTGATGCCCTTAAACCATGCAATGAAGCATACTCAGCCCTGCACTTCCCCACGCAGGGAGACGACCAGGGGAAAGTCTGTTCCCAGCGGGAGGCAAACATAATAGGTGATGAAATGAACTCTACCTCCCACAGGACAGATGGGAGAGGTGAAGCGCGAGGAGAAAAACCACGCTGCTAAGCCAGGGAGAACCTCACAGGCGGAATAAAGGAAATGCCCCCGTTTCGGTGATTTAGGCTGTTAGTAGTAAAACTGTGTAATCTGCACGCTACAGCTGCCTACTTCCTGGGACCATGCATGCTTTCGCTTTTAAATAGGGTCAGATTCAGCTCCCCGTCATGCCAACAAAACTCCATTGCTGCCTGTGGTTTCCAATCGCAGCACATTTAACATGAGACCCTGTTTCTCATCTAAACAGAGAATTTTCATGTTGCCTTCACCACGAATCGGACATGCAGCACTGGGCTCTGACAAATTGGCCTGGATTTTCTTTATTGAAAACAATGATAAGCTCCATGTTGGGTAGTGTTTTTCTTTAAGTAATATGCCAGATGGTCTGGGGGTGTGGTTTCTAATTTTATGAAGGGGGTTATCAGTCATCTCTGTGCTACAATATAGCGACCAAATCTGTCAGAATACAAGAAAAACCTGCCCACTCTGACTTACAGAACTTACTTTTCCAATTAAAAATATATACTTTGCATTGCAGGATAGAAACTGACTGTTCTTCCTTCATTTTCCACAGATTCTGCCTTGTTACTTGAGAATATCAGGCATTTTCTGCATGCATGCCTGATCCTGCAAACTCTTCCCCTACAAGATCATTCTTAATTCTTGGGTCCACCCACTGAGTTGAAACAGGGCTACTCACATGCAAAAGGACTGGCAACATCATGCACGAAAACGAGAGGGAAAATTATCACTGGAGTGTTTTTACTCCGATCCTCAGTTTAGATCAGTATATGCTACAAAACAGAAATGTATCTACTGTACGAGCCCTCACCAAACTAACCCTTTTCTAAATGCAATTACAACTGTAAGAAAATACATTTCAGAAACACCATCTTGCCAGTGGTAACTGCAAAACATTTGATTTGTTAATCTGAGCTAACATTAAATACAGAAAACAGGCCCAATCGTGTTTACTAAAGAAAACATGGTTATTTTAATGTTCGATTAGTCACACTGATAAGCCCTTCGTAGAAATTACTCATGACAGTAAAGACTGCAGGACTGTGCCCAGAAAACATAAATCTGGGTAGCAAAGCCCAGTCGCTCTCTAAGGATCCAATCTGGCCCGCATAGCTCAAACAAGGCGTAGCAGGCCTGGAGAAGCAGCACTCACAAGCAGGAACAGGGTGAAAGGCAGACTATTTTGTTTTTACTTTTTAATATTGTTTTGAGTCTGTGTCTTAAAGCATTACTATTTCATGTTGAAATAGTAAAATATTTATATGTCTTGTTTCTCTAATGGGTTCTAAACTGATGAGTTGCACGAGAAGAGCAAAATGAAACGGTAAACTTGTGGCTGACCTCTTCGATGTCTGGTCGTGCATCCTCTGGTTAGCATTTGCCATGAGGTAAATAATCCCTTTCTGAAACAAATGTCTCTGATCTGCTACATCCACTAATTTATTCGGTTCCCACCGCTGCTCCACTTGTCGGCTTGATTCTCTTGCAATGGAGCCATGCAAACTTTGGCTCTCCTTGCAAGTGGCATTGAAAAATGAAGCATGTGCTCGTTACACTGGAGGATTTGAAAAATAATATATTCTGGTAGCTACAGAATACTGCCCGAAAGGCAGAAGAAACATGCACTGCTTTAAAACCCTAGCTCTCAGGTCCAGCCCTCCTATAACAACAGCCTTTCCCTGAGTTCACTGGGAAAAAGATTTTAGCAGTGGTGCACTTGTCTGGTCCAAAACAGTCTTGAGTGGGGAAATATGTATTGCATACCCCTTCGCTGTTGTGAAAGCTTCTTTAATTGCAATAATGATGAAGTACTGCTCTCCAAAAACATTAAACCAATGCCAACAAATCTGGTAATTAGCAATTAGCCTCTATGGTAAAGCGTTGTGCAAGAGAGAAATATTCCCATTTCCAGTGTAGTGGGAAACTGTTTACTCCCTAATCACATGAAAATTGAAAGCTATGGCTGTGAAGCATGTTCCTAGTGCATTACTGCTCCTTAATACAGCACTACACAAAAATCAGCGAGTTAAACTCTAGAAGGATCCTGCAACACTGAATGAAGGTGACTGAACCTGGCACAGACTTTACAAAAATACACAGCATATGGTTTAAAAAGAGATGGCCCGGTACCAACGCAAGCAAGAACTCATTCATTTTTCTCCATGTTTGTTCTTCAGAAAGATGCAGCTTTCCCCTGGGCACATCAAAGGTGCCGGGTTTATTCTCTCTCGACTGAGAGAAGAAATCACCAGGAACAAAGTGCATCAAGTGAAACCAAACGATAAGAAACCCAGCTACACGGTGCTCCGGGATCTGATTTACTGCTGCAACGATCTGTCTGAACTGCACGTTCTCACTACACCCATTTGCATGCCTAATGATGCAGAAAATAACCCTGCGCTATTTTCTTTTGGGAAAAGTGTGTTTTTGAGGGTAAGCTTCATAGGCAGGTTCCTGTTTAAAATCAGTATGGACGGTTTATTTTCCTTTTAATAAAGCCCAGCTCTTGAAGAGACATTACTTCATTCATAAATATTGTTTCAAATATTTTAAATGCCTCTAGGACAGTAGTTTAAAGATAACAGAGCAATGCGAGCGCCACGACTGAACCCTATGGAAATTCTTCTCCGCTGAGAAACGCAGAGGTCTGAAAACCCGCAGGGTCGCCAGGTCTCTCCACCCTCGACGCCCCCAAGTTTGGCCTCCCCATCGGCCCCTTGGCCGCCGCCTCCCCGGGAACTGGAGCCCCGGGGCCGGCGCGGGCGAGGCGGGTTGCGCGGCGGCGGGCGCAGCGCCGCGGCCGCCCGCGGAGCCGCCCGCGGAGCCTCCCCCCGGGGCGGCGGCGGCCGACGGCGCGGAAGGAAGGAGGACGGGACTAATTTACCTACGGAGTCAATCTCCAGGAGGCGCTGCAAGTCGCGGATGCTGTGGATCTCGCTGTGCGCCAGCCGCTCGATGAGCTCCTGCGGGATCTCGGCCTCCTTCAAAGACACACACGCACCGCGGGTCACCGCGCAGCCCCGCGCAGCCCCCCCCCACCCCCCCAGCGCCGGGCGTCTGCGGCTTCGGGGCTGCGCCCTGCGGTGCTCGCGGGGTGCGGGGCGCCTGGGGAGGAGGCGCGGGGGAACCCCCCCCCCCGGGGCTCCGCTGCGCGCCCGCGGAGCCGCCCCGCCGCCCGCACACCCCCGCGGCCGAAGTTTGCCCGAGCGGCCGAAAGTTCAGCGCGGGCTGCGCGGGCGCGGATCGCCGCCCCCCGCCGCCTCCCACCCTGCGCAGCCCCGGTCCCGGGAAAGTTCGGGCCGCCGGCAGCGCCGAGCCCCCCCGCCGCCACCTGTGGCACCCGCGGCCGGCGGCCCCGCGCCGCCGCCCGCGCGTCGAGCCCGCTCCGCCCCGGGGCCGCGCCGCGGAGCCGCGTTTCGGGCCGCATCCAGCCAACTTCGCCCCGGGGCTCCCGCGGCGGCCGCTAACGGTGCCGGCGGCGTGCAGCGCCGTGCGCCGCGGGGCGGCTCCGCGCCCAAATCATCGCAGCGCCTTTGCACCGGAGCGAGGGGACAGGCGTGAATATAACCTGTATATTTTTATATATATATATTTTTTTTTTTTAAGCGTGCCCGCAGCCCCGCAGCGGAATGCACGGTCATTCCCCTTCGCCTCCGGCACGCATGAAATGGCAACTCGCTCCGCCGCCGCGGCCGCGCAGGGGCTGGGGCAGGGCGAGCGCTGCCGGCGCGGCGAGGCGCGGAGATGCCGCGGGGTCCCCCGCGGGTCGCCGCGCGTCTCACCTACCTCGCCGAAGGCGCAGGACAGGTAGCCAAAACCTATCAGCAACACGCAAGCCCAGGTCCTCATCGCGGTCTCATGCACTTTAGACACGCAGGGAAGGCAACGCTGATGGAGCGGGGCTGCAGGCCGGCTCCTGCCGCGCGGAAATTCAGTACCATCCCTCAGGGGCGAGGCAGCGCGCTGGCGCGGGGCTGCTCCGCATCCGCGGTGGCCGCGCAGCCTCGGCGCGGCGGCGGCTGGAGCGCGGCGCTGCCGGTGTTTGTATGTTCCCTCGGCCCGGAGCGCGGCCGCGCGCGCTGCTGCTGCTCTCGCTCGCTCCTCTTGGCTCTTAGGACTAGACCAGCCGGTACTTCTGCATATTTGCTTAGATCAGACCAAAGTGAAACCCAAGGAGTCGATCCGGAGCGCAGCCGAAACGCCCATCACCTGTCTGGGGCGGCTCGCCCCCCCGGCGGGCGGCGCTGGGGCCCGCCTCCCCCCGCCGCGCCGGAGCAGCGCGCAGGGAGCTCGCGATTTGCCGGCTCTGCCCCCACCCCGCCGGGCTGCCCTCCACCCTCTGCCCCTTCTGCAAAAAGGGGAAAATTAAAAAAAAAAAGATCTTTATTGATACGGATCGAAATGTTTCTCTCGCTGAGAATGGTCCCTCTTCCCTCCGCGGCTGGGGGCGAGGTTAAAAATAATAATTAGTTATGGATAATAGCAGTGATAAATCGGAGCGATATTGCAAGATCTCGCTGGCTGCCTGGGTGCAGTTCCTTCTCCACTTTGCACGGGAGAAAAGCGAGGAGGAGGAAGGAAAAAAAAAAATATATATATATATATATGCAGGAAGGTTTAAATCCCAAGGGGCCGGAGACGAAGTGCAAGCGGCGGCGGCGGCGGGCGCGGGCCTGTGTGCGGCGTGGCTGCGCGGCGGCGCGGCATATAGCGCGGCGGCGGCGCCATGCGCCTCCCCCGGCCCTCCCCCGGCCCTCCCGGCCCCGGCCCCGCCGGCTGCGGCCCCTGCCCCGCGGCCCGAGGGGCTCTGCCCACCGCGGGGGGGGATAATTAATAAGAACAACGATGATGATGCAGGGAGGGAAGCGCGGAGCGGGGCCGCGCGCGGGGCAGCCCCCGCCGCCCTCTGCGGCACTGGGGCGGCGGCGCGGCGGAGGGCTGGGGCCGCTGCGCAGCGGGCGCATCCACCTGGTGCCCCGCGTCCGCCGTAGGACGGAGGGGGCTCGCCGTGACCGAGGAGGGGGCTCCTTCACGGGTTTTTTTTCTTTTTTCCCTGCGGGGGGGCTCATTTTTTGCAGCAGGGGGAAGGCAGGGTGGCGGGCTTGTTTTATTTCTATTTTCCTTTCCTGTTGCAGCTCAGCCTTCACTGCACGGGAGAAAACCCCCTCCCTTAAAGATAAAAAATCCCCCCCCCCCCCAAAAAAAAAGAAAAGAAAAAGCGGTGCGCGGTGGCCGCGAGCGGCAGGCGCCCTCCGCCCTGCGGCACCTGGCTGCGGCATGCGCGGGCGCGGGGCTCCCCGCCGCGGCCGCGGAGACGCGGCGCCCCGGCCGCCCCTGGCCCGCCGCCGCCTCCCGCCCCCCGGGCAAGTGCCCCTTCTGCCCGGCGCGGCTTGGCACAAGGTGCCTGCTGCACCCTGACATCGCCCTGAACTCATTGTGATTTAAATAACAGCCCTTTCTCGTCTAAACAAAGCGTCTTAATAGCAGATGCAAAGAATTCAGCTCATCTGAAAATCCAATAGCATTTAAGTGGATTAACTGCAATAACACAACTGAGGAGTGATACTATCCTTCATGGAAGACAATAGACTGTAAATGCACAGCCAGGGAGACTTATCCTTTCATCTCTGAATTTCCTTCAGCATTTCAAAAGCGAACGCTTTCTAGAAGCCCTGGAGGGCTTTGCACGCTACTGGCTTGGACATGCTTCTAGGAAACAACCTGTGCTTTAATGGGCACTTTGCAATTGCATGGAAGTTCCCACCAAAACAGAAGTGGCCTTTCAAGTACGTTTAATTCTCTCTCATGATGTCATGTAGACTTACAGGGTGGTCTGCAGGACCACAAGGGGAAAAAAGAGGTGGGGGTTGAAAAGGGAGAAAAGGGAAAGAGATGTAAAAGATTTGGAAGCACTTTAAAAAGGGGAATGCTTTTTTTTTCTTTTTTTCTTTTTTTTTTAGCAGAAAACGCTGAGCCAGTGTGGAGCCATTCTCAAATGCCTTCTGATAAAAAAAAAAAAAAAAGGTTTGAGTGCCACATTGCAGCAGACCCGTCCTCGCTGGCAGCAGGGTAAGCCGGAGACAGACCAGATCAGGGCATTTTGGTAGTTGCCATCACTTTCTTACATGGGGGTTTACATCACAGAAGCAAAAAATGATGACTTCACTTAAAAAATGTCTGATCTGCACTTATCATTTGCTGGGGTTAAAGAAACAACTCCTATGGTCTGGGTTGTCATAGTAATAAAAATAATAATTACCAAACAGTGAAATAGATTCTGACAGTACCGGTCTCGCTGAGCATTTACTTCTCTTTTCTTCGTTCATTGGCTAGTGTGAATCTGGCATCAGCACTGCTGGGTATTCGTGTGCAGCTCTTTTAAGTGATATTCCCCTATTGAAGCCAATGTGGAGATAATTTCTACTGTATCTGTTGTTAAGAAGTCTTTGCAGTTTTGATTTTTCTTGCATTTCCCTCAATTTTATGAGAAACATACTGCATCAGCATCTTTTTTAAATCTGTCATTGTTGAGCTCAGATAAGCATCTTTCCCCTGGGTCGAGTTACACTTGGAGCAGCTTTTAACATTAGACTGTTTATATGGATCATTGCAAATATTTGATAATAAGGAAAAATATGTAAGATCCCAGAAGAGACCAAAGACCAGAGAACGTGAACAAAATTCACACGAAGATTCTGCAAACAGCTTTATACTTGGGTTGCCTCTCTGCTTATGCAAAAAATTGTCTCCTTGGGTGTTGTGTGGTATAAAAATGCATTTGCTCTAAGTCGTGAGAGTTTTTCAGGGATTCAAAGATAGACCTGCATGAAAAACACCGTACAAGAGAAATCAAGCAAGCACTTTACTCCTGCGTGGCACCCTTCCTACAGCCCACAGGTCTGTTAGAGCTGCGTGTACCATACCTACAACCACACAGGTAGAAAGAGTGACAGGGTGGTATTTATAGGTTTAAAAGAAAATCAGTACAAATAACAGAGCATCAGAAAATTATGTTTTGCTCTTTCTTATGTATTTAACAGGAGCAAGCAAGATAGTACTTGTCTAATTTAAAGGTGTTGCACATACTGCTAAAAGTCCCTCAAATGTCAGGAATTATAGTAGAACATTACAGGCGGCTGAGAGGGAGGAGCTCGGGCTTTGCACAGCACTTGGCTTGGGGACATGCTGAAGCTCCTTCATACAGACACAAAATGAAACTACTTCAGTGACATGAGCAGTTTCTGCAAGCATAAACCCAGGGTGCCCCCAAATCAGGTTTCCAGCCCCGTTTACACCTCTCCTTTAAACGAGTGCAGGCTCAGGTGTCAGAAACACGGCTCGGTCGAGCCCCGTGGTGGGACCAACTCATGTTTCAAAGAAGCTTCCTGGGCTGCAGAAAGGGTGTGCGGGCTGGGGGGCGGCCGAGCCGCGACAGGAGGGACAGCAGGCGATCCGGGACTTTGCCTCCTTGGTGATCACATTAAAATGAATCAGAACAGAATGAGTTTGGGGTAGGTTTATCGGGTGGAGGGGTCCTTTTATGGTAGTGGGCTGTTTGGGGCTATCCAGAGTGATTGAGTGCATCCTGCTAGATGTGTCCTATCACGGCAGCTGAAAATACACCAACAGCAAGGAGGGTCTTGGCTCCAGCAATGGACCATAAGAAATGCTCTCAGAAATTCAGACCCCGCATCACTGAGCATCAGTGCTGAACGATCCGATACCAGCAATAGAAGTGCAGAAAATCAAATCCACAGTGCTACGCAGGAAGCTCACCCGCTTTGGGGGGTTTCTCTCTGTTTTTGAACGTTCATTTCTTTGGCTTGTAGTTTCGGAGAGGTACGTGCCCACGGTGGGGGTAGGTCATCTTCCTTCTTGCTCGATTGGCACCTGCCTTGGGAGACGGGCACAAAGATGTCCTAGGTGTGAGTGAAGTCCAGGCACGGGAGCACAAACGCAGAACGGTCTTACGGCAGGAAAACCAGGCTCTTCCCTGAAAACTGGTCCATGAAGAGCAACAAGGCAAGACGCAAGGAGAGCAGGCAAAACAGTTGTTATTCCAGCTGTTACACCTACAAATATTATTTCCTTCTTTTCCAGCTCTTCCTTTTGGATCTCTTCACTGGCTCCGTCCTTCTGGCAGAGCTCTGTTTTCTTTGAAACTTTCTTTGGTGCAGCTTTCCAGATGCTTTCATGGTTGATAATTTTCAAATACTCACAAGATGCAAATCTGCTACGGGGTTTCAGTTAACCAGAGCGATCAGAAAGGGCTCCGTAAAGCTACACGGTGCCCCGGAAAGTGAATACACCAGGTTGCTGCAGCCTGTTTGCCCTGCGTGGGTCAATAACTCCGAGCCACGATATTTCTGGAGACCCTTTGCTCTGCTGGGAACGGGATAGGTCCCATGGGAGCCTTCAGTGGGCGGCGAGACCCAACTCTGCCTGTCGCAGTGGGCTGGCAGGAGCCACGGCAGCGTGACACACACTGCACCTTCAGGGCTGGAGCAAGATACCGTGTTTAGGCATTAAACCAGGCCACTCACATACCACCCCGGGCGCTATTTTCATGGGTGTAGGAAGTTGCTCCCGGGTCTCCACCCCATGGGACAGTGGAATCACTGCAAGTCCAGGACAGCTTCTGCCCGGTGGATTTGGCTGTTAAAAACAGGCTGTGGTTTGTCAGTAATACTTAGTTCATCCAGCTGAAAAACTGTTGAAGTACCAGCACAGTTTAAGGTATACGAGGTCGGTGGACTTTGTAAATGAAAGTAATACGCTGCGGCCTTGGTCCCCAGGGCCCTGCGCACGGCGTACTCATTTATCCTGAGCGATGTGGGTGTAAAACTCTGCTCCTCTGACTCAAATCAAAGCCAGTCGTGGCGATTCTGTGGAGACTATCCAGGATGTAACTCAGCCATGCTAAGTACCATAAAATTGTGATATTATTCTTCATTGTTTGTGACTTGGAAGCCCGTAGAGGCCTAGCTTGGAGCAGTCCATTTTATTAAGCTCCATCCAAACACAGCGAGATAGTTTTCTTCCGAAGAATTTGTGTCCTCAAAGTGCAAGCCCAGTTTGTGTTCTGGTATCCATGCAACCTTGTTGCTCCTACAACATTACACATTTGTCCTGTGAGATTCCCTCCCTTACAATAAAACTCACAAGAACGATACACACGTCCTCGGCTCCGCACACACCAGAGGCCGCAGGATCCAGCTTCTCTCGCAGGACGCAGGAGATATGATGACTGCTGGAGCGGGAGAGCTAATTTATTGTGAACCGTAGGTGTTTGCAATGGCTGTGAAGTTTCCTAATTCAATTTCTGACCCTTTTTGTCACAGAAACCCAGTTAATAAGAAGGAGAAGAGCAAATAGAAGGATCGTTTTTCTTTGTTTTTCTTTGTTTTTCAAAAAGTCTAGTGCAGAGTTATGTACATTTTTCTTTTTGCTTTCTTACATCTCCTGGAAACGTGGCAGCCTGCTGCTCCCATAGCCTCTGTGGCGGCGGTGGCCGGAGCGGAGCAGACGGCCCACGTTGGGGCATCCCTTGCCCAGCCGTGTGTCCCGGGGAATTCAGCGCTCTGCGACTGCTTAATCTCAATACTTCGTGCTTATGCAGTTTCTCACTCGAAGCCAATAAAGCGCCTTTATAACCACTCGGCACGTCACTGATGGGAAATGCAGAGAGGACACGGCGAAGCGAAGTAACTGGCCTGTGACTGTGGCACGCTGTGGATGGGGAGCTGGGAGCAACCATTGCCAAAGCCCCTCTGGTCTCCCAGCCACCATCTCTGTTTCCCAGGGCACGTTTTTAGCATTGTCCAGCTGTGTCGCAGGTCCGACTGCGACTCCCAGAAGCCCGGAGGACCCATTCCCTGCATTTGCACCACAACTGGATTTCTCCTTTCTTGCAAGAAGTGAAATGTGGAACCATCTTCCCCATCTGCCTGGATATAGCGGTTGTTTACCTTAAGCAGCGTTTTGTGACACTGCACCCATCCATCTGGCTGCAGAAGCCCTTCTTTACTGGAGAACAGAGAGAAAAGCTGCGTTAGCCGGGGCGGCAGGGAATGGCCCTTTAAGCATTGTCTGTTTAACTGTAGCACGATCTCTCCTGCACTCGAGTGCTTTCCATAAACAGCAAGTCATCCTGGAAGGGGAGGGAGAGCATGATAAATAATCCTGTTATTCATGCAACTGCGTTCTTTCATGAAACTGGGAAAAGGCAAAATAAAGTGGCGACTGTGAGGCTGAGAAAGAAATTCAAGGGAGTGGGTTGTGTTGCTGCAGTTATTTTGGGCTAGAAGATAATCTGAAGAGAGAAAGGTGCGCCGAAAAGGTTTCAAACACCAAGAAGGAACCAAGAGACGAGGGATGGAAGAAGAACTTTCCCTGCATCCCGGCTTTGCGTCTCCACTAACTCGGGGCAGCAAACTGGGGGAAAGCAACCTCACTTCTCCTGGGGAGCTGCTGCTCACAGGCAGGCTCCAGCGGGACAGGCGGTGCGGGGCACTGCCCCGTGCTGCCCCCAAACCACCAGCGACCAGCCCAGCCCTTGGTCTGTGGGGCGAGAGCAGCTTGTGCCCGGGGAGTGTATCAGCACCTTTACAGCTTCAGCAGTGACCTGACTGCATTTCAGTGGCGCGACGTTTGGGATTAGGACGAGCCACGTGGTTATAATCTCCCCAAAGTGCCCCTTTCCCCATAGCCTCCTGCCATCGGTGCGATTCCTGCAGGCATGCGGGAGCTCAAGCCGCTGTAACCAAGGCGGTCGTTGCAGTGGTGGAGAGGGACAATTCCCCTCCGTGTGCTAGACACTTCAGATGGAAAAAAAGGGAACATTTAAGACACCAGCCTCTCTGCTAGTGTAAATGGGACCAGCTCCATTTCACTCCAGTTCGGCCTCTCTGTTATACCGTCATTGCGTGAAACTCCCGTGAAGGCAAATGGGAATTACACATGGTGTGATGAGAAAGCAATAGGTGCCTTTGTAAATACTGCAGAATCACATGAGCCACATGTATCTTTCCTGAGCCACCCTGCCAAACTAGCAGGTGGTTTTTACATCAGGCCTTATATTAACACACTCCTACGTATGTCTGGCTGCATCTGCTGCATTAATGATCATTGGGTGCATAATGGCTGGGTTAGTTTGTGCAGTTAAATACCACGGGCAACGGCCCAGCCACGATGCCTGCTGACGCCAAACCGCGCGCGCTGCTTCTGTTTGTATCACGGGTTTTATTATCTCCTGCTCCTTCTCTGTGAGTTTTTCTTTGTTTCCTCCTCTCCCTGCATTTTTTCCTTGTTCCTGCCCATTCGTTCCTCTGTTCATGGTTTCCAGATCTCCCCCGCCCCTTCGTTTTCTCCCGCTTTCCCCGCAGCTTTCCTGTCTCTCTCCACTTTCCCTGGATGCCAGAGAAGAGGGACGCGGCAGCCAGCCCCGATGCCCCACCACAGCCAGCAGCCCGGGGAGCAGCGGGGAGCTCGTCCAGCCGGGGCACGTCTGGTGTCCAGGGCAGCACTCGGAGGCCTGGGGGCTGGAGACGCTGCTGTTTTAACTCCAGCCACTCTTACTGGCTGCTCTGGACATGCAAAAGGCCAGATCAGAGATTGGTGCAGCTTGAAAAACCTCCTCTACTTTTACTGTAAATGCAGACATCAAGCACAGCTGGTAGAACTGCGTCCGAGTTCAAAGCCACTGAGAAAACATGTGCCCTTAACAGCACCCGGGGTAAAACCCTGGTTTTACTGAACTCAGTGATAAAACTTTTTGAGGAATTAGTCTTCTGCTGTAATTACCAAAGACTTTTGAAATACTCTGTGGCCAGGCATGCAAGCCATTCAGAAACTGGGAAGGGCCAAATCTGAATTCGGCTATCGTAGGCTTCTGCCAAAACACCCTATGTTGGTAGAGCCCTAACTGAAGCTAGGCAGAAGTTCCCGAAGGTGTGTGAGAGGTGGCTCAGCTGCCATTGAAATGGGGGGGGACATTACTTGCTGAGAAGGATTTCCACACTACCCCTCTATCCTCCTTTGTTTATAACTGAAATGTAAAAATTCAAATATCCATGCTCGTGTGGTATCTGTGTCCATTGCCCATGCTTTTAGTGTCAGACTCGTTGTCCTGGTCCTTCATGGGAGTCTCCCCTTTGGTCCCAGGCTGCCCTGGCTGAAGATCTGGTTTCCTGCTGTACTTCCATGGCGTATGCACACACTCAAATACAGCAGCTGGTGGATCTTATTCACGGCTTAATCACTTCCCTCTGGAGGTGTGCGGTGTCTGTGTGGTCTTACTCAGGCCCAGCTTTCTGAAGGATGCAGAGGCAGGGTGCAAGCACAGGCCAGATTCAGTCCAGCACCGAAGAGCATGACTAACCACAAGTGCGGAGTAGTCTATTGACTTCATCAGGATGGGCCCGCTTCTTTCCCCAGCATGAAGCAGCTCCACCCTTTCCATCTCATGGTCATCTCAGCATCACATTGCTAGCAGCCCGCTGAGTTTCCACACCTCCCGGCTGACTTTCCCCAGGCCCTCTCTGATCTCATAACCACATCTTCCCCAGCGGGTCGCCGTATGGCCCGGTCCCACCCTCCGTAGGGGTTGGCTGTGTCACTGCTGCTTTCCGTCCAGCTGGAATTCCCTCCGACGCCCCGGAGCCATCTACCCCCATAACTGCCATCAGAAAACTTGGGCCGGGAGGGACTTTCTGCATTGCGTCTTGTGTTTCTTTGCTTCATGGTTGCATAATTCAGACTGGCTGTCGATTTAATTTGAAACGCCATTACGCCAGAACAAGGCCTTGGCATTTGCAGCATTTGAGAAAGATAAAATAGCGATAGGGAGCCAGATGGCTCAAGAGACTGGGAATCATCTATGGAGCCTTTAACTTCTACGTCACTGCTTCGAAATGCAGCTCTGACCTGCAGTGAACTTTGTGGTCTCAGTCCAATCTCTAGCGTATGTATGGTCATGCCAGAAAAACTTCCCTCGTGAAACGCTGCCTGCTTTGGCTGGGAGGCCCAAGGAGGTCTGTGGTGGTCTCCTCAAAGAGAGGACAGTCCCACCGGCTGCACAGGAATGGCTTGTCCCAGTGGCCCTTGCTGTGCTGGCGCATGGGCTGTGGCAGGAGAAATGCAGTTTGCAGCTTGGCCAGCTTCCACAGGGAGCACGTTTATTTCTCTCCCAAATTAGCTTTCAATCCATTCTGAAAATACCCGGGTAGCTGTCTCCTGAAGATGGTAACTCTGCACTCCCAGAGGTCTGACTCTGACCCCGTGTGTACGGGCCTCGTGAAAGGCTCCTCGAGGGGCGGGAAGCTTTGCCAAAGCATGGTAGAAAGCGTAAGAAGCAAATGAGAAGTCTGTGTCTGGTGTGTCCCGAGGAGAGAAACAGTATGAGAACAAAACCTGGCCACGCACGCAGGAGCCAAGAGGCCATACTAGACTGAGTTACAATTTCTTGTGGTCTAGTCTTCCTTCCCTCTGATGGTTGTTTTCTAATTTAGCTATGAATGAAGAAAAAAGCAGCAGGTGCCAGAGAAGAGTGAAATGGCGCTGAGGTCATTGCACATGGAAGAGGAGAAAAGCAATCCAGACCGCTGGGTTTCATTTACCAGAGCCATAACAGTCTGACAGTGCTTCAGGCTCCTTTCTGCTAAAGACCTTTACCATACCTGAAGGCAACAGAGCCAAGAACCTGTTTCTCCTTGTGAGGCACCTTGGCTTTGGCTTGGCTTGTCCCTTGTCTCTCCTGAGGCCATCTTCACTAAAATAACCCTCCTGCCCTGCCCCTGCTCGCCCCGGGCTCCCCTTTCGGGTCCCGCGGGTGGGTGATACGCTGCCGACGTCCCACACTGGAGGACCCACACCGCCAAGCATCCTCCTGCGGGCTCCCCGGCAGCCGGTTTCACACTGCACGTCCGTGATCCCGGCTCAGCTCTGGGGATCTGCTTTGTACTATTAGCCATCGTTTGGTTTATATTCGCGTATCAGGCTGTGACCCTGAACTGGCTTCTCCCTTTAAATTCCTTCCACTTGGCTCTGCCCACACTGTCCACAAAGCCTCTCAAAGAAAAGCAACTTGGAAAAAAAAAAGAAGAAGAAAATCCCCCTTCACAACAAAACGTCCTTCTCTCTCCAGGCATCTCCGCCCGGGTGTGGTTCCCCACGCTGCCCCACAACTCGGACGCAGAGGCCGCCGGGTCGGGGTGTCCCAGCGAGCGGCAGGGGCACCCACGCGGCACCCCTGGCTGCAGGGAGCAGGGAGCCTGCCCGGACTCACCGCGCCGCGGCAAAATGTGCTTTTTTCCAGCTCCCCCCGCCTCAACCCCCATCTCTTTCTCAGCATCTGCCATTATCCATCCCTGGGTCTTCTGCTGAACGCCCACCGCGGGGGACGTGGCCCACGAGGCTTCCTGCTCTGGCTTTAGCAGCCAGGAAAACCCCTTGCGCTCTCGTTCTTCGATACATATAGGGCGTCCACATAGGGTGGCAGCTACATGAGCGTGCTGGTGGGTGTCGAGCTTTGCATTTGCCCTCGTGAGTTCATGCCAAAAGCATTTGCAAGTTCAGCTGGTTTGCAGGATTTCTCGCTCCCCCTCTCCTTCTCCCTTTCATGGTTATTTATTGAGTCTAATAAATGCGTCCTGCTTCTTGTCCCCATCGCCCCCCCGGCGGGCCGTACCGCTCACCCCTGCCTCGCGCTCCGTTTTCTGTTTGCAGCCCCACGGTTTTTAGCGTGCCCTCGTCCTGCCCTGAAGTCTTAAAGACCAGGCTTTCGGCTGCTGGCTCCAGGCGAGACTCTCAGTCAGATCAAAATAAATTATGTCATACTCGTTGCTGTTATCAAGCCTTCCCTTTAGCCTCTATTTTCAGCAGCTATTTTTGGATGATTAATAATTTACGATGAGGCTTGGCAAAGCAATGGTTAAGGGACAAAGCTGATCTGACTCAGGAGCCCTCTGGACAGAAGCAGTTTTATAAAGTCTTAGAAGTGCTATTTTTTCTTTCGGAAAGGAGTGGATTTTTTTTTTAAGTGTTGTGAGAACAGGAATGTTTCTTTTTTAGCCAATTCCACATACTTTTTGTTATAGGAGAAGATGTGGTCTGAGGGTTTTAGCAGAGGCTAAAACAGGGGAGAACTGGATCTATTTTGGTGGTGTATCAAGTGAATAGGAAATAATCGAAAATGCTCCATTAAAAATGAGTTTACCAGGAGCTCACGGCGAGCGCTAGACAGCCCTCGCCATGCCTGCGCTGCGCTCAGCGGGCCACGCGGCCAGGCGTAAACGTGAGGATTCGGCCCATTCACACTCTTGGGCCAAAATACACCCCTTTGATCATGCTCTCCTGGGATTTGAGGTTTCAGGCGTATTTCTGTTGTTATAAAAGAAGCATTTTGGCACCCGCAGGTTGCTGCGATGCTATTTCCAAGAGTGTGTATTGGATGTGGACAAACACGTCTTGCCCAGGACGCAGCCAAGACTCTCACGAGCGCTGGGTAAGGGGCAGCGTGCGGCTTTGCTGGGTCTGCGGTGCAGCGAAGAGCCTGTGCTGTACGCTGAATAACCCCTGCCGTGCACCGAATATCCTGGGCTTCCCCGGGCTGCTGCTGCCCGAGGCGCCCCAGCAGCCTCCTGCCCGCTGCAGGCCATTGCCCTTTCCCCACCCGCTGCAAAGGTGGGACCAAGGCAGAGCTTAAATTCACCCCTTCCCACTGAAAATGCCCAGCCACTGCTGCCCGGCTCAACGGCAAGGCGACGCCGGGTACCGCCACGCCAGGGGAGCCCGGGAGCGGCACGCGGCCCCGCGGAGGACACCCAGCCCTCACAGGCCTTTGGACGGGTGCACGGGTCGGCTGGCAGCCTCGCCTGTAATGATGGGTGGGACCTGAAACAGATTAAAAACCGGAGGCCAGAACTTTTTTAGACTAATCTGCTAATGCCAAAGGATCGTATTTGGCAGCAACATAAGGCGAGTTCTCATCGGTTTGTATTTCTGCTTTTCTTCCCTTTAATAATCTTATTTTGTACGTCTCTGCGTGGAGTCCGGAGGCAGATAATCCTCCCCCCGTTCACACCCGAACGCCGCCCCACGGGAACCCGCGCGTGGTGCTGCCGCGAGCCGGGCTGGGAGCGCCGTTCTGCCCAGCAGCCCCTGCGGAGCTGGGACCGGGTCTCGGAGGGTAACGGGTAGCGTAGTGTCACCAAAGAGAGACGTATGGACGTTTTTATGAGAACTTTCAAAGTCCAGAAACATCAGAAAAGCACGATGACTTGTTCCCTCTTGCAGGGGAGAGCTGCAGCTATCAGAATATGAAACATTTTGATGGTTGCAGGGAAGAAACTCGCAATTTTTCCTGAATACTTTCACCCCTAATGGGAATTTTCTCATGAAGTGCTCAATCTGAATGACCTTTTGTACTGCAGAACAAACTGATGAGTATTTTCCCTACCAGGTTTTTCTGAAGACATTATGACTTCTGACAGGAGATTAGCTGACATGGTTTATTAGGAGGTCACGGAGCACTGAAGAAACTTGAAGGTATCTGAGATCTCGAAAACAACTATCTGATGCCAATAAGCAACTTGAGATACTAATAGATTCAAAAAGCAGAAAGTGTGGGCCAAAGTCGGTGCTGATATAACCCCTCGCTATTGGTGGAGTTACCCCAAGGCTGAATTTGCTGTAAGAAAGTCAAGCTAGGGAGCGGGTTAACTTCTAAGAAACTCAGACTGAATGAAATATGGGAATTAATTGGTAAGGTCAGCAATAAAATCATGAGTCCATTGCAGAGGAAACAGGATTCATTTCTAAAGGTCTAAGAATGGAGCCTTTACTAGATTTATGGGGCTAAGGTGATGAGATAGAGGTCGGCTAATAACCTTTCAAATCACCAAGGCAGACCAAATATGCTTTGCGATCGTCCGCTCGCTTTGCAGTGTGTGTGCGCCGTGTTTGGAAAACAAGGCCCTTTCTGTCTCTGCTGAAACAGAAGCAACAAAATAACATTACTTGTTAGGGAAATGCCAAAACATAAAAAGATAATTGAAACATTCAGGCTGGCAATAAATGGGGATAAAGGCAATAAATCTTGAGAGCACGCTGAGTTATCTCAGGAAGGAGTTGCCGGTGCTATTCTTTGGCCATCCTCTGGCCAGCGCAGCGAGGCTTCCTTTGTTGACTATTGAGCTGGAGATTATTCCTCACCCAAGGCCACAAACGGGCGATACGCAGAAAGGGATGCAGCCATGTGGAGTCAGAAAAGATACGTGTCCCTCCTGCTGCCCCTTGTTTTCTCTCCTAATCCGAGAGATTTTGTGCCCTGCGCAGCAGTGTGAATGGCTGCAGATGAAGCTGGGTTTACTAACGCTGTAGCTATGCAGCCAGCAAAACACCGGCTGCTCAAGCTGAGCGGGCCCTGAGCAGGGCGACTTCACGGGCGAAGGACACGTAGGCTCTTATGGAGCCCCTCCAAGGCCGTATAGCTTGGTCCCAGCACACCCATGTCCCCTGAGGGCCACGTGCCCAACTCAGAGCCCCCCTGGACACCAGTGGAGGAGGCACACCAATGGCATGTCCCAGCTGCCCGGTGGCTGCAGCCACTGCTCCAGCACCCGCAGGCTCACACACCGTCTCCAGGGCTTTTTCTTCATTCCTGCACTTATGATCCCTGGTGACTGAATTTATTTTGACAATACTAAACTCAAATTAAATGGCCAAGGAACCCCCATAACTCTACAGATCTGATATAAAAGGGGACACATCAAGTTTCCTTCTGGTTTTATGCATGGCAGAAATATGAGCAACAGAGGGGGAAAAAACCTGCAAACAAAAAAAGTAGCCTTGAGTCTTCTGCTTATTACATGGCAGCAAAGGTATGTGCTGCAGCGAAGCTCTTGGCTCGCAGCCTAACCCTGCTCTCACAGAGGTCCCAGAGAAGTTTTGAAAGCCCAAGAGGAATGCGCTTATTCTGACGAGTAGTATCCCACCTCGCCTGCCCTGGGACAAGCGTCAGCGCGGCGACGTGCTGCCGGGCACCTGCCTTGCAGCACCCACCTCCTCGCTCTCAAAGGTTTCTCAGCCTCGGGCACTCGCTCCGTTGCACAGCATTGCTTTGCCGTGCTGGGCGCAGGGCGTTTCTCCTCCCTCCGCAATGCAGCTGCCCTGGTGGGACATGGACACCAGGCACCACATCTGAGCCCAAGGACAGCGATCCTTCCCTTCAGATTTTCCCGGCGGTTTCAGAAACCATGCTCTGCCCTTTTGCTTCATTTCGGGTTCTTCAAATGCCAACAGGATTTCAAAATGCTTGGCCAGAGGGAAAAATGTCGGGGAGAATGATATTTCTCCCCACACGTCTTTCCCCCATCTGTAAATGCTCAAGGGCTTCACCCTGCAAGCACTATCAAGACAAAACTGAAGTCGGGGCAGGAAGGATGGGATTTTTTCAAGGCAGTTCCAAGCTGGGCAGTAAACACAGAGCAGCCAGTTACTGACTGTCTGGGCTGCTCTGCTCTCATCCAATACAGAGCAGACACCGTTCGGGGAGACCTGCTTTTCCTAAGGTGCTGGTGCAGCTCCTCACACAGAGCTCTCCAGGGTGAGGTCTCGAGACATCACTGTAAAAAACCAGCGTCCTGCTATGTGAATGTTGTTCTGATAAGAATCACCTCTCCTGTAAAAGGCAGCCTTTTCCTTTCCTGTGTTGTAGCAATTTTTCTGCAATTTTAACTTATCACTGACCGGCTTAGGCTGCAAGCGCTAGTACAGCACACGCAGCAGCCTGCTCTACCTTGGGGTGGACAGCGTGGATCAGATGGCACCGGATGGTTTCAGCATGAATCACTGCCTGCCTATGTAACCAGCATTCCCATAACCCAAATCTATCAAAAAGAACATAAACCACATCAGAAGCCAGTTCTCGGATACTCGTTTGCTAAGACTTTGGAAATCTCTTATATTAAACAGATCATCTCTTTATAGGAGAGCAAAGCTACCCTAATTATACAAAGGGTGGAAAGGGACAATCTCCCATCTGGAAAGGCTGTTTAACTTTTTTCTGGCTTCCTAAAAAGCCGTTGTCTTGTAAACTGCGCATTCCTGCGCGAGCCTGGTAGACACAACACTGCCCGCGTCCCGTCCAGAGGCGTGCGAGGGCGGCTCTGCTCGCCGCAGCGCGGCGGTGCCGGCACGGGCCGGCACGGGACCCGCGGCCCGAGGGCCAGGTGGGCTGGTGCCGGCTCTGCCGGGCTTTCAGAGCAGGATGCGCTGCCTTTTGGAGGCCACTGGCTTTCGAAGGGCTGAGCTTTGCATCCCGAGAGCCCACAGCCCCTCTCCTCCGGCTGCCCGCACCCCACGGCGCCCGCCTGGGCTGCACGGCAGCAGGTTCAGCTCCAGACCATGTTTCACAGCAAGGGGCCTTTCCTCTTCGACCTTTTAATTCCCTCCGCTGCCGAGCTCCCTGGTAATACCGGGGATTCCCACCCCTCACCGCCCAGCTTACATTTTAGACTTGGGATCAAATGGAGGAGCTTTCCTATAGCCGAATTACTGGGCTCGCAGTGATCTTGCTGGGGGCACGATGGGCTCGTGAGCATTGCTCTGGGGCATCTCCCTGTATGGCTGCAGATGGGATGAAAACCCCGGATCTTCGAGAAGATGAACTGCCTGGCTACGAAGGCTGCCTCCTCTCTTGGAAGTCGCCTGGTCACAAACAGGGACAAACTCACTCATGCTGCACTGGGTGGAAACTCAGAATATTAAGTAGCATCCATCAAATGCCCTTTGCTTGCAAACCACATGCAATTTTTTTCTGCATCTAAGAAATCAACTGTGAATAACAGCCGCAAGGTACTAACATTAAGGCAGATCTTTTGGGGAAGATTTTATTGCTGTGTTGTGATAATCTGTCAGTTGTATTCTGTACTTAGTACCTTACCAGCAGCTTCCTTCATCTCTAGGCGATAAAGTATTTAATTTCCATTTGTTTACGTACTTGGTTACATGCTATTGTACAGCTGATCTGCCTGAAATTCATGCTTTGTTGAAGGTATGTTTTTTTCAAAAGGTTTTACATTACTGAAAGCAGTAAATCGCAAAATAAAGCCATTGTTGCAAATATCACTTGAAGCTAATCTTAATCTAATCCATAGTCAATATTTATCCACAGTATAAAAGTGGCTGGATTTGTTTACAGTTTCAAATTGTTGGAGAGAGGATTCCATATAGATTAGCCAGCTAATCTGCTGTAATCTGCTTAAAAAGCGACCAAAATGGGTTTTCTTTCACTGAATCATGTTAGCCCCACACGCACAACGACTTCAAATACAGAATGGATTCAAACACAAAAGGGCCTTTACCTTGTGGGCACTCGCAGGACATTGCTCACATTGCACGGGAGCCATAAATCTCCTCTTCTGCCTTGAAGAAAGGGACAGCTGCAGTGACTGAGTTTAACCTGAAATGTGTGTCAGGCTCTTCCACCCCGGCTCCTGGCTGCAGCGTTTGAACTACATGGCCTGAGGATAACTGAGCTCTGATGAGGCACCTGGAAGGTGTTTTCACAGAAATTGTCCTTTCTGAATTTATTCTATTTTGCTCCCTCCTATGGAAGATCTATGTGAGCTGCATGCTCCTGAGTTAATAAGGAAAGCACCGTGCTCTTCTTGGAGTTTCTAACTTTGGGGATGAATGGGAAATTATCCCATGCTCTTTACCTACAACTCAACTTTGCTTACAAAGAAATTATGACACAAGGGGGAAAAGGATTTTAGATGCTCACCATACTCGAGAAGGTCTCCAGCTGAGCCGGGCTCACACGGGTGCTACATGTGTGTCTCCTCGGGGGGCTGCAACATTCAGGCTTGGCCTTTTCATAGTCCAAGGAGTTGGGAGGAAAGCGTGAGCAGAAAGGAAACTCAAAGACCTCCACCCACCGAGCAATGAGCACCTAACACTGGTAGCAGCATTCATTTCACAGGTGGCCGAGACAGTGTGGATGGAGATGAAATCCTATTCTGTTGTTGTTCATGCCCATGTTTGGAGGGTTGTGGAGGGCACAGCGATCCCTCCTGAGCCCCGGCGCAGGGCACTGCGGAGGCAAAGGGGCAGCTGCTGGCGGGTGCTCGGTGAATCCCGAAGCGGCTGCACCTCTCCCCGGCGGGCCCGGCAGCCGGCCACCTCGCCTGGGGAGAAACGGGCCGAGACGATCCTCTCTCCATGATTGAGGCCACTTCTTTCCTACTTACTCATGACATCTGTGACCAAGCAGGCAGCAGTCAGCAGAGCTCGGGCTCACGGAGGACCAGGTTAC
This sequence comes from Dromaius novaehollandiae, assembly GCF_036370855.1. Taxonomy (NCBI): domain Eukaryota; kingdom Metazoa; phylum Chordata; class Aves; order Casuariiformes; family Dromaiidae; genus Dromaius; species Dromaius novaehollandiae. The sequence continues at coordinate 7,161,307 of NC_088111.1, read as the reverse complement.
CCTGCCTCTCCCCTGCTGCTCACTGCTTCCAGGGCCCGCGCTGGGCAGGACGGAGCAGACCCTTCCGCTGCAGCCCGGCTCTGCTGCGAGAGGTTTAGACCAAACAGGGAAACATGCAGAAGGAAAAAAGAGGCACCGTGCTTCACCCCATAAACAGCAATACCCCCGGGCTGCAGCTTCCAGCGTGGGAAGAGATTCGGCCCATCACCTGTGCTGCCCTCTGGCAAAGGCATTAGCTTTCGGCGAGTGGGCAATCACTTTTTTTTTTTCCTACCGCATATCCCAAGTGCCGGTAGATTATTTCAGTGTGGGTCTCTCTGAATAATACATTCATCTGCAGTCCTTCCCCCACCCCGTCCTCAGCAAGGCCTTCATTAGTTGAATACAGTGGCTCAGCTCCAGCACACACAGCTGCCGTCACTGCTGCAATTCTTTTGCCTTGAGAAAAAGCATATACAATTTAATATGCTCCTGGCACAACAGCTTTTCTGTAGCCGAGGAGGCGGGTTTGTTTATGGCTATTTTGATAGGGCAGCTTTCATCCAGACACAGGTTCTGCGGCATCTCCTCGCTCGTACAAGAGCGCCTTTGTTGGGCTCGTTCTCGTGCTCCTTGGGAACCGCTGGCGACTTTGGTACCTTCTCCTGCCCCCTTAAAATGCAAGTTTTAAAAAGCCCCCCTCAGTTAATTCTGTTTTTCTCTTACTTCATTAAAAGCTAAATCCTGGGCTAGGAGCCAACACGCAGGCAATAGGAGAGGGTGTGATGCTTTACTGGATATGTGTCAAGGACATGAACCATCCTGCCATCTCATGGTAATTTGTCCCACATTGGCCCATCGTCACATGTGCTGGACACATCTGAGCGTTCCCGTCAGGCGGAGCAGAGCGTGTGACGCTGCCGGTGGCTGTTAGCGGTCAGTCGCGGGCTTGCCAGGCGCAGGAGCAGCTCTATTGCTTTCCCAGCTAGCTTCGTCAGCCTCGCCAAGATCAATAGAAACCGCGCACGAGGACCTGCCTCCTTCCTCCTGATTACGGGACTTTTCAATACACGCAGGAGTCGGCGCGCGGCAGACGCGGATTATTTTTTGGCAGCCGCTCCTGCCGTCGTCGTTACACGAGCTGAACTGCGAGTCGCGACACACGGCGAGGCTCTGCGCCGCACCGCGGCTGCACGTTTCAGGCTGCAGCTTCCCGGGCAAGGTGGGGCCCGCGGCAGATGCACCTCCGGGCTGGAAAGTCTCGATCGAATGATCCGCGGTCTGCAAAGGCGGCCAAATACTTCTATCTGGCAAATTGCTTGAGCTGCCCCTGGATGAGAAGGAGAAAGAATCTCTTGTGTTTTTCAACTGTTAAGTCTGTTCTCTCTCTCTGTCGTAGTGGAAATAAATTGTGGGAGGGCTTGGCCGGCACTAATTCATGGCCGTGTTCGATCTGAAGTCTCTGCGACTTTGTGCTTGGACCACAGATACAAGCGAGAAAATGAAAACTGCCAGAAATACGACTAATCATCAGATTATCTTAAACACATGGTAACAAAACAGAGTCACTCTGTGGCGCGTATAAATTCCACACATGTGAAGGAATGTAAAGCAGCTATTGTGCCCACACTTTGCAGATCCATTTCACCATTTTCACAGTTTATCTGGAAAATACATACTGCATGGTACTGTACGTCGTATTTCACTGCTATGCACCATGATGTCTTCTAATTGAACAATCGCCATACTTGTAGTCTAAGAGCAATACAAAAGTGCTTTCAAATAATAACAATACATTTTCTGTATAAAGAGGATAGGGAGTAGCCACTTCCCAGAAAGGCTTGATTTCCCTCGAGCCAGCAGTATGAACATCCATAGAGCCAGCAACAGCAGGCAGTGGTGAGAAAATCTCTACCTCATCATCAGTCTATATGTTGTGTGTCCAACTGCGAGTCCTTGCAAAAGCCGAGCGGAGACTCTCAGCACCCACCACGGGCCGGGTGAGCGCACCCAGCAATTCCCTACAACGCCAGGCTCCAGTTAATCAGATCGGGGGCAGGAGCTTCAGTGAGGGGCACTTTTTTTGGCAGATCAGATCTTTTCAATTTGAACGAAAACTGTAAATAAAGAAGAGCGCTGTTCTAACAGCCTGGCTACTAGAGATCATGTAGAAGTGCAGCATCTGCCAATTCATTCAGCATTGCTGGCCCATGGAACCAAACGGCACGCTGTTGTTCCATGTTTGGAGACAGTTTATACTGGAATAGGAGCAGTCGTCTTGGGTAAAATGATTATATTTTTCCTCCGTGAAAACTCGTGACTTTTTAAAGAGAACTCTAGACACTTTAACTTGCAAAAGTACAGAGGCATGGGGACACACATGTCTATGCAGCAGAGATTCTTCACATTGCTTTGCAGAAAACAACGTGAAAACAAAGATTAAAACACAGCCAGAAGGGACTGAAGCCCTCAGATGGTTACCCAAGCAGTCCTGAGGCAGGAATCAGCATACATCCAACGAGCCATTCGTGCTGCTTTGCTTTCCTGGGCAAAGTGCAGCTTCTTTTCTAAAAGCTGAATCCAGATTTTTAGATATCAGGCGAATCACTCTGGTATTGGAGTTTGATCGAGCACAAAACATCCTCAGCCTTCCCAAAAATACCAGATGGCTGCAGATGCCAGCTCCTTTGGCCAGGCAGCTTTTTCTGAGAGAAGGCCAGCTTGTTGTGTAAGTGCTGCATCCCAGATAAAACTCTGCTGAACAGCCAACAGCCACAGAAACGCCCTTGGAGGAGGAGCATCCAAGCCAATGCCTTCCCATAGCTTCAAGGCTGCACATGCACTGATACCTAAATACGTTCTCCTTCCCCAGAGGGAACTGGGACCTATCGACGTTACTCTGGCTGTGGAAACATCCCCATGAGTGTCTGAGCAGATGTGTGCATTTGAAGAAGGGGGAAATAAGATACAGTCAGAGTTGCTAAATCATTAAAAACAAACAAATAATAAAAAAAAGACCTGGCTGGGCATGTAAGAATAGATAATTCTCAGCAGATGAGCCACTCTTTGAAATATAAAGTGTGATCTTTCAAACCAGTTAATGCTCGCTGGGCCAACGGTGTAACAATAAATGTCTTCCTACCCTGCTAACTTCTATCCACCCGCAACAGTCCTTCAGGACAACACTGCAGTTGCAGTGACTGTATATTCATATAGCACTGCAAAAAACAGAAGGCAGTAAGATCTCGGGCTCTTTTTAACGTGATCATCATGTTTTTGCCTCTGCACTAGATAACGTTCTCTCTCTCTCTCTGCTGCTACACAGAAATGTGCACAAAGAACAAATGTGATCTCCTCTATAAATGGGTCAGTGAAAAGATTTATGCGCCATTCAAGACCTCAAACTGAAAGTGATGCACAGACCTTGTGCAACCTTCACAGCAGAGGGAATTTCACCCTTAGCGAGGTGACTCCACTTCTGAAGCAAGGCCACTTACTGCAAGAAAAACAAAAGCAACCAACAGCCAAACCAACCGACATGCCTTGGAATTATTTTATTCTTTTATCAGCTCTTGGCTCCCACTAACACATGAGTGGGTAACACGGTGTCAGACTGTGCTTGCTGGAGGACTGAGGGTTCAAAGGGAGGATTCAGCTTTAGGCACCCATTGCCACAAAGCAGTAGGAATGTTTAAGATTTCTTACAGTGAGCTGCTCCACACCCTAAAGCATGGTCAGCCATATGGGTCCTGTCAAAAAACTCTAAAGGTACAATTAGTTTCTATTAAAAAAAAGTCTTTACTTTTGTCCTGGAGTCCTGAAATGGCTGTGATACAATTAAAATCAACCGAAAAAAGAATGACAATGAGGAGTGGTGAGATGCACTCCTGGCGAATGTGGGCTTGTAATGTCCTTCTGGAAGGACCTCAGAGAGAGTGGTCACTTTTGATTACTACATAATGTGAGTAATTCGCAGGAAAAATGAGTCTTTCCCGCCTGAATCATAGTGAAGGGGGAAAAATAACACACTCCAGAAATGGAAAGCTGGAAAGCTGCGTCTCCCTGAGATGCAGGGAGCTGCCAAAGCGTCCTGTGTGGGGCCACCACAGAGAAGCCACATGGAGTGAGCCACGGGCTCATGCTGCCTGGGGCAATGGCTCAGGCGCTGGAGGCAAGCTGGGACCACCGCGTGCCTCCTCCTGTGTCGCCAGAGCTCCCGTTGACACCACAGGCAGTGTGTGGCACTAACAACACACTGAAAACCTCTCTCTCAGCAAGAAGTCATACTTCTCCGGTCTGTCAACCCTGATTCATCCAGATGTGTGATACACACGTGGTTCCTTGAGAGGCCTGGTCTTCATTGAGAAGTTTGTCCTGAATTTAGTTCTCGTTGGCCAACCCATTACACCAACACAAGCCACGGCAGTGACAGAGTAAATTGCAGCCATCTGCTTGCCAGAAGTCCACTGGTGCCAAAGCTGGCTGCAGGTTCCAGTCCGGAGGAAGCTGCACTTCTAAAAAGGTACACAGGGCTGAACGTCAGAGGAACGACTGGGACAAATCCCCAGGGCAGATGGGGCCCGGGGCTTTGGGTACAGCATTGGGAAAAAAGGGAGCAGCATTTGTCTTTGAGGAAGAACGAGTCTGTCCTTCCCTGCTGTGCCATCTATGCGACAGACTGCACCAGCACTCCTGCGGGTTTCAAAGCTCTGCACAGGGTTCCTAAAATCAGTGAGACAGCTCAATACTTCATGTTCTCCGTGCGCTTAAATTCCTTGCTAAACTGACTTTGAAACAATACCATGAAGAACCTAGAGACACCTTGAACCCCTCTTTCTTTATATAGACATATATGGTTACATTTAAACACAAGAATTTCTTTCTCCATGCTAATTCTCCAGAAAAACAGATTGGTTTCCATTACTATATATAGCACTAGGATTCTTGGCCTATTTTTTGTCCCTTTGCATCTGATTATTTTCAACAGAGTTCAAACATTTTATGATATGCAGATTTTAAATAGAACATGACTTCTATTCATACAGACTTCCACTATTAACAAACCCACAACTGCGACATATAATGTAGAAGAATTTTATTCATACTGTAATTCTGTCCCATCATCCACTGCAAATGTTACAATTATCTTTATATTGTCATAGAATATCATTTTGTTCCACTTCAAGCATAGGAATCTCGGTGTTAAATGGTTACACTTCTCTTGAGATTGCTTATAACAGAACCATAATTCAAAGGTATTTTCCATGATCTATAAAGGTTTATAGCAAAGAATCTGTTCTCTGTGTGTGCCCAAGTAACTTGCTAAACAGTGAGGCCAATACTTGGTGTTCAACAATAAAATATTTCTTGTATATTATGCCAAACACTTGCAAGTTTTTACCAATACAGAAACAGAAATGCAATAGGTAAAATAGCATACATGAGTGACTTGTAACTTATTTTTTTTTAATTGCACAAGAGAATACAGAAACAGTGAAGCAAATCATGAGTTTTGCAAATGCATAGACTTTACATATATATACACACGCACGCATATAGATGTGTATATATATATAATGGGGGAGTGCTTATATAAATGTTTGTCATAGAATTGGAAGGTTGAAAAATGTGAATGTTCATATTTAATAACACATGCAAGAAGCGTAACATAATCATAATAAATAGTAGCAACTCATATACATTGGTAGGACCACTGAAAATATGCTGAAATAAATTAAGCAGCTTGAAGTGATGAGAGGACTTGGATTCTAAAGCTGAGAAGCAGTTAGCTCTGTAAAGACTGCTCTCCTGGGCAGGTACTAGAATATTGGGACCCAAGAGCCTTCTTGGTGGGAGTCAATAGCAAAGTCCCAAGACAGTTTTTGTTCATTCCAAGGAAGAGAGCACATCACATGTCAGTATGAGTTATTTTAGCCATGTTCTTCATTCTACACCTCTAGTTTCAAACAGAAGATTGCTGCCTTATTTCATTACATAACTTCTGGCATGTAAAAGGTATGGAAAGTTCTTATTTATTCAGATAGAAGAATGCTATCATAAAGAAGAAATATAGTTTTGCCACAAATGAGAAGTGGGCAGTGCTATTTAGGGTAGCTGAGATGCAGAGCTTTGCTGCTGTTAGCAAGGAGAAGTTTTCCTTCAAAGGAAAAGCTTCCCCAAAGAATAATCAAAATGATCCTATCCTTGAGGGCTGCACAACAGAGTAAAGCCTGGACCTGCAAAAAGCTCCAGTGAAGAGGAGCCCGCTGTCTCCATAGGGCAGCAACGAATGTCAACACGAGTGCACACACATGGAGGACCCTAGGCACTAGGAATTTGTTGCAAAATCCTGGTACTTTTTCTTATGCAATACACGTCTTTTGGAAGAGGGACATTATTTCTGAAGCATGTATTCGGCTTTCAGAAAATCCTGGTCATATACAAAAACAAAGGCATATACATTTCATTAAATGGACCTTTTGCAAAAAGGGTCCCATCAAACTGCTGTTGATGCCTCTGATGTGCATCCGGCACCATCTCTTCAGCATTTCATATAATATTCAGAGAAGTGGTTGAAGACACCCTGGTGCAGATAAATATGCTTCAAACCCCACTTGAATCAGTGGAGAGTTCCCATTGTCTTTTAAGGGATCTAATGCAGACTCCCATTTAAAAAAAGCTGAAGACAAAGAACTTAGGGTCCTTAAGGCTCCATTAAAATTCTTACAAAACATTGTCTCTTGAAATTTTCTCCTAGAAGACTGAACCGGAGCAGACTGCTTGGCTTAGTGTATCCTCAGTGTCACAAAGCCAACTTGGACGGGCTTGTAACAGGGAGGAATGCGGCTCTCTCTATCTAAGCCACAAACAAAATGACCCAAAGTTTTACTTCTCCTTGGCATACTGGAATGATCAAAACCTTACTCTAACCTTCCCTCTTAAACCGTGCAACTGTCACCTACCCTGTGGGATTTCAGAACTGCCAGTCCATAACCAGTGAAAAGTCTTTTAAAAGTGACAGGCAGAGACATAACTTTATCAAAGGAGCCTGACAAAAGGTGAATAAGACCAACTTTAAAGAGAGATGTAAAATAATGAGGAAATAGAAATTCGTATGTATTTTAAACAGTTAAAAATGCAGTTTAAGCTATTTGATCCAGCAATAGGTAAAAATCTTGCCTGCAAGCCAAAAGCCTAATCTTCCATGAACAGTTCCCCAAAGCTAGTCTTATCCAAACAGTTGTCTTCCTGCTTAAATGATACGTAAGATTTGAACTGACATCCAGTGCATGACATAAACAGAAAAATACACATAAAATGCACACTTTTTTTTTTCTTTATAAAGCTATGGAGCTGCACAGCATAAATTTAAGTGCACAAGGTCACACAAAGGCAGCTTTCCAAAAGGAATCATTTAGACAGTGAGCGAAATGAAACTGTTGTATCTCTGAATGTTTCTCTTGAGGATTTCAGAACAAGGACCGAGCACTCGTTCAAAGCGGGGACGGTCCAGCTTTACACACTTCAGGGGTCCACGTGCCACCACTGTAGCAGCCCGGGGCCGATTGAGCAATAATGCTATCTCACCTGGAAACAGGGATAAATATGCTGTCACACATTCTGTGCTTCTTTTTCGGAAGAGTGTATATTCTAGCAACCACATAGTTGCTTTGATTGTAAAATATATTTTTTTATATTTATCTTGATAGACACTTTACATAATTCTGTTGACAGAACAAATGCATTACACATGCATAATACATGCATGCAAAATGCCTTTGAAAACAAACGTATTCAGAATGTTTTGCTGATTCCGGATCTGTCTCCTGTCAGTTACATTGGTGTAAACCAAGGAATAGTTTCAGCTTCAATGAAATCGCTCCGTTATTGCTGAAAGCAGAGGCTGACCTATGCATAACCTCCTTGCTCATTAAAGAGCAGAAAACCAATTCAGAGAGTAACTACCTTTATCAATTCCATTTGCCTTTTTGAACTATACTTTATCAAACTGAACTTTCTTACCAAAATAATCTGATGGACCAAGTCTTCCGACTTCTACGTACTCCTCATTATCTGATCTGCGCTGAAGAACTGAAGCTGTGCCCTGGGAACAGAAGTGGAGAAAGTTAGTTTGCTTTGCTTAACCCTGTTATGCCATTAAAAAGTATTGAATCCAGAGTATTCCCTCTCGCAGGACATCTGTCACAATCCCTTAGTTCTGCTAAAAGAGAGGAACAATCTCAGTCAATTTCTCATATATGAATGAAAGGAAATAAGGAACTGAAAAAATCCATCAGTAATGCAAAATTGATTTCACTTTTATGAATGCCGCGCTGTTTGGATGCAGAGAGATTCTGCTCCCACAAAAGCCAAAGTTATTATGACAGGATGGAGAACCTCACCAGAGATGCAGAAAAGATCTGCAGCATGAGGAATAAAAAAGTAATTTTCCCACGCATTGTCTTGGGACATAATTTTGTGACAGTGACTAGGGTTATTCCTAACCTGATCATTTGCTGGATCTCTTGCTGAAATTATTGATAAAGGGAGCTTTTAATGCTTGCTGCAGCAGCGGGTTGTTTTTTTTAGTGGCTTTGCCTGCTCGTGGCCTTTAGTGATCTGGACACCTGTGAGTCAGTTGCTTGAGAGATGGAATGTGTCTTGTCTACATTACCGTTAATAACTGCAGTACTTGGCACATGCTAATACATGTCAAAACTCACTAACACTCTATTTAAACCTTCAAAGAGGCTCTACAGACAGAACTATTCTAACCTGGAGGAAACCTTAAATTATTTGTGGCATAAAGTTTTTGTAGAGGAGTACAGAAGGTATCTGCTTTTCTGAAAAAAAAAAGACAGTAATTTATGAAATTATCTTCTGAGTCCAAACCAAAAGCATAGGAGGAGGCAAAATGTTAATATATTTGGATTTTTAACTGAAATTAACAAGGGTTTTTAAAAGCTAATAAATAGACTGGAGAGCCATTTTTTGTAAGAAGCCTGATGCTGATGCTGCAAGAAGAGTGCAGGAATAAAGGAAGTATTTAAGAGTAATCAGGGAGCATCAATAATGTTTGTTTAAGATTTTCAGCTTGGAAAGTAATACCTGGGAGGCTGAACCTGCCCCAACCATGTCAGGGAAGGGCAGAGGACACAGCGATGTGTCCTGTACTTGGAAGACTGATGCCAGGCACTGGGAAACACCACGGGGCACCCCAGCATGCAGCGTCTTCCACTGCTTGGCTCCTCTGTCCTCAGCGCCTGCAGCCACGGCAGCACCGCTCTACACTGGAGCAAAAGCACTGAGGGCAGCGCACGGAGCGCGATCAGCCAGCTGCAAACACTCTGCAGCTTCCTTGGGCAGAGAGAAGTCTGTGTGCCCCAGGTGATGGTGGGGGGGCTGGAGAGGATGCTGAGCACCCTCATGCACCTTGGCTTCAATGCAGTGAAAGGCACTCAGCACCCTGCAGGACCTTCCCTTTCACCTTTGCGCTGTGTTTAAATATATAGAACCCTGCAGATTCCTTAATGTTGTCATTGAGTTTCAAATCCGAACGCAATGTCAGGCTACTTCAGGTCTGATTCTTGCTTTTCTAGGAGCTGGGGAGGGGCAGAAATGACCAACAGCAATAGAATATCCAGGGTAATGTAGCAAATTATCATAATTTGCTTTCTTCTGAACAAGCACTACTAAGCTGCAGTGATACTGTTTCATTGTGTCATGTCCTCCTGCGTAACAGGGCTATTTTTAAGCCCATACACTTCATGAATTGCTGGGTAACTCTCTAGGTTAACCTATAACTGCTACCTTTATATGCTACATAAATGAAGAGGTAAATCTTATTTCTTGATCATGCCAAGAACCAGACCCCAAAATTCAAATAATGCACAAGTTTTGTTTGATATTTCCTAAGCATCTGTTGATTTTTATATGCAGTTGGATGTTTCTCAAATTAATCTGACACATTAAAAGTTGTAATTTCTCCTTTTGCCCATGATGAGTAACCTGTGCTTAGCATAAACTACTAGATATCACGCTGTCAACACATTACAATGGTCATGAAAATTTACTATTCCACTCCATCAGCTATATGCCATATCATTACTACAAAAGTCCTGAATAAGCACCAGGGCTGCAAATCCTGGTCCAGTTGAAAACAATCACAAAACTCTTCTTGGCTTCAAAGCTTTCACACTCAAAATGCCAGAGCTGATGGCCCAAGATTCAGAAACGTGTGCTAGGCACAGCTTGCATAAGCAACGGCACCTGAGTTGAGAGAGGTTAGTGCAAGATCAGTTTCCAGATGTTCAAAGATAAGCCAAACATACAGGGGGGAGTTGGTATTGGTCTTTTTTGTTTTGGTTTTTTTTTTTTTTTTTTTTTTTTGCTATTAAAACATGATCATGCACATAAAACTGTCTGCAGCAAGTGTAAGGTTATCCACAGAAGTAACTGAAAAGAGGACTGAATATAAGAAAGTGATTTGGTGCCTGTCAAGTTTCCAGCAAGAATTCCTTATCCTTGATATAAGCAAATTGTTTTGCCAAAGCTGCTGTTTTCCAAGATCTTCCAGTAAATCTGCAAGGGGATGAAAATGCAAAGGTAGAGTAATGAGTTTTGTTATTCACACTTACTGCAACAGTCTTCAGAATAAACAGTCATACACAATCAGTGTTCTCGGACTATCTCATGTAGGGATTAATAACTCTATCAATCTCTGTCTTGCCAAACTTCAGATCAGGTGCAGCTCATAGGCCTAAACTGATATTGTGCTTATTGCCTGTGCAATGTAGACAGAATCAGCTTCAAAATCACTTCCAGCCCCTGCTGTCCTCTCAGTCCCCATCTGGAGCCTGGCAAAAACCTAACCCCTTGACCCAAATAGCTGTCTGTAATCTATGTCTCCATTCTCTTTCCCAAAACTGTTTTTTAAACTTTTATTACAGATGTTTTATTACATGAAACAAAAAATCCCCAAAGTAATCATATTGATTGTCCAGGTCAAACGAAAAAAGGAGTCAATTCCCCACTGCCCATCTCAAGCATGATGCCGCAGAGGTAATCACAATATCAGTCAATATTGCTTTCATCTCCCCTAGTGTCAGCTTTTATTGTGGCTAATATTTTTTGACAGGGTCCATATGATATAGAACTTCAATAAGTCCGTTTTCTGAAGCAATTTATTCCACTGTTCCACTACGGTTGGCCTTTTTAATCCAAGAAACACCATGATATCTGTTGGAGAAGGACAGATGTGTCTGGCCTCCACAATAAACACTTGGCTTGGCAGGATAAAGCAATGCATATTCCAGATACATATTTTTCCACTCTTGTTTTAACAGTCACATAGGCTTTTCCCGTTGCCCAGTGAGAACAGGTCTATCACGGAGCAAAAGAAGTTTCCTGAAACCCTGACAACAAGCACCCAGATGTAAGAACTGATTACGCTGTTTGGCCTCTCATTGCAGAAGTCGCCAACTCCAGAAGTACTTCCTGGAGTATTGTCAGAGTGACCTTCACGGGAAGACCGTCCGCACCATTAAACAAAGAAGATATGTTTATAATTATCTGTCTGTATCACCTTCACATCATGTATCTTATCTCTGGAAACCAACATTATTCTAACAGCATTAGAGGAAAAGCCCAATTGCACATGGAACTGGGCAAAAATAAAATAATAAAGACACAATCCCTTATTATCCATATACTTAATGAAGTTGTCAAACTAAACGAATTGGGTGCTAACCCCTACCCTTGCTCCCGCTGCCAGTTTCATGGCTGTATTTCATTTTAGTTCACTTTTCTAATCTTTCCAATATAGCTTTTGAGCTTTCCATCCTTCCTGTGCTTTAGCAAACCTGACCACATATAAATAATACAACTGAATAAATGAGCCCTGTCCTGGGAGGTATGGGTATTATCAAGTAGGGATTCAAATGGCTAACTCTCACCTCCTGAAAGCATTTGCTCTCAGTGGGACAGATGTCCCCTTCGGTAGCATACAGAACTTGGGAGGATCAGTCTCAGTGGAATAAACTGCATGAGCCTAGATTTGCAGGATCAGGCTATTTAGTGTTGCTCTATTTTAAAAAGTGTCTTGTACATTGATAGTTATTTCAGCCTCCTATGCCACAGAGCAAAAGCTTCAGAGCACAGGCTCAAGCACTGCGAAGAAGTTTGACACCATTTAATAAATCAGCGCTTTGTGATGATATGAAACTGAAAGCAGACAGGCATGTCTTTCTCCTAGCGGACATTCGGGAGTGAAATGATGATCTTCAGTAGATCCAGGAACATTCCCTTTCAGTCACTGAGGAGTGTCTGTATTCCCAGGAACTGATATCGTTAACCTTCTCTCCTCTCCTCCAAGTAAATACAGGCATCTTATTGCAAAAACAACATGAGTAGCAGCTCCAAAAGCAACTTGCCATCACCACCTACCTCCCATCCTCACCCCACACACTTGTCCACTCCCTCTGCAAACCGTCATGGGCACAGAGGATTTATTCATGTCTTTCAAATGCATCAGCAGTTTGTTTTGTAAAAATTTATAGCCTGGATACGGCACCATAATTTAAGATGCAACGAACAAATTACGGTTTATAATCCATGCGCTCCCATCCTCTCCAAAGTAATGAGATTTTGACAGATGGTTCACTTTTAAACTATCGGACCGTATGGATGAGTTAGACATCCTAGCGTTAAACACAGTAGCCCATCTGGATCAACATTACCATTCCTAGGCCTGGTCCTGCACGTCCTTATGAGCATGAATTGCTCCAGGAGACCTTTTTTTATATGTACGTATGAATCCTGGGGCCAGGAGTTGGCCTAAGTAGCCTGGCTATAAAAGACACATGTTCAACAAGGCAGTAAAAAGTGAAATCCTGTAGTTTCTCCTCTATTTGAGGAGGGGAAGCTCTGTGGATCAGATGGGGTTATGCACTCCAGGGCAGTACAACAAGGCGAAATGTGCCGGCCAGTCATGTGTCCTTGTCACCACTGTGGTAGGACAGGCTGTAAAGTACAGTACGGCAGTTTACTAGGGACAGGAGCTGGGAAAGGAAACTGAGCACTGCTTTTTTAACTTTGTAGTTTAAAACTCAATCTTGTTGATGTTCTATTTTTACTGGTTTAACCTCTCACCTTAGAAATATAGCAAATCGTAAAAATATAGTCAGGCTCCCTTTATAATAACAGACATTTATCATTATTAAAAAGTGAAGAAAGTGTATTTATTCTGTCATAGGTGTATGTAACGACAATTTCTATATCCTCTTGATGCACTAGGTATACAGAATACGTTTCTAATTCTTACAGAAATGAACTTTAATTTTTATAGGCAAAAAGTTACTATTTCCACTTCTACTTCTTAGTCATTTATTTACTTTTTTAAAGAAAAGCAAGGAAGACGGGTTTTTTCCCCTATGCCCTCAAAATGTTACATTTCTATCCTCTCTTTGAGCTTGGAAGGTTTTTCTAGCCTATTTTGTTTTCTTTTGCACCATCCACTAGAGAAGAGCAAAGCAGTCTATAGAATCAGAGATGGAAAAGGTCAGGCCTATCCATCTGCCATTGCTATTAACTCTACCGATTGCTATTATGAACATACCTCTGCTCTTTCTCACTTTGTTAATCCACACACTGCATAATTCACACACTCGAGAGAGAAGTTTCTCCTCACTCCTCAGTAATGCAAGTCCTCATTATATGTTGCTCTTAAATCTTTGCTAAGTTAACTGCAAAAGACTAAGGAAGAAGCTGTGAAATGGTATAAAAACGTTTCTGCACATATATGGAATCACACTGGACTCAATGTAAAGGCTCCTATTGGTTTTAATGGGAGCTGTAGCAGATCTGAAATGAATTAAAAGATCTTTCACACAGTATGATTCTGGGAATATTTTATTTAATTGTAGGCAAGACAAAGTTTGTGGAAGTTCTTTCTTTTATTAGACCAACTAGCGCAGCTAGAAAAAGGCAAAAAGCTTCCGGGTCCACAAGACTTTCTTCAAGTTGTCTATTTCTCCAGATACATCTAATAAAACATACTATTGACCTATCTACAAATGCTGTACAGGCAATATTCTTATACTATCATAGCTACAACAATACTAACACCCAATTTAATCATATCTGCCTGCTTCCTGGTTAATGCAAATGATTAAGCCATTCATGGAGCATCTCCAAATCATTAGTTTAAATTAAGGAGTGCCAAAAGTTGTAGCTCCTGATGCTACAAAAATCCTGGAAATAGTGATTGTCTAATGATCTTACAGACCTGCTAAGATCTGTCAGCTGATGTTTCACCCTCCTCTTTAAAAAATCTTTTAAATCAGTTTGGCTGTCTTTGATGTAAAACCTCTAACAAATTTGGTCCAGTTCGGCAAACTTTACTTTTGTAACTACCTTTTATGATGTGCCCGTTACTATTTATGTGAGTAAAGTCTACAAAAAAACCCCCAAGTTTGCATTATCTGAAAAAGTGGTCGTTGTTTGGTTTGCTTATCTCTAGCTAGCAAATTCTTCTTTTCTTCATCCATTAGGGTTCACTGTAGATTACAGTGGAGAGACAAGACTATGCCTAAGTCAGAAACAGAGGCTACTGACAGCTTTTAAAAACAAATACACAGCATTTACACATTCGGCTTTTTCAGTTTGGGTGGGACTCTGGAAATTTTGAGTGCCACTGATTTCAGTGGATTTTCAGCAAGCCAGTACCTTGGGAGTATCCTTAGGACTCAACAGTGCAATATCAAATGAGCTCAAAAGGCAGCATTATAGTAATAATGAGAGCACTGTGATTTCCAGACAACCTCCTCAAGAGAGAACAGTGGTTCAGAAAGTGCCTGCATATCGAAACAACTACAGTGACAATGTATATGATTATCATTACATAATCAGCCTAACATTACAACATTAGTGCCTAGTATTCTTATTGGCCATAATTCACAACAACACTAATGCACATTGCAATGTAGCAAAGATGGAAAGCAAACTGTACTACCCAGCTGGCACGAATCCTATACATTAGCTGTACAGACGAGTTTGATATCAAACATGTAGTCAGCTGTGTGTACCACTTATACCACACCTGCATAAGACTACTGCATGTATTGCTAAACTCCCATCACTTCTGCTGTCTAGGCACATATATATGTCTAGAAACAACATCTGCACCCAAGAAAGAGAGGCACAAAGCTGTCTAAAACAGTCACCAAAATAGCCACAAACATAAAGGTACTTTAAAAATGGCAATCAATCATAAACCAAGTGTAGCTTAAAACAGCAGAAACAACTGAGCCACAGGGCATTTCCTAGGGATATACGAGAGGCCAGGGTTAAGGCCCAGACATGACTACACCCAGCCAGTCATTAATCACCAAGAAATCCCTTTGCCTTGTTCATTTACTATTTAAAATCATAGACATTTGACATGGGAAGACCTTTTAGATCATTTTGTTCATCCTCCTATCACAGTATCTGAGACAATCTTCCCCCTCAGGATTTCTTTGATGCAGTCTGCATTAAACCTGTGCTATACCTACATGTACTCCCCTTGAAGCAAAAGAAGTGTTATTATTAGATGGAACAAGACAAGAGTCAGGCTGAGAGAGACCTGTAAATTTAGTGCAAAGCCAAAAGAAGCAGAATATGCTGTACCAATTGCAATCTGCCTCATGCTTGCACAGAGACACCTACAACACTTAGATGAAACTGTAATTTCAAGTGTTTCTGCTCAGAGTTCTCTCTCAGGAATAATTCCTACTCCTCACAAAAAATACAAATTTGGGGATTTTTGTCAAACTCTTTTTTGCCGAAAGGCTTTGCAGAATCAAAACGTTGAGCTTTATAGTCTTCTCACTTCAAAATGCTGCCCTTGAACCACAGCAGCGGCGCTAACATTGGGTGAGATCAGGCAGGTGTCTGACCCCCATGCACCCATGGGTTAGGAGGCTCCAGACTCCATCCGGAGTTGCAAAGCCCCGGGAGCAGCGTGGAGAGGAGGATGCCTGGGTGGCCTTTGGGCTTCCCAGACTCTGTGCCACGCTACTCCCAGGCTTCTTTCACATTACACCAGTTGCCAACTGGGACTGGGAAGCCTGCGACATACTTCCCAGCCTGGCAGCAAGGAGATGGTGACACGGGTAATGATACCACTCTGTCATGGGAGGAGCCCCTTTGCCTGGGGTGTAATCCTCCACGGCTAGTTAATCTGGCTTTATGCCCAGATGCTGCTGGCAGAAAGCTGCAAAGCGGTTGCACCACTGCTTGGCATTTGGGGTCTATCTGCACTTTTATCTTTACTTTGTTCTAGAGTTTTACTTGCTCCTTTTTTCTCACATATTCAGTCTACCTGTTGGAGTGGTGACAAAAAGCCCATCCACTCAGTAAAGGTGGTCTCAGATGCTAGATTTTAATGAATCATCTCAGCGATACTTGGCCTTGACTAATCAGTAGCTTCTGTGGGAAAACAACTGAATTAATATTCATCCTGGTGCCAGATTTTAAAGACTGTCTGTGCCAAGCGCTGTGGATTATTGGCAACAATGCACTGTTTTCCTCCCTCAGACATGTCAGTGTACAAAGCAATAAAAGTCACAAAGGAAAAAAAATGTTGCATTTTAGAGATTCTTTCTTTCTACAAAGCTAGCCATTATCTTTACTCTCTCTGAAGCCAGGAAATGTCCACTGAGTCAACATAAAAGTGACTCTATAATGGGTTATTCATCAACTGTTCATATTTGTGACTGACCTTACAGTTATCATGTCTTGGAAGCAGACAGTGCAGAATGCTACCACCTACAGAATGGGCAGTGTTGAATGCGAGAGAGAGAAAACAAGAAAACAGTGCTGAACCTCCTTCACCCTACCCGCAAAATCCTTTCTGGTGAAAATCGTTTTTAGTTGTTAATGTTGTTTTACGGCCCAATTACTCCTACCACCATCTGCTTCTTTGTGAAAACATTCTGTAGATACTGAAGTAACCAGACCAAGCGAAAGTCGGAGACAGACATCATAATTAAAGTCTCATAACTAATGCTGTGACCAGGGCTGGGCTAGCAGCTGCGGCCAGCTAGGGCAATAGTTTTTGAGCAACAACTAAAACTTTGAGCAAACTGAGGGGAAAAGGGAGTTTATCACGGAGATAAGGAAAAACCCCCAAGGAAAGCAACTTGCGGGTTGCTTTCTTTAAGTCTTTTCAGTTGGTGAATCTTGTGCATTCAACAGACCAAATTTTGTGATTCTGAAAATCAGAAGAAAAAAAAATGTTTCCTCCAAGTTGCCTTTTCCTGAAGCATTCTGCAGAGACAGCCTGGCACATTCCACAAAATCTACACTATAAAGCAAATGGTCGCGCCCTCGGGGCATATTCTTTCAGTAAATCTGTAGTCATCTCAACAGTATCTCTGCAGAGCAAGGATAAAAGCCATCCCAGTAAGGGATAATTTTAACATGACCCAGAGAAAGGGATGAACTCTACAAGAGATTAGGAAATTCTCCATTTCTCTTCTACCAGGTTGGACACCAGTATGTTTCAGGTGTGGTTTGTATCACGGTATTTTTGTGTAAACACAGAGATATGTTACTCAGGTGAGCCTAAGGACCAAGCTCCTAGCTCCTGAGAACAGATGCCTTTAATTTTAGTTTAGATTTAATGTGCCTAGGGCCATAATGTTCTTGGTCATGTTCAGTAAGTAGTCTGAATCAGGGCTTGTGAGCTCAGTCTTCAATGCCAAAAGAGTTTATAACAATCCTGAGAACCTCCTGAAAACCTTCAGGGGTAAACAGCCGATGCTGCCATCCTTACTCACTCAGAGAGATATTTCATTACCTGGAAGCCTCCACTGCTTTTACAGACTTCTATGTAGTACGACACTACTCAACAAGACTAAGGAGAGAAGAGTCACAGCATATACAATACCTTAAAGCATGTACTAGCTCAATAAAAAGCCACAGGCCACTCTGAACATGAAGAAAACCTTAATAACTACCACTATAACTTTTGTGCAAATTCAGAGTATGTATATATGAATAATGAAATTACCAATTATTAACACTGGATTTTACATCCATGCACACCAAACATTCCCCCAGTTTTCCACGTATCCGATAGCGGTAAGAGGCCAGGGTGTGTCAGTATTTCCAGCATAAACTTCAATTTTATGGGTTTACAAATCAGATGTTTTAAATTACAGCTGAATCAGACTAAAGACTCCTACACAAGTTGCCATGTCATAAGTGAATTGGGGAAACATCCACACAAATTTGTTGCACTGGGTATAGCATGTGCAAAAGAGAGGTTATGAAAATTTTGAGAACAGCATTGCTATATTGCATCTTCCTCGTGTTTTTGCTTTGCGACCTAAGTCTACCAATCTCCTAGTGACACAGAATAACATAGAAAGCCCCTTATATACCTCCTGATGCTGGCATAAGCAATGTTCTCAGTCGCAACGTCTTGGAAGACCCACTAGCATATCACTCCTCAGCTGCCATTTTAGTCCTGTGGGACTGCAGATAGCATCATTCCTGAGAAAACTTATTTTACAGCTAAGGATCAGCAATTCTAGGGCTACTTTCCAAGAGAAGTCAAATCCTTTGAACTACGTAGCCAAAGACACTGCAAGTATTCCTTTAGCCAGTAAATATTCCCGGATTTTTATTATTCGCCAATCTGTGATTTATGAAAGACTATTACACAAAACCAAGGAAGAAATAAACAAATGTCTGCCAGTAATACAAAGTGAGAATGACTTCCACGTAAGCTGCAGCAGAAAATAACGCCCGGCATTTCTGAGTAGTAAAATACAGTGTAAAGAGGAAAGGATGGTCAGCTGATCTGTCAGCTTGGGAATCTTGCCATAGGGCTAACATTTCTTCTCTGCCTTAGACATCCTGTGAGTGAAACCATGAAGGCCCAGACCCTCGAGGTGCCTAAATCCCACTGATTATTTTCAGTAGGAATTAAGAACTGCCTTAATTCCTGCGCCTGTGCTTCAGAATGCAACAGGTAACGTGGAGGGTGCTCCATGCACCTCCTCACACAAGTGCAGGAAGGATAAACTCAGTGAAGATCATAAGGTGCTTAAGACAGAGAGATAAGCACCTCAGAGAAAATGAGATGGTAAAAAGGTTATATACTATATACCACACTAATAATGACTCTCAAAATTATTTGGTCACACATTTACATAAGCCACAAGCATTTGCCAATCAAAGTGAGAATTTTTTTCCATAGCAAAATGTTGGATGTGTACACTGCTTTCACATTGTTTTCCTACCCATCAGGCTTTTTTTAAAAAGTTTCATTTTTCCTAATAAAACAGATAGTTGATCTGAATGCTGTCAGAGAAGGATGATGCAACAGGAGTTAACTCGGACTGTGGACTAAAGATTGAGTCATTACTGGGTTTGACAGTATATTTTTTAACTGTACATTTTTAAACTATTATACATTACTCTTCAGTCTTTGAGATCATAGCAACTCACAGAATTTACATACAGTTGTCCTGGTTTCTGCCACAAAAGAGGAATGAAATCTGCAAAGTTCTAAAATAGACCAGGGATTTTGGCTAATATGAGGTTTTACAAAATTGTTATGAAAATGAACCATTGTACCCCACTTCTCAGATTTTGCAGAATTTAGCCGAGGTGCCTGCATTGCAGTGGTTATCAGTGGGGCTGGGGAAAGCAGCAGAAGGAAGGAAGTGGCCAAAAGCTGCAGTGACCGACAGGTCCTGCGTCACTGGGTGGGAAGAAGAAGGGGAGCAGCCAGTCACTTACTACAAAACATTGGTCCTTTCTGATGGAGGAGAGAGATGGATATGCTCAAGATTGCATTATGCAGCTTGATCCACTGCTCACTGAAATCAATGTTAAGGTGAACGTGACTGCAGCAAGAGCTCAACTAAGCCTGCATTTTAGTAGCCTTGATTCAGCAAAGCACTTTACCTCCATCCCCGTTCAGAATGGCACACAAGCACATGCCTGGCTTTTATCTTTGACCTCACTTGGGTATTATAAATACCAACCAGAACAGAGATGAACTTCAAAGCAGGGCCAGTGGAAGTGCTATTGCTTGAGCACAACTAGGTGATATCAAGAAAAGTGAATCTACCCTTCCTGTACTTTCCTTTCCTACAGGATATAATTCCTCTGCAGCTAAAAATAAGCAAAGCACAGAGCCCTCAGGTACTGCTGGCTTTGTTTATTAGGTATTTTTTGTTTATTAGGTATATTAGGAGTTGCTGTAGACTGCCTTTGACAAACATGTTCAGTATCAGCAAAATCCAGGTAACACTAAGCAGTTCAGATTGCAGCCTTTGAAACTCCTTTTCTAGACAACATTCATCTTCCTAATTAATAATTAATCACACTGTGTTTTTAAAGAGATTATCAGGTGTGATAGCAGAGTGTGCCTAAGGCAGTGACTTCATTAACCATACGGAAGAAGTTTACTTTGTAGTTCTGCTGCCTGTTGTAGGGGTAGGTGCCAAAGGGGTCTCTCTTGGGTTAGAATGTCAAAGAGCAACGATTTAAAGCAGGAAACAATTGGGCTATTATTTTTCTTTTTCCTTTTCTTTCTTAAAGAGCTTTTAAATCATAAATCTTCAGATGCTTGTTGTGCAACTCAAGACCCAAGTCTACTTTTCCCACAAAAAGGCCCAGTCTTGTAAAGAGTGGAGCACCCTTCCCAGTTACACCCAGGATCTTCCTGTGTTAGTTGAAGTTACCATGGTGCGAGCAGTTTACAAACAGTGTTCCACCTAACACGGCTTTGAACTGCATTTGTGCAGAGACGCTCCGCAGCGTGCCAAGAGCGTCAGCAGGGCTGGAAACACTGATTTCACCTACAGGACAGTATCTCAAGTACACTTTCAGCAGCCGCAAGAACTCACAGCGGATCCTGCCCAGACCGGAGCCAGCTTGTGGCCCTGACTTGAAACGTCAACAGCAGTGGGAAAGAACCCCCAGCAGGCACAAGACTCTTCTGAACGTGATCACCCAAGAATAGTGCTGAGGAAATAATCATTACCAATTAATTTGATTCAGTTCTGTCAATCAGGCAGCTCTATGCATTAATTTTTGAAGGATTGCTGCACTCTCAATGAACATTTTCTGTTATTTTCCAATTTTGCAATTCCCACTGCCTGGTTTCAGTACTAATGGGTATTTTATAAATTTTCACATGAGGCTTTTGTTCACCTTCATAAAGCGTCATTAGGATTATTCCCACCGATGGGGAAACACTGGCACAAGGTGGGTAGCATTCTGCCCACAGAATGGCAGCGAGTCTGATAACACGGACAAAACTAAAAATTAGGGGCCCTGACTCTGCCTCCTTTTCTAACCAGCAAGAAATTAATGAAGAAGAACACAAGTCCAAAGGTTTTTCAAAGTTGCTTTTCACAAAGGATTTGAAGAGGTGCGTGGAACTACCTCCCCCCCCAGCAATTTAACATAAATCTACAATTTAAAAACCTTTTTTTTAAGGTTTTTAAAAATTTTTTCTAACGTGAAACTGCTTGATACAATGGGTCCATTTCTCCTTCAGTTTTCTCCTGTGAATTATCTTCTATTTTTAGGTCTCTTATTTTTAGGCTGCTGCCTGTTATTGCTGGGCAGCTAGACCAGCTATTAATTGGAAGTGTTTTGTTTCTCAAGCAGTTTTGTTTCCTCGCTTTATGTACCACTTGGGCCAGATTGTCCTCGGAGGAGATTAAAGGCTACAGACAGCACATTCAAAGGCCTGCTATAAGCTGTCCTCGGAGGCACAGTGTGGCTCTACTCTAAACCTCCTGCTGCTCTCTCCTCCTACGCCGGTGTACGTTTGTGTCTGCGCGTGCATTTTTCGTAAGCCATGTCAAACCTGATGGAGTATGAGGGCCATACGGCAGCCGTTCAGCACCCAGGCAGGCACAGCAAGCTCTCAGCGTGCAACTGATATTAAAGGACTCCCTGAGCGAATGCAGCAGAGTCCCGTGACAATCACTGCGTGCCGTATACGGTGCTTAGCAATGACAAGTAGATCCAAGTGATCTGACATGGGCAAGGGTGGGAGCTGAAAAACCCGGCAAGCGCTTTGCGGCTCTAGATCCCAGCATTTTTGGCAGCTGTGTCAGACTGTCTTCGAGGTGCTGTGCCACTGAGCCAAGTTTGAAGCTGAACTTACAGAACGGTATATGATCATAACCTCTATTTTTAATACTATTGTCGCTACCTTTTTCAGTAACCTAGACGACAGCAAAAAACTCAGTTCTTCCCAGTTTCATAGCACTGTTATACTAGTTTGAACTACTGCTCAAACTGAAGTCGGTGGCAAAGCACTTAATAAACGAGTTGGGAATAGAATCAGTCCCTGTTCAAATGACATTTCAGTTAAAGGAACTTAACATTTTCTAGGATATTTAACTCTGCAAAGCTTGCACGCCTTTGCAAGCTATCACTTTAAAATGCTAGCTAAAAATATTTGCTTTATCTGAAGTCAGAGGAATAAATCCTCCCTACTGTTGGGTACACAGTGTGGCAGAGTACAACTGCAAATTTATTTGTTAGATACTGTACATCTGTTATGATTTACGCTTGCCAAAATATAATTCTTTATGGCAACAATTGTTTCATGGTGCTTAAAGTTTTTCACCTCTGTGCCAGGAATCTCATATGGGATAATTCCATGACCTTGGAATCCAACAGATACATTCCACATCTGTCTAGTCTGGGAAAGCCCGGGTTTGTTGTGTGAAAAGTGTAGTGGGAAAATAAGACCTGGAAATATCTGAAAATACAGAAACTGCAGGCTTACTTCTTTCTTCTTTCTAAATTAACAGTTTCAAGTGCAGTAAATCAATTTCAAAAAAGTGTTTCTTTTTTTTTTCCAGGACACATTTACTTTGGATCCTATATGCAAATTAAAAAATATGGTATAAATATTAAAATAATTGTATCTCTGGAAAAAAAATCAGTCTTTAAATATTAAAACTAAATCTTCATGAAAAATGAAGCACACAACCTACTGCAAGCAAACAACTTACTGATGCCTGTGAAGATTCAGGATGGCAGAAAAACTGCAGCTGTCCTAGAATCTCAGGGATATACTTTTGTCACCAGGTTTTTAACAACAAAATAAACCACACATAGCTTTGTGAGCAGTGGAACTTCCAAAGCCAGGTTTCCTGTGGCTCTCCCCTGTGTACATTTTCTGTTATTCTAATAATTTGGCTGAGCTCATGCTGAAGCCATTCCTTCCAAGGCCACTGTTGTATTTTCATGCATACAGCCTGCACCTCGAATAACCTGCACCCTACTATAGGAGGCAGCAGAGAAATGTCAGGGGAAAAAAAACTTATCCTAAGAAAAAAGGGAAAAAGGTGAATGTCCTTGCTTGACAGAAAGGTGAGACTAAGTATTCTTGTTCATGCTAACCAGGATGATACTCCTGGTTTAAATCAGGAATTGCTTTTCTGATCATCATCCAGCCTGGAAGCCTCCCTTTCAAAAAGGAGTTTAGTGGTTGCACTTAAGTCTGCAGTTCCTGAGGGTGTCAGTCCATTGATAGGCTCTGTCCTTCAGCAGGACCAATATACTTCGAAAGCTGGCATCCCAAAGGGAGGCACACAGAGGAAGGCAGTACTGCAGGCTAACCAGGAATGAGCAATTCATTTATCAAGTTCATGCAAAACTGTGCTAACAATTTTAAGTCCATGTGCGAGTCCTATGAGTCTTGGAGAACCTTTTTTAATAGGGGTCACAAGATCTCACTTGGAACCAATATTTGTGATGCTCGTGATGCCTGTGGGTGCACCAAAGCTTCTTAAATTGGTAATTGATTTTTCTGAAGCATGTCATGCATAACTATCGTTTATAATAAATTAGCATCTTGTCCAAAAACTCTGCTGTAAAGTTTAGTTCTGTACTATTGGACATAGCATTCTGGTGCTACATGAAATGGTTTCTGTGTATATAGCAGCCAAACAAATTGGCAACATTTGTGCAGTGTTTTGGATTATAAGGCCACCAACATCAAAAAGTATATGAAAGAAGCTAATGACTTTTCAACGTATTGTGACAACAAAGCAGCCAAAACTACTTTCAACCAAAGTTTGCAAAATAATGTGTTCCTGGCAGCTCACATCACCTCTCCTGCAGAAAAGTTTAACATCAAAGATGTAAACTCCTGTGAAATTAGGTTTAAAATACAAACCTTGAACTACGTGTGAGCAGGCATAAATACTACTGCTGCATAAAAAATAGTTCATAGTGGATGTTCATTCTTCAATGCAGAAAAATACAGGCAATTTCCAAAGTGAGAAATTATGCTAGACTTATAGTGGAAAGGTGAGGTGGGCAGATTCTTTATGATTACACAGTATGCAGTGCTAATACTTTTCTACCCACTCAAGTCATAACAGCTGTTCCTTCAAAAGAGAGAAAATAAAGGCCATTGGTAATTCTTGAGCAAGCTGCCAATTTTCCACATGGGATTTGATGGCTAAGAAAATCAGGTTTTTCTGTAGTCTTAAGCTGCTGCAAGGAGTAACAGGACATTTAGTAACACCAGTAGAAATAAAAATTCTTTATATCTAAAGAAAAGTTATATTTTCTAAACTCTTCTTATATACTAAATACCTTACTAATGAAAAAACTCCCTACCTAATATCTAGTCTCTCTATTTTTCAGACATGTTTTTATTGTTTTGAAGGGATACTGCCTGTCACATATTTAAAGTTCTGTAAGTGTCTAACTGTGTGATACGCAGGTGCAGTTCTCTGCACTGACAATTCTGTGAGCACCAGAAGAGAAACTATGTTCATAAATCAAATATGTATTTCAGCGCCAGCATCCAGCACTCAAGAAGGAAAAAAAGAACGGAATTTTGAGTGTCAGATATTGATTATGAACCAAATTCTGGCTGCCTTGGATAGAGGCACCTGTCCAAAAATTCACACATAAAGAGAAAGCAAAGGAAAACCTGTTGGCCTCTAAGCCATTTGGAATGGCTGCTGTACAAGCCTTTATATTATTTTAGTGGGGCACGGTCTCTGTCTTCCTAAATCACAACATACCACTCTGGTCATGGCTTGGAACCACAAGAAGTACTCTACAAACATACAACTGGATCCCAGCACAGTGGTACCAACTTCATTACATTGATCTGACCCACTTTGTCCCACAGTGAAGGATTCAGTTTATGCAGCAGCCCTTGTGCCACCACTACCTTGTTGCTGGTCATGCAACATCTGGGCTGGGATATGCACTTGAAGTGTTACCATGCACCGCTCAAAAGCCATATGCTGATCACTCCCAGACCATATATTTGTGTATGAACACTCAGAGCTGGTACTGAAAAACAAAAACTCCTAATTCAATATACATACATACAATCATACACTAATGCCCCCTTGTTATCCTTACTCTGAGTCCCTCTCTGCCCTTTTTATAACTTGTTATATCACAGTGTGTATGTATTTGTGTAAGATACGGAGGATTCAAATATTTATGTCAGAAGAGGGAGGAAAAATCCCATCAACATCTGTTTGCGGTGAAAGTGAAATGGTGGAATTGAAGTGTCAAATAATCTTCACAAAAGACGTCATTATTTTCAGCTGCCTGACAGATCTGTCTGCCTGTGTGAGAGTAAACAAGAATATGGCTCGGTCATTTGGATTGAGTTTAAGGCCAAACAAAGGAACAAATGATCCATTTTTAGACCAGGTCTCCTGCTACAGTCTACAAACGTTCACTTGTGATTTCCTTTGTAAGTGCCTTTGGGAACAATGATCAATGCACTGCGTGGCTGGCCAGCCTTGTTAAACGTATTGGCTATTTGGAACAAAAATATCTCAGGGAGAAAACAAACCTTCAAACAGCAAAATAGACTAAACACACCTCAACTTCCTGAATGTCTTCAATTTTCCTGGAAATCAGGGATCGTGCCACTTACTTCATACATTTCCACAGGACTGGGGTCTGACCTCATTTGAATTTTGAGTAATTCTCTTGATTTGGGTGGAGTTAGTTCAGATTTATGATGAAGTGAAAGAGATTAAACTGAGACCAAATGACTTTAATACAAAGCCTTGATCTTTACCAGGCAAAGAGGCAGTTTATCATGATGCCAAGCTTACCTCTGTAATAATGAAAAAGTCATCACCAGGCTCTCCCTGCACAACAATTTTTTCTCCATCTTCAAACTGAACAGGTTCCAGTGCATCAGCCACTGTCAGACGCTCCCATTTGTCCAGGGACTCTAAAATATTGAAGATCATAAAACTTTATTGTAAAAAGACCCTAACTTTGGCTGAAGATTCATATGTAAACTGACAGCTCTGATATGCCTGGTTCTGTTATAAAAGAAACATTTCTTTCATCCAAGCATTTTGCACGAACCTCCAGTTGGGAAAGATGGATGTATTTATTCATCGTGTCTTAGAACTTGTAATCTTAAAAGTTGGACAGGAAAAGTTGGCTACAGTTCTCTACGTCTGTGATCTCCAGCGACGTGATGCTGCAGTGAACTAGAGCAGCCTAGGAGGGACACCTCTCACCGCGTCCCACGCCAGATGTCAGAACAAGTCCTACTCCCTTTTTGTTAGTTACTCTCAGCCTGTTCGATAAGCAGTACAGAGATGTGAATCCGTGAGAAGTCTCTTCCGCCAAGGTTGAAATCACTCTCCATGGAAGGTAAGAGCAAATTCATCTTAGCGCAAGTGGCAATTGGACCAGAGTCTTAACATGGCTGTATAAAGTCACACCTCTGTTTCATTTGCAATTTTGGCCAGTAGAACTGCACAAAAAGTGCAAGAGCCGTTTTTCTTTTTATTCCCCCATTTAGACAGAAAATGTTATAAAACTTCAAAGTAAATTTCCATAAGAAAATATTAACTGTCTGTTTTATGAATAACACAACTAATGAAGCCTGGTTTCCTGTGGCTTTGTGCCCTTTTCACCTACCTGCAGCAACTCCAAATCCCCTGTGATACCTACACGGCAAAAGACAGTCAGTGCTGCGGCTAGTGCAGGGCTGCTCACTGGCCAGTTGGCATCTTCCCACTGCATGACCTAATGGATGAATCCTACCTGCCTTCCCCCTGGGGACAGGAGCAGTGCTAACCTGCATCTAGCTCTCCTATCCATTTGCATGAGAATTCAAGAAAATGACTTATATTTGAACTTCTGTCCTTTTACCGGATTTGACTGAAAAAAGCAAATCGTTTAAAAGTTACTAGAAGGAACAGATAACAGTGACATAACCTTCACTGCCTTAAAAAGTTGGGCTAAAAATTCATGTACTACTCTGCTGAATCTTACTTATCTTATTATGAATTACTGAACAACTGTAAGTCAAGAGACTGCTGACACCAGGACTGGATTTGGCCTGTTCTCTCAAACTCTATTTTTCTCGTCTTGTTCCAAAGCAGTACTTAAAAGTATTGTGGGGAGGTGAAAAGGTTGTTGTTTAAAATGTAAAAAGCCTTTTGGCTGAACTCTGTGCACTGGATCTAACAAAACCAGATCAAAGTGATCAGTGTCCTGATGGTAAGTCTGACACACATACATCTTCCTATTTTTATGCCATTTTCTGTTGCTTTTTGGAAAATATTTTTTTCTAATATTTTCTCACCTGCAATCGCTAATGCACATTAGTGTATGTACATTTGTGGTCTTTGTTGTAGAAACATTAATATCAAATACCAAGGTCATAAGAAAAATATTATAAATGCAACATTCAAAAAGTGCACTTTTGACTAAAGATATGCACAAAACTTTTATACAGACTAGAATAGGCTTTCTGATTTTTTTTTTAAAGAACTCGGTAACTAACAACGAAAAGAAAGAGTCTCTTTAAACAACTTCTTCAGCTGGCTTTGTGAAAAATTCAAAGCTAGTTCTGGCTCTAGTCATGAAGTGTCTCTCTTTTGTCTAAAGGAATGGTACCACTACAAATACATTGGTTAATGGTTCTTGCAAACAGAGCATTATATAGAAGATTTTACATGATAAAATTCTCAAAAGTTTTAGTTGCAGAGTTAAAGTCAAATGTTAAATAAAGTTGAGCCTATGCAATTTTTCTAATTTCTGAACTGTACATATTGATTCAGAGCTTTACATTTAAGCTCCAGAGGAAAGATTTTAAAGGTTTCATTTTCTCATATCTTGTTAGATACACTGCAAACAGCTACTGATATCTAAAAAATCCTTACATTAAAAAAAAATATTACTCTTACAATTTTATAGCTAGTTATAGACATTTGGCAGACCTAGAAAAAAAATATATAAGGAACAGGTAGAGGTTTATTCATCAAAAAATCACCAAGTTCTGACCACATTAAGGTATGAAATTAAGTTAATTTCTCAGTACTGCATTGAGATCTCTAAAATACCTTTCAGTTTGCCAGCTGTAATCTACTTTTTAGGCATGTGAAACAGATCCTTAAACATCTCACCTAAATTCTCAGCGTTCCTGAAATGATGCATTATAATGTTTTCTGTACTTAAAAAAGGCTCAAATCTGAAGTCTTTACTCAGTTTTTACTGAGATGAAAAACCCACACTGTAAACTAGGATATAATTACATTGCAAACCTCATGTTTAAGGAAGCTCATCTTTGAATAACCTTTCTACTCTGAAATTGTTTTGAGATGTCTCATTGTTGTAATTGCTTCTCATTAGTGCAGGTGCAGAGATCCTTTTTTTCTTTAAATACTTGTCGTAATTTGGTATAATTTGTGCTCTTAGTTTAGGAAGATTTAAATTAGGCATAAAAGACAGCATTTAAATGATGAAAATTTCATTATTAAATGAGCAACATACTTGACCTTACTTTTAGCATACAAACGTAATTGCAAATTTCATGCACGGCACCTCTCAGAAGGTCAAATACATTTTCACTAAGACTTCCCTATTTTTACATTTGAGGCACATAAGCTCAAATGCTAGAGGAATACCATAAATAAGAAAATAAAATTGTTTAAATAGAAATATAAAGACTTCAATTATATAGCAAATTAATCCTTAACTGTTTTTCAAAAATAGTCCAAGTAGAAACATGATGTGTTTCCTGCAGAATCAACATTTCATTGTACTGGCTAACACTGTCTTCCTTATTAGAAGTTTTTGTTCTCCTAATGGTGATTGATTGGTCAGGCATTATGGGTTTGTTGTTTTTCCTACTGAAGGCCATCAAGAACATGTCCAAATTTCGTGGCTATCACATTAATCAAAGGGAAACAAAATCTAAGGACAAGAAGCTAAACAGATGTTTTAAGAATGTGAGACAGGGGCTGTAAAAGACACAGGAGAAAAAAATCCAGTCCATTTTGATTTGTGAGGTTAGTTTAACACACATAAATACAGTATTCTTGCAGGAAAAAGCTTCTCACTTGTCACCTGCAAGGATGTAACTGGACTTTATGACAAATTCATATCTCTGTACTCTATTTTCTTTGACCCACACAGGATTTTTGCTCAATGTCAGCTACTGAAAAGTTACCTGTTCATGACTGCTTGGATATTTCAGGAAAGATTTGCCCTTCAAATAAATGTATGGTACACATTAAGGAGGGAGAAAAATAGGTCCTAAAAGGGCCCTTTACACTCTCCTTCCTTAGCAAATGATGCAACTGTGAGATCTTCTGTTTGACCACTGTTGCTTTCATCATCCCATCAAAGACCAAAATTCATCCAGCCAACATGTATAACAGAGGAACTAACACGCAAGTCCAAAGGGCAACTGACCCAAAATGGAGACCTTGCTCAGGAATTCTTCATACATCTTCCGCTTCCTCAGTGTGCTGCCCTGTTATTAAAGGAGAGAGAGAAAGAAGGTAGAACCTTACACAAAGTATTTTAGTGATTTCTCCCTACAGCTGCTCTCTTTTTTTCCCCTCCCCTTCCAAATCTTAAGCATAGCCAGTATAAACAGCCTAAGGCAAATGTTTCCCCATAAAATGTCTGGGCAAGTTGTATTCCTGATAAGCAGAGGCAGAAGGAATCAAATTCAACCCTGGTGCAATTTCACTGACTTCACTGGTGTTACTGGACACCAAGGATGAATTGTGTCCATTATTTACAGACACTCATTTTAAAGCCAGAGCTTCATCAATTAACTGTTTAGCTAATTCAATCTATATCCTGTTACCAATGAGGCCCTACTAGAAGGGAATTTACCATTACAAAGTAGGATAAAACTTAGAACGTCCCCCTCATGGGTCTCATTCTTTTAGGTTTAAACCTCTTTAATGCTAGGAGTGTTTGTGTGTATGCAAGTGTTTATATTTTGTACAGCACTGTATGTGTTGTTACTGCTAAGCAACCTATTCGCATTATTATTTTAACAAGATTTAGGCAATTTGGAGCAGACAATCCATCAAGATATGTATAGCCACCAGCACAGTTGCTCCTAATCTAGTAAGACCTTTTGAGTGATATATAACCAAAAGAACCTACGCTCGCGTAGTGTTTGATATCTACAGAAAGAAACTGTATGCAGCCATCCCCAAAAGCACTCTTTGAAGGAGATTCAGTTATGAATAAACGCAGTGCAATTTTACCAATACCAAAATAATTCATCCTTAACTCCTGCTGCAGAGACACAAATGACTTGGAAAGAAAACCTCCCCGGGGTACCAAAGAGGGATTCAAGGGTCCTTGCTGCTCCCGCGTGGTTTATGCCACGCAGTTACGTGACCGCCCACAGCATTTCTGCCTGGGGAGATCCTGTCGAAGGTCGCCTGGTGCCTGCTAGTCAAACTCACAAAGCAGGAGCACGGCATAAAGACGATACATTCATCTTCTGAAGAAAGGAGAAATGAAGATGACATTTACTCTTAGCCTGGGCGGACAAGACAGAAGCAAACATCAGTGTTTGCCATAGAAAAAAACACTTGTCTTTTCCTCCTTCTCAAAGTGAGCGCTAAGTGCCCGGGGCAGAGACAGATCGGGGGGACGTACTAAGGGAAAGGAGAAACAGCATTTTACCCTCCACTGTCAACGCATGCAGAAAGGCTGGAAGTACAAAAATGGGAAAGGCTGTTGCATTCAAGTGCAGTGCTATAACTAAGAAGCAAACACCGTCCCTCTTCCTACGTGCACTGTTCAGGTGGGGCCTGATCCAGTGACCACCAAAGAAACGGGACTCTTTCCACCAAATTGAACAGGCTTTGGCTCCAGCTTCTAACAGCAGCATCAGCAGAGGCTGCCAGGCGCTCTCCTCTGGGGACTGCTATCATTTTCACTCCCTGCTAGGCTATCTCTGCTCTGAAACAGCCCGAGCACCGGCAGAAGCTGCCACTCGTCCCGGGTGTCTCTGAATCAGAAGCAGCCCCAGCTACCGAGGCCTCCCCCTCTGCACCCCTCTCATAATTTCCAAGTGTGGTGATGACACTTCGCCTCCCAGAGATAGCATCGGTAACCCCTGTCTGACCTCGCTGTCTGACAAACCAGGTTCTCAACCTCGGAGGCCCCGAGAGCATTTGAAATGCCAGAAAGGAAAAATGAACTTCAAACGGAGGAGGCTCTGCGAACCACGCCAAATCCTGACAGCTCACTCTGAGACAAAGAATGGAAAACTGGACCTGGCGCAGTTGCTGCTCTCCTCCCTACAATCCAGAGTGGAAACCAGACCAGCAAAATTGACAGCTGTGGAAAACCAGAGTGGTGGTTTAGTTTGGTGGGCTGGGACACACAGGGACAGATGTGGAAAATGCTTTTAAAATGACTGTGGACACAGATGAATTTTAAGAAGCAGTAATCAGTTGCCATAAGTGTTGCCTGACCACAGCTCTGAGTATTTAGAGAAGCAGACGAGAACCGGGAAGGTAAGGATCCCAGGCATCCCGGCTGGCCCATCGCTTCCTACAGGAAAACGGGTGTGTTAGCTCTCGGCTAAACTAGGCCAGTGTAATGCTACAGAATTCACAGCGAAGACTAGCACAAAAGCTAAACTGAAGCAGAAAGAATTAATTAAATGTGTTATTATCATTATATGTATTGTGGTAGTACCTAGAACCTTAGCTATGGTTGGGACTCCACTTAATGCACAGATTCACTGTCTCGAACATCCCATGTCTCAGAAAGATACCACAGACCAAGGTCAGAGAGGACAAATGCCCTGATGAAGGATACACAGAAAGTCTATGGAAGAACTGGTGACTCAGAGGTAAGGATCCCACTTCCCAGTGTAGGCACTGAAACCCAGGGTAACCCGACCGACGGCTCACAGACCCAGGCTGCAGGAGGGCTCCATCCAACCTCTCACCTCTCCTGCAGGACACCAACAGCAGCTGTCTGGGTGGCACGAGCCACCTGGCCGCACGCCTCCACCTAGCAGTGCCCAAGCATGCACCCAAGCTGCCTCTGCATGCACACGGCATCCCACTGGCACAACTGGACCACATTTTTTTTACCAGAAAAAAAGAGTTTGGATCACCCTCACACACTCACAAGGGCTACAACACTGCTTTGTTTTCACATTAGTGTGTTTTCCTGCTATAACTATCACAAGTGCAGTGAGGAGAAGTAATTTAGAGAGAACACTGCTCTAATATAAGCTAAAAAAAAACAGCAGTAGAAAGCTTACAAATAACCAAAGCATATTTTTATTTCCGGTGGTATTAATGACCTTGCCTCCACATGAAACATAGGGAGAGAGCACATTTTGATCAACCTAGTATTCCCTCCTATATGCTCAATGTCACCTCGGACTCCTGATTTACTTTTCATTGTCTCCTTATTTGGTCTAGTCGCCTCACTGAGACTGTAGAGACCATCAGTACGAAGACTATGATAGTCTCTTGTACTGCCCTTCAAGTCATTTCCAGAGAAGGGCAACCGGTATGCTCAGGGGGACACGTGTGAAGTCTGGTCTTACATGACATCTTCATGAATGGTCTAGAAGCAGCAACAAATCAGACAGTAATGACATCTGCAGACTGGGAGATACTAAGGAAGCTTGCCAGGACAGGAAAATAACAGAAAAGGACCTAGAGACATTAGAAGTGGAAGTAGAAAATAACAAAATGAACTTCTGTTTGGAAAATACAGCTAAGAGACATAAAGGAAAAAAAACCCAAACCATAGATATTTGATGAAAGGAAGAAGACTGGAAAGTTGTAAAGCTGAAGAGATTTACAGGCAGTAGGTCAGACCTGGTTTACAACATCCCGCTGCAACTACAATATGGCCAAGGCATTTTGGTCTCCATACTCAAAGACATCAGCAGAGGATGAAGCTCAGAGGCTTCATCTCCATGGCTCTCATGTGAGTGCACCTCGAATGCTGCTCTCTGCTTGGGTAACTCATTTCCAGAAAAGCGCTCCAAAACTGAACAGAGCCTGAAGATCTGCTGAAACACTTGGGGAGAGCTGGTAAGGAAGGAGCAAAGCAGTTTCAGTCTGCAGAGTTTAGCTCAGCACTGGGATGCTACATATAGCATGTTCATAGCTAGTGTGATTTGTCATGAGGGTTTTAAGTAGACAGTGATAATCACCTATGGATATATGACAGAAAGAAAGGATAATTTAGTATAGCATAACTTGGCATAACTCAGAGTAAAAGGAGAAAGTTAAGAACATGTAATTTAAGCTGAATATCAAAAAAGTTCTCTCAACTTAAGATTTGTTCTCTTGCAGAAGTTTCCCAAGGGAAGCAGTAGAAATCTTGCTGCTTGAGCCAGATAAAAACAATAGTAAATGTAAAAGAATAGTTTTGTATTGGCAGCGTTCTTGATGGCATGTTCTAAAAAGTCTTTATTATTTCTGCTTTTTCCAGCCTATTAATATCTCCTTATTTCAATTGTTTCTGCTTCTCCCTCTCCCCACTTTCCTTTGTTCACCTTCTTGCCAGTTCTGAGCTGTCATGCACAAGCTCATCTTCTTAAAGATAGTGGTTCCCACTAACAGTGAATAGTCATTAATATGAGGAGTCATTAAATCCAAACTGCAATGCTCCTCCCAGAAATAGTCACAAGGAGAAACAAGACCATTTGTATGCCAAATCCATCCAGAAAAGAGCTCAAAGCCATTTTTAGGAGCACTTAAAATGTGGCAAGCCCTAAGCTTAGCTTAAGCAATACGCAGGCTGTGAAATAGGAATGTCACAGAGATTATAACAGGTCTTGTTGAATAGGACCAATTTTTTTCTGTGAGTTTAGAGTGGCACATCTATTTTCCAACTCTCCCTCCTTCACTTCTGTTTTATTCCACTCTTTCTGCCCTCTTCTCCAGTCTGGTCTCTCTCTTTCTTCCCCTCCACTCGCCCCTTTGCTTTGCCCCTCCAGCCCTCCTATTGTCTTCTTTCACGCTCCCTTTTTTTCGGCTGTCCGGATGGGCTGGCTGGAGTTGACTGGGTCTTTCCTAGAAATCCCTGCCTTCAGTAAGAAGCCAAACAAATGGCTACCGAAAGGCAAAGCATGGCTCAAGTTTCAAATAAAAGAATTATGCTGGCAGGTATGCAGCTGGCAGGAAGTGCCGGAATGGCCTTCTGGACTGCTCCAGCTCCCTTTAATCCCTGGGTAAACCCGATATTGAATGATGCCTAGTATGTACATTCTTACAGGAGCATGAAAAAAAGAAAGTCATTGAAACAATGTGTACTGGCCCCATGAAAACAAAATACCCTGCAAGACCCCTGCACTATATTGCACAGATGTGAGTCGGAATGCAGGCTTTGGATTTGCTTTATGTTTTGGCCACCGTGCAATCTACGTTTTATGGGAGCGTGAAGCCCTTCTGACTTCATTTTGCCTGAGTGGTGAAAAGCACTTGTTAAAGAACCTGTTCTCAGATTCAAAGCTGCGAAAAGATGGTAAAACAAAGCCAGAATAGCATAAACAAAATCAGACATAACAGTAGGGACTGGCTAACCTCGATCAGTCATTATTTATATCCCCAAAATACAACTCACTTTCTATGAGCAAAGTTGGTCTGTCCTGCTTCATACTGAGCACATCGATTAAGGCCCTGGGAAAAAAGGCCGTTGCTGTGTACATCGTACCAAAAGTGGGAAGGTACAGTGACAAAACAGTTAATGCTGGATGGTTACTCTGGATGCCAGATAGGCAAAAAGTATTGTATCCAGTGTGCAACTCCCCTCTCAGAGTCCGGTACCTTGGATGATGGGAGCTAGAGGATGGCAAAATTATCCTGAATCAGGCCTTTTTACAAAAGAAATTACGAGAAATTAATACATCAAATTTCCTCAGTCTGGGAACTGAACTGTCTGGGGGATCAATTTGATGATGGGTTACAGACATTTGCTTCTCTGGTATTTGTGGTATTTGCTATATTTAGAATACAAATATTGTACTACCCTGGGATGTTCCCCACTCTGCAATGCTCTTGAATCCCACTTGCACTGAAGAGAGCGTGACATTTTAGCAACTGAACTACATGGGAATCCTAAGACAAAAATTCCTTTTCATCTCACTCAGGAGACTGTAAATAAATAAATACAGCATACACACACATATATATGTGTGCGTATATTTATGTATGCACATACACACACAACAAACAAAAAAAATTGCAACAGCAAGAAACATGCAAGCAACACAGCACAGATAATTTTATGAAATAAATGGCATACACACGTGGTTAGATAATTTGTGAGTGTACTGAGGGGGGAACACGTTGAAGGAATTGAAGTGCCTTTTTTAATCCATCTAGTGCAATGAATTTCATGCAATTTCTCTGCAAATCTTAACAAAAAGAACTAGCCCAACATTTGCAATCATCACAGCTGCTGAAACAAACTTGAATATCACCCTCAAGTCATCAGTGTAGCTAAGCAGAGACCATGAAATATAAAGAAATATATCTGTTTTAACAAACTTCTTTTGGGACAGGCGAAAGTAATAAATGGATGACAAGTGTAACTAAAAGCCAGGAACTTGTTGCATGAGGCTTTGTCCATCCAAAAAAAGGAAAACCCAGACTCCCAAACCTCCTGAAATACATTCTATTCATACCATTAACCAGGCGGTATGACACAACAAGACATATAAGTGGGGAAAATGGCACTAAGCAGAAGCAGAAAATGGCACTAAGCAGAAGTAAAAGCTTGAATTGACTAAACGTGAAGCAAAAAAAATCAAAATGGAGCTGCAATGAGAAATGAGGTACAGAGTCAAGTGTCTAATGACAGGATAAAATCTTTTTGGCAACTGTGGATCTGAAGACATCATTTGCAAATAAATAGTTACAGCTTGAATAAAATTTCAACACTAGGCTGAGAAAATATGAAGCTGGTCATGGCCAGGAAGGAATGCAGACAAAAGAAAAACCTACCACTGGTTATGGAGTAGCTTAATCTTACTAAAGAAGGAAAACATATCTTTGGAGAAAAATGTCATTGATCTCTTGGATAAAAGTATTTGCAAACAGGAAATCAAAAAAGCCCTGCTCCCTCTCAGTTTTAAAATCATCTTAATGATATATTTCAAAAGATATCCTAAACAGTACTACCTCTCATTTCAAGACAGAAGTATTTCTCAATCCAAAATATCCAGCAGCTTTCTGGAAACATAAGGTTGGAGGCTAAACAGTAGGAAACAACGTTTCTGGGATATGAAAGGCAGCTACCACTGCATCTTAAAACTGAGTAAAGCAAAACCAGCCACGTAATGGTGGAGATACTTTCAAGTACGAAATGCAGTCACTGAAACACGATGTAACTAATTCCTGGTCTTGCTGAAGTGTGCAGAGAGTAACTGTGACCTGCTCTCACATAAACGCACAGAGCAAGGTGTCTCATTTCACTTACAGCCAAGGGACTATTCACACTGCACTTACAAATAAACGAAAAGACGACAGAATCAGCATAATCTGGATGAGTAAATCGCATTCACAGTGGACAGCACTAAAAACAGAACATTTTGTATACTTGCAGCAGCTAATTCACCATACTACCTGCAATATTTCCTATCTAAGTATTGGGAATACTACAATTACACTGCATGGGTATCTGATGGAATGCAGCAGACCTCCAATTTTTAATGGCCCAACTGTAAAAGAAAAAAAAAGAGAGGGAAAGAAGAGAACCTCAGGGTTAAGTTAAAGTTCTCACTAACTACAAAAAATGAGCTTGCTATGCACCTTGTCACTGGTTCAGAGAATATGTACATGCATTTGGAAACCACTTACCCACTACACTAGAATCAAATAGAAGTACAATAAATAATATTCAAGTTGTACATATGGCTAAAGCTAGCATTAAAAAGACAGGCTTTTCTACTTGAGATTTTAGTCCTTATAGTAAAATCCTGTCTCTTCATCAAATACTCATCTTCTGAAGGCTGCCATCAGATGATGACGGATGCATGACCAAACCTGAACAGCTCACAAGCTTGAATGATGCTAGGTACCACTAATTTCATCAGTGCTGAAAGCCAGATTACCTCAAGGCTAGAAGGACTGTGAATCTGTCCCTTCTGTTCTTTAGAAACAAGATTAAAGACAGCCATAAGAAGCTATTCTGAAAAAGCCAATAAACAGGTGACTTGTCCTGGCATTTATTTCCCTCCTGCACTCCTTTTTTATACCTTCGAGTCTTCTTTACAGTATGCAGGTTGATCACATCAATTATGCTAAATACCTCTCCATAGCCTCCATGTAGGACATGGGACAAAGGAGCTAAGTGTGCTTCATAAATCTGTCAGGAAATTCTCCTGCCCTATGGTTTAGAAATACCTTGCAGAAACATTTCAGTTACTAATACTTGCTTCCCTTCACTGGGAAGCATTCAAAAACTACTCATCCTGTTTATACATGAAAAAGAAAATGGTCTGCTTCTCATTATCACACCTCTGTCTTGTCTTGGAGCTACCAGCCTGAATCTTCTGTGATAGAGTATATTTCCATCAGACATACTCTCCTAGACTCAGTATGATATTCATCTTTGTGATACAGAACTCTGTCCATGAAATACAGGGTGAAAAGCGGTAATGTTTCACACAGACATCCAACAGTCATCAGATAGTGTAAATAAAGATTGCTTTTATATGCTGTCACATAAGAAGTAATTATTCAAATGTAAAACCTACTCAACCCTTTTGCTAATTTTTCTATCATCCATGACATCGCTGGAACTATGTACAATCTCAAAACACACATTCCTTCATTACTCTGAGAAATAGTACAGTTTCCTTCAGGTCTGAATGAAACAATGCAGCTTTCAGAGTCAACTCCTACTGAGAAAGAGGCTTTAAATAAAGTTTTCTGTCTGTAAATTATCAAGACGAAAGAAATATTTTATGGAGAAGGAAAAGATATGCACAGTGACATCAGAAACAAGCTGTCATAAAAAAAAAGTTAAGACATTGCTGAAGTTAATTATCTGCCAAAGGTTCCATTACAAACCCACTACTCAAGAACTGACAGCAAATCCATAGCCTAGCACATACTCCAGATGCCCAGAGGGTCTGTTGAGCTTTACTGCAGAGATCGGGGAGTCTGAAAGGAGTGGAGCCATGAATTGTTCGCAAAGACTCTCTGCGGCTATGCATCCTATCAGATGTGTGCCTGTGTGCTGACTAGCAGAGATGGAGTGTGTAGTCCCACTGAGACTTACTTTAGCAGACCACAGTTTCCCCAGTATCACCTGCCTAGAAGAGTTTACAGTACCAGTTGAAAGACCATACAGGCAAGAGGTAGTGCTGAAAGACATTTAGAGGTTCATGATAAGAACAAGAGCACATGCATTAGCTCCGGTGGGTCATGGAGGCCTCCTGAAGTTTTCATACTTCTAAGCACTTATTCATGTATAAGTTATTAATATTGCTACTCAAGGGGATTACTGACTCGGCATCTTTCTGCTGAATCCTACCACCTTTTACTTTAGTTTACCTAAGTTAGTTTCATAATGTTACTGTCATGTACTCTCTATTTCATTTAGAAACATAGACTGCAGAGCTTTTCATCATCAATGTAATCTGAGCACAGAATAGAAGTGCTGTGCGCAGTTCTGGCACCATAAAAGAAACCAAAAAATACCAGCTCTACAAACAAGTCATTCTCTGTAAACTTACCATTAAAATGCGTCTGTAGCTGTCTCTGTCAATGCCCCAAAGTTTGAGATCTGTCTTGGCCTTGACTGTAGCAGCCCTTGGTGTTCCATAGATCAGTGCAAGCTCCCCGAAGCTGCCTCCTTCTCCAATGCTGGTGACCCATTCTCCATTGACATAAACCTAATGCACAAAACAGAGAGAGAAGCAAAAACAGTTTGGGGACTCCTCCTATTGCCAGTTACCTAAAAAGCTATCAGTAATTTCCTTTCTAATAGTCAATGCTGGAGATGCAGAAAGACAACAATAGCATAACAGTTTCCTCAGTCAGCCACAAAAGAGGGCAACAACCTGCTTTGTGGACAGAATTTCAAGTCATCTTGCTTCAGTACAATGACTGTATTTACTCCGAATTTTCAGCTCCCGTGGTTAACTGGCATCAAGTTTTCCTTCTTGTGTTCAAAGCTCAGGCAATCGACAAGCAGAATTGCCACAACTTTTGGCCTTTTATTAACACTGTCAGACTTGAAAGGAAGGAGATTTCTTGGTATGTGTAATGAGGTTTGCTGAAAAACACTATGGCCATGAAATGAAAAACAAGCAGAACAGGGAGCCATCTTCGGAAAAGGAACATTTTTTTATTCTCTAAGCTTAGTGCCTCCAACAGCCATTTAAGGATAACTATCGAAATCTCTCTCTGCCTTAGTGAAGAATACCAAGTGCTTTGGACTTGAGAAGCTATACACAGAATTATCCTTTATCTTTAAATCAAGCATCAGTTCTACAGAACCTATGAAGCAATATTTGACCCACAACCTTTTTAGATAACGTATCTTCCCAAAACCCGTTATGGACTGATACAGCTATCCACAGCATTTTTCCTGGATGACATGTAATTTGAGTAGAAGTCTTACACTTCTGTGCTATGTAAAACCTCCACTGCAGAAAGGGGGATTGTGCAGGTGCTTTCCACTGGGCTGAATTTTCCTCTCTATTCATTGACAATACAGCTTATGGGACATAATAGTGTATTCTAAGACCAGTATGGATTGTGTATTATGCAGCTTGCTTGTAGCCTTGCTGCTATAAACCTACACAATAAACCCTTTTCATTCTGTTAATGTGTCAGTGAGTTTAGAGAGTAGGAAAGGCTGTGTGCATTTATCCAGTGCAGCATATATCCCAATGTGTTACAGACCAGATATAACAGCAATCAACCAGAATGAATTTCATTTGTTTGGCAGTTCGTGAAGAGAAATATTACAAAGAAAACACACGGGTATTCTCAACTTAGGCAGGAAACTATGGCAAAGGAAGGGACCATAGCCTACAACCAATTACTGAATAACAGACTAGCAGTTTTTAAAAATATACAAATTAAGGCTATGCTTAAGCTAGGCATGAGAAAAGATGGTGACCAAAACAAATGAAGTGGGGTCAAAATTCAAAGAAGTGTCCGTATTAATTTTATTTCTGTCTTTGCTTTATGCTGAAAAGGCATGTTTTGAACTACAACTGAAATCAATCCCAATTTACCTTCCCAACATCCAATTAAGATCTGATCCAGCTCCTGCTGAGCTCAGTGAAAAGCTGGTTCAGTAGGAGCTAGATGAGGCTATGGAGCAGTTCAGCTGATCAGGAGACCTCTGGGATGAATGTCACAGCTGAAAAGGAGCAGTATTAGCATTACTGCTCAGCTACAGACAAGCTTATGGATCTTTGTGTGCCTGGAGCATCTAAGGATCAAGAGGCTGAAATAAAGGGTAAAAATAATCCAAAATAGGCAAGTGGTAGCAGACTGCCAAGAAAGACTTCAGGCTGTGAAACTTGTTTGTAGCTTAATTTATTTTTTTTTAACCACTGTAGAATGAGTGTCATGTAAGACACTCAGAAGAGTAACAGTGTTTCCTTTCTAGCTTTTACATGCACTGCAAAAAGAAAGTCTCGCAGAATATTCAGTCTGCTTTTGATTCTCTTCATGATGAAGCAACTGAAAGCAAGAAAGAAGTTTTAAAAATCCATGGGGAAATCCAAGCACTTTGCTGGTATGTGAAACAAGCAGCTAGTACTGTGAGTCCCGCATCCTGTTTGTGCAGGAAAAACAGATGAATCAATTGAGGATTCTGAAAGGCTGGTAACTTAATGAGAATTTATGAATTTTTTAGATTCAAGTAATCTATTGCAAAATTTGCTAGATGTGTATTTGAAAGTAGGGATGCCCTCTCACTGTGGGGCATTTTACTGGATGGACAAAGTGGTTTGCTATAGTAAAGCAATTCATGTCCTCAGTAAAAATCTGAGCCAAAGGCTTGGGGCCAATGGGAAAAGTAAAAGATCTTTAGTGAGTTTTGAACCAGATCCTGAATGTCAACTGCCACTGCATCCTTGACTCATTTTCAGCACAAAAGAAAATGTGTTTATATACACTCTTTTGTTCAAGAGCACAGTTTTTGTTATTGAATAAGAGGTGGTATGGTAAAATGACTTGCTGAGGCAAGGGCAATTTTATTAAGGGACATAAAGCAAAGTTTCAATTGTAAGTAGGGAAGTAAACTCATTCCAACACCTACTTTTTACCAATATGGTGATATTTCTTGTTAAAGTAGTGTGTTATATGACTGCAGCTCAGAGAGAGGAATTAAGCTGGTGAAACTCAAGGCAGAGCAAGTAAAGGACAGACATTTATTGCTGCATGGTTGTTATAAAGAGAGGCTACTACTAATCTGCTCCAAGACATCTTTATTTTTACTGTCTCACTTGACAAGACTCCCCAAAACATGTTTGACGTGCAGCCTGTAAACAGTTTATGCAAATGGTCCTTCTCCCACCCCAGGTGTGTCAGGTTTAAAGTTCTCTGAAGTGAAACCAAATCACTGATCTGACAGTCTTCGGGGGCAGCATTCACTCCCCCAATAAAAATGTCATTTCCAGTATCAACCTCCAAAACACAAAACAGCAAAAGAATAACTGCTCTTTTTTAAGAGGAAAGCCATTGTACTCCATTCTCCGGAACAGCCTAAGTCAACAACAAACCTTTGTCTTCGTGATGATGTTAAAGTGCATTGGTGATACGTTACAGTGCCACTCTGCCCTTTAGCAGAGAGTTCAGCCCCACTAGGATTCCTTTTAAAACATTTTTTTTTTTAAGAGAATGGAAAGTAGCTCTGTTTGTAAGGTGTGGGAAGTAAAGCTATTTTAGGCTGAGAGCAGCTTATGAAAGCCAGTGTTATATGGCAGTAGCTCAGAAGATCTTCTTTATCCCCAAAAATACTGGGCTGAGGTTTGGCTTTGCAGTTTTAGGCATTCGTGAACTCTAACCAAAGTAGCCAGTACGCAACTGAATTATTCCTAGTTGTTACTTGAACTGCCGATCACAGCTGCACAATAGCTGGATCCTTCATCTTTCATGCAGCTGAAAAGAAACATGTAACTGCCGATGCCCAAATATGAAGAGGAATAAAGCCACCAGAACCTGCTACCTTCCACAGATCAGAAGTGCTCTAGATTTCCATTGTTTTCCATCATTTAATATGAGCATTGCAATTTTTGTGGGCTTAAAAATCACACAACTTTGTTCACTTTGTTATTTTTTTGGGAGGCAAAGGGGAAAAATCTACAGACATCAGCAATTCCTTTCTTCATCGGCTGTGATATACATATGTGTTAATTGTGAGAGAAAATGCAATGAGTCACACAGTGCTCAATGTACTAGGAATGCGTCTTGGCCTCATTCATCTTCATGTTGCCTAGAAAAGCAAAATGAAACCTTACCACTAACGGTAATATAACTAATTTACTTAGCAAGCAGGATATGACCATAAAACTCTGAGCTTCATAGGAGTGAATTTACTTTTACTAGTGAGTCTTTAATTTTGTATTGCTGTTTTCAAGTTAACTTCTAGCATTTTTTGCTGCCACTTTGTGATCTACATGGACAACATAATTTGCTCCAGGCATTGCAACTTTCAGATCTTAATTTTCCTCCCCTCCCTGGGATCTGTTTGTAATAATTTGTGCTTTGCGCCTTGTCAAGCCTTATTTGTTATCCAAAAATGAAGATGAGGCTTATTTCTTCTTAGAAAAATAAGCAAGTCTTAGACATGAAGGGTATTTATATGTGGGTAACTTTCTCAAATACAGACAGTATTTTCTTAGTACAAATATATTAACTTGAAGACTGTCTTGAGAATCCTTAAAAATTCAAATATGAAAAAAACCCAAATTTAAAATGTTCTCTTTAAAATTTCAAAAAGCGTCCTCCTGAAATTAGAAAGGTGTCAACCAGGAAGAATATTAATGTTGGAGGAATTCAAACAAAAAGCAATCTATGGAAACTAACAGCAAAATAGAACTAGTTTCAAAATCCAGCACTATTCTCACAAAAGCCGCTATGTAATATTCATTCTGTTTATACAAACCAGACAATCTGTATATACAATTAAGGGCTTCAAAGAGGTTTGACCTACAATCAGAAGATAATGTATTGTCCACAATATTGATTTGTAGCTCCAAATACAACTCAATACAGTAAACACATAAGTAATTTAAGAAAAAAATGCTGAAACATTTTAACTCTGATTTTCAGCATGCTATATTTTGGCTGCTATTGTTTTACAAGAAGGAAACTTGAAAATGCCTGCAGAAAGAGGTGCTGTGATATTAAATAGAATAGGAAGTTGTTGAGTCTAAAAAAAAAATACATCTGTTTTAAAAGGGTAGTTGACGCTGCTTTTTAAAGTAAAAAAAATGTGAGGTTATAAGATTAAAATAATAAACAGGAAGTCATTTTTATATTTAGAAATATGGATTAGAGATTTTTGCAAGACACATATTTTAGCAGGTACTTTCAACATCTTTACTGGAAACTATAATTTAAGCTTTGCCAGATACTTTTTGGCATACGTTCACATTTCTCTGAGCAGAAAAG
Source organism: Dromaius novaehollandiae (assembly GCF_036370855.1). Lineage (NCBI taxonomy): Eukaryota > Metazoa > Chordata > Aves > Casuariiformes > Dromaiidae > Dromaius > Dromaius novaehollandiae. The sequence goes on along the minus strand of NC_088111.1, from coordinate 7,117,397 downwards.
CTTCCGGCAGACAGCTGACCTCTGAGACATAAAACCTCAAGCCATTATCTACCTAGTATAAACTTTATCCATATGCAGGGCCAAACCATGAGGTAACGATTCTCCTCCAACAAGCGACCATCTATTATCGTGCTACCCTTAAGCAGTCAAGGAGGAAGACTGTGACTGATAGTGCTATAATGTCCCTTCCAGTCCAATGTTTGCTTTGGCCAGGGACTAAACCATACCTGGTTTGTAGTACCCAGTGTATGAGAGGAACAAACTCAGGTTGCTCCCAGACCTACCTCTTCCTGATCTCCTCCTTACCAATGGTGTCCTGGGAAGAAGTACAAAGCAGTAAGCTGATGGCTTGCTCCCCTTTCAGCTGAGCGACTACACAAGGCAGATGACAAGCTGCCCTAAAGAAAGTCTCTGAAAATACCAGCCAGTAGTCAAGAACCTTTCTTGGTCGGCTCCTACAGCTTGTGCTTTCTTTGAGGACACTTTGATTTCTTTAAAGTCGGGTAAAAGGGCTACCAGCACCTCTATGGATGTCCATTTTGACAGACTTCACATCAGTTGCCATATACTTGCAAATTTTCATGCCTGCCAGAGGGAAGTGATATTAAAAAAACTCTCCTTTACATATGAAAATGTGTGCTTTTCTCCCTTAGCCCGTGGTTCATGTTGAGCTGGACAGTGTGCTTGCCCAGCGAATGGTATTGTATCTTATTTGGCTGTCTGTAGTAATAAATGGTAAATGTACAGTTACTTTATGTTATGGATATGCTAACAGTGCTTATTTATACCCTACGCAAGTATGAGCACTGAAAATAAAATGTTATTATATTTAAGAATATGTTATTAAATTGTACTTAAAATTTGACCCAGATTATTTCTAAGGGAAATCATCAGAAACCTCTTACTTGTTCTTTGGGGCATGTATTCCAATACCCTAACAGTAAATAACACATAATTAAATGTGTGTGGGTTTTTGGTTTTTTTTTTTTTACTCAAAACGCTGCATGCTACTTTCATTATTCTGATTTCGTTGTTGGTTTTGTTGTTTTCGGTTGCTTGGTTGATCGATATTTTGTTTGTTTGTTTGTTCTGCTCTTTCTTCCAGAGGATGGAAATTTTATGATGGCAATCGCTATCTCCTTTATGTGTATCTTTGCATGCATATGGAAAACCTGGTTGTTTATCAGTCATGATGCTCTCAGAGTAAATTGCTCCTCAAATCCACAGTCCTGTTATACCTGCCACTTCTGTGCAGATCACGGAAATGATGAAAGTAGATAGTGTGGCCAGGGGTTAAAAGGCCTCAACGCATATGCCAACACCAGCTGAACTAGGCAGAAAATGCCTTGAGGTTTTAAGTCTCGGGGTCAATTGTCTACTCTCCAAGTAGCTTTTTCTTGGAGAAGTGTGGAAGCATGCCAAAAAAGTATCTGGCAAGGCTTAAATGAACTGCAGCTCACTTACTAGCAGCCTGGATTTTCTTCAGACAGTAAGGATTTTAGCACTGCTGCCCAGAAAGTGGAAGAACTTTGTTCTGTGGAGCACTATATATAGTGTGGTAGTGCACACCTACGGGGTCTGGAAGCTGCTGCTCTATACAGGAGCAAGTCACTGTGCATGAGCCACGGCACCAAGTGCCCTGGTACAGACTTCGTGCAGGGAGGGAAAGAAAGGCTCACAGGGAGTTACCGCAGGTAATTTCTGTAGTTACCATGGGGTAGCTGAAGTGCAGCAAATTGCTGCTGGACTTCTTGTCCCTTCCACAGCACCTTGCAAAGGAATTCAGTGTGTTTTTTGGCTGAAGATGTAGAATAGGCTTAGGGAAGAGAGAGTATCTGGCCGAAGAGATGGGGACAACAGCAGTAAGGTGCACCTGAATGAAGGAAGGAGGGCAGAGGCGGCATTATGAGAGCTGGTCACACACAGACTTCTGCGTGCAGCTTACAGGGTCAGGAGACTTGGCTGTCACTGGAATACGCTCAATCAAAACGGCACGTCCTAAGCCCTGTTGGATGTATTTGTCCCACAGCCCACGGCTGAGAAGTGCCCGTACACATACCTGAGAAGTGTCAGGATGACGTTATTACTGTCTGTGTATCCATTCTGACCATTCTCCTAGTAGGTACAAGCTGATTTCGGCTACTAGGGGAACTGGGATTGAGGATGCTTGTGAAAGTGAATTTATGATCTATTCAGAGAATCACAGTTATTTCATTATAAGCAGCTTCATTTATTCCCTAGAAAATCTGCTGTTGCAAATCTTATAGACTAGGCAGGAAACATATATAAGAGGGAGGGCTGCAAAACAGCCTATATCATACATAACTGACCGGAGGACTGCAAACTATTTAGAATACAAAGAAAAATTCTGCTTTCAGCTCTAACAGTGTAAAACAAAGCTGTGCACTTTGATATTCATTCATCAAAACAGTGAGTGAGCCTGTCTCTGTTCAGGGGAGTACTCATCAGATCAGTTAACTTTAAACATATGAGTCTCACTGAAGTCAACAGAATTATTCACATGCTTAAGGGCAGACCGGTGCTTATGTACCTTGTCAACTCAGGGGCTTGAGATAAAATTTTCAAAAATATCTATGCAGTTTCAGAGCCTACATGTAACTGCATTGCAGCGGGACTGAGGCTATTTAGTTACTGTGGTAATTTTTAAAATTTTATCCCCAATTCTATCTCGGAAGCCTCCAAGGACCTTGAAGCCTTCTGGGAACCAAATATAAGATTATTCTGAATAAGACTTTCATGAACTAAAGAGACCATCAATGAAAAATGATCTGGACACGTGTCTCTTCTTGGTCCATCTGTTGTCACAGTCATTTACAAAAGAATTTCAACCTCCCATTAAAAAATGAGGAGAACCTCTGATACAACACTAACATGATGTAGTAAAGGGACTTCTGAGACAGATGTCAGGATGTACCTGGAAAGGAAACTAAGACGCCCTTTTACCTGACAGAGAATACAGCAACTGGTACTGTAAAGAAGTGCTTCTCAACTTCTGCAGAACCAAGGCCACCTTGGTCATTGCTGGCAACCACACATTAGAGAAAATCCATACTGTGCAACAGTTTTGCAAGCAGACGCAAAGCTGGCTGGACCCTGGGCATTTATTTTCCCCATTTTGGCAGATTTCTTTTTCGCAACTAATTGCAAGAGTTTCGCAGACCATTTTCTGACGTCATTCAGACCCCCCCGTCCCTGAGACAAACATTGAAGAATACTTTCCTAAAGGTCGCAAGCAAGAAGAGATTATTTTTAAAGAGGATTAATCTATAACTTCAATATGTGCATTTGCGTATGTTTGTGGATCTGATTCAAAGCCAGTGAAGTCATTAAACTCAGTATCGGGCTCTAACAAATTATTTTAAGACTAAATTTTAGCACTGTTCTATAAATATTGCCCTTTTATTTTCTGGCACTGCCGATGTGGCAATGTTTGCTATTGAGAGGTATGCCCGATAGGAACAATGAGTCAGACGGATTTCCTGAGAAGCAACTTCCAGAAGCAGAGGCAGCAAGTGAGGTTTCTCAAATCCCAACAATACCAATTAGATGGTCTCCTGACACAAACAGACTTCTAAAAAAATAACTTTCACTAAAATAACTGTATGCCTTCTGCCTGGATTTAAAATAAATCACTTTCTTCTTTAAATACTCCAAACAAAACGCATCTGGGTGTCTGAATGCCAACATTGCTAATGAGCAAGCCCATCCTACCTGACAACTGTGGATATAGAAGACGCGGTTTCTACAGGATTCAATCAAACGAGAATCACAGGAAACTGCAAAAAAATTAGTACCACAGGAAACTGCAAAAGGGTCAGTTCCATACAATAAGAAAATGATAAGATGTGAATAGATTAGGAATTGGAAGGCAGGTTCAGAAGGAAGCTTCTTTTCAAAGACTTGATTAAACCACCACAAACTCCTGTAAACATTTTGTGGTCTAACAGTTCACTTTATACTTACAATAATCCTTGATTTCTTAATATGCTGCATTGTTCATATACGTGGACCTAATTTTAAAAGCAAATTAAGGTTTCTAAGATGAAACTAGCTGCCCGAGGCTGTGTCTCAATTTGAAAAAAGAAAGCACGTGAGCTAAGCTAACTGATTAAAGAAAATATTTTGCTTATGGTTCATCTGAACCCTCAGGTGCATTCCAGCATGGTGGCCTGCTCTGCCAAAGACTGCACACCTTCAGGTGTGGTTGGGCTTCTAAAGATAATGTCATGTGCTTGGTTTTGGTACCATATTTTCTTGCTTGGAATGGACAAATAAGCTAGGATGTAAAACATGCCAATTATAAAATTATGAACAAATGACTTAACACAACAAAAGCCAACTAATGAGACCAATCCTGTGAAATCTGTTTCAAGAACAATGGAGACAGAACCACAGAATATTGCTGGATCAAGCTGTATGCCAGAATCATGAGCAGAAAAATTTACCATGTAGACTCAGAGTAAATACCAGAGTGTAAAAGTATGCTTTTTACAAGGCAAGTGCCTGTTTCCAAATGAAGTTAATGAAAACTTACATCCACCTCGCCTTGGTCAATCACATAGAAGTTGTCTCCCTCGTCACCTAGAAGCAAAATATAAATGATAATTGTTTCCTGAAGGTCTGCTAAACTGTAATTTCCTGTCTCCATATTTAATTCTGTACATATTTGCACAGGTTTGTACACCTGATTAGTTAAAAGGGGATTCATTTTCTTTAACGTCCCTGCCTATTTTCCTTCATAAATCAAAATATCACTATGATTTCTTCCTATTAATATCTTTCAATCACATTAATTTATCTCTTTTGATCAATTCAACACTTCGTTCAGTGTAAACACACAAGGGGCTTTAATATATCCTGAGGATAATGAAGTCCTCCACAACATGCTGCAGGCATGCAGGTAAGTTGCCAAGTGTGATAACTATGATACAGCACAATGAGGTGTTGAATATTTACAACAACCATAGAAATATTTTCCATCTCTAATTACTCCCAGCGAGGCTGTGCCACCCTTACTTGTTCTAAACTGTGCTTTGCTTGCTGAGTAGCTTAACTTAAGAGATGAACGTTTTTAAATAGAAGCATATTCATTTGGCTAATTGTAGCACTACAAAACCCTGGTGATGTACCAACACCTCTGCAAATATATAGCAAAAGATAGTCCTTGCATCAATGAACTTATGATACAGCTGTTCACTTACAAGCTTTTGGAATATGGTCATTATTCTCATTAAGCAAAGAGGATGAAATCTCAGATGGAGACAAGTGAATTGTACAATCTTAGCAAACGTGCAAGGAAAAAAAAGAGGGGAAAATTACCCTGCTGTATGACTGTTTCTCCTGCAATGTGTGTAACGGGGAACATGGCATCAAATATGTCACTGGAAAAGAAAAAAAACATTTGTTAATGAATCAGATTGATTTCTTAGACCTGCATTCATTGTTTCATTAAGCCTTCATTAACAGATTTTGCAGAAAAAGAAAAGGAAAATGTTAGTTGTAACTGCAAAGTAAGCCCCTGCTTGGCACGAAATCAAAATAACTAGTTTGGCACAATCTGTGGTTTAAAACTAAGTGAGACAGTGATTCAGTGCATGCTATTTTGAAAGAACTCCTGAATTATATGCATATAGGCCACTTCTTATAGCACTGCACAAACAAGCCAGCTTGAATATTTTATTGTCTAAACAGACAGATTTCAGATTTTCAGATGCAACCGGTATGTGTCACAGCAGTAACTGCTGGATGCCTAAACGGAAGCTCGACTCTTCTGAACATCTGGCCTCACATTTACAAGCAAAACCTGTTCCACAATGGAGAGTACATTTGGAAAGGTAGATGACTCTAAATTAATGCAGCATAAGAGCTGGCAAGAGGTTACACTTATAGTGCAGAGGATGGGAGGCCAACCTCTGAAAATCTCGGTTAGACTTCAGTGAGTTACTAGTGAGAAGGGAATCTGACCAATGCTACAGAAACACTAAAGCTACAGAACAGCCGTGTACTCATTAATCATCGCTGAATTACACACCTTACTCTGCTCTTAGGCATACTGTCACATATCCTTAAAAGGCCAGGCAGAGCAGTAAGGGCGAGAGAATGCACCCTGCACCAACACTTTGGGCAACTTGCCCAAATCCAGTCCTTTGTTTATTGAGGGATACAGCAGGCTCCGTGGAGCCAGGGCTTCCTTTCCCTGCACCAGGTTTGGGGGAGCTGACTGAGAAGCGTGCACTGTGCTGAGCCTGCCTCTCCCCACCTCTCTTCCCCTTCCTATGCATCAGCGTTAAGGGCTAAAGGAAATAGCTCCCCAACACACACAAAAGGCAGCAAGGCAGAACCAGAACTAGTCCCTTCCCTGGTCTGGGCTAGGAACGGTCCATTCGTGGGCCACCTCCGATACAGGCGGGATGAATTGCTTCGGTCTGGGACATAAAATGGAGCAAATTCCTCATAATCATGAACGAGTTCAAACAGTGACAGAATGTAAAATCTTCATCAAAATAACCAGGAGATCAGCAATGAGCCCATGCTACGGCACCTTATATGGGAAATGCATATTCTAAAATCCCTTTATTAGCTTATATCCTGTTCAGTTGTTCCGGAATTTACTCAGGCTCGGTTCTGGGAAACGCTTCACTCATAAGTTCAAACTGCTCGTGTCTTTTTCTCCTAAGCAGCCAGAATCTTCCTGCTCCTCGGGCTGAGACAGAGTAACACAGCTCTGTGCCAGTACCACCTGTAGGAGAACCAGGGCATTTGAAACCAGGCACCTCCTCCTGCTCCAGAGTACTTGCGAGTGATACTTAGTCCATGACTCATATTAGGATAGTATGTTTTGCTTCTGCTGTTTCATCGGGCCCACCATGTGTTATCTCTACCTACACTCAGGAAATATCTCCGCCACTGGTAAAAAGCTTACTCAGAGCTTCTAAGGAGACCTCTTTCGCGCCCCATCCTGAGCAATGGTGCAAAGACCTATAATACATTATTCTGAAAAGCGTATGGACTGCATTCTTGCATCCACTAAGCTCATTTTAAATAAGCCTAAATGGGTTCAGAATTTCTCCAGGTTGAGGCAGTTCTCCATCAGCAGAAAACAAGGATGAGTTTGGTGCAGGTTGTAGAGCTGGTTCCTGTGCCAACACTCAGTGCCCTTAACCTAAAGGAACAGGAGCTGAGGTTCGGATGTGATGGAGAAAAGAGCCACGGTGTTAGGTACTGAGCTAGCACAGTCACTGAGGGACCTTACGTCAGCGAGGCAAGTCCAACTGTTCTTCAGGAGCTCCGGGACCTGACAATTTGGTATCACAGAGCCTCATGTGCTTCCCTGTGATCTCCCCTTTGCTGTGCCTAGGCACTTCGCAGTGCTTTAAGAATAGTTCTGCAGCCTATGGAACATTTACTGGAGGAAAAGGCACAGAATAAAGTCTTCAATGTGATACATCCAAAAATAGAAATGACACTGTGAATATCAATAACCAGACCAAAATGTGACTGTTTGTTCAAACTTGGAAACTTTTTTTGGAATAGAAATACAGAGGAAATAACTACCCACAATGTCAGCAAATCTTTGTTTTAAGGTTGTATTTTATTTATAACTTAACAATTGACTGTACAAAGAGTGCCCAATAAATTATGTATAGCACTGTACCCTTCTCCAAAATGTTTTGTATCTCCTTTCTACAACACTTTTTACTTTTATCAAAAAACACTTTAAAACTCATAGATTAAAACTTTCAAAAGTCTATTTTCAGAAATAGCAGATTTCCACTAATATTCTGCTGCCTCTCAGCATTGCATATGCAATGCGTCTCAGTGAAGTCTTCATCTTATTAGACCGAGCTCTGGATTTTTAAGAGACCTTTGAAAGACATGTCATCAAACATTAGCCTAAAACACATAAACATACACACATGCAAACTCATGGTGATGTTGATCTACATTTCCAAAGAGAAACAAGGGCATATTATTGATACAGAAATATAAGTGACCAATAGTATGATGGCTGCCAGTGGAAACATGTAGTCATGCTTCTTTTCTATTATGGAACTATTGTTCTTAATTTATATGATTAGGCCTAGATCTCTCACAGTGCTTAATGAGTTGGAGTGTTTCTGCTTTTCGATGCTAATTTGAGATTCATTAAACAGACTGAGATCTCTGATGATATGGATCAGCTCGCAGCCTCGAAGCTTCTCAACCTACAAGTCTGGCAGCCAAAAACTGGGACGTTCAGAATGCCACCAAAGAAAACCACCCTTCTAGAAATTATCATCTCTTAACGAACCAAATGCTTTCGGTCCCCATAGGAAATCTGGCTTTTAATTTAATTCAGATTAAGCGTAGAATCTACTTTGAAATTTTTCATATTGCTGTCATTTGCAGTGTCCAAAATAAATGCAAAAAAATGTCCCAAGGATCAACATGCCAAAATACGTTGAAAATTCAAAAAATTTGTTCTTGATCCAGTCAAGCCAAAATCTGAAATTACAATAAGCAAACCATTTTTTCCCTTCCCCAATAAATGTCTTATGTTCCATATTCAGTTCACCAACTGTCCAGGGTCTGTACTAAGTAGAGAAAACAAGTAAGGTGTTAAATACTGAATGAGTTAAGTAAAACCAGTGGTACTCATTAAAGGCATGAATAATATAACCAGGGCCAAAAATACGGCCTATGTGGTTTCTTTTATCCTGTACTATTCACCTGTTTATGTTTCAAAGTCATTCAAAACAATCCTCTGACCATTAAGGTAAAAAAAATCCTTACAAATACAGTGCTGAACCCATACCACCATAAAGGAAAGAGCGTAGCCAAGCTCTCCTACACTTCCACTAAAATACAGTTGTATTTGTTGTTTTTGAAGGTATGTGCCATACAAATAATCACTCATGGACCCACATACACATTCCTAACAACCAAAATTTTGTCAAGCACAAGCAGGTTTTACTACAATGTAAACAGAAAGCAGAAAGAAGTTAAGTCTTCACCAGTATTGAACTACCATGATTTCATCTTCTCTATTTCAGCTGCACCACCAAGAACATGAACAGTCTCCGTCCTCTGCCTCTACACCAGACACATAACTGTTAACACCGACTGTGCAGGCAATGCTGCGTACCGAAATGACATGGAAAGGGCTTGATTTTTTGCCAGGGTTTTTATTATTGTGCTGTAATGAAAATTGCAAACAAGGATTTCCTTATTTTGTTTAAGTGAAAACGTATCATTTGCCATGTTTCCAGAGAACTTATTCAGGTGATGAAAGAAGAACATGGAGCACCAGTTCGGGTATTTCAGCAGTCATTTCACACGGCTGCAGTTCAGAGAGGTGCCCTGGGTGCACCCAGTGCTTCCCGGGTGCAGCATCAGTGCTTGGAGGACTCTTTCTCACCTTCTCCAGAGGGAAAACTTTTGACATGCTCTGCAAGTTTGTCACAACCTCCCTACCTATTTCCAGAGAAGGTGGGGTCTGGCTGCTTGTGGCTTTTGGAGCCAAACATTTGTTCCAATCAGAAGGTATCAAGGACAATTTCTTACTTGGAACAATTGCTGCAGGTGCGACTGTGTGTACGTGAATTTCCACATTTGGTTCCAGAGAGGCTAGCAGGACTCTATCCCTAACGTTTTCCACAGAGATTTAATTCTTTGTAATTTTTTGCTATCACCATCCAAAAAGAAATCACAAGATAAGATTGTGAGCAGCACATAACGCACGGAACAGTTAACTAGTCCAACAAAGTCAAACCAAGAAATATGTTTAGACATGAAATCTCTATCTATTCCATCAAAAAATACCATCTGTCTTCTTAGAGAATATCAAAATTTAAAAGTTTTTTTTTTAAAGGTCAAAGATATCAAAGACTACAGCAAGTTTCAACATGTAAAGTGTCTTCCTGAAGTGTGCAGAACTGCAAATAACTCAAATCAGACCTGAAATCGTAGGGTCTGATCTCTGTTGTCTGTCATTTGTATGACTGCTTGACACCTGTACAGCCTGAGCCAATTCCCTTTTCATGAAAAGAGGGAAAACTCCAATCAATGACACTGCAGCTATTTATACCAGCAAAGAATCTGTCACGGTGACTGCAAAATAAAGATGAAATACTTTGCAGATTTGATTCAGTAGCATTTTATACACCCGGTTTGCCAAGACGTAAATGACTATGCTAAGAGCAAGTTAGCAGAAAGGGCAGGCCCAAGAGGTTCTCCTTCTCGTGAGAAAACGTGAATGATAAAAATAAATCATCTCATCTGCTTTTACACTGAGGCTGTTCAGAGTCAATGTAGAATACGAGATAGACAAAAAAAATTATGTGCGCTGTAGGTAATACAGCACTGGCAATGGGCAACTGAGAACAAGCTTGTTAAAACAAAGCGAGAGAAGGAGGATTCCAAGCACTTTCCGAACCAGACCATGGCAATGGCCAAAATAGGGAAACTATGTAAGACAATTTATCAGTTTCACAATCAGATTTCTTTCCAGCCCTTGCTGTGCTGAATGCATTGCAGGAAAGGAAAAATGGAACAGACAAAATGTGTATGTGCTGGACAAAAATGGAAAATCCTTGTTGTACCTGCAGGTTATAAATTGTCACAGTTCAATCAGAGCAATTTCATTGTGCAGGCAAACTCGGAAAGCCGCCCACGTGTGTCCTATACAGACTTCTTGTTTTGCCATCTCTCTAACAAACCCCCCGTACTGCTGAGAGGAGGTTTAAAAGATGCAGAGCTGTTCTGACATAATTCAACAAAAGACGTGCGACGTTTTCTCGGAGCAGGACTGCCTCAGCCTGAGGATCCCAGAGTTTTAAACCCCTCACATTTGCATGGCCTTAGAGGTTACTAAACAGGGCTGGAGTAACTCTGCCTTTCTCTAGCTGCAACTCTCCTATCTGGGCACTACTTTAAGGTTTCTGAAGCTTCAGCGGGGGAGGTTTCTTCACTTGCGTATCTAAGATTTTCCTATGATTTATTTCCTGAAGAGGAAAAAACTTTCTAACAACTTCTCTAGCAACTGTTTTTCCTGCCCTCCAAGGATGAAGAGCACAGAAGTTAAGACATAAAACTGGGTCCAATTAAATCCATGTAATACAGGAATAAATACAGTACTTTATCAGGGTATAAAATGTGAGAGTCTATGCAATGTACTGCACACCATCTAACTATAAGGCTTCAATTTATACTGTTCCTAAGCATGTTGCATGTCAGGGCTGATGTACAATATCAAAACCACAGAGAAACAATTACTATTATTTACTGAGTACTGAGAATAAAAGCAATACTTCACATACAGGGAAAAGAATATATGCCTTTTTAGAGGCATTTAAAATTAAAGGCCCACAGCTTGCAATTACTATAATGAAAAACATGGTGTCATGGTACATAAGAGAGAGAGTCAATGCTGAAGCCCAAATGAAAACATTCTGCAGCTACTTCCATTAATTTTTTTCCTGTTAGGACAGCAACAAATTCATTATAGCACCATACAAAGCTATTAACAATTAAGAACACATAATTACTTCATTGTAATGACCAATGTTTAGTCATTATTACAATTAAGACATACATTAATTTTACTGTAATGACCATATAAGTCTTTGAAATTGGACATGAAAACACATTCAGTTAAAACTGAAGTCCATGTCTAATTCCATTGCATTTCTTAAGTCGCACAGAAAGAAATAAAAAATTATCTTCTTTTATTTCTGTGAGGAATTCCCGTTTTTATTGTTTTATGAACTCCTTTTATAGGTTCAAAAATTATTACACTGAATGAACTGAATGAAATTTTATAATCATAGCATCGATTTACTTTACAGGCTCTTTACGCATCTACAAGTCAATGTCTGGCATCATCTTCACCATGATAAAAAGAGCTTTCAGAGAGAAAGAGTTCCTGTGAGGATCTTCACCTGGAAATCCATCTGCCATCATCCGCTGAGATAAGAGTGTAGTTAGCAGGTTCAGGGAATCGGGTCTTTCCCTTCACTCAGCACTGGTAAGACCCCATCTGGACTTCCATGCCCAGCTTGGGGCTCCTCAGCATAAGCCATGGACAAACTGGAGCAAGTCCACCAGAGGCCACCAATATGGTCCCCAGGCTGGAGCACAGGACAGGGGAAGAGAGGGTGGGAGGACTGTGCTTACTGCCTTGTGAAAAGCAGGGTCAGGGAGATCTTACTGCTCTCTACAGCTGCCTAATGGGAGGCAGAGAAGGCAGAGCCAGGCTCTTCCGCGAGGTGCACAGCAGACGGACGCGAGGCAACGGGCACAAGTGGGAACAAAGGAAATTCCGACCTGATATAAAGAAAAAGGTTTTTACTACGAGGGTGGTCAAACTCTGGCACAGAGGCCCACAGAAAGGAGGAAAATCTCAAAACTTGCCCGGACAAGGTCCTGAGCAGCCCGCTCTAACTGGACCTGCTCTGCGCAGGAGGTTGCACTAGGGACCTCTGCAAGCCCCCTCCACTCTACTTGGCACAGAGCTTCCCTCAGCAGGCGAGATGAAGTGGGGCTGTGCTCAGCTGCAGAGCGAGCAGAGGCAGGGGAGCATGAGTCTGGAGGCAGCTGAAGGAAACCCCATGCATAATGCACAGAAAATACGTCCTGCGTGTATGCCTGCATGACTATGCATGCACTTCTGCAGAAATAACTGCAATAAGACTGTACCCTGATTTCCCATCGCTAATATCACTTGTCACCATAAAATTCAGGGCGTATCAGAAGACCTTGCTTAGAAATTTGGTAACATTTTTCTGCAGAAAGATTCCAATTCACTGGAACTGAATGTTTCTGTGGAAAGTAGCTGATGTCATTTCCCATTCAAAATGTTTTTTAAAGTTTCAAAACCATCTAAATGTCCTACTGTGATATTTTCAGAGGATCTACTTTTCACTATGAAGTTGTTTCAAAATAGAGTTTCTTACTAAAATGTTAAAATCAAAATAAGACAGTGTAAAATGACCATTCAGTTAATCACATTTATTTGTTTCTTTTCAGTTTTTAAGCATTCTCAAGATTTTGACCTTGGACCTAAGATTCAAGATGGAGAAAAAAATTAAATGCCAAAAGAAAAACAAAACAAAAACCACCAAAGAAACATAGAAACAAACTTGGTGCAAGAAAATACACTTTCTGCATGGTGACAGACAAATATATATATAAATACACACAGAGGGACATTCGTACCAGACTGCGCAGGCTTCTTTGTGATTTATTAAGTAAAGGATAATGATTAGAAACTCTTCCTTAGCCAGTACATATAGGATTCTAATGTAAAGCCAGAGACATTTATGGAGGTTATATACTATAAGAATACAAAATTGCTGCAGGCATAATATACTGAAGCTTTTATTTTGAGAAGGCTCCTAATCCATCATTACTAGAAGCACAGAAGGGCATTGTAAGAAAATCAAAGCCATTGTTTATATGCATCAGCATTCTCCAGGGGACCTGGGGAAATGCTTACCACCATGAAAAAGCACATACTCTAGACAAAAAATTCACAAAATTCATCTCTACTGCAACCAAAACGAGGTCGGTATATTTGAGCCAACTGATGAGAAAGATAGTCCTATAAGTCACAGATGAGTATATATGATTTACATTTTCTTCAGGTAACCCCCACCGCACAATTAATTACTTGTCTCTTTCTCAAACATTCTAGAAAAGAAATGACAGACACCACAACAAAAAAATACGTATTTTAACTTAATAGCTGGCAGAAATTTGTTTCAGGTGAGACAGAAACACAACATAAAAATAATTATCATCTCAAGACCAATCCTCTGTTGTTATTAATATGAAGCAAATCCCACCAATGATAAAAGGTGACCATAACAAAGTTCCCATATTTGAACAATTTATTCTTCTGCTACTTTAAAATCTATTCACTCTTTATTTTCAAGCTCCCTCTTCTGGACTATCCCAATTAAGCTAGAGAGTAACTATACGCTACTCATCATCCTTACTTTTGTGTTCAGGTAATACAGTTAAAGAAGCCCTTTGAAAATGGTACTGATACAGATGGCTATTCAATGTTTCCCAATTTCATGGTTACTACATCTATAATTCTTTGAAAATATATTAGCACATGCTGAGATTTAAAGTGCACCCAGATGTTTGCAGTTACTGATACAAAATGTCCTGCTCTCTTATCTCACAGAGTAAATGCTCAACATAGGGATACAGGGACATACATCCCTAGGGATATCCCTATATATGGATGTAGGACGTTATTTTAAATAAGGAGCTATGATAAATTATACTTCACATGTATATAAGTAAACATGAACAAAGACATACTATGCACATTACCCTATTGTTCACATGAACAGTACGGAGAAGCAGTAAAGAGAAATACCTCCCCCACGCCACGAACAGCATTGTTTGTTTTGCCTTTGAGACTGAGATGGAGAGGACGTTTTCTCACGAGAAAGAAATGATCTATATTTATATTTTTTTGCAACTCTATGATGAGCAACCTATTCACAGAGAGAGATTTATTCTAACTATTCATGCAATTTTCCTATTCAGAGCATGCCCATGAACAAACTATTACTTGAGCTTGCAGGAACTTAGGCAGGAACACAGTTTTCATTTATTTTAATTAGTTTCTTCTTTTATTTTACTTTTCTGCACTCTGTGCTAGATTCACTTCTAACAGTTCTCTATAAGTATGTGAAAATTAAATTGTATTCAATAATTGTGATCGTTCCTTCAAATCATATACTTACTGCTCCTACGCACTATTTTTATGACTATAACTTCTGCACCTAAAAGAAAGGCTTGAGTGCCACAAGACAGCATCAGTGCCTGGCAACTATATCAGCACAGAAATAGATAAAAGATAAGAAGTATCGGATATTAAGTTAAAATCTTTCCCCTTCTGTGCCAAGTAGCCCTTGCCGTTAACATGAAAATTAGCATATTGCAAGAATTAGTGATTATATGTTAAATATAAATGCAGTTAGAGAAGGGGGTTATCAGCTTCATGTAAAATCATTTTTTATATCAGGAAATTCCTGTGATAATTTATGCAATATGTGTACCGACACATGTGCCACTGTAAAAGCCTGAGCAAAGCCAATCCTCTGCAGAGCTGCAGCCACCGAGCCACTCGGCAGTATGCCTCACGCATGTCGCAGGAGTGCGTGCTGCGACGGATCAGCCAGCCCTTGACACGCATCTCCCTCGGCTGACACGCACAGCACATACGGTTGCAACCGGCTCCCACATCTCGCTTAATTAATTTCCATCCTTGTGGTGTTCTCCCACAGCTGGAGATATCAAACAGCTGCATACAATAAAAACATTTCAACCCATGTTAGCGGGTAGGATTCAATTTGGTTCATAATTGGATCAGTAATCCAAATCATTACAAAACAGCTGATAAAGGTTATCTAGAGGGAGTTAGAATTATTTTTTAAAACTCTGTAAATCCAGCGTTAAATAGCTAATGAATAAAATCCACGCTTGACGCAGAACCACATGTCCACAAGCACTTGATTCCGTATTTGCATATCTATTATGGCTCACAGACATGTGCAAACTCCTACACCCACACATTTTCCCTATGTTTTCCCTAAGTTTATCATTACTCCCCTTCATCTCTGATTCACAGCATTTCTGAGATAGAATCTTTTACAATAGAAAACGAACTAGAGATAAAATTTCCCTAGACAATAAATACTTCTTTAGTAGGAGGTTTTGAGCAAAGTATCACAATCAAGCAGCTTCATTTTTTTACAGCTTCACTAATTCAAAGAACAAGAAAATTGAGATCAATTAGATCAGATGATACAGGCATTTTTTCCTCAAGTGATCCACACTTGGAGAGATTTGAATGAAAGGGACTTTTTTAAGCATGAAGAGCTGTTTCAATCTACAGAATGTACAACTACAGACCTAAGGGCACACTTTCTTCATTTATATATAAAAATAAATTCAGACACAATTATATTACTTTGTTCCATCCTTCTCAGTAATTTTCTTTCAGAACGTTCGCTAACCACCAAAATGTACATCAAAGTGATCTTCAGGACACCCAGTAATATTACTGGCAGGAACACCTGCTACTTCTAACCTCAGAGCACTAATTTACTATCAGTTTGCCGTGTTTTAAAAATCTGCCTAGTAAACATGTCACTAACCTAATTCCATTTCTTTTGCGTTCTGCTGCAAACATTAAAAAACAAAGGCTGCCCAATTTGAGATTCTGCAATTTAATGTGCACTGATCTACTTCATCTTTCCACAGTGATAGCAAATCCATAAATCTCAACTATGCTGGGCTTTCATGAGCATTGCTAGGATGAGCGAGGGGAAAAAGCGCTATTGTATATGCCTTGCTGCATATCTGCAGTGCATTTTTTAGATGCCTGTTGGAACTGGAAGGATTCTTCAGGCAGGCTGGTAGAACAGTATTAACATGGACATTTTTGGTCACCCTTTCAGTGTACAGTGTTTATACACCTTTTTGCTTGTCTCCGCTAACTCGGTGTTTGCCTTACTGCTGGTACCATGTTTACAGCAGTTTCTCAGCAGGAAGAATTGTATTTTATCGCATTACATAAAACAGGACAAAAACTCAATGCAAAACAAATTGCAAAAACTTGCACAAATGCATTATCATACAAGTCAAGTTGTTTCCTCACAACTAAATAACCCTCCCAGTTCACAGATTTCTGTTTAATTTGGCCTCTGGCATGACAGCAAGGAATTTTTTGCCCATTTACACAACTCTATGAATCAAATGTTGACAACAGTAAGCTGCTCTTCAGCCTGACTTAGAGGCATGCACCGCAGAAAAACAGCCAAGTGCTGTGCTTGCTCTATCAGGCCTCTCACATCAACCAACTATATGGCCTGTAGCACGCAAATCCCTCCAAGTGTTAACTTTAGGGAGAACAAATGCTTCGCAATCCCTTCTCCTGAAGACTTGATATATACGGCCGAACCAAACTATCTCAACACAGACACAGCTTTGACTTTTATTTCTGAATATAAAGCAATGATGGAAAAAATCACCATGCATAATTCTTCCAAACTGAACCATGCATCCTAACTGGATACACTGGTAGGAACTGCTTCAACAAAGGCACCTGAAAATAGGGTCTGTGAACTACGAAGGAGCTGGTTCAGGGTAGGTTCAAGAAATGGTCAAAAGAAGATTTTGCTTACTGTTTAGGCAACATATCTCCATTGATTTAAACATACTTTTTAATGTGGGACAAACAAGCTCTATTTGTGTTGATATGAAATTCCAAAATACAATCAAGAAACGAAGCAGAAATCTCTATAAAGGCCACTTAGAAAAAATCCAATTAAAAAGAATAAATAGGACAAGAGAATAACTAATTCCTTGTATGTTGTTCTCTTCAAGGAATATCCATGCAAGTCCACAGTCTGACATTTATGCTGTTTCATGTGATGGGGATCCGAATTCTCTATAGCATAACATTTTCAAACCATTTACCCCTACAGCCTGATTGTGCACCTTTGTAATGAATAATAGAAACCTCTCTACTTTCGCAGCATATTTTCTATAGACTCACAAAGGGTCTAACCCTGCAAGCTTTCATCCAAGTGAACAGTGATGGCTCGTACTTGGAAAGAAAGGAATAATTTAATGAAAACGGGTTTGTAGAACGAGGGATTTAGAGTGTGAGCACTCTGGGACAAAGAAAGTCTCTTTTATCTATGCTTGTGAAGTGGCATTGTAATTGAGAGTATTATATATGCGCTTCGTAATGTGGTAATAATAACAAGGAAAATTTTGAGCTCAGTGCCCGAATTAAGTAACTGTCCCAGATCCTGTAAAATCTTGCCTTTGGGCTGCTTTACGGAAAAGACAGGGTTTTGAGACCTGGGGACACAGCTTGTAAGCTTCCCCTGCATGTTCCTCATGGGCCTAGAAACGGGCGCCAGGTCGTAGACCGCTAGAGCCCGCTTTGCATCTTACTTTGGCACTACTAAGAGACTCCATGACCGAATGGCTTGCGATAATATTTAGACGCAATGCTTATGTCTAATTATACACCATGGCCAACTTGGAGGCAGCAAAGGGCAATGTTTGTGCTTGTTTATCGCTGTCTAAAGAGACTCACAAAGCCAAACTCTAAACTTTGGGACACTCCAGCTTGCATCTAGGCTGGTAGATTCCCAACTCTGTGCAAAGGGCAATCACACCAAATCAAACGTAACTTAAAAAGAAACCCTAAATAAGAACACAAATTTCATCTTGGAGATGGTTGAAAGAGAGGGAAGGAGGAAGAAGGCAAAAAGTTTTTCTTAAATAGAGGAGATAAAAATGGCAGGAGATAAAAGGTCAGACTAGGTGGTCTAAAGGTCCCTGCTAACCCTAAACTCAGTGAAAGATACAGAAAAGCAAACACTTGGTCTCAGAAAGATTTCTCATACAAAGAAAGTCTTGAAAAAAGAGCAGTGCCTATCTTTGCAGAAGAGAACAAGCCATCAAAGTAATGCTTATATCCTGCTAGGAGACAAATGTATGATGAACCACACAGTCAAATATACACTCTGATACTATGGGTCACTCCCCTACCTGTTTTAAATAGCAATGTACACTCACATTCCAGAGATTCCCCTAGAAAAATGTACTGCAAACTTTCTGCCATAGCGCACACTACAGTAATACCAGATGTTATTAAAAAACCTTAAATGAATAAACGTATCTGAAAAACAAACTAACAATGTGCCATAAGATTTGTAACATTAGGTTGACTTTAAAAAATAGACTGATACACGCAAAGGTCACTAAAATATTTATATTAATGATGGAGCAGAACACTAAGCAGATATTGACTTCTGTTAAGGTGAACCTCAAGATTTATTGGCCTAAGAGGTAAACATTGACTAAGATAAATCCAAGGTCAATATTTACTACCAAGGACAATAAATCCTGATGGCCTATGAAACATTAAATAAATAAATATATATATGTGTGTGTGTATACACACAAGTATATCTACATACATTTACATGAATTATTTGGAAAAATGATCAACATCATTTTTAAAGTGTAATTTCTTAATTATGCTAGAAAGAAGCAATGACAATTATGAACCAGTGCTGGATGCAACTGTTTGCATATGTCAGCACTGATGATATCCAAGAGCAACATAACTGCTTCTCCAAGTGATTCTCTTTGCTCAGTGAGCTAGGTGAAACGTTTCTAAGGCGCAAAGCGAAGTTGGGACCCCTAAGTGTCTCAGTGGACAGCTGCCCTATTTCCATCTTTGCTCAAGAAAGAAGTAGTGTTATATACAGCAAACTAACCTGAGTATTCATCCAGCTCTAAAAAAAACTCAATAACTTATCAGCAAGAAACATTTTACAGACTGATTCTGACATATAATCAAAATCATCTGCACGGAGCACTCCTAAATTCAGTGCAGCTTCACCTAAGGTCAAGTTTCTTCCTACAGAAGACAAGCACAGGAAGGGGACACATGGATATTCTGGAGGTATTTTAATAACAGCAGACTTCTGCTTCCATTGCAGTTGTGGTCAATTTTGTGCGTGCCGAGAACAAAGACTTATCAATCAAACTGAACAAAATAAATAAATAAAAGCATTGGATGACTTTCAGAGTTATAGGCTTTTTCCTTGAACTAGAAAAGCAAATAAATTTAACAGGGGTGCTGACAAAAGTAGACCTTCTTCCTCCAACAGTATACAAGATCTAAGCCAAAAGGAAACAGATGACTTTGTCTGTTTGTAGGAAGTGATTAGAGAGGATAGAACTTAATTTATTAAGATGGGAGATGGTGATTCCTTTGTTGACTTTTCAGGTCAAGTGTTAAAACCTTCTGCAAATAAGGTAGTAGATACGCTACAACTAAGCCCTAATGGTTCAAGAGACTTGGCTTTTTTGATACTATAGGTTTTTCTTTCTCTTTAAACAACTGTTTCAGAAAGGCAAATGAGAGAGATGTGCAATCTTTACCCGTGCCTCCTGGTGGCCTCCACTTTGTAAACTCTACCACCCTGGACTGCGTGAACACCTTTAGACCAACATATACCTACTGTCCCACTGGAGGACACTGTCTAAACTCAAAAGGGGCAACTTACACATTACTTCTGATGTTTTCCTATGCACCCACCGGGTGACAAAAAGAACAGGGGGCGGGAAAAAAAGAGGGAAGAAAAGACAGAACAAAGTCCTTGTAAAAAATTTCATTCATCTGCCGGTGTGACAGCTCTCGGGCAGCACGCAGGGCTGCACAGACACTGCTGTCGACCCAGTTCGCAGGAAGTAAGAACAATCAGAAGTGCTGGACAGGAAAGGGCCTGTTAGCACTGCTACCTTTAACTTAATCTTTAATCTACTTCTATGCCTCCGACTTGTCACCACAGACATTAATCACTTCATAGGCCTTATAGCTGTCTCAGGCTCATTTATATTATTTGTTTTAATGGCCTCTCTTATGTCATTGGTTTTCTGTGGGATAGTTCTGCCTTAATTTCCTGTTTACTGTTCTGTTCTATCAAAGTGATGTGGTTTATTTTTACACAGGTTTCCTAAGGCTACATTATAGCCACTGATTTCAGTGATCATATCACAGTTGACCTCTACAGAGAGTACTGCAAAACAACCCGTGAAATATTGTTCCAAATATTTGGGAAGTCTCTGAAGTCTCATTAATATGAGCACTTTATATTTCACTGCATTTTACGAAAGTTCTTAGTAATGCAAAGAATGTCAGAATGGTTGTGCTCTTAAGCAGGATTTATTTCTTGCAAAGAAAAGTGATTTTCAACTGTACAAGAACTGGAACATGGAAGGAAGATAATAAACTGACAAGCATAAAGACAAAATGTCTCTGCAGTCTCTCTTCTAGAGCCAGATGAGACCTCGTGCTAAGTGTTCTCTCGACAGGCAGAATTGCCATATAAAACTCATAGCCAAGGTTTTCGAAATTAGAAGCCAAAAATCCACATTTGGGTTTTCAGAAGCACTGATAATTTCAGGACAGTCCTGTACAGGAAAATATAATGCCAAAATAGAGTTATTTAATAAGCACAACTTTGAAATGCTAGGCTAAAGAGCTACTGTCTCCATAGAGTGGAAGCTAGGGCCAGAACTTCCCTGTCACTGGATGCTCTAAAAATTAGGGAAGGCTTGTTTCTGCGTGGTATTTTCCTCTGTAAGGATGCTCACAAAAGCGACTATCGCTGAATAGTGAAAACAACCGCAACATTCAGAATACGTCATCCATAAAATTTTGAAAGAGTCCCAAAATTTTCCCTTAAAATTTAAGTTCTTCTGGCTGGTGTGAAGAGTCCATTATGGACTCTTAATGCAATACAATATATACTTTATACAGCGAACTCCACAGGTAATTATTTCACAAATATATAAAAATACAAAAAATATAAAATAATGAGGAAATAAAGAAGAGAGTTTCAGGTAACATTTTAAGAAAAGATGTAACTCAGTGGCCTGCTTGGAGAGCGACACCTGGAGAAGCACAAACTTCATTCAATTTGATTTTTTTAATTAGAAACAGAGATTTAAATAGATTTTTTTTAAAATAATGTCTACTTCACTAGTATTTATAGGAGGAGATAGCCCAGTAGTTCCTTTTCATGAAGATGAAAATTAGATCTGTTGGACATCCCCACCGTCTGAAATTCTTATTCGGAAAGGTTCATACAGGTTCATGCTTTTCTGATTTGAACTAATGAATGTGTTGCTAATGTCTGACCTTTTACTAATCAACAAAAAAAGACTGAACTAAAATGCACTTTGCTCATCTCCTTTGATGGCTCTATATCCATGTTATCCCAAGGTAACCTGTGCAGCTATAGACTGTCCATTAGCCTAACCTCAATAATGCGAAGCTGAAAAACAAATTTTGAAGGAAAGAATAATGAACGTCATAGAGGTAACTGGAAAATGAGAGACAGTGCAATATTTGTTTACTCCCTTTATTTGGTAAGATAACTGTATTCTAGACAAAATAAATCAATCAGTTCTTCAAAGAAGCATGTTTAGTGCTGTGAGATAAATTGCTGGTTAAAATGGGAAAGGAAGAAGAACTACAAGGTGTGTAAGGCAAAGATTTAAGGGAGATTAGCAACAGTTTCTACTGGAAGTGGAAGAAGAAGAGCAGAGGTAATTTTAATAAAAATACTTCAAGGACCAGTCTTAAGAACTGAAGACGCTGTGTTGGGAGGTACTGCAAAGAGTGTAAGACTAAAAAAAGGGGGTGTTTTTGATGATTGCAGTAACAAAACTGGAATGAAATCCAATAATCTATCATGAAAGACCATGCCTGTTGAAGTTATAACAACAAGTTCTGCTTTAATCTGGGAATTTATTTAATCACTGGATGACTGTAAGCCACCCTTGTCAAGTGCCTGGGAAAAAGGCAAAAACATCAGTATAAACTGAGTCACTTCCAATAGAGCAAGGGAAGTGTTAATGCCATTGTAAAAAAACACTTCTATGGATGATCTCACTTCAATATTGTCCACAATTCTAGTCACCCATGTGCAAAACAAAACAAAGAAAAAAAGGAGAAGATCTGTTTGAATGAATGAGATGTATAAAAAGGTATTCTGGAATAATCAGCAAAATGGAGACCCCATCTTTTATAAGGGGAGATAAGAGTTTGAATTATTTATGGCAGTAAAATAAAGTAAGAAGACAAGATATCACTGTAGTTTATAAATACATTGGGATGGGAGGCAAGCATAGGGGTAAATGTCAGAGCTGAAAAAGAGCTATTTTAACTAATGGACAATGAGGGCATGAAGAATCAACACATATAAACATTTCATCTGGAAAGGAGATGGTCTCTTGCCATGGGAACAGTGGTGTTATGGAGCAGCATTCCAACAACTGTAGCCCAATAAAATGGGGAATATAAAAATATCTTCATTTAGGTTACCCAAGGGATAATGTGACTTGGTTTTCTACAGTATCAGATGACTGAACTCAATGATTCAAGAGAGTCCTTTCAGACTGTATTCCCAAGGACAAGAAAAAAAGAGTTTCCTAACAGGGCAACGAAGAGTAAAACAAGTGCAGGATAACTGTCAGAAAAGACGCACCGATTTCTGACAGCCCACTCTTGTAACTGAGACAGAATAGCTGGAAACCTCATCAGATTTGTTCCTCTCAACTTTTAGAAGATGAGAGGCAGTGCCAAACACTCAGAACAATAACGTCTTGCCTTTATAAACAACCTTTAGTATCACTGGATATAAAACAGAGACTTGGACATCTGCTGAGCATGCCTATTGGATTGGCATCAGAGCTCTCCTCCTGGCTCGCGTGGAAGGTTGTGGGGTCAGGAATGAGACACGTTGTTCTTCAAAAACAATCTCCCAGTTTGCCACTGGTAGCTTTCAGAATCCATCTCCCATATATCTGAAGCCTGTTTAATTTCACCTGCTTTAGAAATTTTCCTAGGATCCTCTAGATTTCATCTGCAAATTAGAGCTAGAGAATCCATCTATCTGCATGTATTGTGCTGAATTCCTGACTCTCAGGAGATGTGTGAAGTTCAGCCTCTCAGCACACCCGTGCCTATTACTGTATGTCCTGGTACATAGTAGGAACATATCGTCTATGACTACTGTAAAAATTCCATTATTACAGATGTAGCTTGGGATTGCCTTTCTCATTGTTCCACCAAACATCCTTTTCTAGCCTTTAATCTATCTGCTAATAAATGCTATTTTTAAACTGCAGTAGCCCAGACAAATATGCCATATGGACAGGGACTGACAGTAACTGGGGAAGGTCAGTAGCAGAGGGACAGCAAGGAAAAACATGTAAGCTCCAAATACTGCTATCATTCCCGTATCTTCTGAATTTTCCCCCTATTCCTCTGGCCTTGTCATGAGACAACACTACTTGTCATGGCCCAGAATCATGCTGGATAAAATCCAGAATGCGCCAGTGCCACCTGCCACAAAGTGTTTCTCCAGCTTCAGCTAGTGAGACAATTAAGCCAAAACACAGTTGTGGATTAATGCAGTAACTGGGAAGAGCACTGGGCTATTCAGCCAGGTCACGATGGAAGACAGGACTTGGGGTACTGAAATAGGCCGTGGGAGATCACTAACACCGAGCTGATGGCTTAAAAGAAAGGCGAAGGAAATCTCTGAGGTCTCCCTATCTCCCCCTTTCACTGGTCTGAAGACAGGACAGCAATACAGACATGTGAAGAGGAGTGTGAGCTATTTTAACCAAAACATTTCATCCGTCCCTAAATATGGTCACAAGATTTTAGATACTTGGCTTACTCTTAAACAGTTAGATTCTGAATTATCTCCAACTGTGTAGGCTGTAAAAGAAAATGCATAAAGCAGTAATCCTGCAAACTCCCTAGAAACACATTCACTGCCAGGTTTTTTTAGGTAGCTGTTATATTAATCAGCGTCTTAAAAAATTAGAATGCCCTATGATGATATCTCTTCCAAATCTAATAAGCAATGCTTTGCAATTAACTTCCACTCACTCTCCTTAATCTATCATCTGGAGTTTTGAGATACATCAAAGGAAAATGCCAAAGTTATGGCACCATATATATGAAATGCATTCTTTTTTTTCAATGAACAGTTAGTAGTTAGCAAAGAGCAGTATTTCAATGGCATCTTGGTTACTCTCTTAACCCAAATGGAAAAAATGTGAAAAGATCAGCTGTTCTCAAAAATATTGCCAAAAAAGCTTATTTAAGGGGTTTTGGCTGAATCTGAACTCAAATCATTTTCCAGCACCTGGCCTTCAACCAAAACTCAAAGGATCAGCCTGGATTTCATGCTTCAGTTTTATATCTTATCAGATGTTCCTATACAAGTTCATCTTTAAAAGCAGCTTATGTGCACATGTGTATATGTGTAAACATACACACACACGGTGAGTATGACAACACTGGGGTGTAGTCAACAGGTTTTATTTCTGTACTTTTAAATGTATATGATTTTACAGAAACACCTCTCCTCATCTGCCATATGAAAGTGTTTTATATATGAGAATAAATGGTACAAGATATTATCAACGTATGTTTGGAACAGGCTTGGTAATACCAGATTTTAATCAACAAATGTTGATAAAAATGGAATTTATACGGCCTCTCTAGACTCATGGGCTAGATTTTTTTTTTCTGCAATTGACTATATGCCAGAAATAAAGCAGAAATTGCAAAGTGGGGGGAGATGTAAGGCAGTGGGCCCAAGGGCTAGCAGGAGAAGCAAGTGAAAAACAAGCAAAAATTAAAACTGGCAAATTTAAGAGAGAAAGGCAAAATGGCAGCACTGTGAATACCAGGGGATGGAGATGGGAAGAGGAGGCAAAATTGACCAGAAATTATAATCAGTAACAGAAATCAGGAACTAAAAATATGCACCGAGTTGAACCCTGAATTTTCAATAAAAATAACCACAGAATCCTACCAATCACCAGATCTCCGAATGCAATAGGTGGGTTGTGCCAATCAACATATATAGCAAACACGAGTGAGTCTTATCCCATATCTCATTGGCATTTTAGAAAAGCAAACTGTTATAAATTTGTTTTAATATCTTTTTTTAAATTATGATTTGATTTTTTCACACCTCTGTGACTGCAAAGCTGGGTTATCTCACTACCCTGAAGTGGAATCAGAGAGAAAAGAACTCAAAAGCACTAAAAAAAAAAGAAAAAACAGAAAGTTTTAAAATGACATTTAGGGAAATATATGTTTTTACAGCCCTGTATCTTGCAATCTATGCAATGTTGTGCTGATGCAAGATTACACTCCTGGAGATTAAATCAACAAAAATAAGGAAAAGGAAAAGCATACCCCAGTAACAAAGAAAACATTAACTCAATCACATTAGATATATTTCTATTTTGCGTGACAGTTTCAGTAAATGTGAAACGTGGCCAAATTTAAACTGCTCCTGGAATTTGTAAAAACTAATTATTGACTTTCTGACTTAGTTTTACAAAAGACCTATCTAAAGAGCACAACTTAAATGTATTCTTCCAATATTTTCTGTTTTGCTTATAGTCCACAGCTCCTTTACTAAATGCTCTTTTGAACTCATTTAAAACTATTAATCCTCCTGCTTGTAGTGGCTCCCACTGAGGTCCACTGAGCTCCTCAGGATTATAGGAGCTTGTTTGCTTAGATCCACTTACAGGATCAGGTATTTGCTTTGTAATTTTATCCATCAATCACAATAACATAGACTATCCACGAAGTGTTAAACATAGGTAACAGTTATTTTACCTTTCTTACCCTTGTAAGAGTCAGGTTTTATTACTACAAATATGCTTCACAAACCTTTCCACTGTTTGCTTTTCAGTTATCAAGTCACTACCATCCACTGGTTTCTTGTACGTCTTTCCATCAAGCTACAGATCTTACAGCCAGGATTCTCCTTTCTCCTGAGACTTAACACAGTTAGATGTTGGTAATGAATATTGACTTACACCCATAAAGATCTTACACTTCTGCCTTAATCTTCTATCTGATCCATTAGCAGCAGCTAACTGATGACCCGATCATCTGCTTTCTACGGACTGTTCAATGGTGCTCAAAAGAACTTAGGCCACAGAGAAGAAAAAGTGCAGTTAACGTATCTTCAGCATAACACATCAGTAACAAAATCGGTGGTGGCTCTCCTGCTTCCTGGTGTCAGGAGGACCAGTCCTGCCGGTTCCTAGCACAGCGGTGGCACTGAGCTCTGGGTTTTGCTCTGTGCAGCGTGCTCACGTGATCAGATGGTGAGTCTGGTGTCCCAGCGCTGAACATGGTGTTATCTTGCCCAAATGGCTGCGACTCTCTCCCTTACTGCACATTGCACTCATTTTCACGTGTGTAAAGAGAAATCAGCCATGCTGTATTTTTAGCTTAACTTGAATTCTGAAGGAAGAGCAAAGGAAGCTAAAAGCAAAAGTATTATTTTGCACTATTGAGCATATTAATGATGCCTTTCTAACCTCATCACCTTTCACAGCCAAAATAACATTATAATTTACATTCTTCATATACTCCAATTATGCGCGCAGGAACACGATACCCCTGTGAGCAGGTATCTCACTGTAAGAGACAAACATAATGTTCCGCTTCTGATTTCCTGATGATAGAAATAATGAATTACTCCAAAGAATACTGGTTATCATAAAACCAAACTTTGGTTCTTACATACACTTTAAAGAAAGATCCTGTAATTAAAAAAGATGATAAATAACAATTTTATTTAGAGGTGGTGTGGGCAATACAAAGTTCATGAGAAAGGCACTGGAGCAAGTTTTATACAAGGGAATTCTGCAGTACGCAGCTGACTGTGTAATCCCTCTGTACTGCAAAGAATGTACGATTTCCATTTGCAAAAAGCCACAGAGCAAACGTTACTAGGTGCAGTACTGTTTTCACCACACTTATCTCCTTCAGCTGTATCTATAACTCAAGTACTTCTGATCTAATTGAATGCACAGATATAACAAAGAGATTAAGTAAATTATATACACGCTTTCCAAATATTAATGACAAAAAAGGTTTAAAATATCCGTTTACCAATTTTCCATACTAAACAACAGCCTGAACAGCACAAAATATCTTATGTCCCATTACCTAGAAGTTTGGGCAATATTTTGCAAAGAAAAAGAGATATAATCCATAGCTGTACATATCTGCTTGGGATATAATGGAGGCCACCCAGTGGCCAGGTGCAGCAGTAGAAATATATTCTTTGGTTAACTACAGTTCTCTACAGAAGAACCTGTGAGCAGAAGAAAGTGGACGAAGGGTTTCTGCACCTTACTGCTTTAGCGTTGACCTTCGAAGTCCGGCTGCCAGGCAGCAGTTTTGCGGCTGGTGTTACAGACCGCTTTCAGAGGGCACTAGGCACGTACTGCTTCGCACCAGCACACGCTGCCGATGCTGCTCCGACGATAAATGGGATCTGAAGTAGCCCTTGCACCATCTGGAGCTGCTCTTTTCCCAGAGCACAACCAGCCCTTTCTCTCTCACAGTGTAGCACCTTTGCAGAAACATTACACCCACACAACCTTCTGAGGAGTTTTAAGGTAAATATATATATTTTGACAGCTTTAAGCCTAGCCAGCTTGAAAGCTCAGCTAAAGTGCTTATAAGATGTGCCACAGGTACATAATATATCATGTGGGGTTAGCTCAGACAAAGGTTTAAATAATAGCACACTTAAGAAATACTATAAGACGGATGCAGATTCAAAATATATATTGGACTCGCTTATCCTCTGACTTGCATGTGTGTAAATGATAAGAAAATCCACTGAAATAGGTGCAGTGACTCTGATGCAAAACAAGTCTGAGATCAGCAGCAAGACTGCTGAACGTTTTTCAATCACCAAATACACAGCTACAAAGATCTTTAAAGTCAGTTGTAGTACACTGCACTAGCCAACAGGTAGAAGAGCCAAGACAAATTGTAACACGAAAAGGTCTACGAGAGACAGTGCTTTTCCTGTGTTAGCTTCTCTCCTACATTATACGAAACTACAACTTTTTAAAGCAGACTTCTGTTTACACATTGAAATACAGGCTTTCAGTTTTTTCATCCGCAATTAAAATTTCAAGTAATCTGTATATTT
Source organism: Dromaius novaehollandiae (assembly GCF_036370855.1). Lineage (NCBI taxonomy): Eukaryota > Metazoa > Chordata > Aves > Casuariiformes > Dromaiidae > Dromaius > Dromaius novaehollandiae. Next base: position 7,088,772 of record NC_088111.1, on the reverse strand, counting down.
GCGGCAATCTAAAATTCAGCCTCAGGGATTTTGGTTTGGGTTTTCTTTGTTACGTTATACTTCTCCTTTTTAATAACCTTGAACACAGTGACCCCAGGTGGCAGATACCACCGCGGCTGCTTTCAGAAGCGGAGCCAAACCCGCACCCTTCACTAGCAGGCCGAGGAGGAGTCCCCCTGCCCTCACCAGGAGCCCCCGCCCCGGGCCAGGACAGCCCGGCCCCAGCCATGAACTGGGGAGGGCTCATCGCCCGGAGACGGGGAACAGTCCGCATGGGACAGAGCAATAGGGCCTGTGAAGGTTTTGGGTTCAAAACCACCATTCCCTACATGTGCATGGTAGTTTTTCTAACAGTGTAGCCTTCAGCTTTGCCTGGGCACTGAGAAGGGTCCAGCAGCACCAACCTCCATGTGGGCTAGTTTACGCTGGTGAGAAGCCAAGTAAATTACCCTGCGTGGATCCTCACACTGCTGCAGCCAGGTAGTTTGCACTGCCCAAATTTGATCATTTGGGTACCTCATACAGTTCTGCACTACACCATGGCTTGCCCCGTAGACATGCATGAAGCTGCCTATAAAAAAAGCCATGAAGTATTCTCCATCTCCTTGATTTTAATAGGACTTAGGCTTCTTCAGCCACTCTCCAGACTTGAGCCTTCCCAGTACAACGTACCAAGCACCTCAGCCGCTCTTCCTCGCTATACTGCCTGGAAAAATTTTTAACTCCATGAAGTTTGCATTCTGTGACCAACAGCAACATTGTTTAAAACATCACACACAAAAGCATCACCAATGCAAAATACAAAGTTAACAGCAAATGGGCAACTCCCAGTACCTTTTCCATTTTTAAAAACCTGTTTTATTTCTCAGGTAGGATGGATTGGTGGGTCATCTTCTCTGGTCTCATGCAAGTCCCAAGCCTCCCAGCAGCCAGGGCACTTGCCAGTATGGCTTTGCTCAGAGCTCCACTCCAGGAGAGAGGGTAAACAAACTAATATATGTGCGAGGGCAGATTTTTCAAGCCATTCATCAAAAAAAAAAAAAAAAAAAAAAAAAAAGAGCTGCCTAACATTGTTTATTATGGAGCTCTTCAATTTGTATCAATTAGCCATCACATCTGTGTACAGTGTTAATTACCTTCACACATGGGGTCTTTACTCTTGAGCCAAACTACCTCCGAGAGCGCAGGAAGCACAGGATAGACCAGTGCCTTCCCAGTTAGCTTACTGATCAGCTGGGAAAGTGTTACCTAATGGAAACAGAACTGTCCTGCCATTGCCAGAGGGTGTCACCACGGCATCAAAGCAAAGCAGCAAAATAAATAAAACTGATAAACAGGAAATGTGGAGATTTTAGTAGAAATAACTCTAAGTAAACTTTGCACGAGCTGTTCATCATTTCACCCACAGGCATTAAGAATATGGTTCTAGAGTCTAAGAATGATACAGCTCTGTATTTTCTTTTTCTCACTGTATCTCTGATGTCCTAATCCAATTTATAAAGCCAAGTATTAGAAAGAAGAAAGGAACTGTACCTATTAGAGTTGTCTGCAGAATCTCCATTGTTCCCACACAATTAAACCTTGTTTTCCATGAAAGCAGCATTTGAAAATGAAACTATTCTAAATATAAATCATTCACATTCACAATAACCATATTTGGCAGGCAATTTTTTAATAGGAGTTGCTGCAAAAGAAATCTAAATTTTATGACATAATGATACATAGCCCAGGTAATTAAAAACAATTTGCATTGAACAAATTAAAGTGAAGATCAGATTTCAAGTGCTGAATTTGGCTAAAATCCTAAACCATAAGAAGGAGGAAGTCTCAAAGCCAAAAAGTACAGTAAATGAAAACTCTTAGAAACCAATGAATGAACTTGCAACAGAAGGAAGGTCCTAAGGTGCACTGAATTAGCTGATATATTTATTTTATTCTAAACACAATTTACTTATTACTTATTATTACTTAAATATGGGAGGAGTCATATGACTATGAATGCATATTAATATGGTATAACATGCAGAAGAAGATTTCGTACATGTTGAAATCTATGAAGAACTCAATTAGGGTATGTATGCAAGCAATCAGACATAGAAAAGGCATGTTTCCCTAGCTCCTGCTCTGGAAGTTGACACTGTCAGTATCAGAGGGCAGGCTGAGCTGAAAAGGAGAGGTTTAAGTCCCAGATGCCACAACATATTGCCTGAGCAGCTTTATTTCAGCTACATTTTGGTACCAGAAGTATTGACGTTTCAGGGTAAACTGATTGACATTCCCAAGGAGAGTTTTGATTTGGAAGGACTGTTCCTGCAGAGTGCTGCAAAGCTCTTGTCAGCCCGTCAAGGAATCAAGCTGTGTCTTCTAATAATAGAACACTAATTTCGTATTCTTGGAAATAAGTTCTAATCAAAATACAGGATTTAGTAAGTGAAAGAGGAAACACGACGCGTGACATCCCATTAAAGAACAGCAAGCAAACTTGGATAAAACGTAACTTATGCCAAATCACAATTTTAAATCAAGCTTCTAAAAGCAACGAAAAATCTGGTATTGATGTTCTAACCATGTTGCAGAAAGCAGCTGTAAAAGGAACACAGGTCATCTGCAGTGATGAAACTGTCAGGCCTTGGAATCATGGCAGGGCTACAATATTTTAATAAAACAAATCCATACTATCATGGTGAAGGTTCAGTTGGCTGTTCTGGGAATTATTAGGATGTCAAAAGCCCACGGTCTGCTTCTGGCTATGAAAAACTAATTCCCATTCACCTCGTAAGATCATGATGTGCCTCTGTTAGGAAAGGGCTTGGACCAAAGTTTATCAGTTGGAGAAGGAACAGGAGAAAAACAATGAACATTTCAAATGCAGCAGAAAAGTCTTCTTATAAATATTTTAGATAAAAAAATTAAAAATGAGAAAATAAAATTCAGAAAATATATAGATATATTGTTTTTTTTCTATTGTTTCTCCCTGTCTTTTTAATCCTTACAAAACAGATTTTCATAATGAACAGATCTCACAAAACATCAGATGTATTAAAAAACAAGATGTGGAAACCTGGGTGGAATTAGCCTTAATGAAAAAAACCTTGGTGTTTCACTGAAAACGCAGAGCTGGATGTCAGGAGGTCTAGCCTTACAAAGGCCTTATTTTAACTGTAAATATAAAACAGACTATCAGGAGAATAAAGTGCTTTCCTACTAACGAGAATTAAAGCTCTAGACTGTGCAGTTTACTCTGCTTACCTCAATTATCGCATCTGGAAAATAATTCTATTTTTGTTGGCCTTTCTTCTAGGATATTCCTTCATGGTAGCAAAGCACTTTCAAATCCTCTGGGTTCATGATACAAATCTACTTTTTCCAGGCTGTCACATCCACAAACAAAAGAATAAACTAAAATTGATCCTCCAAACAGTGATCATAATAACAAACCTTTTAATCACTCAGATGTTGCAGAATCGGAGCCTAGAAGCCTAATACGGGACACAAGAAAGAAGATTTTATGTGAAAAGCATTTTTTTTCAGAGAAAGAATTTTGCTCTTTATAAGAAGCCACCACTAAGCACTAGCTTGGAAATACAGAAGCAAATGACTTAGGGACCAAGTTTCAACAAGCACAGCTCTTTGCGCAAGGAAACACAACTCGCAGTGCTGAGACACCTGGCTGACGGTGCGGTCACGCGAGGGCCCTGCAAAAGCCAGGGAGAGGGCATGGGGCTACCACTTGCCGGGGGCTTCACCTTCTACCTTAGCAGTAGCATCAGCCCTGATGTGCAGCAGTAAGAGTCAACCAATAAACAGATGTTAAAGCAACAACAGCCTTCATGATACTGTCTAATATAGATTACAGAACTCCATTCAGAGGCTCCTGAATAACAGACAGTGATTTGTAATTGAACTAAAACAACTATAAAGATACCCAATACGTGCCTATTTCAGGCATCTAAAAATCGCAATCAGGCCCCAAGTTATAATAGCTTGTCTTTCAGGCATACAAAGGTCTCATTTTCAAGTGTGTTATTCACAGGAGATGGGTGCTGACTCTTCACTAAATGAAATAAAAGTTCATGTCCTCATATGTTCCCATGTTTGAAAAAAACTCACAATATTCTGGAGCACTTTGGAAAACTCTGTAAAAACTAGCAACAGTGGAGAGCCAAACTTGATCTGAAGACTTCAAGCCGTGGAAAAAATGCCACATCCAGAGCTAATTTAGATTATGGATCAGTTCCCTGATTACGTTAAAAAGCGAAAACTAAACTTTTCCAATCTGAATTTGCCCAGCTTCCGCCACCAGCTTTGGATCCCACATGCTTCTGTCTATTAAAGAGACCTTTGCTATCACCTATGTTTCTCTTCTAGATTGTGATCAAGTTACCTTTTATTCTGCTTTGCTAGGCTAAATACACTCTGTACACACAAAACTGGAAAGATGCTGAATGCCTTAAAATAGTGTCTGATGCTGTTTTCCAGATACCAGTACACACTGTTCTCTTTTCTAATGAACACACGACACAGAGGAGCTTGTTACACCTTTCTAAGGGAAATTTCATCAGTCAGCAAACATGTTTTCATATGGCTTATAAAGTGGAAGTTGAGTAAATAAAAGAAGTAAAATCCCGACAAAGAAAGTAGTATTTTTTTCTGAAAGCAAAAGGCAAAATGAAGAACAAATTCTGTTTTCTGCCATTCCTAAAGAGAAAAAAAGGAAGAAAAACAGAGAGAGAAAAAGAACCTGATGGTGCCAAAGGGTTAAAGTATTCCGTTTCGGTCGGTCTGAATATCTGAATTTAGCAGCTGACAGTGCATGGTGTGACAGTCTCTTACAGCTGTTCCAATTGATTCAAAGACCATCTTTGTTTCTGGAAATCTTAGCAACTGTTACTTTTTTCCAAAGACAATGACAGACCAGCTGTTACCTCACAAGATGCGATGTACTTCAGGTCAAAGCCTTTAGTAAGGAACTTGTAAAACAAGAACTGAACCATTGTTTGGGTTTGTCAGATTTTTTTTTCATTAAAACAGAGTTAGGAGCCTAACAGACAAATTAACTTACACTCAGTATTTCCACTAAGTGCACTGGAATGACAGAGAAATTTCATCTGGTTGCTAAGCTGAACCTTCTATTTCTGTAAGAAAACCCCCCCACTGAACACTATAGCATTATACACTATTTTTTGTTATTAGGTCAGTTTCTTTCTTTCTTTCCAAAGGTGGTGCTGCTAAGCAGATGTCATTTTCTAATATAAATTTATAGGTCTAAACATTCAGAATATAAGATGGGGATTTTCAAGAGAACTTAATAGGAGTTAAATTTTCACTTCCCACTATATCTCAATCAGTGTGAATACCGAGTTCCTTCAAGCTCTTTGAAGATCCTATTCTAAATGCATAACTAAGCAACTTAGTCATACAGTTGATCCTCCAGTACCAGTACTGGTGATACTCCCACTTGAAGACATGTAGGCTTTGGAATATGTGAAAAGTTGCAGAATCAGTCACCTAATCAAGACTTATTAGAGTAGGAGTAATTGTTGACAGGTTATCTACAACCTTTCTGAAAACAAAAAAGAAAGCGTCACTTTGAAGAGCTTTAGTTGAAATAAACCATTGTTCTTCCATGCACAAAGACGAATTACTGCTCCCAACAAGCTTCTAGCTGTTCTGATGCAAAAGACAAAAACTTGTTGAGAAGAGTGGATATTCCTTTACTCAACCTTTGTGTTTAATTCTGGAAAGCCTTAACATTGAGAAATACATTTGCAGAACCACTGCCAGCTAACTGTTGTGTAAAGAAGCACACAAAGGCACAGTAATACATACTGGACCTTTAGAGAGATCTCACAAGGGCTGTTTAATTCAGCAGTAAATAGTCTTAATTTTTCTATTTGACACATGTAGAGATAAAAATAAGTTTAGACTTGAGATTTTTTCATGTGTATGCATGAATTCTACTTGTCTCAGGCCATTTATTCTAGATCTAAAAAGGAATTAGGTAAATTATTTCTCCATTTTAACCCTCCTTTTCAGAATGGATGACACATTGCCATATGTAAGCCACTATTTCATGCAGATTTTAAAATAATCCCCATCAGGAATGGTGCCATTAGTATTTGTGATAAAGAATACACATAGCCTAACAGAACATCGAGGGTAAATCACAACCTCTAAAATCTACGAACTGACAGTATTTGTTTCTAAAGATAAAAATATCCATGAATACCAAATGTGCAAGCTTATAGTTATGTTTAGGAGAATAACCTATTAGCAGGCCAAAATTTTGATATCACAAAAAGGTCTCTCTCACACAAAATATGTATGCTGCCAGACTGCTGTAAAGGAATCGATAGTAAAGTAGATAGAGTCTCCTGATGACTGCTGAGAGAAGACCTTTGCATAACTAATTTAAAGACTGCTGCCTGCAGGCACCACAATGGCAATTAAAGACAATACTTCTTGGGTAAAAGAGATGGATGTACTGGAAAATAAAGTCAGTGTTAAATTCATTGCTAATCCTTGAATGGAGAATTGGATCGTTTATTTTCCAAATGGCTGGGCAATTCTACCTGATTTCATTTCCATCTCTGCTGCCAAATGACTGTTGTCTCCAAAATCCATAACTTTTTCTAGTTTTAAGTAGTATTCCTCATTGGCAAGCTCCAATTCAGCAAGACTGAAAGTGCTTTAATTTAAACACATGAATAGTTCCTTTGACATCCATAGCAAGTCAATGGAACAACTCACACTTATAGTTAAACATGCACTTTTAAATACCATGCTGAATCAAGGCCATAAACATGGCATAAAAGGCACAAAGAAAAGCTGGATTGCCAGATAGTTTACCTGCACAATACGGTGGTATTATCCAGAGAAGGGAAGCTTTTGTTTGGTATGCTTTGGCTTGTTTGAGAGATGAGTTTCCTCCTCCTTGGTGTCTTACAGGTACAATGCAAAGGACAGGCTAAGTATCTAATACAACTGAACATCAGAATAAAGTCTCTCTCCCACATAGGGAGAAGTTTTTGCACCAGTCTCTTTAGTACCAAACATGTTACATTTGGCTACAGGCATAATCACAGTATCTTTATCCTTATTGAGGTTTATGTGTTAAAACAATATTACTTAAAGAAAAAAGATGGCTGGTCTCAGTATCCTTATGTAAAATGCCAGTACCCCCTAATAAAAGGAAAGATTCAGTGCAGGGTTGAAGATTAATTCTCTTCCAAGCAGGCCACCTGCTGCTTTCAGCTTACATAATTTCATTTTTAGAATGGAATTGTGAAGCATATAAATCATTTCACAAGAACTCAGAAATGCCACAGATCCACTTTAAATGCATGAGTACGTACAATCAGATCATGCTTACTACCAATAACCATCAAGGGACAGCACTTTGGAAGATGCATCTCTCTCTCTGTATATATATGCCCCAAATTATATATATGTAGGTATAAATATATACTTATATATATATATAATTTGCGCATACACATTTCCTTTGCACCCAAATTCCCACCATCTGCAACCTTCACAAAATGCAGCCTGCTCCTGTGCACCCTATGCAAAGTGGATTGGGATGATGCTCTCATCCTTCTCCTCTCTCTGTTGCTACTCCCAAAAAGGAGAGGGAAGAAGCCCCTTCAGTTCTTTGATCATATAAAAAATTATAATATAACATGCAGAAGCCACATTACTGAGTCACCAAAGTCCTCTTGTCTCCTGGCTTTCTCTCACACCTTATTCTTTCTTTTCCATCTCTCGCCTTCTGACCAGCTTATCCCTTTATATTCTGAGCATTCTTGGCCAGGAATGATTGCTCATTATAGGGGTATTCATGCCCTCTATTTCAATCACCTGACCTTGTCCAATGACTACTACAGGAGCTTAAGGTGGCAGTTTTGCCCTTACTTCTTTTGATTCCAGCTGCTGCCAAAAGGGGAGGCCCTGGCCTGCCCTTGTCTCTCAGCTGCATGTTTCCACTGCCTCCCTTAGGCTAGCAAAAGTATTTCTGCAGCCAGGTAGAGGGTGGGAGCTGGGGGAGATCAGCTTTCAGAGAGCTGATCTGGCTAACCCTGGCTGCACAAGTGCTAGTGCCAGCACAAGAACAGGAATAGGAACGTGCAGCCAAGGGTTGGCAATAACTGTGTTACTTCCTCTTTTGGTAGCAGTTCAGAGTTAGGTTGGCTTAAATCAATTGTAAAACCATATCCTGAGGCTCCTAACTTAGGTGTTCTGAGCAGCAGCCAGCTTAGATGCCTACAGCAGGCAGAGTAAATATCCGCCTTAAACATCCATGTGGTTTTAGCACAATGTGGACTCCAGGAACTACAGAAAAAATAATGCAGTATCATGGAAAGGGAAGTTTTCTTGCACTGTTCTGCATCACTGTAGACATGAATCACACACAGAATCTAGATCTATGTGTATTTGTTTTTTAACAAAAGAGTCAAGTCATAAATACAAGGGAAATACAGGATGTGTAATGAATATGTCATAGCTGTGGCATCCTGTTTGTTAAATATCCTGAATGGGGCCGTCTTAGGTTTCTTACACATACATGAAGCTTTCCAGCTGGCCTGTAGCCAGTGTTTTAATAAAACGTCATATTATGAAGTAGTAAATAAACCTTACAGCAGTAATAATATTCTTGATATTCACAAATCACCAGAAGTTTCAAAAATATTTTAATATGAGATCAACAGGACAGTAACTAAAAATCATCTCTTAGCTATGGAAAACCACTCTTCTCATGTTAGATTATGCCTACACTGAAACAAGTACCCAAGTCATTAATGACCTGGACAATGGAAAAAAGTGTTTTCTGAATTTGAAGACAATACCTACCTGCAAAGGAGCTGCAAGGTCTTCAGAAAACAGGATTTGAAACAATTACAAATTGAAGAAATGGTCTGAGAAAATAGATTCACTTTCAATAAAGGCACAGGTGCTAAGGGTTATATTTGGGTAGGAATAATCAATGGCACGAATACACAATGAGGACTGACTGCCAAGGCAGCATTTCTGCAGAAGAGAATCCAATGACTACAATGATCCCATGCTAAGTAGGAGTCAACAATATCCTGTTGCTGTCAAAAAATATAGACAAACTAGAAAGAGGTGGACCAGCTTAAGAAAGTTGAGAAGGATAACAAAAATGGTCAGCGGTCTGAGAAACCTGGTCTGCAAAGGAAGATGGAGAGGATTAGATTCATCTACCTGAGAAACCAGATGCAAGAAGTAATAACCCTTCAAACATATAAAATATTGACATAAACAAAGAAGAACACACTATTGTTTCCACCCACTGAGGATCCAAGACTTACAAAAATTGAGCTAAGAGACTTCTGCTCTCCCATCCAAACAGAGGATTAACTATACTATGTTGAAAGAGATTTGTCTAATCGGTTCTAAACATCCTACAATCTATTTAAGTATCCTTACCAGCAGAAATTAATTCCATATGTCTAGTTTACATTCAGCTTGTAAAATTTAAGCCTAACTTTGCTAGTTTTGTTTTCAGGGGACACAAGCATATGATTATTCATTTCACCTATATGGAAATCCTTAATACATTTTTAAGAATGTTATTGTATCTCAGTGCTGAGGAAATCTGACTTCAGGCCCTAATGACTTTCAAATAGCATATGTTTATTTATAGTATTTCTGAAGGACCCCACTTAGCCACCAACCACAGCTTACAAAACAACCTGAATTGCAGACCATGTTGCAGAACACAGGTTAGTACAAATATATTTGTAGGAAGGTAGTAAAGTATTTTTCTGAACTGCTAAGGCAAGACGATATCTACAACACTTTTAAGATATCTCCAAATCTATCCATAGTATAATTGTAGTGTATGCCCTCCAATATGTTTGGAAGGATGCTCAGAGAAGGGTAAGAATTTTTATTTGGGGAAAACTCTTGATTGGTCTGCATGCCCAGTACAAGTGCCAATTTTAATCAATATGTCCGGGCCTCGACAAGCAAAGAAAATAAAAAATATCCTTTATTCTCATAATTTTGCCATGCAGGCAACACGTGAGTAAATGCAATGCTGTGTATTGCTGTAACAAATACATCAGTTTGTCAACTGTTATGTTCATTTGTTGTTGCTTGCTTTTTTTGCGACTTTACAAAAGAGTACAATATTTCAGTAAAAGCATTAAATAGTCTCCTAACTCTTCTTTCCAAAGCACTTTCACACCAGCATACTGTTAAAACAAACCAATTTATTATTAATCCAAGTAATAAAATACATAAAAGTATTTTGAAAATTATTGTGGTCATTGCAGCTGCCTGTACATAAGTAACAAAGAATAAATGCTTGTAAAAATTGTGCTGTTAACTTAAGTGCTAATTGTGGAGTGTCATAATTACCAGAACTGCATTTTAAATAGCTACCTATTCCCCTTACTCCTTGATGAACAAGTTTTACATAGCATTTACATATAAATACAGTGAACATTTATCCATTCTAGTTCTTCAATGTAGTTAGGAGTCCACCAGGCTTCTGAACAGGGACTGCAAGATGTGGCTCATGACTGACAGCAGAGTAGGCAGGCACTGGTGATAACATGGAGCCAAGAATGACACTCCTGCTGCTCTCAGTCCTGTTCTCTCACCCACTGGTCATGCTTGAGTTAAATTTCTTTCTCCTGCTTCTTGGCTACTGTCAACTCTGGGACCAATTCCTGTTCCCGCAGCAGGTCACCTCTGAACCTTCTCAGTTCCCCCCTTCGGGCCAGAGTCCTCAGTGGCTGCGTCTGTCCAGTAAAGACTGAACATCCTGTCAGTGAAATGATGAAAAAATAAAAGTTATTTTTATCCACAGAGGGAAAATGAACAAATCTCTTCCTTCTCTTTCCCCCTTACTATTCAACATCACAGCAAAGCCAAATGTGTGTGTGTCCAATATTACATGCTGAAATGATAAAAAATTCTTGCTAGCTACATTGCCAGGTTAGAAGAGATTAGAATGATCAGACTAGCCCCTTGTCACCAGTTCTGACTTTACACACCATTTCACAACAAGGAAGCCTTAGAGGTTGTTAATCTGCTGGAAATCCAAGAGTGGGACAGGAAATAAAATGTTGCAAAGCTAGGGGTGTAATTCTATCTCTGCACAGATAGAAATCATTCATTGCCTGCTGACTGAACAAAAATAAAGAAGCAGAGAGGGCATCAAAACAATGCACCCCTGCCTTGCTAATTTCTCACATATGTAAAATTCTCAAGTGTCACATACCAAAAGGAGGAAAGTTTACGCAAACTCTAACAGACTTCAGAATTAGGCCTGTTAAGAGCACTGCTGGACCTCAACCATGAGATCATGTTGGAAGTAGCAGAAGCAAGATCAGCAAGGAACTTCTTCACTTTGTTCAGCCATTAGAATCTATAGCACAGGCCACCTTAGACAATGTTTGAAGGTTATTAACAGTATAACTTCCCACCAGCATTTTGGAGGAACAGATTACAAAGGAAGATGCACTTTCTGAAATATTCATCAAGTCTGTAATTTCATCTTTGAGTTCTTTTTACTAGAGGAAAAATTCCATAAGCAAGGATCTGCAGTGGCTTATTTAATCTATTTTGTACTGGGACTTCATCTTGGATCACACATTCAATGAAGAAAGGGAGAGCTGAGAAACAAGATGATTTCTGCACTCAACTGAAGTTAAAGACAATTTGTTGCAAGGAACATCATCTATAAAAGGTAAACTCATGTTTATAATGCAAAAATCCCTCACAGTTAATGCTGCCATTACACTTTTCCCCAGGACAGTGAAAGTGTAAAAGCATCTTACCTGGCTGTAGGTCCAGCTCCACTGACATTTTCACTCAAGGTTGTTCATCCTTGAACAGACTGCAGAACAGTTCCTAGTTCTTCTGAGTGCACATCCTGCACAGCACTGTCATCTGTACCACATATTGCAGGGATCTCCTTCAGAGCTGTCCCACGAGAATCTGTTTTAAAGGGCTGTGCATATGTACATAAGGTTTCTGAAAGCACCAAGTCAGGACACCAGGCAGGCACAAAGATGCCAGTCTTGCAGTGATTATAACTAGCAGGTCTTTAGAGTACTGTCTACCTCAGAAAACTGTCATCTTGATCCTCCACAGCTTCTGCATGATGTTTTCACACCACTATGCTTTTCCAAAAAGTCTTGCTGCACTTACATCTGAGTTTAACCAACATGCTTCGCTGCCCAGCTAATAAAACTCCTCAAGCAGTCTCTTCTAAGAGTTTTTGAGTGAAGTCATGAAGTAAATGGAGTATGGAAGAAACACAGAATTATGTCAGACAGTTAGGTTGTCATTGTGGAGTCAGGGAGAGAAGGGGAGGAAAGAGTTAGAGGATACATGCCTATGCAGCGTGCGTATCTGCAGTATGGCAAAACAGGACCACCAAAACCAAGCTCAACTACCAGGCATTAGATACATCCTAACTGCAAAGTAGATACATCAAAGCCTGAAACAAAGTGCAAGGGCCAAGCTTCATCACACATCCCAACTAGCGAAGCAAACCCAATCAAAGCGTGTGTGTGTGTGTGTGTGTGTGTAACCCCAGGCATGAGACTTCTGTGAGAAGACTGTTACTGAGTTTGGACTAATAACAAGGTATGAAACAAGGATGAGCCTACAGTATAGACACACCAACACATTTCAATGTACTCTCTGCAACTTTTTAAGTTATTTAGTTTATAATTAAGCTCTTCACCTCCAAAACATCCCTCTCTTCCCCACAGCTCTCAAAGATTTCAGATGTCAGATGTCACCCTGCCTGTGACAATTTTCACAGAATTTTTTAATATAGTCCAATGCTTTTGTTAGATGTGCAATATTCTAATAAACAACTAAAACTAAACTACCCCTATTAAAGCACAGTAACAAATGAGTTTTGTGAAGCCCTGGTATTGCTTTAACTTTTTACTGTTATTTTCTCACTAATTAAAAAAATGTTGGGTAATGAGTCTGTGATACATGAATATAAATTGGAGTTTTTGTTGTCAGCATGCATGTAAACAGACCAGCTGTCGGCAAAGGAAGATGCACATAAAATATACATCAGGTGCATGTGTGCAAAAACAGTTAAAAGACATGCATTCCTGATTTTGCAAATGAGAACAGCTGCCCTTTTAGAGTTAAAAGCATGTTTCCACTTAAGATAGTGGGCATTGTGCCACTGGCTTTGAGAAAACCAGGACATTACTCCAGAGTTTAATCAAGACTGAAGTCAATAAAAAGTCCCAACAGAATACAGTTGACCGCTACATCACTTTTCAGAGCTGCACTATTCTTTATACTGTTAGGTACTCTTGAAAAGAACATTTTGACAATAGTTGTGTGGTAAACCAACTCTGTAGCTTTAAGTACCAACAAAGTCACAGTTTCTCTTTTACAGTCCTTTTCTTCATAATTTTACATCAGATTCTGTGTGTGTGTGCATGCGTGTGCATGTGTGTGTGTGCATGATAAACGGCACACCTTTTTTAAGCGTGGTACCATGAAAAGATGCTATCCACAGTAAGACTGTGAGTGTAAACTTGAACAAAACTATTGCAAACACCAGTGCAAAAAGATATGCATTCACCTTAACTTCAGCATGACCTCTCATGCAATTAATCAACCATTTGGAATATCTGACATGGAGATAATGTATTACACACACTGCTTTGATAAATAAGTGCTTATGTCAGACATAAGAACCTTCACAACTGTCAAGCAGCAAATGCAATATAAGTGTCATGGACTACACAGCCATGGAGCAGGTTAATACTTTCTTTTCAGAGAAGAGAATTTTAAGAGACATCCATTATAAACAAGGAATTAAGCCCTGCTACTCCATCCTTGCCCCATCTGAACATCTTCTAAATCTTGGAGAATGGTTGACCATGAAATTAAATGAAATAATAAAATAATAATCCAGTCTTCTGTGTAAAAAGGACTGGAGGGGGGAAAAAAGAAAAAAAAAAAAAAAAAAAAAAAAAAGAACAGCACTACTGCAGCACAGAAAACAAAATATCCTCATCAAGTTTTCAACCATTCCAACAAGACAGCACGTAGGGAACTCCAAAGAAAGGCATACACCAATGATTTGCTGAACTACGTATCTGCATCAACCAGATGCAAACTGGTCTACTCCAACTTGCTGACTTTTCCACACTTGACAAAAAAGAGCAGACAAAGGCAATAGCATGATGTGAAGAGTGAGTTCAGTAAGATCTGAGAATTTCTTTGTTCACTGTAATCCTGTCTGCAAAAGCAGGATGCACATGTCCTTCTGTGGGTTCCTTTTGCTTCCAGTGTGGTTCAACAGCTTGCTATGCTTGTTGTCAGGCTTGAATATGGCACCTAGGCATGTTCTGGAGCAAGGGGGAGATGGTATAAAGCTGAATATGCCCAGTGGAGAATCTAGAAACCAAGAGGCTTCCAAAGCTTTCGACAGTAGAGATAGCAGATACGTACCCAAGCAATAGTTTGATGACTGCAAAAACAGATAGTCTGTGTCCCTTCTACGGCACACACAGGGAACACTGTATATAACCTTCACCCTCCCTCCTTACATTTATCCATAACAAGACGGTCTGACCGATGGAAATAAATGAGACAGGAGGAATGGTGAGGAGAGACCATCACGACCACGACGCAAAAACAGTGCAGGAAAAAGCACTTCTCCTTTCCTCTTTCTCTCTCACCCTACTCTGATGATACATTACTGAAATGCCCCTTCTCCATCCAGAATATCTACTCTTCCGTTCCTTGTCATGTTAACATCCCAATGGTATAACTAGAATTTACAGCAGTGCTGTGTAAGAATTTTGTTGTGGGTGAAAAAGCTAGAAAAAAATGTGTGACATTAATCCCCTTCTAATTGCTCCAGTAATCTGCATGCTAATGGGATATCATAATAATTAGTATTTCAAAGTAATTAGACTGTGTAAATGCCCACAAGAGGGAGCAAAATTTGCATGCTTCAGAAAGTGCTTGACTGAAAGCGTACAGGTAGTCCCATCGAAGGATTATATTGCTGATGTTATGCCAGTACTAAAATGTCAATGTAGACAAAATTTTTGCTCTTTGTAATCACAGGAGCACAGAAAAGTAGGGTTGAGAAGAACCTCACATCACTTAGTCCATTCCTCTGCTGCAAGGCAGGACCAATGCTGCTTATGTCATTCTTGGCAGATAGTAGTCTAATCTGTTCTTAAAGGCCTTAAGTGGTGGAGTCTCCGCAAGCTACCCAAGCAATCAAAAAGCTTTTTTTAGTATCTGACTTGACTCTTTCTTACTGCATTTTAAATCTGTTGTTCTTTACCCTACTCACCCTTGGCACAGAGAGCAGTTTAATCCATTCCTCTTCAAATACCATTATTCATACACAATTATAAGCTATTATCATGTCCCTCTGCTCCTGACGCTTCTTCTGCAGGCCAACGAATCCCATTCTTTCTTCAGAAGTCACGTTATTTAGATCTGTAATCATTCCCATTGCTCTTCTCTGAACTTCCTCCAACTGTTTTTTCTTGCAGTGCCCAAAATGGGACACTGTGTTCCAGCTGAAATCTTTCCAGTGCCAGCCAGAAAGGAAAGACCATTTCTAATGTCTTGCATGTTCTTCTGTTTAGTCACCCCAGTAAAATGTTAGCCTTTTTCACAACAGCTTGACATTAGTGACTAACATTCAGACCATGGTCCACAATAAGCTCTGCATCCTTTTTCAAAGAACTATCAAAACTATTGTTTTTTTACAGTTATACAGGTGTTCTTCCTGCCTAAGTATAGTTCTCTGTGCTTGGCACAGCAACAATCCATCCTGTTTTTACTACATCATGTCTCCAATTTGTCAACATATTTTTGATTTTTTGTCTTGCCTCCTCCCAATATTCTAGCAGTCCTTCTCATCTTTGTGTCATCTAAAAATTCAACAAATCACACTCTATGCCACCACTGAGACCATTACTGAAAATAACTAAGAAAAACAGACCCAGAACAAACACCGCCTTAATATATCTTTCCTTTACAATAATGGACCATTGATAGTTGCTATTTGGGTACAGCTATCCACTAAGTTTTACATAGACTCCACAGTGGTTTCATTCAAAGCATGCTTCCCTAGATTGTTTAGAAACTGTCATAAGGATTAATGTCAAAAACCTTACTAAAGACAAGCTGCCTGGCCTCCATTGTGCCTTCCCCATCTACAAGACTTGCTATTCTGCTGTAGAAAGACATTTTCAAGTTTTTGAAAAATCATGTTGGCTGTTACTGAACTCTTTGGTCTCCTTCAGGTGCTTACACTTAATTTGTTTGTTCCAGAAGTTTTTCAAAGAGCAAAACAACTTATCTGTAATTCTCTTTTACCCCTTTGTAGATATTATGCTTTTTCTTTCTCTCTCTTCCAGCACTTGACCTCTCTTATCTGAGTTCTCAGAAATAGCTACAAATAGTTCTGAGATTGCTTTAACCAATTCTTTAAGTACCCTAGAATGAAGTTCATTGGGACCAGTTGATCTGAAAATACCTAATGTGTCTAAATACATTCTAATCTGTTCTTTCCCTTTTTTAGCTTGTGATTCTACTCTCTGTCATAATATCACAAATGTTGAGGGGGGTATCTAGCATGACTAAAACACATCAATGAGAGTAGCTCTGATCCCTGAGGAGCTTTCTAAACTAAAATTTAATACAATTTCTTATCTTCAGGTCAAGCTACAAGATCCTTTAAATCATAAAACACCTCATACCTTCGTTCATTGTCATCAAGATGAGCAAAGAGCACATTCTTGGAGATGGCCTTTGCCAGAGCAGTCATAGTTTTGTAGTCCTTTGGAATAACCTGTAGGGGAAAAGAAGGTAAGAGAAATTACATGCCTGATTGTATTTCTTTGTAGATCCTGAAATCTCTAAAAAATTCTTTTATTCAAGATAATGGATGCAGTTTGATTTCAAACAGCAAGACAGATTAAGGATTTAATATAAAGCCACTAGGAAAGTAATAAATTACAGTTTTGATAATGTTAGGATAAGAACTGATGTTCCCAATATGACAACCAGAAAAGAAATAAAATATCCAGGGCAAATGGGGAGAACAATACCCATAAAATACCATTGACACTACAAGGGGAAATAATTAGCAGGTACTGGCAGCTGGGTAGTCTCCTCCCAAATCTCTCAAACTGAGGGAAATCTTTTTCAGATTCTTCCCCTCCCCAAACAGTATCAGAAGCAACCTATTTTTAAAACCAAAGAATGAGCAAAATTTCTCTAGGTAAAAAGTAAGAATGTGTTAAATACACAAAGCTTTTCAGTAATAGTTGTGGTAGTATAAGGAATTGAGCTCTTGAGAAGCCCACCTGGGTCAAAATTTTGTGCATTAGCTTCATGGAAAAAAGCAGTTGCATTTAAGAATGAGGAGGCATTTTTATCTGTTAACTGAGGAGAAGGTAAAACTCTTGTTATGTGTGAATTTGGTCAGAATATATGTAGAAATTCAGAGGTATGTTTTGATACTGGGTGACTTTTTTTTAATCAGACTTTTGCAATGTTAGGTTTAACAGATGCTAAACATTTTCATAAGATATTAGTACAGACACTAATATTCCTGTCTATGTCAAGCATCTTGTTCTGCCAGTCAGAGACTTTGTGATTACATAAAAAATTTCTAACAAGGTTATGATTTGTAAAAGATATTCTTTGACATTAGTAATAAGGAATGTCAACACTGCCTCTTAAAACTGCTAAAGAAAATCACATGCTGCTTAAGCAGAAGTTATTATGACTGGTCAAAATCAAATCGAGCAAAAGTATTAAGTGTTAAATAAACCTTGCTTCTATTTAAAGCTCAACATGTGTTTCCCTTTTTTAATTACTGTACAAAAAGGGTCTGATAATGGACATTTTCTTGGGAAAGAAATAATATTTCTGCCTTATTTAAGTTACTACCTATGCTGATGCATAGGTAGTTTTTTAAAGTTCTTTTGTAGAGAATAACCATTCTATTAAAAAAAAAAGCCAATAAAGGAAAGTCAAAGAAGGAAGATACAAATATATATACTATATTCCAAACTACAAACCAGGATTCAGTCTCTTTTCATTCTGCTTTAGCATCTTTGACCCACAGAACAAGAGGCAGCATAGCTGAATGTTTTATTGTTCTTTTTTTTACCTTTGCACTATGCCAAGAAAATCCCAGGGGTCTCTGAATGAGTACACACCTTTACTTTGAATTTTTGTTAGTGTTTTGGAGAAAGGAAGGTAGGAAGGAAAGAAAAGAAGAGAGGATCCTTCAATGTCGGCAATTCTCTTGGCCAGTTCTTGTTCTCATGTTTGATCCTTTCCTCATCCTGGAAAGATATTACCCATCCAACTAGAGAAAGGATGTCGCAAATGAAGAAACTGATGTAGAACCAGGTCTCCCAAATGAAGAATTGATCTAGATTTATTTTAAGGGAAAACAGTGCACTGTGAAGACCTAAAAGCCCAAGAGTTAAACTGTAGCTTCACAGACACTGTTTATATTGACTGCTGCTGTCATTAGTCTACTCAAAATAAAGTCTAGAGAAGTTTGTATGTATACACTGCATATTTGTATCAGAGTGAAACATGTGATCTAATTTAGTTAAAAGTTCAAATTCCTCAAAGTTAAATAAAATGAGCATTTAGCCAGTACCCTACTCTGAGGGTTTTCCCCTGTCATACAAACCATGGACTGAATTGCAGTCTTGAACTCTTGCTCTGTTAAAAACACCCTAGCTGTTCAGCTTACTCCTGATGAGCCAAATAAGTAAATAATCTAAACCGTTAAGTCATTCAACTCCTGCTTTTCTGGCTGTTAATAGCATAGTATAGACCAGCCTTTCTCAGTCTCAATCAGTAACAGGGAAAGCCAAAAGGCATAGATCTAGGTGGGTCTGTTGGGACAGGGAATCAGGAAACGGAGGGAAGGTTCTTCAGGCATAACAGCAACCAGGCATCAAATCAAGATGAAAAGTAAGGGAGAATCACTTGATCATGTTTTATATCACTCTTTTAAGTAACTATCTGCTTGAGGAGAATGTGCAGTGATCATCTTTACAACAAGATTCCCATGCTGTTAGTTGGTAACTACAGGCTGTCAGATGTACTAATAAATATTGCATTCTCTACTATCAGGAATGAAGCAATCAAACAACCCTCCACCGTGATCCTTCTCTGTGCTCCTTCAAAATGGAAATATGCCTGATGTTTATTCAAATCACAAAGTTAAATCTACTTTGATTTTCTCTTAAGTGATATAACTCACTGCACTGCCATTAGCACTATTCATTCTATTGCTCAGCCCTTCAAGGGGTCTTTTGAATTGGCTTATGACCCACATGTGTTTCCATCCAACACCTGAATTCAAGCCAGTGATCCTTCCTGGCTGGCTATTATCTAAAAATCCATCAGTTTGCAATAGTCTAACACAACCCTTGCCTTGATTTTTACATATTTAAAATTAGTTTCATAATTTGTTCTCCCAGTGTCTCCCTTTATTTCTATATTCCAGAAATCTCTGTCACAAACACACATCTGCAACACCATGGGATTCGTTTGCTGATAGCAGAAGATGAAGCACTGAGACCGAACCTCCCAATGCTAGTTCTATACTCCTTACAGCATCTATAGCCTGACAGGGAACCATCCCCTAGATTATTATTTTTTAAACCCAGTCAGTTCCTAGGAAATTAAAAATCATAGCAGCCATAGTCACTGAACACACAGAATATGATCTGTATTGCTTCTTCTGGCTTTAAACCAATTGCTGCCTATCAATCCTACTGCCAGGGCTTACTGACATCATTGCAGAAAGAAGGAAGAAAACAAAGTTGCTAATTTCAGGTTCCATTAGGAACATAAAAAAAAATTACCCAAAGGTGGAAGGAGGAGTACTGCCATTGATTTTCAAATGAATCTGACGAGCCCATATTAAACAGAGACAAATGTTATCTTCTCCTAGAAGTTTTTAAGAGGCATATTACTACGTATTTCAAAGCAGCTTTTAAAATGCCATGCAAGTGTTTTTTAAACAGTACAGGGCATTAATAGATTGACCACAGCGTTTTTAAAATTTACTGGATACTTGCAAGCATTTTTAACTGCCACAAGAATACTCTTCCCTAATTGATTTTTGGATGAAAGGCTTTCCTAATTCTTTGTTTCTTGAGACAGAAAACCCCAGAGTGGCCAGTGAACTTGTAGCATAAGTAGATGACAAAAGCACATCTGATTGCAAAGGGAAAAAGTATTCTGCCAAAAAACAGTGATTGACAAAATGTATTCCCATAAAGAAAAAGCTTTCTGGTTTAAAGCTATGTCAGGCATGTACAAAAGCACATTAGTAGAATCTGTCAACCTTATGAAATGCATTTTCTAGGTTAGCTCCTTAAAGAAACGTAAGATACACAATTGTAATGTCTGTTTGTCCTTCTTTTAATAACCTATGAAAGCTTTGGCCAATTGCAAGCAATTCTGCAGAGTTATTAAGAAATATCAAGGATTTAAAGTAGCTAGACATTTTGTGAAAAAGGCGGTTAAAGAAGAGAAGCAAAAATAAGGTTGCAGCATGTAGTCACCATTTATTAAACAGCAAAGAATCCATACAGGAGTGTGCTGTGGAAAACCAGGATTCATGGGTTCTACTGCTTATGGGATTTCCTGTTTTTGAGGGAGCTATGCCCTGGGAGCTCTTTGTGCAGCCAGGACCAAATTTAGAACATTGTACTATGCATCTTCTCATGGCAATGATCATAAGTACAGTTCATTTAGTTGACACAAACATCTATTTTTGTAAACCAAAATGGATGTTTAAACTTTTACTATAGTGAAGCATGAGGTCAGTTCTATTTTACTTTGCAGATCAAGCTTTTTTAAAAGAGTTCAGCCTCCAAAAGCAAGGCCAGCATTGCTACACAAGCACATCAGATGCACAGCTTTTCTGAAAATTTGTTGGCAAGCATCCCATGGGAGATGCTGGATGATGAATTCTCAAAGCCAAAGATTAATCATATTCAAATTGAATAAATGCATCTGACCCAATCAAAATATCCATTGAAAGGACTTGTTAAACTAGATGGCAGACTTCCAAAGAGGAGTCTCTTTGAGCTGAAATGCAGTTTTAGGCAACCTAAATACTCCACGTGGCTTACAAATGTATACTTTACACACTATCTTTAAGAGGCACTTATTTTCATGCCAATAACTGAGGAGCAGATCTAAGAATTGCTGAAAGGTGGAGACTTTGCTAATGTCAGACCCTTGTCTGTGCTAGGGTTTCTGTTTTTGACAATGACATACACAGACAAGCCCCAAACTGAACTAGTCAATAAACAGTTGCAAGCTCTGAGCAAATTTCTCCTCTCCCATTAGTCCCCTCATGCATCTCTTATATTCTAATATGTTTTTTTGATAATGTTTGTTTTACTGCAGTATTCTAACTCCTGCTGCATTTATACCTAATTTGTGGTTGGCATTTCTTCAAAGACAATAGTCATACAAAATGGCCCAAATACAGTCAACAGACTTCCCACAACCAGTGGGTTAAGCAGTACCTGATCAACATGGGAACCATATGCCTGAATTCTCTAGGGAACATGAATGACCTAAGTTAGGAGAAAATTTGAGCTAGAAATGACTTTGGGGGAAAAAGCAGGAAATGCAGCAAGAGAAAAAGCTACTTCCTGAAACTGTGAGGTTCTGCCAAAAGTCAGAAACTGCAGGGGTCTGTGAACATCAACAGAAGGACTGAGAAATAGCCGCCTGGTTAAAGGGGGAAATGGCTTAGCACACACTTCAAAAAGGGAAAGAACAGAGAATGCTGAAGCAACATAGACGGGGAAAGCACTTAGACACGGAGGCAGCAAAGGAACCTGAGTGTGAGGGAAACGATCATGCTGCGGATATGCTGGCACAAGGGCACTACCCCATGGGCTGACACATGACTCCGAGCATTCCAAATTATGAGCAAAATACAAGTGAGTCGCTTGATCGCCTTGCACATCTCAGAATCAGATAGACAGCAGCACATTACCTTTCTAACATAAGAAACGGCATCTTCCTCTGTGTACACCTCTGCACTGACTCCCCCTCTCCTGCGTCGGGCCTTCACCACTGGGTTGGGAGGAGGAGGGGAAATCTCGTCGTCATGAGAATCAGACTGGGAACTGGATTTCTGCCGAGCCAGTATTTGTTTGCATTCTTCCTGCAAGGCAAAAAGAGACAGTGAAGCATCCCTTACCCACATACCTAACTTCTTGGATACACTTCATGTACTCCTTTTTTATGACCCTCAGCAATCCCTTCATTTCTACGTTTGGATGACTGTTTGTCAACTTACACATGCGTACAGATCAAAGAAAATTAAATATTTGATGTGAGCAGTAGGAAGGACTAACACCAAATACAATCTATGTACAGGTACTATCACTTTGATACTTGACCTGGCCATCTTTCTTATATGTAACGAAAACCAACGTATTATAAACTGCAGACATTTCATTGCAGCTCCTCCTGGCTGAGAAGGGAAAAGAAGAAGGCTCGTTTTGTTACTCTCCAAAATCACAGCTGTTATTTTCTCAGTTGGCTTCTGAAAGCTTTGAGCGTTGCAGAGCAAGAGGAACTGACTTTGTACGTATCTTTGTCTTTTGTACAGAGAACATACCAGAAGTCACATGTCAATACATGAGATATGTTTCTTCTTCTTGCTCAGCTCTGCAGGCTTACTACCACCAGAGAGAACAAAGATGCTCTCTACTCCAGAATTTCTGCCCTATAGCACATTTACAATCAATGGGACAGCTTCCAAGCAAAAAAGATCCAAGGTAGGCTCCAGAGGACTATGAAAGATGATGGTTGGCTTAGTACCAGCTGGTCAACAGAGAGCTTACTCTCCAAATTCCACGCTCATGGAACAGAGAATACAGTAAGAAGGGAAATCCCTGAAGAGATAAGAACAGGAAACAGTATAGAAAATCTTAGAGAAAGGATGTCAGAGTTACAAGACATTCTGTCAGTTCATACACTGAATTATCTGCCTTCTGAAGATTTGAAACAAACAAGATTACTCATAATTATAATATTTTCATGCATAAAATCTATAAATTATATGTTGAAAAGTTACTATTTAGCAGTGCTAGTGGCTTCATATGCATGTGGCTAATGCAAGCAGAAGTTTATATCAGAGGCCCATATCCTGTTCTCCGGCTTTCAGGGACTCTAGGGAAAACACACAGGAGTAAAATTCCCATTGCATCACCCATGTCTAATGGCCAAAGTACACAAGGCCTGTCTTTTCATTCCAACTTTGGCATCCTGCTCACACCTCACCACACTACCTTTGCTATCTCTCCAGTGCCCTCTTACCCTGTTCCTTCTAGCCTCCTTTGATCCTGCTTAAGCCATTATCTGGCTATCAGCAAAGCAAGCCTAATATTTTTAAAAGAATTCAGATTAGCCGAGTTGCAGGTTACACGCAAGAAAATGCTGTAATGCTTGTATTCCTAAGGCCCCCAGACACCCAATAAAATCAGCAGCCTTTTGACAGTGACACCAGAAGCTGGCTGCTGTCTTATACAACCAATTTACGATAAGACTTAACAACTGGAGCTAACAAATAGAGCCAGTGAAGGAGGAAGGACGAGGGAGTACCAGTGCTAGACGTGGCGAATTACCAACATAGCCAGTTGGTCTTGTTGACACAGGAAATGAGTTATAGTTAACTCATCAGGTATGACACTAGAACAGAGTGGTACAGAAAATGGGCACAAGTCCACAGTTTTTAAGCTTGCAAGAAAAACAGATGATTAATATATGTTTTGCCATTGATGTTTACAAATGTCTGACAAATCCAGTCATGCCACTTGTCTTTTCTGGTCTTATTCCAGTTGCTTTCTGCACCGTCACTGACATTGCCCCTGTTATTAACCGAAGGAGCCTTTCACAACAATCTTTGACCTATTATTGCTAGTTGAAACAAGTAAAAAGATAGTATTTCCCATGCTGCATAATTCAAAGTAACAACTTGCATAGTCGTCTT
The DNA here is from genome assembly GCF_036370855.1 of Dromaius novaehollandiae. NCBI lineage: Eukaryota > Metazoa > Chordata > Aves > Casuariiformes > Dromaiidae > Dromaius > Dromaius novaehollandiae. The sequence goes on along the minus strand of NC_088111.1, from coordinate 7,064,714 downwards.
TTGCTTGAAGGACTACTGAAATATTTAAGAGATAAACACAGAGAGACAGTTTGGAGTGCTGACTAAAGATCTGGTTTTTCAAGATCCTCACCTGCCTCATAAAGTGCCAAGTTCTTTCTGTTATTGGTATTGTTTTTAATTGGGAATTACTATAATACAACTCCTGGGCCACAACACAGTTGGACTAGCTGCTGTACAACAGAAAACAAAGCTGACTTCAGATGCATTAAATCCTTATCAGACTTCTTCATTTCCAATTCAAATTTCAATTAATAGCACTGGATATGTAAAAAATGACTCAGCTGGATTTTCCTATTGTGACCTGCAAGTCCTGTTTAAGCACTTACCAACTTCTTCCCCACATGCAACTCCTATCTGACTGCCTCTAGCTTTCTTAATTACAATTATGCACTTGCAGAAATATAAACATTTAAAATAAAAGGAGCTATTTTCATTATATTTAGTACCTGCTCATCAAAACCAAACCTGTGAGTGAAGAAATTCAAATAATATTACTGGGTATTTCAGCTCATGCATCTCCTTGACAATATAACAACACTTTCTTACTCTGAGTTAACACAATCACATGTACTTTCTTCATATGCTTATATGAAGCCTTTTGTAATGAAGACCTTTCTGGACAGCAAGTAGTTGAAAGTATACTAAAAGGTAACTACTAAAAGAAGCAGTCAGGTAACTATTTAACAGTATTTTGCACTCATACAGTTCTTTTTATACATAGTATATTTACTCACAGAGAAAAGCAATAGCTTGCCCCATTTGAATATCAAACATACACTTTATTTTTTCAGTACACATTGTATAAAAGGCAATTCCAAAGAATTAATAATCTCCTCTGCCCCAGCACAGATTTATACAAGAAAGAAAGCTCAGTGAGATAAAATTAATATCACAAAGCATGCTTTTAAATCCAAATACCTTTTAAAGCCAAAAAAATATTAAAGGATTATAAAAGTGAGTTACCATATGATTCATTTTAAAAGGAAGTCTCTTCGCTACAAACTCCTTTTATATAAACAGCAGATAGTTGACTGGCTGGCTTTTCCACATGCCGCTATTTGTAGTCTAGGTAGGATTTCCATTACTGAACTAAAGAGTGCCTTTTGAAAATAAAAGCAGACACTATGTCCTGAGCTATGCTTTCAACAAGTCGTCTTCCATATATCCTGGAGAAATACAGCAAACATTTTAAAGAAGGAACGGACTCTCTCAAGAATAGTTCTTCAAACACTGATCTTCAGACAGCTTGATCTGAATGCTTGTGCAGAACTCACTTTCAAGTAAACACCTCACCATCTTTTGTTGTCATGACAACAAGCTTTCTCACTCTCTATTCAGATGGCACAGATAATTCACAATGGCACAGAAATCATATTTCCTAATCATGTCCACCTTAAAATGAGGGACTCTTCAGAAAATATACACACTTCGAAGAGACAACTGCAAAACAGTGTGATTGTTTTTGGGCAAACCCCAGTGAGCATCTTACTCTTTCTTTCACACCAGTACCTGCAGCGGCTTCAGTGGAGTTGCTCCTGACTTGTGCAGAAAGGACAGACTTGGCTCTCAAGCATGTATGGTCTGATTCAGTCATCCATACTTAAACACCTCATGCCATTTTGGATGACCTAGGGTCTCGCTTGGCTTTCAGCTGCCATTTCAGAAGGGCACGGGTCTCACACTGTCCTCTGTCATAGCTACCACCACCAGGGGACATCTCATGTAATTCAGAGACTCTTAAATGACAGTAGGGACTATGTGTGGGCAACTGAGTTGAGCCTCCAAAGTAATTGCCATGGTCCAATATTATGATATATTAACATACCCAAAACCTACAAACCAACATTGCTGTATGATATTAATACCTTATTTCATACATAAATAATCTAATCCTACTTCTACTAAAATCATGTTGCAACTGATCAAAAAGCTAGTTAAAGTCAAAGCTGTAAACAAGTCTTCCCTGTAGTCTCTGTGGGAGAGGGACTGTGAAACTGGAATGCCATGGCTGGCTCCAATTGGTATGGTAATCAAACCATAAACCAGAAAGGAAAAAAGATGTACCATCTTTGCCTCAAATTAAAAAAAAGCAATAAATACATCTGTAGTAACCGATTTATCCTTTTAATATTCACTTCTGGCTAAGACATTTGTGCTACAAGAGGCTGCCGTACAAAACACAGGAATTTAGCATGCTATCCTCAACGTATGGGGTCATTTTCTTTCCTGATTATCGTTTTTATGTTTTTAATGAGTTCAAACACTGCAACTGAAGTGGCCACAATGTGGAACAAGTTTTTAGCTTTACAGTTCCTTACATACTACTGCTTAAGAGCACACTTCCTGACCCAGAAGCTTTCTTCTCTATTAGCTGGAGCATTCCCACACAGAAATTTATTTTCAGTAGTTCCTCTCCCAGTCTCTCCTTTTGAGCTTTGTCACCCTCTGGAAACTCACAATGTTGAGGTTTAAGGAACACCTGACAGGGCTCCAAAGCACTGTATAGCTTTACAACAACATTTCAAGAAGATTTTAAGAGCAAGTCACCCATTAGGTATCACTGCTCACTATCTCTTCTCCCTACAATTTATTCATTGTGTTCAAAAAAGTCACAACACGAAGTGCACGCTAAACGAAATATTTTCTCTTTTTTTCTAGCACACTCATAAAGTGTGCTGACTGACAGGCCTGAAATCTACTTTCTATTTATTCACAGAAGATGTACAGCATAGTTCATATTCAAGTAACAAATCTCTCTTTGCACTGGAATTGATCCAGAGGAGACATTTTCAATACAGGAAGGCTTGTAACACCATCCCAGCATTTCTGGACACTGACGTGATGAACTATAACAACTAACAAAGGCCAAAGGGAAACCATTCCACTTCGCTGGAAGCACAGAACTGACCGATTCCATCCCTGAAAGTGAGAGAAATCTGGGAGGTCTTAATGCCTTTTCCAGTCTTTTCTTTGTCACAGTAGACAACTCTACCATCTTTTTGATCATTCAGGCTTGTAAACTTAGACTTTTCACACAATCCTGACTATTGTTCCACTGCCTTCTGGATGTTAAATGCTATCTTTTCTTCTACAGCATCCCTACAAAATATATTTAACATTCTCACCCTCCTACTAATGTATTTATCCACTTTATAGTTATCTACTGCTTCAATTACTACTAGTGTCCTCTGTGGCCTCTCTGCAAGTCAGTTCATTCCCAATTTCAAATGTAGGCAAAAATCTCTTGACAAAAATCCACCTACTCTTTTGCAGCTCTGACTATATCAATCACCTTCTTGAATCCCTTTACTGGCCTCTTTTTACCTCTTGCAACATGTTAACACTTCGCGTCTTTGCCCTCACTGTCTTGCAGTATCTTGACTCAGTACCACCTCTTCCCTACTTTCTTATATATGCCTCAGTATAAAGCAAAGTTGTTACAAAACACAGACCATATTTTTGATGCTTAAAAGCTTATATAATTAAAGAGAACCGTAGCCAACATTTCTGATTTGTAAAATACAAGCCAAATAACAATGTATGTATTCCTACCTTGTATAAGAAGAAACACGCCCACGGAAAAGCTCTATTTCTACTAGATAAATATAACAAACTGAAATGCAAAAATATTATGCTGTCTTTTTCAGCAACAATCAGAACACCTAAGCTGCTTCACAGTTTTTAATCACTAGATATACATATATATATTGCCAAAGCTGCCTATATATTTTTTATCTGAGCCTTGTAACGCAGTGGTACCTTATTCCAGGAGAAACTTCACCTAATTCAGTAAGGCTTATTACATGTAAGAGTCAGAAACAGACCATTAGAGCATAGGAAGAGACAGTTAATACTTAAGCTTATCAACAAACAGAGAATCATAAATGCTAGTATGTCATTTTGCTCCTCAAAATACTTCTGTTGTGGAGACTTCCTTAATGTTTAGAAACATACTGATATCCTTCAATAAAAAGTGCTATTGAAGGCAAGGACATGTTCCCTACAGCATTTCAGAGTGAAAATTTGTCTTTAAAACACCTCTACATTTTCCACTCCTCAAAAAAATTCTACTCCATTTATTCTCTGTTCTAAGAAAGAGAGTATAAATTCTTCTTCTCTTTTGTTCTCTTTCATCCTCTTCTCCACACACATTTCATTGTTACAGGGAAGACAGTTGTTTTTGAAACCCAAAATAACTTCTTGAGTGTTTTGACTGATATAGCAATATTAAGGCTAGATAGTTAACTAAAACTGCATGCTCACACAAGAATCTGTGTTTCAGCTTAACCTTTGGGTGGGATGCTCAGAACTCATTAAATATTTTTTTCACTGTAATCTTCCCATACATCAAAACTAAGCTATCTACAGAGATATTTTGATTTCAAGTCTCCCATAGCTCACTTCCTCAGTTCCCTGGTGTCTTGCTTAGGGGTGATTTGGAGCTGGCAGGCCGACTTCCCTGGGAGTTACAGATCCTCAACAGCTTGAGCTTACAACGCTATCAGGGTACAGCTCCAACACAGGCTGCCAGGCAGGCAGTCATGGAGTCACAGACCTCAGCAGAGCACAGAGAAAAGCAGTAACTCCACTGTCTACAGCATTTCAAAATCTAAGGTTCTTTTTTTAATTGGAATGAAGCCAATTCTGAAATAATCTTAAATCTGCTGTGAAAACTGAAGTTCTCCACCCAGTCTTACTGGTATCCATTCGGACATTTTCAACCCCCATTCTATGTGCCAAATTAAAATGGATTCATTCAGCATTAAGAAGATATTTAAAAATAAGGAGCCATCTTTTCCTACATTTAGCATAATATTAATGAAAAAGTATTTGAAAGTAGCTGACTGAATCTATTTAACTTAAAAACAAGAGGAAAAAAACAAAATTCATCCTCATCTTGGAAATATGTTTTGACTTGTATCATTTTTTTACATAGCCTTTTTCCTTACTATCACTCCTACTTGGCATGCCCCTTAGTTTAAAATTATTACAGTGGAGAGACTGACAAAGCTTAACCAGCCCTTTTCCTCAAAGTACCTTCTACAAATGAAAGAGAACAAAAAGAATTAATTTTGAAGATAATTTAGTGCCTTTGAGAAAAGCTACTGCCTGGCCTTGGCTAAGCAACCAGCTTATGGAAAGGGTCAGTACTTCTCAGAACGCCTTGCCCAATGCACTATTGCAGAACACAGAGAAAGAGAATTAGGATGAATTGCAGGCGCATGATCTCAAATTTCTCATCTCCCATGATCTAAAGTTTGACCTTATATGAAGTGAGCTGCTACGCAGTCCAAGAGGCTTCTCAAAAGCAAACTAAATCAGAGAAGAATTTGCTGAACTGCAAATAAACACGGGGCTAGATATTCAGCCAGTTCTGGAATCACAGAATCCAATCTGGGCAGAATTTAGGTCTAGGCAATCTCATTTTTGAAAAATCAAAGAACCAAGGCTTGAGGCCCCCCAAAACAGTTTAAGGGCTTGGCACCTGACAGTCCTGGTAATCTGTTTGGGAGGCAATAGAAGGCTGCAGTCAGCTAGAGGCAGATACATACCTATGTTTGAAGGGGTATACCTTTTCCTGATTGTAAAGACTCATTACTATGAAAAGGGGTAGGCTGTTCTGTTAAAGGCAAGGACCTTACTTTGGTGTTGTAGCTACATCGGGCCCTATACAGAGAGGATGAAGAGTTTGAAAGAGGACTTGCAGTGGGATAGTTATCTACATAGCCATAACTGGGGATCTTTCCTATGGTAACACCTACCCATGGTAGTAAAACCAGTCATCTCTAGCCCATGCTTCAGCTTATTCTGGAACTAAAAATGAAACAGGTGTTTTCAATTACAGACAATAATGTAGATAATGATAAGGCACTGAATATTTGCAGGGCTACTAGGGTTTTTTGGCAGGTAAATGGGAGTAGTTACATCTTCAGAAGTATCAACTACAGGCACTGCTAACAGCGTAATTACCCCTGTACTGACATTCTTCCCAAACATAATATCATTCGTAAAGTATCAATTTCTTCCCAAGTTATTCTGTGTTCTCCTGAGTCTCAGCTATCACTTTTTTCTTTTTTTTAAGAAAAAACTTCTAGGGGCAAAAAATAGTTATCACAATATAAATCAAAATATTGACATCCTACTGAGTCTTCAACAAGATAAGACAAACTAACAGCACAGAGATGTGAACTTGTGCTATAAATCTTAATGATGGTGAGCTGCATCTGAACAGCTGCAAGCTGGCTGTAAGCAAAGATCATCTGAATTCAAAATAATAATGTGAGCATGCAGCTCTCCATAGGGAAGGAAATAAGACTTTTTAAGTCATTACATATTCTTTAATTGATGCTTAAGCCTTTAACGTGCTAGATAGGTTTGCCCTGACAAACATTACCATACACAGTTCTACTCAGAAATGAGTTTGTACTTCAACAGACAGATTTTGTGAATCTGCAAACAGTAGATATTGCCAATACTTTATCCAAATAAAGATTTAAACTCCCACCTGCATAACATAACAACTCTTGTGCTGGGTCAGATCAAAGGTCCACCTAGCCTTACATCCTATCTTCATTACTGGTCATTTCAGGAAAGACTATAAGGAACCTGTCAAGCAGAGTGATCCTTCCAACTTCTAATAATAAATAATTCAGGGAGTTTCCAAAAGGGATGTTGTATCCTTACCACTCAGTTTAATAGCTAACAATGAATATTTGTTCCATAAGTGCCTAATTTATTTTAGAATATGCACATAATTTTGGTCTCAACACTGTCACATGACAGTGAGCTCTGCAGATCTGCTGCACCTGAAAGTACTTTCTTCATACTTGTTTTTGTTTCTATTTTTTAAAAACTGATGTCCAACAATGTCAATGGGTTATAGCCAGTCACTCTGTTTGAGACATAGGGCACAATCATTCCCTGATCTTACAGATCTCTATCACACATTCCATTAATGCTCTTTTTTTTTTTTTTTTTTTTTAACCCTCGGAGCCCTCGTTGACCTCGTCTCTCCTTGTACAGAAGTTCCGTCATCCTTCTCTGTACCTGTTTTAACTGTATTGTCTTTGAAATAAGGTGACCAAACTATACAAATTACACAAGAAAAGTAGTGTACTATAGCTTTACACAGGGGCATACAAATATTTTCCCTGTCAATATGCTCCTCCTCAAATTACAACCACTTTTCTATTAGGAAATCAAATAGGTTCTAATAGAAACAGATTTTCACTTAAAGTAAGGTGGTTATTACTGGTAGAGTCCTGAACAAAGGGAGTGTTAAAATGACAGTATGCCACTTGTGAAAAAGAGAAATGCAAGCAGTTCATGAATTGATTTGGCCATAACAGACTGTTCCTCTCAAGAGATGCATGGTTTTAAACAAGATTTCCCAAAGCCGATTACAGTCTAGTCAATTTTCTCATCAGACGGTGAGTGATCCAGCACCATTTTTAACTTTACACCAATTTGACAAGGCACTTCATTCATGTTTAAAGCTAAGTATGGACCTGTTTCTTTAAAGCCACTTATATGCTTAAAGATTAACATGTGATTAAGTATCCTGATGAATGCAAAACATGATAGCTTGAAATGAGAAACAAAGACTACATCCAGACGGACTCAGGGAAGAAAATGACCGAATTTCCTTCAAATTCCATCACTGCGTCCCATTTTTGTCAGTTTGGGACTCTAAGAAGTGGAAAGCTATTTGCACTTGGGGACATAAAAAGTAAAGAGGGAGTTCAATGGCTCTCTAATGTGTCTACATAAGTTCTTAACAGCACAGTTTCAATTATAACTAATTTTATTTCTTAGGAAAAACTTTTTTTCTCCTTCCTCTTTTAAACTCCTTATCCTCCCTCTTTCACCTGAATTTTCTGTGTTTAGGAAAGTCTTAAAAATTTGGCTAGTTTTTCCTTTATCTGTTCCAAGTCTAAAGCTGTCAACTACCATAACAATGCCTGAGGCTGACTACAGCAATCAGAGGCATGACTTCTTCAGACAGAATGACATGAGCTGATTTATTCTAGCTCTCTTAGGTACTGGTATCAGAGAAGTGGCAGTAGCACAGCCTGCCTAAGCCCATCCAGAACCACAGTCACACAGCAAGTGCGGCTGGTGCTCCCACCATTTCACTGCTATCAGCAACTTGGGTAGCTCAGGTATGTTCACACATGCTTTAGCAATATTTCTGACCACAGAGCAGACACCACCCAGCTGCCTTTCAAGCTTTAAAAGATACAGAAATATTTTTCATATTAATCTTTATCATACTGCTTGTTAATGCATTCTTTAGATAGCTTTTCCTTTGTAGGTTTTTTCTTCCAAACCGTAACCTCTGCAGCTTATCTTAACGGAATGAGTTATACTTACTCCAGAACGCACGCACGTAATAGTCTTCTATACTTCCTCTAAGAATGAATGTCTGCCTGGCTCTGGCAGATGTTACTGATTGAAAAGTGTCTTTTTCTGATAAAATATATTTCCTGTGAGAGACTACTTTTGCAGAAAAGCCTGATGCCCAAATAACTTTGGTTCTGAAACACTTTATTTTAAATAAACTATACTTAACTAGCTGTGAATGAATTTTCAGTGTATTACTGACTTCCTTTTCACTCCTTGTTTACAGCAAAGCTGTTATAAACATGCCTTTATTTTTCTGCAGATCAGGTCTATGTGCAATATTGTCTAATATCACTAGGTGGAGCAACCCAGATAATCTCATTTTGCTCTATTTAGTTACAAACAGTAAAGTCCACGGTTTTCCAAAACTTACTTTCTGGGTGGTACCTTAAGACATGCAGCATCAGTCTGTGTCCATAACACCACTGCCAGTCCACAGTAAACCATGATATTATGTTCAACAGCACAAGAAAGCGCATCTGTTCTTATACATGCACAGGACAACAGAAGGGAGCAGGAGAGCACTAAGATCAGCAGGTACAGCAAAGACTACCCGGCTCAGCTATTAGCCAGACACCAAAGCTGCTGCCCTGAAATACTGTACATGTAAAGTAACTTCAGCAAAAAGTAGGTAATGTCTAAAGATACACTATAGGTTTCTGCTCCTTCCTCCTCTTGTGTGTTATTTTCTTCATTAGTTCTACTCTTTATTAATAGATCATTTTTCTGTTGAACAGAGGTATAGCTTAGCTTGGCAAGACAACTCTACCTTTGATCATATAATCATGGCACTAAATAGCCTTACACTAATGAAAGTTTTTCAGTCTCAGTATAGCTGAAAATACAAGGCTTTGCTTGTAATTTCTTAGTAATAACATTTTTACATAAGGTAAGAACTGGAGATAAAAGATAGGCTCCCTGTTTTTTCTGCTACGTTTTCTTTTGTCCTCAAGTTAACAGGACTTAATTATAGCTGTTAAAATAATTCCAAAGTCTCTTAGCTAACATCTATTCCCCCCTCCAAAAAAGCCAATTAATATCATTAAGGGAAAGATTTTCATCAGCCCACCCACCACCAGATTCTGTATAGTCATGGGGAAATGTAAAACAAATTATTCAAAAGAATAATTAAGCTGTTTTCAACTCTGTTCTGTGTCAATGGATTGGTAAAGATTTTTTACAAAGTAACTGTTAACATGATCAGAATGGATGGCATTTTGAAGTTTGTAGGTCACTGCATATAAAAATTGATTTGCTAATTGCAATTTCAGAATACAGAAATACATGCTGATTCCCAACAAATACTTTCATCTTAAGACAAGCAGGTCCTGGCAGTATTAATTGAACAGGAAAACATCTATTAAGGATCTTGCAACAATTATTTTCAAAGTTATGTTTTTTTAATATTATGTTTGATACAAGTAAATGACAAAGTTAAAAAGGTATCAGACATTTCTTTCCAACCTTGACTTTTCCCTAGGTAGTATCTAAACAATGACTGCAGAATCTAACATCAAACTTCAGTCTTTAGCACTTTGTTCTTAAGTATTTATCCATGTTCTCACGTTACAGTCCTCTCAGACTGTATCTATAGTATGAAATAAAAAAGGGCCCAGCCACAGGCCTGAGTATTATTCCCTAGCTCTGTTTCAGACTGCTCTAAATAGCTCCCTCCAAAACAAACCTCTTCTTAGAAGTGTTAGCCCTGGAACTGTAACTGAGGCCAGTCAGTATCTTGGGGTAAGGGGTTAGTCGCTGGCCCTTTTTCATTTAGCAGTACAGATGCAGGCTGAAGGCAATGAACTTAACTCTGATGTCATCAGAAGAAGTAAGGTTAGTAGTATTTATGATCTCGTCTGACCTTGCATATTATAACAAATTTTGCTTTTTAGAGTTTATTTTATATTTTATAAGATGCAGGAAGAATTAGCAAAATGAAATATATTAATTTTTGTTATTCTCCTCTGAGGTAGCTCCATTAAATTGACATTGTGGATTGAGCTCTACACATTTTCCATAAGCTCCTTTTTTAGTTATTTGAAAAATACCCATCAGTTCACCTCTAAAGTGCCCACATGACTTTTTGATAGGTACATTGCTATTCTACTGCTCTCTTCAGCAAAACTCTGTTGTCTATTTTAATGGGTTTGGGAAATAACCCAAAATATCACACTTTTGGGGAGGGGGAAACAACTTTGTTTAGAAAATTGTGCTTAAACCCAAACACTTTCACTCCTCTCCCTACATAGGAACAAAATGAATGGACATGCAGCATGCTAACTAGGAGCACATCATATCAGGGTATTCCTCACTCCCATACAAAAACCTGTAACAGGCAATTATCAAATTCACAATTCAATCAAGACAAATTTAAGATTCTTCAGAATACTATCTTTGATAAGAGTCTTCTAAAAGCAGGATAAAACAGATTGAAATAATTTCTCTACCTTTATAAGGCAATTGAAATGCAGGAATCCCCCAAATTTGAATAATTAAACCTCGATTCTGCAAGTAGCCTATGAAAACTCACTGATTTCAGATTTTCCTCAATGAAAAAGGGATTTGCTTGCCAGTGCTGCACAGCAAAACTGGGGGAACCTGATGATGCTAGAAATATAATTGACCTTGTTCATCTCTGACAGTACTCGTTGAAAAACTATGGCTCTTAGATCAAGTCTGTGTAGGAAGAAGAATGATGTTACTAAAAACCCTTTGGTTTCAGAGCTCAATGAGAAGGGACAGCTATTCTTCCTGGACACTGAATTCTTTCAACAGTATTATGCAGCTGACCAAGTCAAAATATTATCCTATAGCAGAAAATCTTCCACAGTGTAATCAACTCAAGAAAGTCTTCAGAGGGTTGAGCAAGAAAGAAATAGAAAAAAAAAGGAGTAAGAAATAAACTGCTATAGAAAAAAAGAATTAAATTGCTGGAAACCTCCAAAAATATCCTAAAGCCTGTAGATTCACAAGGCTTAGCTCTCTGGCTGTTCTACAGGAGTCAGTGACAAGATTGCTCCCTTCCATACTAAGCATGATATTCACTGAATTTGTTGTCTTGGGACTGGCTGTTTGTAAATCATCTCCTTTTGTTTTGAGATACATGATATGCATCAGCTTGCATGTTTGCACTCTGATCAATATTCTAGTACAGAATACTGATATTTGCTCTTCTTTGACAGATAACAGGAGACTGTATGAAAGAAAATCATTTCTCAAGGGTAGGAACTGCCTCCCCCTCTCAAATCCATGTAGTGTATTTAGATCAATAGAGCCAAACTCCCCCAATACAATGAAGCAAATAATCCCACCAGCTATGGAGAATAATCTAAAATAATACAGCATTTTTTAATGTACTTTGAAAAAATGGTGCTTATCCCTCTAGCCAGGAAGTCTGGAATGCTATACATTAAGATGGATAACAATTCATAACGTGATAAAGGGAATTCAACAGATTTCATTCTCTTGGAACTGGCCCTGGCTTTCAGAAGTTTAGCAGAACTTAGAGGTTTAGAGGTTTCTTTTCATAATGAGCATTACAATTAAAAAGGTACTGTATTTCCTTCCCCTCCTTGGTGTTCCAGGTATTTTTATTTTCTGAGATTCCACCAAAATATAATGTTTGTATTTTTGTAGCTACATAAATTTGGCATATGCTAGCCTATATAAAATATATCTGAAAAACAGACAACCAGAGATGTATATATTTGTATCACCTGTAATATATCATATGTATGTACTGCTCACTAATTATTATTGTTCTTGCTCTATCCTTGCAAAATTCTGTCTCTAAAAGACAAATACTTAAACTACATGAAACTCAGATCTTAAGCCTGCAAACTTCAGAGGCTTCCTTCATAATCCTCCTCTTAAATTAAGTATACAAATAAAATCTCTGATAGACTGAGGACATGTATAACTAACAACTTGCAGCCCCATGCTCACATTTACACATCTGGAGAAATCCTGTCCCCAGAGAAAAGTCGTGCCCATGCAGCATGCTCTTCCTGCTCATTTCAAAAAAAAAAAAAAAAAAAAAAAAAAAAAAAAAAAAAGTATGCTTTGCTGAGGACTTGGCTGAGAATGTTGTAAAACATGCTTTCTCCTCTATACTGCTTTTGGAAACAGTCATGGCATGTGAAATCTCTCTAAATTTCTCCTCTCTTGTTGAAGGAGCCTGTGATACGCAATAAAGGCAGGCAAGACTAATAAAACTAAGTGGTAAACTGTTCCAATAGTTTCCACATCACCTGACATTGACATGAAAAGGGAACAGCATCTTTTGCTCCTGTAGGCAGATTCTTCCTATAGATGAGAGTTCAAGACACTATGTATCATAATCCAAAACATAACTCTTTTGGTCATTTTTAACAAATGCAGTCTGATGACAGATTATAATCCTATGTTATGCACAAGAATTCTATATAATAATTCTATATAATAATTTTTTTTTCTGACAGCCTCTATTTTTTAAAGGTAGCTTGCTAATTTAAAATTTTAAAGGAAAAATGTACCAAAATATTTGAAACTTTTTAAACCCATCTTTTCAGTCTAAAAGCTGAAAATTATAAGTCACCTGAAAATCACTGACCTTTTCTAATTTTTCGAAGTGTTCTCTGAGGAATTTCATGGGTCGGTCTGGCTTTGCTATGCAAAGGTTTACAATGCACTCTTTTAAAATCTGTTGGATGTTGTGCTTCTGAACATAAAGTTCACATCCCTTCAGGCTCTCGTCTTCTTCCACATTGCAGGAAGAAGCAGCCATCTTCAGGCTTGTAAACAGAAAACAAACCTAGGTAAGAAAATGGCGCAAGAAAGAGAAAAGAGACAATTCTCAAATCCATTGTCAGAGAACTCTGAAAGAAACAAGGTATTTTAATATTGTCTGTTGGCTCTTCAAGAGCTATCAGGGCAGAACATTTTAATATTCTGGGACGTGTACATGGAAATACAGAACCGTGTCCTCTTTATAAGATCAGCACAGGAAGAAGTACAAAAAGAGCATTTTAATCACTAGACATTTGTCAACCTTTGGAAATAATGGTGCAGTTAATCATACAAAGCCCTGAGTTTCAAAGACGGTTGTTAAACGCCAGTTTAAAGCCTTGCATTTCTATCCAGCTGTAGGCTACCTCCCTTTCACCAGAAACCTAGTTTTCTGCAATACCAGAAAGATTTTCGGTTCGGGTAAGTTTTAACACCTCGCCTTCGAAAAATGAGCGGCCCTTCCTCATCCCTGGCGGGGCAGGGAAGCAGGGGGCAGATCCCGCCAGAGGCGAGTTCGCTAATTGAGAAAACCCTCTCTAACCCCCGCGGCGAGCTCCCGCTCGCTCATTACGGAGCAGAAAGGCATCTTCACGGCGGCGGCGGCCGTTGCCCAGCGGCTCCTACACTCGCTGCCGGCCAGCTATGTTCAGCGTCTCCCAGCCCCTTGCCCCCTCCCCGGTCAGGCAGCTCGGGTACCCGCGCTCCGCACTCAGGGGTGTTTCGGAGCCACAGCGGAGCACGGGCGAGCGCCGAGCGGGGGTCGCAGAGGAGCCGCCAAGAGCCGGCGCCGCCGCGGCATCCCCCGGGCAGGCCGGGGAAACCCTCCTCCTCCTCCCACCGCTTCCCCGTGAGGGACTTCGCGGGGCCGGGCTGTGCGGGGGCCCCGCGGCTCCCGGCCCGGGGCAGAGCATCCCCCGGGCGCCGCGGTGGAGTCGGCCCCTCGCCTGCCTCCGCCGGGCTCCGCGCCCAGCTGAGCCCCAGCCATCGCCGGGGAGGCGCGGGAGGGAGCGACGGGCCGCCCAGGCGGCGAAGGGAAGCGGGGTTGGGAGCCAAACCGGGGGGGCCGGGGGGAGGAGGGGGCCGGATAAATACCTGCGTCGCTGAAGCAGGGAGAGCAGCGGCGGCAGCGACTCCTCTCGCCTTCCCTTATGGAGGAAGGGGGAGGAAAGGGGGGCTCCCAGGATCCGCAGTGCAGCCGCCGCCGCCGCCGCCGCCTCCTCCCCTCGCTGCCGGCGCTGCCTCCCCGCCCGCCCGCCCGCGCCGGGGCCGCGGGGCCGCCGCGGGGTCCCCTTCCCACCCGCGCCCCCCGCAGCTCCCACACAAAGGCGCCGGCACCGCCGCGGCTCGCCCGCAGGAAGTCGCGGCTGCTGTCACTCATCCCAGGCTCTGCCTTCCCCGCCGCCTCCTCAGGGAAGCCGGCACGGCGCGGCACGGCCCGGCCCGGCCCGGCCCGGTACAGCAGGCCGGCGCCGCGACATGGCCGCTGCGGCGCCGCGACATGGCGGCGGGGGCAGCGCGGGCAGGGGCGCTGGGGGCCCTCGGCCCAACGGCCCGGCCCGGCCCGGCCCCGCCAGCCGAGGCGCCTCCGCCGCGGCCTGGGGCCCCCGGCGGCCTCTGCCCGGACCAGCCGCTGCTGGGCCGCTGGGCCGCCAGAAACACTCCAGCCGCGAGTTAGGATTTCCCCCCTTTCCCGGGGAACTCGGGCTCGTGCTTGTCGCAGGATAAAGGATGAGGCAGCTGGCTGATCTGTGCAAATACTGGTCTCGTTAAATCACATCCTTACTTTGTCAAAGGAGGATATGGTGAAGTAGGAAGATGTTAAAATGCCATAAACTCCGTGGGCTAACCAGTACTACCACGGTGTGGGACCCCCAGAGTTTCCCAGGCAAGCTAGGAGCAGCGTAGCGACAATATAAAATCACTGCTGGCAAGTACAACCTTATTTTAAACGAATAATTTGAATTACTTCTGTAATTTTCTACATTCTAAATTAAGCATAGTTGCTCAAGACCCAGATGACCCTAAGAGTTAGGTATCTGTTGACTGTACAGGCACAGTCATCAGACTAGCACATAAAATGTTGTGTTGTGTAAAGCCCTACAGAACTAATACAAATGAATTATAAAAATTAAATAATGCTGTTATAGAAATCGATGACTTATTTCTACTTCTCTCAGTATATGCTGATCACACCAGGAAGAACAGAAGGAAAAAGTGATGCTGCTAATACGTTATATGTAAAAGTTTCCATACAGAAGTAACTCCCCTCCAGAAGGTGTACTCTGTGGTGGCCCAGCACTGAGGAGCCAGCCTGTTTGGTCTCCTTTGCCATCAGTCCTTGTACATCTTTACCACCGTTCCCATTGCCCTGTTAGTTTGTCTGAAGTTTGCTTCTCTTTTCGCACGTGATATGAAGAACCAGGTGCCTCTCCTGTTCTTAGCTATTAAATGTGCTGAAATTACTGTCCTTTCTCTGTGATGCTTTACTGTAGCACCTGGAATGTCCCATCAGAATATTAAAGTCCTGTATGAGATTGGTAGTTGTCACCGCCTGTCCCACAGAGCCGCCTGGGCTGTACAGCAGAAGGTCTATTGTGGTCAGTCTTACTTCTCCTCAGTAGTGCTGCCTTGGGCAGTAACTCAGCCTTGTACCACAGCACAGCTGTCTCAGTATCATGCCTCTTGGTTGATAATAGTCATCCAAAGCCTCCTCATGACAGTCTCCAGTGGTTTATGCTAGGTGTTTACTTCAAGCATATCCTTTCCAGATGCCTATTTGGTCTGTTGTATGTGTTGTTTTGCTTTCTTGTCTTTGCTACCTTTGCTTTCCTCTCTTTCTTGATAAGGATATTGCTCATTAACGAGGTGAGGGATGGAAAGACAGCCCCTGCCAATGCTGCTGCTCCTCTCCAAGTGGCAGAGGTGCACCATGAATGCAGCAAGTGCTGCACATTTGGCAGCTGAAGAGGCAACAGGCAGCCCTGTTGACTCAGTGAGGAATGAAGTCTGAGAATGACTCCTAGAAACCTCTCCCAACTATATCCATGCAAGCTGCATAGAAAACAGTTCTTCAGAATGACAGTCCTATATCCTTGAGCCTCTGTAAAGCAAATTCCTGTGCAGGCTGCTGTTTTTCTCTGTCTCTCTTCAATTGCGCCTCCCCCACATTATGCACAAGAAAATAATAGCTATTATTAGCAAGTCACCTCTCTGCAAAGCTTGCTTTGTATATACATAAGGCCTTGTATTTTAAAAGAAGTTTAGAGGCTTAAATATTTTCCTGCATTGTCACCTCTCTACAATGCTTTGTTATGTGAAAGGAATACCTGAGTAATTTTTCATCCAGCTCATTTGGAAAATTCATTCAACATTTTATTTCCAGGGAAAAAAAAAAGAGCATATCTCTAGATTGTAATTTTTGGCTCAGTTCCTCAGTTATTCGCAAGCAATGCCTCTGACTTCACCAGGATTGCCATTTTGGCAATAAATGACTTGGCAGGAATAAAGTCAACTCACTGCAGACTCATGTGAATGGGAGAGTGAATGTTCTCTAGGAAGCTTTCAGGTAAGTTTCCCAGAATAGTAAAACATTTTTCTCTGTTCAGATACACAACTCTAAAATTACAGTGTGCAAGTAAGGCTGCAGGCATTTGAAATCAGTGATGTAACCAGCTGTCCATGCTGATGTCCAGTCACATCTGTTCTCTATGTGTTTATCACCTCAGTAAAGCAGATCTCTGCTTTAAGTTTGGGATCAAGCCACACACTGAAGCCACTTAACGTCTACTTCCTTGTCACAGTTTCATATAAATAACTGTGTGTGTACTATTAGCGAGGGACAACTCCTCTGTCTGCTGGTTTAAGGTTTTCTGGATCACCCCCGGCGCAGTTGCACTGTTCAGGGTATCGTCAGTAAACAGGGCTCAGACGCGCTCAGCGCGTGGCTGCACAGCCATGGCGTGCTCGCCCTCGCGCAGCAGGTACTGGGACGGGTCTGTCCCCGCTGCCCTCGCTCGTCACCCGCGCGCGCGGCTGTGCTGGGCTCTTCATCCACCACGGGGATAACGATATCCAGAACTCCGGGCTGAACGCAGCGCCTTCCAGAACCTTCGCTGGTGACATTTCGGGCTGGATGTGTGAGCGCAGCGAAGGTTTTAAACCAGCGTATTTTAATGTGTGTCTCCCGCGGCCTGAACGCACGCGGGCCCCAGCCGCGGGCTCCGGCCCGGGGAGCCACGCACCGCCGCTCCCGCGGAGCCGGCGTCGGCCGCCAGCAGCGCCGGCCGGCCGTGAAGCGCGACACAGCGCGGCGCCGCCGCCGTAAAGCGCTGCCGTGCGGCCGCCAAGCAGCCGGTGTCAGGCCCGCGTCCCTAGCAACGGCGCGGCGCTTCCGCGGCGACGGCGGCTCATGGCGGCGGCGACGGGCGAGGGGCCGCGGGCCGCCGAGGTGGCGCAGGCCCTGAGCCGGCCCCTGAGCTGCCTGCAGGGGCCCGAGTGCGGCCGCGGGCCGCGGCTGCGGGCGCTGGAGGCCATCCGGGCCGCGGTGCAGGAGCGGCCGCTGCCGAGCGCCGTGGTGCAGGAGGTGTTCGCGGCGCAGCTGGTGCGGCCGCTGGCGCGCTGCCTGGCGGGGGACGCGGCGGAGCGGTGCCGCGAGCTGGCCCTGGAGCTCCTCCGCCACGGCCTCAGCCATGGCGACCGGCCCGGCGAGGCGCTGCCCGTCGTCCTGCCGGCGCTGGCCCAGCGCCTCTGCCCGCTGCGGGGCTGCGAGCCCTGCGAGGAGCTGCGCCTCGGCCTCGTGCAGCTGCTGGGCCTGCTGCTGCAGCGCTGCGGGGCCTCCATGGCCCCCTACCTCTCCGACGTTACCCGCATCCTCCAGGCCACCCTCCTCGACGACTATGCCGAGGTCAGGCGCGAAAGCTGCAGGTGCACTGTGGCCTGCGCCCAGGCCATGCCAGGTGGGGCCTGGGGACGGGACCTGGGGCCCACGGGAGGGACAGGGGCTGGGGGGAAGAACTGGTAGGAGCTCACAGGGATGCAGCCGGGGAAGAGGAAGAGACACAGAAGGCCACCTGCGCCCTCTCGGGTGTGCTTTGCAGGGCTCGGAGGATCCGTCTGAGAAGAACCATGCAAGGGAAGGATGCTGAGGGATCACACCCCCAAAGGATGGGACGTGGGCGACTGTGGGAAAGAAGAGTACACGTGGGTTGGTCTTCTGTTCTCATACAGTGTAAAGTTAAATCTTCATGCTATATAAAAGCAATAACATTATTTCTGTAACACTATGCACAGCAACCAGATTGATGTTACTCAGGAGCTGTCACCCACATACGGATAAAGGCATACTTGAAGTTTCTGTCTCTCTGCCCTAACAGAGCACTTCCACATGCAGTCAGAATCTTTGATAAACCCCTTGATGCAAACGATTTCGCACCAGCACTACAGAGTTCGCGTTGATGTAATTCAGGCTACGGGAGCTGTGATACAGTTTGGAAATGGAAAGTCTGTGGATGACGTTCTGTCTCATCTGGCCCAGCGATTCTTTGATGAGATTCCTAAGGTGCAGATTTCTCTCTCTTTCTGGGCTTATTTTGAATCTGACTCATTTTTCTGAATTTTTAGCTTTCTTTCATTCAGTTGAGATATGTAAATATGACACACACAGGCTTAGTCAGTTGTAAACCTTCCAAAAGCAAAGTGGATGGCCTTTTCAGCTGCTACCTAATCCTGCAGACAGTTGAACTGTATAGGCACCTTGGCTTTTTATTTTATGGGTGCCTGCAATTCTATCTAAATTCCTCTGCCAAATTTATCTGGGACTTGGTTCTGTGGCTTTTTTGGATGCTTGGCAGACGTTAATGGTGTTGTTCCCTTCATAAGATGCAGTTGCAATAGTAACTTTTAAAAATGTCCTGCTTAACCATAACTAAACTATTTCCTGAGTAGGAATATTCGCATTATTTAACCGAGGTTTCCTTTATGGTGAATGGAGACAATTGTCTTCTGGAGACATGCTGTAAGTGCATGTACAAAGAAACTGTTCATTCACATTTCTTATATACTCACAGAGATCTTAACCATCAGAATTTAGGGTGTTCTGGGTTAGGTCTGTGTCTTTGCTTCCTCTTGAAGATGTGCTCTTGTGCAACAGATAATCCAAGCTTATCTAAGACAGAGAGCACAGGAGGGAGTATAAGAACTTTGTGTATTACTTAGAATACTTGCTTGCAAGTAAGAGAAATCCTAGATTCTTGTCTTTTCTCTTGAGACTATTTATGCATCATATACTAAGTCTTTTCTACCAAAAGCAGATATTACTTTTTATTTTTTCTGGTACCTTTGTGAGATAGTTAAAATGGCCTGTCCTTTTTTTTTTTCTTTTTAATCCATGCAGGTTCGGCAAGCTGTGACAATTGTCGTTGGAGAATGGCTGTTGCACCTACGAGATAGATATTCCTATTTTCACAAGTTGATCCCTTTGTTACTCAGTGGCTTTACTGATGAAATTCCTGAAAACATGTAAGGAGAACACTTTTTTTTTTTCCTCCTTTCTCCGTTTATGTAGGTGTGTTACATGGAAGTATTTCTTTGCTCACAGGTACATTGGTTGGAAAAAAATCCTAATTTTTTGTTTGTTTGTTTGTTTTAACCTATTCATAATAATGTTATGTCCAATGACTTTTGTTTGAAAGCTACATTCAGGTAAGTATGATTGTATTATCCTTTTTAAAAGAAAAAGAGTTCGTTTTAATTTCAGTTAGTTTTGTTCATAAAGAACTTATTCATTATAAATCATTTCTAGCTATTATGTTTCTATAAATGTAACTAAAGCCAATTTTTCACGTCGGTGTAGTCATACTATTGAATTTCTTCCAGCTTCCTTTATAGTCAGTGGAGAGAGATTTCTGACACAAAGGCTCTGAATTATCCTTTGAAAGAGGATACCTCTGTCCGCTGAGTACATAAGAAGCATAAACGCTTAACTTAAGGTGCCTAAATTAAATGGTAGGAATGCTTTCCAGCCTTCCAGCTGAATATAGGAATTCATATTTTTCTAGAAGTCTCATTTCAGAATGTTTTCCTTTTTGGAGCAAGATATGAAAATCGATATTTTATTCTAGGGAGCTGGCTGGGAGTTATTGGGAAAAGACAGGCTTGCAGTGGGAGAAAGAGAATGAAGATGATCTGAAGGATAAGGTTGATTTCAGTGTTGCACCATCTCATTATCCCAATGGAGGTGAGTGTGGTACAGAAGTTCTTTTACTTCCTGAATACTTCCTGAATCCTGAAGCTGCAGCACAGCAGTGACAGCAGAGCGAAATGTGTAATATTCATCACAAGATGTAGTATTTGTTAATGTAAAGAGAAGCATAGCGTTGTTCAGTGGTGAAAGTGATCTTCAGGCCCTAAACTGTATAGTGAGAATTATTATTCTTTTGTTTTTCCGTCCTGTTTCTGTCCTCCCTCTTCCCCCCTCTGCTGCCAAAGACATTGTCAAAGTACTAATGTTTTCCATAGAGTGGAATTGAGGATATGTAAACAATGGGTTTTTGTTTGTTTGTTTGCTTTACCTCAGGAAAAAAATATTGATTCTGCCCAACACACACTTACACAATTTATTGAAGAATATCTTTATTTCTGGAAAATACTTTTTTATTTTTTAAGCAAATGATAAAATTAGGCCACCTTTGCTTTAGGCAGACCTAGTGACTGACATGAGCCACAGCTTGTATTGGTATTTAAATGATTTTCATAGATAGGGGAGAGAATTTCTTCCCTATCCTAACAATGTCAATTCCAGTTTTTTATTTTTCCTTAATAAGAACAGAATTTATTCCTTAGGCTGTTTCTTTTAAACTTGCTTCTAAAGTTAACAAAACCTTTTCTTGTTAACAAAAACAGGAAAGAAGGGAAGGGAGAAAGAAGCAAGGTATTATTAAACCTTTTGCTAATTAAATTATTTTATGGGCAAACCCTTGATGATATTTTTTCTTTTTCTTCTTTTTCGTGTATAGCAGGGCTTCTCCCTCCTCCCCCCCCACTAATAACACAATGGAACTTATGAACCCTTGATGTAATTAAGGTTGTCTAGATTTTGTAGTAGGCGAGTTTGACCCAATGGGTTAGAAGAAATACGTGAATGAAGTGTCACTAATTTATTAGTTAGAATTTGTTTAGAATGTCATTTGTTAGAATATGAGTACTTAATTCCTGCAAGTGCAGGCCAGACAACAGAGTGACTATGTGCCTAACAAGACATAGAATTAAAAGTCTGCCCAATAAACGCTGAGCCATCGTGGACTATCACTGAATGGTCACTTGTGGGTAAAGAAGAAAGAAGTAGTAGTGATACATACAGCTTTGGGAAGGAATTCCCTCTCTGTAAAAATCATTTTGGTTCTGAAGAGTCACATTTTACTTAAGTAGCTTTTTACTTAAGTAAACTTCAAAATCTCTAAGTTACTATATTGTAATTGTGGATAGAATATTAAATTGTGTAGAATTTTCTTTTGCATAGAACAGAAGAATACAAGCTTTCTAGCCTTCTGTGAGCTGCAAAAAAAAATCTCAATAGTTGAGAGGTGAATAGGATTATAAGTTAGTTGCCTGAAAAGTCAGGAGCTATATCAAAAGACCTGGGTGTTCTCCTCACCTCTTATGTTCCTATAAAGGATTAATTAGTGTTTACTATTTCCTTATTATACTGAAAACACAGAATTCATTGAGTGACTTTTTTTTTTTTTTATGGTTCTTCGACTTTGGGAATCATATCTGTCCATCTAGCTTGAAATTTTTTCCTTTGTCACACTTTTTTAAATGTACGTAACTTAGGACTAAGATATTCTTGTAGACACTATTCCTACAATAACTCTGAGAATTTATATTTAAAAAACAAACAAAAAAGTATATGCATTGAGAGAAGTTGTTTACAGGCTTTCTTGCTTGCAAAAAATGAAGAATGGCGTTTATTGCCACTTCCCGTCACTAATATATATAAAACTGTTGTTCAGCAACGAAATCCATTTTTCCATTAATCCCTGAATGCATTTTGAGTGAGAGAAATGAAAATGCCTGCATTGAAAAAGAGAGAAAACAGTGAGGCAGAGAGTAGCAATAACGTCTACATAAGCCAGCAGCCAGATGGAAAAGGGGCATAGAGATGGTGGAAAGGGAGGGCAGAACAAAAGAGCCTTATTAATTATTTGAATAATGAAAACAAGACATAACATTAATGATCCAAAGAATTTGCACGGAAGAAAAATTTGCATTAAAATGTATTCAAACTCCACTGTAAGACACTAGGTATAAAGTCTACCAGCACACATGAACGACATGGGAACAGAAAGAGTAGTTTCCTTTATTATCCACGGAAAACAAGATATAGAGCAGTGACAGATTACTTTTTAGCACTGTATGATTTGTAGATAGCTTTTTAAATGATATGTTTGTGGTAACATGAAGCTTGTTTCCTCTCTCAGGTTCACAAAGTTAATGTTTAAAAACATGCATGTGGCTGTCGGTGAGAGAGAAGATTAAAATGGGTCACATTGATTTCCATACTTATATTTAATAGAACAAAAACTCTTCGGGTGTGAAGGAACAGGTTCATGCTTGACTTGTGCCTACCTGACAATCACTTCACAGAATCCCCAGCAGCAAAATACTTTCCATGACAGTGGTTCCGGAGTCCTTTCTCCTTTGAAATTATACTTTCTTAGGATTGTTTCACTCAGTAATGCTTGAATGAAAGGGGAAACACTTCATAATGCTGACTGGTTTGACAGAACTGTTTTGCTTTGAAGACAGTCAAGTTGAACTGTTCTTCTTTCTATAATTTTTTTTTCCTTATTCTATGATGTAAGTTATAATATTACCTTAGGAGCTTATAAGTGGTAAGGAATGCTTTTATATCCAGCAGTGATGGGAGAAACACTTGTCACTAGTTAGATAACTTTTTATATTATATATATTTATATATATAAAATATATATATATTTTGACATACATGAAGTGCTGAAGTTGAGCGTTTAAACTCCAATCACTTGTTTTTAATGACCTACACTGTATCATGGCCATTACATGTGCTTATCCCTTTTAATGACATTGTGGCTGATGTTCTGATACTGAAAGGTCACAAAAACTGTCTCTATAGCTGCAAAAAACCCTACAGTTTGCCTGTACTCAGAGGAGTGAAAGAGAGGAAGAGGAAGGATCGGTGAAAGAAAAAGCTTAAAGTGCTAGTCCTTGAAATAGTTGTTACTGTTTATATTTCTAATACTGCTAATTTTCTGTATGTTGTTTGTTTTTTTCTCTATGGTATGTTTGTGTGTGTGTGGAACATTTTTAGAAAGGGGCACCTATCAATTATTTCATGAATTAAATTGATACATAAAAATCTAATTGATTTTTATGTATGTATGAATACGTATGTATGTATGAAAAATTGATACAAAAAAATGCTAAGCCTTGTCGTGGAAGTGGAACTGGTCCAAATTATAGTTAACATTTAAGCTTTTCTTCTGTTTACTTGCCTATTGTTTCCAGTGCGTTCTCCATACAAATGCTTCAATAGAATTTTGATAGATGGAAGAGAGATCTGCTTCACCAACCAGTCATTACTTTTGAGCTGTCCAAAATAATCTTCTTAGCCTAATAATTGTGCTTCACAAATTTGGGCAACACTCCAACCCTGCATTTAATTGCCTTTTCATGCATCTTGCGTGCTGAAATTGTGCAGTTAAGGCTTGGCTGTGATTATATATACATAACTACAGAACATTCTAAGGAAATGACCTGGTAATTTTGGACTTGAGTCCTGAGTTAATGATAACTTTAAGATAAAATTTCCAGCTGCTTATCTTTACTTACAAATTGTATCTCATATTAATACTCAAGCTTTATGTGACAAAAGAAAAATGAGAGGATGACTGACTACTTAACCTTACAGATATAAAACTTTGATGTCAAAGAGCCTACTTTGCGTTAATTCCAAGTAATAATTTGTGGTGTCTCACTACCATTAGTCTACAGATTAATTGTTATTAACCTCATCCCCGCACTTTTTTTCTTTCTTTTTTTTTTTCTTTTTCACCCCCACACACGAGGTTTTTGTATAATAGGATGATAACATATTTTAACACTTTGTCACTATTTTGTCTCACTTACAGCTGAGTATTCAACATCCAGGAATATCTTTTTACAATTCTGAGTTACAATACATTTTACTTGACCATCTTTTTCCTGCTCTCAACCTGACATATGAGCCTCACCGTGCTTTGATCTCAGGATGACAGATATTGCAGGTCGGGGGAAAAGTAGAGGCAGACCTCGTGTTAGGTGCCATCCAACCAACTGAACAGCTTTCCACTGAGCAACAGCAATCATTGCCTTAGGACACAGGTGCAGACAGTTTATAGCAGGGAGGTCTTTGGCAGGAGTAGCTACAGGGGCAAATGTCTGCGTCTGAGCACCTGAAATGAAGGAAACGGCTGATAAAGAATGGTCCAAATTGTTTGAACAAGATTCTGCCTCAGGTCAAATAGGATGCCAATCTGTGTTTGTTGTCTTAAGCTGATTTCTTTATTTGACATTTTGCTACTCATTGTCACTTTTCATAATCCAAAGTACCAGTTCATGTCCTGATATTTGATTTTTTTTCTACTCTAAGTATCTCATAAGCGTTTTTTTAAGCCTTTCATATTTGTTGTGCCGCTTACCTTAGTCAGTTTTCCTCTTAGCATTTGTAGCTACAAGGACCAGTGTAGGAAAATATTCTGAGATAACTCAGTCATTTCCTTTCTGAGAGTTTACAAGAACTCAGTATCAGGAATATAATGTGTAATGGCACATGCAGTGTGTCTTTTTGATAGCTCAAGATGAATAAATTTTCTCTTAAAACAGTATGTGAATGTAGCAGGTGGCAATAATGAATTTCTTGATTTTTTTAAAGGTATTTTTATTTTTTAACATGATGTACAGTTTTAAAAAGAAAAAACTCTCAGCTGTAGAAAAAGTAATTGAAATTTGTAGTAATGGAAAGTCAATTGCAGTTCTTTGGAAAGCACTGATGTAGTTCAATGTGTAAAGTGCAGCAATGGTGGCACGATAGCTGCTTATTGTATTGGTCAAGTTGCTTCTCTGAGTTTCATTGATCTATAAATGAGCTAAGATGCAAGTTTGATAATTACTAGACAGAACAATCAGCATTTGATGGGGAAGTTAAGTTTCTTACTTCTCTAGAAATCTGTAGACTCTACAAGGAATACATAATTTAATTCAAAAAAACCCCACAAATCCTTTTAACTTTTCCACCTTTCCAACTTTGTATAAAATATTATATAATGAGTTGGACCAGGTTATCTCCAGAGGTCCCTTCCAACCTATTCTGTGATTGTCTTCAACTTCATTTTGAAATGCATTACTTAGTATGCAAATCAGAGATTACAGAGATGCGTCAGCATGAGCTGCTGCTTTTTTTTTTTTTTTTTTTAAGAAGTTCAGCAAAGAGATTTTATGGTACTTGTGATTAAAAATACTATCAATTTTATTGGCCCAATCTGTTACCCAGTAGTTATACGAGTAGTATTACGCAGTACTCATACAAGTAATAATATGGGGTAGGAATAAACAGAAATGGTTAAATTGTGTACTCTTATAGGTATACATCTGCATGAAAATGTCCATATTGCTTGTTCCCCTACTTATACAGAATAAGGTTTTATGCTATCATAGTTACCACTTCACAAGACAGCTAGAGAAAGTGATAGAGTATTTTTTTTAAAGGGATAGAACTCTTGTTAATAGATAAGATGTTGGTATTTAGAAAGTCCTATGCAAGTGCTTGTTACATATGTATTTTCCAATAGAGACCATTAGGTATTGCAAACTGTTCTTTGGCTGATAACCTCCCTTTCTGCTTTCATATTGCTAAGTACACTTACAACCTTTCCCTTTAGAGGGCACAACTGATACCATCTGTTTTACCACAGTTCACATCACTTGTGGTATTTGTGACTTCTGCCTTTTTTCTTTTCTTCAGATTATGTTTAAGTCATTAATTATAATATGAAGAAAATTTGTCCTGTAAGGATTAAAAGGAAATTATTAAACTGCATTTTTCAAAGTGGATGATGTCCCAAATTTAAGTTCTTTTCCTTCTACTATTCTGTAAACATCTTTAAACACGTAATCTAAATCGCCATCCAGTAATAAATAGATAACTTTTCTGAGAGCTGTGTGGAGTCTAAATTTTGCAACATATATTAAAGACAATGCAGCCTGCACAGGTAAAATCCTCAGCAGCAGTTGGAATATTTGTTCCATGCTGAAGCAGGTGATTGCTCTCATCAGAGTCTTTGAACTTTTCTAAGACATAATGTGTGTTGGCTTTCCTTTGATAAGATGTTTTTATTTTTTCCTAGTGACTCGACCAGGACTAGGTTGTCGGGAACTTGTTTCAAGAAACCTCTTCAAAATTCTTCCGGGTCTCTGTCATGATATAACAGACTGGGTTGAAAGCACAAGAATAAAAGCATCTCAGCTTCTGTACATATTATTGTTACATGCAGAGGATCATATAACGCAACACATGGAGCTCCTGCTTAGAACTTTGTACCGAGCATGCATGGATGAAGAAAGTGATGTGGTTAGGAATGTAAGTTTACTCTGTTTCAATACCTACAGTATTTGAAATAAAGACCCCATCCTTAATACTCATGAGTATGTCTTCTGAGGGTTGACCTTACCTTAGCTCACTGGGAATTGCCCATGCCTGAAGTATCAGGCTGAAATGTTAATATCCACGTGTTTAACATCCATGAAAATATTTTTATATGTACTATGCTAAAATAAGTATATTCTTGTATTATTGGTATGAAGATGAATAACAAAGTTATTCAAATAATGTTAAATTTCTATACCAACCCAGTGAAGCAGTGATAATGAATGGCGTCATAAAAATCATAAGCAGCAGATTAAAGTATGAATGCTTTGGGGCAAAAAATTCCATTTAGAAAAAAAAAAGCAGAAAAAGCAGTCCATACCCTTTTTAGTTAGTTTTACTTGTCTCTTCCTAGTTCATAATCCAACCATAAATCCAGCCAAACACTGAAGCATGTTTATTCCATGTGATACCTATATTCAATGTTTGAATACTTCAGTTACTACCTGTGAAATACCCTTTTTTTTAATATTGTTTGTACAGGAATGATTAGTATCCCTTTTCTTTAATAGTTTATCAGACAGTTGATGCTGTCAACACTTTGGTCAATGATAAATCAATAAAACGCACATAGTTGAAGAGTCGAAGACACTAGATAAATTCATCAGAAAATATACAGGCGATACACTTTTTTTTTTTTGAAATTTTAAGAAAAAAATCTGTTCATAGCTCTATGTGAGCAAGAGAACACATATAACCAAAGGCTCTTGTAAATTTTTTTTAAAGTAGTACATTTTATTGTTTTGGGAAATGAGTAGTGTGTATTCTACATACTGGATGCAAGTATTTGAGCCATATGCAGACTGTGAGCACTTAGGTGCACTTTCTTTCATGCTCTCCCTCTCTGAATTAGGAGATACTATGCTGCTGTGGATATGTGTTTTTTCAAGTTCCTTAGTGCTTGTATTAAAACATAACAAAACCTTAAGTAATTAGAAGAATAAACCTATATGGTCCTGCTGTCATGGTAAAATTTCCTATCCAGTCTTTGTTTCCATAGATACAAATTCAAAAGTATGTGTTCAGTTAGCATAGTTTTCCACTCCTTTTTATGACCATACTTGCCTCTCTCTTAGAATCCCACCACTAATCTCTTCAAGTGCTTCCAAGAGATTTAATTCCTACTTAGGAGATGGTTTGTGTTTAATTTTATTCTTCTCTCTGCCAGAATTTAAGACTCGGCAAATTCTGGCTGTGAATACTTTTTATCTCCTTTATGATGCTGCCTCCCAGGATACTCTGATTATCTCCTCTGTCTTTTGTCACAGTAGAATCTGTTTCAGAGCAGCCACCAAGTTGAGAAATGTACGCATCCTAGCCTGATGATACCAAATTAGGGGTTTAAGAGTTCTCCAGTTGGTCAATTGTCTTTTTTTCCCCTGTTAAAATGAGTAGATTGATCCATAAAAATGCATCATTTCATATTTGCAAACTGTTTAATGATAAATTATGCTGTCCCTTTTCTGGTTTTGAAATACTAAGATTCTTTTTCTTTCTCTATGGCAGATGTGAAAGAGGACAACACATCTCCATAGAGTCTCTGATAGCTTTTTTGAGTCTTCGCCTTTGTGAAAAGAAATAACTACACATAGTACAGATGGAAACTATAGAACTCATGGCTACCATTGAGACTAAAACCTAGCATGATTTAAAGATGAATTAGATGCACTTAAACAACCATAGTTAAATCACTAGCTGAAAGTTTATTTCCATTTATATATAAACTTTTGAGGTTGCAGGAAATGAGCCAATCATTAATTTAAGGGGTTTAGGAAATGTTCATATTGCACAGGTAATTTCACAGTCATTGGCCATATCTTTCTTTTGCCCCTGATTGAAAATACTGGGCATCAGTTGGGTAGTAAGCTCTGGAGCAATGGCATTTCACATGGATATGCAGCATACCAATATGTCTAATAATTGAAGCCTTTTCGGTTAAAAGAGTAGGAGACCGAAATCAGTGGGCGCTTCCCCCATCGCAGTGCTTCCAACCTAAACGAGATCTATATGTCAGTGTGAAAATTTAGTACAGTAACAAAAATTATTCTCTTGGTTTTGTTGGTTGTTGTTTTTAATAAATGGGTGGTAGGAATGCTGAGAGCAAGCCTTGGAACATTTGGAGGAAAAAAATCTAAACAGTAAATCTGGGACATCTGGTTGTTCTAAGCTAGAGACTTTATTACACTGGAAGTTGTATACTTCATTCCTGTACATTACTTTCTCATGGAAGTTTGAGTCTGATGCTGAGAAGAGTGCTTGCATGCCTTATTACGTGCTTACTGAACACATGTCAAGAAAATTTTTTCATGCATATAATCATTACTGAGTTAGTGGAAAAGTCCTACAAGGCAATTGCTGAAGCATTTAAAATAACAGCTGGAATCATAAAAAGAAAAAGACCATGATATGTTGCATGGAATTCATTTTTAGAAAAATCCTCAAGTTGTTGTTATTGTTCTTTTTTCAGTGTGTGAAAGCAGCAGAATTGATTGGAACATTTGTCAACCCTAAGGTATCTTTGAGGTTAATCACATCAGCCTTTGAGAAAACACCTATGCCATCTCATATAATGGTTCTAACTGCAGTGATTTGTGGTAGCCCAAAAGAAATCTTAAAGCCTCATTTGACTGATCTTGGCAATGCACTGTCAAAAGCTGAAATCTGTCAAAGATCTGAAGAGGTAAGGATAAATGGAAAATCCACAACAGTAACAAGTTTTAGACCAGTAATTCTTCAACCTGTTTTTTCCCTTGTTCTCCCTAATTGCTCCTTTTCCTGTCTCTATCTTGCACACCCACCCTACCCTATCTCAGGATATAGTTGTGGCAATGTGTTTGAGATAAGGTCAGGAGCTTCCTATGCTCTCTAAGCCTTCGTATATTCTTTTCCTAGTCATGATCTCCTGATCAAATCTACTATTTCATTCCCAACACCTTATTGACAATCCATTATCTGCTGAGCGTGTGCTGAGACGTGGGTCCAAGTTTGAGAACTGCTATGGATAGTGGGAGGAAAATGAGGAAGCGTGGTGGGAGAGCGAGGAAGCTGTTTAGTATATACTGTACTAATATAGAACTACCTAGGCTGGTCCAGAGGCAGGATTTAACCCGTGTTTTGAAATGCCTTGTGTTCACAGTCCAAAGAAGATCAGATATTTTGATCCTCATCGGTAAAAGTGACAGACAGCTTTTCAGTCAGTAGTGACTGCTGTGTCAGGTTTCCCAAGAAAGGTTCCTTTTTAATGTCTACTCTTGTTTTGTTTTATTTTTGGTATTATTATTCTGTTTTAAAAGGTACATACCAGTATGCTTACATGTACCTTAAAGAGCATGCTTCCTAAGCTGTTAGGCTGGATTGCTTCTCTTTAAGTGAGAATGTAGGAGGAAGACCCTTCATAAATCAGAAATTTGCTTCCAAGTGTACACATAAGGAATGGCTGATCCTGAAGACTATTTTCAGTCTAGTATTTGAAGAATATTCCTTGCTTGTTATATAAAGAGATAAGAGTTTCTCTTCAGTGGAGATTGATAGCTTTCAGGATTTTTTTCACTCCTTTTTCCAGGAGTTGTTGGGATCCAGAAACAGAGCTGTTACAGATGAACAAGAGGAATCCCTACAGCTTTCCCCATACGTGAAATCCCAGCTTTCTTTCCAGCAGAACTCTGTTAGGCCTCTACTCTTAAGATAACCAAAAAAGGCCCACTGCTGTGTCTTCAGAAAAATCTTTAAAGCTTTGTGTTAGATTCAGGCTTCCCTTTAAGGAAGTTATTCGTGTGTGTAGACTGAATCTAGTGTAATTGTCTTTTTGAGTCAATATAAGATATACGTTTGAAGTTCTTCCCTTGTTAGGTTCTTCCCTAATGGAATGTGTATCAGTGATGCAGAGAATTTACCCTAATCTCTGTGAAGCTTGTGATGATTAGGAACTCATATAACTGGAAGCACTATAACCTGATTGTTCCAGTAACAATCCCAGGGAGTGTATCTGCAAAATTGCTATGAGGTCTTAAGCTCACCACTTCTATTTAGCATTACACACAGTAGACACATTCATCTGCAGCTGAAGCGTTTGACAGAATTTTTCTAGCCTTTGGTCTTGAAAAACAATCCCTCTCTATTTTAGAGAGCGAATGGTGCACAGACGCTGTTTAGCTAAGGATTGACCACGTCCATGAGATTAATAACACTTACAGTTAACCTATTCCTAGGCTTCATTTATTTTTCGAAAGTGGAGGTTATAACAATGGCTTCTTCTGCTAGTGACACTAAGTTTAATGTAATCTGACAGAATCATGGAATATCTGATGCACTTAATCGTAGAAGTTATTGCGAACTGACAAGAATATTGACTTCCATTGATTTCAGTGGGATCAAGATAACATGCATTATATTGCAACAATCGGGATAAATTGGCCGAGATAAAAGCAGACCGTGAGGTTTTCTTGTTTTATTTACTTAACCATTATTGTTCCATTCAAAATAGTCAGGCACAGAACAATATTTGAAAGTGATATAACACGTTATTAATTAACAAATTGCAGTTCAGAATGAGAAAGTACTATTGGTAAGCATTCCAAAACGATTGGATGTTTTGTTCACAGTGGAGCAATTCTGTGATTAAGAGGAGGGTCATTTATTTTGTTAACAGGAAAGCATAAATAGAAACAAAAGGCATGAGAGGAAGATTATGTTGTGCTCTATAAAATGTAGAATATGGGTCATCAAAACCAAAATGAAGGTCATCAAAACAACTAACACAAAATGATCGATGTATCCCAATGTAGTAATTATATGACTTTCAGACTTTATTGTTGTCATTTGCCATAACTCTCTCTTGAAGAGGATGTGTAATACTTTCTAATGAAACAATACCTTTTATGCTTTTACTAAAAATAGGTCTTTTATATGGAACAGTTGCTTTGTTGTGTACAAGCATTGATTGAAGTATGCCAGGAAGACTGCAAAGAAATTAGCTTGCAGCTAACGAAAGTTCTGGTGACAGTAATGGCAATACCACGTTCTCAGCACCTTAAAGAAAAGGTAAACAATGAACTGTTTTAATATTTTTGTGAAGTTCTGACTTTTACTATTGATAAGACATTTTGTCTAAATAGAGTTGTAATCAATTTTCTTTCTGTTAGGCTTTGAAACTCAAGAATATTTAACTAAGAGCTAATTGACAAAGATTGCTAGAGTTAGAAATTATTTCAGGTTATATGACCTTGGCTAACCCTCTGCCTGGCCCTATCCTTTTCCATGACTGAAGTGACATTGGTTTTTAATCTGAGTAAAACAGTTATGGGCTACTTCTCCAGTAGCACAGATCATTAAAATCTGATTTATACGTGCTTGGACTAAGCTACTAGTTTTGTTTGGAGGATTGTTTATCTTTCATCTGCACACACATGTGTGTGAATGTGTGTGTACATCTTAAATATGTTAAACAATCTTTCAAATGTATAGAAATGTAATGGATATGCATATAGATATATGTTCTTTAGATTCACTCTATTGGAATGAAAAAAGCATGAGGGAACGCTCCAAACTCCATGGCTACACATCTGATTTGGATTCTGGGTTTAGCCATAAAACTCCTCTGCAAATATCTCCCTGACACTGTTCTGCAGGTTACTTAATATTTAGAAGTAACTGCGAAGGCTGAGAGACCTATGAATTTTATCTTTTGTCAGTCAGGATATTGACATTTCTGCTTTGCCAGTATCAGATCAAACTGGTTGTTAGGTGCTGTAGCTACTTCCAGACAACAGTTTGAAAATCTCAGTTTAATACTGGATCCTGCAAATCCACAAGTCTGTAATGAAGATTAGTAGAGACAGAGGCTAGTGTCTTATAGGTTACTTCTTTTATGGAACTGGAAGACAGGGCGATGCTAGGAGTAGGATGGGATTAAAGTTGAGATTAAAGTCTAGGGCAACAGTGGCGGCTAAAGAGCTGAATGTATCATTACATCTTGCAAGTACCAGAAGATTAGGATGTATGCTGATCTTTGTAAGGCACATATTAGCTTCTGCATGTGTGGTATGCAGAAATTTGGTTGATACCTGAGTCCAGCTGGTGTGACAGGAAAAGATATTACTGTGGCAAGAAACTTTAGAGTTGACTTTCTTGTTAGAGCTTCTAAGGCTCTTGCGCTGAAAGGTTGGTTAGTGCAAGGACATGAATAACTCACTATACATATTGTATACAGTTAATACCAGAGTTAGGCTTTGAGTTTGGGTTACAAGTTAGGACAGCAGAGGCTCAAGATCTGCATTTCTTACTAGATCTGGAAGACTTCCAGGATTTGGATGATTGTTGGGGTTTGGTTAAATGCACTGTTTGGATTGGTGCTAGCAGACACAGAATACCTGATGATAGCTAATGTGCAATGGTTAAGCCTAGGATTGAATTAGAATCAGTAGCAACATTATGGCTTGCTGCAGGAGAGGCTGCATCTTTCCAGCCTCACAAAACTAGGCTGAGAGCTTGTGCCAGCAAAGACTCCTGGTTTCAAGTTAGTTCTGATGTTTGTGTGCATTCTGAATTGTGATTAAGACTTGAGCTTTAGTTGTGGTTCAGGTTTGGGTTAGGATTTGGTACAAAAGGAGTAATGCTATTGTCGAACCCTTCCAAAGGATATCATGAGACATCGTAGATTATTTATTGTTAAGTCTTGGATGGATAGGAGTCAGTAGACCTAGTGAATACTGAGGTGAGATTTGGAAAGTAGATCCTGAGAAGGTTTATAACTTTGGTTGAAGGCCCATAGAGTTAGAATTTGTGCTGGTTCTGAGAAGGGCCTTAATTCTGTTTTATTTTGTGGAGGATATGAGTCTTTTGGTTGTAGTTAGAACTAGATCAAGAGCACTATAAGCCTAAAAAAGTGGTAGTTTCATAATTGTGTGCATGTGTTTTTGTGTGTTTTTTGTTTTTAATGTTAAGACACACATCAGACTGATTTTACAGTAGTTGACCTTTAAATTTCTTACTTGAACCAAAAGTTTAAATGTTGTAGGAATGCTTTAAAATCAAGAATATCTGTAGATGCTCTGATAATAGATGAGCTTTTTGTCTAGGCCTTATCTCATTCCTTTTTCTCTCTTCCTCCTACTTCCCCAAGCTACATGTTACATAAATCAGCAAGCTATCCTCACGTAGTATAATCATGACCTAACCAAGTTTCCCCTGCCCCCTTCATTTTCTTCCCCTCCCACCCCAAAATGCTCCTTAGATGCGATGGCTTTTTTTTACTTCCTTTTCTGTTGCTCCCAGGCATGGTATTCCATCGGCCTGTGTACCATCAGTATTTATGGCCCCATAGCTGTCAGGCTGCCTCCAAATAGACACGCTCTTAGAAAACTATTCTGAAATAAAGCAAAATGGAACAAAGCTCCAAACAAATACTGGAAAGAGTTTACAGGACAAAGAGGTACAGAGCAAAGACCTGTCACATGGAGAACCAGTGTGAGGGTGGGGATTTCTGGCTCTTCCTTTTCTTTCTTTTTTTTTTTCTTTTTCTTTTTAAACAAAAAGCCTGTCCAAGTAAGCCTCGGACAGATTCATCTGGGATGTTTTGTCTGTTTAGCCCTACAGTGATCTATAAAATGGACAATGCCCATTTAAAAACTTACAAATCCATTCTCCTACAAAGAAAGCAGTTTTATTGAGATAAATCCTGGTTTTAATATATGGCAAATCTAATCTCCCAAGATTAGTAAAGGTTTAGGATATTCCTGCATTTACAGACGATTTTTAAAGTTGACAGTACTTTGGATGAAAATCCTTGCTCTCATTAGCCTTTCTTTCAGCTAGACATGTAGGAATTCTGGCAGCAAGATTACATAATTGCAATATTTCATGTTTGTCATGAAGATAAATATAGCTTTTTTTAATTATTATTATTTCTGCAGTTACTCGGTATCCTAAAACTTCAAAGTGAGTTGTACAACTTGCAGAAGCCAATAAATCCCTATTAAAATAGTTTAAGACTATATAGAACAAATGGATTACATTTAGCTTTACAAGTACAAATTTGTTGTTCAGGAAATAATTTTATATTTAGGATCAAAAAATTTTGATTTTAAGCAAATTATTCAAACATTTGCATTATAGAACCTCAATTCAAGGTATATAATATAAGGAGACAGAAGATCAGGGAGATACCTGAAGCAACAACTGATATTCCATCAGTGTGATCTACTTATGAGTGAATATTGCACTCTTCCGACTTTCTTGATTTTTGGCCCCTCTGCTTAGTGTTCATCAGTGTTTCTGGTTGCTTGTCCTAAGGGAAAGGATCAAGAGCACCAACTGAGCAATCAGATATCATGGTTTGCAGTTTATAGCCCCAAATAGACTGAAGCTGTATCAGCTGTTAGTCTGTTAGGTATGTACAGTACATGTACACTTGTCTGTGTGTACCTACCGTACAAATAATTTCATCATGAAGCCACCCAGCTACTGGAAAGAGATAGCATCTCAGATAAATTTTAAAACAAAACAAAAAAAAGGCCATGTCCTCTTTGTGTCATAGCAGCAATAGGTCTTGAAGTCTGCCATATCCAGCTAGATGCAGGCATGAGAAATGACCTTTACGTAAGTGTTTAAAGTTGAGGAGAAAATCACTACAGCTCTAAAACTAATCTAATACTAACTGGTTTATAATTTGGTTCATTTCAAGAAGTTCTCACACGGCTTAGAGATTCTTTCATTCTGCTATTGCGTTGCTGTGTTCCATATGATATCATTTTTGAAATCAAGACATATTCTGCTTCAGTTTAAGCAGATGTAGTATGAGAGGAAATTATGTATCAGTCGTGATCATCCAAATAGAAAATATAGAAATCTTCTTGTCACTTCTGTTCTTAACAGCACAATCATATATTTTATAAAGTGTTTTTTTTTTCTTTAAATATTATTCCAGTTAAGTTAAAATCTCTTGTCTCTGGTTTTAACAGGTAGAGAAAACAATGTGTTCGTTAGCTGAAGTGCAGCAATTGGATGGCTTTCTTTATCTCTACAAACAGCATATAATTCAGCTTATGGAATGGGTTTCAGTATCCCATAACTGTTGGACTTGCTATTCTCCAGAATTATTACAGTTAGATGTCATTGCAACTCATTCAGGTATGACTTATTTAGTAGCATGATGGCTGATCTAGTTCTAAAAAAATAAAGTAATAATCTCCATGGCATGCAGATATATTGTATTTTATAATATGTAGTTTAATATTCAGAAACTTCACAAGCATATCATGAAAAGCAAAAATGAAATGTTGATGCAGCCACGGAGTCTTTTGGAATGTCAGCTGCTAGAAGTATATTAAAAACATTTGTGTAACGCTAAACTTTCAGGTTAATGAAATAGGTATGGATCACAGGGAGGCAAAAAGATGCATCTTATTTCTTTTTTTCCTTCCCCCCACCTTGTCACTAGTCTAATAAAAGATACTAGGTCTCTGTACAAACCTTTCCTCACTTATATTCCTGAACACACTAGTAATCCTATGCGCTACTGCATATAGGTTAGTGAAACATTTTGGGATTCATTTCACCAAACTTTAGATGTCCACAGCAAAGATATCTCTGAGGCAGCTCTCCAAATTGTGTTTATAGGCAAGGGAGGCAGTGATAGTCAGTTCTTTTGACCTAGACATCTCTTTTCAGATCATTAAAATATTACTCTAAAGAAATTCCTGTTTGTTTATGTTTTCTTTTCTGTTGACTATGAAGGGAATATAAGCATCTACTTCTGTTAGATATATTGCATACAGTTAAATGTGGATGGATATGTTTTAATTAACTGTGTCTTCTGCTTTTAGTCTTTAATCTCAAAAAAAGCTTCAAAAAGCATATTTGAGGCACCCACCATCTTACTTT
Source organism: Dromaius novaehollandiae (assembly GCF_036370855.1). Taxonomy (NCBI): domain Eukaryota; kingdom Metazoa; phylum Chordata; class Aves; order Casuariiformes; family Dromaiidae; genus Dromaius; species Dromaius novaehollandiae. Next base: position 7,027,927 of record NC_088111.1, on the reverse strand, counting down.
GCACAGCAACAAGCATAAGTACAAATTCCTTTCATCTGTAGGAAAAAAAAGTTTTTCAGTGCAAGTTCTGGGTGGCCAACATTTCTGTATATTTGCACTCCCCTTTCCATGTCTGAGGAACAGAGACAGTTGTCTCTGTTTTACTTAATGGCAAATAAATCATAAGATGTCTGGGCAAACATTTTGGCTTGCACACCACACTGGTAATATGCTATTGTCTGCGTTTTCTGTCTGATGCAGCAGCTCCTAGAGCTATTTTTTTTTCATTCTCACACATAATGTTGTTTTTAATCAATTTAATCAGGTTTACCCATTTCCAATTTCTCAATTGTTACTGCTTTTCGAGAATGTAAGTTTATACTGCAATTAGTGATGTAGATTATTTTGTTTATTTTCCATCTATTAAATTTGCTGTTATCAGTTTGATGTAATAGCAGTATCTTAATAAATGCCTCAGAACTTGCATGAAGCAATGTATTTTGAATAAATGTTATGAAAATAAAGACCTATTTGTTGGCATGGAAATTTAGCAAATTATAGCTTAGCACCCTGTATTGCTTAAGTCTAGACACTGAAATTTTTTGAGTTTTGAACAGTGCATTTCCAGATGTAATTCAATGTTATTGAAATTGTTTTGGAATCTTGAGTCCTTCAATCCGTCCAGTTTACGTGTGACAGAATGTTCTTGTCATCAGAAATGCCAAAGTATGGTGTCTTTTTCTGAGAGGATTTTCTGAATGACTGGAGTTCAATGGAATGTGTATCACAAGAAACTAAAACTGCTGAAGCTCTAGAGGAAAGTAGTTTATAGCAAACTGCTTATATTCTTTTGTTGCATTTGGTTTTACTTTTATATCTACTGTAATTATAGCTCTTGTTGCTTGGCTTCTGAACAACACTGATTTAACAAGTTAGGTCTCTGAGTGCTCCATGTTCTTTAGGTTACCACTCCATCCTCTCCTTCCCCATTGTCTCTCCTCCCCCAAAACAAAAAAACAAAATAGAGAAAGACAGAGCATTCCACAGTGAACAGTGTACAGAGTAAAATGTGCATGGTGTATGTGAATTCTTCCTCTTCTTAACAAAAAGATTTAAAGCCACTTGGCTATTAATCATTACTAAGAAGTAAGGCACAGACTTTACTTCTTTGAGAAAGTCAGTTCTTCAAATGTTGGGTTAACAGCTTGGTTTGTGAGGTTTCTTTTGTTTCTGTTTGTTTTTTATTTGTTTATTGATTAGAAGTAAAAACAATTTATCACAGGATGTCAAATTTTTAACAAGCTAGAGAATGAATTTGAAAAATACACAATGAATTCTTGAAAGGTACAAGTTTTGACATACCTATTTTAAATTATATTCTAAAATTCAAATGTGCATTATTTAAACATGGAGAAAGAATACTACTAGAATACTACTGCGATACTTTCATTATCCAGATTTTGAAGCTGATCCTTTCAGACAAGCCCTTTCCTATACCTCTTAGAGTCATGAATACCTTTCCTTGAATTCTGCGTGTGGAAAAACTTGAAGGAAGACAAAAATGTAGCTAGTTCTGCTGTTTGGAGTTGTATCATGGTCATACCAGATTCAGTAGAGGGTTTGTTTGTTTGTTTTTCATTAAGTTCAATAAAGCCAGAACTTTGTGCACAACATCAAGCTCTGAGAGCTAGACAGCAAACAGCATTGGTTTCCCCAAACATATCAGTCCACCCAAAATGCCCTCTTGCACCACACTGGTCTCAGCAAATAGCAGATATCATTGATATGTCCACGCTACAGAATGCAGCGTAGTATAAAAGTAACAAGCAGGGTAAAACAGGTGAGAAGCAGGGTAAAACAGTCTTCAGGGAGCACCGCACTGCCATGGCAAAGACTGCCGGTACCTGGGCTAGCCTGGAGAGTTAGCTCGGGTATTTGTACACTCCCTGACATTGTGTAACCTAAATACATCAATAGCTGCCATGCAAGAATGGAGAGTTAAATACTACCAGGCATCCTACGAATTTTAATGGAATCACATATTAAACATTCAGGTAGAAGATAAAATAAATTACTTACTAATGCTCCAAAACAAGTCTTATACATTTATTTTGTAGGTCCTGTCATAGGTGAAGCTCTCCATGACTTTATTCTCATTCTTAAGACATGTCTTCAGCCAAACAAAGACCCCCAGATGCGCTTAAAACTTTTCACTCTTTTATCGCAGTTGCTCCAGAAAGGAAATGAAACTGTCAATTCTCAGGGGTAAGTAAAGTTCTAATTTCACACAGCCATTTGAACACCAAAGTAGCATTGAAAAGTAATGTCCATGGTAATTATTTAACCCCTATAGTTGTGTCCATGTTAGAATTTAGCATTTCTGGGAAAAGAAAGACTTTCCCACCATCTGCTGTAGCTTATTTTCCTTGTTGTGCATTTCTAACAGTGCTTAGAAGAGGTATGCGGAGTACAATTTTTTTTTTTTTTAAGTTATTGTCATTATCATTATTATTGAAGTCTGGACTTTCTCCTCTGTAGTCGTTCTGTCTTTGTCACCATGGAAGACTTAAAATGGATATCATGCAGACCTGGACAGTTTTCAGAAAACAGAAAAACAAAAGAAAACATAGCTGAAAAGAATGTATGTTTGAAAGTTGAGATGGGGATTCTTAGGAATTCTTTGGGGGTTTTTTTGTTTGTTTTCCCTAGCCAACAGTTAAATCCTCTAACTTTGCCTGTAGCTATGGAAAGGAAACAATCAAACACCAGAAAGTATGGATGTTTAAAACTGAGGGTCTAATATGGTGTTTAAAAAGCATTACACTAAATGTTTGATAAAGAGTTATTATTACTCGCTTAGTGACTGATACTGAAAGTCTTGTTGCTTGGCACTATTTAAGCATTGCAACTATAGTTTAACTGTAATTTACACTGTTATAAAAACCCTCTATTTATAACAATCCCAATAATAGGGCCTTTTTGTCAAAGTTGTGCAAATGCTACCGCAAAGTTGTCCTGAATACAGATATCATATCTGCTCCGCTTTTCCCGTTGCCTGATGTATTTAGCATGTAAATGTATATTTTGATGCATCTTTTTTCATTTTTAACTTAAAAAGAAAAAGAAAGAACAGTTTGAATATTAATCACAGGAAGCAGTCTACCTAAAAGTACTTTGCTAGCAATATTCAGTTACACTTGAAGCTTTTTGATGATTCTGATGAGCAAATGGGCAAACTCAGAGTGGGCGTTCTAATATGTTATCCAGATTCCATGAGGCCATGTTATGCTGAAGAGAGACATATTTTTGCCATTTTTATATATGTATTTAGTATATTCCAGGCCTGCATCCTATAATATGTGTAAATAAATAAATAAATAAAATGAGAAGGAAAAAACAAACAAAAAGGTGTTTCCTTTTAGTGGGGGTTCCATGTAAACTAAAGAATCTCTGCTAACACATCCCCTAATGGATTCTGGGCTGGTATACTTAAGATGGCATATAATGAAGCTGCCCTTAAAATTTTTTTATAGCACTTTTGTGCTATATTTGTTGTTATGGATGTTTCAGTGTTTTCAGGATCCAGTATTAAAATCGTTATTCATATGAAAAATGTCCTTGTAGTAAGTGAATTACTTGTTTAAATAATGTTTAAGTGGTAGTTACAAGATCAGTCCAGATATGCAAGAATCTTCCTAAAAGCAAGGAAGAAGTAAAAGCACTTTGGAAACTATTTTGAATTTTCCAGGATCTGCCTGTTTGGTGTAAGCTAATGTATTATGTCTCAGAACTGTATCATCTAATTTAGAATGCAAAGACCTTGGAGCCAAGAAATGTCATCTGGTGTGTTGTTCTGTGATGCCCTGAACATAATAATAATGCTTACTAAATATGTAATAATGTATTGTAGTCTAAAATCAGAATATAAAACTCCTTCTTTCTATTTACTATTATAGTCTAGTTTTACTGTCCTTTATTTACAGCACAATACGTTATTAGCTCCTGTTCATCTACTGCACAGAATCGCATTTATTGGGTCAGCAATTTAGTCTCACTGTCATTTTCTCCCTGTGTGTTTTCTGTTCTCTGGTCTCCTGCTCTTTCTCCTTGGAAGTAACATCATATGTTACAGCAGAACAGAATTTGAAGGTTTGGCTTTAAATTTCTGTTCTACCTTTCATTGTGATCTGCAGAAAATTATGTAGGCTACCTCTAATATTGGAGGAATATTACGTGGCATGCTGTGGAGTCCTGATCCCCCAGTGCTCCAGGCCATGCCCCTGGCTGGAGCGTACTCGCTGACGCATTCTGGTTTCCTTCGCATGGGGTGTGCTGCTCTTGTCCAGACAGAGAGCTGGAAGGTGGCTAGGTCACAGATCAGGCCGATAGGAAGGAGCTTTCATTTAACACACAACCTTATTCATTCTCTGTCTTAAGTTTCTCGCCTGTACAGTGGGGTTGATAGCATTTCTCCAGCTGAAAGACTCTGAAGTGCTCAGATAAGCATACTGAGGTAGGTCATGCAGGTATTACTTGTAGAGAGGTGATCACTGCAGGACTGGGGAACTTCACCAAAGAGTAAGCTTTTGTTTTGGCAGTAGTCATAGTAAGTAGGAAAAAAAAAGCCTTCTGTATGCAGTCTGGGTTTTTTTGTGCAAAAACTGGAGCCAGGGGAAAAAAATTCCCCCAAAAAACAATGAGCCACCAACTTTGCTATGATTCCCAGAAAAGGGAAATTGCCAATGGAAAAAAAAAATAGAGCAATATGTTTTAAATTAATGTACTTTGCAAATATAGTCACACATTACACCATATCTCCACAGATAGCAATGATGGCAGCTTCTCATCTCAGGGCAGTATGGGAGGATAGCTTTTTTTTTGAATAAAATACATCCAAAGAAGTTAGTGCATCTTTGTATGAAGAACCACTCATGACTAGGGATGGCCCAGTCTAGCTCAGTGTGTCTTTCTGTCCTCTGAGAACAAGAGAAATACAATGAATTTTACAACTATGTTTATTGCTGTAAATTAAAAAGGAGTGGAAGGAATTAAAGCTCTATGAAGTTTTGATCCTACTTACCATTGTAACATCAAATGCTTTAATGTAGCAAGTAACATGTATAGGTTTTACATTTGAATAGATGTTGGCAAAACATTTTTAGTTACTGATTTGTAAAAGCAAATCCTATTCTGTCCTGATTACTTGGATTTAGGATATTAACACTGGAGGAAAAACAAACATATAAATGGGAGTAGTAATTTTAACCTGATTCCAAGACCTGCTTTTTATATCTGCATAAGAACTAGGTATTATTATCTGTACAGATTCATATTTTAGTTATTTCATGTCCAGTTGAGAATAAAGTCTCAACTTAGTGAATAAAAATAGCATAGACAGGGTATGTTATTTCATGGAAATAGCTCACTTTTAAGTTACACAGATGTACAACAATAAGATTTGAAAATAGAAAGAGGGAGAATTTAACTGCATCAGCAACAATTAAAAATACATCTTAATGATAATTAGAGATATTGTAGTTTTTATTAACTTTATTATCTCATATAAAGTAGTAATAAGTTTTCATTACACACTTGCATTCACTGTTTGAAGTAAATTTATTTAGTTTCTTAAAAACATTCTAACAGTTAATACATGAAGGCTTTCAGGTATTATACTAAACACAGTTGTGTGGTCATGGACATTATTATACCAGATAATTGCCAGATATTGCTTCACTGATTTTGATGCAAGGCACTAGAACAAGTATACTCACGAATAGTGTAGCACTATGGCTAACACAGTGCTGATGGAATCTACCTGTATGTTTTGACAGATTGTCATTCATAGTTTCCTTTCTCTGTGCTAACAGAGCAGCAGCTGCTTCTGTTTCTCTGCAACAGTTTTCCAGTTTTTCTGTAATAGAGCTCTCTGTTAAACTGTACAGAAAAACTGTGGTCATTATTAACACTTTTCTGGCAGCTTTTTGAATAGAAAATTATCGACTTTCAAAAGATGTGTGTAAAGTAATCTAACGGTTTTGACAAATTTGGATGTGTCTAATGGGACTTTGGATTTCTTGTTATTACTGAATCTTAAGTGCCATCTGCTGGACAAGAAGCAAGAACTGGTATCTAACTCGCATTTCTCAAACACTCACTGCTCCCTTAGCCAAGCAATTAAGCAGCAGCCAGGTATGTGTATTCTCAGCATGTAGAAGACTTGAGACTTTCAGTTTTGTATATATACAGCTAGATAATTAAGGTCTGGCAGACTAGCTGATCATATTTTTGTCAGATTACACCTGGATGATAAGATACACCTGGATCTAACCCCAGTGGATAAAGGGTAGTTACAGGAAACACAAGGTAGCTACAGTTACATTTCTTATTACATTGATGCACTATTATTATGGCAATGCTTATCATTGCTGGATGTTTTCATTTTGTTTCTTTAAAAAAACAAGTACTTTGTTGTTGACATCTGTCCATTATGTTCCTCCTGAGGCATGGCACATCTCTCTAGGAGCCACTTAATCATCCTGCTATTCTAGGACTCTTCAGTGAGGAACAGCTTCTTCCCTTTCTGTCAAGCACATGGGTGATAATGTGCTGTTTTGCACTGAGGTGGCTGCAGTCCAGATCTGCTGAAAGTTTGAGCAGAGTGGGACACGAGTCAAGGTAGATTTAGCCTGTTATTGGACAATCTGTTCTGCATGCTGCCAGCTGTTCTTTAAGACACAGAGGCAAAGTGAGTAACCACAGCCTGAGTTATCTAGTTTCAGGCCAGGGAGATGCATCTTTTTGATGCAAAAGTCTTTTTAAAAAAGGCTTGTGTCTGAGATTTATACCTTTTTCTCTTAATTTAAAATTGTTTGAGCTGGAATTATATGGGTATGAAGGAATATTACCTATTGCAAGTTGTTGGCTCTCACATTTTTAATATAATAACAGCCCCTTCAGTAGAGGAAGCAGAGAGAACATCAGCGAGAAAATCACAGATTTCTGTGTATGTGATGAAAATAGATCATTGTTTATGGATCTAGTATTACACAGCATGTCCAGCATCACTGGAGTCAAAAGCAAACTTGTAGTGGGACTGGCACCATCAGAAAATCCTACAGACCTCACATTCTTGAGGGAGACAAGTTTCTGAGCCAAGGGAAAGCTGAAGTATTTTGTGTGGACTTAACGGCAATATCAGTAGTTCAGGTCTCATCAATAGCATTCATACTTTTCACATGATAAATACTTTTCATTGGACAGTCTCAAAGGGCCTAACAAATAGTAATGAATCCTCACAGCATTCATATGGGGTGTTATCTCCACTTCACAAACAGAGAAAATGAGACAGAGAGAAGGTAAGTAGTTTACCAAGATAACACAGTGAGTCATGGGCATAGTCTGAAGTGGGAGAAAGTCTAGCCTCTCCCTTCTGTGAATGTTAAGTATTTGTTTAAATATTACCTAGAAAAATTAAGTTATGAAGGACTTATCACAGACATTATAGTCATGTTCGTTTATAAGATTTTATTTATTTATTTTAGAGGGTTTTTTTTCTGTCCTGCCTATGTGTTTCTATGACAGAAAATTCTCCTTTACAGCCTGTCAGTCTCTTTACCACTTTCTCATGAACCTTTATTTTGCTTTCTTGTTTTTGGCTTTAGGCAGTTCCTTAGCTACCTTGAGACTGTGATAAAAGACATACTGGCTCCTAATCTGCAGTGGCATGCTGGAAGAACAGCAGCTGCCATCCGTACTACAGCTGTATCATGCCTTTGGGCTCTTATTCACTGTGAAATGCTTTCACCAAAAGAGGTAAATTCCTTCTTTCCCATCAGATGTACTTTGAAATCTTAGGCAGGAAAACAAAATAAATGCAAGAAAAAAGAATAAATCTTAATGGTAGGTAATATTTTCAGAAGGATGTATACTTTTCATAATGAAATTTATTGATTGCAATTGAGTGTTAATAACTGAAGTGATCAGTAGCCAGGGGGGACAGTCATGGTGATAAGGGGCCCAGGCCTGCAATGACATGGTGAGCTGTAGAACTCACCTCCGTGAAATTTTGTAGGTCTTTGTTGTAGCATAATGTCAGTTATAAAACACAAAATACCAATCACAGACTATTAACAGAACAACTGGGATATTTGACAGGATTGGGCCTTCAGCCAGTGCATTTGCAACAGCACTGCAGCTAGCTAGTATGTGCTTTTGTGTAATGCGGCAAAAAACTAGTCTCTTTGCCTTGGAAGCCGGAGGTCCATTTAGGAGAGAGATCTAAAAGATGCCTGGAAGGAGCAGAGGGAGTTAAAATGGGACTTGAAGGGTATCTATATAACCTGTGAAGTTGACAGCTAACAGGCAGTAGTATATGCATATATGTTATCTACCATAGTGATCAAAGATTAATCGAATCAGAGAATGTTTTTTGAAGCTTGTTGCTAACAAGAATGGTATTCAGAAAAAACGCACTGAAAAATGTTAAATTAAAAAAAAATCCTGAACATTTTACTAAATATCCATAGCCTTTATTTCCTTTATAACAGACTTTCATTGATCAAAGTGCTTAAACACATGAACTGGTTAATTTCTCCTATACAAAAATACTTATCTCCGAGACTGCTGTCATGTTTAGACAAGGACATTTTTCTGAAACAGAAAATGCCTTGCTGCATTAATGTATACAAAATGTACATATTAAAGGGAAATTATGAAACTCTCTGAAAATGTTGTATTACAGTCTTTATTTTTAAAACTTATTTTTAGAATAAGAGCACCATCTACTGGTACATATGCATAATTCTTATGTCCAAATTATTTGAAGTCTTGCCAACAATTTTTTTAAAATGAAAAGGCAAGTAAGTTTAAAGCTTTTAGTAGTTACATAAAACTCATCTGCATATATACTGAGTATTCATTAACTGGATGTTTTAATGGTAGATTTTCATTTCTCAAGCTTAGTTAAAGGCAAAAATAAAGCTGTATATCTTGAAGATTATTCAGTACAGTTTTAGTTAAGTTTTTTTATAAATTAAGCAAGCCAGTGTCTGTCAGATTTAATGAGAACTGATGTAACCAATAAACACATTGTCTAAGAGTGACTGAAAAGCTGTTGTTGTTCTACGTTTCTTTTGTGAATTGTAGATCTTAGAAATTGAAGGTATGCTGATGCCACAAATTATTTCCTCCATGGATGAAGACTCTAAAATAACTCGACTAATGGCTTGTCGTATTGTTGGTGTTATTTTAAAAGTCTGTGGGAGGCAGTTTGATTCAGATAAGCTCATCAAAACTTATCCAGGTATGGTAAGAGTTTATTTTTTTGATGGAGGTGTCAGTGTCTCCAGATTGAAGAATTACATTTGCTTTTTCACCTGAAGTGTCATTAGTAGGCAGATTCACTATCTAGCTTTAGGATTCACTGTGCAGGTTTTCCACCTTACCTGGAGGTTCATGGCAGCTGGTAACAATGGAAGCACTAACAAAGACTACAGAATGGCAGAAACATTTTATATCACTGTGTCATCTAGCTTTAATCCCAGGTAAAGTGCTAGCAAAAAACTATAAACAGCTTGAGATGGAAATAGTGGTAGATCGTATGCTGACTCTATTTCTCAGCCATTTTTATTTCATTCCCATGCACATCTTCTCAGGCTATTTCTGTGTTCTCTTATCTAGTATTCTATCTATTTAGGTAGATCTCCCCCACAATTTTATAGATATTAAGAAAGTGGAAAAAGTAAAGGGCTGCACAATATCATACATTTAGTAGCATTTTTGTGTAAGAGAGACAATGCCTTAATCCTGCAGAGATTAAGACATGTTCTTAACCTGTCAGGTGAGACTGCTTATAGTGTATGAAGTATGTGCATACCTTTTAGAGAATCAAGGTGTTAAACACCTAGAGTACATGTTGTTTAAGTGTGGCTCTAACAGCACTTGCATCTCACAAGGCTGCTCCATGCTAGCTTTTTAACTGCAGTATTTCATTTAACTGAGGTATTACACTGCAGATAATTTAATGTCCTTCTATTTGAATGCCTGCATCTCGCTCATGAGCAAAACTGAACAAAGTATCCTGATGTTATTATGAATTAAACCACTAGATGGAACCTCACTCAATATTACTGTCATCACAAGGTTTGCCAGTGTTTCATCTGCATCAATTCCTAGTTTAGACTGTATGAAATAATGTTCTAACTATAGTGAAAGCAGGACAGTAATGCATTATATAAATGGTAGTCACATTGTTCTCCTTGCTGTGTTTCAGAGTGCCAACAGCAAACCACAGCATTGTACCATAAATAGACCTGAATAGATAGTGAATAGATAGAATAGATAGTGGAGGGTTTTTTATATATATTTTTATAATGCCTCTTAGGATGATGTTTAACTGCTGAACAATAAATCTGCAGAAATACAGTCTATGCTATGTAACAGGATTTATGTTCTCAGAGATATATGCAAATAAGCCTTTCCCAAACTTGGTATCTTAATCAATGATATTTTTGTTACATGGGAGAGCAGAAATCTAGCAATAAACACTTCTACTTTGGAGAAATACATAATCAGACAATCATCAAAGCATACCTTTGCATTTAGCGTATTCAAATACTCTGAGATGCAAAGTCATTGACAGAAACTGTAATACTTGATAAAAATACTGTGCTTTATAGAAAGTAATACTTAAACTCTCTGTATTTCTCTAATGCATTCATAAATGTGCATAGTACCTTTTTAGGTAGAGTGTTAGAGAAAGTTCAGCTGAATGTGAATAATTTCATACATTTATTTTGATGTTTTTTGACAACATAACTAAAATTTAATTTTTAAAGAACAATCCAATCATAGTATACTGCATGCCTTTAGGACCTGTATGTTACATGTATTCCAAAGTTCAAAAGACAAAAGCATGTTGTAAATGCAATAGCAACTTCAGTAATTACAAAATACATTTGTATTTTGAAATAAAAAGAAAAAGATAACTTCTCAGCTCTGTTCATAGTGCTGTTTGGTTATGAATGTTTTGATTGTTCAATATTATGAATATTTTCAGAAGTCTTAAAGCGGCTAGATGATGCTTCACCTGATGTACGACTGGCAGCTGCTCACACCTTAACTAATTGGTTTAAATGCTTAAAGGACAATGATGAGAAATCTTTAATGCAAAATAATATTCGGTTTCTGTACCAAGAACTGTTGGTACATCTGGATGACCAAGATCAAAATATCCAAAATGCAGTCCTAGGTAAGACTCTCAGTTTTATGTATTTTTAACAGTGTTTTTTCAAGTAATGTTTTTAAGTGTTCTCTAAAAGTAGTACATACAGCTAGAGATTAATCCTAACAGGCTGAAGTCTTTGGAAGCTTTCCTTTGGGTTTCAGTGGGTATGAGCTCAGGCCTTTTACCTGTATGCTACATCATGAAACATTACATTTTTTGCATGCATCTGGGTGGGAGTATCAATATATCTGATATATCAAAAGACTTCATAGATGGTAGACAGGATATAGATCAGAGACACTAACTGTTGCAGCATGTGACTGTATACTAGCTTGTTTCATGGACTTTGTGGAATTTATTGGTGTGTCAGTCTGTGTTCAAGCATATAGACATCAGAATACAAACCTCAGCACAAAAGAAGGGAATCAAGTTGTCATGACTGCTCAACTTGTAGAAGCACAACTTCACAGTTAGGTTGCACCTACTTTGAGGGAACTTGGATAGAAAAGGGCAGGGCAGCTAATGACTTATGAAACACATCTTTGTTTTACAGAAGTTTTGAAAGAAGGAAGCATTTTATATCCAGAAGTGCTCGTGAGAGAAATTGAAGTGGTTGTACAGAAGCATCGAACGCCAGTCTATTGCAATCAACTACTACACCACATTCAGTCACCCAAAGAATCAGTTTTATGAATCAATGCTGAAACTCTTGTTAGTGAGCTGTATGTGACATTTATATGAGCTTGACTGCTTTCATATTTCATTTGTACAAAGTAGCCTGAGCAATAAATAGATCTTTTTCTTTGTAAGTTCTGTATTAGCTCATTTAAAAGTCAAATGGGCACAGTTCTACATTTTTTTGTCATTTCAGAAGTTCTTTGTATTTGCTAGTAATAAAACAATGTTTTAATTCATTGGGCATTGGAAGTTTTTCAGCTAGAACAGTTAAAGCAGGAATGTTGTTCAGGAATCTGACGCTAATGGTAATTGAGAATGGTAATCTAGTTAAATTAATAGTCCAGTGTCAAAGTTATATTAGAATAATCCAACTAGACTTTGGTCTTTCAAGGATCATTTCAAGCTCTGGAATGTTTTCAGACTTTGCAGAGTCAGGTCTGTGAGGATCAGTTCTATCAAAAACATCTAGGCCAAAGTTTTGTTGCATAATGCAGCAAAATTTTTACAATGTTTTGAGTATTCACTATGTTGATATAATAGGAACATATTCTGAGTAAGTGTCACAAAAGAAATGGTTTTTATTTTCAGTCACAAAATGTAGTATAACAACAATAAGGTTAACATTTTTAAAACTAAAATTTATACATGGGAAAATGTGCTGTTTTGTCATGCAGATTAACAGTATTTATATTGCTGTATTTTTAAATATACAGCATCTGCTATTTTTGTTTATACTAAAGTGCCTTGGATAACAAGCAGCATTTGTTTGCTTATTTTTTTGAAATGAAATACTCTTATGTTAAAGCTTTTTTTTTTTAACTTTTTAGGATATAAGTTTTAGGGTATTCTCATATTTTCAGCTGTGTAATAAAATGAGTGATCTTCTAGATTCTTGTCTGAGTCATTATGGAATAGTATGCTGTTTATTGCACACAGAAAAATCATGGAAAAGCAGGCTCCTGATTTCTTAAATTTTCTGTATTACAGACAAAAAATGCTCATTGGCATTGTATCAAGCCTTTTATCATGCTTTGGTTTGTATCAAGCCTAGAAGAGGAGATTCTTCAAGGTTTGGGAATACTTCTTATGCTGTAGAAAGTCCTCATATTTGCTTGGCTTTCTGAGCTAACTTTTCCTTTTCAAACTTGGGATGTAACTCTTAAACAAACCATGATCTGTTTAGAGCAGTATCTACTTGTATTCTCAAATAAACATTTAAGAGAAATTAGATATGCAAGACATTCTTATTCCTGGCTAAAAAGCCAGTCATGGAAACCTATAACCTGTCCTGCATGGAATATTGGGTCATTTGGAAAATCCTAATGAAGGGGACAAGTAAAATTAAAGACAAGCAGTAATGGAGCAGTTTCTTAGAAATCCAAAGGTTATTTTGCATTCTCCTAGAATAGACTACTCATTTTAAATCATATATTCTATCTTTGAAGCTTGGTTTTCCTTTCATGAAAAAGACAAAATATAATTCTTCCTGTACTGAGCTGCATTTTAGTTGACTAATATAATTTCTACTATATTCAGTATCTTCCTTCTAGAATCATTTCTCAAAACCAAGAAGGTCCTCAGTCATGCTGTCCTGAAGCGGAATTGAAGATTTGCTTTGATTTTTTTTTCCTTCCCTCTCTTCCCCATGAAGATCAAAAAATATATATATATATTCTTCCTTCTCTTCCCCCCCCCCCATAAGTTTCTGTTTACATGCTGTTGTAAATGTACATCTGGCAGATGGACAACTGTGCAAAAGCACTTGGGCTATATATGATACAGAGGTCTGAATGGCTGTTTGCAGAGCTGTAGGGTCAGCTGAAATTCTTAGGAGGCACAAAGCATGTGAAATATATCAGGTCACACAAAAAAAAATACAACAGTAAGTTGCATAACCAACAACATAACCTCAAATGTAAAATTCACTAGAAAACATTGCATTGTTTGTTTAGTCTAATTAATAATAAAAAGCTAATTTAAATAGATTGGAAACAGACTACATAGCTACGCTAGTAGAGCACTTGGAGTTTTCATTTAATACCCCATACTCAAAAAAACCAAAGTGTTTCAAAGTGCTACAAAGCATCAGGTTCTTCCAATGCAACCTGAAATTCTGCTGCTTCAACAAGATTCCAGGTCCGAAGTTCTAATTGTAAAGTTCCCTTGAAAGCCCACCGGATATATCCTACTGAACCACGTTACTGCAGGCACAATATTATTAGGATTCTATACTGGCAAAATTGAGATTCTTTTACTTTACCACTGTCTGCAGCCTCATGAAAGCTGCAGTATAGATGTTGTGCAGGAATTTTTAATCACTCCTGTGATCTAAAGAAGCTATGAAAACCCAATTTCAAGGTGAAGTGAAATATAGTCAAAGTTCTCCAAGATGCTCTAAAGCTGGGGAACAAATTGGCAGTGAAAGCTCAAGAATGCACCATGTTTAATATTTTGAGTAGGCTGGGAAATATTTTTTATCATATGTCAAGGTTTTTGTTATCTTTCAGAACAGTCCATTGTGGCATGCCTCCCAAAAGAAATCTCCGCATCCTGCAACAAATCAGCTTTTTTTGTTCAGAGCCAGGAGGCTTTGTGAACTGGATTTTCAGATAGTCTTTTTAGAGATGTGGTAAGCAGCAACCTGATCCTAGTTTAGGTATGTATGACAAATTAGACATGCTCCACTACATTCTTTTATTAGAAAGTGTTCTGGACATAGGACCTCAAAAAAACGCCTACCTTGGATATAATTTACCATACTTCATCTTATATATCCCAAATTTCCCAGATCCCTTTTTGAAGAAGTAATATTATGAAGTCTCCTGTGGATGGTGCATGAGCCTGGGTTTAGTAAGAACTTGTAAAAATTATCCTACCTATTTAAAAGCTATTTTCCTTGAGAATCAACTTTCTTAGATTCAATCTTTTGTTTTAGCAGTGGGAACACAACTGAAATGTATAGATTGTTTCTATGTTTTTAGATTAGCTATTATAAGTGCTAGATTTTATTAGGGTTCATTGCATAATGTTATTATGATCATATTCCTTACATAACTTTTAAGCAAGGACAATTTTTCTTGGGCAAAATAGTTATCTCAAACTTTCAGACTCTTTAGATAAGCAGACTTAGCCCTGCCCTTCCTGTGACGAACAGATGTGCTTGTCTTCTTCATTACAAGCTGGAAGGCCTGTTGTGGTGGATCCTGGGACTTGGATTCTCAGTGAAACAAAATTTTTGGTAAGTGTATGCGTTTGCCTAACTTAATATAGAATCTTGTAAATATTTGTTGACTACTTTAAATAGAATCAATTACTTAGACATTAAGATAGCACTGTAAAGTGACACACCCAGACTTTGCGGAAAAGTCTACATCAGAGAGCAGTTTTAGGAGAGTCTTAAAGTTAAGTGTGTTCCCAGATTCATCTGCTTCTCATCCATGTGGGTTCTTACTGGCAATCTGCAGATGTCCTTAGAAGGGCATCAGGCAGATCGTAGGCGCTCCGTCAGTAAAGTGCACTGTGCCATCTAGTTGTATGGTAATGACGCATTAATTTGTCTGCTTGGGTATGCAGCGTGCTCTCCAGAGACTAACATCCAGTTATAACTGGACTGTGCTTCCATGCTTTCTGTCTGAAGAGGCAGCCAAATTTAGTCAGGAGAAAAGTTTTGAGATGATCGTGAAAATAAGGTTTTGGTGTGCCCATAACTTCAATAGTGCAGACAATCTTACTGCACAATACAGTGTGTGTGATGACCTCTGTTAACAGATCGTAATTGTCCTGAAGTCCCCTGCTCCAGTGTTAACTATGTCTTTTATTATCTATAATAACTATACTATTACTGTTAGCTATAACTTAAAGCCTTCAAACACTGGCACATGTGGATTAGAGTTCTGCTTGGTTCCTGGATAGGCTTTATCTCACTTGTGGGAAGCTCCTTGTGTAAGCAAAATACACCTAACAGAGCGTTGCTCCTGATATAGGAATAGCATTTTGGTCCCTGGAAATCAACCACTGACTTGAGAGGAGCCAAGTCAGCCATTCTTTTTCATTCGCAGAATCTGCGTTAGCATCACTATACAGGAAGGTGAGCAACTGTTGACTTTTCTATAGAAAAGTGGGTCAGAGCTGGTCCTGTTGGATACATAATAGACACTTCCTTGCCTCAGCCCTTCAGGTGAAGCTCTAAGCATGTTTTAAAAAGAGAAAGATAAAGCAAAAAATCTTTATTATTAGGCAGCTGAGGGATCAACAAAAATTACAGTTAACAAGCTTGTGTCCACTTACTGAGATCAATCCCCCAGGAAAACTCAAGAACAGCAATAACTGAGATGAAGCAGCAGATGAGAGCTGTGGGGAGAACGGCTGCTCTATCAGCCTTCCTTGTATGTAATCAGCTTTTCTTGTTAATGGCTGAAATCCCCTGTAAGTCAGGACGACGGCAGGATCTTGTGGCAAATTGAATTGAAGTGCTTTGCACCCCCCTTTTAACTGATAACCTAATTGCCCTGTGTGGAGCACCATTGCCCTTGGTGCAGTCCGCTGATAGCGCAGGGAAAGGGCCCTTATCACTATAACTGTAAGGTGCAAGGCAGACAGAGGAAACTTTAACTAGCATTGAATCGGACTTCCAGACACTTCAGGCAATTTTCTTACTAATGCACGTACATGATCATCTTCCCATCCTTGGACATAAAGGCCACTGCAGTTCCTCACATTAAAGAATGCTTCCTCAGTCTACAGGACGCCCTGGCCCAGCAACACCCCGTACCCAGTGTCCCTCCCTGCATTGCTACCGAGGTCCAGTATCTACTATTACCACTCAGCATTAAGACTCCTCTAGTCTACTGTGACTAGAAGCACCTCGCTGCACTGGTCTCTATCACATTCGGTCCATACATCCTTTAATTGCTACCAGGCCCTGGACCTTTGTGGCTGATAGCCAGGGCGAGCGCACACAGCAGAACAGGCTTGCTAGGTGTGAGGGCAGGAACGCACTGGGAACGCAGTGGGAATCACAGTGGGAAGAGAAGGAAAGAAGGTGGGAAGGAAAGAAGATACAAAGCTGAGACTAGGTCTGCCCGTGGACTGCAGTTTCCCCATACCTGGTGTCAATTCACAGAGCTTTTTTTCTATGTTCTTAACAGCACTCCAGACTGTTAAAACTGAAATGTTCTTAATATGATTTATTTTTATCTCTGTTGATCATTTTTTTACAGACTTCAGCTTAGCCAGTAAAATGAACTGAGCTGATTCTACTTTCAGAGCTCATTGTCAGCTTTCAAAAACTTGAAAGGAATTTTTATTTGCTTCAGAACTGTTTTTTTTCTGAAAAACAGCAAAAAAAACCCCTATCTATATGCACCAGCTTCTTTTAACAAAATCTGAACATCACACCAAGGTTTACTTAAATCCTAGAAGCCAAAGGCTCTGTTGCCTTTGCAATCTCATAGCTGAGCAGTGGAGGGAAAGCTGGATCTAAGCCATCCTTCTCCATACTCTCTGGTCCCAAGGCAAAAACGCCTGCCCGGGACAAGTCGGAGCAGCCCGGAGGCTGGCACGGTGCCCGGGGGCTGCCGCAGGCCTGGTCCTGCAACGCGCCTGGCTGGGCTCCCTTGGGAGAGAGGGAGAAACATCCCCGAGCTGTGACCGCATAGCCAAAGAATTTCAGTGAGATTTACGCTAAATAGGAATCTGATTGGATCCTATCTTATGCCCTTAAACATATCCCCCAAACTACCTGTTTGACCCTAAATACAGGAAGCCAGGTGCCAGAACAGAGGGGTGAGGTGGTTTTCCTCTCTGCAAAGTGTTCAGCCATCCACGGCGAGGAGGCTGCAGGGACCTGCTACCTCCTACTAAAGCATGTGTTAGATTTCAGGTAGTGTTGGGATCACCCCAATTTTGGCTAAAGCAATTAGAACCAGAACAAAGCCATTTTGAAACAAATCACTATTGCCTAAACTGATTGCTACACTGACTTCAACTCAAGTCTTGCATTAGTGTCTATTTTGCATCCTTCTCTGTTTCTTAAGGATTAGCTTCTTACCCATTTCTTATTCAAGTAACTACAGAGAGTTTATTTAGCAGGATGACTGAAATGTTCCCTCCGCTTCTTTTTTTAATACATATTACCCAATGTTTCCCAGCAAGATGAGTTATTTTTCTTAAACCAATAAATAATATTTTTGGCTTGGATACACTTTCTTGAGTGACACGTATCCTATTCTTCTGTTTATATTCACTTGAACTACTCTTGACTGCAGTACTTGCCACTAAGATGGCCATGAGAAAGCTGTGTGTTTGGGGAGATGAAAGATTTACAAAATGTTACTCAAATGCAGATTTCAAATTTAATTTATTTGCATATATTCCCCAGATATTTGAATAACACAGACTTATTTCAAACCATGACATCTTCCCTCAGAACAGGCCTGCCAGTAATTAAATATACGTGATATTCCTCTGTAGGGGGGTTGTCCTGGGTGCTGGCACAGGCAGGGCTCATTGGTGTGTAACGCCAGACCCGTGCCCTAGCCCCGGGGGCACTTTGATGTCCCGCGCCCCTGCCCGGGCACCCTCGAGGAGGGAGAGAAAACCCGAAAGGGCCCAGCAGGCAGGCAGCAGTGCAGAAATGACGGGAAAGAGCAAATTAGGGTCCACGGGGAGGTACCGGCTGTGCGCTGCTGCCAAAGGGGGCACCACGCTAGCGGTGTGTGTGTGAGCGAAGAGCGTGGTGTAGCTGTGTGACAGTTGGGGGGTGAGTGGGGGGCTGAGGGGTTGTGTGGCCGTGTGGGGGCTGCTGCGTGTGAGGCCGGGTGTGGAGGGCACGCGTGCGCGAGGGGATGTGTGTACGTAAGGGGTCTGGGGGGGCTGAGGGGGAGGGGTGTGCGTGGGCGGTGTGTGTGCAGCGGTGTGCGCCGGGGGTGTCTGACGGAGCCACGCCGGTGTGGGCGAGCTGCGCGCGGCGGTGGGCGTGAGGAGAGCGGCTGCGTGCTGTACGGGGGGGCGGCGTGTGCGCAGCGCGCCGGTGCGGTGCGGCGCGGTGCGCGTGAGAGAGACGGTGACGGCGAGGCCGAGGGTGCGCGCGCGCGTGCCCGGTGGGCGGGGCGGTGGGGGCGGGACCGCCGCGGAAGGGGGCGCTGGCGGGGCGGGGCGGCGGCTCCCGGCGGCCCCGGTAAAGCGGGCGGGGCGAGGGCAATCTGTGCCGCCGCCGCCGGCTCTGCCTTTTCCCTCGCTGCCACCGGCGCCAGGTAACGACCGCGCGCCGGGAGCTCCGGCCTCGCGTGGGGCCGCCCGGCTCCTTCGCGGCGGGGGCGTCGCGGGGGGGCCTGTGAGGGGCGCCTCTGCCTCCGCGAGTGAGGGCGGGCGGCGGCGCCGTGCTGCGGGGCGTCCCGGGGTCCCCCTCGCCCCCCGCGGAGGGGGCGGCTCGTCCTTCCCCCTCGGCGCCAGCCCCGCGGCCGCCCCTGGCTCCCCGCGGGCCGCAGCTGCCGCCGCCTTGGCCCGCCGCCGCCTTCCCGCCTCCGCAGCCGGCCTCCGCGGCTCCCCGCGCAGGGGCGGGGCCCGGGGGCTGCGCGGGGGCGCTCCCGGGAAGCGGGGGAGAGCGGCGGCCGTTGGGCCGGGCGGCGGCCGCTCCTCGGGGCTGTTTGAATCCGCGCTGTGGCGCGGGAGGGAGCGGGGCGAATCTCTGCCGTGGGCGTCTGCGGCTCGGCCCCTCCTGGCCCGCAGCCCTGCGGTGTTTCCTGCTAGGGGCAGCCGCAACCCGCGGCCCTTTGCCCTGCTTCCGAAAGGACTGCGAAGTGGGTCCGTGGCGCTTTTGCCTACTGCGGCTGCTTAGCTTTAGTGCAACGTTAACGCTTGATAACTTGTGACTGGCCTGGTGCTGACTAGTGCCAGCAGTACGAACTTCTCCTCCCAGCCCCAAAACCCCCGGGGTGTCACCTCAGGTCGGCCTGTGTCTGTGACCTGCTTCTGTGGGAAAAGACTTGCAGGAAAGACAGCTGTGTTTGGGGTCTTTTTTCTTGTATGGAATAAATCAGTATCAGCCCTGCCTCTGATTGACTTTTTGTAGTCTTACTACAAAGTAACATTATGCTATTTTAGTCCTGCCGTTAATGCAGTTCTGTGATCTGCAAATATTGATGTTGTGATCAAGTTTGGTTACTCCTCTGTAACTGTGAGGGGCTGAAGCACATGATGGACTGTCAAAGTGTTTAGAGGCAGCACCCAGCCTTCTGTGACAGTCTGAGAAGTGCCATGCCTGTTTTTTATATATATATACACACACACAAAATAAAGTATAAAATATGTAAATATATAGATATGTAAAAGCTATATATTTTGCCTTATATTTTCTTTTTTTTGGGGGGGGGGAAGAAAAACCCACACTGCTCAACATATACACAGAAAAGGAAAATCTTAGCTAGCAGATTCCTGGATGAGTGTCTCTACAATACGTAGAGTCCCCCTACCCGGTCCTCTGTTTTTCAGGTTAATGTTTCACAAACAGGAGGCAAAATCCCTTCTGGATTGATTATATTTTCTGTCTTAGTGCTATCCAATTAACTCTTTGAGGTTATTGCTTCTGTTGAATTTCCAAGTTAGTCTTAACATCCAGTTTCTGACCTAACCTGTAGGGCTGTAGTAATATCAGTTGATTTGCATAATAATATTATAAGTGGTAGCTGTGGACTTTCACTCTGTAAGTGATCTGCATGGAGGGTTTTATTTACAAGCTTAGTAATCAAGGCATATTTTACCTCTGTATGTTAGCAAATCTGGCAGAGACCTCCTGAAAGCTAAGCTGTTGCACTGACTTGTGATTCGGTGATTGTAAGAGTTGTGGGCTTTTTATGTGTTTGGGTGTAGGAAGCCAGAAGTCTTGTAAAGAGCAAGAGGTTTGGTCTGTTTGTTTGTGGTTTTTTTTTTTTTTTTTTTTTTGGTTGAAGTTAGGCTGTAAATAATGAAGTTGTTTTATTAGCTGGCTGAAACATACATTTTGGGAGTGGAAGAGATTAAGTATAATGCCTTGCGTTTATTATCTTTGAGGAGGCTTCTAGTTGAAACACACTCGTGTGACATGTAAACATGCACGGGAGTGAGTGCCGTAGACTCGCCGTCCTCCACGGCAGGCAGCCGAGGGGTTAAAAAGCTGGGGGCTGGCCGAGGCGGCCACGGCCAGTGAATTCAAACTGCGCCTCTGACTGACAGCAGAAGCTCTGGGAGGCTGGATCGGCTCAGCCTCGTCCTCGGGGCTTTGTTGCGCCGGGGAAGCCATTTTGGGATCCTGCGGCGCGGGGCGGAGCGGAGCGGAGCGGGGCGCGGAGCGGGGCGCGCCGTCACCGTGGGAGCGGCCGCCGCCAGCCCCGAGCCTGGGACGCGCATGGCGCTGCGCCTCGGAGACACCGGTTTGATACCAAATGCTTGTCGATGTCTTGTGTGCAGCCGTGATTGATCCGGAGGGCTACCTGGGCAAGCGCAGGGAGCGTTTCGAAACTCTTGTTTTCTGTTTCTTTTCCCTGTAACAGCGTAATCTGATGAAGGGAGGTTGTAAACAAAGCACTGAACCTCATTAAATGCGGAGGCCTGGTGATCCTTGTGCAGTAAATCATGGGAAATTCTTAATTGCGAGATAATGTGCAGATTGCTAGCTTATAAAATGACTCAGTTTGTTGCCATGAAGTGTTTCAGGTGCTGTGTATATAAACAATGAACAGACATGTTTAGTGTTTCACCGTAGCTGAATGTATAGGTCGTTTATGTTTAGCTTCCTTTCTAAAAAACCACTCGAAATGGCACTTAATGTGAATATGCAACATTATTGTTTAGTGAGGAACCCTTTTTTGTTAGTAACATTACAGTTTGACACCTGTGTCTGGGGATCTCTGCAATAGTATTCAATGGTAACATCTAGTTTAAAATGTGAATCTTATTACTTGAATCTCTCTTAAAAAGGAATGCTGATCTTACTTTAAAGTATGTGTGTTCTTTCTTTAAAAAAAATGTCAATTTAGCTTGGAGCTGTTTGCTCTTCAGGCTGTTTGAACTTGTAGTTATTTGGGTATGTGGAAACATACTTCATGGAGGATATTTACATAGGAATCTAATCTGGCTATTATTTTTTTAACGAAAATATTTTTATTGGTTATTCTGAATAATAGAAAATAAAGTTCAAAATTACAAGTGTAAATAGCTTGCTCTCAGGACCTGGTAGGGTCACATGCTCTACTTTCATTGCTGTTAATAGCTGATAATTCGTCCAAAAGTCTGTTTAGTGTTTGTGGCATTAGTATGTTAAATCATAATGACTTAACTGAGTTCACATGCTTTAGAAGATAAGGATAGAATAGATTCTGCTTGAGGTAGTACCATTAACATCTCTGTAAGATTTTTAAACTTCTTGCTTGTAAACCCTTATAATCCAAAAAGTAAGACATACTTTCTTGCCAGTTTTCTCATTCTTAGCTTGTTATATAGCCATACTGGCTTGCTATGTGCAGCTGACTTATTTTACTGTTAGTACTTGTCCAGAGGGAAGAGGGAGAGGAGGAGAAAAAAAGTTAAAGCCAGGTTTACTTCCCTTTTGCCATCTGTGGGTTGCAGCATGGTTCAGTAGTTACAACAGTTTTCTAGGACTTAGGGAAACTTGGTTGTAATTTTCTGCTCAATAGCAGACTCCCTGGTGTATATTTCTACTCTGCCAGTTTTCCGTTTGTGAAATGGCAATGTTACCACTTCCTTTGTCAAGGGTGTTTGTAAGGAAGTGCCTAGATAGTATGTTGATGGAGGTCTATTTATGTAGCTAAGATGAGTTGTGAGTGGGGTTCGTACTTGTCCTTGCCGTGTGCTGTTTATAGGGTATGTACAATGTATATTGGATACTGTTCTCCCCTTGTGATACTCCCATGCTTAAAAGCCACTATCAGAACATATCATCTTACACAGCATCCAATGAAGCTTACTGCAATGGTACCAAGGTTTCATTGAGGCTGTCCAATTCTGAAAATGGTCAGATACATACTTCTGTTACAGGTAAACAGGCTTATGGGGCAGCGGTATGGCCTGAGGTCACTCTGCTTCATATGCCACATCCACTGGAGATAGCCAGGGCTCTGTGCAAAGGTAAATTCTGCTGCACTGATTTAGGGAGTCCCCGTGCTCCCTTGTACTTTGGCCAGTTCAGAATTTGTCTCTTCTCCTGCCCTTCTACTCTGCATATCTAATATAACACTGGCACAGTTCATTTGCAAGGGAGAAATGATGCTCTTACAGGATTGTCGTTGTCTCCTTCTCAGGAAAAAGTAACTAGTCCAGCTGTGTCCTCTGTAGGAACATGGAAGCTAGTTTGTAAGCTAAGGAGCAATGATAGATGATAGAACTACCTAATATCTGCTTGCATTCTAGCTGAAATACATGCTTTTTCTCAATTACTTTTAAGTTCTCATAAACATATTCTTACTAATTTTTTTTAAGCAATTACATACTTAGTTCTTTCACTATATTCATCCCTTCCCACTTTGCAATAAATGTTTTGTGGGCTTCCTGAAGAAGGAAGGACGTTTAAAGTTTGAGCCCAGTAATATTTGCAGCAAAGCTGTTAATAAAAGCCTCCATGAATCTGAGGCCAGGCAGTCTTTGGTACCAAAATTGGAAATCTGGTGGGCTCCAAAAAGCATTGAAACCAGAACTAGGAACTATGTCTGCCTCTCTGGTCCCCTGCCAAGTTTTGTGGGTTTTCTGCTCCAGTTGTATATGAAAGTTTTGTAAACGAGGAATTCATGGGCTATATGAGCAGTAGAGAGCTGTCAAACATGAGTGAACAAATTAGAGAGACTTGTTGCTCTCCACCCACCCCGATCTGTTCTGCAGTTTAAGGTTCTGCTTGTAATACATGTGGAGTATTTCTAAATAAGTGGGTCGTTCACTTGTTGCACGTTTTTTCTTTTAAAGAAATGGACACCTAAAACTAGGCTGTTGAACTGGTAGAGAGATTTAAAAAATAGTTCCATAGCAAATTTTAGGTGTCTGTTTTTGAAAATCATGGTTACTATATTTATGAAGATTAACTGACCTAAACAGAGCTTTAAAATAAAACTGCTTTGGCATTTTAAAGAATTAAAAAGCTTTCATTTTGTTTGACTAATATTCTAAAATGTATCAAATCAAGTCCCTAAATGTTAGGGTGGTTTCTGCTTGTGGGCTGTTTAGATACTGAATCTCTTATCTCTACTAGAGATCCTGGTGTTCTGAAAACCAAAGATCAATAGACCTAGGTGTAAATACATTCAAGGCTTTTCAGTTAGCAATGCTACCAAGTTCATATTTTGAAACTAACTTGAGATGATGCATTTCCAACTTTATCAAATAAGAAAAATAAATTCTAGCGCTTAGTTCCTTCAGAAATCAAGAAGGGGGAAAAGTGATGGGGAAGAGGAAAGAACAGTAAAGAGACCGAGCCAACGTGTTACTTCTCAAAGTCTGCCTTTGCCCTGTCTATCTGTGTAGCAGACATTCAAGGAGGAGTTGGGTAGCGGTAGAAAGCTCTCCCTCATAGCGTAGCTTTCCATGTGGGAAAATGTTGCTGGGTGTCAAAAGCATAACATGAGCATGAACAGCCAGGTCCTCAATCTGCTGTTGAAATGGAAACTAGATCTGCTGATGAAATTGTGTGTTAAGTAGTTGTGCCTTTTAGTTCAAGTTCAGCTCCAGTGGAAACTGTGAACAGATGTATCCCTGGCTCACGATTCCAAAATCTTTCCATTGGGATGGACCAATTTAAACAGATCAACCTCAATAATAATTTTAAACTTAAATGGGCATATGCCTGTGACCAGTCTTTTTCTTGTTTAAAAAAAGTCCTGATGTGTATTCCCATCTTTATTTGGGGAATCTTTGTTCGCTGGCTCTCACTTCCTGTTTTCTGAAATGAGCTCTTATTTGTTGTTAGAGTATGACTGTAGTTGTTGTTCATTCTAGCCATATTTGCGGCTTATTCTAGCAAAAGAATTAGACTGCTTTGCTAATATTTCTGCACTACTGATTTTAAGCTTCCTCAAAAGAAAAAAAAATCTGCTATATGAGTCTGTGAAACAGAAGGGCTCTGGAACAGGTGAAGCAGACTTAAGGCATTTCCATTAAGCGATATTTCTTTTTCTTTAGTCTTCAGAAACTAGCATGTAAATAGAAATGAGAGATTTTCTCATTACCCCCACAAACGCATGGGAGGTGCTTGCATTCAAAGAGGTAGGCCTGTAAGTTTAATTAAAAAACAAGAGTGAAACTTTCAGTTTTAAGCAGTAGCTGAGACATCATCCTGCTTACTAGCAGCGGGATTTGAAGACAAGTGAACTGGCCAAGTATTTGTGTTGTGTGCAGAGATTTCTTTTTGAACTGGCATTACCTGTGCCTGTGACTCTGTGATTTTTGTCACCTTTATTTTTATATTGGTAGCTATCCAACTTAACTCCTATTTCAGCACAGCAAAGTGCATCCCCAGAATGAGATACTTGTTGATGTTTTGTTTCTAAGAATTAAATTTTACCCAGGAATGTTTTTATTTTAGTTTGGGCATGTCAACACAGTTGTGTGGAATGTAAGTACGGTAATACGCTGGGAACTGCTGCTGAAACAGGAGCCATAGATAGTCTGAAAATAGCCAGAATTCAGCTTTACTAACTGTGCAAATCCAGAATAGTGAAAATGAAGTTAAACATGAAGAGCCTACTATCAAAGAATCTTTCCTAGAAAAGCAAAATTTCTTTCTTGTGCAGAGTTTTTTGCAAATACTTTGTACTTGGAAAACTTGCATAATTCTACAGAGACCTGCCCATAGAGTTCCACAAGTTTCTTGATATGGCAACATCAATTTTTACTTTCTTCCTAAAGCTTATAATGCCTTTCAAAGAGTCCAAAGAAAGTTTTACAGTTGTTTTTTTTGAAATGAATGACACTCTGGAAAATGTACCTAATTCAAGCTATGCGAGTCATTTCAAAGCTGGCTTTTCTCTTTGGGTGTGTATTCAGTGTTTCTGTGACAGAACTAATTTAACTGATACCAAATATTACATTTTAATGTGAAATGCAGGAAGTCTCCTTGCTGCTTAGTGGATGGTGTCTAAAGGTTATAGAAGAAAATGATTTGCCTATATGTAAACTTCCAAGTTTCAGCTGTGTTAGGCATTGTAAGTGCACAAAGCAGCCAGTGCTGGTTGCAGCATTGATGGGTCTTTGAAGCAAAACTCACTGTCTATAAAGAGACCTCTGAAAACATGGCTAGGTATTTAAGTCTATGCTTAACTTTTTTAGGAGGGCAACACAACTCGCTTCATATGGAAGTGTTGCTTAGTAGTGATAAGAGCTTGGCGTATCTCACAGTAGTGTTCCAGAGAAGTCGGGAATTGCTGAAAATAGAGTAGCGTTTTAAAAAAGAAAAAATTGCACTCAAAAATAAAAAATTGAGCTTCGTGCAGTAAGAAGGGTTACCTAATGGAAGCATTAATATTGCTAAAGTACCGAGAGCTCTGTTTCTTGACAATAGCTTTTACTACTGTGGTACTTCATAACACAGGCTGAACGGTGCAAGGGCTCTTACCTTGGCTTTAAGTGCTTTTAAATCACTGCATTACTTTATTTTCACCTTTTACAGTATGATTTGAAACAGTCAACATGGACTTTTCACGCCTACACACGTACACCCCTCCCCAATGTGTGCCAGAGAACACTGGCTATACATATGCACTCAGGTGAGAACTCTTCTTTTTTCCTTGTAGAGAAACTATGTTCTCTAAATGTTGTTAATTCTGGAGAATTTAGCTTTTATGGTAAGTAGTTCTTTAAAGAAAGTATGCTTTATCTGGCCTGTTTTTTGAAAATAACTGCTGTGTCCTAAATGGAGAAAAGAATACATCCTGAACTAACCGGACAATGACTAAGATAATGACTCAGTGTTTATTAGTTGCTATGAATAAACTAGTCTCCGCCTAGTTACAGTTGATGTTTTATTTCTATAAATGTGTCATCAAAATTCTTAAATGTTTTCTCTTCTGTCTTGTAAATTCTGTGCGTTTTTACTCTGGTAACTTGGCACCCTTTTTCACTCTAAAACATTGATTAATATGCATTCATTACTGCTAGTGTGGAATCTGGCTGGAAGTAACGTATTGATCATTTTTTAGCAGAAATGCTTATTGTGTGAATATAAAATCTGTATTCTGATGAACTCTATCTTGTTTAAACTAGTAACTACTAGTCTCTTTTCATAAAGAAATTATTTCAGTTTTCTAAAAATAACTTTGGAGTGTTTGCTAGCTTTTGTATTATGCTATTCAAAATAAATGTGTGGATGCCCATTTGAATTTTTGAATGTTAATATGGCAGATTGTGGCTCCTGATTAAATCTAGTATCTTGATGGGGGGGGGGGAAACAGATGCATTTTGATGCAAGTATACATAGATGGGCCTGAGTTACTGGTTTGGCTAGTTTTAGGTTAAAAAAAGTGTGGTCATTTAAATACAGTATAAGATTTTTTTTTTCTATTCTGTGCCTATAAATCATTATTGTATATTGTGTATTTAGATCTAGTATCTAAATTGGAGAATATTTGGCTGTCAATAAAACAAAAGTTGTCAGGACTGTAGTATTAGAGATCACTGATTAATATTAAAGTCTTGTATACTCTGAGATTATGTACTTTTATCAGTTTTGATGTGTATCATTTTTTAAGCTATAGACTGATGTTAGCAGTGTTGCAAAATGGAAGTCTTAACATGTTTATTGTAGTAATTAAAAATGAAGTCGTAGCTCTTACCAGTGTTTTTCTAAAACTTCAGGAAGATGTTGATTAAATAAAAGTGTATTTCTTAACTTTAAGAAAGCACCTGCTGGGCAGTGGAATATGACTTATGTGCCTTTGATTGTCCAGTAGCTCTGCTATTTTATCGCTTAGTGTTAAATGAAAAAAGCGCTTTTACTTTGTAGATGCTAGATTTACATTGCGAATGTATGATACGTTGGCTGAAATGTTTAAACTGTCTTTTACAGGAAATGACTTCCCATTATGAGCAACAAATGCAGACCTCAATTCTTTGTTTAGTGATTTTGTTCGTTTGTTTCTGTGTGCATATCTTTCCCAAAATATGAGCTATGAAATTATCATTTTTTCTGAGTTTGTTATATTGGTCTAAAACTGTGCTAATATGTTCAGATGTACCGTCTTCTCCACAGCAACTATTTTTTTTTTCCTCACAGATGAGGGAGTAAGGAGATCTTAGTAATAACTTAAGGTGATTTTTTTTTTTTAACTTTGCGCTCTCCCAAAGAGCATTAGCAAAGTAAAGTTCAGTGGCTTGTTTAAATTGGGGGCTAGAGCCCTTCTAAGTTGATTTTCTTCCTTTGCTCACTCCTGTTTTTATTGTGGCATATGGATTTGTTTCTCACTGAAGCAGACAAGAATACCAAGTGAGCAAAGATTAACTTTCTAGGAAAGGAAGATGCAGAGCGATAGATCCCATTTGAATTCTGGAGTATAGTGCATTTTGACTTTGATACTTCTGGTGTAGAAAAAACCTGAAGTGTTTGACTTCCTACCTAAATGAAGGTTGCAAAGCTGAGAACTTGAGGAAGAAGGCTTTGTAGGAGGGGAGGGTTCAATTTCTTGAAACTTTTCAGTCTCCCATTTTGCTGTATTAAGCTTATCTAGCTCTATCCATTTTTGAGTACAGCTTAAGTTTAATGCGTGACCTAATGAAGGCAGGTATATTTACACTAGGTTGAAATTATTTCTCTCATTGTGACTTTCTTGTATAGAAAGAAAGGACTAGCAAGTACTTAATTAAAATTTCCTCTCTGAAAATTCCATGAAGCCCAAAATATTAAAAAGGGGGGAAACTATGCAATACACTGTGTGCTTTCAGCATGTCAAGAGAATAGACTGCTGAGTCTTTTTAAGCAGACTTCCACATCTGTGTCTGCATGCTGAGTCTTTGCAGAATGCTAGCTTATTCGTGTAGTTCCTTCAAGCTTGAGTCAAGCAATATTTGGAGAACCTGAAGAAAGGGTGAATGGGGCAAAGTTGTTAACTGGAAATGTTTTCATGCCAAAATTCATTCTTTTTTTTTTTTTTCCTCTGTCCCCTTTCTTTGTGTTAACTTCCCTTATCTTGGAATCTGGCTTGTTCTCCCTTTGACAATTCAAGGAGCTTCACAAATTTTATCGATGAGTTTCTCTAGAAAAAAGTTCTTATGCATGTGGCACTACAGAAAGAAGTACAGAGGAGTTGGATACTACTAAGCTATTAATAGACTTGGATATGACCTATTAATAGAATTTATTTTAATGCTCACTGGGATCACTGTATGTTCACAACCATTTGTAATGCTTCTAATTTGTGCTTCTACTCCTTGAGCTGAAATCAGGAAAGCATTAAATTGATATGGCTAAACAAGCTATAGTACTCTAGGTACATTGCAATTGTCTCTCTTGCCGTCTTTAATCCAGAACGTTCTTGCCAACTTCGTTCCAAAGCTTACAAAATAAATGACACAATGTCCTCTCGGCCAAGCTGTATGTGTGCTAAAATTGGCAGACCTCATTCTCATTCCACTTACATAGATGTAACTTGAGAATTAACCCACCAAAGTCTAGAACATTTTTGCTATGTAGAACCTAACGTGAAGGAGGTATAAAGGTAATAGGAAGAAATTAGAAATAAGACTAGATAGAGTCAGCAGATGTGGCAGCTGCCACAGGAGGTGGGGGGGAAGGAATCAGCGTATGCTGTTTGCATAGATTACCCAGGAGCGTAGGCTGAAGGAGGATGAGTGCATCCCATTTTTAATATGGCTTTTGGCTGGCTGTACATATTGGGTAGATCAACCAAAAATGTACAGGTTCATTTCTGCCCTATAAAAGGGCAGAAGTGTTTACTCCAGTAATTTTTTTTCCACAGGAAAGAGATGCTTTTCCAAAATGTGGAAAATGGGATAGAAAGTTAGGAGACTTCTTGATACTGTCCTGACTCCAGAAACTTTGTATTTCCTTGTGAAGAGAATTACTGTCCTGCATAAGCAAGACAGAGAAGCTGTTTCTTTGTTTGAAAGAGGAAAAGATAGGTTGGTGTTTTAGATTGTAGAGCCCAACTCCAAGGGAGGTATTCAGCTGGAACTGATGTAAATGCTCATTGAGATACTTAGTAACAGCAAATGTTCACAGAGAGAAACAAATTGAGGCAGGTTACAGCTGTCAGTTTGTCCCTGTACTTTGTGTTCTTGTGAATTGAGTATCTGTAAGAATCGCTGGGTGAAGATGAGAAAAAGCAAATGTATAGTGGCAAGTGTAAATAGCAAAACTGAGTTCTGAAACAACTGTTTAGGGAGGGACTCAATAATAAACTATTGAGGCTCTGATTCTTCCAGAATGAAGGAATGAACAACAGGAAGAGCCATATTTAACTTCTATTCTCACTTCACATCTGTCAGAACGCAAGCTGCCTAAACCTTTTGAAACCACTGTAAAACTATATTCTTTGTGCCTAACGAAACGTAGACTGAATCTGTTTTTCACATGAGGAAACTCCTCCCTGACTCCAACACCCCCTCCCCCAAAGAAAAGTAGGGGAAGCATTACAGTACACTGGCTATGTTTTAAGCTGTAGTCAGACTTCTGCCATGTACGAGGTTACACTGCTTATGGCTGCATTAGCAAGCAGTGCAGACCACTAAGGTCAGCCGGGTGGTGCTGAATACCTGACACCAAAGCTATGTGCCTTTGGGCAGATGGGACGGGGATTCGCTTTGGCATAGCGAATGGTCCAGTGGGCTGAATGCCATGTGCTGCTGGAGCGCACTAGGTGTGCTCCTGCAGTGTGTAGCTCGGTTAGTTTTCTAGGCGAGAGAAATTTGGTTCACGTGCTCTGATGCTGTTCTGTCTTGCGTGCTTTCATTTACATTGTGGAGCAATCAGGAAACTTGCTTCAAAAGCACCCACCTTATCAGAATTCGATCACCAATGTAAATATAGCTGCTAGGACATCAAATGTTTGTTTATATGCCAAAATAATACAATCTATAAAAGCTTGTACTGACTTTTTGAAGCTTTGAACAATAAGTGTAGGCATTGTTTAGCAGTTTCATATTATAAATTATAATCTGGTTTTGCTTTTTTAAAAAAACTTTTTTAGCTGATTATGTGAAAAAAATCCTGTGCGTTAAAATGATCCTTTCTTCACTAGTACCCTTTCTAGCAATTGTAGCTTTTTTTTTTTTGAGGGGGGAGGGGCTCAAAGCTTCCATTTCAAATACAGATAGCACAGGAGAATATATTCATTCAGCTTGTTATTTGTTTGCTTGGGATTTGGGGGAGAAGGGGCTGCTTTAGGTAACATTTCTTATACCTTGCTCAGGCTTTGTTTTGCTTTTCCCCCTAAAAAAAGGGGGGGAGAGGGGCAGGGAAGCTGAAGTAATTGCTATTGCAGCTCTGCATATCACAGTGGTCCAGCTGGGAACAGGGGCTCTGTTGGAAAGCTAGCCTAGAACACTCTGTGGAATAGTTCGTGGTCAAGGAAACAGAGTGCTTAGATACCTTCAATCACAGTGCTGAGCGGCTGTAGAACCCAGCCTCCAGCTATCTGATACCCTGTAATGACAGATTGCACTTGATTATATGATTGAATGTTTCCTTTCATTGTAAGTACAAAGACTGTGCTTTAAGCTAAATAACTTCTGTTTTATTAATCTTACTGATTCTTTTGTTTTAGTCTTGTGTTTTTCTATAAATTGCCTCCTGGTTTCCATTGTAAGTTTTCATGAATTTTGAAATTTTGAGAGAATCAAGTGTAAAAGAAGCTTAAATGCTTGGGGAGTAGAGGTCTTGGGTTAATGATGGGGAGCTTGTGTGCATGTAAACTTACCTCTGTGGGAGAAAACAGAAGTAGAGGAAAGGCTGTAAACATTATTTGGTCATAGTTAAACACTTCTAATGAACTAAATTAAGAAAAATTTTTAAATCCTTAATTATTCTCTTCCCCCCCCCCCCCCCACCACCACCTTTTTTGGGGTAGTTCTAGTTAAGCTAGTGTGTCTAGTTAGGGTGGAGGAGTTATTTATAAATATCTCAAAGGGGAGCTCCCCACTCCTCGAAGCTGGAAATTCAAACTAACCTGCATATGAATCTTTGGTTCTCAAAATGTGGAGTTAGCAAACAAAAAATTGAACTCTTACTTAATAAAAACATGAAACTTTCCCTTGCATCTTCCAGTACATCATGAATTTTAATTTGCTCCTAGGCGTGGTGAAAAAAATTTGTGCCATGGATGGCTTCATCCCTTAAATTGGTCCCAAATGTACTGTGTATGTGTCTGAGAGGGTGTGTGTGCTTGTTCCAGCTCAACTTCAAACATGGTTTCCATGGTAGCTGTTTCTTCCTAACTGTGATTTGCTTTCAGTTGTTAAAAGTTTTCCTACGCAATTCATACTACAATTTTAATATCTACATACACCTAAATTATTTGGGTTATGTAGCATATCTTGTCAGATTTGCTCTGTAAGCTTTTAATGGAAATTCAGACTAGGTTGAATGGCTTGTTTGTTTCTAGCAAAACTTTCTATTAAAAGTCTGGTAACTTTGCTGCTTTTACTTTCATTTTTTTAGTTCAAGTTATTCTTCAGCTGCTTTGGATTTTGAGACTGAACACAAATTGGACCCAGTATTTGATTCACCAAGAATGTCACGGCGTAGCTTACGGTTAGCTGCTGCAGGATTTAATAAATCAGATGATGCCCGAAATGATATCCATGATGGCTTTTACGCCGCAAACATGCCTTTCAGAGAACAATCTAAGTAAGCGATTATTTTTATCAAGATAAGTTAATTTATGGGTTGGAGTCTTGAGTTTATACTTATCTGAAACACGACTGAGATTTCCTGTTTGAACATGGTAGTACAAGAAGAGATTAACAGCTGTTTTACTCTTTGTTCTTAGTGTTTACTGTCATACTTTGAAAATTACTATATTGAGGATATGAAGTTTAGAATAAAGTCTTTGGAAAAGTATAAATGCTCAAGAGTGAGGATTTTCTTTTAGGCTTGACTTGAGCTGTCAGGTCCCATCAGTGCTGAAATACCTTGACTGTTTTATCATCTATTAAATGAGAAACAAACAAATTTGTATCTTTAGCGCTATGTCCCTTTTGTATTTGCTTTCTGTTTCCTAGGATGGTGAAGCAACGCAGAAGTATGAATAAACAATCTGGCACTGTGAGGCATACGCCAAGGAAAAATCTATCCAGCTCTTCTATTTTTAGCCAAAGCAGTTTCAATAGCCATGCCAGTGATACATCAATGGTATCCACTGTATTGGACGAATCTTTGATTCGAGAGCAAACTGAAGTTGATCATTTCTGGGGTAGGCAATGAGCTCTAGTCCTCATTTCAAATGCTGTAAAAACTATGGTTTGGCATGTGTGGGTATATGCCCATGTCTTCTCTCCTTTCCTCATGCATTTCTTCATCCTTCCCCCAAACATGCACATGCTTCTACCTCTGTTGTAGATGTTTGCTTGCTAAGATGTCTGCTAGAAACTCACTGCCTAGTACATAAACTCCTGCTCTTGATTTTGGTGGTACAGTCAACATCAAGATGTTGTTTTGCAGTCAAATTGATATGCCAAACAGAAATGTATACAGTTATGTAATACAACACCATATACAGTATGGATTTAATTCTTACCATTACATTTTATCTTACCATTCTTACCATTGCTTTCAAAATGTACATAAAGTACAATATCCAAAGAATGGTAAACAGGTAATTGATGAAGTTTCCTTAAAAAGCCTAAGGAAAAGTATTATCTTGGTTTTTTTATAGGCAAGAGTGTATTCAGCCTTAACATATCCTAATCCAAAAGTTCCAAATTAGTAGCACCTTAAAAATTCCTAAGAAAGGTGGGTGGGTGTGGTTGTGGGTTTGGAGGCTTTATTGGAGTCTTCTTTTTTTAAGCAAAGAAAATGTGGGAATTGCACACCTAAAATACTGTAGAGGAGGAGATAATGATTTCTTCTATCTCCCAATTCAGACTACTTGTTTCTAGTTAGTACATCTCATGTTAGGACTCTGGGGAGGTCATAAGAATCTTTCAGTCTTAGTAGAATGGGTACTAAACTTCAGAGCACTTGGGTTTTAAAATGGAATTTTAAAATACAGTAGTAGCAAAGTGGTTGCTAAGCAACAGAAATGGCATAAGCTCATAATTAGCTGCTGTAAAGTCACAAGGGAGCCGACTACGCTATTTGTCATTCATGTTTTTCTTCTGCAGCTTCTTTCGTAGAACACTTAATTGTCACCCTGCTACATTAATGTCTGAGTATATGGATCTATTCAAGTGGTGGACTGCAAAATATGTTAAATATTAATCATAAAGTGGCTTTTCTTTGCAGTCTTAAGTAGATAGCTGGATTCTTAATTTAAATTGGTGTCAGATGACATAGTTGAGTATGGGATTTCATTATACTTGGGACCAAACTTTTTTTTTTTTTCTTTTAAGGTCTTGATGATGACGGTGACCCTAAAGGTAAGTACACAGTCCTCTTGCTTCCATGAGTGTTCTATTTAGTGTGGCTAGCAATGTAAATAGTTTTTCACTGAATGTCCTACTCTTGGTTTGCTAGGTAGTGATACTACACTGATGCAGGGGAATGGTGATGTAGCAACAGCCGAAATGCAGACTGCAGTGATCAATGGCTATACTTGCAATGATTGCAGCATGCTTTCTGAACGGAAGGAGGTTCTTACAGCATACTCTGCTTCCCATGTGCCATCTTCCAGGATTTACTCCAGGGATAGAAGCCAGAAACATACATCTAGTAAGTAATTTTCTCCTGTGTTTTATATGGATATCAGAATGATATACAGTTTAATTGATGTATTTTTAAATAGTGTTACTTGAGCACTTTTCCCACGCTGCTAAATTTATCAATAATCGAATTTTAAAGATGAGCTTATCATGAAATACCTTTTTTATATCAATGAAGACTTTGTGGTGTTGTCAGCTTTTGATGCACAGCTATCAACATGTTTTTTTTCCTACTGTTGTAGGAATTAAGGAATGGCAAAATAAGTGCCATGATATCTTAATAGGTTCAAACTGATGCGGAACACTGTTGTTCCAGTCAGTACTCATTGTAGTAGTCTCTTAATCTGGTATTGAAACTGTGTGTCTGTCTACCAGGTTCTTGGTCAGGGTTTTCAAACAGAAACCTTCTTCATTCACTGATTATTTTCCTTAAATGACTTGAACTTTCAGGATTGAGCAGAATTGCTACTTTGCAGTGTTTCTGTTATCCAGGAAATCTCTGAAGGATGCCTTACTTACTTCTGGTTTGTGTTGCGTGGCGGGGGGGGGGGGGGTGTTCTGTTTTGTTTTTTCTTTTCTTGGGTGTCGAGTCACTTAACCTTCAGCATATTAGAGGTTTTCTGGAGCTAAACCTCCTTAAATTGAACTCCAAAGAGGAAAAACTGATTCCAAACAGACTACGTAAAAATTATACTTTTAAAGCTTGAAAATAAATGAATCTGCCTTAAATAAGGTTCTGCCTCTCCAAGGCAATGTCAGTTCTGGGGATAATTGTCCTCAGTGTCTTGGCTGCGTCTGCTTGCCTCTTGCCTGCATAACGTCTTGGAATTTCCTGATTATTGGTAGTCTTCAGAGATAACCAAGAAGGTGGTGGGTGTGCCCTCCGTTTCCCCCCCCCCCCCCCCCACCAGTGGTCTTTAATTAGAGTGGAACCAGTTTAGGGAGTCTATAGGTGTAATATCCTTGAATGAAGTATCCTTCCGGTTGCCAGGAAGCCTGTCTGAACTGTAAGGCATGACTTTAAATGCTTTGAGGCAAGTATTTCTTTTGGACAGAAGTGTAGTGCAGATAGAAATTCTTTTGTATTGGCATAATGACAATTTCAAGAGTGTCAGCATGTTGAAACCTTTCTTGTCCTGCAGAATTCATATTTGCATATGAGAATCTTGCAAGTGAACCCATCCTTGTATTTGCTTTTGAACTTTAATCCAGCAATTTGGGCTAAATCTGGGGGAGGGAAGGGACATAATCCTGGCAAGTTTTGGAATGTAACTGGTTCTATGAAAGCAGTGGTATGGAGAACTGACTTTCTTCCTGCTGAATATCCTCTAAAGGAGAAGACGTAATAGAAGAGCCTCTATAACATTCGAGGCAGGCTGCTGCAGTAACTTCTTTCCTCCCGTTTAAATGGGAGAGGCAAGTGAAACGCGCTCTCCCTTTTAAGTCCAAAACAAGAACGTAGTTTATGCCTCTTATTTCTTTGGAGCTGTGATCCATGAAGTCGATACTAGCAGTTCAAATCATTGAGAAACCCTGAGTTCTGTAAGCAAGGAACTCATTGCTATGTAGAGTTCTTAATCTTCACTAAGAAAAGGCATTCTTGCTGAAGCTGTAGTTCTGTCTTGAAGGCACTTTCTTCAGGATGTAGTTCTTGCAAAAGCTTTTGCTGTAGTATCTAAGGCATCCAGACCTTTCAAACCATGCTTGCTTAAGCTTCATACTGTTGGCTAAACAAAGGCTTTGGATTCTTCAGCCTCACCTTTCCACTAGCTAATGATCACAGAGATAGAAGTACAACTTTATGTAGGTGAATAATTCATATTCACACCTTTTTTCTTTAATAGGAGGCACCCATTTCTACATGAATAAGATTCTGCGATTGGTCAAACATGCTGCAGCATCTTTTGCGTCACTCTTAGTGCATCTATTTCAAATGGTTCTGCTGAAGCTGGGTTATGAATTTAAAGGTACCATTTCAGTTGTCGTGCTTGGTCTCCACTCTGGATTTGTCTTTGTGTAGTATCTGGAGTGCTCCCCCCCGCCTTCTCTTCTTACTAACTTCATCTGTTGTAGTGTGGCGTTCCTTTTCTGTAGTCATTTTGCTGGCTACTGTCTTTCCCGTTTCCTTTTTCTTTTCTTCTAACTTTCTCAGTTTTGTTAGCCTTTCCACACTTTCCCTCTGTTTTGGAAGTATCAAGATCCAGGCATGCGATAACATAGCATAGACTCCCATGTGCATTTTCTCTAGGAAATACCAGAAGGTAACGTTTAAGTTGGAAATTTAGGTTGGTTTATAAAACTGGTTTGTGTGACACTGTTGTATCTTAACTTTTCAGTGTCCTCAGGTTAGGCTACCTCATTACCCTTAAGCCCATTGTGCACTTAAAGCTTAATTTAGACTTATCTGGAAAAGTAAAGCTGCAGTCATCTCTGTTCTTGCACACATCTTGTTTTCTTGAAAGTTTGATTCTTCTTTGGTGCCTGCTCTTCCATAACATGTGCTTGACCAGTACAGTTAAACTTCTGTAGGCAGAATTAACTAGTGTGAGTGTGTAAGAAAACTTCTATATTCTGTTTGCCTTGATACCTTATAACTTCCTAATGCTTTCTTTCGAGTCTAAGAATCAACACAAAGGAGTGACAGCTGGCCCTACAATGACAATAAGTGTTTAGGATTTGATGGATTTTTACTTAGGTTTTGTTTTTATTTGACTAACTTCTTAATTTAAAGCTCTTAAACAGGTCTTAAAGTGAATGTGTTTTCTCTGTTCATCCACATGTAATGAGCGTTTTGTTTTATTTCTGTTCTGAGTTCAAGATTAATTCTCCAATTATCCATAGCAGATCTTAGAGAGGACCCTACACTTGAATCAGATAATACAATTTCTGTCTCTTAACTTTCATTTAAGATCTTATCTCATCAAAATTTGAAGATGGTATGGACTAATGTAAACTTTAGGATTATGATAAAACAGTTAAATGATAGTCTGACTGTTTTTAGGCATGGAAGAGTCAAGTATCCCATGCATGTCTCTAGGATTTCTGTAAAACCAAGAAAGTTGGACTTGGATGTTATCTGAAAAGAAGCAGAAAGATTTTTGAACTAGAAGGTTCTGTCTTATTTAAAGAAGAAAGTGTGATTAGACAGAAGAGGCTGCTTTCATAACTGTTTTCTAGGCTTCTTGCATGTCACTTGGCTTTGAAAACTAAGCCAGTATAGTTAAAATCTGGGTGCATGAAAGGCTTTGAACTTGAGAAATGTATTCCATATATTCTTTTTTGGATGTGTTGCAGCTCACTCGGATTACTGTGGAAGCATGAATGTGAAGGAGTTTTTCAGAGACAATAGCCGTCTTGGTGTAAATGAGGAATCAATATGTAAGTATGGCAGTTGCTGTTGTCTTTTAGCCTTGGGCTGAACTCTTGGATGTTGCAGTATTACCAGGGTAATGTCAGATGCTCCATGACTCTCCAGAAGCTATAAAGTACCCACTTGTTTTCTAACTTAGATGTAGGGGGAAAAGAAGTGCAGTTACCTGGTATATTATAGTATTGTCCCAAACACGTTTTATTCCATTTAAATTTGGTTAGTTGTTCTTGGTTTGATAAGTGATATTGTGAAATAGACCTATTCAAACTATCTTGTAACAATCTTTATTTCATACTGGCTTTGTCACATTAATCAACTGTTACCACAACCAACAGGTGATGACTGTAAGGGGAAGAAACATCTTGAAACATACACCACAGACCACATGCAATCCTCATGGGCTAAAAGGGTAGCAAGGACCATTTGGCACACCTTTTCTCATGCAGGTTGACTTGGACCTTTTTTCTTTTGCTTTTGTTTTACTTCACAATCTCACATATGTTAATCGTTTGTATTGTTTTGCATTTTTTTCTTAACTACATCTATCAAAGTAGATTAAAGTGTCTAGAAAATTAAACTTACATAATGTCTTTCCTGTTTGGCTCTCACTGTGATACTGGCTTTTATACAAGCTTGGTAGGTAGTGAGACTACTTACCTATAAGTATGGTAATAGCAAACACCTGTGTTGGAAAGAAACAGTCAAATTGTAGAATAGGAATCAGATTTGCTAATTTATTGCACTTCAGGAAAATCTGTACTCTTCATAGGGTGAAAAACTGACTTTAAATGAAAGCAAGGTATGAAGGAATTGGTATACAGATTATTTTAACACTTTATTTTTGTTTTAGTGCTAGTCAATTTTTACAGGAATCTTATATAGTGATAGACTCTTCCCTGTGAGATGAGCCTTCCCTAGCTTGAATGACAGAGGCATCAAGAATCTGTTGAATGCTCTTTATTCAGCAAAGGAAAATGATTTGAGACACTTCAGTCACCTAAATGCTTTGCAAAATATTGGGTTGGTATATCTATAATCCCTCAGATTAACAAAGATATCTCTGCTAATCTAAAAATGTAGGAATACTTCCTAAGCGTATGTTACGTAGTTTAGAACAAAGTGATCTAGTCTCGAATTCAGTAACTGTTGGCTTCAGTGGGCTTTAAATTACAGCATTTTTAAGAGGATCAGAACTGACATACTGAAGATCCTTGGAATATTCAATTTAATGAAAACTTACTTTGCTGCTTGTGATCTATTTTCTATAGGTAGTAGTGTTTTGTGGTGGTAGTGTTTCTTAGACATTATTACTGACTTAATCCTTTGACTAGGATTTAAAATTTTAATTGCCCCTTTTCTTCTTTTTCCCACACATGAACCCAGATACCAAAACTTGGTGTATAATTCAAAGCAAATAAGATGCTTTTAAAATAATGATGTGCTTTAAACATGTTCTTAATGCATTACTTTTTAAATATTTTATAATTACCATGCTTATCTACCAATGCCATTCTACAGAATGTAAATCTTCTCTATTTTGGAAAAATGACATTCTAATTGCACAGATGCAATTCTGTTTTTATATATGAGGATGCTTTTTCCAAATTGTCCTGGTTTTACTTGAATTCATATTTATTATTTTATTTTGTTTTTAAATATTGAAGAACCAAGTTTATAGTTTACTGACAGGTACGGTTTAAAATTGTGCAGAACATGTAATGATCAGGGGCTTAAGTCTCTGTTTTACTACATGCACTGCAAAAAAAAAAAAAAAAATCTTCAGCTCATTTATGTATGTTACCACATAGTTAATTTGTTATAATCTAGGTTACTTTATGGTTCACGTGTTGCGAACAGTGGGAGCAACTGGATGGCTTGTGTCTCAGAAGGTGTTGTCTCTACTTTGGCTGCCCATTTTTTCCTCAGGTTACTATCCTGATCTGTGTGTGTGCATGTTGCCTGTTTCTTTTGACAAACTAGGAATCTGCAATAGGTAGCTCACACTAATTCAACTATGCTTTTGCTGTTGCTTTTACTCCTTGAAATGCACATGCTAATTCACTACCTTTATTGACCAAAAGATGCTTAATGTGAGGGTATACTTCTCTTCACAGGCGTAATGGGAGATGTGAGGGAATGAATGTATGAATAACCCAGAATATGGGTCCCCCAAGACTAATGGGGTGTATTTGGTTTGGTGGTCACTTCCTATCATGGTATTCCTCTTGGCAAAAACTAGTACTGCTCAAACTGTGCATTTATTGAAACATATTGAGGCTCTCAGCAGAGGACTTGGGCTCAAACATTATGACAGAATTTCATGCGAGATAACACTGTGATAAGAAATGAGCATTTCATCTTTTTGCATGGTTATTGTCTGTGTTGAGTAGCTGATGTTATAATGCAGTCATACTTGTGATACAAATCTAGATGTTAATAAGCTGCATGCATTACCTGTACTCATCCATTTCTCTGCTGTGCAAAGCAGCCTTGCCCACAGTTGCATGTCCCTCTGCTTAGTTTCCTTTGACGTGGGCTGCAATAATATTTCATGTTTCCTTTTTGCCTTCTAGGGAGGGCAGCTTCTGGCATGTTCTGGTGGCTTAGAACTGGATGGTATCAACTTGTTACTCTGATGTCTTTGCTCAGTGCATTTTTTCTTAGAAGGTGTGTATCCTTTACAAAAAAAATAGTGTTTTCTCTAAGCAAATTCTTTACCCAGTTATAAAAGAAAAATATGACAAATGTATTTTGTTTCATGTAAACTTTCTCTATCTCTTTATCTAGATGCCTTCCAAATATTTTCAAGCTATTACTGTTTCTCATCCTACTGCTGTTTTTACTAGGTATGTGAATTGTTTAGTTGATGATAGAAGTTGGTGTATGCTTACTACGGTTGTACCAAGATAGCACTTTTAGTTGAACTTCAGGTTATGGAGGAGAAGTGCAAAAGACCAAATGTCAGTTTGTCAAAGTGCTGCCCTGCTGGTGGACTTTCCTCTTATCATTAAAAAACCACCCTTGATCGAATTTTATAGAACTCTTTAGACAGAGTGATTGAGCAAATGCACTAGTCTTCCCTTACCCCAGGCGTGCCCCCTCCCCCCCATCCCTTCACTGAAACTGCAGTGAGCTCATAAAGAAGGGGGGGCTGTGTACTGATTGCTCTGATTGTTGTCAGTCTCCATAAAAATGTGGTTGTTAAGTTCCTTTAACAAATCATTCTAAATCATTCCTTTGCTCTAAACAATGCTTTTAGCTTCTTGAAACATTGCTAAGCTTAGACTAGTTAGCTGGCAATATTCCAGACCAGTTGTCCACTTTGAAAAAAATAAACTCTATTTAAGGTATTTATTGAAGAATTTGGGCTATTTCTGAAGAGCAATTTCATGTCCTCCCATGTCATACAAATCTTAGCTTCTTTGGGGAAAAAGCTGAAGCTTCACAGCAACTTGCAGTAGGGACTCAAAGTTCTTTGTATTATGAGAATAGGATGAGGAGGAGAAATTATCCACTGTAGAAAATACTACTTCATCTCACTAAGGCATTGCAAAAATAAGTGTAAATCTTTGTCAAGTGCTGTGTTTCCATGGAAACACAAACTTCTTCCAACTTTTACTAGATAATGATGCAACATGATATGCAGTAAGTAGGATGTAAGGCAAGATGTTTTCCATTCAGATCAAAAATGGTATTTAATATCTCTTGCTCAGTGAGCATGGCCTGTCTTAATGAATAAATGAAATCTGGGTCTCAGGGAAGCAGTAGTATGTGATTAAGGATATATCATATAAGCAGAAGCTATCTGACTTAGAGCTGTGTAAGTGTCACTGGTGGTTGTTTCTTAACTGTCTTGAGTGTTAGGCTTAATTTTTAAAGCCTTCTAAAGCAGCTCATGTTGCTAGCTAGCTTTTGTTTAGGGTAGTTGTCCAGTGTGTGCTGTGCAAAGACGAGGTAGCCTATCTCCTTAAGTAAAAGCTTCAATTTGTAGATAGAAGCAGTCTTCAGTGAAATTTCTCCTAAAGATCCTTTTTGCTTTTGTTTCTGCTCACAAAAGGTATGTGGTCCTGGGGGTTTGATCGCTTCATTTCATTTCTACCCTTACTGAACTGGACAAAAATTCACACAGTACAGAGAATAGATGACTCTATTCATATTCTCAAACCACAGCCT
The DNA here is from genome assembly GCF_036370855.1 of Dromaius novaehollandiae. NCBI lineage: Eukaryota > Metazoa > Chordata > Aves > Casuariiformes > Dromaiidae > Dromaius > Dromaius novaehollandiae. Next base: position 6,985,655 of record NC_088111.1, on the reverse strand, counting down.
GATTCTTCTCATTCTGTGCAGCCTCCAAAGGTAAGGGAGAACAGTAGGGAAGAACCTTTATATGTTTTAGGACCTTTGTTAACTCCTATGTCTTAAATATTTTGCAATAACTGCAGTTACCAAGAGTAATGCAAATAAATGTCTTGATTTTATACATTTAAAAAATCTTTACACCTTAGGATACCATAAATATCTTTGATTCTGGTCGTATAACTGAGCTGGAAAAGCAAATGGCCTTCGTGTCTGACAGATGCCATCACCATGATGAAGAATATAGCAAAGTGATGCTTCTACTCCAGAACCTTCAAGATCAAGTTGCCCAGATGAGTGACAGAAGTGAAATATTGACACTAATAAAAAATGTGATGAGTCAACATCTCAAAGACATGAAAGAAGAAGAAAAGGTATAGAGAAATTATTATTGATGCTTTCTGATACTGATCAGAATACTCTGCTTTATTAATGCAGATTATTGGTGATTTGGCATCTGGATTTTATTTATTAACTTTTTCTGATGTAGAATTATCTGATAGATAGTAAATGCCAGGGAGTAGAATCACTGGTTTTGTTCCTCCTCTGTTACTGTTGACAAAGCTTTAATTACAGATAGGTGGTCTAAAGTAGAATCTCGCATCACTGAAAAGCAGCTGGCTTTATCCTCTTTTCATGCAGAGAAAAAAATTATAGGAAGGACTACTAAGGAAGAAGGGGCTTTGTGGTAAACCTTCCTGTGTATAACCCCCACTACTGCTGAATCACACTTTCTTATTTTTTTTGTTACAGATGCTACAATTTTTCATACAATCTGCAGGATAAGTCATTTAAGCACTCTTTGAAAGTTATGATCACAGAATGAAAGAAACACTGTACTTTGTAGAAAATCTCAGTTATACTATTTGTACTTAGAAAGTACAACACCTTTTTCTTCCCTCTTTTTAAGACTGACTTCCTGGCTTTACATCAAGAACATGAGATGCGCATCGTGACACTCGGAGACCTTCTCGGAAAACTCTCTGCTAAGTCTGAGGTATTGGGAGTTAGCTTTGCTAACTAGTTACAGTTATAACCTTTTTCTGAGGGACTTGAGTTGTTTATTTGCTTTGCTCTGATTATTGTATTGTTCCAGTCTCAGTCTTTGTCTGTGTTCTTGCTCCTCTCTCCCTGTTCTTAAAGGGGTAGGGGTTTTGCTGTTGTCTTCCCCCCCACCCCAAAGACTTAGTTCTTCACTGACCAGTGAGGCAGAACTGAGAAGCACAAACATAAGTAATTTAGGGACGTAAACTTGTATAGGTGGTGCTGAAATGCAGCATTTTAATGTGACACTTGATTGTGCTCCTTCTGTTATATGCATTATCCCGTGTATGTTAAAACCAACTCTTGTATTTCTAGGACATCCAGAAGGAGCTTGACGTAGCCAAAGCAAAAACGACGCGGTATGAATACTCTTCAGATATATTTTGCTCTTTCAATCCTGACACTAACTGATGGTGATAGAAGTTACTCTGTGAAATATGATAACTATCCTTTTCTTAGTGTTAGTTGACTGCCCCTGAGTTTTTGTTGTCAGCACAAATATTTCTTTCTCATAATAAATTTTTACCGTGATGCTGAACAAGGACCACTTGTGATGTGCATGTGGTCCTGCAACTAATTTTTTTTACTAGAGAAATCTGTTTATATAGTAAAGAAAAATGTAACTTCTAATGCATTTATTAGAGGATGAGAATTTTTCCTCAATTTGCTTAATGAAATATATGATAGCTATATTTGATAGGTTTTGTATTGAACTTCTTGAACTTTTGCCAAGACTAATCTTTGTCCATGTTCTTGGCTTGTCAGCTGTACTACAGTCTACTCATGTAATATGTAATACAAGGAGAAAACCTGCAGCACTTCATTAAGTAGTTTCCTCACTGGAAGAGGGGGATAAAACTTACTTGGTGAATTCTTATTTAAATTGGTAATGACTTTAGAGCGATGGTTGATATTTTTTTCCATGGCATACTCTGAATATTGATCTATATAGATCAAATGTATCCTACTACTTACGGATTCAGCTTGAAAAATAATAACTTTATAGGCAAGCATTAAGAAAGGTAACCTGAAACTCTAGTCTGAACAGAAAATTTGGGCAAGCAGAGCTTTACTGGTTTGGTAGAAACTTTAAACACACAGCAGTCCATATATATCTGAGTTGTTAGTTTGTCAGCCTAGTGATACTCTAAATGTCATTGCTTCTTGTTTTGTCCACAGCTTTAAAAAATATTTTGCTTTGAATATATTCATCCTAAATATGCTTTAAATAAAATCTCCAAGGAACTGTAGGCTCACAATGTTTATCTTGGTGAATAACTGAACTAGGAAAGCATTTCATATTAGACAAGTGTTCTTATTGCTTTGGAGTTTGATGGAATGATTCAAACTACTTTTTTCTAATTATTGACTGTTTGTTTTTATCAGAGATGGTGATGAACATAATAACCTTTTATCCAAAGTTAAAAAGCTAGAACTAGAGTTGTCTCAGATGAAATCAGAGCTGTTAAATTGGCAAAGTGTGAAGACAAGTTGCGACAAAATAGATGTCATTCATGAAAAAGTAAGTTTTGTAACTGTCCCACTAAAACCTGGTACTGCTTGATTTTTGTTTGCTAACTTTCCTGAAAGGTACTGTGATAAGTAACATGGGGGTAGTATTCATCTTAAATAAGAGTAGTGCTTTGTGGTGGGTTTGTGGATTCCCCCCACACTAGTGGATGGTATTTTGCTAGACAGGAGTTCACCACTTTTTTTTTCTAAAATGGCAGTCTTATTTGCATTTAAGATATGATGCAGTAGCATTTCTATACACTGTACTTAACAAGGTATGTCAGTTATAATGGCCAACTCGAGCAGACTTGGAGAAGTAATTCATGTAAATGCAATGCTAGTTTTTTGATTTAAGAGTCATTTAAAAAAAATGAGGCTTAAATTTTTTTGAAGCCTTTGGTAACATCTTTGGAACCTCTGACTAGAATGCAGCTAACAAAACAGAACAGTAAGTGCTGATGTGGGATTGTCAGCTTTGGCCAAAATATTGTATTTGAGCATTATCGCAAAATGGTCTGGCTACCTGTGTAGGGAATCGAAGCATATCCATAAGCAAGTGGTTAATGACTAATGCTGAACAAGTACACTGCTCTCCTTAGAGCTGCTGCCATAGTGCCTTCTTTGAACTGTTGCCACCAACTTTATTTTTATTTTTTAATTTTTATTCTGAAGCATTAGTGAGACCCTAGATGTAAACTGCATATTTTGCTCTGCATAGCTTTTCTTTTGTTTGGTCTGGTGGACAAAACACATCTATGAAGCACCCAGGGTTTTTCATATGTTCTTTTGTACCTCTGTTATTCCAGTATAAGTCAGTGTAGGCTAGATAGATTTATCAACAGTGCTGGAAGTCCATACTGATTTCATGTGCCTATGTTATACGTATGGTATTACTTAATAGTTTTTAAGGACTAATTGTTTCTATTGCAACTGTTAATGGCTTCTGCTAGGTGGATGCCCAGGTCAAAGAATCCATCAAGCTAATGTTTTTTGGTGATCGACAAGAAGACTTTCCTGAATCACTTCTTCAATGGCTTGCATCCAATTTTGTGAGCAAAAGTGATTTGCAGACTTTGCTGCAAGATCTAGAGTTGCAGATCCTCAAGAATATTACTCTCCATATGTCTTCTACAAACCAAAAACTAACATCTGAAGTAGTAACAAATGCTGTGAATAATGTAGGGGTTTCTGGAATCACGGAAGCGGTAAGTTAAAGTGCTAAAAAAAACTCAGCTAAAATTGTAAAAAGTGGTTTAGAGGCATGTTATGGAGCATGACTGTCAATACAAATCTTAATGGTTTTAAGAGATGTCTAAGGGATTAACTGCAATGGGGAAGAGCTACAGAAAATGCTTTATCGAATATATCCTTACAGCCTTGCTTTTTGTCCATTGTGGACATGCTTTTTTCCCCTCAAAGTATGCTGTCTTGAAAGCTGGAGATTTCCCAAAATATAAGCATACCAAAAAATGCAGCTCCGTGACTTGGGAAGGTGGGGAAAAGAAAGCAACTCTTGAAGAAAACACCAATTGAGAAGCAGTATGAGTTTGTTTTAAGCCAGGCAGCCATGCATTAAAAACAGCTTGCCTCTTGTCAGAGGCTTTCAAATATTGTGATGGAGTACAGCATCTCAAAGATACATGCAAGTTCACATAGATTTGTATATATCAATCTTCTATCAGTTGGTATTACTAAAATCTTTCTCTTTTCATTCTGTTCCTGTTCTGTGTGTATGTCTGTAGCAAGCGCGCATAATCGTAAACAATGCATTGAAGCTCTATTCTCAAGACAAGACTGGCATGGTGGATTTTGCCTTAGAATCTGGAGGTAAATAGCAGAGGAAATGCTAATACGATAAACAGCAGACATTGTATCTACTAGAAATCTAAAGTGAAGGCTAAAAGTTATGGCATCCTCCCGTGTATTGTCCAGTGGTCAGACTACCGTAATTGGTGCCTATTGTTAATAGGGTGATATACCAGCTATCTACTTTGTGGTAGATAGTAGAGACCAGGAACGTACATAAAAACAGATGAGTCCAGGTTCCCTAGGTGGGCATGGAGTGGGACAGAATAACTCTTCTAAGTATGTGTATAACTGGCTAACTGAGAACTGCAGATATGTCTGTGAGGGATGTTCTTAAAATATCATAGTACTGGATACTCCTTCCTTAATGTAGAGTCTTATTTTGATAGAAGCATCTGATCCTTGTATTAATGCACCTAAAGTTGTTAGAATCTAACAATATCTTTAATACCTTTTTGAGGAAAATAACTGGTATATTCATTAAGGTTGTTACAAATTCTTGCCTTCAAAAGTCTGCAGGAAGAAACAAGTAACTACTTTTGCTAACCCGACTTATCTTTTCTTGAGGTGGCAGTATTCTGAGTACTCGCTGCTCTGAAACCTATGAGACGAAAACAGCATTAATTAGCCTCTTTGGAATTCCTCTGTGGTACTTCTCTCAGTCTCCCAGAGTGGTGATTCAGGTAATGAAAGACTAAATAAACTCTGCAATGCTATATATTGAGTGGTTTGGGTTGTCTTTTGGATGCTGGATGTTTGCCTGTGGTGCTGGAGAGGGAACGTACTTTGAACTTTGTTCCTGTGAGTGGGGTTCTTCCAGTATATTGTGGGCATTGGCTAGCTCTACTTGAGCCTGCTATGGAAGTCTTAGTATTGCTAGAGTGGTGTATGGGACTTGTGCAAAGTGTGGGCCCTGGGAGGATTCCTGCTGAAAAATCATCTCAAGGTGGGTCTTCTAAACATGGCTAGAAGCTTGGGAAGATGTGCTCTCTTTCTGAAGAGAGTGCAGCTGAAATTGTGCAGTCCATATCCTTTTGTGTTGCACAAACAAAGATATGTAATCCAGCAAACACAGAAATTTCATCTTATGTTCTGTTTGGCTGTTGTTTCAGAGGATGAACTGTGATTAGGATCAAAGCTGTTGTGAATTTGACTTTGTATTCTACCAAATAGATTAGGTTCTGCCACTTACTGTCTTTTTAAGGCTATACTAATAGTTCAGAATTCATTAAAACTCTTACAAAAAAAAATGCTTACAATATTTTATTTTCTCCTTTCCTTGAAAACTGTTCTCTAGCCGGACATGTATCCAGGAAACTGCTGGGCTTTCAAAGGATCACAGGGGTATCTTGTAGTTAGACTTTCAATGAAGATCTACCCAACTGCCTTTACAGTGGAACATATACCAAAAACACTTTCACCAACAGGAAATATCACCAGTGCTCCTAAGAACTTTTCAGTATATGTAAGTCTGTCTCTGAACTTGAGTTCTTAATGTTTGTAAACATAAAGAATATTTGTGTTTTGTATCTTGGAGAATGAGGTCAAGGGAGGAACAGCAAAGAAGGGAACTCATTGTTTCTGTTGCTGTTCTTAAAATTGCTTATATTCCTGAAGAGCTTTCAGATCTAGGAATGAGAAATAGTAAAACTAATTCTGGCGGAGTTGTGTTCGTTTTGCCTTGCTTTTTACAAGAGAAAACTCTTGAGGGGAGAAGATACTGTTTTTATGACTAACATCAAACTTTAAGCAGCTCAATAGAGTTCTCTTATATGCCTTTTTTCTGCCCCTCCCTCCCCCCAGTTCTCTGCCCTACATTTTTTGGCTCTTCACCTTATCTGTGAAGCTATATTAAAAAAAAGAGGGGCATAACTTTCATACTTCTGTAGGCACTGTTGCATAATAGAAGTCTGCAGGCTGCTTTGCAATACAGTTTATGAAGCCTGAAAGCTATCTTTGTCCCGCTCTTTTAAATGCTTAATATAAGTCATCTGCAAACATCTAGTTCTTAACTGCCATCTTGTTTATAACCTTGATGTTTTCTCATTCTTGTTAGTCCTGAGCAGTTTGTGTTGTGTGCTGTGATAGTGGTTTCGCTATAGGCTTCTGAATGCTGCTTGTTGCTATACAGTTATATAGACACGTATCTAGTTTTGATTTCAAATTTGAAGGGACCGAAACTTTGTCCTCTTCTTGTAGGGTCTAGATGATGAATATCAAGAAGAAGGTGTGCTTCTTGGACATTACTATTATGATCAAGGAGGAGAGCCACTGCAGATGTTTCCAGTAAAGGTAAGTCTGGGTGACAGGGTTTAAAGTGTGAGGAGATAGGCTATTATCTATGGTAGTGTGTAATAGATGAATAAAAGGACCCCGTTCTCTTTGGGCACTGTACAAATAAAGATGGAAAGTATCTGCCTTAAACCCTGTGATCTAAAGGGACTAGTCAGAGGGGAGAAGAAAGGTTCTGCTATCTGCACACAAATGGTTTGCAGACAGTAAACATATGAAGAGTCTGCTCTATGCTTTTCCTTTCGACTCCCTTTACAAATAAGTAATTGTAAGGAAATGAAAGCTCTGTTGAAAATGTGATAAAGTTCCCAAGGAATAACTTAGCTATTGATAGAAGTTAATATTTGCAGGAATCTGGAAGAGTGACTTTAGTTGCGCACATATCTATTAGAAGCCTAACTGTAGTTTGTGTTTGCTTTTTCCTTCTCCTCCAGGAGAAAAATGAAAATGTATTCCAAATAGTGGAACTGAGAATTGTTTCTAATTGGGGACATGCAGAATATACGTGTCTTTATCGGTTCAGAGTGCATGGGAAACCAGCCGAATAACCTCCTACACTACAGCTTGGTGGCTTTTTTTTCCTTGTTGTACATTTTATTTTCAATCTGTATATACCGGAAAACCTAGAACACTGGAATCTCTAAAGGATGAGGATGTGAGATGTATACTGCAGAATTACTGATCCTCTGATAAAGGCAGAAGACTGTCAGCAGAACTGTATTAACATAAATTTTATTCGCTCTGGTGCTCAGCTTGTAATTGCCAGTTAGCTTTATATTTTTGTGTCCATGCTGAAAAAAATAATGCATGCAAACTACTCTGGTTCATAAAGCCTAGTTAGCAAACAGATGATACCTATTTTATTACAAATGAATGTATAGGTTTTTAAAAGAATAAACCACACTTTCCGCAACTAGGAATCTGTTCTTTTAATCCAGGATTCAACTGCATACTTCTGTTAGCTTGACACCGTAAGCCAGAAACTGTGGTACATTTTAAATGCTGACTAGCTAGAGGTGTGTTTCAGATGACCCTAGTCTTTGACCGTTCTTGGTGGATCTGAAAGGGCTTATTTAATAATGTTAAATATGATAAATATTACTGTCAGGGATAGTTAATGCAACCAAAACTAGTTTAAACACCAGCGAATGAGAATGCTTTACTGTAACTTGTGGCCATGAGTAGATCTAAAAGTCAGGGATAATTTTAACTGAAGTTATTTAAGGGTTTTTACCATAGCAGCTCAGTCACCTTGTTTAATTGCTGTATACTAATGTTTACTAAGCAATTTAGCAGGCTTAACAGCTCCAATCTAGCTAATCAGTGCATCAAGACTGATTTGGAACCAACACTGGAGAGAGGAACAATCTTCATTTGCCAAAAATGATCTTTTGGGGAACAAAAGCTCATTAGGCTGGTTCATTTTATAGTCAGTAAACGTTGTACTGTGATAACGCAGTATGTGAAAACAAGACCATGAAGTAAACCTTACTACTCTGCATTTACGAGAGGCTCATGCTCAATATTGGTGTATTTAAATATTTAAGCATTTTAAATAATTCCCAGAAAATTTAGTCAGATACAAGAACATGAGAGTGATCATTTGCTCTCGCAGTGTGTTTATGTAGAACTGAATTGGACCTTATGTTGAGTTGCAGCTGCTTATTGTACCCCTCAGGATTGCTACTTTGAAGTTCCCTCTCAGAAAAGATTCCTAAAATGTACTTGTATGCAGAAATTTTATCTTGCTGTTATGATTAGTCAACTTAGCTACACATGAACTGTTAACACATTGAACTGCTGACTGGTTTTCTGAATAGAGTAATGTATGTTGCACAATAGTCCTCGAATGTTTAAACAAGTCTCCATGTGAAGAACACTCTTGAGCTAGAGACAACCTATGGCCTACACAGAGGAGCTAGATTAAACGTGTACAGGTGTTTTCTTATTACAGGTTACATATTTAAAATTAGAATTATCCTGTATAAATTGAAATTACATACTTGGGGTGGGCATATTTTGAATAACACTAACTTATTTTTAAAAAAGCAAGATAGGACTTTGTGCAATGTATTTTTGTAAATGCTTTTCAAAATACGTCTCTGTTCTTCTTTGCTGCCTACAAACTGACAAGATGCTATTGAGATGTTTAAATAAAGAGTTTTAATTTTTGAAAGCGCATGTAATATTTGAAACAAGTAATAAAGTTTCCCTTCTGTATTTGTGATGACCTGCTGAAATAACTGAGATGAGGACATTTGAGACTATAATAACATTAAAACTGAGTTAGGCAGTAAGTGGCTCATGAGACTCTCCCTCTTTGCCTTAATTTCTATTTTCTATTACTGCAAGCCAGGAAGTAGTGTAATGTCTGTGGTAATTACCTGCTTAGAATTCTGAAAATAAAGAACGTTTGTGCTGTCTAGCAGCACAGTGTGTATGGTAGGATAAGCATGCATTTATAAGCTCTGTAACCACTAGTGCTGTGTTTGGCTTAATCTTGTTGCCCTTGCTGGCCTTGTCCATAAGAAGTAGTAGATGCTTGCACAGAAACTCCTTTTGCTGAGGCACCTGAAGGTTTTTGCATGGCAGAAGTTTTACTAGCTGGTGTAAGCCATGAACTAACCTATCCTCTGGGAGCTTGCTTGGTTTTTCCCTGTGGCTTACTTGCATGCAAAATTATTTCCCCTCTGCCTCCCCCTATCACAGCTGAACTATTATGTTCACTGCTGTTGTGCAGTAAATTGTCAAATGTATGAGCATGTCCTCACTATGACTAAGTTCCCCGAGGAATATATTTGGGTAGTCTTTCCTCCTTCACTATTCCTTTGAAAGGTGCTGACTTGTGCTGCTCAGAGCACCTTGACACTTTGTCTTTTCTTCAGAAGTATTTTAAAGTACTTTGTTTCAAGAATTCCTGCTTGAACTGAGACCTGTTTCCTCAGTCCATGTTGTCTTTCTATAATAAGAACTTGCTTGTATGTTGAGGACTGGGTGCAAAAATGACTGCACAGCTGCTGGAACTACACCTCCTGGTTTGGAAGTAGTCTTAACTTGCATCATTCTGCCCCTTTTCCCTGTAGGTTACTGTTGGCTGTGTGCTGCCAGAATCAATCTGTGACGTAAGTCGGAGGTGCTTTTTATGGTTGTAATTGCACAATTGATAGGAGCTAGGCAAATAAAGTTAAATATTTTTAAGTGAGGGGGGGAAAAAAAAAACTTGTTTATAAGTTAACTCAGATGCCTTGGAATTAGTTACAGCCTCAGCTTTGGACTACCCTGAACAATGTTAGAAAGAGAAGTGATTCTGAACCAGGTGCTTATTTTGGTTTTTTTTTTTTTAAGGTACTTGCTAAAGGTTGTACTACCTTAATCCTTGCAGGAAAGATGTTTTAAGCAAAAAAAAAAAAAAAGAATTAAGGAAAGGGTGGTGGTGTTGGGCTTCAACAAACTGGTCTACTCAGTCCATGAGGAGGCTCCCTAGCAGCAGATACAGTGTATAGAGATAGGGTATATACGTTTAAAAAAGGGTGAGGAGATGTGTCCCGCCAGCCAGGCCGCAAGCGAAGCGAGGCTCCGGGCCGAGCCCCTCCGACCGGGGCTGGGCGGGGCCCCGGGGCTTGGCCACGCCCTTTCGCCACGCCCACTGCTCGGGCCTGCCCCCGGCAGCCCACGTGACGCGGCGCGCCCTCCGCGAAGCCGCGCCTCCTGAGCCTCGCGGGCCGCCGTCGCAGTGGGCGGAAGGCGGGCAGCGAGCCGCGGCGCCTGCGACGCCGCTCCGGGGCTGCGCGCGTCTGCGCCCGCCTCCCTCCCCCTCCCCCTCCTCCGCGTTGATGGCGGCGGCGATTATGGCGGCGGTGGCGGAGCAGGACGCCTCGAAAGGCGGTGGCAGGAACCGCGGCGGCGTGCAGCGCGTCGAGGGCAAGCTGCGCGCCAGCGTAGAGAAAGGCGACTACTACGAAGCGCACCAGATGTACCGGACGCTCTTCTTCAGGTAGGGCCGGCCGCTGCGCCGCCCCTCCCCCGCCGGCCTTTCCAGAGCCTTCCCACGCACTCTACCCTGCTGCTTGGCCGCCGCGCCCACGCCCGCTCCCCATTGGCCGCCTCCGCTGCCCATCTCCTCCTCCCGCTCCCTCATTGGGCCGCCGGGGGGCGGGGCGGGTGCGCGCAGCGCGGCGCAGTGTAGCGTGAGCGGTGTCGGGCGCCGGGGGCCGGTCCCGGCCGGGGGCAGCGGGGCGGCCCTGCCGCCGCCTCCCTCCCCCCGCCACCGCTGCGGCGGCTCCTGAGAGGGGCGAGGGGTCGGCCGGGGGCCGCTGCGGGCCGGGGGGCGCGGCGAAGTCCGGCAGCGCGGGCGGTGACAGCGGCGGCCTCGGACCGTGCGGCGGAGGAGCGGGGTGCGCTGCGCCAGGCCTCGCTTCAGGGTGCCGTCAACGGGCTGGGCTTCGGCCCCCCGCGCCGAGGAGGCGAGGCAGGGCCCTCGGCAGCCCCAGGGCCTCCCTTCACAGCCCCCCGCTCTGTTTCCGAGGGGCTTCAGCCCTGTGTTTTTGTTTTTTTGTTTTTTTTTTTTTAATGTGTCCCTCACTCCAGGGACATTCCTGAATGCATCAAGCAGAAACTTTCTTAAAATCCCTTCATTTGAGACCCTGTTTTAAATTCCAGCTTGTTTGGGAGGCGCCTGGTGTTTCAATTTTACCCTTTGGGCTTGTTTATTGCTCAGTGAAGAAACAGAGCTGCTTTGTTGCACAGTAGCAACCCTCTGGCACCACTTTTAGGAATGGTTAGCTCTCAGAGCTGCAGATATCACCCGCTCAGTAGGATTTTATTAGAATAAACTCTGCTTGGTGTAATGTTTGTCTGTGTGACAATGACTAAGTAGAGCAGGCCTGGCTGCTTGCTCAGAACTATTACTAGTGCTTCTTAGGTCATCAAAAGCTTATTCTTATGTTTATTGCAAAAGCTTTTAATGTGTTTTCACATCCACTGCAACTTGTCATGGTCACTTTTTCTTTCATCAAAGTTTAAAATGTACATCCTTGCTTTCAGGGATACAGAATCAGGTATCTTTTCTAGGGCCTTCCACTGTTAGTCCCAATTTTGCTTACCTAAAAAAAGTCACCTGTGGTTCTGCTAGGGAAAACAAATTGGAAAATGGCATTCTGAGTCTTGGTAGCCCACTTGTCTGCCATTTTCCCTGGGAGCTCCTCTAAGCTGGGATGGGAACAGGCCTGTGAGTGCCATCAGAAAAACAGGAGCCAGGTGTGGGGGGGACAGTCACTGGTGTATGGTCTACTTCTGCCACCAGTGTATGTTGTATAGCCTGCAGATACCAAACACCCCTAAATTTAAACAGTGGTGTTCTGTAGTAGCCTTCTGATGGGATCAGTGAGAGCGCCATCTAAGTCTTCAAACTTAAATTGTATTTGAGAATAAATCTAAGTTTAAGACCAAGCATGGCGTATTTTATAGTGAGGATTATGTGATGTGATGGCTGCAAACGCAGAGGGTGACTTGACTCAGCAGGTCACTTCTCATCCAATGTTCTAAATGTATTAAGTTATATATATGAATATATATATATGTATTTATGCACTTACAATATATAAATGTTTTTGCTTAAGCCTCATTAAATTAACATGGAATGGAAGTTCCCATCTTTTCTATTTTAAATGCAAGAAAAAGCAGGTGCTCAATTAAGTGGAAAGGTGACAGATTCATAACTAGGAAGATGATTCCCTTCTAGGCAAAAAGATATAATGAGATTGTGAAACTTGTTTGGAAAGTGACTGAGGCCAAGAAGGAGCCCTGGTTAGTCTTGTCTGTCTCCTGTAAAATCTAGTTGAATATAAACAATTTTCCAGAGAGACATTAAACTTCACAGACTGAGATGATCTTAGCTGCAGAATTGTGATTGGGATACCCACTGCTTACTGCATTTTAACAAAACAGGCCTGTAAAATATTAGCCTGTTCTGTCATGATGCGTGTGTTAAACTTGGAAGCCTGACTCAGAGTTTCAAAAGTCATAAACTGAGAAGTGTTTGAAGCTGGAGAAGGGGAGGGAGGGGAAGAAATGGAGGAGGAGGAAAGATTAGCATGAGCCTGCCTCCTGCAAAGTTCTTTTCCCTCCCTGTGCTTCCCACGTAAGGAGGAAAACTGCTGTTCCTGGCTGACCCAATGCAGTGAGTCCTGTATTCCTCTGAACACAGATACCTGGGCCGAAGGTTGTTAGGGTACATGCTGACTGTGTTGAACTTTTCTCTGTTTATGATTTGGCAATTTAGTCATACTTCCAAGTTTAACATCGCTGTTGTAGTTAAATTGGCTTCTGTTTTCCTGATGCTTGTAGGCAGTCCTTCTGGTATGAATAATCTGTTCCAGGATTGTAGTTATGAAGAAGTCTCTCTCTGGTTTTCAGTGCCAGTTAGATTGATGTGGTGAATATTTACTTCCATTAAAAATCCCTTTTTATTAGAAGGTATTTTTTTAAGAAAACTTAAAAATACATTTTTATTAAAGCTGTTTGCAGCATCTTTAAGTATCTAATGTAATAGTTGCCAGATTAGGAGCTGTGTCACCAAATAGCATTTTGAGTGCACTGGAAATGAATTTGCAGAAGTGGGGTTCACAGTGAGATTCAGAATCAAAAGTTCAGAAGCAAATCTGGAAGCAAGACCAACTAAAAATGTGGGATCTGCCAATCTGTCTGACTAATGCCCATAGTATTTACTGTGGTGATTGCAAATCTGACTTGTTGACTTGTTGATTGCAAATCTGACTTATTTAAAAAAATCAGTATGCTCTCCAGTATTACAATACTGCTGTTTTGGATAAAAGACTTTGGGATTTTTGGGAGGAGTGTCTCTCCTCCCTTGCTCATTATCTGATCTGATTTTACTGGTAAGACTTGTCCCTGGGAACATCACCCCATGACAGAGATTATGCATGCAGCACAAGGGCTTTTAGGATCCACCAGTTGTTCATTTTCCCCCCAGTTATGTGGCCTCCCTCACCCACACAGTCCTATCCCTTGACCGTTTCACTCCCAGAAACACTGACCCCTCTCTTTCACCGTGTTGGGATGTCTGTGCCTCGCATCTGCTCTGCCGAGGGGCCTTGCCACTGCAGGAGCAGAGAGGCTGAGCGGCAGCGCTGCTCCGACCAGGGAGAACGGGAAGGGGTGAAGCAGGGGCGTGGCAGGAGCAGGTGTCGTAGAGGACAAAACAAACGTTGCGGATCCTAAAGCAGTGTGGTAGAATTGGTGTCTTAGGATTTTGAGATGAGCAAATTGCCTGTCATTATTAACTCATCAGAAAATGTTCTTTTTGAGACAAGGTTAAGAGAAATGGAAATTGGAAACTATATCTGCTACCACTTCTTAAGTGCTTTTATAGGAAATACTGTATTTCTAATCTAGAGATGTGACTATCCAAGACCTTTAGTTAGTGATAGTGATGTGCAGGAGGCTGCAATCACAGTACGGTGGTAAGAGGCTCCTGTTCTTGAGGTAACCATTGGGAGCAAATTTTTTCCTCCTTCATTTCTTGGTTAACTCTTAAGTGTAGAAGGTAGGTGCTGGAGCACCTGTGTTTTAAAGTATTAAATTTGAAAAACCAAATCTATTTCTTTTATGAATTGGTGACCACTTAGGCTCTGTAAAGTGTTGCATGGTAGATCTTACTAGCTCCTCTTGTCTTACTAAAGACCATCAGAGACAAGCTATTTTGGTTCAGCAAAGGGCTTTTGTCCCCTTGTTGGATAGGCAAATGTAGTGGTCAGAGAGTCATAAAAGAATAAAAAGAGGACATCAGTGGTAAAAGGGCTGGCCCCAGTATGGTTCCTCTGTTGGAGGGAGTCATTGTATATTGCTATAAACACACATAATTTTAACTGATATAGTAAAACATGTTAGAGATCTTAACTGGTTAACATAGCTGGACTAACCATGAGCATTGCTGCGTGTAGGAGCTGTCCAAGGTGTAAGGTTAAGCTGCTCCCCCATGACTAATTTGGTTTTAGTAAAAACTCTAAGGTGACAGCCTGAGTGGTGTAGTTTTATGCTTTGACATCTTTTGTTCTGGTGAACTCTTGGGATAATTTACCTTTCTTTGTTTCAGTGCAAACTGGATTTGAAGCTCTCCGATTTCGTTCATACACTGTTAGCTTGTATTCTATCTAGTCCAAGCAGAAAACAAAGTGTAGGTTTCAGTTCAAGGAACATCATTACTGAAAGTAACTTGATTTTAAAATAAATACTTTATAGCCTTTGTTTTAAATTTTAGTAGTCTTTAATCACTTTAGATACAAATAATTTTGAGCATGCACAACATGTTGCTTAGTGGTAATTTTTATCAAGGACTTGACCTGACTTTGCTATTGGTTTCAGGTATATGTCACAAGGAAAACATGCAGAAGCAAGAGAGCTAATGTATTCAGGGGCATTGCTGTTCTTCAGTCATAGCCAGGTAAGTCACTGTTCCTGTGTGTGTGGTTTTGGGATGGTTGTTCAAAAATTTTAAGGGGCAAATAGTAAATTCTCAGTGGCATATGTTTGGGGGAATTGCTCTGTAATCTTTTACTACCTGTTGAGTCTTTCCTCACAAAGAAGTATTTTGCCAAACTGGAGCATAATGCAGAAATGTTTGTGTGTGTTTCCAAACAGTAATCTTAGCCCCATTTGGTTTTGCTTTCCTGGAGTCTTCTCTTTTGATACCACCAAATTACGGTTAGTTTTTATAAGGGAGGACTGAAGATTGGTGATGTTGTGCCTTATGTGTGCTGTTGATAAAAGTATAATCTGCTTCTGAAAAAATTCTGCTTGAGGAACAATTTTTTTTTTTTATTTAATGATATCTTCATCCCTGCCAGTATATGTCTGTTTTGTAGCAAAATAGCGCTGCTGATCTGTCTATGCTGGTTTTGGAGTCTTTGGAGAAATCAGATGCAAAAGTAACGGATGATCTTTTAGGTGAGGTGACCTTTGCACTTGCTTTGATGGTATTTAAGATGTGTTTTTGCTTCAAAGTACTTGTGTTGTTGTTAACAGTCTTGAAACTTGATTTTGTGTGTGTGTGTCTGTGTGTACACGCGTGCTGTGGTCTCCCACATGGCTAACATAACTGTAGAAAAGAACTGGGGGCAAAATTATTGGAGATTAATTCATTCCTGGTAACTGACAGTATTCTGAGCAGAGGGGCATGCTTAGAACAAACATTGCTGTTTTGTGGCATCATCCTTTCCTCAGTACAGGAGTGAATGTGTGGTCCGCACACACAGGGGTGTCTCCAGGGCTTTGGTGGATGGCAGTTTCCCACCCCAGCAATGCGATGGTGTGCGCATTGTTTGTGAATCAGCCGTTCACAAAGAAATTTTACCTGTCGGACCGTCAGATTCAGTAAACAGTTCAGGAAAACCTTCTTAAGAGCTGCCTGGCCAGATTACTGCTGCAGCATGGGTGAACCACTGTTGTTAGCAACCTATGGATTGGGGGCAGAAGGCTGGAACGGAGGCGTACTTTGTTTACTTAGATCGACTCTAATATTTTGCATCCCATCTAGTGACTTCTGATGGTCCTTTCCTGAGCTATGGGCTTCTAGCCCTCACGGCTTCCCTATGAATGCCAAATACTCCCGTAGCCTGAAGTCTTTCCTCCTCCTTCAGGCTGCGCAATGCTCTGGGATATTCTGTCCCAAACCATGAGATGGGGAGCTGTCGCCATGCCGACTGCAAGGCACAGCTTTTGGCTGTGCAGTACTGCTGACTGATAGATGCAAGATTGACTTGACGTGCGAGAAGTGGCTTATGTTCAAAGGCACTGTTTTCTAAGATATCTTGTGAAGGCTAATAAGAGAGCTTAATTATACTATAGCACTGTATCTTGATTGTCTTAGGTTAAAGATGCACTAGAAGCAGGAGGTTACTCTATTAATGTTAAATATTTGTGAATATTATTGCTTCCAGAAAACTTGGCTAAATTGTTTAGTTTAATGGATCCAAATTCCCCTGAAAGAGTGGCTTTCGTATCCAGAGCACTGAAATGGTCTAGCGGGGGATCAGGAAAACTTGGTCATCCAAAACTACACCAGTTACTAGCCATTACCTTGTGGAAAGGTAAGAACAATTAACTGGATTTTTTGGGGGGGGGATAATGTTGGTACTGTTGATAATGTTCTTCTGATACTGGTTTTGATAATGTTATTTGGGATTTTGTCACTCTCATAATGGGATGTGAGATGGGCTAAAAGGAGCTAAAGTATTTTAATTGTGGATGATAGTCTTTAACATGTTAATGCTTAAAACATACAAAGATGAGTGAGAACAGTTGAATAAATGCTATCTATCTCTTTTGTGGATTCTCATGAATTAATAGCAGTGCAACGTTCATTTAAGTTTTTCAGGAGCTGTAAAGTAGCGATCAGGGTTTCATATCATAATCTTAACCCAGTGGTCAACAGTCCAACTCATTGCCTTTTTGTGTGCCTTATGTAATCTCATAACTGTTCTTACGTGAGTTATATTAGCTTTTGGTGGCTGCTACCAGCCAAAAAGGGAAGATTTTCTGCACAGCACTAAAGTTTTAAACTGAGATTTGACTCAAATAAGAAACAATAGCGTTTTGAAAATAAAAATCCACGTTTTCTGGCTGGCTGCTCACCATTCTATTGAAGAACAAAACGCTTATGTATGCTTAGTTTTTTGTTTTCAACAACTTCATCAGAAGTGGCTCAGATTTTTAAAACAAAAGCTTTTAGATTCCAAAAATGAGCAGCTTTCCAGTTTTGATTTGTCATTACTGTGGGTTTGCATGATACTTTTCCTCAAATTAAGTTCTAATAAACCATTTGCATTTCTTTTGCCTTTTTTTCTACATAATTGCCATTCTATTCAGCATATGGAAGTAATTTTAATTTTGGTAGCAAGAGTGGGCTAAGCTAAAAATAGGAGATACCTTCTTTCTCTGCACTTAGAAAGGAGGATGCTGAAGGTACTGTTTGATTTTTTGGTGCACATGCTTAAATAGGGAACTTTTTGGTTCCTCTAAGTGCTGATGATAGCACATTAAATGCCAGGATGCTGTTGGACAAAATGATATGACTGCTGCAAGGTAGCTATTTGTCCCAGTAGTAGCCCTGTTCTTTGATGGCATTGAATGAAATGTTTTTTTAATAGCAGTGATTCAAATATATTTAGAATAATGTATTTATTATCTACCTTCATGAGCTGTCTGTAACTTACAAAAGAAAAAGAACTCTGTCTTTCTGCTAGTCATGTTATTTATATACCGTGTGTATAGCTCTTATTCTAGCTGTAATGTACAAGCCTAGCAAATGTGTTTTTTAAGTATGTTGAACCAATTTCTTAAAAGCCATTTTCTTTTTCCTTTTATAGAGCAAAACTATAGTGAATCTCGGTATCACTTCTTGCACTCCACAGATGGCGAAGGATGTGCAAATATGCTAGTAGAATACTCCTCGTCCAGAGGATATCGCAGTGAGGTGGACATGTTTGTAGCACAGGCGGTCCTACAGTAGGTGTTAAAATTTTATTTGACTGTTTTGCTGAGATGTCACTGTATTTGAGGCCAGCCTAATTTAGTCAGGATAACTGTAGGTTAACTGCTCATGCTTTTCAAAAGAAATTGTGAAACTGGCCAAAGTTTCCAAAACTAATTTTGTGTGGTAACAACAGAAGCAGACTATCTTACAACTGGTGTGTTAAATTGATCAGATTAAAAAAAAAAATTGTATTAAGGTTGTAATGTGAAATCATGTTAATTGCCTAAAGAGTTAATGTAATCTTTGTGACCCTGAAAGCACGATTTTTATGTTTTTAACACGGACTTGCAACTGGTTAGGATTTGCCTAGATGTCCTTACCGAGACTGGGGCTAAGTGGGCTTTATATTTGCATTTAGCCTAGTACTTACTGTCAGCCCCATGGTCTTAAGAGTCAGTTACTCTTGGGTCACCCTGCTTTATGAGCAGCAATGTGATGGTGCTTGGTTTAACAGAGTTGCTGGTGGCTTTCACTTGCTTTAAGCATTTATTTTGTAGGAGGTGGGAATGCAAGCTATTAGGTGCATTTGCAGAGCCCACGTACAGTTAAGGTTAACAAAGCCAATTTTACTGTTTTTAATCATTGATGGCTTTCTTCAGTCAGGGAAAGCAGCTTATGGAGGAGCCTGAGGAGGAGGTGGAGACAGGGCTGTGCAGCAGGGAATTAGGGAGAGAAGTGGGAGAGTAAGTGTTGGGGGAGAGGGAAGAGGTGAGAGCAAGCCTGTCTCTCTTTTGGCAGCAGTGAGCTGTCACATTAGTCCTGTTTCCCATAGTTGGTTGGTCTGGACTGCAGTGATTCTTGAGAGGTAGAAAATCTTTTATAGGGGACCAGCGTATGCAGGACTGATGGGGCTCTTAAACAATTCTTTGGGGCTTTGTTTTGGCGGGGGGAATTCTGGTAAGAGCTTATGGGTATGGGATTATTTTCTCCAGTATTTATACAGAAACCTTACTACATCCTTTACTGGCCTGTATCTCAAATACCATGCTAAATCCTCTTACATTGCAGTTTATGATCTAATGAAAAGCACTGTAATTCCTTGCTCAGCAGTAAGGCAAAAGAGTCCCTGTTCCCTGCACGTAAGAGGGTTTGGCTTTGGAGGCCAACTTGTGACCAAAAATGAGACTGCTCGTGGCAGTCTTCCAGTATTTGCTGACAGCATTTGTCCCAGATAAAGTCTGTGTTAGGCCTGTGGACTTGCAAAGATTACCTAGTTAAATTAACTGGATCTGAACAAAGATTCGACCAGTGTGGGAAACTGATCTGTTAACTGCTGACAAATCACTCAGGAAACCAATGAATAGTTTTTTTGTGAGACTTTTAGATGTGTGTATCAAAGTCATTAGTGGTCCTGATGCCATGTTATTTTGAGATGACAATAAGAGAGTGACAGGGTCATTGGACGCTGACAGATGCATACTGAAAGGAGATGTATTTGGGAGTGGATGGGGCCAGGTGAGAATTTTTTTTACTGGGTTTTTACCTCAGTGTGGTAAACTCCAGACCAATAAAGGTAGTGTCTCATTTAATTTGAATCATGTGGTAGCCAGTCTTTCCACACTTTCATTTAATTGATGCCCTCTTTCAGTGACCTTCCTATATACAATTTGCTTAGGTTTAACTCAGTCTATTAATATTCGATGTCAATTCCCCCCAACCCGCTTATACTACAAACTAGTTAAATAGGGATTTTCATATCCTCAATTGATTTCCAAACAGTTGCCAAAGATGTACATCTCTACCAGTTAAGGTTTCTGCTATCAGTTTGAGCCTGAGAAGGCTTCTATGTGCAAATGAAGTAGACTGCTGAGCATTTGATTTCCCTTTTTCTTTCTGCATGTAAAATTTCTTCTCTATATTTTAACTTCCTTTGTTCTGCTTCCCTTTACAGATTTCTCTGCTTAAAAAATAAGACCAGTGCATCAGTTGTTTTTACGACATACACACAGAAACATCCATCAATAGAAAAGGGTCCACCCTTTGTTCAACCACTGCTAAACTTCATCTGGTTTCTGTTATTGGCAGTTGATGGGTACAGTTTGATTTTTGTTACTTTGTTCTTGTTTACCTTTTTATCTGTTACTGAGATTACATTTTGTGTTTTTGCCTTTCTAGAGGAAAACTAACAGTATTTACAGTATTGTGTGAACAGTATCAACCTTCACTGAAAAGAGATCCCATGTATAATGAGGTGAGTTACTACTAGTTGTGAACAGAATATAACCTACAGAATTAGTTAAATAAAAGCTGATTGTCTCCTGTTTTGTGACTTTGCAAACCTGGCAGGTGACAGTCTACAGAGTCTGGCTGCCACAGCCACCAAAGTGTACTGGCTTTAGGGGTTTCCTCTAAGCAATTAGACACTGATGGATACTTTATACTGTGTATGTGGAAGAGTGCCCTTTAGGAGCAGGATGGCAATTCATAAATATAGCACATGCAGCATTTTAATTTTCCTTGACACGTTTCAAAAGTAGGGTTTTTGAATACAGCTTGTAGAGAGGGTTCAGTGCCCCAGCTTTTGTGGTTTGATTGCTGTTGAGAGGATTTCCACCTGATGAGGTAGTTGACATCATTCTCCATCTTGTGTCATTTCAGTACCTAGATAGAATAGGACAGCTTTTCTTTGGAGTTCCGCCCAAGCAGACATCGTCCTACGGAGGATTACTAGGTAAGTTTTATGTCGACAAGTGTTTAAAGATACCACCAGTCTTTTCAGAGTGGTGGCTTACATAAAACAGGTGTGCCAAAACCAGATTCTTTGTTCTAACAAGTATATTGTATTTCTTTTCCATGGCCTGTAGAAACAGTCACTGCTGTAGAGTACAAGATGAATTAGTTGCATATGAAATTAAAGTGATGTAGCTAGTAGACTTTTCCTTTTTGAGAAGGGAAGAAACAAGTAAATTAGTCTTAAAATTCATTTTGACGTTATAGTATAACTTATAACTGTAGAGCAAAACCTTATTTGTGTTAAAACTTAATTCGCTCTGACTTCAGTGGCTGCTTTTCCTAAAGTAAAATCTGGAACTTTGGTAGAGGCCTAACTGCTGTTGATGTAAAATGAATGCTCTCAGACTTCAAGTTTTGAAATTAATACTGCCTTTCTACAAGAAAGGAAAAGGAATAGAGAAATTCAGCCCTTGTTTCTTGGCTCTTTGAATAAAATGAGATGGGAAGAGATTGAACTGGATTACTTTTGTAAAGTCTAATTTTTTCCTTGAGAACTAAGCTCTTCCTTTGGTAAGCTGACTTGATTCTTTACCTGCAAATGTTAATTCACTGATACCAAAAGTTTGATGAAAAACATGAGCATCATAGATTTCATATGCAAGTAACAGCTTTTTAGAAATTCAGGCATCTTTAAATTGAGCAAAACAGGAGGGTGCATAAATGCCTTTGAGTCTCAGACAAATTCTTTATAGTGTGATGCACAGCAGTGTTACTGTTCAAGAGTTTCATCATTAGAGGTGTCTCTTCATTTGTTATTTTTTTTCCCCCTCAGGATGCAACTATGTATGTAAGTATGGGGGTTTCTTCCAGTGTACTCTTAGAAAAGGAACAGTATCAAAATACAGCTTCCCATATCAATAAATTCCTAGTGGAAACTGGTGTGGAAATCACTTTTAGTTCAACAAATGGTTTTTTGATTATTCTTTATTGTAATGTGCACCCTAGCAGGCAGGTAGGAAAGTAGTTAAAGATTATGAGATGAGAATGTAAAACTGGCAAAGCTGACTGTCCTATATTTAATGTAGGAAATCTTTTAAACAGTCTGATGGGAACTGGAGAAGACGATGACACAGAGGATGGTCAGGAAGATAGCAGTCCTATCGAACTTGACTGAATATTTTTGTCCGCGGGTGCCGTGTAAATCTGATGATTCGATGACTCCAAAGACAGTTTTGGAATTTGAATCTTGCAGTTGTTTCTTGGCGCCTAAAAGGGCTCCTCCGGTCTTTTAGAAATGGTTGCTGAAATGTTTATAATGTTCGGTCTATATTATTTATGTAAAAAAAAAAAAAAAAAAGAAAGAAAGAAACCAACAAAAAGTAGCCAAAAGAACCAATCGGAGCAATTGTTAGCAGGTTTCCGATACGGCGGCTGGTGACTTTGATTAAAATATAGTCTTCTGCGGTTTCTGATGCAGTACTCCCTTTTGCACAGTAATTCAGTAAAGTGTAAGTATGGGTCTTGTACTTCATGGCCTACCCAATACCATCTTTGTTACAAGAAAGCCTCCTTGACCTCTGCCATCTCCAAGGAACATCTCGAAAGGCAGGGTGATTAACTGAGTAATTTATTTGTGAGGCTGGTGCCAAAAGTATTGCGAGATGAGCCAAACAGTGTAATGAGAGATGCACATCTGAGACTGATACCAAGAACTCACTTCCACTGCGCTGAGTCAACATGCACGCTATTCATGCTGCCTCTCAGTCTATTTAAGATCTGGCCCTGGCTGAGCCCACATGTGTTTAGCTGATATTTTTGGAAAAGCACAAGATTGAATTGCTTTTGAGTAAAAGCTGATCAGTGGGATATAGGTAATTGGCTTCCATGTGGATCTCTCTGGCCTAGGTATAAAAATCTGGCATCTAAAATACCTCCTCTGGCTTGTGGCTCTACTCCTTTGGAGCAGGTTGTTTCTCAGTGTAAGTTCATAAGCATACGTAAAGGCATTTTATAAGTGAATGAAATGATTTGCCACAAGCAACATATGTGTTTAAACCGCAGCTCTATGTAAAGAAAAGGGATACTGCAGAACTTTTTGTTCTTTATGATATATTTATTTTTCTTGGGTGATTGATTCATTTAACACTTCCTGTAAAAAGAATAAATCAATAAATAATGGAGTAACTTCAACCCCAGTGATAGGCATAGCAATTCTACATCTCCTCCTCTTTAATGCAGCACACTGGATGTCAGTGGTACAGTGAGCAGATGAAATGGGGAAACGCTTTATTTTTTCATGGTGAAAATAAAAAGGCTTAGATTAATAAACAGCAATCATGCATAGGGGAGGGAGGGAATAATACAAACATATTGACTGTATGAAAAAGAAAAGGCATTGAAAGGAAGACTTTGTATTAATTGTGAAGTCTCAAATAAACACTTTATACCAGGTTGAACGACAATGCTGCTTTCTGAGAGTTTTATGAGCAGAGATCTTGTGTTCCTTGCTAGTTTTTTCCCTGCCAGATTTGACTGCAGTTCATCTGGATCTCAGTACTGCAGCTTTAGCTTTGTGCACCGGTGTATTTTTAGCCAGGTATTGTAATGTCTGTGACAAGTGATGCGGGTCCAAGTTTCCTTGATTTGCAGCAAATTCAGGGAAGAAAACCTGTTTCCTGCTCTGCCACATATGAACTATGCCACATGGTCATTATTTTTCTGCAGGTCTGGGCCAAACTTGATGATAACTAAGCTAATTACCATTTTGATGTCCTCAGTGTAATGTGCATCTGATACAAAGCAAGCAGAAAGCAGCCTTGTCCCGTGTCCAGGAGGCCGGTTAAAGTGTCCAGGAGCAGCAGTGGCCTCTCCTGTGTGCCGCATATACAGCTAAAAGTGACTGCTGGGGTTTCGGCTCTGCCATGCTGTAGGACACGGCGGTGCTGTAGCTGTGTGCGTGCTGGCTTGATCCCAGCCCTGCGCCCAGCAGGACAGCGTTTCTCGTGGTGCTGCCACCATCATTCTCCTGCTCTTCGGCTGCCGTTCAGCAGCTGGGTCTGAGATGGGGGTGAACAGCATCAGTGCATGGGAGGTGCGTGCAAGATGCAATGTGCAGCCATGCTGCAGTCCTGTATGCGAGCCAATAAAGAGCAGCTGGAGGCAGGGGCATGTGTACAGCTATGGCTTTGTATCTGTTTATAGGGTTTCTTTTTTTACTAGCTACTTTTATGTTTTTTACATATATATATATATATATATATATATATATATATATAAAATCTCGAGAGATAGCTATTTTATATATTATAGATAATACATATATAACTGTTATATACTATAATTGTATTACATAAAACTATAAATACTATTCACACACGTGCACACATACATGTAGATATATTCACACACACACATACACATTAAAATTATATATACACACATGAACATGAGTACATACATATACCCATGTATATGTGTACATTTCTGTGTGTGTGTATATGCACTCATATACACATAAATGTATATTACATATATATACACAAGGTAAGTATAAAATATTTATATGAAACATTTAGATTTAGATAGCTAATTATATAAAGTGTGCGTGTGTGTAAATAAAATGTTTATATGAAACAGCTTTATAAATAATTAGATAAAATACATTTTTTATGAAGGCTTCCCCCAGTGTCCATTTCCTCCATCCCTGCTGGTTGCTGGTGGGAAGGGGTAGGGGGGATGCCAGCCCAGCATGGCACCTACTTGAACCTCATCTACTTCTGGGTTGTTGGTTTCTGGGGTTTTTTTTCCTTCCCTCTTTAAAACTCTGGCTCAGTGCTACTCCAACTGAACATGACACTTCTACTGATTTGATATAATAATTTATTCAATTGAATGACATTTAGTACCACAGTTTTCTTACCAGTGACATAACAAATGTATACAGCTGATACAGTGGCTTTCATTTACAAACACCAACTTAAGAAATGCATCGGACAGTTCAATGTATTGTTCTGTTGTTACTTATTGGACACAGTAATTTTTTTTTCAGGTAAAAATTTAGCATGTACTGTACAGTTCTTGGACTGACAGGCCAAGAACTTCCTCATTCACAACAACCTCTGACTGCAGGAATTACAGCGGTCAAAACATTGTTGAAATGTCACTTTAAGCAGCTTTTTTTCTTTTTTTTTTGCAAAAAATTAACAAGAAAAAAAATTAAGAGAAGTATTGAAAAAGTGCAACAACCTTTTTTTGTAGAAGCAATATATCATCGGCCAGAGGAGTAGGACGTGTTTGAAGGAGATGTGACCACTGGAGGGTTTTGGAAGTGGTTCTACAGGGCCTGTTGGCATATGTGAACCTGAAGCGCAAATCCCGCAGCCCAAGCTGGGGCTTTGCCTCGTCCCACTGAGCCAGTCCAACTTTTCAACCGATGTGACAATGCAAAATGGCTACAAAATACCTGGCAGTGATCCCTGCCCTTTGGCTGGGATAGCGACCATGTCATGCCAGGTAATCTGGCATGACCACCTTCGGTGGTTAGCAGCACTTGGCCTTCAAGCCTTCTCCCCGTCTCCTGCTTGGAGACACCACCCCAGGCAACTGCACAGGGACCCGGCTGTGCCACAAAGCTGCAGGGACTGTGCAGCCAAGGCTCCCCGTTACCCCCTGCCCCAAACAGCTGGTGCCTTCATTTCACCACCACCATGAGCCCAAGGTCCCCCAGCAGCTGAGGGAGAGTCCTGCTGTCCATCTGGGGCCAACTACCGATTTTTCCCATTCTCATACCTGGGAGCAGGGAAGGGCAGGCTGTAGGAAACTTTGCTTTAACCCACCTTGGGTGTCTGAGCCTTTTCCTCGGTGTGATTCAGGGCAGCATCAATGCTGGACAGATGTACACCCCTGATGGACAGGCTCTGGGAGAGTTGCTGGGAGCAGGTTCAGCGAAGCTCCTGGCACGGCCCTTCCACGCAGATGCCGGCCACCGGGCTCCCAGCCCCTCCAGGCAAACCCATGCTGGCCCTGCAGCACTTGAGGGGAGGCATGCTGGGGCTGAAGGCTTGCTCAGAGCATGCCAAGCCAAACCAGCCCTTCCTAGTGCACTAGTCCCTTCATTTCTCTTCACCTCAACTCTGCCGCATGGTCCTTTTGGCTGCCCACCTTGGGCTTTCGAGCTCTTCCTCTTGCTCCTCTAGGCACAGCAAGATTCTCTTGCCTTGGGCTCCAGGATGCCTTTCCCACGGTCCAGCACAGCTCCCAGCACGATGCAGTGATAGTTGCTCTGCAGGGGACCAGCCTGCACGAAGCCAAGCGCAGCTCCACTGCCCTCGCAGCAGCATCTAAGTGGCACCTGGGCATCATACTGGGCTTCACCGCTGAGGCCAACAACCGAGGACAAGACCACAGCACCAACCTGGGGATCATCAGCTCAGCACAGAGGTGAAAGGGCAGAAACGCCTGCTCCGAGGCCCTGCAGGGCTGGCTCCAACACTGGCTGTGCAAGACATACCTCTTTCACAGCAAGCTCCTGTGGCCACGGTTCCTCCCAGCACGGCTGCACTCGGAGCACCGCTCCGTCCTCCCGGCTGTCACGCTCCTCTCTCCGTGACCACCACAGGCCACCCTGGGCATGCGTAGTCGAGTGCCTGCTGACGGGTTCATTTTTATGCTTGAGGCTCACTTCTGACCAGGTGCTGAATCTTCCCCTTCCACTTGGGGCAGGGGGTAGCAGACACGCTCTGTACATCATCCTGCTCACCCAGACAGGCCTGCCTCCCCCTCCGCTTGCCAGACAAATCCACTGAGCAAAGTCCTTGGAGCTGACATTTCGCTGTTGGTAAGGGACACTTTTTGGATGTGCACTTTGGTAAGCAGATAATGAGGCCAACAACACAAATTTCTGTTATTTTTAAATCCTGTTTGAAACTAGCCTATATATAACATTACCATCACTAACAAGGTGTGACGTTCACCCACATTAAAGTAATTTATTTATAATTTATCTCTATGACATCTGGAGGATTTAGCAACATTTACACATCATGAGACCATGTAAGCCGAACTACTCCGGTTTTGTCTGAGCTTCCTAAGAGGTGCACATGCAACAGTCTTCAAGTCCTGGCAGTTGTGTGCTCCTACAGCAAACTGAAAAGCCACCTGGCTGGGACCGCTCACGGGCCTGTTCCTTGTTAGCTAGTACCGCACTCAGTTCAGCCCTTCTATATCTAAAGCCATGCCATGAGAAAGCTAGCATGTTAAGACCATGGACAGGCATCAGTAACACAGAAGATCCACTTCAACGGGTGAACCAGGCCCAAATGTGCATACAGGCAAACGGGTGACCTGCATGAAATCACACGTTCAAGCCATGACCTTCCAGAGGATGGGCATCCTGAGCCACCCATCAAAAACCAACACCATTTCCAATTGCCCATTTTGCAAAGGCAGAACACATCACTTACTTTGCCACCAACTTGGACGAAAAGACAAAAGCGGCTGGGGCACTGCACAGAAAATACTGTCCACAAGGAATAACATGGAGGCAAACTTCCTATCAGGATCCTTATCTGAAGCTGCTCTAAGATGCTACATTTCTTCCTTGCTTTTTAAGGAGTCTGAACCACGTGGGCCAACAGAACATGTAATGCTGCCTTCTGACACATCTCAGTCACCTACAAACTCCTCCTCTGGTTGACAGCTGTGGTTCCCTACATTTATGGACGGTATTTATTTCCTTTGCGGTTTTAGGTTCATGCTCTGTATCCCGTTAGGATGTCACAGTCTCAGGAAATCATTGTCTCCCAAGAGAAAACGCTAGTGGAGAGGTGGGATTGTCAGGGAGAACCCGGCCGAACTGTGGATGTCCAAAGCATGGACATCGGCTCACCTGAGAGCAGTTACTGCACCGACTGAACCAGCCTAACCTAGAGGACGAGTTAGAGCGTCCGAGGAGGTCCCGGTCCAGGTCAGCGCTGCCTCTTCCCCCTGGCACCAGCCCAGGTGGCTCAGAGCTCTGGGAAGTTCAGATCCAAAACCTGAACCAGGTTGTATCCATCCCTGATCTAAATTAACAAAAGATTGCAGAGGAGAAAAAGCAGGTTACTAAACCCCACTCACCAGCCAACTAACCAGCTGCTGAAATGCTTCGGAAAGGGTGTTCAGATGGGATAGAAGAAAAAAGGCGTGTTCTCCTTTCCTCCAGAAGTTACCAGTTTCCACAGGAAACCCTTTTGGTTTTGCACCAGCCAAGGAGCAGGTTTCCAGAGAAAGCCCTGTGCCCCGAGATGAGCCACTGGCGCAGTCTTCAGCATCCTGGGAAGTGTGGTCTAAAACCCGCTTCGCCCCGCACTTGGGACCGGGTGTGTTACTACAGGCTAGCACAGGCCCACAGGCCGGTCTGGTGGCACGTCACTGAGAGCCGCCTACCCCGACACGTGCGGTCTCTGCGGGAATTACCTACTGCGGTGGGATACACAAAACGGCTGCACGTGGAAATGAGGCCTCTGGAGGAGCCAGGGCACTGCTGGAAACACAGCGCAGCCAGAGAAATGACTTCTGTTATTGACCAGCATCTTCTCTGACATTTTGCGGCTGTCCTTCTTGGCTTCCAACATGATCAAGTCAATGATGAGGGGAAAGGGAAGTATTATTATTGTTGTTATTATTATTATCATTAATAATTATTTTTAGCATTTCAAATAAAACCATGTTGTGTTGTAAACAGAAGCTCATTCCTCAGGTCTGCCCAGTCCCATCTAAGGTTTATGCTTGAAGTGGGCTTCCACTGAAACAAAGACCATAAAGGAAACAAAGTTAAAACAAGGACCAAGACAACACCTGGCAGGCAGTCAGCCCACCAAACAAGCCCACCCTGTGGACGGACGCTAGCCAGGACTCATCTGCACCAGGCCTGCTCACGTACAACCGTGAACACACACGAAGCCCAGGCCAGCACAGCACGTCTTTCACTGCCGTTATCCTGTTGGGATTATCCGCAGCAAACCACGACACCACTGCCACAATTTGTACTTGCTCACAAAGATGTGCCGGGCTTGTGTCACAGCCTTGGCCTACCTGAGCTCTAAAGTGTCTACACCCGAGTCCCACAGCCGAAATGCTGCTCAGCACTGAACTCGTGGCAGGATGAACTGGTAAATCACGAACTCTGAGCAAAGCAGATACCCTTTGATGAGGCAAAGAGGCACTAAAGCCCGACAGACCCTCCTTCATACCCCTTCCACACCAAGGGCCCATCCTGGACTAGCAAGTCCCCACCGGCGTGAGAGGGCACATTTCTTTTCCATGTCCTTGGCCTGCTGCTGCTCTTCATAACTGAGGGACTGATCATCCTTACTGCAGCACCGTGGACATCGCCCCAGGCAGGGCATGCGCATGAACCCTTCATGGTAAGAGGGAAGCAGCGAGATACTGTCCTCCTCTTCCAAATATGAACCCCTGACTGTTTGGACAGACTTTGCCTCATCCCCGGGCAAGGGAAGGGCTTCTCCATTCAGACTGAATTTAAGGGAGAAGCAGGAGTCGTTCCACCCCGATCCCCCTTCCTGTTCATCCTGTTTTCTAACGGGAAATAAATGGGACGAGTTTGTTCTCCAGGCCTAGTGAGAAAACACACCTGCGTATTCCTGAGGCAGCATCGGCCTGCTTATAACTTTCTGAAAGGTTGTAATCCATTCCAGCTGGTCGTCTTCTGTCTCGCAGGCGAAGAGGAATTTCCTGTCGGGGGTGACGATGGTTATCCCGTGCTGCCAGTGATTCCCCTGCGTGGATGGCGGGAGCCCTTCCAGGACCTTGTAGCTGTTCTCCTTGCTCCCGATGAACACTTCCCCTCTAGCAAAGGCGTCCTAGAAAACAGCACGTAGTGAGGCAGGAGGGCTCGCGAACGGCAGCTCGAACACGGCTCACCCTGCGAGCTGGCATCTGCACCGCAGCCAGAGGCGGGAGCAGCAAAATGCAGTGCGCGAGCCTTTCTCCCAGGGCCGGACACCACAAACGCCAGTGATCTCAGAGCCCAGTTCCAGCTCCATACAGATCCCACCACCAGGCCCACCGCATGTGTGATCCCCTCCAGCCCCAGCATCAGGGGATTCAAATTCCAGCCACAGAAAAAGCTGTGAGCAGGGCATGGCGTTTCCAAAGCACTTTCAGCAAACAACTGTGCACGAGGTTACTTCGCACTGACACCAGGCAGGTGCAACCTAACAGAGCCTCTTGGGGCTCCGATCAGCCTGAGCTTTCCTGCAGGTTATCATCTCCTGCCGACAGCCCAGGCTCCTTTCCCTTACCAGGGGATCTTTGAAGTACATGAGCCTCCGGTCGTCCATGGTGAACCATCGTTTCTTGAATCCTTCTGTTTGCTGAAGAGTCAAAAGGTGGTAAGTTACACACCAAAACAAAACAGCTCGTTTCTTGTTAGACACAACGCAGGAGTATCGGGGTGCTGGGCTTGTTTGAGGCCGATCCGGGGACCCGGATGGGCCGGGGGGATTCACAAAAGGCGATTTCTGCACCCACCCGAGCCAGTGCAGCCAGGGCCCGGGACGGCCGCATAAACCGGACTTACAATAGCTGTCAGTGCCTGGGGGAGTGGAGTAGGTTTGGCTGCAAAATGCTCTAGGGTTTCTTTATGTTTACTTACAAACTCAAAATATTGGCTTGTACCTCATCCCCACTTACTGTTGCTTCTTGGCCTCAGCAACATCCCCAATTTCAGAGCTTTAGATATGGAGTTTGCCATTATTTATGTGTGCACAAAGGATACGAAGAAAAAAGCAACACCCCTTACCCACGTGAAGGTGCACAAGCACCAGGGGAAAGGCCATTTCCAGACCGGGCTTTACAGCATACGCCAAGCTGCAGGCTGCCCCTCTCCGTCCCGCACTGCCCTGATCTCTCTGTTGACAGATTCAGGTTCCCGATAAGAAACCAGGCACCGGAGCCCCCTGCAAAGCTCACACCTCGGCCGGGCCACGCTCCCGGGCTGGCCGCCCCGAGCCTGGGGGGAAAGCAGAGCCGCAGCACGGACGGGGCCGGGCCAGGGCTTTGCAAAGCGCTGCCAAGGCTGCGCGGCTGCTCAGGAGCATTGGGGTGCGAGGCGGAGGCCCTGCTCACTCCCGTCCCTGTGACCGGCCTGCAGGCTCAGCCTGGGTCTCCGGCTAAACCACGGAGCACAGCTGCGCTGGTCGTCAACGCGGGGCTCCACCTCGCAGGGCAGCGGCTCGCGGGGACCGGAGACTGCGGGAAGAAGCAGGCGGACGGCTGCGGTCTGCTCCCTTTCATGCCGGGGATGCATTTTTCTGCGGCTTTCTGGCTGTGAGAGCACGTCTCTCTAGCGCAAATCTGGCCTGCCCA
Source organism: Dromaius novaehollandiae (assembly GCF_036370855.1). Lineage (NCBI taxonomy): Eukaryota > Metazoa > Chordata > Aves > Casuariiformes > Dromaiidae > Dromaius > Dromaius novaehollandiae. Next base: position 6,954,379 of record NC_088111.1, on the reverse strand, counting down.
GGTCCTAGAGGACTGCTCACCAAATGGGCTTCAGCAGGACACAAAAGTAACTGCAAACAGTTTTAGCTGGTCGGGACTTCCAAAATGAGCCTCATCTATGACCATTCTCTCTCCCTTCCCCCTTTCCCGTTTAAAATGAGGAAAGAATTTGAAGGTCAATTTAGAGACCGACTCTGGCATTGGTAGAAACATTTTCCCGAGTTTGAAACGATGAATTCAGCTTTAAAAAAAAAACAAAGAGAATAGAAGTCCCCAGCCTGAGCCCATATTAGGAGCTGCTCTGCGCATCTGAAGACAGGCGGTAACACAGAGCAGCTGGGAGGGAAGCGGCCTGCCAGGGCACCCAGACCTCGCGGGGGTAAATCACGCGAGCATCGGCGGGGTTACTGCGGCCAAGGGCCACCGCCGCCCCCGCACAGGAGCGGTACCACGTTCGCAACGGAGGGCTACGACCCTCCCTTCTCGTTACGAGGACGCTGCCATGATAAGCATGACCTGTATTTGTATCATCGGGTTTTATCACGATGAGGAGTTGCACTAAGCTGGCGTTCACGTAAGGCCCAGGCCAGCGTGCTTACAGCAAAGTAGAAGAAGTAGCAGCCCACACGTGGCCAACTTTGCTGCTAATACAGAGCGCGAGAGTGCCTTCAAGCACGGCTTTTCAGATGCTGCGTCCCCTGGCTGCGGCTCGGCATCTCCGGAGCGCCGGCTGGGAAGGGGCAGGTAACCAGGCGGACGGCCTCCGGGAGGGACGGCAATCACAGCCCCCGCCACCAGGGCCTAGACGTGCCCAAATGCCAGCCCCACGCCTGGCCCCAGATGGCTTCCCTTGTCTTCTCCTTACTGTGCCCAAAGCACGGAGCCGTCACCCGCTCGGGCGGTGACGCCCCGTGCGGGACTTCGGGAGCCGCTGTGCAGCTCGCAGAGGTCCTCGCTCAAGCAGCCCAGGGTGGACAGACATCAGCGTTTCCCTCTCTGCAACACGACGCCCAGACTGGCCCGGGCGACAGCCCTGGACCGCAGGGTTGGGAGTGCAGGGGGAAGCGGAAGCTTGAAAGACTCCTGTGTGAGCAAGTTTGGGGCATCCAGGCTTTGCCCCCCCAGAGAAGGGGAACTGGTCCCAGCAGCGCATCCTTCTCAGCCCCGCACATGGAGACACATTTTACAGGGACTGCGGAAATGTTTTGTATCCTACCTTTGGCCCCGTCTTCTCCATGTACCCTTCCTTCAGGTAGTTTCTAGAAAGCTTTGGCACCAGCTGGAGCAACCGAACAGGAAAGAAAAGAGTGCAGCATTAGACGGATGGAGCTGGGGGGGGGCACACGCAAACCGGGTGGCCGCGGGCAGGCGGAAGGAGCTGGTGGGAGGATGGGACCCGCCGCAGCTCCCACACGGGCCCCAGACCACGCGACCGCCCTCGTTAAATGCTGTTGTCACACTTTAAGGCGCCTACGGCAAACGGGCAGATGCAGAACATGGAGCATCTCTGCAGCGAGGCAGCGAAGTGAAGAGCCTTCACAGAGCCTCCGGGCCAAATCCTGCTTCGCCGGTCTGCTCTGGCGACAAATCCGCCCCCAGTTCCCTGGGAACTGAGCTGCAATTGCCCGGTGGGCGATTTGCCTCAGGAAGGGGCTGGGAAAAAACGGAGACCTTTCTGCAGGATCCTGCCTGAGAGGGTGTCGGGAGCTGCTCCCTGCCTCGTCCTGGCGCCGGCTGTCCTCCCGCTGCTCCAAACCAGACCCCTACACCAGCCCCAACGTGCCTTTTGCCTTCAGAACACTATTAACACGAGAGGCCTGTGCACTCCCCCTTCCTGGAGATATTCCTGACAATAACCAGTGCCTGGCACATTTTTAACACTGCTCAGCGAAGACAAGGCAGTAGCTGTGCGATCTTTGCAGATGCCTTTGAAAGTCTCTTGAGAGGAGCCGAGGGAGCCTCACCAGCCAGCGGAGCTGACAGCTCTGATTAAACACGCCTCCGCCTCCCCTCCCGCGCCTCCTGCCTTTTATTTAAACAAGTTATTAATGGCTCGGCTTTCAGAATCAAACTCCTGCAACATGTAATTCTGTCCAACAGAAAGCTCTGATCAAGCAGATATGTGCTTGAACAGAAAAAAACGCCCCAAAATACAACAGCCCAGAGAATCACAGCGCCGCTTTGCAGCGAGCCGGAGCGTCCGCGTCCCCGGCGGGCAGGCAGCGAGCGGCTCGGCCTCCGCGTGCGTGGTGGCCCGGCGATGCTCACCCCAGCTCGGCGCTGCGGACGGGCCCCCAACGCTTTGAGGGGCTGTTCGGTTCTTCAAGGTCACAAATTAAACCCTGCTAAGTGTCGCACTCCTCTACTACCCCATGTAATAATCGAAGAGAAGGGGAAGATAAATAAAAATGTCAATAGTTCGCCTCCCACCAGCACAAGCGGGTGAACATCCACCTTCTCATTAACTGCTGGACAAAACAGGGGCTACGTTAGGCCTGCGGGTTTTCCCAGCAATTCTGTGCAGACGAGTCAACCAATTCTGATCAGAGGCTTCGGAAAGGGGGAAAACTTGATCACGGAAAGCCCGCGCTGCCCAGGGACTGTGTTGCGACAGTGGGCTAATGATCTCTTGTTGTGGTTTTTAGTATTTACCCACTTCACACAGCTACTTGTATAAAATGGTCTAAGTCCTTCACGTGGGGGACTGGATACCAGCTGCGGGACCCCTCTCCTTCCTCCCCACCTTGGTCTTCCTCTGGGGTGCACGAGCAGCTCCCCAGCGCCGTGCAAAGCTACTGCAGCACAGCTTGTAACATCGCAGCAACTACCTTTTACGAAGACACGTATTGCTTCTGGCACCGTATGGGCAACAACGCTGGAATTACTCATATGCACGACTCATATTTTGAGTTTGAGCATGGGCATACGGGCACGTGTGTGCGCGCGCGCACACACACACACACACACACACACACACACACACACACACGCACACACACAGTTGCCAAGGCTGCACGTTGTTAACAGGTGCTGCACGCGGGCTCTGCATCCCACCGCAATGATTTCAGCGCAGCAATTACAAGGCAGGCGCTGAAGAACGGAGCCCTCTCCGAGCTTTCCAGCTTGTTAACCAGGCGCTAAAAATGAGTAGGGTAAAAAATAATAATAATAATAATAATAATGCGGGAAAACTCACGTCGACATCACTGGCTCCAGGGAACGCCACTTGCAAGTAATGAAAACGCGCCGCCCGAATGGCGTTGAACCAATCCACAATTTCCTATAACGGGGGAAAAAAAAAGCACAGTGAGTAATGCGGAGTCGGCACACAACAAAATGAGGTGATCCTGCTACACTGCATCTCTCCCGTCACTTTGTCCCAAGCGACAGAGCCCAGTTTAGCGGTGGCTCTCAAATCAACCCCAGGTCCCCGCGTCCGCAAGCAAGGAGCACCCGCACCGCGCGCCGAGCCGCTGTGCTCGCCGGGGCTCCCCCGCGGGCAGCACCAGACCTGCCCCAGCTCTGCGGCCCCCAGCGAACGCCCGGGGGTCGCTGGAGAGGGAAGGACTTCAGCACATCTCCAAATGGGGAAAAAAAGCATCAAATCCCTATCTGAAATCCGTTCACCTCCCACATCTGACTCCACATTGATGCTGATGCTCATTTTTTAATGCTGTTTCTATTTGCAAAGAACGAGGTGTTTGCACTCTGCTTCCCAGCCACAACGCAGCGGTCACAGCGGGAGGGAAGCGACACGGTCTGGTGCTGACAACGAACATGCTGGGCATGAGTTGAGCCCTGTGGGCAGACGACTCTTGCCAAACCTCCCCAAAACAGCATTTGTTTCAAGTCTCCACACCGGGAACCAGCAGCACCAGCTGCTTAGCCCAGGTCAGCACACGGGAAACACCAGTGCGACGGTGCAGGGCCCTTTAGCACCAGCAACACCCAACGTTAACGCCCCCCTTCACCATCAGACCTGTAGTCTCGCCCCGGATCACACTGGGGGAACCGAACCAGAGGCAGCCCCGGGAGCTGCCGGACAACCTGCAAACACGGGCTGTGGGCGGGAGGGAGGAAGGCAACCGGAGAAAAGCGTCCCAAACCTGCACAGCGGCTCCACTCGCCCAGCAGATCCCGGCCACCCGTCCCTCCGGCAACGGAAAACCGCCGGCAGGCAGGAGGCAAGATGGACCTTTCGGCACCCGATTCCCACTCAGATGCTGAGGCCTTACCAACATACCTCAGCGTTTTGCTAAAAGAGGGACCGAGCCTCTCCGTCTTGGGCTTTATACTGCATATCCGAGAGCATTCTGTGAAAAATCGATAGCGATACTGAAGTCCCGGCTGAATTTCACAGATGCGCTGGCACTTCTTCCTTTCCTTGGCAAGAATCTCTCTCAGGTTGTGATTTTTTTTCCCCCAAAATAGTGGTGATTTACTTGTTTGTTTAAAACTCCTCCATTGATTCACCTCTGGTGAGAATCGCAGAGCTTGCACTGCACTCGACGTCTTTTTGAAGGTTTCAGTGAGAAATGTCGTATTAATTTTGAGTAAGTGGTCTGCACAGGGCACTTCAAATACTGCCTTACATTCAAAAGGAATGGGCAAATTAAAGGCATTTTGGAAGCGAGGTGTAACAGCTGTCTGCACCTGGACGCTCAGCTGCGAGGAGCCCGGCACTGAACTATCGGCGGTTATTAATACACGTGAAGCATCATACTTCACACATCAGGGACACTTGCAATGAGCCAGACTTGATCCTAAAATAAACACTTGCAACTCTTTTAGGTGAGGCTGCTGTAGCATAGGAAAGACCATATCAAAGTAGAAGTCAGCCTCCGGTAAGATTTAAATTTTTGTATGTTTTAAAATGATTGGAAAATAGTTTTGGAGATCTCAGTTTTACAGAGTCGAATTTGAGATTGCTCAAAAATGGTCTAATGGGGCAAATCCCCATCATCTAAAAGGTCAGATGCTTTGCTTTGGCTTGTTAATGTATTTCAAGTTGAAGGAAAAAAACATAACACGACACAAACAAATGTTTCGGAGAAGGCTGACCTATTTGTCCGAGGTTCGACTCACCACTTGCCTCTCTACCTGCAGCAGCTAAGCAGACCCCAGACAGCAGCAGAAAGGATCAGCAGGAGGAACTGGCCTCTGAAGTTAATGATGACCAAAACAGGCTGGAGGTTATGCAAAATGAGCTGCTATGTGAAAATGTTTGTATCTCATCTAAACATCACCAAACAGATGTCTATACTGTTGATGTACGACTTCTTGTCTGAGGCCTCCTTGACCACGGCGTGGGATGGGGCTCAGCCTGCGGCGAAGCAGGGGGTGAAACCGCCATCGACTCCAGACATCTCATCATTTCGCAGAGTATTAATCCCATTACCAGAGGGAAGGGGTGACACCAACTTTCTTTCCACAAACCTATACTTGCGTACGTAACCCCAGAAGGCTTGATTGCTAAAAATGTACTGCATTTCCTGCATGTATAATTATGAGGAATACTGCAGGTGCAGCGAGGAAATTATAGCTGTATTAAAACAGCATAAAAGTGCTCAGTGTTTTTAGACAGGCAGATAACTTCTCATTAGCAGAGATTCCTTTCACTGCTTTATGTCTCAGAGCAAGCAGAGAAAAAGAAATACTGCCAGCACCTTTGCAAATGGCTCTTCTAGGCTCTCAGCTTCTTCCCAATTTAAGTGCCACTGCTGGCACCCATGCCACATGCCTGGCTACGCCGCCCTTCCAGCCCCCGTCCTGAACCGGAGCCACCCACGTCGCCATGCCAGTCGCAGACTAATAACCCCGGATAAAAATACAGCTTCTCTCTGCACCTGCTGACTCTGGACTGCTCAAAAATCCCCGGAGCTCCAGCCATGGACCCCGCAGGTGTCACTCCTGCTGCTGCTGCCAGGCCCCTCGTGTCCCCTCTTCGCTTACTGAAGGCTCCCGGTGTCGCTCAGAAAGGGAGGAGCACTGGGGAAGAGGCTTTTGCTGGCTTGTCCGGAGAAGATGCGAAGATCTGGTTTTGCACCCTAAAGGGTGGCCTGTCTTGGAGAGTCAGCCCACGCCTGAGGATCCTCGGGGCGACGGTAAGGCAAGCGGGGATGGCAGGAGCACACTGCAGCTTTCCAGGCTGTTCCCGAGGTGCCTGGAGGGAGAAGTCCTGTAGAGGGAGCTTCAGCCCCGGACAGGAACTCAGAGCGGTGGGAGACGCGCTCCGACAGCTTCCCGTCCCGGTGCTGCGCTGTCGGGAGCGGCACCAGTGCAGCCGGGTTCAAGTATCAGGACAGGTTTTGATGGCTCAGCCCCTAAGACACATCTCTTCCAAACCTCGCTGCTCTCCTCTCCTCCCAGCCATGCAGAGAGCTCTGGTCATCTTGCAAACAACTTGGTTACTTTAATTCTGCACTTTAGGTTATTTCTATATTCATTTTCTACAGACAAAAGGCCCTGGTTGCGTATCACCATCTCCCACTGCCCAGATGGAGACTTGGGGGCAGGTAAAAGGCCTCTGTCCCCAAAGGTTTCCACCTCCCACGCAGCATGACCAGGGCAGGCAGAGATAACCGAAGGAAGGGGGGTTTTGCTGTAACTTTAGGGTGAACCCCAGCAGCTGGAGGCCAGGAAGCCAAGGCCCAGCCCTCTGAAACGAAAGGGCTGTGCTCAAGCGCGGTCTGTGGCCACGGACAGGGGACAGAGGTCCTGCGGTGACCCCAGCAGACCAGGGCTGCTAAGGAGATCTCCAGCTCCAAGGGAGCCTTAGGTCCAGCCCAGGCTGCTGCAAACATCTGCTGGCGGGGAAGCATGCAAAGAAGAGACTGAAACAAGGGGCTGCCGGACACCCTTTAAAACAGTCAGAGCCGACACTCGGCTTGCACAGTACCTCCGGCTCCACCGACACTGCCGAAGCGCCAGGGCGTGCCTGGCTTTGCGGCAGAGGAGCCAAGCGGCAGATAGCACCCAGCACGCTGAAGCGCTGAGCTCTTCGTTGGCAGGAAACCCGAAGTCCCACCGTGGTGGGAGGCCGGCCACGCCGTGACGGGGCTGCGCTGGGAGGGATCAAACCCCAGGTAACGAGCTGAGGGCCGAACCGCGGCAGGCAGCACTTTCCCTGGGGGAGGTGGCACTCGCTGTGTGTGCCCGGGGGTAGCAGGGGACGTGGTGGGACATGGTGGGAGCGCAGGAGGCAGCCAGCGCAGTGGTGGATCCCACCCAAGCCTCCGGTCTCCCTCCAGGCTCCAAGCTTACCCCACGTGCGTGAACTTCTCATCCCTCACTCAGCCACGCGGACAGAACAGTTTCAGGGAAGTCTAAAGAAGTTCAGCTCAGAAGTTACTGGTGACATCAGAGATCTTCCTGTCGCTGCCGTGGATGTGAAGGCAGAGCGACTGCCGACGTCCGTGGGGTTTGACCGTGAGTTCAGACCAGCAAATCCTCCCTACAGCAACGGGCTGAACTTCACAAACTGCACTTCCACTAGGGCCACTGTCAGAGAGGTCATTTTAAAACCAGAAGTAAATGACAATAAACTCCTGACCCCACTCCTGGTCTGGGTTTCCCCACATCCATCTTTCAGCCCCAGGGCGAAGGACGTCGCTCTTCTGCGCGCAGCTGGGCTGAGCGGCCTGTTGGAGTTCAGCAAACCCCGAATGGGATGACGGTGGGACACGTCCTTCGCAGGAAAGAGAGCTTCTTCCTCCTTTTCAGTTTAAATTGTGTCCAAGGAGGTAACTGACGGCACCTTGAGCGATACGGTGCTGGGTTAAACCAGCACCTGGTGACGAGGCTGCCTGCTCCGCGGCGCGGGCTCGCACACCTCCTCGCTCACAGAGCAGGGAGGGCAGGGCAAATTCGGGAGCTGCCTGGGAGGCAGAAACAGCGGCACTCCTCCCCGACCGAGGTGCAAGGGGAGGAGGCTACGCAGGCTGAACCAGGGCACAAGGCTGAAGACACAGCCCTACTACCAAACCGCTGTGCGGGAAGCCATCAAGAGGTGCAAGCTGGGCTGCCTCCCTACCGAGGGGCGAGACCTGCCTTCAGCAGCAATCACTGCTTTCTTTTTATACACAAATATAAAGAGAAAGCCTTCCTTTATATTTGTATATTCAACAGCACACAGAGAGACACACAGTCATCATAGGTATATTATGCATATGTGTGTTGTACGTATGTATGTGTGCATGTGTATACGTTATACGCACATTTTTGAAAACAAGCCGGTATTACAAAAACAGGCAACGGCACTAACTAACCCAACCTGACACACTGACGTCCTCCTGCCAGGAGTACCTGAACTAGCCGTGAATTACATCTCAACTCTGCAGCACAGCCCTGCCAGCACAAAAGGCTTCCTCCAGGTCTCCCTCACAACCGGAGCGATAGCAGACGAGAGATCAGCTTTGCTCATCTTCAAACCAAGGAAGCCTTGGTTTTTGGTGGCATTCTTGGCCTATATTGTCTGGAGACGAGTGACTGTGCTAGGAGCAGGGACTGCTTATCACTAGCGAAGCTGTCTGGCTCGCCGTGCCTGGGTGAGCGGAGAACTGGCTGCGCACAACCCCGCCATGCCTGCCCGCACGGGATTGACCCCAGAAAGTCCCCCTGACACACAGGACCCCTTTGCTGAAGGTAACATCAAAGGATGAAGGCCCTGGGACAGCCAGAGGAAAGTAAGCATGACATGAATGCGACAGCTTTAGGTTCTGACTAAGTGCCAGACTCCAAGGCCACTTAAGCTTTATGGTAAGCCCCAAGTATTTGGAGGAGGGGAAAAAAGGAGGAAAGAGGTGAAAATGAGACTGAGACAGTACCCACTATAAGCCCACCCAGTTCTGCTCTCTGAACGGACACTAATCCGTGGAGATGAGACTCAGCCACGGAAACACACTGCTGGTAAGTCCAAAGGGCCATCGTGGCGACTGGTCACTGATCTTCATGGTGGCCTTATGGGCTGACACCCATCTGACACCCTCTAGGAGAGCTGGGACCTGACACCCTGTCTCACTGTGCTGGCCTTGGTGTCCCGCTGTCCTCAATATGCAATGACCGTCCCTGGCCCGGGAGCCCTGCTTCCTGACACCTCCCCGCAGACACAAGATGGGAATACAGCAAGGTGACGCAGTTCAATACAAACATGCACATTTGCCTTTTGGAAAGCACAAGACAAGCAGAGAAACAACGAATTCACTTCTCCTTCAGTCCAATTCACTCCCCTCTTGCAAGTCCTTAGATCAAGTCTGCTCAACTCTCCTTCCTCCATCACCTTGTCTCCGCTGGGTACAGAGGAGCTTGCCTCAGAAAAGCCTCTGCCCCTAAGGTCTTGTTGCAAGCAGAGAAACAGCAATTCCCTTTCAAGCGAGGGAAGAAGGGAGCATCTGCCCCTCCTTCCAAACAAGTAGTGCAAAACGCCACTGAAATCACTGCCTCCATCAGCAGCAGGTGCTGTCTCCCGGGCTGCGCCACGCAACACCCATGACCCTGGTCAGCTTTGGCTGGGTTTTCAGACAGAGCTTCCCTACAGCACATCACGCCCCAAGTACAGAACGGGTGAGTTAGTCCACCCAGCCCAGCTTATGACTGCAGACTGCATCCACAAACCAAGGAGAACCCACTGGGGGGTACAGATACATCACAAAGAGCCCAACTGCTCTCAGAGCCAGTTGCCACAGGCAAACAAGTCCAAGTTGGAGTTCTGTGCTGTCTACAGGCAGACATTATTACGGGCTTGTAATGGTCATGTAACTTCTGCCAAGTTCCCTCCTCTGCTCAAACACTCCCGGAAAGCTGTTTCTATTCCTTTCCATTTGCTTCCTATTATTTAAAAGAGCAGGTTTGCAGTCTTTGTGCTTGGAAGTCCATAGGCCAGGACACGACAAATATGGTTGAAGCTGGTTGTGCATCCCTTACCCTGATTCCTCCCACATCCACAGCAGTTCATGGCTTGATCAGAGTTTGGTGTGACATGGCCAGTGGCTCTGTGGAGCATCAGGACCGCAAACAAACCTTTCTCATTACCTCCGCACTCTCACCTTGCCATCTTCATGATAGACAAAGATGTTCCTTGTGCTATTGTCCTTCAAGTAAGTGATCTGTAGTCCATGCGGGTTCCCTATTTTTGCAGGCTGGAAAGTCGCATTTAAATGTTCAATCTTCATAATTGCTTTGGGTTCTTTTGCCTGGAAAACACAGCTGAGTGAGCAAACACCTGAGAATCAGCTTTCAGACACACAAGCAGTTCACTTTGTCAAAAAAATCCTGATTGAGGCCATTAGCTAAAAAATGACCAGCCCCCAAAACTGCCTGGTGCTAATATAGCAGAGATTTTTTCAGAGCCAACAACGAGTGGTTTCTGACAGCCTGGGAAACCCTTTTTCTGTTTTGGAAATTCAGCAGAGTTCATATAATGTTCAGAAAGGGGAGAAAGATTTCAGCCCAGAAGCAGGATGGATGGGCCAGGTTTCAAGTCAGGATTTTGTGCTATACAGACAAGCTATTTTGGCATGCCTCCTCTCCCAGCCTCTTTTCAACCATCTCCTGACTCCTACATCTCCTCCAGCCTTTTCACCTCAGGCTAAATGGCCAGTATTTACACCTGGATGAGCCCTATTAAAGGAGAAAGAAAAATGTTCAGCCAGACAAAATAAAAGCAGACTGCTAACTAACAGGCCAGGACGTTTTCTGCATCCCAAGCACCCTCAGCCAGTTTGTCCTTGCCCTAGAAGGACCAAACATTATCCCGCAAGCCCGGGAGCTAGGCTGGCAGGACACACCATGCCCATCTCCACACCAGCCCCATCCCCTCACACGAGCTATTGGCCTCTGGCTTGGCTCCGCAGTTTACCCTCCAAACTGGGTACTCTCCTGAGAGACAAAAACATATATGCCCTACAGCCCACCAACAGGGTCGCTTAGCCCATCCGTGAGTCTGGATCAAGCCCTTGCAAGCACCAGTCCCACCTGCTCCCTCGGTGGCAGCTCTCGAATTTCTGCAGTGCAGTCTGTCTTCCTACAAAATATGTCTAGAAATTTAGCACCCTTCTAGGACTGCACAGAGAAGTGAAGTGCCAAACGTGAGTAAAAAGTCTTGAGAAATAAAGATTATGCTCTTGGCAACACCAGTTTTAGGCCACACTAAGCCCCCTGATTTACACCTGAAATTAAGTAGATGAAACCATCCCTGAAAACCAATTCCTGCCCTCTCAGTGGACATGAATCAACCCAGACATGAAGCCAGCAGTCTCCAGACAGCAGCACTCCAGGTATGGGTGAGAGAGGCTCTAACTCCCTGGAAGCCAGGTGGCATTTGGACATGTTTATGTCTCTTTATTCTGCTTTAATGGGGACAAAACCATATGGATTTTTTAAAGGGAGTTAACCAGCTTTATGGTTTTGGGATCTGACTAGCTTCAAAGCCGTTCCGTACCTTACGTACATCAGAGCTATCGCTGGAAGCTCTGAGAACAGAGATACACACGTGTGTGTGCACACTCACAGAAACAGAGAAGGCTTCTGCTCTCTCAAGGGCTGCCTGAGACCATGGAAGGAGCTTCAACAGACCATCACCACAAACCTTCCTGCCAAGACTGGGACATAACCTCCTGGGCTCCTCTATGGGTGCAGAGTTACAGCACGGACCTGCTGGTTGCTGATTACGGCCAAACTGCATCTCTCTGCCCTCAGAGCCCTCTGCTCCCTGTGGTGCTTGAACAGTTGGTCCTCCCTGGCTGGAACAGGCCAAGACCAGCTCAGTGACCAAGTCTGAACGAGCAGTTGTCCCAGCAGTGGGCTGGTGATGACAGTCAAAGCTGCAGGTAGAAAGGTGCGTTACCCACCGCCTGACACAGGCACGCAACACCCGAAGCATCAAGAAATAAGACTACAAACATCAAGAAACAGAAGAATATTTCTCACTAGAGCCACTAGCTCTTCACCGCACAAGCTCCTCCACCGCAGGGGAAGGCAGGCGGCAGAGGGGGACGTGGCAGTTGGATCGCCCAGGGCACAGTCCTGGGATGGCACCTGCATCCCGTCAGCTGCACTGCATAAAGACTGCGAGCAGGCAAAGCAGCGGCAGTGGCCGTCTTTTTGCGTGGCTGTTCTTGGGGTTTTGCTGTGATTCAGGTGCCACACACCCCCGTCTCGCTGTCAACACCACGAGCCTGATCTGCACCGCGGCAGAAGCTCTCGCAGCACAGATGGTCACGCAGCCAGACTGTGGCACCCCAGCACCAAGCAGAAGTCCCTGCCCTAGAGAAGATGCAAGTGCAGCTTTGGGAACTTGGGGACTTGCCGTGGAATGAAAGCCGCCGTGGACGACCGAGGTGGGGAAATCCCAGCAAAGAGGATGTGTCTAGACAGTGCAGTTCCCACTACGGCTCTGGTTGACACAAAGTACAACTTTGAACTACTCAAGCAGTTAATAGCAACTGGATCAGGGCTGCTGGGACTTTCACTTCTCCCTTGGTAATGACTGGCGCTCTCCCACCCGCAAGACACAACTGCACCACACACGCACAGCTGAGGAGGAGGACAGAGCTATCCATTTCAGCTGGCGGCTGGGAGTGGAGAAGTGTGGTGGAATCCCCACCTCGGCACAGTGTAGCCAAATGACTCCCCAACACAGTGCGACAATTGCACCAAGTATTTTAGAAAACTTGCTGGTGGTTCAGTCTGGGCCGCTGTCACTGTTTTATTGGAGCTTGTGGCTTGTCACAGGAAGCTCGTATGGCTACCACGGCCCTGACACAAAACGGCAACAAATGAGGATAACAGCACAAGAGAATTAGTGCTGAAGAGGGAGGATGGTGGGGAGGGAGGACAGACAACCGCCCTGGTACTGATGGTCCGTCCCGATTCACCTCCTGTCCTGGCACGACCATCACAACCCACTGCCGACACCACAAACCAAGCCAGCTAACAGCCCTACGCGCCTACACCGCAAATTGGAGAGCTGCACTTCTACATCCCCGCGCAGGGCTGTGGGGCCAAGCAGGCTGAGGCTGACAAACTTTCTGCCTTAGGGGAAAGACTGTGAGAAAAAGGGTGTGAGAAAGAGTGCGAGAAGCTGACAAAAGAGCTCACGGGATGAAGCACAGTAGTATCCGCTACCACGCCTCTGTCTCTGCCTATGGGGGGAAGCTGTTATTCAGTGGGTTCACATAACCCTGCTTCACCCTAATGCATCGGGCGATGCTGTTATCTCCTAAATGCAGAGGTGGGCCCCAGGCCGCAGACAGCGGCTCAGGCAGCCACCAGCTTTATCCTGCTGACTTGCCCCTGCATGCTTCGAGGCATCGGGCTCTCCATAAGTAAGACACATCGAGGGTTTCAGGGGAGATGGAAAGGTCACAGGAAACACCTTGGCTTCCTCTGTTATGTGCTGCGGAATAGTAGAGTTTCTATCCATTCATCACAAATGCAATTTTCATGGTAATAGCTCCATATCTCACTTACAATAGATGAAATCTGCTCTGGGAAAAAGACAAAATGCTTCCATAGCCTGACCCTGGAATAGAAGAACCTGAGGCCTTTCCCTCTGGATTGTTTGCCACGTTCTTTAAGGAGCGTTTCAAGGACACTGAGGGATCTGCGATGTCTCTACCCCTTCTGTAACTCGGTTGGACACAGGCCACAGGCTGCAAGCAGACACTGGCTTTCAGATGCCCCCTTCCACCTAAAATGTGGGGTAGGTGCCACTGCCTCACTGTGAGGTGGTTCCACCTTCAGCAAAGCTAGCCACAAACACAAAATCCATGTCAAATGGATCACACGGAGCTAGAGCTGAGAAAAACTCCTTCATTGGTGGTTTAAGAAAAGTCTTTTTTACTTTAAGGGGCAACAGAGCAGGAGCACGTAAAGCAGTCCGTGAGGGCGTCTCACCATGACTGTGGTGGTGAAGCAAGAGCAGCTGAAGGGCCATATCCCGTTAAAGAGACTGGTAAACTGTACCTAGGGCCCTTCGTCCTAGAGCAAGCAGCAACTTGAAGCTTATGAAATCTCTGTGACTCTATACAATAAAATGGTGGCCTGGGAATGGTTCGTTCAAAAATGCCTGTACAGTTGTGATCCCCTGTCCCCACACAGCAAGCCCAGGAACTCACGTCATTTTTGTTGAAGTACTTCAGTGCACCTTCCCTCTCTGATAACACGAATTTTCGGCTTAAGAACTGTCCGTTGTCACGTCCTCTCTTCCACAGAAATCCTTCTCGGTATCCTGCAGCAGAAAGGAATTGTTGAGAACCAGGGATAAAATGCTTCATTTAAAAAGAGACTGGGAAAAGGAGAACATGAAAACCAAGCAGACGAAATGCACATGTGGACTGACAGAAACAGGCCTTCTCCCTCCTATTTGCCCATCTCGCTCCACTCTTGCTCTTTTTCACATCTTGCGAAAAGCACGTCTTTCACAGATCACCGCGCCGTGATGCTGCGAGGTGGCGGGCGAAGGGGGACTCGCGCTGTGCATCGCACTCGGCAACGCAGGCGAAGGCTTTACAAGCCAGGCTGTGGCCCTCCAAGGGCTCCCGCAGGACAACCCTCGCCACCACTCCTGGCCCCAGGAACGATGCTCAGTTTACTCATTACTCGATTTACTCAAGGAGGTTTTGGAGCGGTTGCCAGAGGATAGCTGTCCGTATCACGGCAAACCGCACCGGGCAGCTGCGTGCCTTTGCTGGCAGCCCGCTCCGAGGGGAGCTGCTGCAGCCCCGCTGAAGCCAGTGAGAGTCTTCTGAAAGACATTTCTGACACAGAAAAGGGGAAAAACACTTGCAGTTCTTTCCACTGCCTTCAGCACACTTTGACTGAGCCAGACTCAGCACCTTCTCCCCGCCGAGCTGGGTCATGCAGCTCCCAGACGCTTTGGCCAGACAGTCCCAGGGAGCTCGCACGGCTGCTGGCCAAGCCGTACCTGCTCCGTTTCCCTGGGGATCAGTCCTGTGGGTGGACTGGCTGCTCATGGAAAACGCTATCTAAAATACGTGCGCCTTACTTAAAAAAATCAAAAGAGCCAGAGAAAGAGAAAAAAGGAAAGAATCTAAGCTCTAAAACCTGAACACCTCAAATAAGAAAAGTGATTACAACTCATTAATGCCGGCATGTGCAACGCGCAACAGGCACAACACGCAAATTATCTCGCAACGAGTTTAATTGATGTCCCTATTTTAATATGCTTCAAAAATAAAGAAATCCCAAGAACTCTTTCATGCAAGCTTTGTGAATATTAACATGGCACCTTGATGGTTTTCTTCCATTTATTTAGGACATAATTATATAAAAGCTCCACTAAAAGAGCATTGCCTTTCTCTCTTAGTTTCACTCTTTTTAGGCTTTTGTTATTGTTTCCCAGGAGCTAGGATTTAAAAGTTAAAGGTTTTATGTTTATAACAACTTACAACTAAGTAACTAAACCTTTCTTAATGCCCAAAGTGGCTATGGCCTCAGCAGGCAGCCTGCCCTTCGCATGCATGTTATGAATCAGTGAGGTACAGAAATTCCTTATTCAACCCATTTTCCAGACAGTCGTCCACCCTCATGTAGGATTTATTTAAACCACAGACAAAAAGATGTGCAAAATCCCCTCAACCAGCTCCTCAATGCTGACTCTATTGGTACAGGCTGTATAAAATGTTTCCATGTGAGAAAAACCTAAAGCCAAAAAAAAAAAAAAAAGAATTGCACGCACACACATGCATTTAAACATCAGAGAAGACAGAAAGAAAAGAGTGACACAGACAACTGCTAAAGCTGCTAACCAAACCAAAGGTGCCCATCCAGCTAAATGTGTCTTTGCTGATAGCCAAAATACCTGTTTCTTTGGTCTGTGTTTATGCACCCCTAAGCCAAATGCTTTCTCCAGATCCTCAGAGAGGCCTTGACTGGCTGTTAGGCAAAGCCATCGACGTCTGGCATAAATAAACACGACGGTAGAAGCTGTGCTGCTGCTAATGCTGAATGCTAACTACAGTGCACACCATAAATCTGACCCGTGCACGGGCTGCCGGAACGCAGGACGGCTCATAACTTGATACAGATGTCAGCAGTGGAAGCATTTAAAGCTGTCGGCAGCTTTTCCTTTGCTTTTTTATTCTATATGGGTCATATGTTGCAGCAGGGCTTTATTGAAAAACGCGGGGCCTCACGCTGCCCTCCCAGAGGTGCCGCCCAGGAGGCAGCACACGGGTTCTCCTCCCGCAGCCCCAGGCACCCTGCTCTCATGAGCTATTTACAGCTTTCCCGTTCTGGACACCCACAGGCCCTACGCAGCCAGCATGCCTGCCATCCGTTGCCCCCATTAACAGGGAGTCCCTCCAGCTGGGAGCAGCCACACCAGCCCTGGTGCCAGCCCTGAATGTCATCAGCCATCGGCCAGCCAGGTCCGGGGTGGCCACCCCGCTCTGCCCCCGGCTGCTCGCCGCGGCTTGGAGACATCCCGCGCAGCCCGTACGGCCTGAACCCACTGAGGTCCCACAGGCAGCAACCACCCCTGTCATCGCACTACAGCCAGAACGAGAAACGAGGACTGGGAAGGACCCTAAGGATCGCCCAGACCCCACATCTGCCACCAAGGGTCCAACACTCGAGCGATTCGATTGTGTGTTAACTGAATCAGTCGATATGTTGATCTGCCCAGTTCCCTTTGCTTCCTTGGGGCTGGTCTCAGTGACTTTGATACTGAAACGGTCCACGGAGCAATTCTGGACCAAACCAGTGCATCTCCCAGCAAAGGGGGCTTAGCAGCATCCTGTGTCCATGAGCCTGCTCCCCTGGGACAGCTGACATCCTGACGACTGTCCTACGGCCCCAGCTGGCAAGCGTGGGACACACGCAGCTCCGAGGGCAGCATTGATACTCTTTCTGCAGGCAGCAGCGTGGATCCTCACACCCTGTAATCCAGCAAACTGCCATCAGATACATCAGCAGAGTTACAGGTGCAAAGCTGTGGCTCTGCTCCACCCAGGGGCCTTCACTTGCTTCAGGCTTGGAAGAGACTTCACCAAAACCAAGAGCAGAACTTACTAATTCAGTCAACTAAAATGACAAATTCAACCCTACACAAACTCCAGCTATGGGCTTGTTACGTAGTTTTTCTGCTGAGAAGACATGACTAACCTGTGGAAGACACTTGCAATATCAGAAAGAACAGTCCACAGCAAGCAGAATTATCCCACTCCAAAATTTGAGCAAGGGGAAGCAGCTATTCGAGCAGCCAAGCAAGCTGCTAAACCTAGCCAAGGACAGCAGCATCCGACAAAGGAGCACAAAAGGCACCGAGAGATGCCCTGGGACCCTTATCGCTGCTGTGGTATGAATTAATTCTCATCTTTGCGGGGATCTGAAGCTCTGAGAGATCCTGAGTCAGACCCAGCTACCTGCCAGGCCCCGGCGCGCGGGACACAGCAGCTCTGAAGAGGAGCAACGGCCCTCTCGCCGAGGCTGCTGACAGCAGACAGGCAGGCAGTAGGTGATGCCTGGCTGATATGTTTATAAAATGCAAGATTTGCTTAACATGAGGCAGAGATGCTTCCTGGCTTCCGACGGCTGGCGTTTGCCGACTGCTCTCTTGAATAGCAAAATGTTAAGCAGCTTGTCCTCAAAGCCGCTCTGTGCGGTTTAGAAACCAAGGACAGACAGTTGCTATTTCCTGAAGGGTGCCAATACTTAGCGCCGAGCCAATTGGAGCAACGGGAGAGTACTTCAAAAGCCATTTCTATTCATTCCATTAAACCGGAGAGACAGCTTCAGAGCCTCTCAGCCGCGCCGCTGCGGCTGGCGTCGGGGAGACACCGACATCCCACGGGAGGCTGGGCAGAAGCTGGAGTTGGAGGGAAGGACACTGGTGTCAAATAAGAGAGACAACGCATGTAGGCCAGTGACATTTCCAAATACAAATGCAAGGTGAAACAGAAGAAAAGCCCATCTTTTCCTTCAAAAATCCCCGCCTGGCATTCATTCAGTTCAGCAGCGTGTGCTGGTCACAGAGAGCAGGGATCGGAGCTGCTCAGCTCTCAGCAGCCAACGCCGCAGAGGAGCTCAGCTCCAGAAATTTTGGCTGTGGGTCTCATTCACTCATTCATCTTGAGTGTTTCATTACAGATATCTGACTGGTATTATGTGTAAGGGATGCTTCAGTCATTTCTTACTAAATTTGTTCCCCTCCCCACTACCTTTTTGGTGATTTTTCTTACGGGTTAAAGAATAAAACTATTCTGCATTTCCCCAATAATTGCAAATTTGCAAATTCCACCTAGCTTCCACCCCTGGCAGATGGTTTTACATTCAGACAGGGAAGCACACAGGCTTGGTGAGCTGCCCAGGACAATGCTATGCACTAGTGTCAAAGTCAGATTGGAAACCTCGGTTTCCCTGCCCTCCTATATAGGAACATTTTATCATTTTCATCTCCTCTTTCCAACTCTTTGTGGCAAAATACAGTATTTGAATTCCATTCCAAGGGAGAATTAAACACAAAACAAAACTAAAAACCCCTAAGTGTTATCTCTTTCCTTAGCTCACATGCCGTCTCTCTCCAGAATGATCGTCTCTGCAAAAGAGCTCCTGGCTGCTCTGACAAAGCCAGCTGCTAATTTTGTTATACTCTGGTACAGATTTTCATAAAGCTTTTGCTGCTTCTTTTCTTTCTTCCTTCCTTCAGGACTGTGTCCTCAGGAGCTGCTCTGCTCTGCCCAAGTCTGCTGTCTGCACCCCTGTCAACACTGGTAAGCGCTAAACACGATGAATTGGACTTGAACTGAACATGAACTCATCCA
The DNA here is from genome assembly GCF_036370855.1 of Dromaius novaehollandiae. Taxonomy (NCBI): domain Eukaryota; kingdom Metazoa; phylum Chordata; class Aves; order Casuariiformes; family Dromaiidae; genus Dromaius; species Dromaius novaehollandiae. The sequence continues at coordinate 6,935,618 of NC_088111.1, read as the reverse complement.
GGTTCCCCAGGCAAAGAGCATGTCGGCAAGACGTGTCCTCAATGTCTGGTTCTAAAAAATTTTGAAAACAGCTAGAGAAGGGTTTCAGAGAAGACGCTCGCAGCAGGCTGAGTGGGGAGCAGATCTCAGGCTGGAGGACACCAGAGCTGGACCGGTGTCTACCTAAACCAGCTCTCCTCCTCTCTGTGGGCTGCACCGCCTTAGCAACGGCTTCATATTTAGAGATATCCGGCCAAATTCAGACTTCGCCTTCGTGAGGGCTGCTCTGCTTACAACGAAGCAAACTGACGGGCAGCCCTGCCCTGCTCGCCGGTGCCCGGCACAGCCCTGCCTACACATCTGCTTCCTTTCCCAAAGCGCAGAGCAAAGGATGCGGCTGCCGTCGTCGCCGTGCTCGACCACGAGCACCCAGCCGTTGCAGCCAGAAAGATCGCCTGACAAAGAGCTGCAGGTCAGGACCCGCAGGCTCTCTTTAGAGAAACCGCTCTTGGGTTGCTAACGCGATGGCTGTTCAGCCATTGAGTTTTCTGCAGCACTTAAGCTGTCTGCCAAAAAGAAAAATCAATCGCTTGCTTTTGCAGGCAGTTCTGGCACAAACCTGCGACATTTATTAAAAAAAACACCATGCAGTTGTGACAAAGTTAGCGAACAAATGGCATCTAGCATAACCTGAAACCACACAGCCACAATGGGTATTTTTGACCCGTTACATAGTTTCCAAGGTTAAATGGCAGCTAAAACTCTACTGGGAAAAGAAAACTGGGTCACTAAACGGGTTCACCAAAAAGCAGCCACGACAGGGCCCTGGGTTAGCTCAGGACCACCGTGCCCGAAGCTTCTCCAAGCCGTGTTTAAAAACGGCAGCAGCTACTGGGTGCTCCGCTCTGCACCAGCTTTCCCACGGCGCAGGAGGCGCAGAGGAAGCAAGGCGGAGGATGTTCGGGCAAGGCAGCCCAATGCAGACGCCGTCTTTCCAGCTGACTTCCCCCTGCACTTTGTTCAAGTTCCCTCTCTTTAAAACCAGGGACATTGCTACTTCCCCACCTCAGAAAGCTGCTATGGTGCTTTGTTAACGATGCTCCCCCCCCCCCCTTTTTTTGTCTTTCTGAGAATTTGGAATATAAGAAGTACCAGTATTTTGATTCAAACTTTTGCTCTCAGAGAAAAAAAGAAAAGAAAAAAAAAAACGTTGTGAGAAAATCAGATTCAGTGGCTTGAAAAAAATATATGCATGGACTTTTCTTTCTTTCATCCCAAGGAAAGCATTATAAACTTGGGATTAAACCACATCTGCTCCTCAGTTCCTTTGGCACATTTATTTTGCAAGGTCACCTGGAAACAGGTATCAGAACTGCTTGTTCCTGTGAAGCTCCAACCTCAGCGGTAAAACCAGGCCTGGTGCAAGGCTTTTAGGAGCAGCATGTTAATGCATCCAAAGCTGAGCACAGCAACAAAGCCAATAGTGCACTCTGTTGTTTCTCTCCTTCTGGTCTCACTACAAGACAAAGCATGGGAGACTGAAATAGAAAAAGAAATCACTGGTACATGTAATCACATTTTTCTGGAGTTGGGGCTGGACACCTCCACCTACGGAAATAATTTCCTTTCCTCTGAGCAGTCAGGCAAAGTGCTTTGACCCCAATTCACAGCTTTGGAGATGAAGAGGAAGATTTAAATACAACTACATCACTTCACTGCTAAAATTACAGAGTATATATTGCCACTTCTGCTGTATGTCAGAAGCCTAGTAGTCTGCTAATATTAACATTATAAGATGTTAATTAAACTAGAGCAGTAGGTAGGTACTTACTGCAAATGATGTGTCTGCTTTTTCTGTGAGGTTAAGGAATTGCATAATTATTTGAAGCAACTGACTGGAGAATCCCTGACATACCAGACTGCAAGTGACATCGAATGTCACATCCTCCTTTTAGCAGAAAGAGACTGAAGAATACTTCCTTCAGAAATAAGCTGTGCTGTCCATGAAGCAGCATGCTGGACCGAGAAGAAGGTATATGCTAAGCGTTGAAGACTCCCCTGCTGACCGGGCAGAGCTTTGAACGCTGTTGCAAAAAGCTGTAAACCTCTTGTCTGGCTGTATCAGTTGAAATCGTTTGGTTTGATCGCTGTAAGTTGTAATACTATTTCTTTCCACAGCATTTGGCCACCATCAAAGCAAAATATTTCAGTGGCTTCAATTTGATTTTTTAAGCATTTGCATTCCAATCAAAAATAAAAACACTTAGTGAAAAATATTCTTATAGACTTTGTTCAGAAACAAACCTGTCCTCCCAACAAACAGGGACAGTCCCCTGAAGTAACGAGTCTCATCAAGGCTGGTCAGTCAACTGAGAGTCTGCAGGCAAAGCTGCAGCTGGACCACTGGTCTGCTGCATAATATCATCAGCTTTTTCTTCCCTGTCTGTAGCTGCGCTAAGAGCTCATAACTTCCCTGCAAATAACTGTACAGCCATCTCCAAGTAAATACACGTACTGCTGGTTCCATGTTCACTGGTGCAGATACAAATGTACTGGAGATGTCAGCACCCACGTGTTGTGCAGGAGGAAGAGGGGACCTCAGAGGTTTGCTAACGAGATATGTATTTTTTCCCTCTAGGGCACTAACTACAAGGGCCAGCTGGGAAGCAAGCAAGAATTGCTACCATTCAAGTGCAGTTCAGTGCTTTGTAAATCAAAGTCTCAGCACAGGGCGAATGAGCAAATGCTGAGGGATCCTGGAAACCAGCCGGTCTCTTTGCCCTGGAAGCACAGCTGGGACAAGCTCGAGACGCACCAGAGCACCTTACATGCAGACGGCGTGTCTCATGCTTTCCTGCTCCCTCGCTAAGCAGGATCCCCCCCCCATTTCCCCGGCTGCCACCCCGCGCGGGCTCTTCATCCCCCCAAGACCGAGCACGCGCTCCTCACGTCAATCCGAGCTCAGCAAACGCATTCTGGGGATGTCCACGTGTCCATGCACCAACACCAACCGTTTTCTTATGCACACACATTTTCAAGGAGTGAATTTCCTAGCGCTTAATCAATCAGTCCTCTCCTAATGAGCACTTAACATGCAAATTACCTTTCCTAAAGGCCATTTTGCAGAAAAGGGTTTCCTGTTGCCATCCAGTCTGCCTCTGCTGCCTTCCAGGAGCTCATAAAACAATTATTGTCCTGCTGCATTGCAGCGCCTCAGCTATGGATGCAAGCAGCTGATTAGATTGATAGCTTCCACAATACCCAATTAACCCACTCACTCTGCAAATGATTGACTTAATCAAAGGCAATTAGTGCTTGAAGAGCTACATCACACCGAAAGCCAGGCTTTCGAACATGATTGAGATACCGTGTTACAGACATCTCCTTGGCCTTCTGGGGGAAGACATCGTTATTAATGTTCAGTTCAGTGCTGGAAGTACCTGAAACCTCAGGTCTGTGGTTTCAGATGGCACAGAAACCACAACGGAGTAGAAACACGTGCATTTCCCTTTGCTGATGAAGGGAACAATGCCACATGCTGCCTCTAATGGGAACTTGAAAAATGCCTGTGTTCCTCTTCCCCCTCCACCTACTCTTGCAGGACTGGGAGCACCATGCAGTTGGACAGACCTCACCGAGCAACTGCCAGGAAACAGAGACTTCTGCCATTGAGAAATGTGGTTAGAGCCAATCTGCGAGAGCTGGAAGTACAAACTTGTCTCCCATCACCAATCCTTGGAGCAAAGTGGAACACATTTTACAAAGCCCTCTTCAACACTGATGTCTCGCAAGGAGTCTTTTCCCACAGCATAAAAAAGCCACCCGGAGAGCCTGGATGTGAGGCAGTGTCGAGGCTGTGCGGAAACACAGGTGTCAGTGCCCCCGGAGACTCTGATCCCTCTCTGGTCAGATCACACGGAGCTGGCACAGCTCTCGGTGGTGGCCGAGCACAGCCAAGGCAAATGCTAACTACAGGCAGCTCCGGGAGAGAAACCCGTCACCTCTAAAAGGAAGGGTAGAGGCCATTTTAGACCATACTTAGGATAACTTTGAGGTGGAAGCCAAGTGTGCAAAACAAACCAACCAACCAACTCGACAGATCACTGCAAGAGTGTAGTGTCATTTTGCTTCATCTGGAGCAACAACAAAACCTTTGAAATGGAAAATATCTGTTCAGCTACCCATCTGCTGGGGATCGACGTGTGAAATGGAGCCAAACACCCTGTCTCTATGGAAAAACATGGGACAGAGCTTAACTACACATCCAGGTTTGGAGTTTGATGCAAAGACGACTAGCTCTGTCCTCAAACGTAGGCATGTGGCATTTAAATGCAAGGTCAGTCCCTGGGATAACAGTCCCTTTTAATGCCATCGCGAATACACTTGCATCGCTGGCTCACAGCTGAAAATCCAAATTGCTTCGAAGCAAAGCTCCAATAATAAAGCTGAAATCCATTAAGCTTGTGATGTTTGCCACCATTTAAATCTGATTAAAATCGTCCATGACACCACTAAGCCTAACAGTCAGAAAACACTTCTGTCAATTCTGATGTTTCCCCGTGTAATCCGGACCCCCCTTCTTTCACCGACTTGTCAGCTGAAAGGAAACATAATAAGAGATCATGTATCTAATCCAGCTTCCTAAGCTGTTTTTAACTGGTTTCTTTAATCACATGTTATGACTCCCTGCAGAGAAGCTCTCAGGTGACAAAGAAATTAATATAGTCATTAGTACTCCCAGAAGGTACCTTGGGTGGTGTCACATCGCCCTGCCGCTGGTGGAGCGCAGAGGGGACAAGACGCACGAGATGCCCCCGCGCGAGGCGCAGGGCGACGGGAGCTGCCAGCTCCCGGCAGCAGGAAGGGGCCATCTCCGGCCGTGGGGCCACGAGGCGAGGGGATGCAAAGGCCAGACGATGCCACCACGGCATATCTCAATTCCTCAAACCTCCTTTTAAGAGCGACTCCTGGAAAAGCTGGTCTCCTAGCGAGCGCTAACCTCCCCTGAAAACGCCACGTGAGACCAAGCGTTGGGAGACGACACTAAAGCATGACGTTCCTGAGTCTTTGACCATCGCAGGCATGTCAGATTTGGTTTGCAGGGAAGGGAGCCCAGACACATCCTCCCTTTTATCAGCTTATCTTGTAATGGACCATCGATACAGTACAACTTCCATGGTAACTTAATTACTGAGCACGTGTTTACATATTAAAGATAAGACAATAGTTAGCTGCTGCAGTGCAATTAGATTGTATCTGCTGGGAAATGTTAAAATCCTCTGCTAAAGAAAATGTCTTTACTGGAAGCCTTACGCTTGCATTACTGAGAACTGAATGTGGAATCTAATTTTACGCAGAAATCAAATACTTCCTCTTGGAGTGGCAGCTGCATACGCCCATTTGGGAGATCCTGGCTGCTCAGAGAAAAATTCCAGTTACAGGTAAATTCCTTCAGGTTTTGATCTTTGGAATGCAATCTTTTATTAAAAAAATGAAAGCTGATAGGTTCACAATATGATGCTTATCCCATTTATCAGCAATGAATGCACTTGATATGTCTGGAAAGCCAGGAAAGAGCGCACATAAACATCGGCACCCAACACTAAGTCGTAACAGTACCTGTAAAACAGTGCTACCCTGTCGGAAGCTGAAGCTTTAGAGCAAGAACAATCCCAAACCAGAGTTCAGGATCCTTGCTGGGCAAGACAAGAACACCCAAAGAAGTCCTTGCTGCAGCCACTGTGCAATTAAATTCAGAAAAGAGGCAACTGAAGATGAAGTGGCCAGAAAGGAAACCAAGGCACAGAGTGATTTTTCCCCCCACCCCCCACCCCTGTAGAAGGTTTGTACGTGGAAATTTAGACCCCTGAAGCCCTCAGGAGTCTGCAGCACAGGCTGATCCTAACCATGCTATTAGAGGATAAATACGTGCTTACGTTCCTGGCTTTGCAGAGCTCCATGCGGCTTCCCCTGTCTTCTCCTCCCCACTGCTCCACGCCAACAGGACTGCCAGCAGCACTGGCTCAAGGCACCAGAGCAAAGACGCAAGGACAAAACGATCTGACAGTGCAAGGCCTTGCCGAGACAAGCTGAGACATGGAGAGGGTCACTGTGGGGTGGACACATGGACGGCAGGGCCATGAGGCCCCTGCAGCTTGCTCACCTAGAAGGACCTCCACCATCAGCGTTATTTTCCCTACTTTTTTCCCCCGTCTCGCCCACACACCGCGCTTGCCCTATGGGGACCTCCGGGGAGCGAAGGCAAACGCACACACAGCCTCGTGCGCAGCCACACCAACTTTTATGCAGAAAGCACCGAAACGCTCAACAGATGCGCGGAGGCACTCCCGCCCCACGCCGGGGAGCGGGGCCTCGCCGGGCCAAGGCACGTGCTGGCACAAAGCCTTCCCTTGCTTCTCCCTGCGGGCAAGGCTCATTCTCTGCTGATGCACAAATTTACATGGATGAGTGCAGAGGTGTAAAACCCCACTCTCCCACGGCAAAGCAGTGAGACCCTGAAAGACGCAGAGATAAGCAATGAGCCTTTACAGCAGGCTTCAGCACCAATATGCACCACAGACGGGCTAAGCCAACCTATATGGTACTGAGGTTTCCGCTCAAAACGACTGCAAAGCTCTGGGAAACACCCAAAGATCTGGCTTTCATACGCACATTTAGCAGCCTAGGTTTGAAGCACAGCCCTTGCTCGAACCACAGCCATAGGAATGGTCCAAAATATCCTCCAAGCTATGAACAGTTTTGGATGGACTGTCTCATACCCATACCAGTAAATAAAATCTCAGCCCGGACAGCTGCTCACACAGATCAATCCTAGAAAGGATTAGAAGAATTAAATCACCAAGCAGAGCTCTACTGAAGTCAGCAGAGAAGTTGACTACTGACTTCAAATGGGTTAAGGGTCCTCTCTCCAGGACATCGTGGAGTAAAGCATTCCCCCACGTAAGCAGCATTACAGCACCACAATAAATCAAGGAAATCCCTCTTCGTGGCGATCACAGGCACGCATCGCTCCTTTTGGTTTGCTTTGAAGAGGAATCCAGATGGCTTGGAGCACATCTGCTGTGGTGCTAACGGCGCCCAATCATCTATTATGGAGCGTTTGACGCATTTGCAGTCAAAGCTATAACTTCATGAAGGGAACAGACACTTTTTAAATTTAGGACTCATTCCTCCCCTGGCTGCCAGTTTTACAGCTGTCCCAGAAACCAGCTCATACTGGATGCTCCTCTAGTTGCAGTATTGATGGAGGTGCGTTTGGTGCACAGCAGCGCGGCAACAGCTTCCACGTTGCACGAGGAGTTTATCCTCCTTTCTTTTTTTTGAAGCTACTGTCCCCTGAAACACTGCAATCCTGCTTTATAAACTCTTGTAATCATATGAATTAAGGCTACATTCTGGCCTGAATAAATCAATGAACAGAACTCCCACTAACTTTGCTGAAGCTAAAGTTTCATCTTCCAGCCCCTGCAATGCGTGAAAGTCTGAAATTCACTCCCTGCTGAGCAGCTTTCTTGCCTTTTAGATATTTTGGGGATATCCTGTTTGTTACTGATGTGCCACATAATCACTTCCCTCAAGGGCTGCTCTCGCAGAGCTAGTTATGAAAATGAATCTAGCTCATCTAGGTTACTGCTGCATGTGCTCCTCAACTGCAGCAACATTTTTAAAACAGTCATATTTAGATTGCTGATAAGGCACCTTCCAACACAGTGCTGACCATGACTTCTTAAATAATGCAAATATTTCTCCATAAGCATGCAAAAGGCCAGGGGTGGGGTATGGATAACAACTCTGCTGTTGCAGACTTATCTGCTGCATCAGAGATTTCAAGGTGAAAACGCAGATAAACTTGCTATACGGGGAAAATGCAATGCACATCGTTTCTCTCGACCACTTGCTGATGTTCCCTCAGATTATTGTCACCAGCAGAGCCACCTGCAGCCATCCTGGTAAAATGTTCCTGTCCTGATAGTTTGATATGCTAACGCTCAACTATTCAGAGCTAGCACACTGACCTGTTCCCCGTGACCTCGTCAGACATATAGGCCTATACGGAAAGCACTGAACCACCCTGTTTCCATACTTTGCCTTTACTCCTTCTGAGGGCACGGCAGACACCCTCAGGTGTCCCCAGCAGCTGATCCCCGCAGCCGCTGGGCCACGCGCATCTTCAGCTGGGGCACTCACATGCGGCACGTCTCTGGATCAGGCCCCACGATGCAAAACGTTCCACATCCTTCCACTGTTTTATAACTCTGCAGTTTTTTATTTTTTGGAGCACAGAATTATGAAACCAGCGATGGAGCCAGGCTGGTCCCACTGGAAAGGAAGCGGCAACAAACGCTGTTATTTTCTGGTCGAGTTGGATCTAAGGTTCAACAACATACTTGGCAAACTCCAGAAAAATACATAACCTCACTCAGCAATGTTCTTTATCTACTAAGGGACAGAAACTGCCTGGCCCTGCACAGGTCTCCAATATAAAAATGGATCTTTCTGTAATGGAGATTTAATTAAGCTAGGAAGAGCTGCCATGAAATCAGCTTTTTCCCCCACGTACGTTGTTATAGTGTTACTCCCAGTCACTCCCTTCTCATTACCAGGAGAGACCTGTGTGCCACCAACCTTTTGACCCGGTGACACTGCACAGGGACCAAGAGCATACGCAGCACACGAACACCAAGAGACGCGGAGGAGATCCTGCAAAGGGGCTGGTTGCTCTATTCTTTCTCTAGATGTTTGTTAGAGAAAACATGTGGCACCAGTCTTGCATTTCTTTTTAGCTCTCTCCAACTGGAAAAGATTCATTTATTGACTGTCGGTTACAGGAACAGGCAGCCTGGGCAGTATCTGAATCTATTATTTCAAGCTGGACGACACTAAATAGGGAAGGCTCAAGGACAGGATTGGCTCATGCAAATTTTAATTGGGGTGTTTCATGCACCTATTGATTTTACGGGCTACATGTGCACGGCAACCTAGGCCACGAACTGAGCCCTTCGGGGAACCCAGGGCCAGCCGGCTCTCACGCCAGCTCTCCCATGAGAAACTGCACTCGTGCAGCAAGCACAACCGGCGTCGACTTGACCACAAATGAAACAGGCTTGATTTGAGTTGACAGATGTAAATATTTCTCCTAAGGATGATGCAGAATGAAACAAAAGGATGATGCAGAATGAAACAAGACTTCTTACTTGTGCTCTTTTGAGGAAAAAAAAAGAAAGCCTGAACGTTTTGCACAAAGTGCTGCTTAGGTGGAAAAAACAACACCCCCAGACCTGACCACCTACAAGGTTATTGGCCAGCCGCTGCCACTTGGGCACGGCTCACTCCCATGCAGCTCCACTTCCCTGCAGCAAACCGGCTGCTGGTTCCATTTCTGCAAGAAAGCAGCTGCTGTTTGGCTAATTATAGGAGCCTTGGATCGGCGCTACGGCGAAGGCAGCTTGACGGAACCAGCTGTTAAAATTACAGCTGGATCCTAAACTAGCTGCGAAAATCCAGCCTTAGCTCCCCGCTGTGCTCCCCCGAACGGCGCTGCCAGCGCTCGGCTTGGCGGCTGCTCCTCCGCCTCCGCCGCTCCCGTCCCCACGCAGGCGTCCTCGCCGCGATCCTGGCTCGTGAAACGCTCCCGTGCTGCAGGTTCGCTGAAGACACCAGCACGTTTCTCTTCCCTGCTTGATTTTCTTTCTGCGCTAGCTGTCCGTAAGAGCAGTATTGACTTCCCTCCACTCCAGCACAGCACCGCTGGGTCACCGGGATGCCCACGGATTTCCTGGAGAGCCAGCAAACCTACGGGCAGGCTCTGTCCTTTTAGCCACGGCTCGGACAAAGTAAAAACGAACCCAAGTTCTTTTTAAAAGAAAGCTTTTGCATTTACAGCCTTTTCTTTGCCTTCTGGTGGTGATTTGGCATGGTATCTCTTTAGGCAGGCAGGCAAAGAGGGCAGTTATCTACCTTCCACTTTACCAGATCTCATTAGGTGGCATTTCGAGGGACTGCATTGCATCCGGCCACCACAACCGAATCAGCACTTCGAAATGTCAGTGGAAAGCACTGAAAGGCCGTCGTGCTCCCTAGGCCCTACCCCAGCTGCCCTGCTGAAACAGCCGAGCGTCCACGCCGACACGCAGCGAGAGGTGCCGGTTGCAGACTCCTGCCGCAGGTCTCCTCTCCTCGCGGGGAGGAGGCAAACACGCTGCGATCTCGCCCTGCATCTTTCGCCCTAGTTGCTAAACAGCTGCTTGACGGGTCTCGTCTCTCCTGCAGTAAGGTCAGTGCTCGATGTTTAAATCGCCCGTATTGCAAAGCAAGGTGCTGCAGAGCGCTACGGCTGAGCGAGGACCTTCTGTCTGCTCGAGGCTCTCCGAGGACTGCGGTTGTCCACTGCCTTGTCCGCACTGACGGCTGCAGTGGATGCTGTTAGACTGGCTGGGGATTATATGGGCCATTTTCTTCAGTGGATTTTTTTTAATGGATACCTTTCCTTCTTTCCCCCTCCTTGCCCCTCAGAGAGGATTTGGCTTTTTTGGCTGTTTACTCTGGAGGTTTCCTCAAGCCAGGTTGATGCATGAGTTTTTACTCCCTGCTCTGGATGAGGCTGGAGAAACCAGCAGAAGTAACGTCTGCCACATCACGCCCTAATTCTGCTTCTAGTGGGAGCAATAACAGAACACGTCGAGGAAGAAGAAGAAGAAGTCATTTGTTTTAAAGAAATGACTACATTTCCCTCAAACCTCCAGGGAGGGGATGAAGAAAGGTAACTTGGAGCAAGTCCTGGCAGGGAGCTGTGTAACATTAAGCGCCGGATTAAACCACGAAGGCATAAAAAGGAGACTGAGCCTCAGCAAACGGGAGCCCTGCCTGTTCCACCCGACCACACTTCCCTGTGGAGTTTCTCCTCTTTCCTGCATTTCAATTTTTCCTGAGCCTTCTGGTTTCAATTATTCCTCCTCGTTAGATAAAGATTTAGAAAACGGGACAACTCCCAGCCTTTAGCCTCCCCTCTCCCGCATGCAAACTTCACTGCACAACGGGCCGAGCCCAGATGCTGCGCGCCCAGCTGCTCGGGCACCCGCAGGCACCGGCACCCGCTCGCTCAGCCCTGGCGCCAAGCACGGTGCTCAGACCAGGGCTGCAAAAGCCTGACCTAATGCACATGCCATGTGGCCGCCCCAGGGCTCAGAGTCACAGGCCGGCGCATGCTGAGCACAGACGGACAGGACGGACGCCTGCCTCCCCGTCACAGCTGCACCCTACGCCCCTTCAGGGGGTCCTCCCTGCCCCGACACGAACAGGACAACCGCTGCCTTTGCCTCTTCTGCTGGAAAAAGAGGCTCGAGAAGAACATGCTTTTCTCGCAAACCACAAAATACCGCATTTGGGATAGGCCCCCTGCAAAAACCAAAGCTCCAAAGTCACAGTTAATCGTCCGCTGAGCTCGATGGTTTCCAGGCCAGCAGGACGGGCTGCCACGCACAGCGGAGGGGGAAGGAGGCCTACCAAAATCCGGCTGACGCTGACAATGTCCTTGTGTTCACAAACCTAACTCCACAAACCAGGGAGGCTTTCGTGCCTGACTAATCTGCCTGACAGCCCGGGCAGCGGTTGAACTAGCCACGGAGGAGCACGCGTGCTTTGAGCGGGCACCGTCTCCGGTGCTGAACACCGCGGCTCTCCCAGGGACGCGCCAGGGCAGGCTACCTCGCGCGGGGCGGCCGCGGAGCCCGTTCCCGGATGAGTCACTTCCCTTCCCCTGCTCGGCAGGGTGACGTAACCGCCTGCACGACACAAGCCCTCGCTGTGGCTGCAAGTGAAGGAGGTTTCTGTGCTGTCGGCGAGGCAAGGTTACTTCTGCACTGCTCGCTGGAGACATCCCTGTGCTTTAACCCCCTCCTGACAACGGCACGCCGGTGCTTCCTGCTCAGACTTCAGCTTTAAAAAATATATATATTAAAGATGATCTCTAAATAGCAGCAGTGCATGGAGGGACACGCAAGGTCTGGAATTTCAGTATGGACACTCACAAAGTCACCCCCAGCACATCGCCCGCGACTGCAGTCTGCCTGGACCAGGAACGCTGCCTCGGTGCATCTGCACTGTGTCTAACGCACAGACGCCATCCGTGCGTAACGCTCTCCCGTTCCCTTGCAACGTGAACAACGAGGACGCTTGCAGCCTTCCTGGAGAGGGCTAAACCCCCACGGGCACTTAACCTGCGCTCTCGAGGCTGTCCATGCCACGCTCCCTGCTGTTATAACGGCAACTAAGAGAGGCCCTGGCAGAGTTGTGCAGTGGCAACCTTGCAGCAGGCTGCAAAACTCAACCCAGAAGCCAAATCTGCGGGTGCTGATGCACCAGGCCTCCTGCAGCACTGAACCTGCCAACAAGTCTAAAGCCACGCGTGCACCGACACGAGCTGCAGGTTAGTCTCCTCATAGCAGTGCAAGTGCATCCCCACATCTCTTTTCTTTTTCTTTTGGGAAAACTCCTGGCTCCTTCCCCACTGCAGCCTACCTGCCCTGCCATGGGTGGGAGAGTCCAGCAGAACTGGTTCCTCACCTCAACGTGGAAACACCTTCTACCCTCACTGGCCACGTCCTCAGCACTTCTTGTCCCCCTGAGCTTCCTGAGCAAGCCTTGCTGGCGGCGAGATGGCTGTACTTGGGGGGCTGCCTGTGGGTGTTACATGTCACAGGTCTGACACCAAAACACGTTATACTCTGGGATACCAACACAGGGCAGAGCCGGTTCCCTCGCGGGCTCAGTGTTTCCACTTTGCTGTCATCAGTACTCAGCTTCAGAAGAGGGGATTAACCACTATGGCTCTTTGCTATTGACTTAAACCCACTTTTTACCCTTTACCTATCAGCCACCAACTACATTTCATATGCTCCAATCTGCCAAAGAGGTGCAGTATCCCTGCTGCCTGTGCTTCTCACTTCAGCGTAAACCCAGAGCTCTTCTGAGATCAGTCCTTATCTCCAAGACCCTCTGCAAGGGAGGCAGAGTACAAACACAAACTGCAAGGGTATGTCGACGCTAAGCAGCCAGAGGTGTGTGGTCACATGGCTTGTAAAGAGAGGCTATAACTGTGTCTAAGCTATTTGCTGCCCTGTGCGGCTGGGAGCTTGATCTTCTTTGCAAAGACGCTTCACCCTGCTGCATGCTCTGCTTCTGGCCCCATTTAATCATGGGTCTCTCCAGCGCCCACTGAGCCTTCCCAGACTCAAAACCATTCAGAATAACTTTGGTCTTACTGCATGAGTAACATTTGCTGTCATCATCCACATACCTTTAATCTCCTTTGCAATACAGTTTGCTAGGTAAGGAGTTACTTCAGCGATAGCAAGTTTCTCTGGAAATTGTTTAGAATAACGGGAGCTCTCAGGTCAGTGGAATAGCTCATGGTTTCAGCTGGTGTTAGCGAAAATGGACCCAGATTTAGGGACTGAGTAGCCAAGATCTTAGAGACAAGGGCAGGATGGAGCACTGGGGTTTGTAACAAAATTTTGTTAAAATCAATTGAGAGTTGAACCTGGTGCTTTGGTTCAGCCAGACACAGGAGGCAGCTGCCGAGTTTTTACTGGAAACCGTGATTTAACAGCAGACTCCAATGATGCAATCTTGGTGTGCACATCAAGCACCGATAAACACTGCAGGGAACTAGAGTCATGACTTCCTACCACAGAACATCTCCTTTTTCACATCCAGGTTTCAGCAGTGCAAAAGTCTGCATGAAGTTTCAAAACAGTATTATACTAGCACGATTCCTACCGCTCTCTAGTAGTACTAGTCTTTTTATTTCAATCTCTAGGTCTGTGAGGGATCTATTTATAAGGAGGGGAGAGGGGAGCTAAGCAGGCTGTACCGGCCCCGGCCCCAAGCACTCGCAGCGACGGAGGCTCAGCAGGTCACGCCACGCAGCAGCAGCCGGAGCGTGCCGAATCCTCCCGATGCACGTCGCAGCCGTGCCCGGGTCTGCGTTAGGGAAACAAGGACTTCCCACTGCAGAGGACACCAGCACGAAACGCCTGAGCTTCACTCAAAGTAGAGCTCTAATACTTGAGCCTTTCAAGCATCAGAAGGGAATTTAATTCATTTTACAGCTAACATCAGATAAGAGTGACATTAAAAACCAGTCAGAGCAAAGCAGCAACTCCTCTTTGAGGCTGACAAGTAGGACTAAATTAACTGATTTCTTCATATTGAAAATTCCTCTCTGTGGACTAAGATCAAGGCCTGCTAAAGCTTTTGATGGCTCTATTTGCCCATCAGTCATATGTACAATGAGGTTCAATAAAGACTTGCATTCAGAGAAACTCCTGAAAAACTCAGATCTTTGGATCGAGATTATGGACATAGTGAGTATTTTCGGAAGTTCACCTCAAGAAAAAGAAAAAAAGAAAAAGAAAAATTAGAAGAGCCAGTTCCTACTAGGCTCTTTCTAAATTTCTACATACGGTGTAAATCAAGAATCAATTCACTGCTATTAAGGGAAACTAGCCAACATAAAACCAGAATGAGGGGAAAAATCAACTCTTTATCTGTCTAGCACTATCCGCTTTACAGATAAACAAGGCTACACAGGCGAGGCCTTAAAGACAACTATAACTTCATAGCGTTTCTGCGGCTCCAGAACCTTTATCGTGGCATTCAGAGTCCAGTGTCATTTAATGTGACATTTCGGATCTCAGTGACCTCAACCAGAACACTTCCGTGGCCATCACCGGGCTTTTGAGCCCTCTGGGAGGAGGAAGGGGTACGTGAGAACAACCCACTGCAGAGGTTTCTCCACTGCTCCAGAGACAGCAGCAGGTAGCCGAGGTCACAAACTGGTGTGTGTTAACACAGAACCAAGTGTTTACGGCCCCGTTAGAAGCTGCTCCGAGTCGCTATCACAAAGCGAGCCACATTAGTGGGCAGATCTGCTCCGGTATTTAGCATTCCCGCAAGCCTGTCCGCTGTTTGTGCTGCAGCCCTCGAAACAAAGGGCCGGCAGAGCCCCGGCCGCGCCGGCAGCTGCGGCACAGCCCGGCATTGACACGAAAGCCTCTTTGTACCACGCGGAGACAGTGTCAGCTCTTTCCGGGGAGAAGAAACGCCAAAGGATCTTGTCAGGTTGCACCCGAGACCGCGGGCATTGCCAAGCAGAGTCGAAGCCGGCGCGCTCGGAGCCGCGCCACGTCCCGTTCCCGCGCCCCTCGCACCGACAGCCATGGCGAGAGGCTCCGCACGGGGACTGAAGCAGCTCATTTCAGACGGAAACCAAAAAATCAAGCCTGCCAGCCACCGTCTGCCCCCAAAAGGGCAGCAGGGCACTTCTGCAGGCACCTCTGTGCCCGACGCCTTACAAGCCCTGTCGCTCGCTGTCTCCCGCGGCATGCACCTGCTTCTCTTCAAACCTCTGCAAGATAGCAGCAATAAGCTTCAGAATGGCTCCTTTTATCGTGTGGTTGCTCTTATCTTTCTCAGTAGCTTGGTTTCCTAAAGAACCAACACTTTGGCAAGCATCATCTATCCACCCATCTTCCCCTCAGACTTTTAAGCATCTTGAACAATTTCAGCCAGATTTAGTTACCTGCAGTTTGCTAAATGCTCCACTCGCTCTCACTAACAAAGCAACGGGATGATTTTCAGGTGTAAAAGCCAGCCTCATGCCTTCCCCCGTGGAGCCACCCGTGCAGCGGGGCTCTGCCGCTCGTCTTGCCAGGGGCCGTAATCTGCCCGCTCTTACCTTACCCGCAACTGTACAGCAACCTCGCTCTGCGCCTGTACAGCCCTTACCGCCGTATCGCCGTGACCACCAACAGATCTTCAGCTGGGGGAAGCGAGGAGAGCTTCACTGGAGTTGATGGAAACCTAACAGGAAGGTCAGCCAAGGATTTGTCCAGAATGGGTCGCTTTTGAGCAAAAAACCCCTGATCTTTGCGCTGCTCTGCATGACAGAGGTCGAGATTGCAGCTGGCTATAGGCCTGACTACACAGATTAGCTGGCTCAAGTTTCCTCCATGCTAAAAGAAGCCCTTGATTTAGCCGATAACACTTCTGCAAGAATGGAGTTTCGATTCAACTATTTTACTTAATGCGTTTATCCTGCCAGCAATTAAAGAGCGCTACAGGAAACACCTATACCACCTCCCTCCGCCTAGGAGGAGGCAGCTGCACACAACAGCTTTTTGTAATTCACATCATGTTGCTCCCATGGCACCACTCTATCATACGTCACCGGGGCTCGTGCAAGGGAAGGCACCTCATCCCAGGCGTCACGATGCCCTGAACAGGGACCCGTGTCCGATGGGAGACAACGGTCTCCCACACCAAGACTTTCAGATAGCACGAATCAGTGTGAGCTTCAGAGCGATGCAGATTTACACGTTTACAACAACCAAGAATTTGTCCTCACCCTTATATTGGGCAGCTTTGCAAAAAAAGAAAAAGAAAAAAGAAAAGAAAAAAAAAAAGAAAGCCTTTCAAGCTCATGTGGCTGCACAGAGCATCCCCCTACATGCTGCTGCATATCAGTGGCTCTCAAATGCAAACTCTAAGCTGCCCAACACACTTCATTCCCTCGCTGAAAACACTTGCATCAAAAGCCATCTTTGCCAAAGGAGATGTCCACTTTTCAGAGCACATTGCTTAGACAACACAGGAGGAAGAGGGGAAGGAGGAGGAGGGAAATCTTCAATTAAAGAGCAGAAGCCAGAGTACATATTCCCACAGCACCTGCAGAATTGAGTTTCCTGCAATTTAATGTTAATTTTTTCCCTGCACAGCAGCTGGCCAGCTTGCAGAAAGCTATCATACAACACCGTCAGTAATATCTTGCCCTTTTCTGGTTAGTCCTTACCGTCTTACAAAGCCACAGTATTTTGCAAATTTATTCCACATGCTGAGTCCTGCACGGGAGCACTACTATTTTAGAGAGGCATAAAACGACACGCTGACAGAGAAGTGTCCTCCTCCAGGCCACCAGCCGGATGGCACACGGGAACGCCGGGGTGCCAGTGCTCAGCACCAAACCCCAGACCGTGCTCTCCCCCATCTAAAGCACATCTCTCCGCTGCTGCAGCACTTGTTTCGCGGCAGCTGCATACGACGGACTGCGCTATGTTCACACCTTCACATGCCACCGCCCGAGAAAGGCGAGCGGGTGGTGGGGCCTCTCCCCCAAGGCTGGACTGAGTCACCAGAAATAGGGCAGAAAAATTGCCTCTCACACCTCTCTCAGAAACCGGAGTCTGTTGACAACCTGCTTCCCTGACCTTGACGCTGCTCCAGGGCCCTGGACAGACTTTGCAGCCGCCTGGTTCACACACCTTTAGCGAGCATCGCTCTCCCCTGCTTCAGCCATCCTTCCTCCACGGGAACTGCAGCCCAGCAAGTACGTCTGTGTGTGTATAAAAGAAGGAAGCTGGAGAAAATGCCCTGCCTTTAAACAGCATGTTCCCTCTCACTGCTTTTCCCTGGCCGGTCACAGTACAAAAATCTTGCTGACTACAAAAGGTGCCCTGTTCACCTGGGCCGGCAGCCCCAGGCCCCGGCAGGGACGCCCCTCCTCTTCCCCAGGCATGGGGTCAAAATCCCCGCTGTGAGCGAGCATCATCCCACCCCGAAAGCACAGCAGACACTGCTATTCCCAAAGCACGGCACTACACTGGCAATCGCTCCGAGGACTCCTTGGGGTGCTCCAGACTGCTGTACCACCAAGCAAATCACGCAAAATCCTGCTCTTCCTAAGGCAGAGGGCTGCTGTCACCCCAGACTCAGCCTCATCTATCCAGCAATGGGAGATCTGCTCTGGGCCTTCTGCAACACTAGCCCTCCCCAAATCACAGCACCACGACATCCCCGTAGGGCTACGGGTGGGATGGGCTCTGGCCACTGCCGATGGTGGCCGGTGGCACAGCCCGTCCCTGGGGACGCTGCCCCCCCTCTTGGGCTGCGGCACGGAAGCGCTGAACCCCGGCTCCCTCGGCTCCCCGGGACGCAGCCCTCCTCCGCTGCAGAAGCCCCTCTGCTCACCAGCTGCCCTTCGCTTGGCCATTTCCTGCGAGAAAACCTGATGGAAGAGGAAAAAAAAAGAGGAAAAAAAAGCGTTCTGTGGGGAAATACCTGACCACCTTTAATTTGTCACAGTTCCGAAGAGCTGTTGCAACCTCTACAGTCTTCCCATCTCCTTTTTCACTCCTGTTTCTCATTCTCTCAAGAACGACCGCAGCTCACAACACACTGTCCTGCCCCGGACAGTCCTCCCACACCGCTGCGCAGGGAAGCCCCTCCGGCCTGGCCCGCTCCCGCGCGCCGCTCCCTCCGCGGCGCTTTACCGTGCAAGCCTTTGCAAAGCAAAGAGGAAGAGGACGGTGCTGCTTCCCTTCACGCTCCCTTTTGCGTTAGCATTTCCTTAAGGACCGCGTGCATTAATGACTTAATAACTGACAGCAGGACCCCTGGAGACGCCGCTTTATTTCTTTGCGCCGGCTGGCTAACAGGCTCCCTGCGGCACTGGGGCCGTGTCTGACGAGCAGTAAGACCTGCGCCTTGGCAGGCTCGTTAGGACCGGTTTGTTTGTCAGGTGCTGCTCAGCCCCTGCTTCGCTTCCGAGGTTACGAAAAACGCAGGGCTGAAGCACGTCACGCTGACATTCACCGCCCTTCGCCAGGCAGCTGAAATCAGGCAAGAGACACCGGGGGATCACGTCTGTCAGCTGAAATAATTGGGCGTAGCTGCAGCACCGCTCACCGCTTTGTCTGATCAGGCCCCAAATAAACCGCATTACGTCACTGCAGGTCGGGCTGAACTAAAAGGGGATCTTTCACACAGCGAGAAGGAACGTATTTATGTCCTGGGCATCTTCTCTAGTCCTTCACAGTCAGAGCTCCTTCCAAATTTGCAAGCGCAGGTGGAAATTAATTCAGACTGTTTCCCAAATTATGTGAGAGCCACACGGAGCAGAAAGCGCATATTAACAGATTTTACTATTTTACAGTGTTCTTTCATGTCTCATAATTTACTTTGCTATGATACTCGTAGACAAACACAAAATAACGTTTAAGCGGAGCAGTTTTTAGGGCGTTCAGAGAACACAGTGCCAGTGAACAGATGCAGTCAGACAAATACCACCCTTTGCAACCACCTGGGTAAACCTAGAGCTCACCCTGCTCTGAGCTGAATAGTGAAAGTAAAATTTAGACCATACTATATACACACACATATAAGCCCACAGAGGCTAAAGCCCTGACAATCTTTGACTTGCTAACACCTCCCTCTGTTCTGCAAATACTAACCACTCTTTTTGGGGAAGTTTCCCGAGTGATTAACGCAGCCAAAACAAGCTCTTTCCAACCTCCGCTGTTCTGTTTCGAAGCTGAAGGAGGCCTTGCATGCCCCTAACCTTGCCTGCTTTTTCCAGCTTTCTTAGTGGATCTAGCAGAACCTCTTAGGACACATAAGGTTGCAGCTACAGCCACATTTTTTTCATATTCCGCAGTGCAATAGGCCACCCCCTCCAGCTACGTAACTGCCAATCAAGTAATCTTCTCCAATTTGCATCCCAAAGGAGAGGGTTTAAATCTTTAGCTGGTGTGAAACTGGATTTCCCCACTGTTTTTATGGGAGCCATGGCATTTTACATCAGCTGAGGAGCTCCAGCTAAAGCAGGAAAGCAATGATGCTTGCTAGCGTTTACATCCTTCTCCCTTACGCCTGATGCGGTCCCATCCCGCGTGCCTTTGGGAACCAGATGTCTCGCTATGAAAGATATGCAACAGCATCTGCTGTGAGTGAGGGAAACCTGCTGTTCTCCCGTTCTACTGAAACGGAGTTATATCAGCACGCAGCTTCGGCTGCAGCGCTCTGTATCGACTGTGCCCTACAGTGAATCCTCTGCTGCTATGGACAGCTCCTCCACGATCTGATAAAGGGGTTAAGGAAGTTAATGGCAATGGGTTTTACAGGCTTATTTACAGGAAATACAAGAAAGCAGTATTACATCTGATTCCACAGCAAAGGTGCAGAAAGCTGCATTTCTCACTTGACAAAGGTGTTGTTTGCACAAGGTTTACCCTGTGCCTCACTGCCAGTTCACACTGCACTGGAAAGCACCTACACCTTGGTCTAAGAGTCTATAAACCATTTTCAAACTATCTTAATGACCTTGTTAAATAACAATACATGACATAAATAACCTCTTAGGAGTACGTGCTTCTTATGTCTGCAGCTCACCAGTGGGACATTGCTTCCCTGTGCTCAGACTCTTTCAGAACAAGCCAGAGCCCCTCCCTCCCCCAGTGAGATTACACTACATCTACATTAGTATAAATCACATCAAGTATTTGGTCCAAGGATTTTTTTATGACCTTGGCTACTATTATAGTTAGTAGCATTAAAAGCAGTGCCTTTCCCTTGTTGTCCCTTGTATCCATGGTATTCATCTGGTTCCCATCACGGCACCGCAGTCGCTGCAGAAAATGAGTTTCACAAGACGCTCTGGAAGTGCTAAAAGCATCCTTGCTGGAAACGAAGCATGTGATGGGCAGCTTGGAACAGCAGCTGCCCTCAGGACGTTTCCATCCAGCCAGCGGTTTTTTTCTTTTTTTTTTCCCCCTTTAGAGGAAACAGAGAGCGGCTGTATAGCAGTACACGCAACTGAACAGCACAGCGGCTCCTCCTGATCCTGCAAACGGCCCACGACTTCTCCATGTGGAAGAAAACTATGTCAAAGCCATGAAATTAAAGGACAAAAGACACTGCAGGACCAGCAGCAGCAGCCCACAGCAGCTTGTCAAAGAGGCACCACAGCTCCCGTCCACCTCACCGTGCAAACGCACTGAGTGCTTTGTCCGTGCTCACACCTCCCGGAGGGTTAAGAGGTTTTAGGTGCATGAAGTGCGAGAAGAACTGTTTAACACAGCCAGCAAAGCTTAACACCACCCTAACGCAGCACAACAACCGTAGGGTACCACCTCGGCGGCCAAACCGGTGGGGAGCCGTCTCTCTGCTCTGACACGTGCGGCTCTAGCGAGGCCAGGAGAATGCCAAGGGCTCCCGTGCCTGGCTGGCTGGGACTTGCTACAGGCTGGTTTTAGAAAGCAGAATTCATTCCCGCTTGCTGTAACTCACCCTGCCTGAGGGACACTCTATGAGCTTGTTTGCTCTCTGCAGCTTTACGTGTTCCACGCCGCAACATCTCGGAGGATCTGCGCTATCCCCACGCGCAGCAACGGCAAGGCAAAAGGCACCCACTCGACAGCAAGGCACAAGGCACCCACTCGACAGCAAGGCAAAAGGCACCCACTCGACAGCAAGGCAAAAGGCACCCACTCGACAGCAAACAGCTGGAGCTCCATAGCAAAGCTCTGGCTCTGAACTAAATCGTTGCATCATGTGAGACAGAACTTGCCTCACCATCCAGTTTCGGGTTATCTTAAGTCTCTTCAAAACACCCACCTGACAGCTCATGACTGCCAGTTCCCACCTCCCCCCAGCAGAACATCCCTCTGACAGACACCGCGGAGGGGAGCAGCCCGTCAGGGAGCAGGAACACCCCATTCCTGCACGGAAAGCCCAGCAGGAAAGATGGTGCAGGAGGCAAAGAGGGAAGTAAAGGACTTCTCCCAAAAGACAAGGAATGGTAAGATCTGCTAAGTGGTCTGAATACAGCCACCTGTTCCTAACTGGGCACCACAACTACACCGGATTTGAAATCAAAACAGCCATAGAAAACAGAATAGCTCCTATTCCAGAGCTGTTGGGCCTTGGCTTCTCCTGGTCAACAGGAATTTGCCATTCTGGGCCTGTAATTAGGTACTGCTCACAGAACAAGGCTGGCCCTGCTTGCCCTGCCAAAAGCCTAACCCATCACGACAGCAGCAAGCAAGCAGGAGAGATGGCACAGGAACTGCTGCGTGCGGCAGCCGTCCTCCTTCTGCATCACCTGCCGGACCCCACGGAGCACCGGCCGGAGGAGAGCCCGGAGACGGCAAGAGCAAGGACAGGCGGGAACTCGACTAGTGTCACACTGCTTTGGAGAACACATTTTAAATGTATCCTATTTGCTGATCATCAGTTGTGCAGATATTAAGCAAAAATGCTTGGACTGCTGTTGCTTGTAGGGCTGGCGAGCACAGATGAAGGAATACCAACCTTTATCCCCCTGGATTTGACGAACATCCCTGGCTCACCCACAGCTAACGCCAGGTAACAGGCGGGCACAGGCAGCACTTTCAAGGAAAGGCGGCAAGCGGTTTTCCGGACTGGCATCTCCGTCCATCTCTGCAGACACTGACAGCTGCGTTAGCCACATTTAGCCTGTGGACAGACACTTTCAAGACCCTAACTGCAAAGTTAAGCCATTTTTCCTGACAAGCATTAAGAGATTTAACACCTAGTGTAAAGCAGCTCACGAGATCTTCATTTGCTAATGTTAAATCAAAGACCCAAAGATGCGTGCTGTCCCTGCTCACGACACCACCCTGGTCGTACTCTCAGCTCTCCCGAGGGCTCAGTGCACGCAGCAGCACCGGCACTGATTTCTCCTGGCATCCCAGCAGTAACCAGAAGGTCCGTCAGAAGACGAAGCCACGTTTTTAGGAGTGTAATGACTCCCTTCTGCATTTTCTTGGCCACACACACATCCCCTTCTTTTGTTTGTGACCTGAGATGCATTGCGGCAGCAGCACCTTTACCAATTTCAAATATCATGTTTCATCCCTGAAAAGCATTCTGTTTTGCTTTCTCCGCAACTCCCTTCACTAACATAAATTCATCTGATTAAAAGAGGAATCAGAAGTACCCAAATGAACTAACTCTCAGCAGGACTTTTGGAAAGCATTATCATAACTGCTGCCTATCAACAGCAGGGCAAAGTGTTCACGCTTTTTAAAAATGATCACATAAACCTTTCATTTGCCTTAAGTTCCAGATCTGGACTTTGACTGCAATTACTGCCATTCTTCGTTTCTAGGAGAATTCACTACTTGTGCCCCATTAAACTCCGTTAAAGGGGATAATTAGCTGGAGACTGACAGTAATTTAGTCAGTTCATTTATTAGAAGGGATAAAGCCAGCCTGAAACACATTAATATGAGGTTCTTAAAATTGGTATTATTCTATGCCATTGTGCAACTAATGTATCAACAGCATGAGGAACGCAGACTGCGGTGTTAGGTGGAATTACTGGGGTGTAAATAATGTTTTGCCTCATAAAGTCTGGCTAGGGCGAACAAATTATTTAGCTCTAATACTACAGCTGAATTAGAAGCTCAAATATATAAAACGGTGTATCTAAGAATCGATAGTGGATCACCGAAGCATTTAATCACTGTTTTACTAATCTTCCTGCACTATCTGAACTTAAACTGACTCCTCACACTAAAATCAATGGGGCTAATATACTCATTAACGATGGCTCTTTTGGAGGAATGAAATCATCAGAGTTTGAAAAACAAATTCAGGGCATGAGAGCTAAAAGCTGCACGTGTGAATAGGGTATGAGCTTGTGCTCAAAGGCTTCCCGTAGAAGCAAGCAACTTTGTAAAAGTTTCCTTGCAGGAATTTCCACCGCAGTCTTCCACCCAGGGCAAATGGCCACGACTTCCAAGTACAACCACGTGTCCCTGACCAGGGACGTCGGAGCAGGGACTGAACCAGGACCCATGGGTGTATAGCTACGGCTCAAGAACAGCTTAAACGCAGGGCACTGCCACACCACAGATCTCCGTCCCCACTGGTGGCTGTAGCCTGGCTGTGGTTAAAATCTCAAACCACCTGCATGTGGTCCTTACGCAGAGCTCAGCTTCGGACGCCTGGGAGAGCACAAGGCCGTTCCTCATTCGGACGAGGCCACGTGAATAAAGCGATAAACACAGGGGAACTTGCCTCCATCTGATGTGGGAACACAGGCTGACAGTGCTCCTCTGCATGGATCTGAAAACTCACCGTACGGAGCATAAACGTCCTCCTTGAGGAGACTGAAATCAGGCAACTGATTTCCAAGAACGAACAGGGCCCAGCCCCCAGGGAGAACACAGCAACTGGGCGCAGCGATGCTGGGAAGCAAGTCGGGACCCAGCTAACCAGCCTGCAGGTGCCCACCTGCATCAGCAGCACCACAGCAAAAACAAAGGCATCAACAAAAGCATGGCAGATTTCACATCTGTATCTCTACGCCACCGCACGCTCCAGACACAGCATCCAGCACGGGGCATTTGTACCCTGTTGCCAGTGGTACCCTCGGCACAGCCCTGCTGTCTGGATGGGTGGCAGGTAAGATGTTGGAAGAATTTAGTGCCTAGCATCTGCTCTACTTCCATGCCACTTCCCTATTGGCACTTTCATCCTAAAAAGGGGTTGCATGAATAAGCTACACACACGTTGGATTTTGAAGATGACAGAGCAGCCTCTTCCTTACTGCCTGTGCGAAAAAGGCAACGAAGGAGGGAGCTGTCAGGCTATACCGGGGCAGGAGATCCAAATAGCAATACAAGTCCCTGAGTTACTTTGTGGTAAAAGAAAAACTGCCCCAACTTGTGCACATCCATGTGGACCTCATCCTGGTACATGCAAAGATACAAGGTCAGACCTGGTCCTAACTCTGTTTCCACTCTCTTGCATTGCTCCCTACCAGCTGAGCAGAGATTTCCAGCCGGTTTGGGTGCTCTGCAAAGCCTTTTGGAGGAGCTGGGCGAGGGCCGTTCCTTCCCTACACCTCCCACACTTCTTTTTCTTATTAATAATCTTTGCTAGTAGTGAACAGTTTGCTGCATCCTCCTGCCAGGCTTCCCTACACGACTGTGCATCTCAGCTCTGACCTGCACATCTGACACTCTGGTCCCGACACTCATTTCTCTGAGGGCTGTCAGTTCAGCTGCGATAGCTTCTGTTTGGCATCTGCAGGCTCCAGACAGTCTCTCCCCAAAGGCTTTTCCGAAAGTGAAGACATCGGATTTTTTGACCAGGGTTTCGGCAGACTGGCTGGAAAAGGATGTTGCTCAAAAATATTCAAAGATAGCATTTTCCTATTTTTATGCAATTATTGAACAAATATCAGAGTGCAAAACTGCCTCTGGGATTGGAAAATGGAATTAAATCTTCCAACAAATACCGGAAAATGGATCCTGACGTCTCTCTTAGCAATAAATGTTTCATGCTTAGAAACTGGTTATCTAACATCCCTCCAGGGAAGTCAGAGTGGTGAGGAAAATGGCCCAACACAATGTTAGAAAGAAGGAAAATATATACATACATTTAAATGAGATACAAACTGGGCATGGGATGGGGAGGGGGAAAGCCTCTGGGTTGGTCCCACCTCAGCGTGTTTACATGCAGTTCAGGAGGTCATTAAATGAAAAGCAGTGGCCTAGATCCTATGACGGTTTCCTCCTGTGCCCAGCAGGGCTAAGCCTGGCATAATCAGGCACAAAAGGATCACCCCATGCAGCGAACATCCTCCAAAATGCTGTTGTGCCTGTAAACTCTATCAACCACTGCAAGCAGCAAAAAGGGCATAGCTGGGACACGTAATGTGGCTCAGTTTCCTCTGCAGGTGCCAAACTCCAGCTGGTCTTGGAGGGCTCGCAGACAACGTGGCTCAGACCAGCTCTCAGACTGCTCTGGTTCACACCAGCTGGCCAAGCTGGTGTTCCTGGACCACGTACAATACGGAGTGACCAAGCGTCCTCATTTGACCTGAGCAATACAAAACCTGTCCCAGCACACAAATGAAAATCTCCAGGGTGCTACTTTCTGCAGGACATGGGATTTTCCCTTGGCTCCCACATCCCGGTTCCCAGCCCTAGGAACTGACCAATTCCCAGCACAACAGCAGAAGAGCTGAAGACACAGGTCCCAGCTGAGTCACGTCACGGAGCCCAAAACGAGGAACGCGGCTTGGCACAGGGTGAAGTACGGTCACGTAACCATACCTGAGTGGCCGTTACGCTTCAGCAGGAGGGAAAAGCCAGCAGTGCAAGTTTGGTGTCCCCTCCCCAGCTGCGTTTGGCTGTAACGCAAACTTGGACATCCCAAGGAACAGCTACTGGGCCAAAGCTCTGCTTTAAAGCTGCATTAGGCATTTACTGGCCAGAAGAATAAGTAAATGAAGACCTAGTCAGTATTTTGCAGGTAATTTACCCAATTCCTATGTTGGATTTTAATGATGATATAATTCTCAGAAAAAAAATACAACCTGAAAGGATTAATACACAACCTACAAGATGCCCACCAGCTTGCATCCCTTTCCTCTCCTCCTCCTAAGAGTGCTGTTCGCTTAAAATGGCTTACCACCATCTATTTTATTCTGCATTTAATGGTTTTTGAACTTCAAAGAGAGGGGAAAAAACCCTACTGCTTCACCATGAAGTTAAACATTATGTGGCGACATTACTGAAAGACATTACAAAATACGTTGCTAAAATAAATTCCTGCTTGAACTCTGCCCATAGTATTTTTCAGGAAGGTCAGCACACACTGGCCTTCTCACACAGCAGTGAGGCACATACTTAATTTTAACCAGGTACACACCCTTCTTGGAGTCAACAGGACTAAACACATCCTTAAAATTATGCATTTGCCTGAAGTACCTAGTTGAACCAAGGGTTTTATACCTAAAAGTTGCACAGTGTAATTTGGAAACATTACTTTTGGGTGAACACATGTTGGCAGATATATTCCAAAACTGTCTAAGAAATTCAATTATTTTTAAGAGAACATGCTCAGCTCCAGCACACTACTTTGAAAATCTAAAATTAACATGTGCACAGTATACTACATATGCATATGGATACCACACACATGCTCTATGTGCGTGTTTCATGTACACGAAATAGCACAGCAAAATTGCTCTAAACTTAAATTGAGGCTATATGATGTCAGATTTTAACTGCAGTTTTAACAGCAGCAGACTGCTGGCACCACCTGCTTATTATTAATCTCAAAAGGCAGCATGAAAATAATATTTTAACCTTTCATCTGTAACATGCTCTTTGGTAATAAAATCATCCCAGAGCCATCGATGCACACAGCTAGTGTCAACTACTTAAAATGCAGAATAAATTAAATGCCACTTACACACGGCAAAGGAATACCCAGCTAATTTCATACAATCTTTAATGTCAGTTCTCACGCTGATGCAGCCTCACAACGAACACAGCCAAACCCTGTGCTTCCTCTTCAAATTCTGCCTTTCCACAAGAAAATCATCTGATCCACCTGGTCCGCCACACAATCCCATTAAAAAGACTACAGTCACGCTGGCTGTTGTGCTGTGAGTGCTGAAATGAGCTCTGTCACAAGCACTTTGTCTCCACAATTGCAAACACCACGTGCATTTATTATCCTACAAGGAGGCTATGTCCCAATGAAGAAAGACGTTGCAGTTTTGTGGAAAGACAGCTGTGAGAGGGATATTTGGGAAGAGCAGGGAACCTTGCACACTTACCTACCATTAACCAGTGTTAATAATCCTACTTATCCTTCTAAGGGAAAAGTCATCTTGCTGAGACAAACATCTTTATCTTCATTTTAATTCACATTCGTGCCTCCTGGTATCAGAAAGGAGCTTACTGATACTTTATCTGACTTACTGTTGGCGCACATCCCACTGAAGTCAATAGCAGGACTCTTAATAACTTTGAATTCTTTCCATCAGGCATTGATTTTCCCAGTCAAATACAGAGAATGCCAGAAGACATCTTTCCCAAAGAATCATACTTTCCCCTCCCATTTTGCAAAGTATAAGCATTGACCAATATAAAGCTAATTTATCAGACAAGAAAAAAGGCATGGAAGATGCTGGACATCAAAACACTCATCTGCCAAAAGTTTCTTTCACTACCTGCAGAATAGGGTTCTTGCTTCTCACTGTGAATGAATTCTTTTCTTTCATATTTGGCTCTGATCCACTGTTCCCGCAGCAGTCTGTAAAAAACAAAAAACAACAACAAAGTAGAAAAAAGACACAGGAACGGAGATACTGTCCAAGATAAGTTAAGGAAGAATTCATATCATTATTTCTTCAACAGAGAACACAAGTGTGATTTGAAAGTCTTCCAAAAATTAAATTCTACAGTCTGGAGTAACCGGTCTCTTCCATTTGCTGCGAGACAACAATAAATCAATTATTTCTTTGTACATCCAATTTAGTGGAAACTTATGTAATAAAATTTCCAGCATTAGCAGAATATCCCATTCCCACCCACCCAACTAGACACTGTGCAAAATTCCTTTAGCGTAAGGACAATTCTAAATATAATTTCCTCAGACTGGACTCTTTATTAAAGTGGTCACTGAGTGGAAAAAAAAATAACACACAAAATACTTACAAAAGAAAAAATAATTCCCTAAAGCTATAAAAGCAGAAATTGGGTATGCCTTGAGCGACGCATGCGACTGCCTTTTGGCAGTTCAAGCTGTAGAGATATTGTCTCCTTGTCACACCTCAAGAGCTTTTCAAAGTTCATCATGTGTCAGGATGAAGTTATACTTATGATGATGAGGGGGACCTGCCTTGGGCAGCCAGAGCACAGGTTCCTGAAAGCCCAAAGAAGATGCCAGAAATGGCTGTGACACCTGTGACTCAGTGACCACAAAGCCTGCTGTAAGGTGTCATGCATTTCCCAAACTAGGAACAACAGAGAATTCAATCCAGAGGGCTCCTCTTCAAAACAAAAGCACAAAGAAGCACGAGACAGTCATATCCCAGGCCATATCCAACCTCTTGGAGGAAAGTGGGGTGCGAAAAGTGAAAATGCATCAAAAAGACCAGAAGAAGAACATGGCTGGGTACCAATGCTAAGACTTGTGGAAAATACTGCCCAAGCACAAGAGGGTGGTGGGAACTCAGCTGTCAAACTTACAGCCTGTGCTTCTACATCTGAGAAAGGAATCCACAATACACAGCAAAAAACATTCTATTCTTAAGTGCTTCACTTTTCATATTGAAAATAACACCAGTGATTTACATACCAAGGCATTTACATCCAGAAGGGGGAAAAAAACCCAAAAAAAAAAGTCCAAAGATTTCAAATACTTTTTTGATATTTTATTTTAGCATGACTCCTGGAATTAATGAAGGGCATAAGCAATTTTGATCTGGAATATGCTAGGAGTTGCTTCAAACCATTTTTAATTGCACTCAGTTATTAACTACCCTAGAATCTTAAATAGCCCAAGCAGCAGAGAACATACCCAGACAGAAAGCCATATGTCTTTCCAACTTTACATTTAGAAGTGGCCTACAGTGATGACAGTAAAAGATCCCCCAGCAGTTGGCCATGCTCTGTAAAACCCACCACACTTGAACACACCAATTTCTGTGCTAAGGAAAACCGCTGATATGTTTAAAAATCTCTTCTTTTTTCAGCTCACAATACAAATTAAACACTATTTTTTTTTTAGCAGAAACATTCCAGAAATGTTCAAAGAAGGTAAGTGTACTACCACTACTTATGAAAATTCTTCTGGAAGGACAGCTAACAACTTCATCAAATTTGCAAGATGCTATTCAAGCAAGATGCTTTGAATAGCAGGGTGTTATCAGTTTCCTGGTGGTAAAGAAGCAGATAATTACACATGTTTTCTCCCACTCATTTCATCTCCTTGGTTGTGGTCACCAGCCTTCTCCTACAATGCCCAGGAAACACCACAAGGTCACTGTGCCCAAAACTCAAATGTGAGCCACTTGCATTACTGTAATAGAAATAATCTACTGAATCTGCCTTTCCCCCTTCTGTTCGTGTTTTCACAACTTGTCTTCAGCTGTCACATGCATATCCGCAAGTTAGACTGTGAACCCCAAAGAACACCCATCTCCCTTCTGTTGTCACCCTGTGATACACGCTGGTCTTGAGTACAACCCATCTTCAGCTGGTTGCAGGAGGTTGAGAGGGGCTTTGTAGAAGTGTGCGAGGCGGGTTACTCAGGATGTCCTTTCTGGATCAAATATCTAGAACATGGTTGTCTGTAGCTGTACAAGACTAGATCTGGTGACCCAAAAGGTAGCATGTAACCACCTACTTTTATACTTCTACAGCTCATCAACAAAGCTACAGAAACTTAATCACAAAATCAGCACAAATACTTAAAAGTTGTTACTGTTCTTCCATTTTTTCCAGCCTGGCTGCTGCAGAGAGCTTGCAATCACTATAGCCAAACTTGGACCTTTTCAGCAACACGATTAGGGATTTAACTATAAGAAAGAAAATTCACACCACCCTCAGCTCCAGCTGACTTCAGCGGATTCAGCAGGAGCTGCAGCTGTTCTGAGTCTCTGAAAGTCAGCCTTCCTATATGAATGTTTAAATACAGTATAAATTAAGGTTCATGTGCAGCAGTGGGAAAACATTCTCTCGCTGTATAAAGCAAATACTACAACAGAGACACTGTTGATCTCACGCCTTCGGGAACACTGTTCAGCAGTGACTTATTCCCTGTGGCACTGTCAATGACAACAGGTCAATGTCTCCACAGATTTTGTGCACAAGAGCGCAGATTCAGAAGGCACAAGGTGCCTAGCCCAAACCGGCGTCCTGCGAGGCCGGCCAGCTGCCGAATGCTCTCGATAACCTCACTCAGTGTTTGGGCTGGATCCTGAGGGGCTCCGATGGCAACTCCCAAGGACCACAGGACTCCATCCACACAACCTGCCCAGCCCATACAGCTTTCCGACAGCTCAAACATTCCTTCCCACTCCTCATTGCAACTCCAGGATCTTTCAGCAGTAGTTCCTCCAAAACCAAGACGCACCAGAGGAGCCCACCGTTAGGACAATTCAGTGCGAGGCCAGGGGCTGCAGTCTCTGCTCCAGAGGTTATTTAGAGAAAGCAGAACAACTCCAGCAAAAGAAATGGACAGAGACACCCAAGCAGGATAGCCAGGAGTCTGGCATCTCCCTTTGGTGGGACAGAGCAGCTGCACAGCAACTTGACCACGCTCACTATGATGGACTCAGGGAAATCCTGCCACAACAAGCTGCTTGTGAGTGCAGAGCTAAAACCCGGTCTCCCTGACACAGCCTAGATGAATTTAAATAGGAGCAGGAATCCGTCCTGGTATCCACAGGATCTGAAAGCAATCAGAAGGCAGGGCCAATCCAAAGCCCCCTTAAGCCAGTTACTCTCTCCACTGTTTTCAGTCGATTTCAGACCTGATCTTCATTTCCTTTTAAGTACGCCTTTAGGGGCCTTTCAGGCTTTTGCAGCTGACATAATGCTGTGTTTTGTCTGAACTGTATTTTTCTTGAGGTAAATGTGTATGCAGATAACCCGGGGCAGATATCACACGCCTGGTACAGGACCCTCTGTCCAAAACTCCCTGTGATTTCCACACGGTTCTGTGAACAGAAACGACTCTAGCAATAGCCTTCTGGTATTTTATTGCATTTCTGGTGCAGGGATATATACCAAATACACAGTTCACATTTGCTAGAAAAATATAACTGTATAATTCCTAAACTGAGGAGATGCACAGCTTTTGGGATCTCATCCAAAAGCTTTAACAGCCCACCTAAAGTCTGGCAGGCTTCTGGTTACAGGGAGTATGTCATTTTTGGCAATTAGAACAGAAAGGTCTTTGTTATTAACAAGATAAAAACCTGGGAGCAGGGAACAAACTAAAAAATTAATGGAAGACCACACTTCCAGTGGAATAAGCAGGAAGTCATCCACTGAATACAACAGGACTGGGCTGCTCTGGGGCAACGGCAAAGGGAGAGGCCGATAAAGCACTGCCAGCACTAACTCCCAATCTCATTTAAAAATACTTGTTTGCTTTCCTGGCCACCCACACGAAACGAAGTGCACTCCGTCAAAGGCGCAGTGGAGCACTTCTATCTTGGACCCTCAGAAGCAGAAGAAACAGCTGACATGGGTTCAGCAGAAGCCTTTCTCTTGCCACGAAAAAATACACAACGGGAAAATGGTTCTTATGCTCAAGCAGCTTAATATTAAATTGCCGCTACGTGGCTGCATTGTATTGCACGTAGGAAATCTGGTCAGCAAAATTAGTAGCCTCCAGTTTGTTACTGCACAAGGTCCTGCAGCTGGGCTGCTTTTCCTGGGATGCGCTATGGTTTCCCTGCTACGAACCTACCGTGCACAGTGCAGACACCGCGTGGCGACGATGGCTCCTTGGACACGGAGCCCAGGCAAGAAGTCCCAGCCAGAACCGAAAGGGGCCCAAAAGACATCAAACACCAAACGTCATGGCCTTCTGGATTTCATCCTTGTGAGCCACCATTGAGCCAAGCAAAGGCAGAACAGAAGCATGTGATCCAGAAATGTCTTTTCCAAAAATCAAATTTGTTGCTTCTGGAATTTGACAGAGGTTTTTCCAACAAAAAAAGAAAAAAAGAAACACACACAGCTTTTCACAGGCAGCTTTGTGGACGCAGCTATGCCAAGTTGCTGTCAAGCAATACTTTTAATGAAATTTTAAGTCCGAGTCCAAATTCTTCCTCAGACAGTATAAGAAAAACCATTGCAAATTAGATTAAAAGTGCATCTAGCCTCATAGGCTGCCTCCACACCCTTTCCTCTCTGTTTTGTGTCTGCTAAGTCCTCGCTGGGAGGACTTGCTTTCAGACAGCTTTGTGGAGAGCTGGGATGGCCTGGGGGCTTGATCCAGGCACTCTGCACATTGCCGAGCCCTGGGAGTGACATGCCATCTGCCCCCAAAACCCCTGGCCAACAGCAAACATCTGGAGGGGAGCACAGGGATGGAATTTTTGGCTATCCAAGCATAAAATCTCCCCTCATGGATGTGAGGAAGTTAAAGCTGAATTTGAGTAGGAAGAATTATAATATGCCTAATTAAAATCCTGCATGGTCCAGTTTACCACAACACTATTTTTCAGCACAGTGGAACATTTAGATTAAAAACATGTAGGAAACTCAGTACTACTTTAACTTAATAGCAATTTCCTTTGGAAACCAAAGGAATCAATACGAATTAAGAGGCCTACGAGCTAGTGACAAAGAGAAAATGGACCACAAGTGGGGAGGACTCTGCTGCCAGCCAGGACCAAACGGGGGGAAGCAGGCAGATTACAGGTACTCGTGATGGTAGTACTATATGCGGGCAGAGATTTCGGGAGGCTGAGTGCACAATTTGGGCCATCACAGAAGGATTTACTGCTCAGGAACTGATGAGCAGCCACTCTTGGAGAGGCCATTCTGCTGCGCCTCAAGCTTTATACCCAGGACACCAGGCACTTCCGAAAGCCTTGGACACAAAATCTGACGACCCTTACTAACAAGCAGGAGCCAGAGCCAAACACTCAAGCACAACGCTCAATGGGCAGAGGCCTGAAGAGGTTTACCTACAGAGTACCAGTACCAGGCGACGCTACTGTCGATGTTGCACCTTCTCCCCACACTCAGCTTTCCCAGCTGGGCCCTGGGATGTGACTGATGGGATCCACAGCTTGGGAAGGCCATTGCCCCCCTTCAATATCCACGGGAGCCTGTGGGGCACAGGGCTGCGCTCATGACGGCAACCAAGGGCTGGGAGGCAGGGCAGCCGGTCCGCGCTACAACCCGATGCTTCGTTCGTTTGCATTACTACAACCCCAAAGCGTCCCAAGGTGCCAAGCGCTGCACACAGTCTTGTTGTGAATTTACAGTCTGAACAACTGATAGGTGAGAGGAGGGAGGGAAAAAAAAAAGACAGAGGAAGAAGAGTGGCAAGGAAGGAGGCAGGATTTCTGAAAAATATGTGGTGGTTGACAGGTGCCTTGAATGGATTTCCACTCTAAGAGGGCACTGAACATGTAACTAGCTGCCAACAACCTGTGAGGCCGTTCCCAACAAACAAGAACGAAAGACAAGAGGTGGACATCAAATCTGGGCTCTTGTTAAAATGCTGCTTCCGTTCTGAATTAAGCAAGGATGATGCAACAGGGCAAGAAGATGATCTGCTCCAAAGAACGAGGCTTTAGACAGAAATCATCAGCTTCTGTCACATCCTTAGGGATCCTTGAGTTCCAAAGCTATGTCTACATTTCACAAAAGGGGCTCTGTCCACAGACTCACACAGAAGAACTGATGTTCTGGTAGTGATGCTTCTAGAATTTCCAATTATTTTACTATTTCTAAGGGACAAAAAGTTATAATCCTCCCAAACTCCAGGAAGTATAGCAGTCTGTGTTGGGGAACCAAAAAGGAAAAGGGCTCCACCAAGTAAGAAGCCAATAATTAACCAGAGAAATTGAACTACAAGGATGAGATCATATCTATTCTGTTACAAGGGCCGAAGAGCCCATTGCAAAGCCTGCCCGGTCAGGAGGTATCTCCACAATGCTTTCACTGGGCTCCGCTTCAAACCCGAAGAGCGTTTCTGTTCGCAATATCACTATGTGGACTGACAACTTATTTTCCCCAGGAAAGCTCTGCTCTGTGCAAGTGTTCACGTCTGCTGGCTCCAGACCACCATTTTGTGACTTTCACACAAAGGTGCTCCTGAGACGTGACCCAGCAAGAAGCAGCTAAACAACCAAGTGCCACACAAGGAAAACCACCAGCGCTGGTATGTTCACACACAGATGGGAACAAGCCAAAAACAGCAGGCTTGCACTGGCATGATGGAAACCAGGTGAAAATTTTGCACCCTAAACCTTCATTATGCCCCACGTGTGGGACGGGAAGGGGCCAGCCTAACTTCCAGTGACCAGAACGAACTGGCAGGTTTGATAGCTCTACTACCAAATGAACCAAACTTTAAGCTGGAAAGAAGGGGGAAAAAATCCAGGGAATTATTAGGCAATTTTCTCTCATGACATTTTAATTGTGCTGTAGCAGCAAGCCCCTTTTTTCTGCCAATAGCCATTCTTCTTTAGATGACTTTTTAGATGATTCTTCAAGACTTGAGCCTCATTGGGACACATCCTCTCTCTGACTGCTGTCTCATCTCATTCCAGATAAGACAACTGCCCAGTACAACTCCTACTGTTTCGTTCTTCCCCATTTTTTCTACCAAGGTACTCAAAGGTACTGACTGTCAGTGTATTTAAGTGTTCTGTTTAAGGACCAGATGTAGCTCCCACTTATTCAAGCACAGAGGGAGGAACAACAGATCAAAATGATGTACAGGGAGCTTTGCAGAGCTGAGTAATGCAATGCAGCTAACATGCAGTTCCCCATAATGATGCACAGTGTTCCTGAATCAAGCAAAGAGGCAACATAACAGCTGTTAAGTACTGAGCAGGGGCATGGATGTACTTCCAGAACTGCAAAAGCCAAGTAAGAGCTCAACTCTATCTTGTAACAGCCAAGCATGTGGCGAGACAAAGCCTTTCCCTTTACTAAAAAGCATTGCTACATTTCCCTCTTTGTTCATTGGTAACTCACACGCGATCCAGTGCTTGCAGTGGCTGTCTTTGCACATAGAGAAACATCAGGAGCCAGGATATTGCTTTGCACCACTGCTCTGCAGAGCAGGCCCCAGGCCCATGCCTGTCAATAACCATCTGAACACCCCAAATGCTGCTGTGCCCAGACATGGCTGTTTTGTGCATACTCCTCTGCTTCCAGACATGCAGGGCCTCAGTCCCGAGCAGAGGCAGGTTGATACGGGCAGCAAATACATGGCCTGAATCCCTGCAGACAACCAGACAGCCAAATATAGACTCTCCTGTCTCAGCCCATCTCTGCCTTTCCCAGGGACGCTCAAGTACATCACCTGCAATTCAGCCACTGATGAGCAGCCTCCTGTCACTAGCAGCATGTATCTGCTCCAGAACAGGCTGTCTTATGGCTTTCAATCTGCTACCATGGGACAGAGCTGGGACATGACCACACACGATCATCCAAAGAGGGCTTTTGTGGTTTAGGGTCCTCACCCAACACTCTTTGTGCCAATGGGGTGGTGTCACTGGAGCAGAGTCTGGTACTAATTTCAGCCTCAGGGACTCCCCAATGGTGCAAAAGTTAGCTGTTCTGCTCACTGCTCCTCATGCATGGGCCAAGATGCTGGAGACAGGAGAGGAGAGGAGAGGAGACGGGGATGGTTTTTGTTTGTTTGGGGTTTTTTGCCTATCCACAGCTGCAAATTTTCCCTGGGCAATTCCAGAGCACTCCTCCAACTTCTCTAATCTTTGCCAAGTTTCTGACAGAGCCGGAAAGCCACAATGGGGTTTCTGGAGGAGGCAGAAACCAGATGCAGCAGGCAAACACCAAGCATTTTCTAGGGAATCCAACATAATGCTGTAGGCGAGAACACAAAAGGACAAGCTGGCACTGGAGCACTTCTTCCATCTTGTTCCATGAACTTAGCAGTTCTGCAAGAAACCAAGGCAAAGCGATTCCAGAGGAAGCATTATACAATGAAGGAGCTTAAAATGAACAAACAGCCTGTCTTCGTTCTGGTTCATATATCGGCATCCTGCAGGGCTGCATCTGATGGCAGCTCTCACAAAGCATGCCCAGCCCTTCCAGCACGGGTTGTCATAATTGCAAGTATCAAAAACTCCAGATGCTGCAAACACAGGCTGGCAAAAGACAGCATGGTGCCGGCAGTGGCAGGAGGCACTATCCTGACTGGCTCAGAGCAGTGCCATACAGAGCTGCGACCTGGGAACTAGTAATGCTGCTACAGTGATGCAACTACGCATGAAGCAAGGAGAAAGCTAAATATATACCATACCCTTTAAAAAGCAGCAATTCGCTGCTCTTGCTTAGCACATATCCATCTATCGGCACAGAAAGCCTCTAACTAGAGGAAGAAAAATACAACTTGGCACATCACCCTTGAAACATTCCCAGCATGGGACGTACCCACAGCTGCTTATACCGCAGCAGTGTCAGAACACGATGGGTTACTGCACAAGAGCACATCCATACTAACCCGTCCTGCCGCTATTGTGGATACCAGCAGCATCGGCTAGGGGAACACCTATATAAATGGAGCTCCAGGCTCCCTCGGCAGCTCAGAAATCAGGGCATCCCAGCTGAAACATGGCCCAGTGCAAAATATCTGCAATTTGGGGTGTACAAAACGGCCAGAAATTGGTCCATGAGCAGCAGCTTGCAGGATTAGCCTTGCCTCATCCTCCTAGCTGAACAGAAAAAAATGCCAAACAAACAAACAAAGCCTTCGACACCTCCTGTTTCTCATGGGTTAAGAGCAGCCACATGCATCTCCATCAGGCATCAGGGAACGGCTGCAGAGAAAGGCGGCCACCGCACCCCCTCCGGCTGAAAGCCCAGCACCGCCGGCCTGTGCTCAGAGACGGCCCCGACAGAGCTGTGGTTGGAGCTAGCCACTGCTCTGCAAAGCTCCCCAGAGTGCAACTGCACCACAGGACGAAAAAAGAAAAGTACACTAGCGGCAAAGCCCAAGCTGCATTAGCAAAGGAAGCCAAAGTAACTGAGCTCAGAAAGAGCTGCAGCTATTTCTGCCAGCCCGAAAGCAGAAGGAATGGAAGTGCTTGAGGTCGTTAAGCTACCTGAGCAGCCAGGCATGCTTTGGCTGCCTTTCAGCCTGACCTGTGCAAGCAGAGTTGGGTGTGATTTGTACCCAGATCTCCAAACACCCCAACCTGCAGAGGGACCTTCCCACCGGCCACTCCCACGTGAGCTCTGCACTCTGCCAGGCAGTGCTGGGCCATCAAAAAGTACTAGGATTGTGCTCCTCGCAAAGATGTAAACAACTTAGATACCAGTCCCCTTAGATACCCTGTCGTCTAATAACAAAAATAGCAGCTCAAGCTGGAGTGCAATGGCTAATTCAGTTTAACTGAGACTTAAAATAAACAAAAAGCTTTCAGCATGGCTTGCATATGAATTTTACTCCCATTACACTGAACTACAGCCATTTCACTTTAGTTCAGAGGAAGGATATTAAAATCATGCCACCAAATACAGTGCAAGGAATGACAGTCAGCTAGCTCAGCTGTGTACGAGCCTCCTCCATTTCTGGCTCTTTACTGCTTAGTAGCTGCCCTCTGCTGCGGGAATATCAAGGTTGCCTCAGAGATGGACTAACTTCCAAAGCTGCTGACCATCCACGACTTCCAGTGAAGCAATCAGGATGCATCTATGTTCAAATATAGAGCTTGCAAATTGTTTTGAGACCCTCGGAGACAAAACTCACCTAGAACTTTGTTTCTCCTAACAAAGACAACAGCAGCAACACAGCTATAACTAGGTGAAAATCTTGCCTTTTCATCCGCGAGTCTTCAAATAGCACAGCTGACTGCTGAATTTTGGATCTCAGTGATATAAATGTGGTACTGGATCCTCTCAGGACCAGAACAGTTCAAGCGAGCTGCCTGTTTATCACAAGACAGCATTGACCTTGTAGTTGCTGTTGGCACAACTATCAACTCGTTCTGTAATCTGGGCAATGTAGCTATCTTGCAGTCCACTTTTTCTTCTTTGTATCAAAGAGACTCTAAGGAGAAGGCAAGGGAAACAAGCATGAATAATGCTCTGCCAAAAGACTTCCAAAAATCTGTAGATTTTTGGTTTTGACCCAAAGCCAGGGAGAAGCAGGGGAGAAATTAGCAGCAATTTCTTTTAGTAGATGCACCATCTTAGGAAGTGGAATCTACTTACACAGCAAGATGCAAGAAGCAGTTGATGCACAAGGTGAAAAAGGACGCTAGAGCCCTCTGCAAGGGACAGCAGAGACCCTGCTGGGATGCAGAGACATGCATCACGACGCAGAAGAAACCTGCGGCCACCAAACCCTGCAGTACGGGGATACTGCTGTCCTTGGGCTGCCAGCTCTGGCAGTCGGGGAGAAAGAGGTAGGATCTTTTGAGAGTGGAGAAGAATGGATCAAGACTGTGTCAGCGCCTGCAGGAAACTGTCCTTGTTTCAGCGGTGTCTGAGCAGGACTGGGAAAATTGCTGAAGACAAAAGACAACACCTTAAGCTCCTGTGCAATGCTGGCCAATATCTGATCCCTAACCTGGGGACAGGTTTGCTTCTCGGTTACATGCTAACACCTTAGGACCAAAAAAGAAATAGGATTATTCAGACAAGACACATCCTTTAACAAGGGACAGTCGCATCAGCTGTAGGAAGCCTGGTCATGGCATCTTATCAGTCCTGTGTCTGGGTGGGGAGGCCAGTGTTAAGCAGAAGAAAAGCATCCTGTGGACTGAGCACAGAAGGAGAAGCCGGAGTCTGACCTTGACTGTCACAAGTCCCCTTCAGCTCCTCCAGCCACCAGGTTTGAGACATCATTTTTCTATGAAGAGTCCTTACTAAATAAGAGTCTTGATCTTTCAGGTCCTCACCCACACAAGCACTTCTGAATCTCTAGGAAATCCCACTGATTCTAGACATGAACTGTCTCCCTGACCTGAATGCCAGAACCCAGGAGTGAGGCTTTAAGGTCAGTCTGAGGTGGGAGCTGAACCTGAAAGCTGCCAAGCTCCCCACATGGTCAAACAAATATGGGCCCTTCCCTCTCTTTCCCCTGGGAGAGACAAGGCTTTAAAAAAAAAAAAAAAAAAAAAAAAAAAAGTCATTTCACAGAAGCTATTTTTTCCTCCTCTGAAATGGAGGGAAAAAAAATTAATAAGGGAGTTGTCATGTTATGGCTGAATTTGCAGTGTCTTCTCCCCTAGATAAATACTACAAGCCTGAAGGACTCCATGGGATCACTCTGGCTGGGACTACATCTTACTGAACAGTTCTTCTTGGGCTGCCTCCCATAAAAGCACAGGTGTTTGAGCAATAGGGAAGGTAAGAGGATGAGGCTTTTTTCCTTGAGAAAAGTGATCCCACCAGGATAATCACAATGCACTCAAAGCGTATATACAGTAGCTTTGCCAATCCTCAAATAATTTTGCTAATTGTAGGAATGCCAGAAGCCATTTTAGATCAAAACCAAGATCTGCTAGCGTTGTGTGAATGAGTGATTTTTTTATCATCAGGCCAGACAGTGCCGTTCACACCTGGGCTTTCCCAAATTTAGCATTTTAGCATTATCAAATAGTAGGTAATGGATGCATCACAGAGATGCTTCACAGGGATGACAGGGGCCCTCTTTTTTCTTCTCTGTAAAAGGCTTTTTGCCTGACATAGGAAGACAATAACTTTCCTTTATAGCTCTTACAACAGGGCTAAAAATGTAGATAAAAATCACCTTGAGGATGAATGTAGGTACTCGTGAATGGAGCCCTTTAGCCCACATTCAGTATGATTTCAGATCTGGTGTATAAAACAGAGCCTCCCTACTTAACGGCTTCTCACACAAGGAATCCTACAATTCCTTCCAGTATTTCTGTTCTGGGCACCTCTTATGATGTTTGAATACATCAAAAGGCTGCTCAGAGACTCACAAATGGACTGGGCATTTTCATACCCACTGCCACCCTGCTGAACCTCTTTTCAACCAGTGACACCCATTTAAGCGATATCGGCTTGGAAATCAGGTGCTATTACACTCATTGACTGGCTAACACTAAAACATTGGCTCTTGAAATTGTCCTTCAGAGACCCAATCCTGTGAAGCATGGATTTTACAAAGTTACACCTGCAGCATTCTGCAGGATTGGACTCTAGGACAGAATCTCACTGAACAAGCAATTTCAGTTTATCTCCTTTCTCCCTAAATAGTGCAAGTTCTGGCAGCTCAGCCATTATGGTCTACAAAAGCTGGTCTCCTGGCTTTCTAGGGAGGTTTACTCTACACTGCATGGGATAAAACATTTTTTCATGTGTCCTAGTTTAGGATGCGCTTTGTCACTTAGAAAAAGAGAAAATCCACCACTTTGGCACTAATAAAAACAACATTTTCATACTACAAATAACCTAGCATCTCATACATCAGATAAGCAAATTACATTTTAATGTGGAAGGGCTATTTGAAAAGGTAGAGGAAATCAATGGGTAGAAATCGACATTTTCATAGCCTCAGAAACTTTGAAGGGTCTAGGGAATAGACAAACTATTGACTTCCCTGCATCATGCAATTGTACTTATTAAATAAGATCCCATGCGTAGTATAAACTCTACCATATGCATTCAAAAGAACAAAGATTTTCAGGGCCTTTTGTAATGAAACCCCACTGTGATAAAAAAATATGTACCATGCTAAAACTAAAATATCACAGAGGCTTCAGCTGCACAAACAAATAAATATGGTTTAGCAGCGAAGATATTTACTTACTGACAGTCAAGAAATGTTGGCTTGTAATAAAACGGTGGCATCTTAGATTCATATTTTGCTTTTGCTACATTGTTTCCATTCGAAGCCATAAACTGTAAAAAGAAGAGAAAAACAGAAAGAATTAAGAAATGTTAATGGTGTTTTCCCTCATCCTCCTCTGATTCTACATAGCAATAAAGTAACTGGGATGAGACCTTTCTTCCCTCACTGCGAGGCTTCCATGGGACTGTGCACAGGAGGAGCGCTGCAAGGGCTGTGCCCACAGCTCGGGGCTCAGAAATTAACCTTGGCGACGCATGGACATCTAGGCTATAAAGCACTTCACAGAGATTGCATCCAGGCTGCAGGCTGGCTCATTTTGGAGACAGGACACAGAGAACTGCTGGTATTCAACAGCCCAGAGCAATTTGCTTAAAACACATAGGGCAAACGCCATCAAATCATTTTGAATTGGCTGCCAGTCATTGGAGCTGCTGTTCCTTCCAGGAGCTGTGCCATCCGTCGGGCAGGGACCGTAGGGCTACCAGAGCCATGAGAATCAGTCTCACCCCCTGAGACCAGACACTTCATCTGCTTAACATCCCTGGGGACGGGTCCTAGCCCCAGTCACACGTGCACAGTCCCCACAGGAGCAGAAGGCAGGAATCGGTCACAGTTTGGTCTCATGCATTTCCCACTTCCAGGCTGGGGAACGCGCTGGCTCCCAGAGCACAGAAATTAGGCAAACCAGAGGGCAGAACCTGACACTAACTTTAAGTCTCCATATGCTAAGACTCCAGTAAGGTAATAGTCTCTGACAGTAAGTCCTATGCTATTTGCTTTGGTGAGGATTGCATCAAATCTTCCAAAGGGATTCATTTTTTTTGCGAAACCATGCCAGCAACCACAGAAAGGAGCTTGCAAGGGATAATAAAGTATGATGATGTGCTGCTCTACAGAACTGCCTTTAGCAAACACTCATTTCTCATGTAGAGCCTAAGGGCTGGTCTTGCTAACAGCCCTGGAAATTGAACCTCCCAGTTTCTCTCCACAGACTGGCTAATGAATGGGGCTCAGACACTGAACCAGGCAGAATGCAGCAGCCTGCAAGCTGGCCATGGCTCTAAGATCTCGTGATGTTTTACTGAGCCCACTGGGTTTGGGTGAAGCCAAGAACTGAGCCACATCTCAGCACTGACCAGCACTCAGATCTGCCACTGGTGAGTGATTAAAGGCTCACACGACTCTGTGAGCGCCCAGCCAGTAATCTCTGACTAGTGCCCGCAAGTGCTGGCTTCCTTCATGCTGCCATTCCTTGGTGATGATGCACTCCTGTACCCATGGATGTCAAGTGCCCACTTGAGTTTTACCATCAGCTACCAAAAAAGTGGCCTACAGTGCTCTCCATCTTTTATAAAGTAACCCAACAATGCAGTTACCAAAGTTTTTACGGCAGGATAAGCCTCACTTATTCTATTTTACCTTGGACTTTGAAGAGACCTTGATTACTTCTTAAATTTAACTTCTTTAATTAAACAATAAAAAGGTACTATAACAGTGTTTCAAGTCACAACAGAGATATTAAAAGAGGAAACCCTTTGAAAAAGGAGAACAAGGGACAGAAAAAAAGTCTACATTAACTACTCTTTATAGCACAAAGCAGCACAAAGCATATTCTTAGCTTATTATTCTCAGGCAAAGCTTTGAGACCAGGACTGGGTCTAGACCTATGAGTCCAGAGATGTCAGGTTTTAAGCCTACCTTGGACACTTAGCAGCGTAATAACAATTTGCATTTAGCAGACAGAGTGTTATCATTAGTCCTCCTGCACACTCTGGGAGGGTGATGTTCGTGCAGATTAACTTAGAGGGGAAACTGCCTAGCCCAGTAGTTTTCCATTGACAGAGGTCAATGCCCACTTGGAAAACCCGGACTTAAACACTTTTCTGAAAGGCCTGTTCCAACTTGCTCTTGCAACTCAATTCCTAAGGTAGAAGCTGACACCTGGCACTTGAGCTTTGTAGCCAAAGTGTTTTAAGCCCATTTTATTACAGCTTCAACAGCAGCAACACTTATATTGGACTTGTTTGCCATATTCAGACACAACTAAACAGGGTAAGAACTCTACCTGCCATGACAGCCCTTCTTTCCTTCCGATCTCTCATACAAATGGCTAGCTGAAAACAGTAAAAACATGCCACATATTTCCTTATTCATAAATTTTGTTCAAATTTAATGAAAGGTACTTCATAGCTGTAAGAAAAACATCCTTTTCCAGGCAGCCCATGCTAACTATGTTTTGTATCATATGCCAAGTATACTAGCAAAATGAGCAGCTATTTTTTTTGTTATTTCTAAGCAGGGTTTTTTTGTTATTTTCCTGTTTTTGAGCTTCTTGAGTTTACAGATTCCATCTATTTTCAACAATCAGGGAAGAGGAGAAAAAAAAAAAAAAAAAGACATGTAAACAAAGGCCCATTTTCCTCCTAAGTCACATGAGTCCATGAGCTGCAGCTTTCAGAAAGCCCCCAAAGCTACAACATACAAGATAAAAATCAAGGTCTGGTAGCATTCTTCATGCCTTTAAAGACAACAATAGTCCAAGTCTCTAGACTTCCTGGTTTGGTTTGCCTTTAATAATATCACCCGAATCCAGGCAGGTGTGTTGCATAAATTGAGAGAATTTATATTGCAGCAGTTCAGTTCTTCAAGATGTGAGTTTAAAAGTTTTCAATGCCAAGCAGAACAAAGCCATAAATAGCCTGGCTGGGCAGGGGTGGTGGAGGAGAGCTGGAGGTAAGATGTGAGCAACAGCAGAGACGATGCATTTTGAAATAAATTATTAAAAAATAGCCTCTGTTCAAGAACTGTTGACACTTCTATGCATTGTTATTCCATTTCTCAGATTTAGTAAGCACAGAAAGCTGGACCTTATTCCCACATTCAAAATTTATTTAGATAAGTTTTCTGAAATCATGCTTCTTGTGACAGCTTTAGAAAGGACTGCATTTTTCAGCTTTTCTGGTAAGGAAGGCAGAGCGTAGGTGGCATTTGCACCAGCGATGTGAAATGCAGTGAC
Source organism: Dromaius novaehollandiae (assembly GCF_036370855.1). NCBI lineage: Eukaryota > Metazoa > Chordata > Aves > Casuariiformes > Dromaiidae > Dromaius > Dromaius novaehollandiae. Next base: position 6,891,445 of record NC_088111.1, on the reverse strand, counting down.
CCAAGCTGGTTGGTATTTCAAGTCTGAGATGCGCATACCTCAACTTGAGCATCATCCCAGTCATCTAAGCGGACGGACTTCACTTTGCTGACTTGTGGAATATTGCGATGGATTCCCGAACAGTTTAAACAGATGAAGATTCCCAGGCTGTGTGATGCCCAGTCTGGATCTGAAAGAAAAGGAAAGAAAACTGCACTTGATGGGGGTATCAAATTTAGCACGGGAGGAGGAAGCAGAAATGGGACAGGACAGGAGCCAAATTCAGAAATCACCTGAGCCCAAGCGCCCTGACTCTGAAGGCACCAGATGGACACACAAGCATAGGCATGTGTTCGCTTATATTAGTAGTTCTACCAGTCACAGTAACCGTTACATCAAAATTCCCACAAGTACACATGCAAACGTCTACTTCTGCTCATTTGGGCAAAAAATACCAAATTTGCAACCTTAGAAGTTATTCAGAGAAACCCAACATGCAGACAACTGCACTTGCCCAGGACCTCCAGCCTCGCTCAGTGCTCAGGGGAAGAAAAGCGGTAAATGTCACCCGACGAGCGAGCGCCGGCGGAAGAGAAACCGGGCAATTAAAACTAACAGCTCCGGGAAACTGCTGTGCTCTTCCGCTGCCTGGCTCTTCTGAATTATTATTTTATTTTATTTTCCTCAATGGGAGCACTGCGCAGAGACTCCTTCCTCCCACAGCTACAAAGCCGACGAGGCCTCTGAGCCGGGAGGCTTTTCAGGCCCAGCCTGAATGGAAGCGCGCTGCGGGCGACGGCTCTGCGCTCCGAGCAAAGCCGCACGCGGCACCAAGGCCCGAGCCGACACCTCGGGCGAAGCGCTTCGGCCGACAGACCCCCAACCCCTCTTCGGGCGAGCTGCCGGCAGCCAGCAGCACCGAGGGACCTTGGGGAGACAACGCGGAGGGCAGGACACGTCCGCCCACGTCCCTGGAAACACCAATACAAGGAGCTTTGCCTGAACCCGCGTGACCAACGCCGGCGCTCGCGACTCCAGCCGAGCCCCAGGAGAAGGAGCTTCCTTGCAAGCCACCGAGTCGGATGCAAAATCCTCACATTGGCCGATGCCGGCGCCTCTGGCCCTCCAAATATCCCATCCTCCCCCAAATACCCCATCCTCCCCCAACATCCGAGAGGCCCCATGGCATCTTTGATCGGTCTGCTCCTCTCGCATACTGTCGTAATTTGTTTATTCTCCCACAGTAATTACGCTAAACGCTCTACACAGCGCAGCAATTATTTATAAAAAGCAAGGCAACATGCTTTCTGCTCCTTATACATATTTAATGGCCTCGGCACAGCGCAGAGCGAGGACGCGGGCCGGGCTGGGGACAGCGGCACGGCTCTTCACGAGGCGCCTTGCCGGGACCTGCCACCGAACCGCAGGCCTGGAAACCCCAAACCCACCCACGTCCATCTCAGCACCTCACAGCAGCGACCAAATACCCCGTTTGCTCCAACTGCAAGGATCTGTGCCAGTTATTGGTTTATCTGTACACCCAGCTGGCAACAGGGAGCAAGCATTTTATATGCTCACACACATTTCCTTGCCTTAATTCCCCACGCTTTCCTCTCCCACCTCAGGGAGCTCCCAACATGCTGACATCCTCAAGTTTTGCTCCACAGGACTCGCCAAACTCAGGTGCTTCAAGCAGCAGAAGTCATTCGCAGTGCAGACCTCCAGCCCCGCAGCAGTCAGACCGTGGAGCGAATGAGAATATCGTCCTCCCCTCTTGGACACCTTCCGCCATGTTCCCCAGCCACCTCCAGCAAGGACGACTGCCTGGTCGCTCCAGCCTACGCGGCGTGCAGCTCCCTCCGGATCAGGCTCGGAGAGAAACACAAGCCAGACACGTCTGCAACTCAAAGAGCAGCCAGCAATCCGCTATCAGCCAGCGGCTCAAGCTTTAATCAAGCCCAGCACACCCAAGCTGCAGGACGAGGGCTCGGTGAGCGGCGTTACACACCCGCGAGCGAGGGCTGGCCTCCTGACGCGGCCCCAGCAGGGACGGCGCGGCCCCGGGGAACCTGCAACGCCCCGGAGAGCGGCAAAGCGGCCGCGGGCCTGGGGAGGGTTCGCAAGCAGCAGCGGAGGAGCAGGCTCAAGGAAGAGCAACGGGGGTCTGGTGGGACAGGGCAGCAGTATGTAACAGCAGAGGGAGGAAGAGGAGGCAGCCGCAGCAGAGCTTGCTTCCAGAAAGGTTGGGGGAGTCATGGGCTGAACGTGGTCACTGTCACCATGTGCTCAGCAAAGCCGTTCCCATTGCTCTGGGAAAGTTTGAAGCAAGATTAGCACGGATCTTATCAGAGCAGTGTCCATCTCGGGGAAAACCTGTATCAAAGCACACACTGGCCTCTGTGGGTTTTACCTCAAGAGTTTTATCTTAAACACACAGGTGGATTTCTTCACGCTGTCTGCAACTTTCTAGACTCAGCTTCCCAAAGCCCTGTTGAAGAAGTAAGCCCTCCACTGCCTGCTCTGGTGCGTGCTACAGATCTGGGAGATGAAACAGTTTCCTCCAGCAACGGACAAGGATCCATCTGGGTGAAGGAACCCAAGAAGAAACAATCCTCAGGATCAGACGGAGGGATGCCAGCTCTGTGAGACACCGAGCCATCACACGCCCAAGCCATCTCTTTTTGGCACGGGTGAAGAGCACCTCAAGCAAGGAGCTGTAGTCACAGCTGCGGCTGTAAAGCCCCACCCTCCTAATGCCACCAACATTGTCCTTAAACCAGACTCTTAAACATGCATCTCCCCCACTCCACACAAAGTCAAGCAATGTTTAATTAAAAGGCAAAAACTGGGCTACATGCGGGAGCATATCTGCATGTTTTGCAGAAGATGACAGCACACACGTACTTCAGAAGAGCAGACAGAGCATCAGTGGTGTGAGGACCCAGCCTTTGGAAAGGCTGATCTCAGCTTGGCCTCACCTACCAGCTATCTCCTGCTAGTCACCTTTCCTCCAGGATATCCTCTCTCATCCAGGTACAAGCTCCACTTCTATCAAACGACAGCATCAAACACAGCAGACTTAATGGAGCACTCTGAAAGAGCTGCACATCCAGCCCTACTTACCAGGCACTCGGATGCCAGGCAATTCACATTGCTGCTACATATTAATAGCAGCTTCCTGTTCATTGCTGTTCTGGTTTTAAAAATACATATCTCAAATCCAAAAATCACATGGCAAGGGGGGGATGCAAGAGTCGTACACGCTTGGCTGTGTGTGTGCTGCTTTACTGCGCCAGCTGCAGCCCAGAACCACACAATTTGGCAATTGTTTATGATGCCAAAGGGAACACGAGGAAGGAGAATTGTTCAAGATGTCTCGGGAGTTGAATCAGTGGCCTCCAAACCAGAGGGGATAAAAATCCCTAAGTAGCAAAGCCCTCCAGAACTAATTTGCCAGGGGAACTCTCTTTGAAATGTCACCGTTAAAATAATTGATTAGCAATTTCTCACTGCTCTTGCCGGCTGAAGACATCTGACCGAGAAAGTAAGCAAGCCTTCGCCTTTCCCAGACTGTGATTGAAAGCCAGGAGGAATTCCTAAGTACCATCCGAACAAGTCCGAGGGCTATGGACAGGCACTACCCCGCGGGCTGGCGTGCCCCTGTGACCCGGCGGCACCGCACCCGCACAGGAAGGAGGAGGGCGGAAGATTCCCTCACTCCATCTTCCGGAGATCTCTGCCCATCCGACTTCCCCTTCTGGGGCTCCGTGCAGTCCTGTTCTGCGCACTTGTGACACAGTCTCCAGAGAAACCTAGCTACAAAGCTCGACGCCCACAGAGCTTCTCCTGGAGCTGGTGACAGATCCCCGAGCAGATGGCTGCAGACCTGGGTTAGTACCCGGCTCCGTAGAGATGTTTTTTAAAGCCCGTTGTAACACTTGCTGGTGTCAGCAGCTACAGCGTTCCCCGAGCCGATCGCAGTCTCGGTCTTCGTTTGCGCCCTCCAACACTAGACACGTGAAAGGGTCTCAGCTCATGGGCATGGTAGATAACGATAGAGATCTCTGACCTTGGCATAATCACAGATTTCAACCCTTCAAATGACTGTGCTAGTGCAGACTTTGAGATGAGACAACATTTTATCAAGCATGTGATTAAATTCACATAAGTGTCTTTACATAACCAGACAGGGAGGTTTGGGGGCAGTACCGCTGCCACTCTTTAGTGAACTAGTTTTCCTGGGCTCTGCAGTCAGCAGAGAGAGAGGTTTCTCCAGAGCTCACGCCTCTGCATTGGCCACAGACGGATTTAGCAAAATATGCCATCAGACACAGGAACGCGGATGGTACAAACGCCTCTCTCTGTAGCTAGCTCAAGTTCACCTTGTCGCCAGACGCCTGAACTGCCGGTGCGCATTCTCCACGCTGAACATCTGGGGATTTCAGTACTTTTATTTAAGCTGCTCTGTCTGTTTTGATCCAGCACACGCAGTCACTACCATGCATTCCTCGCTCTTCCCAGTTCTGCTGCACTGCCATTTCAGTGCACTATTCACTGCTTGGGCCCTGCTCAGAACAGATCGTTTTCTTCTAAGCCTCCAAAGTTTTAAGCGTTTTTGCAAACAGCAGTAAAGCCTAATGAAAACTCTCCGGCATTCCTAAGTTTCAAGCAAATGACTTTATTCCATTATACCAAGCCAAAAAGAATAAAGACTAACAAGGAGCAGGGGAAATTTTAAACAGAGCATACTGTCACGAGTGCAGAAAGTCACTTATCCTTAGGCATCATCGCTCCAGAACAACGGAGGCTGGCTGTGGAGCGCCTTCGCTGCAGAACGCGGTAGAGACTTTTGTTCACTTACGCACAGATTATAATGACTTTCAAAATAAAAACCTGATGTAATTTCATTTAAAACTAAATAGCAAACCTAAACTAGACTCAGAAAAAGGACATTGGCATTATGTTTTTACATCTGGTCCATCTGAAAAGGAAGACACAGCCAGAGATTAGAGAAGCATCCAAACCAAAACTGAAACACTTGGGCAACACCGAATTGAATTCGGAAATTAAGTTCCCCAACCTTTTGCTACCACAGGCCCAAGGACAATCCAGCACACAGAACAAACCCTGCAGCTTGAATCCAGCATTACTAAGCACAAGAACAGCCCATGGAGGGAAAAAACAAAGGCTAAAATCAGAAAAATAATAAACAAAAAGAACTTACATAAGATTTAGGACAAACATACAAAGCAAAAGGTGAGCAGAGGAGACCTGGAGGTGGGATGGCAGTGGAATACAGTTCTTTACAATGACTTTTTCCTCTATCCAGGATACAAACTCAGGGTTCCTGTCCCCAAAGCCCTAAATGCCATTAGCCCGAGTAAAATCACATAAAGCAGAGCAGTAGCAGACTCAAAGTACCCTCCGGACAAGGACAACTCAGAGCCACTAAACTTACTCATACGCCCCCACTCCACCTCTTCCCACCTTAAACCGCAAACAGTTATTGCTACGGGCCTGGCCAAGACAAGTATCCAAGAGCACGGAGTGAACGCGCAGCAATGTCCCGTGAACGCATCCACCAGCAAGTACCGCTGCCCCCCCTCCCCAGGTGACATCCGTGATGATAAGGAATTATTGGAGGGGAGAGGAGGAACTGTGTAGGTAGGCAAAACCTCTTTTACCCTGTACTGGGAAGGTAACGCATGTCCTACATGCACGTAAACATGGGAATTTTTGTACAATCAACATTATTAAATCAACAGCAGCTGAACAGCAAGCAGAAAAGGCTTTACTTAATACCACAGCCAGGAAAACCCCATGTTCAGCACTAAACCACTGTTGCTATTTACTCTGGGGGAAAGATTAGGAGGTTAATAAACAGGCCCTGATCATGCATGTTCAAAAATAACAATAAAAGACATTAAAACTAAAGCCAGACTCCCACCAACACTTCACTAAGTAGGAAAATTTCTCAGTGAAGGCACTAAACATGCCAAGGTCTTTTTATTCAGCTGTCAGGTCTCAGCAGCCCCCTCTGCTTGCTGTCTGCAGACCACAACAGTGCTGCAAACCTGGGAACTAGCAAAGGACAGACTGTCACATTAAAGCATGGTCAGAAAGCACAGTCACATTAAGCATCCTTGGTTTCAGAAAGTCCTTTTCCCTGCAGAACGTGGAATTGAGGGAAACAACTTCTATGGGAATCTTTCCCCTCGCTCTGTGTTCACCAAGGGAGAAGAGCTGGCAAATTCCAGGGAAGAAAAAGAACTATTTAAGTTAGAGGACAATGGAGGTGCGGGAACAAGTTTCCACATTTAACTTGAGAATGAGAAGACCGTTTCACGCCATTAGAGCAGCAAAGCTCTGGAACAGCTTTCCAGTAGGAGGTAGTGGGGGCAAAAGAGAGAATGAGTTTCAAGACAGAGCCCCACCACTTCATGGGGGGGATTAGAAGATGTCACTGCATATGACAGCAAGAGACAGGACCCGATAACTCAGTCAGTTCTCTTCCAAATCTGTGCTTTTAGGACTGGTGATTAGATAGTGGATGGAGAGGTTTAAGATCAAATCCTTTCAATGCCCTCCTTAATCCAGAACAAATCGAGCAATCCCCTGCACACATGTATTTTCCTCTAATCACCACCCCTATTTCATGAAGTCAATGGACTGAAATAGCTTCACCTACTTTAAAAATAAGAAGATGCTGGGCCTGTAGGAAAGGTGTTGGGAACAATCTCGGCTGTACACCTCCTCACAGGCTTTTATATACACTACTACACCCAAAGGCCAACTACACCCAGCTTCGCAACACAAGGGCGCTCTGATGCAAGATCCCCCTCCACCTCTCACCTTCTGCCCTTCGGCTCTTCCTTCATCTCCCATCCCATCTGCACCTCATGGACAGAGACGTCAGTGTTTAACCACTCTCCTTTGAGGGTCCGTGTCCCAGTAATGCCAACAAATAAGAAAGATGAAAGTGAGAAAAACAAGCCACACAATACCACTGCTGGAGGGTCTAAACTGCAGGATCGCTTGGCCAGGATTTCCATTTCTGCCTTCAGGGCCTCACTGGTGTCCTGTGACGTAAAATGATTCTCACTCAGTGGAAACACAACCCTAAGTCATGGAAAAATGCAGCAGAGAGAGCAATATGCAAGGTCTTGTTATGCCCTGAGATAACCATCCGTCTCATGATGTGAGGAAAGATTGCCTAAGATGAAGAATCATTAAAAAAAAAAAACCCTGCCACATTAGTCTTGAAGAAAAAAGGTTATTCAGATATGTTGAGAGCCATTACACACCAGCAATTCGGAAAGATTGCTCAGTTCACACTTAGGGCTGTACTTAACATGCCATCTCCCTTGGTGAAAGCACATCTTTAAACCCACCAAAAAAAACCACACTGCAAACCAGCATCTAGGACCTGGACTCCAACACAGGAGTGTGTAATGACAGAGTGCCAGATGCCCCAAATAACAACTTTATTCTAGTGGCTTCCACCTCATAATTCAGTCTCAAAGGTGCAGCTAATGCAGTCTCATTATTCATCACAGATGGATGGTGCTTTTGCAACTAATTTTTTTTTAATTCAAAACAGGCTTTCGTTGCAAAATAAAGTTTTGTAAAGATACAAATAATAAAAATTACCCAGAAGCTTTTTTTAAAAAAAACCAAACCCTGCAAATGAGAAATTTATCCTCTTAGATCTTTTTCCACTCTGATTTTCAGTCTCTGCTTTAGTGTCCTTCTGCATTCCCAGCTGTCATGGCCAAGGCCCCTGTTCCTTTTTCCTGAGATATGCCCTCAAAATCTTATCTGCGAGGATTTTTGCCATGGTCCATGCAGATATAAGCATATATATTCTGTGGACAAACCAAGGCAACGGAAATCTCGAATGTGGCAGTCTTGGTCATGGGACTTGTCAGGGCTTGTAGCCCTCAATTAGGATTATTTAAGTAGCAGATTCTGGTCCAGCCTAGTCCAGACAATAAGTAAATTTTGCTTAAATCTCAGCAAGGATCCAGCTATGAGATGTCTTCCATGATATAAACATTCCACGGAGATAAGGTTACCCACACAGTCTAAGAGAAAAAGCACTCACACTGCTGCTCCCTCTCCATCCCGGGGTTTGAATTTCTGCATGGTCACAGCTCAGGCACAGTGATGCTGAGCTGCAGGGTCTTCTGCAGCAGAAACCCACGGGGTTTTTTTCCCACAACCATGTAATACCTGGGACAATTCATTCCTCAAGGGCTATGGCTACTGAGCCCCATCAAAATGACAAAACAGTAACAAAAGAAGAAACCCTGACTGACAACAGAAGAAAAAAAACCTATCCACTGACTGATTCATTTCCAAAACAAAAATTTCAAACAGCAAAAGAAAAACCAGCCAATTTCCAAATACACAGAATTAAAGAGACGGTCTATGAGAGCAATTTTCTCCTATTAAATTTCTGACCCATCCTATTCTTTGTCATCAGTATCCCCTAGCTAAATGGCTATCTTTTACCATTGGTCCTCGATTAGCTGTGAGATTTCAAGGAAAGGAACACACCCATGTTAGAAGTAATAATAATAAATCAAGGCTCCTGACCCCAGCTGCACCAGACCAGCAATATGACGGCACATGACACACGTGGGAAAGGACAAGTAGTACCTGCTTTCCCATCCTCTGTTCATTTTTCCCCCCACACTCTTCTTTCATTCTCACTTTATTTCCTCTGCTTTGGTACTTTTCCTGTTTCTGGCTGTCCACACAATTCCAGCTCTCACTTTCAACTTTCTGTATCTCCCTTTTTTTTTTTTTTTTTTTTTTTTTGCTAAGAACATATTTACACCCCATTCTGGAGCTCTTGGGACACCAGTCAGCACGGGGCTGAAGTTGCCATGACTGTGCCTGTCCCTTCGGCTGCTGCAAGCCAAGGGAAGGAGCCCCGTGACCCCTCATCCCTACGGGCATAAGGACGTTTGCAGATGGGAGACGCCAGCCGAGGGACACGCCGCTACGCCCACCCCTTTATTCTGCGCCCACGCGGAGAGCGGTGGCAACGATCGCTGCTCTCGTTTACACCAGGATGAACACCACCGTTCAGAAGGAATATTTTACGCCTCACCAGCAGACACAAGGTATGTGTCTGTTTTTCAGCTGGTACCAAGTAACCCAGGGAACGTAGCTGGGGGAGGCGTTTCACGTCTCTTGTCACTCCCAGGCAGATGAGCACATCGCAGCGCCACGAGTAGCATTCGTCAAAGAAACTGAAGCAAAGCGATCGCTAAAGAAACACCATTTAAGACGGAGCTCCAGTCCCAGGGAAATAGCCCTGTGACAGCTCAGAAGAGAGGCCGAATGGTTTTAATATAGCACATCTTGCGTTACAAAAGATACTGGCCCAAATTCTCCTCTCCGAGTTTCAAATTCACTGAAGACATCTCTGCATGCAAGCGTCTCCAAAAGCAAAATATGTCTTTGTGTTTTACAAGCTCATTTGGTGTCTTTAACAACAACCATCTTTCCCCAGCGTGAGCTATTTCACCGACCTACAGCTTCATCCCGATCCTGCTGATGCTGAGAAACTTCCCACTTTGCGGAGGGGCTTTACCTTACGCACAGAGCAAGGAAGAACTATCCCGTTGATCTGAACGGCCCCAGCTTGTAAAGTCTCCTCCAGGGAGGAGCGATTTAAGGAGACACCTATTCTCCGAGGCCGAGCTGTGCTCGGCAAGGTAAGAGGTGGGTTGGTGCAGCTACCCAGCAGCAGCAGCCCGCGGAGGGGTGGAAGCAGGCAGGGCCGCACCGCGCTGCAAAGCCGTTCACACCGCGCAGAAAGTGCCTTGTCCTCCCTGGACACACACCAGGGGACACAACGCATCTGAAGATCAACGGCATTTTTCTGAAGCGCAGATCAGGGATATAAACCCATTGGTAATGGCGCAAGCTGCATGGTAGTATCCCATAGCCACTGAAATCCCAAAGAAATCCATACCACGCACAGAAATGAATATGGTTCTGCAGAACGTTTGGGTTTTTTTAAAAAAAAAGCCTACAGAAGAGATGGAAAAGGACATCCTTTCTCTGCATCTCTTTCAGAACCATCCTGCTCAAGCTAATGCAAATTTTTAGTGTCTTCTGTGGTGATAAAAAAAAAAAAAAGGGAAAGTTGTTTGCTATGCAAATCTGCAAGGTTTTTCTCAAAGGTAAGCCCCACAACACTATGCAGACCTGATCAGCACTTTGCTCCGCAGGACTTGGGCTTTCCCACGATCACACCTGGACCCCAACAACTCACCCACGCAAAGGGCAAGGAAGACGTGTCTCGCTCAGATTTTTCCCTCCCTACAGCCTCCGTGCACAAGCAGGTCTACGGATATTTCAGCACTGTCATCTCCACTGCATTAAAAAGCTGGCAAAGTCTGCATAAATCTATGGCACGTTGGCCAAAGGTTGACAGGCAGGAAGCGGCACGGCAAAGCATTTGGCTCCCTGCATGTGTTTGCTCACTGGTACGGCAGGAGCAGCAACAAAAGCCACGCTCTGTTTGCGAGGCAACAATAGTGAAAAGCGTAAGTGGGCGCCGCGCTCCCACCCTCGCACAGCTCCAGCTCCTCGCCTGCCGAGCGCCCTGCAGCCACCGCTCCTCGCCTGGAAGCCCGGGCAAGTTAATTAAATGTCAGTGTCACCCATGTGGAGGGCTCAGCCTGCACTGCAGAGCGCAGGCACGGAGACCTGCCGGAGTAGCCTGGGATGACATCAGCATTGCCACAGCTGGGAGGGGAGCTGGGCTGCGGGGGCGGAGGGGATACCCTTCCCCCGCCTCGCCTAGGGCTCGGCCTGGGTACTGTGAGGTCGCAAACTCCCCGCTGCACCCCCTTCATTGCATCCCGCCCCAGCGCATCCATCCCCACTGCAGCCCCTTCCTTGCATCCCACCCCAGTGCATCCCACCCCAGTAAAGCCCTCCCCACTGCAGCCCCTTCCTTGCATCCCACCCCAGTGCAATCCCTCCCCATTGCACCCCCTTCCTTGCATCCCTCCTCGCTGCACGTCCTTCCTTGCACCCTGCCCCAGTGCATCCCTCCCCATTGCATCCCTCCTCGCTGCACCCTCTTCCTTGCATCCCACCCCACTGCATCCTCCTCCACTGCACCCCCTTCCTTGCATCCCTCCCCAGTGCAGCCCCTTCCTTGCATCCCACCCCAACACATCCCTCCCCGCTGCACCCCCCGGGCTGGGCTCCTCGCTCCGGCCCCGGCGCCCAGCCTCGGGCCACCCCTCGGCGCGGCCCAGCCCGCTCCCGCCCGGGGCAGGCAGCGCAGCCTCCCCTCGCCCTCCCGGGGCCGCCGCCCCCGCCGCCCCCGCCGCCCCCTGCCCCCGGGCGGCGCCTCTCCCGCCACCCCGGCCCGCCGCGACCCCCGCGCCGGCACGGGGGAGCCCGGCAGCCGCGGCCGGAGGGCCGGGCCGAGCCGGCAGGTGCAGGTGCAGGTGCAGCCGGCGCCGCTCCCCGCCGCGCCCCACGCCCTTACCCGGCGCGGCGCAGTCGGCGCACGCCGCGTTGCCCGGCCGCTGGAGCAGCTCCGCCAGCGCCTTCCTGCTCCTCTCCTTCGCCATGGAGGCGGCGCGGGCGGGCGGCAGCGCTCGGCTCCCCGCGTCCTCGCTCGGCTCCGCCGCGGCTAAATGAGCTTCATGGCGCGGGGCGGGGGGCGCTGGCGAGGCTGCTCCATGCGGCCCGCGGCTCGCCCCGCGCAAGGTGAACGCCTCCGGCGGGCCACGCCGCCGCCGAGCGGGGACGCGCCGGGGCGGTTTCTCCCGAGGGCGCCTCCTCGCCCCGCCGCCGCCGCCGCCGCCGCCCGCGCGGCCGCCGCGCCGGTTCCGCCTTCCGCCGGGCGAGCGCCGCCGGCCGCGCCGGGCCCCGGGGGCTCCTTGCGCCGCTCGCCCGCGACCCCCAGCGGCCGCCGGGGGCAGCCCTGGGCCGCGGGGCTGCGGTCAGCGCCGGCCCCTGGGGCTCCCCGCCGCCCCCTCACGGGCTCGGCCCGGCGGGGCGCTGCGGGCGGGAGCCGCCATGTCGCTGTGGCGAGGCGGGGCGGCGGCGGCGACGCCTCGGGCGGCCGGGCCCGGGCGGAGGGGCCTCCGTGTGCCGTGAGGCGGGTTTTGGAGCCCCTCTGTAACCTCAGCGCCTTCTGGGGCGCTCGCAAGCGTTAGCTACCGGCCGCAGGCCAAAGCGCCCCTCCTTCGCCCCTGCGGCGCGCGCGGCCGCCGCGCTCTCCGCCTCGGCGGTGCTTTCCCTCCACACGGCCTTGGCCAGAGCTGAGGGCTGCGGCCGCTCGCGCGTCTGGCGTCGCCTCCTGCCAGAGCGCCGGCACCCCGGGGAAACGCTGCTGTCCCCATTGCACCAGCTAAGGGCTGGCGAGACCGACACGGCGGGCGATGCGGGCAGCCGTGGGCAGAGCAGCCGGAGGGCTGTGCCTCGCGGGCCCCGGTGCAGCCTTCCTCCCCCATACGGGTCACGGACATCGGCAGCACTGCTGTGACCGAGTTATTTGTGGTTCGCATGTGGCTACAGAACCGGTTTTGGCTTCGTGAAGTCCCCCGTTTGAGTTGTCCATCTCCATTTCCTCAAACAAAACAACACCCTTCTGCAGAGTGTTGACACGCCTCATGAGGTTCAAGGCTTGCACAAGCGCTGGCAGGAGCAGGGTCCACGTAGTTCCCGGGGAGCTTCCACAGCCAAATGGCAGGCCTGATCCTGCAAGCGTACCCCGGTGTGACCGTGCCACCGGTTCCAGGGAGACGCTTTGTGCAAAGAAAATACTGTGCATCTTTAAAGAGATGCAAAATCATGGCCTGATCTGGTTAAAATACTCCTCTCATCCGGAATACATTTTCCTAAATTACCTTGCCATTTGTACTGTCAGACAACCGACTTTAACTGAATAAATTTCTGATTGTTTTAAAGTGACATTAGACTACTCCTTGCTGAACAACCGTGCAGCGTTATGCAGTGTTTGGGGTTTTCTGGTTTTCCACGTGGGCTGCTGGCATCTGGAAGCTGGTGCCCATGCCAACCAAAGGCTGAGTGCTGGAGCCCCTCTTCCCGCACGTAGCCCTGTCGTGAATTTCAGCCACAGCGTCCCCAGCTTGTGTGCCAAAAAGGTGACTTTACCTTCTTAAATCTCCGAATCACTAATACTAACCCGGAGCAAAGCCACTGACTTCAAACTCCTACTGAGGGAGGACTTAGACCCAAGCACATGAGTAAAACTGGCTTCAGCACAGATTCTTAGCCCTAATCCTCCAAAACCACGTTATATTCAAGCTTGCGGGACTGCTCATCAGTGTAAATGCTTACAGGATCAGAGCTTTACCTACGTCCAAGTTAGGAGGGTAGGTTTTCAGTCACACCACGGCCCAGGTCCTTTGGCTTTTCCAGCACCTGTGTGTGCACTTGCCGAATTCTTCGTGCAATAGCTGTGATACTGCAAGTCATTATGAACTTCCCAGGGGCAGAGGGCTGGGAGGAGAGAGGGAGGGAGACTGGCTTTAAAGTCGCTGGTTAGCTTTCCATTAAGTCTTATTGATTCTCTTAATTTTTCGTCCTGGTTGCTAGGCAATCCCTCTCTCCTCTCCGCTTGCTGGAAATCAGGGCTGCAGACAGAAATTTATATCTTGTAATAAAATCAAATCTAACAGAGTCTGTTGTCAATGAGGAGAAGGGAGCGTTTCATAAAGGACAGGCGGAGCAGGGGAGGTGGAGAACGAGGGCCAGAAAGGATCAATCAACAGCAATCCTCACCGTTTAAGTCCCATCACAGTTAGGGAGTTCCCCACAACACCAATACGGCAGCGCACATCCTACTCCAAACTTCAGGCCGGGAAGCAAACAGCACGTGGGAGTAGAGGGGACATGGAGAACGAGAGAGAAGAGCTGAGGCAGGACCAAATCAGCCAGAATTGAAAATAATTTCTTGTTTAGTGGAAAATCAAGGGCTTGATTCAGAGGTGGGAGTCTCGGCTCAGGCTTGTCCACGTGAGGCTGTACCTGTCGATCCAGCACCCAGGGAAGTCAGCATGAGCTTTTCACCATGTTTCGGAGCAGCTTGCGGGTATGATCTCTTAGGGACTGTTCAGTGGATTTGCTCCTATTTCTCCTAAAGTCTCCGGCCAAGCTCTGTGGAGACCAGATTGCCTCTGTCGATGCATCGTCCTTGTTCAGCTGGTTTCTGTCTCTCCACTGCTGAGTGACTCTTTTAGTCTGACATAATTCTTTTTACATACGTATATAAATACGCATATACGTATGTGTAAAATGTTTGCATGTAAACACGCACATTTTTAACTCAGTCTTTTCTAAATTGCAAGACTGTTGTCTTAGAAACGGACATTATTATTGCGATCTCCTCAAGTGCTAAGCACGGTGGTAGCCAAGACTGGCTGATGCCTTTGGAAACGCTGGCCTGTGAGGTCAGGGCAAAGAACACTCAAAATTCCCTGGAAATCTTTTCATCATCTTTGTGCTGACACCATGAAAACACACAGAGAGAGCTATCCCTCAAATTACCTTCTCCTTGTCCCTCCATCTTCGCTGTTTTCAACCTGGGACTGTTTTGTTATGAAAGAGCTGTTTCCGCTGTAATTTAGTTAGATTTGCAACCCCAGTCCTGAAATGGCTAAATCAATGTCACAATCACACAAGTAAAAGGGTCTTAAACTCAACCCCTTATGTGACCCCAGAGTGCATTCACAGCATGACATGGGGAAACATTACGAATTCCTGTGTGCACGGCAAACCCTAACAGAAATATCAATAATTCATGCCGCTGTAACCGCATATAAGCAAAGCTCTCCGGAGGAGGAGATGTACCAGCCCGGATCCCTTATGCTGCCTCAGTGCTATAGGGAAGGCAGCTCTGACAGTGGGAGGTTTGCGTGAAAAGCGTAGCACTGACCACCCGCACCCGTGTTAATGCAGCTAGTTTCGGTTGCAATGTGGTTTTCTGCTCAAAAGAAAGAAAAAGAAATTGAAGTCATGGAGGTTTTTCTTTAAAAAAGTCATATTTGTTGGGTTATCCAGTTAAATCCAGACACTGGCTACACCTGGGAGACAGGAATGCCAAGGAGCAGAGATTGCTCAGACCAAGGCAGTCGCAGATGCCTGAACTGAAAATCTGGCATTGACACCAACTTCCTCTACGTTTTTAGGCAAGTTGCTTTACAGACCCTGTGTGAATTTCTCCTTCTCTGGAGCAGGGAAAAGCACACTTCCCACATCGGCTGCATGGATCTCGTGTGTTGAGTACCATCAAATTGAAGAGAACAACACAAAGGAAAATGATGCAAGGGTGCCGAAATAACAGACTTCAGTCCTGCGCTTGCAGAGCTGCTCTGCACCTGCACCAGACCCCAAAGAGGAAAAGGCGCTGTGCAGCGCTAGAAGTGCACTGCCGCGGAGTCATTTGCAGATCAGGGTGTCACTGCATTTGCATAGTGGCTAACTCTGCTCCGAAGCCCAGTGCCAGCTGTATTGAAAGAGAGAGTTTGTTACGCCCATCATTTAACAGCCTCGCAGGTAACATGGGGCACAAGAGACCACAGAATTCCCCTTCACGGGAGAAGAAACGGGGAGAGCGAGGACAGGAAGGAGGCGCAGAGCGAGATCTCTCTGCTGATTTACTCAGCCGCTATTTTTCAGACTCCTGTGACCACCGCTGATCGCAAAACGGATGATTTGCTTCTGTCCTCCCTCTGTTGCTACGTGCTGGGGCTCGGCCCGCTCTCTCACCACCACACGGCCACGGAAAGGAAAGTAGCCCCAGCCACTTTTCGGAGTCCGTCTGTCACGTGCTCAACAGATCCTTTCCGTTTCTGAGGGTGCTCTTCCCGCTGCCAGTGCTCTGGCCAGTCTCACTGCAAAAATCAATGGATTTGGGAATCGGTATAGGGAAGGGCAAGATCTTCACAGCCACACAGGCTGCTCAGTCACTCTGGCAGGGTGGTTGGGAGCTGAGAGACATCCTGGCGAGCAACCAGGTAATTGATAGCTTCAGGATGTCAAATATTTGTATTTGCCTGCTTCACAGCACAC
Organism: Dromaius novaehollandiae; assembly: GCF_036370855.1. Classification (NCBI taxonomy): domain Eukaryota; kingdom Metazoa; phylum Chordata; class Aves; order Casuariiformes; family Dromaiidae; genus Dromaius; species Dromaius novaehollandiae. The sequence continues at coordinate 6,875,386 of NC_088111.1, read as the reverse complement.
AGGGAAATCTCAACACAAGAAAAGACTCACTGGGACAATATTGTTACTATTGTACTGAACCCGCTTCATATGCTGTAAAAAATCACTTTGAAGGGGCAGCTGGGGTAACTGGTGTGGCTCCACAGCGGCTCGCATCCACGGGACCGGCGCTATGCTGATTTACACTGCCTGAAAAAACAGTCCTAATAATGGGCTATTTTCTGTTCTCAGAAAAAAAGATGATGAAATTAGACAAATGAAGTCAATAATTCACCTACACCAGCGTTATACCACTGCTTTTAGCATTATTCCTGATTCATACTAATGAAAAGAGTCAGGTCTGGGGAAGCTCTGTATGGAGAAAGCCAAAACATGCGTGAAAAGATCCATACGTCAGAGGGTATCAGCTCACCCAAGAAAAGTCAGCGTGATTATTCAGAGCTGGTCATCGTCAATTCAGTCTGAGTCAGAGACAGCACCAGGACAGGTTCAATGTGCAAACCACAGGGCAAGCACTTATCAGGGAAATTGCTTTTGCTCAGTTCCGATAATGTAATCTCTTCCTGTTCAAATGCCTCATCCTTCCAGGAACAGCTTGAAGACATTCAAGCAGGAGACTGCACTGTGTGATGTCCCGTTGCAGGGCAGAGACTGAAGTAGAGCAAACAAGCCAACTACTGTGCATTCAGGAGACCCTGGGGGTCAGTGGCTGCTCCAGCCAGGAACCCAGCGCAAAGAGGATGGATGACAGAGGAGGCTGTTGGCGGGACTGTGGGACAGAGAGAAAGGAGCCGAAGCCCAACAGATCACTTCTGGTCTGGAAACCTCTGCAGAAGGAGCTCAAGTTCCTCAGAAAGAAGATGGGCCATTTTAAAAGGGCACAGAGGAAAACGGAAAACTTGCTGCAACTATAGAGCCCATCAGTCAGTCTCGTATCACGGACTGCTGCCTTCAGCTGCCTGTCCAGCCCAGACATTTGAGACCACATCACTTTCTGTAACATTGCTCAGCTGTGATTTGAATAAAGCATTGGGCAGAACCAAAGCTGTGGTTTTTGTCTAGAAAGAGACTAGAAATGATGGCCTGAAGGCTGAACAGCTAGAAAGGGCAATTCAGCCTTCCCCCGATTAATTTTGTCCATAGAAAGTTGAGGACCATGCCTTACCCTTCCTCTGGCTGCTGATGGGGTTGTTGGGAGGTCACTGCAGGCCTCATAAGAGCTCCCACAACACTGAGATACAGAGCTTGCTGTTCACTTCTTTGTTTATTTCAATATGCTTTGCCAAAGAAAAATCAGCAAAGAATTAATTAACAGCAATTATTTCTAGCAACAACAGAGCAGCCCTGCTCCAGAAACCATGAAAACAACATCATGAGACCCCTGTGGCCAAAAAGCCTTTATAAACAGGTGCAAAAATAAACAATTTTATAGCAGGCTATAAAAACAGCCCAAGCCAGGTTGGGGAATGGCAGGGGAGAGACAGACAGAACAGCCATTTCGATGGTTGCCTGAGCTGAAGCAGCAGCCCAGGTGACTCTGGCAAAGAGCTTTAATAAACCAACCAGCCCTGAGCAGAGGCACCAACCTGATTCAAAGAAGCCGCAGAGCCCGGTTATTGCTGTAATAGCAGGTTTACTACACCAGTCACTCCGTATTATTAGTGCTGCTGAAGTGATTTACTGTCTAAGCCAGTCCAGCCTACTAGGGCTGTCATCTAAAGTACTAGCCAGCTCCAGTTGCAGCGATAAACATCAACCCCCTGCTTATTGTTTGCTAAAATAAGCCTAGATAAAGCCATCAATCGACACATCTCTGTGCTCCAGTGAGTCCTTCTAGCTGGTGCCACAGCTGCAAGTCTCCTGGGGTGAGTGCTGAAAGGCCGCAGGTAGATGTTCCCAACACACTCATTTTTCACCCACCTGGTTCCTTTTCAGGAGACAGTGGTGAACTCAGCGATTCTCTCCCTTCAGCTTGCACACCTCATATCAACCTAATTCTGGTTCTCTCTCTGTTCTGCACGTGCACATGCTGATCACCTCCCCGCGTGAGGAGGCCAGGATATGTAGCCTTCCGGAGATGTTCAGCTCCATCTCCATGCTGGGTCGTAGTAGGTGGCATTGGACACTCGCTGGATTCTGCAACACAGACAGCTTAGGGGGGAGGAGACTGAAAAAAACACACACCACTCCTCCGTACCATTCACACTGATGTCTGTGCACACGGACTGTTAACACCTGGCCTGTGGCATCACTTGTGCTATCCCATCTAGATACTTGGGCTGGACCCAGCGGGCGTTTGGCTGTAGATTAGACACAAATTAAACGAGGAGAGGGAGCAGGACGGAGTTGTGCTGCCAGGCTATGGGCACACACTGGTGCTGCCTTAGCAACCGCTGTGGGTATGCACACCTGCACACGCACTGGAGACAGCAAACAGCAGGAAAAGCCCTGCGCTCCCGAGAACGCGCGCTCCGCAGGGGATGGGTTGCAGTGATGGCTGGGGAATGCGAGGGATTGAGGACTGCATGCTACACCCATGGGTTGAAGTCCGCAGCAGTGAAACTCCTAAATCCACCCTGAGGAGCAAAAGCCTCGGTGGCTTCCTAATAACCCCAGCAATGAAAGCAACCAGCCTTATTCCACGCCGGGGTTTTCCTATTTGGTACTTGTTCATGGGGACGTGAAGGCTAATTTATCAATGGGGGGTTTTCCCCTGTTTGGCTCAGCATCCTGAGTTACTAACAATATTTTCAGCAGACCTGATCTGCAGCTTCTGTATGATTGCTGAGCAGTAAAAGGAAAAAATCTCCATTCGGAAATGCCTGGCTGTGAACTGTCCGGCTTTCTGAGTGAAATCCTGGGCTTGACGTGGCTATCCAGCAAGCCATGCTGTTACGGAGTTGTCAGAGGAACCCAGAGGGAAGAGCCAGCTGTAGACTGCCAGCAGATTGCTCCCCTAAGCTCAGGGAAGGTTTGCTCTTGGTTGGGAATGAAACCCCAGCTCTTGTCAATAGTGAGTTTATGGGAGCAAGATTGCACCCTGCAACTGCCCCATCCTCTGTCAACAGAGGATCAAAGGATTTGAGAACGCAGACTGGACCAAAGGAGATAATCCGTGCAGGAGCCTGGATTATTGTGTGGGCTCTGTAAACCCTGCTCTTCACGAGTAAACTAGGATTCAGCATTAGATGCTGCTGAGCACTTGCAAGGTCTGAAGCAGGCTGCAGCACACAGCATCATGTCAAATCCTCAGGGCTGTCCTGGAGTCCCAAATTCTGTAGGGCTTGCGTTCTCACACCTTGTCCGCTAAGAAGGGATTCAGTGCCTCCAAAGCTTGCTGAAGCCCAGAGCAGAGTTTGATGACAGAGAAATGTAGATTGAGCAATCAAAACTGGGCCTGATGTCTTTCCAGAGCAGCTCCTCCCATGTGGCTGTCTTCCCACAGGCTACCCTTGATTAGCAGCTTTGCAAACAACCAGAATTAGGTATATTAGCAGGTTCTTGCTGAACACAGCTTGCTGGCATTGGGGAAACCATGAGTCTTCAGGGAACTGGAGCTGTCAACTCCAACGAAGTTACTAAAATAGACAAAGGACTCAGATGCCCAAAGTGGCTGCAGAGGCAGCCCCCACTGCCAGCTTTTAAAAATCAAGATTAAAAAATTAAAAGCCTGAATCATTCTGGGTGGTTTCCTTAATAATTTCAGCATCACTCTGCTCTCTTTTTGCAAGGCTAATTTCCTCCACTGCTGCTACCAGTTTGTTGTAACTCATAACACCAGGTGAGCACCTGCAATAGTGAGTGGTTTAAGTTATTGGTCACTACCGTGAGCAGGACACACAGCCGGATGGACCATGCTATTCCTCCCGCATCGTTGGGAACCTGCCTTGTTCGGCATGGAAACAGACTGCTCATGCACACACACACATGCCGCCAGAGCTAGGGAGGCATGGAACAGTAAGGCCTGGATTCAGCCCACCACATCTTAGGCATCTGAACTATTTTACACCCACAGAGCTGACTATGGCCTTTGCTAGGTTGCATGGTGAATGTCAGGCTTGTCTGGGGGTGTATCTTTCCCCTACCAGCCAAACCAGGCAGGAATCAGCAAGCAAAAGAGATTGATACACCTGCTGATGAAAGTCCCAGGATCTCCCAGACGAGTATAAACCCAGTGGTGAAACAGTACAGCTTTAGAGAGAGCCTGACCATCAAAGTCCCTAAAAAGAGTAACAAAACCTTTCCCTTTGTCACCATTGGTCCCAGGAAATGAAAATGCACTCAGGTTCATCAAGACCGCTGCACACATGTATTGTAGTTGTAGGTCACTCTGTATGAAACTGTTATTTCCAGCAGTGCTCAATTTTGCATTTCAGGCCATATGGCACCATCTTTCCAGAAGCAAAGCATTTTGTCTTGAAATCTGCAAACTAGAAAATCTGTTGCATCCTGATGGAAATGCAGCACTGCCAGTTATTCACAGAAGCAGAATCATTAAAAGAAAAAAACAAAACAAAACTGGGAGAAGTTTAATCAGACACTCAATTTCCATTGAAACTACTTGGAAGGGAAATTGACCCTCACAGGTGCCTTTCCAAACAATCTTTTGTTTCTTAATCTGAGCTAAATAGCTTTGATTTTTGTGGGAAACCTGGTAAAAATGCCCCACGCCCAGTTTAGCAGGAGTAGATAGATACCTTGGAAGAGATGTTCCCCAGGTAGAAAAATAACTAAAATCCTTTGAGGTCACCAGACATGGTACCAGAAATGACAGTGCTCTTTCGTATTAGCAAAAACATCATTCCCTTCCCAGGAACTGCGGATGAGAAATGTAGAAACACACTGCTCTCCAGTGGAACCAGCACACCCAAGACACTCTTCAGAGCATATTCAGAGCATGAAGTGATGCCACAGATGCTTTTGCTTTGGGAGGGCAGGCTGTTCCTTCTCTCGTGGCCTGCCTGCAGTATTGCCTCATCCACAGCCGTTTCAGTGCAATATCACAGGTTTAGTTCCAGCAGCGGGAACAGGAAGAGCAGTTTACTGGAAACACAGCATTACCTTCCAGTGTTCCCCAGGTCTGCTCAGAGCAGAGCGAGATGATAAATGGGTGAAACTGCAAGCGGTGCTCTAACCAGCCTAGCTCCCTCCCACCGTTAGCACTGATTGAACCAAACCTACAAAAGTAGCAGTAAGTGAAAGGGTATTTTGACTGTTGCCACAAAGGGCAATTAATCATCTGCAAAGGCAGGCAACTCGGCAGCCCCCAAACGAAACTTGCTGGGTTTCACTCACCATCAGTGTTACACCCTGCTGCAAGGACTTTTGTGGCCCTGAAACAGGTGGGACAAAGGCGAGAAAAAGTGTTGGGAGAGAATTCAGGGGTGACCAAAAGTCAAGGTCAGCTGGCTAACAACCATTGCCTGCATGCAGGTGCACACAATGCCAAATCATGCCAAATGTTTGCTTTACAGGCACCGACAGACACAACCCTTTTGCTGTGTCAGATATCACATTTCTGGGGGGCAGATGCACTAATAGCAACAGCATCACATCCTTCCTGGGCATAGGGGCACAGGCACATTGTATTCACATGGAGGACTTTGGACCCTGGCCCATTTCCAGAGCAATCACAGGACACTCTCTTTGCATAGACTTTTTCATGAAAGAATCCTCAGAGCCCTGGAAACATTTATTGTGCCCTTCCTTCCTTGCTCTGCAGGTCATTGCCATTGTATGCAGAGAGACACCAAGAGCTCAAGGTCTCCCAGGAAGACATAATTCGGGCTGGCTTGCAGCAGTGTTCTTTCTGCAAATAACTGCAGTGATCAAGGTTAAGTTCTCTGTAGCTGAGTTGATTCTAATGGGAACAAAGGGAGAATGTGTGGGCAAGGTGCTCCAAAGTGCCCCCACACAAAGTTCTGCTGACCTGGAGCCCTCTGGGGACTCCCTGGGACAGGAGCTCAAGCAGCAGAGTACCTAGGTTACTGCGTGAATGATGTTAGGCTGAAGTAAGGGTGCAGGAAAGATTACAGCCCCCTCACTTATTGATTCTATTATTGCATTAACAGCTTACATATCTTCATTCCAGCTTAGTCAATGCTTCTCCTGCTTCAGGCTCTCTCTTCCACACCTGTGCAATTACATCTAGGCAGGCAGTGCGTACATTAATACTAGCTGAACCATGTTTCACAACTGTTTGCATTTTTCCAGCTCCCGGAGTCTGTCAGCAGGTGGTGCTTCACGGCAGCCTTTGGGCAGGCAGGGCTGGTGCAGGCAGGCACGCGCGCACACTTCCCACATGGAGATTAATGTGCTTGCGTGGGATTCACCGTGCTCCTCGTGCCATACGCAGCAGAGCAGCTCATTAATGCCAAACGGCTACATGAAGAAAACAGTAACTCTGACAAACTGCCTTTCCCCTACCCCACATGCCCTCAACCTCAGCTTTTGCAGAATACACTCTTACTCCTCCCTCTTGGTGCTTCCTCCTAGCTATGGGAACAGGAAAGATTAACTGTGAACTTACGAGTTTCCTTTGGCTTATACACTGCTGTTACTGTAAAGAAGCACAAGCAAAGCTGAAATAAAAACATGTTAAGTGAAAAGGTTTTAAATAATGGCCTGTATTTTCACAGAAAAAAAATGAAGAGCATTCCAGGAACTTCTGCTCTTCCAAATGACTCCAGCATTGCAGGGACTCATCCCATAGAGCAAGTTGGGAAGACTGTTTGACCTCAGGCTCTGTACTGATTAATGACCTGTTTTCCCACCACTTCTCAGCTGCATTAGAAGATTTCAGTCAAGATCAATTGATGGCCCTCACCAGCTTTGAACTCACCATACAGCTCTTCTGAAAATACTATCTTCTCCAGGTAATACTTTACAGCCAGGAAATACATGCCTCCGCCAGTTCCCTGAGTTTCCAACTATCAACTCACAGCCCTTGGTCTTGTCCTGACATGAAAGGGACAGTGCTGTCGAGCTGACTCACCTTGCTGGGGAGGCAGGATGAAATGTACCTGCAGATCAGAACCAGGATGATGAAGTATCTTCTAAGGGTTGGTGAAAGGTGCAAAATTCTCACTGCAGCGTTCCCTACTGGGGCAGCAGTTCTTACTTCTGCAGTTACGATGTGAGGGATGAAGTGTGCTCTGCCCCCTTTGGTGATTCAGCAGCCCAGCTGGTCTGTGCTGTGCAGGTCTCTGCTGGTGCCATCAGCAGAAATCCTATGGGAGGACTTCAGGCTACATGTAGCAGAGCACTGCTCTCTTGGGCATGCCACCAAGTTTTTGAAACTGATTTTGTGCCCACCATCCCTCCTGCAACTGGTCCAAAATTTGGGCCTCAGCCACTGTGAACAGAGTCTCCAGTGGCTCCTCCTTGAGTGTGTAATATGAGACAACGCATTTAAGCAGCAGCTATCGCTCCAGCTCAGCGGTCAAAATTTAATCACCTCAAACTTCAGAAATGTTATTTCTTTTACTTTATAATAATCTGGATGACATAGGTGGCATCAACTGTGTTAGGAAAAGCATGCCTCTAAATCATGAAGCAACTGCTCTAACCACCATGCATGGTAAGATCCAAGAGATAAAACCACTATTGAGAAGAGTATGGATTATTCCACTACCACTGGTGGCTTCTTTTATGGCCACAAGGGATTCACTTCACCTTACAATATTTAGGGAGCATGGAAGCATGAAATTTGATTTCTTTCTTCTGAAGATACAGGAGATTATTTTAATAATTCTTATTCAGTATCACTGAAAAAAGGTCTTGTTCATTGGTTTAATATAAAGTCTTTTAATATCTGTTTCAGCAATAAAATCTCTTTCTTTTCTATAAATATACTAATCTCACCTACGGATTTTAAATTAAACAGCAGAATGAAGTAGAATAAAAATACGCAGTAGCAAGTGAACATTCTTTTCAAACAGAAACTCGCTCTGAACTATCTACAGTCTGTTCAATCAGATTAGACCTGAGCAACAATTTAAATTCCAGCTCCACCCATCAGCATGAAGAGTGGAAAACATTCTTGTACTCATTCCTGGATCTCTGTATGAACAGAGAGACTCATATAGGAATGGAGCAAACAAAAGCAGTAGCAGACAGCAGGTAAGATGTATTAAAGAGAGTACACTAATGAAAGAGAAGACACAGAAGCACTGTTTGGTATGAACAAGTTTATCCATATAGGCAGGCCTTGCTCAATGAAGCTTGCAGTTTAAGAGCCAGCTACACAGAGAAATGACCCAATAGATTAAAAAATAAAAGGGGGGAGGGGGAAGAGATACAGTGGAAAATACAATCAGAAGATCTTCAGATTTATTGTCTGCTCAAAACATATCTCCAGAGGGCTATCTAATAGGCCAAATTATTTTGGCCCAAGCTCAGTATTAACTAAGAAAGACTCATTTGCATTAGTGCATGAGAAGGAAACACTGCTGCCTCTGCTAATTCACAGTAAATTTTACAAACACCTGTCACAGATCTTAAAGATATATCCAGACTTGATTGAAAATCTGCTGTACATCACTGCATTACTTTGACAAAGCAATGGCCCCAACTGATGTCTTTTGGAATGAAATACTGTATTTCCTAGATACCTAACTTCTGATCTACGCTGGTTTTTAATACAAAGTATTTGTTTTTAAAATAACAAAATTGTCATTTTGGGGGAGGGGTCCATTTAGATCTATAATTTACCCAGCATACAAATAAATACTGTACACATCACCACCACAATTTCACCATTAGGATATGAAAAAGAACATACGGCAGCTCAGGCAAAATGCTCTAGTTGGAGAAAAGGAGAAATCCATCATGAAAGATTCCTAGTTAAATGATGAAACAAAGTTAGATGAACATTGCTGGCATTGTAAATAAAAGCAGAATCATTATCTTATCAGTGTGTAAAACTAGAAATAAGTCTCCAAGCAACGATGAAGGTGTAGAGATGAAGAAGAAATAAATAAATAAATAATCAAGACCCAAGTGTTTTGTATATCAGGGTGAGAAGGCTATCTCCCCAAAGAAGGGGATTACTACCAGTATTTAATTAAAAACAACTTGTAAGTACTGCACCAGTTTTATTTCCAACTGATAAGTAAACTGCTCTAAGCACGTTAGCAATACTCACATAAAACTAACCTGAAGTTTGAGATCTACGTGATGATTTTTTTTCTAATAAAACTTTACTTTTCATACAGAGACGCAGGTTCTTTTATCAGAAAACAGTTCAAGCAATAATTGTTTTCTCATATGTGAAATCATCTTAAGGATTTTTAAAGCTAGGCTAGAGAAAGAAAAACAAGAAAAGTTAAGTGTGAAATATTTCAGAAGTAAAGCAAACAATTGCAACACTTTTGCTCATTCCAAAAATCTTATTTTGGAATAAGAAAAGAAGTTCCTTCGGAAAACACTTCCTATTGCAACATGAACAGAGCGTACAATATGTACTACATAAGAGTTATGCTTTCCATAAAAGAGAAGTAAAGTTTTCTTGTCTTCATTACAGCTCTTCAGGTTTTGCTTCTGATTTCTCATCTATCAGGTCTTTAAATCCCAGTTTTTCCAGTGGTTCGTTAGCCATAAGTTGCCTGAGGTAAAAACAACAAAAACACACTTTACAGAACGCACTCCATGACCAAGAGAATAATATTCTTTTCTAATTCACTTACTATTTACTGTAAAGAAATGCAAGACTACCATACAGAGTAACTGCCACTTAGCAAAGCCTCAGATGCTTCAACTTTGGAAAAGCTACATTCGGGGATTTTTTTTTCCTTACCGCTGGCTTTCCAGTTAAACGTGTTATATTCTGGTGTTAGAAGTTTATCAACACTTTTCTCAGAAAACTCTCTCCCCCCCCCTCCCCGGCCGCCCCTCGGGGCACTCGCCTCTCCATGCGGCACTGCAGGTAGGCCATGGCGCGGGGGCGGCAGGCGCTGCTCTCGGAGCCGCTCTGGCGCAGGCACTCCAGGAACTGCTCCTTGAAGGCGCTGCACTCCCCTGCGAGAGACAGCGAGGCCGCGCTACCCCCGGCCCAGCCGGCCCAGCGCGCCCGCCGCAACGGCCCGGCCGCGTCGCCATAGAGACCCGAGGCCCGGGGAGGGGGAGGAGGGGAGGAGAGGGGCCCGGCCGGCACGAGGCCGCGCGGAGGCGAGGGCCGCTGTTACCGCCGCACCGAAGTGATCCAGCGGGAAGGCGCCCTTGTCCGGCGGCCGCGGCTTGAAGCTCTTGCTCCCGAAGTTCATCGCCGTGGACATGGCGGCGGCCGCGGCGAGGGTCTCCTCCCGGCTGCGTGCCGAGCGCCGAACCAGGCCGAGCTTGCGAGCGCCGAGCGCATCGAACGCCAGGGGCTCAGCACCGCCCGCCGCGCCGCACGTGACGGCTGCCGCTCCGAAAGGGGCGGGGCCACGCCACGAGGTAAACGGCGTCGCTGTTGCTGCGGCAACCGGAGCGCCGCGCTCCCGGGAGAGCATCCGCCAGGGGGCGTGGCGTCTCCACGGCAACTCTCCAGGGCGAAGGGGGGGCAAGAGTGACGTCACTGCCCCTGCCTCACCTCGCCGGGGGGGTCACCATGGAAACCCCCCTTGGCCGCCATGTTGGCCCGCGCCCCGCAGCCCTTTGGCGGCCTGTTGGGGTCTTTCCTTACTCCTGGAAGCACAAAATCCTGCGAGGAAGATCAGGCTGGTGGCTGGCACTGAACCAGGCTGCTCTTCTCGGCCCTTGCTTCCCAAGCTTCAATTAATCTCAATGAAATAAAACATTTTCTTCTCACAAAACCAGTTGCTACTTCTGTAATTTGCCTCCAGAGTCTCCTACCCCAAGACCAGAAGATGAGGGCAATTTTCAAGGAGAATCTGCCTCAAGAAGGGAAAGAAAGCAGAAATGGATTTTTGCTCGCATAGCTGACTGCTAAAATTTATTTGTTCAGATGACTTTATGAAGGGAAAAACAGCAAAAATCAGACACCAGTGTCAGCAAACCAATTTATACAGGAACCTGCATCATCCAAATTCTCTGTTTCTTCCCAAGCCGCCACATCAGTCAGGGGACCCAGATGACACCGGGGCTCCTCGTTTCCCACCAGCTTTAAGAAGAAGTTTTGCACCCGTCACTGCTCAGGACAGTGGCCCCACTTAGGAAAATACCTTTTGGGGGGACACAATATCGGTGGTGGTGTGCTGGCGACATGCGCCGCAGAGCCGCCGGTCTCATCCTGAAAGGAGAATGAGGAATGGTGTTAATTTAACCTGCTGCAGTGTTCGCCATGTGTTACGCTCTCACCATCTTTCTTCTTTGCCCCTAGCTGCAATTGGCTTAAGGAGGCTTTTCATCTGTTTTAAGTTGATTTTATTTTAATTAAATGACTGAGATAAGTCTAAAAAATTCCAGGCTGGGGGAAAAAAAAATCTGCAGTTGTTAAGGACAGCCATTATGGAAATATTACTTGAAGCCCCACTTAAAGTGCTTTTTTTGTGTTTTGATTGCTTTCTTATTACAGTATTTGAAATTGTAAATGGAAAATTACACCATGTTCTATTATATAAGGTTTACACAGCCTGAAATATGCGATTTTATTTATTATTATGTTTTTGGGGCTATGAACAATAGATGTTTCTAGTAGATGGTAAATAGCACTTTTCCACTTGACTTAATTATAACACTTAACTAAAAAAGGCAGACAGTGCTCTTTCATAAATATAGGCAACAAACTGTCTGCCAGATCTCAGAGGAGTAAGCAGCGGGAAAGCTGCTTTGGTTTGTCTGAACAACTTTCACTGAAGTATCAAAACAACTGATTTTAGCTCACTGCCCGAATTACGCTTCTTAGAGCCTGGTGCAAGGGTTGACTTGCTGACTGCCCGGCTGCCACAGGGAGGACTGAAAGCAAAAGATATGCAGGGATTTCAGGGTGGGTTTTTTCCCAAACAGGCTGACTCAGTCCTGTGCAAGGACTATATCAGCTTGCTGTGTTTTATTACATCCACATGTTTTGATTACCTACTAATTAACTCAGCATCTTTCATTGGAGTCTTAAGTTTTGTGGTTACTGAAATTCACCTCAGGTATAGTAGCAGGTATTTTGTTATGTTTATTTAATGTTCTTACTGCTAGTATCAGTTGTATCTTCTAGAGTTTCCTGGAAAGGTACAGGTTGTCTTAAAAGCTAATACATGTGCTTTAGCAGTTTAGTATGTGTTTTTCCCAAGGAGATCAAATGAAATCTCCATTAGATAATCAGTGCTAAGAAAAATCTCATTTGCAGATTAAGCCAACCAGTTCCAAAAGAATTCAGCAAAAACGGTGCCACAAAGAACAGTGCCGCTAACAAAGGAATTAATGCTTTTCACATACTTTCTTCCAAAGATGTGAGAGATTTTCACTGCATGACAAAAATCTGAAATAGCTGTTTCAGTAAAGAGGCGCCCAGTGAACCTGAGAGATCAGATACTTCGTAAAGCATCCAATGTTTTACGGTATTCGGAGTCCGGAGTCTGGAGCCCTTTGCGAACATTAGAAGGCTCAGATCTGTGACTCCCCAGACTAGGGAAAATCTGGACCTTCCCCTTTCAATTTACACAGCTTGATAGATATAGAAAAAAAACCCTTTGCTTGAATCAGAGCTGTTAGTCATTAATTACTGACTAAAGTATCATTTAAAATTTGTTTGCTCTTTTACAATGGTGTCAGATCACACTGAAAACTTATATCAGTATATCATTATTTGTCAATTGTACAATGTATCTTTAGAAGGGTTTTTAACCTGCTTAGCATTGCTTTAAAAAGGGCGAAATTGAAGTACTACATCAGACCAGAAACCAGAACCCCTTTCCCTTGCTGTGAGCAGGGTAGAGTCTGGGACTTTCATTATTTTCTCTCTCTCTCACCATGGCACATCTTTAAGAGCCTACAGATGTGAATTATCAAGTAGTTAATTTGAAAATAATTTATCGACAAGCTGTGAAAGGCTTTGACTGAGTAAAATTCTAAGGGATTTTGCAGCTTGGCTTGGGATAGCTGTAAGGAATGAATCAATCGAACAAGACCAAGCACATTCAAACACTGGAATTTGTGCCCTTGAGACTGCTGTTCCCAGGTAAGGCGCAGAACACACCTCAGAGAAACATCCCTCCGGGATCACTCATTCAGCCTCACCCTTGCACCACGAGCGCACAGCCAGCTCTTACATAAGGTGTCTTGCTACATCACTGCCAGAGGCTGTTGTAAACCATTTTTCTCCCTTTTAATTCAGGTACCTAGACAAGCAAAAATGTGGAATATTGCCAGAAGAGTCTGGGGAATGGGGATTTCTGCTATGGATGATTAATGAAATATTATTGTTTTGCACTTAGAGAAAAACCATAGTTTCATGCCAGTAAGGTCAGGGCCTTAATATGCTACGTGCTCTACAAAGTTGTACAGAATGATAGTTCATTTTCTGGTATGATTCAGCCAAAGCCTCATCAGGATGAAGAGGAACACAGTAGAAATAGCTACATTGTGCTGAAAGTCAAAGTGTTCTTTTTTATTACCTTGTTAGCTGCAGTTCTGGAATAACTAAATCCACCTCTCTATCTACATCATCAAGGCAGGGGGCTCAAAAGAAAGATGCTGGGACTTTTGCACCTACCAGCTAAGCTCTATCTGTAATATGCCCTGCATTGCTCTTGGATCAGTATCATTTCTGCCGTACTATGTTGAGGCAGACTGAAGCTAGAGACCCAGAGGAGAAAGATCTTTAGAGCTATGTTGAGGCTTCTGATCTGTTCAGTCCCATGTTGAAAATAAAGTCTTCATAAGCTGACTTCCTCAATGCTAACTTCCCAGGTCAGGCTGCTTTGGCTTGTTAACATAAGCGTAGGGTCTGAAAACCAATGCTTCTGGCAATAGTCACAGTGGACTTTACACAAATATTTTTATAGATAGGCATATTATAAAAAACATCACCAGCACCGAATCCCAGGATTTCCTGTGGACTTTGTCACTAAGTGAGACCCATGAAGGAATGCTGAGGACAGTTTGCTGCCAGAAGGGATAAGGTGTAATTTGAGTGGGAAGTACTGTCACTTCAGATACAATGCACTAATCCCCTGCAGAAATTTTGTTTTCTTCTTCCACTGACCAGACCATCACATGCTGTTGACCATAATCCCTTCTCTCAGAACACGGAAAAAACAGGAATTTTCCTTTGAAAATTTGCAGTAAAATAATGATTTTGAAAAGTAGTTAAAAAAAAAGTCTTCCTTCCTACAGCAGTTGTGCAACACAGACTGATTTGACAGATAAATGAATAAGAAACCCAGTACAAGTTATTTGTATTAAAATTAACATAGCGAATGCTTAAGATACTGATCACTATCCTATGGTGATCCTATAGCAACACTGAGTTGCAGGATCGGGGAAGAAGTAGGTGGGATCCCATAAAACACCGCAATAATTATGAAAAATGTAGAGAGGTCAAAGTCTGAGAGCTATTGATTTCTTTTTGTACTAGCATTTGTCAAGGTGAGGAAAATCCATTGGCAAAGAGCAGCCTGAGTTTTAGCACATCTGAGTCTTTTAAACATGTTAATGTTTAATAGGGTGTTCTCATGCTTTATATATCCCTGATAACAATGCACGGGCTGATAGGCATCTCCTGAGGTTGTAATTCAGCTGCCAAGCCTTGCAGGGCATACAAGCTCTTGGTGTTCACTCTTACGGTTTATTATGTTATCAGAACTCATTGACTGAATTATGGCCCTATAATAGCTCTCTCTGTCTGCATTATCCCACTGTTACTGTAGCATTATTAGCCTATCTCCCATTAGAAGATTATGTGTCCTTCTCCAGATGAGCACACAAAAGGTAAATAACTCTGTGGCTTTTTAATGTACAGGCTCATTTTCTAGGAGAAACTGATTATTTTCCTGAGCTATACCCACAAAGTAAAGTTTGGTTACCTGCAGATGATACTGGTTCTGGCTTGTGGTAGTAGAAAGACAAAGACACGTGAGCAGGCAGCAAAGTTCACTGCCCAGTCCTGTGTGGGATGCCTCACCTATGAGCCAACAACGCAGGTGGGCAACACCTCAAATTCTGTGTTCAGGATTGCGTACTGGCAGCCAAGGCTTGCAAGGAAGAAATGGAGGTGAAGAAATAGCATTTGTGGTATTTTAAAACTGCAGTGATTCTTCCCTGGAGCACTCACCCATCATTCCCACAATGCATGCATCAGTCAAGCAAGCTAGCACGTCCATGGGTTCATTGCCCGAGAAAGGATTTCACCCAATCTTATCCCTAGGTACAACTTGACCTTTAAATAGGCTGAAAGTCCTTGAGAAGGCTCTCTTGCTTTCTGTGGCAGAAGCCAGCTCTACTCCAGCAGCACAGAAGTGGCTGTACGCAGCCAGTAAACTCCCTCCATTGGTACCCACTGTGCTCACGTAGGGTTTTTTCCTCCTTCTTATTACTGCTGCTTATAAACTCTCAAGAATCATGATGGTCACACCTTTAGCTCAGTGAGGAGTCTGGCAGAACAGGGTGTTCTTGGAAATGTCTGGGAGAAGAGGACACAGACCAAGACTTGCACAGTTGTCCAGCAAATCTTGAGGAGGATGTGCCCATCCATAGACCTCCTTTCCTTGCCCACTCTGCCTAGTCCTCTTCTGCACAGGCTAATTCCTCCTTGTGATAAAATCCCTTCTACCCCTGATAACAAACCTTGGAGAACAAGTGGACCTGCAGACATACCTTTGTCATGACAATCTTGTCAGAATTTATTGATCCTCCTTGCCCTGAGCTAATGTACTTTTATTATTATTAATAAATAATCATTTTTCCATCAGTGGAGCTCACACCCAGGGGAGGATTTTATTGGGGTGACAGGAAAGCAAAGATAAGGAGAGCTGCTGCCTCTAAATGGACAAACTCCCCTCTGCAAGCCTGAATTAGCATGTCTTTGTGCCATCTCCGCTCTAGTTCCTCCCTGATCAGCCTTGTCTGCTCTGGGGCCAAGCTGCCCCCAGGCCAAGCAGTACTGAGGGCTTTCCCTCCTGCTTCCTGCTTTTTCCATCGCATTGCCAGTGTCCAGCTGAGTACCACGGGCAGCTGCGGGGGGAAATCCAGCATTGGTTCTGTCCCTTAATTCTGCACCTGAGATCGCCACGACCACAACATGTCCACAACACAGGTTTTCACTGGAAAACAAACACCTTGCCCCAGTGTTGTGGATGAAATAGGAGCTCCAGATTAAGATAATCCATGTTTCTGAATGCTTTTCTGGCAGGAAAAAAGAAAAAAAACACCTGTTCTAAATGTAAGTAAACAAGACCTGGGAGCCCTTTTCTCTGTGTAAAGCCGCTTCCCCGGAAGGTGGATTCAAGCAATGAAAGAAGGGCTATAAAGGAAGCTCCAAGATGTTCGTACCTACATTTTGATGTAGCCATGGCCATAAAGAGTCTGCTACAATACGTGGGCTCTAGCTCGCTGCTCTATTTGGCAGCAGGGCTGGTAGCTCTCATCTACTTTCTTACCAGCTTGAAGAAATCAGTTTGCAGTTTGCCTCCTGGGCCACGACCTCTTCCTCTGATCGGAAACTTGAACGTGGTGGACCTGAAAAAGCCGTTCCAGTCACTGACAGAGGTAGGGTCTTGAGTGAGCAGGCAGGAAGAAAACTGGCTGCATGCAATGCCTGGTGTGAGAAATGCAACTAGGGTGATGGAGATGCGATTGTGTTTGCATTGTGTGGAAGGCAGAAATGAGCTATTTAGAGTACAGGCAGGCTGGCAGACTGACACCCTACCTACATATGTATGTGTATATGTACCCCTTCCTTTACACACATGCAAGCAGGGGCCTCCACCCCTTGCAGACAGGTCCACAGTGTTGGTACCTCAAGCCCTAGTTATGGCCTTCAGACTCTGCAAGTAGAAGGCACAAGCGGGGCCAGTCTGCTGAAGGGTGGGGGCATCTGCTGTCAGCAGCTCTGTCACTACAGACAGACATCTCCCACAGGAAGGGGGAAGGTAGGCAGGAAAGAAAGGTATCATTCCCATGGCAGAGGAAACTGGGTCATACGTACATTTATTTCCAAAGCCACTTACTTCGTTGCAATGCAAAGCTCAACTCTGCCTCCCCCCTCTCTTCTTGCACACACAGTCCAGGGTTATTCAAGACTTGGTGCATGGCTTTTGTACCTCTAGGTAAACAAATGCAGTTTCTTATGCAGCTCCACGGATGCTTTTATTTCTAAAGGGGAAAAAGAAATACTTAAATATTTTAAAGCCAGCTGCAATGTTTGTTTCAGAAAGTGGCTGCTATGTTCCTGTAGGGAGGTGAGGGCAATTCAGCATGAATTCAGATTTCTTCAGGTTGCTGTAGAGACGCTGGAGGGGCTGTGGCTGGTCTGCCACATTCCCCGAGCGTGTGCTTGCCAGGCGCTACAACGGGGGAAGTCCAGCCCGCAGTGAACTCCCTCAGCTCGCCTCAACACCCACAGCGAGATGGCAGTGCAGACACTGAAATTCTCCAGTTAGTCATAGAAGAGGTGCATCCTGGGCTGCAAAAGTTCAGATTTCCTACAGCAGTCACACAATGTCCATCTGCCTGGACTTACAGGGCCACCAGGCTTGTGCAGAGCGCAGTTTTGATGGTCTTCTAGTCCTGACTTCCCGTCTGACCATAGGGGTGTTTGTGGAGGGGCTGAAGAAAGGGGCAACTATTTTTGGCTGTAGTGGGGGATTTTATGATACAAATGTCATTTGCAGGTACCAGACTCATTTCCTATAAGCTGCCAAGCAGCTTCCTTGAGGCTTTCAGGCCTGCCACATCCAATATTCATGTTGCTGAGAAAAGCCAGGGCTGATGCCAAGATGTACTAATGCAAATAAATGACCAAAGGAAGACCGGGAAACAGCTGTGTTTAACTACCCCTGGATCTGCCACACACCCTGTGATCTGCCAGAGAGGAAGGAACCAGTGTTAATGTTATCTCCCAAGCTGTCAAACCACCATTTGATGAAAACAAATTCAGTTTGTCTGCTGGAATAACAGGAGCTCCTTCTAATCTGAAATTCAATTTTCTGTATGTATCGAATGCATAGCAAATGGTAACCCAGGCACATCGGAAACAAGACATTTGGAGCGGATGGCTTACAGTATGTTTAAATGAAGTCTAAAATACTGAGTGAATGATTAGATTGTCAAAGCCACCCTTCTCTGTAACAGATGATTCATACTTAATTTGCTGTAAAAGCCTGGAGCTCCTGTGACATTATCTACAAGAATATGCTTCCTGACCGGATTCAAATTTCTGGTGGCCAGCAAATAACTTTGCTATGACTGCAACACTACCCACCTTGCAAAAACTTGAGACAAGTGCTGTCCTGAAAGAGTTATTGTAGCTTTGTTCTCGTAGAGTTTGTGGCTTCAGCCCCAAAGATGTGTGCACACCCCCTTGCCTCAGGTCAATGGTATTAAAGCAAACAGGCCCCCACACTGGGTCTGCCTGCTACAACATTTTTCTAATGAGTCTCCAAATGGTAGTTTTGCTGCTTTGGCCTGTTACTGCAAAATACCGTAGGAATGCAATGACATTTTATCAACTGCTCATCTCATAAGAGCAATGATAGCAGACACCTTGTTGTGCAAACAGGGTGCAAGCAGAGATGCTGGCTAGTGATAGCTGAGGTTTATTGTTTGCACTACAGCAGCACCTGGAGATTTCAGGCAGGGCTGGGAGGGTCCTTTCGTGCTAGAAACTAACTTGGGTAGCTAATGCTACCCTATGGGTCTGGATCTGGTTTTGAATGAACATATTTATTTACCTTTGAAGCTCTCCAAGATATATGGCAACATCTTCACTGTGCATTTTGGACCCAGGAAAGCTGTGGTACTGGCTGGATATGAAACCATCAAGGATGCCCTTTTAAATCATTCTGAAGAATTTGGAGAAAGAGCAGAAATACCCATATTTAGGAAAATGACACAAGGAAATGGTAAGCTTTTGGTTGGTTACTTTCTTTTTTCAGTTTGTCTACGCTGATTTTGTTCTCATGGCAGAGAATATTGTCCTCTTATGGTTTGCTTTTTGTCTGTGTAACAGTGCATTGAGTAGCTTTCGTACCAGTGCGTATACAGGCCTTACAAAAATTTATTAATTACAAGTAACATAAGGATCTTATACCTTTATTTTAGGCATAGGATTCAGCCATGGAGAGCTATGGAAAACTATGAGAAGATTTACCTTGTCCACACTGCGAGATTTTGGAATGGGAAAGAGAACAATTGAGATCCGAATTCTTGAGGAACTAACTTCCCTCATTAAATATTTTGCATCTTATCAGGGTGAGTGTTAAGAATTTCCTCCAGAGACAGATCACATATCTAGCTGAACAACAAAGACGAATGAAAGTGTAACTTCGAGTGAGTGATATCTCATGCTTAAAGTTTAGCATATGTTTAAGTAGGTTATTAAACTGAGGCCTTAAGACATTGAAATGGAGTTCCCTGCTGTGCATTCTGCGTGGTGAATGAGGTTTTTCTTGGGGAGCTAAGGACTAGATTTCCAAAGGAAACCTAATGGAGCCTATGCATCTTTTCTCATTTATTGAATGTGGCATTTTGCACAGCATTACCCCACCATGTCCAAAGACAGTCAGTGACCCCAGAGGGAGCCAAATTTAACCATGCATACCCCAGCAGGACACTTCCACACTGCAGGGCAAAATGGGCATAATCACATCACCATTTGTTTTCTTTGCTTGAAATACAGGGAAACCTTTTGATACGAAGATGATACTCAACAATGCTGTATCCAACGTCATCTGCTCTATATTGTTTGGAGAGAGGTTTGAATATGATGATCCTGTATTTCTGACTTTGCTGAAGCTGTTAAATGAAAATACCAAGCTGCTGGGCTCCCCTATGGTACTGGTAAGGCCTTGGTTTTAGGTTTTAGCTTTTTTCTGGGATATCTGGCTGCCCATGTTTGTTTTCCTGGCCTCCCACATTTGTCTCTCAGGGTGAGGTTGAGGAGAACATTAACAGACAGCTGGTCTGTACTGAATATGCCTGGGGTTCTGTATCTGCAGGACACAGATTCTCAGGGCCCTGGGCTTAGTTTGTGAAGCTTTTTAGCTAAAGAAAGCAAAATAGTCTTTACAAAATGAAGTACTTTACTTTCTTTGAAGAGCAGAAGCACAGTATGTCCCTCATACCAGAGATCAGCCCTGATATGCACTCTCAAATCTGCCTCCTTATATTACAACTCAGTAATTGTCTTAGTTCTTCCTCTCCTAGAGCCAGTTTTGACAGACTTCTTTTTCTTGTGTTTTGGCCACTGAAACTCAATCTTAGCAAAGTAATGGCTGATATAAGCCCATTTCTTCCTGACACAAAGCTTCTGCTTTGAATACCAGAGGATTAATACTCCATGCCACACTGAAGGCTAATGCTCACTGTAATTCCAGAGTAGCTCAGTATATAAAGCACCATCTGAGCACAGGTCAGAATTACACACTGTGCTTCAGCAGGGAAACTCCCAGAATGAGGCACTGGTTAACAGCGAACTGTAGGGGCTTCTTTAATGGGCTCACAAGGCAACTAGTGGTTTCCCAGAGGTGCACACCTTGGGGGGGATGGGAATGGGACCCCCTTCCCCTGGACAGCGAGTATATCCATATGACATACTGCAATGCTGTGCTTAGTCCAGCTCCTAAGAACAGCGTAGCTGTGTTAGCATGTGCATAAGCTAATTGGCTTGGAAAGCACTGCATTGAAACAGAAAAATTGTGTTTGTCTGTGGAGGTGGCTGGCTCAAGTCCCTTGTTTTGTCCTAGAGCGTGACACACCTGAACGCTTTCCCTGAGATAGGTACAATGCTCACATTCTCATTCTTCACATTAGAGACCTTCAGTTCCACTATCTGCACAGCTGGAAGCCCTGAAGGAAGATTAAGCTGATGAGTCTCCCAAAAGTCACGGTGAGGACTCATGCAGAGGTAGAACAGACAGAACATGTTATTTCTGCACAGTTCATAGCTGCTTGGACTGTACAAGCTAATGTGGGGGAATTGTGACCTGAAATGTCAGGGCGTGGGATGTCTACCTATGAGTTTCAGCAAGGAGTATCTTCAGCATCTCAGAAATATTTCACCAGTTAGCTGAGTGGTTCTCCCTGGAAATGTTTCCTGCCCTCTCTGAGCTGCCAGCTGAAGGCCTTGATAGACCCTGTTAGACAAGGGGCCAGCAGTATGGTTTGAGATACCAATATATGTTCAAAATGCCAATTAACAGTAGGACTTTTATTGCTCCACAGTTATATAATTTCTACCCATCGCTTGGATTTCTCTTTGGTGCTCCCAAGACTGTGCAACAAAATGTTGATGAGTTGACTGCTTTTCTCCAGAAGCTCTTTCAGGAGCACAAAGAAGAGTTTAATGAAAATAACTTAACAGGCTTTGTTGATGCCTTTCTTATGAAGCAACAACAGGTACTTTAAAGCTAAATCTCAGAGTCCTTCTGTTCTCTTAGCTCTGATTTATTATTAAGATTGACCATCTGTCAGAGACTGGAAGTGAATGAAAACACAAGAACTGCAGTTTTTAGAATATATTAAAGCTAATACTCACTGTGAGCAGTGCTGAACTCTCTCCGTGGTTTCACTGAAACTGCTGATTAAAGGGATCTAGTTGTCAAGACGTCCCATATGGGTGAAATATGATCAGCACGTGTAAGGGGGATATCATCCCAAACCTTCCTGCAAGAATGGTACAGTGATAAACTTCATTGCAGTAACTGAATTCCTACTTACATAATATCTGGATTTGGGGACTGCGTACACACTCAGGATTGGACAAATTCCATATATTCCATGCACTATAGGCCCTAATGCTAAAATACTAAATGTTTAGGTCCCTGTAGCATATAAAGCCACAAAAAGCTAAAATGCAGATAAAAATGATGGCAACACATTCATTTATTTGTATCATTTGCTGTAGAACTAACGGCCATTACTCGTATATTTTGAAGGAGTCAAAGAAACCCTACACTTACTTCCACAATGGCAACCTGCTGTTTTCAACCTTGGACCTCTTTGCTGCTGGGACTGAGACTACTTCTACCACTGTCTGCTGGGGTCTTCTTCTGATGATGAAATACCCAGAAATTCAGAGTAAGGCTAAGAAGTCTTCTTGTACAACATTCTGTTTCATGCTTAAGGCTTTGGTTATAGGAGAGAGGGGACGGGACTCATTCAGTGTTCTCTAGAGTAACTATTATAAGAACTGTGAGAGAGAGAACAACCACTGACTTACAAAGAGGTTTTATTCAGCTGGTTGCAAGGAAACAGCACAGCCAAGTGGGAGAGGCTACAGGCAGCCTTGCACAGTTACAGTAAAGCTCCCCCATCACTGTTCTCCTGCAGGCTATCAGCTTACGTCACTGCAACTAACCTTCATCGGTCTCCCGTCTCCTCAAGGACTGATTTTGATCTGGTTTCTTTTGAAGGCTGTGCGGTAACAGAGGCATGAGATCAGAATCAGGCATGGCATGTCCTGTAGCAGCTCCATTCATGCTCCCTTGGCTCAACAACAAACTTGAAAGAACTACCTGACACATTGACTTACCTGCCCCTATTTTTGCTCTTCCCGAATACTCCTCAAAGTTTTCCCTTTTATTGATCTTGGCTAAACCAACAGCCATTTAGGTTGCAAGATAAGAGGGGGTTACAGCTTGTTTATCTTTTCTTCCTCCAAAGGAAAGATTCAGGAAGAAATGAACCAAGTCATTGAACCAGGACAACTGCCTAAGTTGGAGGACCGGAAAAAAATGCCCTATACAGATGCAGTGATACATGAAATACAAAGATTTGCCAATATAGTCCCAATGAGTGTATCAAGATCAACTCCTACTGATGTGAATTTCCAAGGTTATGTGATTCCTAAGGTGAGTTTTGAGGTTGTCAGCTTACACTGCACAGATTCCTTACAATTTCTTTTAAAGCAGACAAGGAAAATGAAAAAACCTAAAGATGCCCTGATGTTTGGTTTAATCAATGATGTAATCTTTTGTCTCAGATCCAGGATGGCTGTTACAACTATGGGCTGGATTGAGCTCTTAGTTAGAGCTTTTTGAATCCAGAATAACCACAGACTTTAATTAAATCACACTATTTTGAATCTCTTTTGCCAAATGTGGAACCTCTACTTCAGCTTCTTGCTTGAAAGGTGTCTCCGAATATGTAAGAAGGAAACACGTTCTGTTTTGTGGCGCAAAAAGGGATCAGCAACTACTGATAAAAGGCAAAGCAGAGCAGGAAAGCATTCACTAGGTCTGTTTGCCATGGCTCAGTCTTATTCACCCATGCACATTGGAAAAAAAAAAAAACAACAGCCTAGCTGGACTGTGAAAGTGATCTGCTCCTACCAACTACCATGAATTTGTTTGATTCCTTTCAGGGGACAGAGGTTATTCCGTTGCTGACCTCCGCTCTGAATGATGAGTTGCACTGGAAAACCCCTGATGAGTTCAACCCTTCTCACTTCCTGGATGCTGACGGGAACTTTATTAGGAGAGAGGCATTTATTCCATTTTCCATAGGTGAGAGGGGTATTTTGTGCACCACCTGCGGTTAGGCTAATTGCACAGCTCCCACTGAATCCAGAAGTAGTTTTGGATGTTGGAAATTATGAAAGTCAGAAGCACAGAACATAGGATAAGGGAATTCTGGTCATTCATCCAGTTCACCATGCTGCTAGTTACCATCTCTTGCTTGGGAGATCCGGGCTGAAATGCGGGAAACACCGATTTACTCACAGGCACTGAATGATCTCACATACCCACAGGCTTCTGCGTAGTCTGAGACTCTTTTAGCACCTGTAATAAACAGAGAGAGGGAAGGAAAGTTTTCCTGTCTCAACAATCTGCTGTTACAGGCTGTACACCAGTTTAGAAGGTCTCCGACTCCAACACTAACTATTATGGTGCTGATCATTTACTTCTCTTCTGGTTATTTTCAGGACGAAGGGCTTGCATTGGAGAAGGACTGGCCAAAATGGAGCTGTTCCTCTTCTTTGCAGGCTTGCTCCGCAAATTTGTTTTCCAGACCCCTCCAGGAGTGGACAAGTCAGATCTAGATCTCACTGCTGATGTCGGCTTTATCTTGAGCCCCATGCCTCACCTGGTTTGCGCTGTGCCCTATGAATGATCAAACCACATGCAGTAAGCGTAGTGAACACTTTAGGCTTGAAATCAAGTCTGGTTACAGGAAGAAAAAAAGTTGTCTATTCCTGAGTTTTAGGAGAAGGAAGACAATGGGCACTGCTATTTTTCTCTCTTTTGTATTCTTTCTAAGAGCTCTCCTGATACTGGTATAATGCAAACCCTTCACACACCCTTAAGTACAGCACTGAGAAACAGTGCAACCCATTCCTGGAACAGGAAGGCAAGTTTCAGGGCTATTTGAAGGAATGAAATGGTTTCAGGCCTCCTCTATGGATGCAACCCATCAGAGTCTCTCTAGTCTGTCCTCTGAGAGCCTCCATGGGGAATTTCCCAGCCCAAAGTCCAAGCACTGTAGCAGAGCTGACTGATGGCCCAGTTGGAGCCAGCAGACACAAAGTATAAATACTTAATCGATCTAGAAATCTCCCAGGGATAGTTGTTCGGCTGAGCCTCAGAATGAGTTTCCGTTGTGCAATACAACCTGCCTTATCTTCCTCACAGAGCCCCAAACACTGGGGTGTAACGTGGGTCTATGCCAAGAGCCAGACGTAGGACAGTTATCAGAAAACATCTAAGTGGTTTGGGAAGTAAGTTCATTCCAACTCACACCAGGAACTTTGTACTAAAGAGCCTATTTTATGACAGGGCCAATCTAGCAGCTTTCTGCTTCTGCTCAGAACAGCGTTTCTGCTCTTCCCTCACCTCTCCTGGCTGTGTGCTGGCTCCAACACTTGTCCGATCCTTGGCTGGGCCAATTCAGATCCCTAAGCACATCCCAGAGGCAGCACAAGGACCACGCAGCTGGGAGCGGGGGAGCACAACTCCCACTCAGGAGCCTAGTTAATCTCTAGATCTCCTCTACCATCCACAGGGAAAATGAGGCTCCTTCAGTGAGTGATTCAACTGCCGTAAGGTCTGAATTGCTCCTTCTTTCCATTGACTGCAGAGTAAGCCACCACTCCCAAGCTCCTAATTCAAATCTCTCAAGCTGATGCATCAGGTTTGGTGGCACGAATAGGGGCAATACTTTATTTTCAATTTGACTGAAAATAGGACTTAAACTCTTTAGGAAATGTTACCCTCTGTCCTCAGCTCTACAGGACATACACGGCCCCTGGCATTTCAAGCAGTCTCCCTCTCCAGACATTCCTGGTGTCAGGGATAAGCAGCAAGGTCTCCAGGCAGAGTGACAGGCTCAGCCTGCAGTCCCAAGCAGTGCTGAGCAAATGACACTGCCATGGGTCCCCACAGAAGTTTTATGTGCTCAGTACACAGCAGGACCAGGGGCGTCACAAAATGAATTGCAAGCCAAGTTTTGATCCATGCAAAAAGTGCTTTGGCTGCTCATGTAATACCTACGTAAAGTTACAAATTCAGAGCTGTTAATACTTTGCCTAGCAGAGATCTTATATCGCTGTCAAAGTTTAATAGGGTTTTGTATGTTGTCACTGTGAAAACAGATGTTGTAAAACTGGTAATAGAGACTGGAAGGAGAAGTAGGTTGGACACTGTACCTTGTCACCAAGTCTTTCACCTATACCATTAATGTGTAATATCGGGTCTTTGCAGAAAGCTGCTGACATCCCAGAGACTGTGGCCTTCCTAGGAGAGCGGTTGATTACAACAATTAATGATTTATTTCATGTAGCAGCCATCAGGATGAGGAACAACTAGCTCTACTTGCAAAGCTACACCCATTGAGGGACCCATGATGTGCGTACGCCTGTGTGCGCGCATGCATACGAGATCTGAATGACAGTGCAGGTGAGAGAGGGGAGGCTTCATCTACAGTGAAACAAAGGCAGGAAAATGTATGCAGGTTAGGGAGAAGGGAGTCACTGAAGATGCTCTTGTATTGGTTTGGAAGCAGGAAAGGCAAGTTTGGATGAGAAGAATGGGAAAACCAGAAAATTACAGAGACTAAGGGAGTGGCTATGGTAAGTTTAAAACACAAAACCACAGTCGTTGGCATCTAAAGATGATCTGTGCTGCAAAAAGAAGGAAAAAAAGGAGGAAGAGAATATGAAGGGATGTCCAAAGTAGGGTGGTCTTTGTCAGGCCAGGACACTGACTCTTCACACTAGCTTCAGTTCAGCACTAAAGGCAACACTCTAATAGTTGTACCGTACCTTGCACTTGTGCTTATACTGGACTTGTATTTGTATCACATTTCTACTTGCATTGTACTTGTACTGGTCTTGCACTTTTCCTTGCACTGTACTTTGGAGCCCGCTCCAGCTGCTGGATACGCCTCAGAGAATCTGCGTAACAAATTAAGTAACAAGAAAGCCTTTGCTGCTAAGCTTGCTTACATGTGTTTGCTGTTGCTCTGTTCGCGGTCTAACTACCACAAGCCTGACCTTAGCTCCTACTTAACATATAAATATTTTTCTCTGTTGCTGTTGATCTATCTGGTGTTGCTGGGAAAGGTGGATTTAGGGTCAATCTGATAAAGTTGGGCTGCACCATCTTTAATATACCCATGCCGCAGCTGTATGCCCATGGATCCCTGGGAAACATGCAGCTGGGACGTGTTTAACAGTGCAAAAGGTGAGGAATACTCATAGCCATGAACAGCTCAGAGAAATCATTAAATCTCTAACTCCAGAAAATCACAACAGAGAAGGCAATACAACAAGTATTTTGAATACTTTAATAATCGTCCCCTCCAAAAGTATCTCCTATCAAAAGCAGGTGCAGCGCTCGCAGGTTGATGCACAGTTCAACTGTATAACAATCCTGGGATCTTGGAGCTGTGTTAGCAATTCTACACTTGGGGTCACATCCTTGCTGACTTACAGGAATTAGAAAAAGAGTTTTTACAACTCACTGTCTGATGAATTAAAGCATGAAAATGCACATGGAGGCAGTTTACACCTTCCAGGACAGACACCAGCCCGTGTGAGGAGGCCTGTGAACGGACTGAGATCAGAGCGACTGAGAACAACAGAAAATTGCTCTCCCTGGAGCCTGCACACTGTTGAGTTTGAACCTGTAGGTTCGGTTTGCGGTGCATCACTGTTATTCTGTCTTCACCATCTTTATTGCACACGAGGTACAAGCCACGGAGTATGTCTTGCGTAGTCTTAAAATATTTCCCAAACCTGTTACATTTGACTATAGTAACGTGACACAGCCAATATTAAGGTATGGAGTATGTTTCTGGGCTGATCTCTGTCATTTGACCTAAGGCCTGTAAAGAATTGCTTGACCAGGTATCTAATTAGCAGGTATGCCTAAACTGTGTCATGCAGTTGCTTTCCTGTGGGTAATTGTGCTACTTTTATGCCCTTTTCATTATTTATCTCACCAGCCTATGAACCGGCAGTGAGAGGTGCTCTTGAAGGATGCAGTATTTTCTCAAGACTATACTCTACTGAAGAGGATGTGTAAAATATTGTTCCTAATTTTGGTCTCTTTGCTAAACACTTTGTTTTTGCATAAAGTCCCTGATTGATCTATCTTGATTTTACATGGAACGTGCAGTCACCATGCTGCAAACAGCGCTACCCAGATGTATGAACTGAACAGCACTTTCCAAGCTTTTGTCTTCCAAGTAGGTGTGCTTATCCATGAGTTAATTAACTATCACTCTTACCTTTGAATTATTAATCAATAAAAACCTACTTGCCCTCCTGAATTTGCAGAACTTGCTTCTCTGCCCATCTTCAACTGATTTCTATGTTACAGCTGTCACAAGGCTGATTCTGCGACCTGGCCTGCCAGCCATGCAGCATCCGTTTCCATCCTGCCAGCACTTCACGAAACCCAGGTAAAAGCAATGCACTGAGGTGGGACCATCTTGCTGACACCCATGCTAATGCTGAACAGCTCCATTAATTCCCAGTTAGACACACAAGCCCCTTTGATATCTTCCCACACCATAATTATCTACCCAGATTCCTATGCTCTTATATCAACTCTCATGAGACTTTTCAGTCACAGTGCACTTTTGCCAAGAGCTGCCAATCACAGGGTGAGGAAGGTGGAAGTCCTCCCAGATTTCCCAAGTCGTTGAAACACTATGTAAGGCTTTTTCTTGCACTGATCCCAGGACAACAGACAACCAGTTGAGATAGCATTGTGCTCTGGGTACCACATTTCCAAAAGGATATACCGGCTTTAGAAGAAGTTGGGATAGGAGAAAAGAAAAATGGTGGTGGAGAATGAAAACCCCTCATGTACATTGTGGCTTGGAAGATGTGGTTGTTTGCCTTAAAGAACAGATGGAGAAGGGACATGGGAAGGGTAGGCCACACAGTGTCCCAGTGCAGAGAGGATGAGTCACCTGCTTTCATCAACCCTTTCTCAATACAGAGGCAAAATGGAAAATTAAAGTGAATGGCAACAAATTAAACTAATAGAAGAAAATAGACTTTTTATGCACAGTTATGCTGCAGTTTACTCCTACAGACTTTTAACACTGGACAAAGGATGCCACTCCATCTACTTAAAAATAAAAGCTATGTTGCAAATAAGGTCAGGAAGAAATATTTTCTTATCTTACAGTACCTCTAGGGTGTTCCTGTAGTACCTGGGTCTGGCTTCTGTCTGACAGGATATTGCTCTAGCTGGCTCGCTGATGCGGCCTCTTACGGTGATTCCCACGTTCCTGTGGCTCCTGCACTTGCTTAAGAGGAACTTGTTAAGATAAAGTCAGCAAGAGTATCTGAGGCTGTGGTCTTGGCCTGGCTGCACTGCTGGTCGAGAACCGGATTGGCAGAGAAGGCACAGACATCTTGGGAGATTTAGGTTAATTTAATGGACGCAGGGGTGGTGCATTCATGGGCTTTGCAGGATGGATCTCTCCAGGGGGACCCAACTGGCAGCGCAGTGGCTGTGCCCCGGGGCGGTGGTGGGTGATGCTGACCAGTGCCCACGCTCCCCGGTCTCACCAGCACTGCCCGTTTCACTCCCTGTGGCAGGGGATCGCCACGGGGGCATAAGGGACCAAAGACAACCCAGCGGCGAGCACCCCGGAGGGGCCCGGCTGCCCCAGGAATGCACCCGGAGCAATGTCAGCGCCTGGCAGGTGTTTCCTGCTCGGCTCTGTGTGCTTAGGCAGGGGAGCACGTAGCAGTGCAGCTCCGGAGCGAAACACGTAGCAGACGCATTATTGAGACAGGAATTTCTGGTCATCGCAAGAGCTTGACTTACCTTTGTCATTTTAATGCATTGCATTCGGAGTCTGGCTTAAAAAAATGCAGCAAACTCCCCCCTGCCCCTGACTTTTCAGACATAATTTGTCTATTTCTGAAAGGCCTTTTTATGATTTCAGCAGCTCCCAGGGCAAGGATGAAATACTGAGATAGAGGCAGCAGCACATAACTCTTGTAGTGCAGGGTGCTGCTGGTCAAATAAAATCCTGCAGGAGCAAACATTTTGCATGGTGTGCAAAGCATGTGCCATTGCAAGTTGCCATTGCAGTGCCTCGGTTTTGCAATCTGTGCCAGCCCAGATCCTCCTTGCTTGTCTTCACACCCCCTCTGCCTCTTTGCTCACTTTGGCAAGCAAGAGTGAGTCACTTCTTGGGGAAACCGTTGTCTCCAGCCCATTTCTTGGAAACTAATTAAAAAAAAAAATCCCAGAAATGTTGCAATACTCTTGCTTGTTCTGCTTCTGGGCAACAGCTGCCCTGCAACATCTCCACACCGCTCAGACAGCTCCAACCTGCAGCAAAGCAGTCGTTTCGCTGGGGACCGTGCTGGATTAGCTTCAATCACAGCCATGTCCTCCCTTCACATCAGGCCCACTCCTTCCCTACCCGCTGTGTATTTGCAAGGCTGAGGACTCTTATCTGTTAAATAACAGCCGTTATATGATCTAAACTGCCAACTTTGGATAAATCTACCTTTAGCCTTGTGCTTCCTGATCACGTAAGACAGATCTTTCTTTCCTAAACAATCTTTTTTCCTTTACTTTGTTGACTGTTTATTTCCTTATCCCCCTGAAAGCCACTATTCAACCATGCAGATCTCAATTCCCTCTCTATGAGATTTTAACTTTTATGAAGGATTCAAGCACCAAGTGTAATATGTCTTTGACTTAAAGTAATTCCATGCTCCAGTTTTGCTCAAGGTCGGAAGCCTGCCAGTCCAGCTAACTTCATTAACTTCTTCCCTCTGTCTCTTAGAAGCTACTCTTTCAAGATGAGGAATCTTCACCAAAATTTCAGATCTAATTCTGTCTTCCCATTTAATTTCAACTGAACCCACTCATGATCACTTGGTCCAAGCTGCTTTTCCATGGCTAGCTATTACATGTCCTCTACTTCAGACACAAAGTCTGAAATCACATCCCTTCTAGGCAGGTCAGAGCCTATTTTATGAAGAAGTTTATGACCTATAACACCCAGAGATACATGGGCTTTACCATTATTAACAACTTTTGATCTCTACTTGATATCAAGCGAGCTAAAGTCTCCCATAAAAATACTATTTTTCTGGCTAGTAACACGAAGGAGATCTCAGACCCTGTCCAAATCTGATTCTGGAGGTTTCTGATAGGATCCAAGGAAAGCTTTTTATTTCCCCATGTCAGTAGAGTGTTTGGAGGGTCATGGTACTGCTGATAAAGGGCTTTGAGGTCTCGGGGAGGAGGAGGTTATAGAGGAATGCCAAGCACCTTTTTCCCATGTATATGTTCTTGCACACACATGCATGGGTTTGTAATCTGAAACTCTCTTTACTTCTGGACAGGCTTTGCAAACTGCTTAGACCACATTCTCTGAGGTGTTTAAAGAGGGTGGAGTATGCAGTATTTATTTAGGTACTCTACAAACCTTAATAAGAATCGAGTGCTTGTAGCAATCGCAGAGAACAAACAGAAAGCCAGCTGGCAGAAACAGAACAGTGCCACTGCACTTCTATTGCTTCTAACCCCCACAACCAGATTATTACTAAAAATGGCTTTTTTAATTTCATTTATCTCTGATCCTGCATTAATGTGTCTGCTGTGTGCAGCAGTATTATTAGCTGTACTC
Source organism: Dromaius novaehollandiae (assembly GCF_036370855.1). NCBI lineage: Eukaryota > Metazoa > Chordata > Aves > Casuariiformes > Dromaiidae > Dromaius > Dromaius novaehollandiae. Next base: position 6,844,207 of record NC_088111.1, on the reverse strand, counting down.
TATTTTTCAGCTGGCTCTAAAAAATCAGCTTTTAAATTGCCTCCTGGTCCAACTCCTCTTCCGATCATTGGTAACCTGCATTTGGTGGATATTAGAAGGCAAGATAAATCACTAATGAAGGTAGGACAAAAAACCTCCCCCAAACCCAGATTCTAATGCATTTTAAAGCTGCCTGAGTTATATCAGTGAGAACTTTTTGTCTTTTTTACTTTGAACTAACTGTAAAGGTGTGAAAATTGCATTATAATATTTTTCTGAGCTTCTTCTAGACAATGTCTGTGTTGATGCAGTGTCATTTATGAGTGATCAACCGTTAAAAAAAGACCACTGGGTAATATAGGATTTCTTCATTTAAGTGTGATGAGGAACATGAAATATATAATGCTTGTGGGATTTTAAGTATTAATTTGACAGCTCTGATAGTCAGAAATCATTAAAGCGTTAGGAAATAACTAACATGAAATGAAATTGCTTCCCTCCCTTCCACCCTCGAGAACAGGCAAGAGGAATTCTTCTCCATAGTGTCCCCAAAACTGCGCTGGAGAGGGTCAAATCCACGTGCCCCTTTGCAAATTTTGCTTCCCTCTTAATGAATTGGATTCACATTGAGATCTAGATGGCAGCACAAGAGCGGGATGGAAAATTTGTGCTAAGGAAACAGAACAAGCAGCCTGCGAGCTCTCCTGTTAACTTGTAATTAAAACAGCTTACCCCGTTTATGGAGATAAACGGCTCCTGCAGCTCCGGCACGGCTGGCGCAGCGCCCGCAGCATTGGCGTCAGCCCTCCGAGCGCTCCCGCCTCGGCAGACGGCACCTAAAGGCTCGACCCAGGCTGGGGACAGAGAGGCTGAGCAAACAGATAGGAGCAGTTCACGACTAGGCGTTGACAAGGCTCCTGTAATACCAGCGCTAAATAAACAGCGGCGGGTCTCTGGGAGCAGCCGCGTGCTGGAAAAGGCACGGCCCAGGGTGAGGCTCCCAGCCCCTGGTGTCGTGCCCTGGGCAAAGCCGGGCTTTGGGTCAGTTTACCCAGCAGGGCTGGGTGCACATGGCTACTGTGTCACTGAACTGCATTTTTTGCTTACGTTCCTCTGCATGCTCTCATCACCTGATAGATATTTGGTATTGCTTGTGTTTGTCTTTATTTTGGGATTCATCCAGAGGGGTTATCTCACCATCTCCCCCCAAGGATAACAAAAATAAATGATTGCACTGAGCGACATGCACCAGCATTTGCTGGCGGGGTACCCCGACGGGGAATTCGCAGGGTGAGCGGGGATGGACCCTCCCCATCGGATCAGGGCGATACTGGCCGGCACGCAGCAGCAGGCGTAGGCCAGCCTGGCCGTACCGAGCGTGGGTTCCCCTCTGCACGGAGACTCGTAGCGAACCCGCTTCCTTGGCGGAGAGGAGCAGACGTGGGCACACCGCAGCCCGCTCTGTGGGCACGGTCAGGACGTGCCGGCAGGACCGCGTGCCCTCGGGTGGGATTTTCAGCCCTCCGAGGAACTGCACTGCCTTTGTAAGCGCTCGGCAGCGTGCAGCCTGGGCAGCGTGGCTGTCAGGAGCCGCAGGAGCTCGCTCGTGCGTGTGCTGCAATGAAAGATCTTCTCTGTGTCACGGCAAGGATACGTGCGGGGCTTTCTCCAGTGCCAAAAGAGCTTCGCTTTGTTTGCAAGCATGGGCACAGCCGTTCGGGTTGCCCCTGCCCGCTCCGAATGCCACAGAGGGCTGCCGTGAGCTGCCCCGCTGCGCCGGCCCTCGTCGGGCCTGACCTGGGGTACCAACGCCACGGGGCCACAGAGTCGCTCTTTCCTATGTTGAGGTCCTTTGGGGCAAGCCGAATGCCTGACGCGGGTCAAAGCTGACGCCTTTGATCTCATGGCACGGATGCAGGAGTGCTTTGGTACAGCGGGGGTGTCAGGAGCGAGTGCTTTCCTCAGGGACCGCGTCACTATTGGTGCTGAAACGTCTGCTCCATTTGCAGCTTTCTTCTGTTCATCAACTTGCGTTGCCATTTGAGGTCTAGACTTTAACTCTAGGTGACTTTTTGTTTTTCATTGACTTTCTCCTCAACAGAGAAACCAGCCTAGTGACGTACTGACTGGTGGGGTGGAGGGGGATTGTCTCGTGGCAATAAGCCTAAAGACCCAGCGGGGCATCCATACCACATGCCCTGGTGCTGGTGGTAACCAGCTCGCGGGAGCTGTCCTGCAGCCGCTTCTCGTGGGGCAGCCTCGCTCCTGCTGCCAGGACGTGACGGGGCCGGCGGCTTTCCCACGTCGGTCCGCATCGGATGCGTGCGCGCTCCCTGCCTTGCCAACCGTCACGGCTTGCCTCTCTTTCAGCTCGCGGAGGAATACGGCCCAGTCTTCACCCTCCATTTTGGGTTCCAGAAGGTTGTGGTCCTGACTGGGTACGAAGTTGTGCGGGAGGCGCTTGTGAACTACACAGAGGAGTTTGTAGACAGACCATCCATCCCAATATTTGACCAAATTCAGAACGGAAACGGTACTAGAGAAAGGAGGGGGGGGGCAGGTGGGTGGGATGACGCCATCGCTTAGCATCAGCCTAACTGTGTTTCCCGTGAACCCCCTGAGCGGGGCTCTTAAAAATCCCCCTCAGACCCCACTGCAGCCAAGCTGACAGCAAATGTTCGGCTTTTCTCCTTTTTCTACAGAGCCTTGTAGCACTTACTTTTGCTAGAGCATTTGCGACCAACCCATCTCCCCATTGCTCCAGGGTGAGGAGGGGGATTTCTAACAGCCCAGCAGTAATTCCGGGGTTGATTTCTGCAAGACGGGAACGGGAGCTGAGTGGCTCGCTGCCCTCGACACATTTCCAAATCGCCCCCACGGTGTCACGGGAGTTTGGGCTAACTTCTTCAGCTGTTCGGAGCTGTAGGGTTTTTCCCGTTCTCCCGCTACGAGGCTACACTTTTGGACATAATCTTTCCACAGAATCTCAGCTCCGCACATGCTCTTGGGTGGAACGATGTGAAACAGGTTCAGGCAAAGGCAAGGGGCTGGGGCTGTAAATTCTTCCTCAAAACAGCCCCACGGTTTTCCCAAGGCAACTCTCCATCCCCATTCCCTATTTCAAAGAACATTTTATCTCGTTTTTTGATCCTCTGCTTGAGCTGAGACTTTAGCTTTGAGCATCCAAAAACAGAGCTTTATATGATAGTCATAGGTGATGTGGGGATTGCAAATAGTAATTAAATTACCCAGCCACAATATCAATAGATGAATTTAGCATTACATAAGCAAAAGGAATTGATGGAGAGAAATGCATGTTCAGAGCCAATTTACATGTAACATATCCCTGCGGGAGACCCTCAGTACTGCAGTATAAGTCCTTTCACACTTATCTTATCAGTCCAAGTGTGAGCCGTTCAGAGGTGACCCAAAGCTGTAAATTCACAATGGCTGTAAAGTAACAATGGTCACAAAATTTCTGACAGAACATATTTTTCTTCAGAAAATGCCGATTTCTTGACTCCGAAGCTGTTTGCAGAAAAGGACTGTTCCAAATGAAATTTCCTGAATTAAAGCAAATCAAAAATTAAGCTTAGAAATTTGCTTTGACGTATTTAAAACAGAAAGTTTTCCTTTCCAAATTAAAACTATGCTGCTTAAAAATTGTGTTCATTCTAGAAAAGGCACACATATTCAACTATCTTGCAACTGAATGTGATGGAATGTGAAATAATGTAATCCAGCTTTTCAGTTGACACAATATGGAATATTCTTTGGATTATTGACACAAATTTTCCTTTCACTACATCCAGCACCATGATGGGATGAAATATCCCTCTCTGCTTGATGTCACTAGTGATCATCAAGACATGAGCTCAATGACTCCATAAAACGATAATCTTCACCACTGCTGAGAAAAACAATGCTGTTAGGAATTTCAGCAAAACATCCCTGCACTTAATAGAGTTGTGGAGACTGAATTATCCCATCCCACTTAGATAAAAGACCTTTATGATTGAAACACGATAAAGGAGGAAGCTTCCAAGGTGCGGGCTTGGGGCCCTAGACTTGCAAACAGCGACAGAAAGGTTGCACGATTGACTCAGACCAACCTCTCTGCCCTGCTCTAAAGCCAAACAGGGCTGGTCTGAAAAGCCCGACCTGCTTACCTTGCACGCAAGAGAGAGCTGGTCTTTCACAAACTAGAGCAGTGAGACTGGGGAGAACTGAGCTGAGAGGAGACAGGGATGGGGCACACAGAAATGGGAGACTCTTATTCCTCAAGTCCATGGGAAACAGGGCAGCAGAAACATTTTTGGAGATCCCAGTGAGTCCAGTCCCATATCTTGGTGTGTGCGGAGGAGCTCCTCCATGTATGATCCCAGTGGAGATGTCTCATGGCCTCCCCAGGTGTCTTCTTCTCTATTGGGGAGCTCTGGAGAACAACTCGGAGATTCACTGTATCCAGCATGCGCAACCTTGGCATGGGAAAAAAAACTATGGAAGTGAAAATTTTCGAGGAGCTTCACTTCCTTATAGAGATGATCAAATCCTTCAAAGGTGAGCTGGGGACCATTGTGGTGCAATACAGCTCATTGCTGCTGCAATATCACATTAATATTTCCATCCTCCTCTCATTGTAGGGGAACCTTTTAGCCTGAGGTCCTTCAACACGGCTCCAACCAACATCACCTTCCTCATGCTGTTTGGAGACAGGTTTGACTATAAGGACCCAACCTTTCTCACTCTCTTAAGACTCATAGATGAAGTTATGAACCTTCTGGGATCTCCGTATTTGAACGTATGTAATCTGTTCCATAGATTAACTTTTTTTTTATATTGGCAAGTTACGGCGAGCCACACAAACCATAGGATTTAGTTTAGCAGTTCTCAAATATTCAGAACCAGCCATCATACTTAAAATGTGACGGTTGTCCACATACCACGCTGGTTACCCCAAGTATCCAGCAGAATGGGAATTCTGATGGATACTTGGGGTTACCATGTTGATACTTTGATTTTAAACCAGCCTGCAAATCTGCATGGAGCTAAAGTAAGAAGAGACCTATGATGATTTTATCTGCATAGATCTGTTTTCAGCTTCTTCAATATAATTGCACTGTGCGGGCTTTCTTCGCCTTACCTGCATTTTCTAGTAAGAGCTCACTTTCAGTGTTGATGCCCAGGTGAGAGAGATTTCACAGCCTGCATTAAACATGCTTCCCTGGAGAGCACCAGGAAAACTGCTTTCCTTCAAACTGCCATGTCCAGTCCCTTGTAAGTGAGATAGGCAGAACTAAGCAGTCACATATTGATCTAAAATGCCTGGTGGCCTGGCAGCGTGGGAACCAGGCAGCACGAGGAGCTCCCCTATGAGGCTGACCAGTCTGTTACTGGTAAGGGAGCTGTTCTCACAGAATGGCTCAAATGCTTGGAACTGGGCAGTACTACATCAAAGCTGAAAGGTTGCAAAGCCCTCCTTTTCATGCAAATCTGCCTGTGACCTCTCTGAGAAATCCCTGGGATGCTCAAATGTTATGGCTACAAGACTGGACTCACCTGACATGTTATCCCTTAGGAAGAAGTTATTTCAGCATGTTGGATACTACAGCGGACTTAATGCTCTATTTCTTTTAATTCCTCATTAGTATTTCAATTTCTACCCATTCCTTGGATTTCTTTTCAAAACCCACAAGATTTTGCTTGAGAAAATAGAAGATGTGCGAGTCATTTTAAGGCAATATATGAAGGCAAGCAGGGAAGACATCAATGAGAACAGTGTGAGGAGCTACATTGATGCACTGATATTCAAGCAACAAGAGGTATTTGAGTGCTTAGGCTTGTTGACTGTTTGCAGTGTTTTCTTTGAGTTTTCTAGCTAAAATACTCAGCTAGGTCTCAATTCCAGTCACATCACATAAACCTATTCAAGTCAATGCTGTTATCCCAATGGAACTGAAATCAGACTCTAGTTTTTTATACTTGGTGTAATTTATTGCAGGAATTTTTGCATTGAATTTAAGATATGAAAGCCACTCTCTCAGCCACTCTTTCAGTCCACTCCTGAAATAGCAGTGCACATAATAATGTAGGATTAGCCCTTGATTTCTAGTAAAAAATGCATGAATTCACATGAAAGCTTTTCTTCTTATGACAATAAAATCAATCAATCATTGCTGTTGTTGCTCCAAGATCAAAAATGCACTCAAAGTACTTGAATGATAGGTCATAACTACCAGTCCTGTCCTTGCCCCGTATCTCACATTAACAGGGAACCAGAGCAGTCTCTCATGTCTGTTGATTTCAATGAACATAAAATATTTGGGCTCTGAATTTCTTCTTTCTAACTGGATCTGGGCCAGCCATAGCCATTAAGTTTTCTACCCACCTATATGGAGGAAGGTTCAGTACAGTCCTAAAGGCCAGTAGAAAAGATTTGAAAAGTAATTTTGAACATCCTTGGCCATCCCAGCCCTCCCCTCCCTTCCTGGGCAGGAGGAGTCTCTTGTAGCTGGAATTAGCTGAATGTCTTTCTGTGCACAGAAGACACCAGGCTCCTTCCAGACCTGTGAGGCTGAGTCAGTAAACAGCATCTGGCACTGGGTCTCAGCCTGCTTCTGGGTGGAGGTGGATACCGAGCCTAAATCTCACTCCAAATTTCCCATCTTTGATGCTGTGCCTGAAAGATCAGGCCTATTTTATCACTCAGTTCACAAACACTGATCACATCCAACAGTGTGATGGGTTATGCAGTATTTCCCGAGCTCGCTGAATATTAACACTGACTGTTTTAAGGGCTTTCTTACTAGTCAGTACACTTGTGTGTTTCAAGGAGAAAAACAAGAAAGACAGCCTCTTCCACGATGACAACTTAATGGCATCCATCCTTGACCTGGTGATGGCAGGAACAGAGACCACAGCCACAACCCTACAGTGGGCCATTCTGCTGATGATGAGATTCCCAGAGATTCAAAGTGAGCTACTTTTACTTACACTGCATCCATAACACGGCTGATAAGGAGGGGAGAGGCCTGGCCTCAGATACATAGAAGCTCTTTTTCCTCAAGAGCTGAATCACGTCTCTTTATTATTATGAACTCCTGACGCACTTAGGTGCTGAATGAAGTCATAACAAACAGTCCCTTTGCCTTGCAGGGGGACAGTATGAGCAGAAACCAATGTATGATGCTGGGGGAACTATCCATGCACATGCCTGAACTAGAGAAAGAGCTGGGGAAACCAGGACTGGTGTTTTAGGAATCTTTTCCCTCCAGAGCCTGGAAAAATATGTTTTTATCAAAAAAAAAGTTCAAAGAAGATGGCGTCTTTGCTGGGGCACATTCACTTTGTTTGTTCTTTCCAGAAAAGGTGCAAGAGGAGATTGGAAGAACTGTCAAAGGTGGAACCTGGGCCACATATGAGGACCGAAAGAACATGCCGTTTACAAATGCAGTGATACATGAGGTGCAGAGGTTTATCACTCTCCTGCCCCACGTTCCCCGCTGCACTGCTGTTGACACCCACTTCAGGGGCTACTTCATTCCCAAGGTATATAATTGCTTGAATGTGAGAACATACCACCCTTCTTGTTTTTGTCAGTGGCACTAACTATTTCTTAGAGTCAGGCTTCTTTCCAGAGAGTTACAGGACAGAAGCCCAAAGTAAGTGAGGCTTAGAAGAGTTTCTTCCTCACCAGAGACCACGCTCAGAGCCCAGAGAGACTGGCACCATAGGACTCAATCCTGTCCCTGTCATGCTCAGTACTTCCTCACTCCAAGAGTAGTCCTGGTTTACTGCCTTGATGCCATTTGCAGAGTCAAGTGTCTTCCAGGGAACTCACAGGATCTGACCCTCTGTCTGAGGTTCCCACAGCACCATGTGGTGTTTGGCTTTGATCCTTGGCACTGCTGGGAAAATTTCAACTGACTTACCTCTCAGCTGGCTAATGGAATAAAATAATGGAACAAAACCCTCAACATCTCCACCTATCCCAGGTGGAGCAAATCTGCTGGAGATATTTGGACATTGCTCCTTTCTGGAGCTCCTTCTAGTCCCTGGCCCCTTCCCCACATCACAGCACCTTCGGTGCTGCCTGAGCTCTTCAGTCGTGCTTTGTGCTTGACAGCCCCAGGTAGGATTTTGCTCTTGCTAAGTTCTGTACCTTAATGTACTTTTCCTCTAGGGTATAATCGTAATCCCATCGCTCACCTCAGTGCTGCTGGACAAGACACAATGGGAGACACCATATCAGTTCAACCCCAACCACTTCCTTGACGCTGAAGGGAACTTTGTAAAGAGAGAGGCTTTCCTGCCCTTCTCCACAGGTAACTGAAGGCCTGACCTGCACGGAACTGAAGGCATGGCAGGACCGTTTTATTACAACACGCACAAATGGGGTCTTGATTGCTAAGTATCCCCTCTCAGTCAATAAGCAACCAGGCAACTGAGCACAGCCAATTATTCTGTGCCCAGGTATACTGCTCTCAGAGTGCAGCTCTCCCACCACTGAAGGGGTTGGTTTCCAAAGTGTCAACAGAAGACAAAGACAGACATTACATTTGAAAGAAGATGGAAAAATGCCTCAAAGCTGTCAAGAGTAGGTGGATTATCAGACAGGACTGGTGAGGTTGCCAGCATAGCTACACATGAGATATCATGAGTTCTTCTAAAAATGAGAGTACAGTCCATGGACCCTCAAGTCTGCCTTGAGGCAAGTCCCCAGTCCCACATACGAGTGGATCTGATGGACAAAGCCTCATCCACTGCCGATTAGAGTCAAGGAAGAGAGTCTCAATAAGCCTTGGACCTTAACTGGGTATTACAGCCAGCAGAGACTCAATATGGGGCAGAGTACATCAAACCATATTACTCTCACTATGAAATCTTACCCCCAAAGCTCTGGATTGTTTCCAGAAGTCACCTCTGACTGTGATTCTTCCAGTGGCACTTTTGAAAGCTGCCAAGAATTTCTAGCAAGATCTTTCAGAGGATGGAACCCAGCCCAGTGGTTAGAGGAGGTGATATAGCACTTGGCATCCTGGGTCCTGTTCCTGATTTGGTCTCCATCTGTTATCTTGGTCAAGTTGCATACTATTTTTTTTTATTTCAATTCCATCTGCAAAATACAACTAATATTCTGTCCTTGAAGGGTCATAAACCCAAACTTCTAGGGCTTCAAACTGAGCTAATGGCAAGAACAGTTGTTAGGTAACAAAAAGTCTCCCAGAAGAAGAAATATCACTTATACAGTGTCTTCGTGACAGCCATAAATGTTTCCAAAGGTTGCTGATTTCCAGAAATGCCTGCTGCCCAGCCTGTGCACTCTATTACTCCAGCAGTGTGCATTACGAGAGGGCACAGCAGCATGGAGTCATCTTGCTGGGAGTTTAACAAATCCCAACACTGCAGGAGCCTGTAAGTACTGTAAAGGGAGATTTCCTGCAGAATCCTACAAGTCCTCCAGTAACCTTACATTTTCCAGCTGTTCCTCTTAAAAGATGACTTTCAGGGATTCCAGAATGTGCTACAACAACAGACCTTCACCAGTGACTTCTGATATTGGGAAGTCAGTTCTCACTGTCCACCAAGTGCTTTGCCCCTATAGACAGACACTCATACAAGCGCATGGAATCTAGCACAAAAAGGAGGCAGGAAAGAATAAACAATCTTTTCCAAAAGTGCAGCAGATTAGGATAAAATTTCACAAGAAAAGTGAGTTGTCAAACCATCCCACTTGGGGAGTAGGCAGCATTTTTCTATCAGCCTGATTTTTAAGAGTAAGGCGTTGGCTAAAGATGCTGAGAGGTTCAGAAGATTCACAAGTCCACATAAATCTGGGTGAAGGATCTATTCTCAATAATGTAATGCATACAAAAATTGCAACCCCAATCCGCAACCCTGTTGTGCTAAACCTTTATACACAGCATAAGGGCCCATCTCTGCGCCAGAGAGCTGACGAGCTAAACGGCACTCTTGCGGGGAAGGAATCAGAGGGCCAGAGAGGAGAAGTGATTTGCTCATAAATAAAAAAATAAAAATAAAAATAAAAATAAAAATAAAAATAATAATAATAATAATAATAATAAAAAAACCCAGCTCCTAACTGGCAGTGCAAATTTCCATTCCCTAGGTACCTCATAAATTAGTAATAGCCCTGCAACTTGCCACATGGCTGTCACTTGCTGCTGAACGTCACTGTGTGACGGAGACCAGGCAGGCACACTGCCGGTCGGACTGGGACAACTACCCTCAGCAACATGGGTTCCTCTGCTCCGAAACACTTTGTCTGGTGCCATCAGAGAGATTTCATTTCTGCTTCCACTACAGTATCTCAGCTGCTAACGTGCCTATGACAAAACTTCTAGCTTGATATTTTGATCAAGTAAACACACTGCTTCCATCTGCAGGGCGAAGGAACTGCATCGGAGAGAGCCTCGCCAAGATGGAGCTGTTTGTCTTCTTCGTAGGGTTGCTGCAGACATTTACTTTTCAACCCCAGCCAGGAGTTTCAGAGTCCGACTTGGACCTTACTGTCCCCCAAACGACCTTCACATTAAGGCCTCAGCCTCAGGCAACCTGTGCTGTCCTGCGTGAATAACCACAACCTTGTTAAAGAGCAACTCAGGTGAGCGGGGAAGCCACTTAGACCCAACACAGCTAAGCTAGGACTCACCACTCCCCATCCTGCTGTGTCATCCCCTTTCATATTCCCTTCCCACTGTCTCCATCCACTCCCACTCCACTGCTCTCCACCTCCACATCTGCCTCACAGGTTGCTGACCCCTCTTTGCTCCTGAGCTGTGAGAGGGTGCATACAATCAGTTTGAAACCATGATCCTTCTGGCTGGTTGATAAATATCCTCTGAATGGTGGGCTGGCGAGTGGGCCAGGAGGCAGTGACGCACACAAACCTCTTCTCAAGAGAGGGATGCTGTGCCTGGAGCAACTGGAAGGCCCAAGAAAGTTGTCTGGTGAACGGCAAGCAGCATATGAGTCATAGGTCTGACATCCAGGCTCCCATGGCAAAGCAGTGAGGTTCTGAATGTTGCAGAAATCTCCCCGAAAACATTGTGAAGAGAGATACACTGCCATTTGCTGGGAGCCACAGAAAGTTGCTCACAGCACTTAAACCATCTGTAGATACCTCCTGAACTTCTCCCAGCTCTCTAATTATCCATAGCTTCTAGCAAAATCCTACCGGGCTAGGCAGCCAAAGTCAAATGCTTGCAGTGAAAAAACAGACTGATTCATGTGATTGAAGGGTGGAGTTATTTCTGCCTTGGAACACTGTCCTGAAAGATGCGGCAAAGTGTGCAAACCCATTTAGATAGGCAAGTACTGTTTCCACCAGGTTCAACGCTGCCTCACAGTCTGAATGAAAGAGAGTCTACATTTCTAAATTTGCAGTCTATATCATAAGGCTACATGAAAATTGTATCAGAAACTGATCATAAAATGCTAATGATATGGAAAATAAAGCAGACCCATTTTTATAGATCTTTGCCTTTCCTGACTTTGTTAAATAGGAATTAACACTCTCCATCTCTTAGGACCTCATGGGTAATCAGTCTGGTATTTGGGATATTCTGGCCATTGGAACCAAACATGTGATTTCCTTGCACATGGATTGTAATTTCATGGTGCTTGTGTTACACACAGACACAGACACACACAGAGAATCAGAGATCAGAAGAGAGCTGGTTTTGTTTATCTCCTCTACTCTGTAGCTTTGTCCGGCTGTCACCCCTTCTGTAGTGCTCTTATCTGTCACTATATTCCTCAACCTTACTCCCATTCATGTGCAGCTCAGGCATTTTTCCATCCTCATATCTGCCTGTGAATTGCCACTTCTCCATATTCATTACTTTATCATGTACATTATCACAATGTTTATGCTTCCTCCTTCATGGGAACCGAATAAAGTTTTAATCCTCCAATGTCTTCATTATACCTCCTGTGCCTGCCACCCAACTTTGCTTCACACAGAAATGCAAATGCCCTGAAATGCTGATTCTGAGCCCAGAGTGACAATGAATATTATCAGTTTGACCAGTATTCCATGGGCAAGAGGTCTCTACTAAAAGCCAGCTCAACTGGAGACCTTCCACATCAGGACAGTGGCTTCTCCAGGCCAAAGAGCTTCCCCTTTGCTCTCAGCTATGGGCTACTCGTTGGTTCTGAGGATAGCCTTTGTTTTTTCACTGTTTTTACTTGCCTGACTTTCACCTCTTACTTGCAAAGGCAGAATGAAAGGTTCCCACCACAGCTTCACTGATACTGATGCTGTCCCTCTGCTTAGTGCTCTGGATCCCGAGCCTCTCAGCTCAGCTTTTGCCCTCCCAAAGTAGCATCTTTGTCTTCCCAAAGCATCACCTGGTGGCAATGTCATTCTTGAGGGGTGGTAGCAGCAGGATGGAGTCTTCCTAGGGGGAAGACAGGTAAACCAGCTCAGGAGTAGGTTACATATCCACTCCGTGCTCTAACCTTCGCTTTCCCGACAGCCCTCTCCACTCTGCCACAGCAGCTGTGAAGTGGCTGAAATGCTGAAGGAAGTCCTGGCTTTGCTGAAATCAAAAAGACTTTTGCCTTTGGCTTATGACAGAGCAGGACTGTTCCTGCTCTAGCTCCTTCCCAATAGTAATATGAGCTCAAAAGACAGCTGCGACAATAATCCACTGGGGTGGGAGGAACGGAACCAGAAAGCAAGGGGTTGGGTTCAAATCTGAACTAATTCACTGGGGAAACCTCAGACCTGACTCATTGTCACCGGCTTTTGGGGGTCTTGGCTTTGAAGGAGAGAGATGGCTTTCCTACTTTGCATAGCAACCTCCAGTGCCTGCACTTTCCAGACATCACTTTCCATGCTGGTACTCTCTAGCAGGCAGACCATAGCCTGCAGTGTTGCTGGCCACATACAGAAATCTAGCAAGACTGAGCAATACCAGTGCATCAGGGAGCACCAGCAAGAGATATGAACTACCAGGTGCAAATGTGCACAGGAAACCAGTTCCCTGATTCCTTAAAAAAATGTATCTTATTTGTGCTTGCATTAGCAGATGGATAGAAGTGATCACTCCCGAGCGCACAGAATTAGACAGCTGAATATATCACCACAAGAGAAGGTGCCTCCTCCCATTCATTTGTTCAGCCAAATGATGGCAGAACATTGATTATGACTCAGCTACAGATTTATCTAGCAGAAAACATTGGCTCCTGGGGCTTAAAAATGGGTGGAAATATTATCTCCACATTCCTCAGTGGCCCTGAGGGTCTTCCTTCTAGCTGCAAAACATGTTTGTGCCCTGCAACACAGTGACCCGAAGAGAAGGCAAAGGTCTGGGGGCAGGACAGGTGGTTTGATTTTTAAAGATCTGAATTACTCCATCTCACACTATGTCCGTGGCCTGGAGCAGGCTGGGCAGCGTGCCCTGTGGCGGGTGCCTGTGATCAACCTGGAGCCTGCCCGCAGCCCAGCCTGGCACCCTCGGCGCTGCACAACCAGGAGCTGGTGCTCTCAGAGGGGCAATGCTCGACCGCCAGGATTGCAGCAGCTGCATAGAGTCGTAAAATGAGGGCCGTCTTACATTCGAAACCCCACTGCACGCTGGCCAAAGCAATAACCATTGTGCAGAATATTGTTTCTATTTTCCTTTTGCCACGAGATGGCACCACAATCCCTTTGAGTGACAGACAGCCCAGCCCTGCAGTCCTTACTGGGGTAAAATGCCCTGCCATCCATGATCAGGGCTTTACAAGGAGAGCAGAGTTAAGCCTCGAGGCTTTATGCACCCCTGATGCAAATGGGTTCACCTGCAAGCAAGGCTGAGCACACAAAGACATATGCAGTATTTATCATTAACCTGGAAGAATCAGGTGGTACGCTGGGAACAGGAGGAGTTTTCTCCTTCCCATCCTGGAGCATATGGGGATTCTCTCCCACCTCGTTCTCTCCCATGGGTTCACGTGATCAAACACCTTGTGGGACAATGGTTCAACTCACCTCTCATTGCAGTCTTAGATCCTTCCGGACTCCACTCAGCATTTCAGACCAAGGAATAAGCCAGCTGCTATGAATAAGTGTCCTATTGCCTGCCTTGATGAGGGGATGAGATGAAGTTGCAACTCTAGTCCTTTCAGAGGAGAAGGAGAAGAGATAACAATGTAAGGAAAAGAGAGGATCCCGACAAATTTCACAGAACACTGGGAGAAGAAAGGAAAGGGGAGATGGATGAATTTTCTCTCACTCTGCCTGGATTTGCCCAGCTTCTGTGCCACTTAAGGAAAGACCATTTTGGAAGCATCTTTGGAATGTTTGCATGCCTGTTTGTCAAGCCTGGTAGTCTGAAAAGAGGTTGTGCTTACATATCTGAGCTACCTTTGGAAAAATGTAGAAGAAGGGGGTTTTGACTTCTCAGTGGAGATCTGTTAAGTCCTACATCAGTGCAGAGGTAGCAGAGCCGGTGCCCAGAAAGGGCCAGAGTCCCAAGAAACTATGCTGAGGTCTCTCAGAGCAAGGGGAACCTAAAAAGTCCAAGGTTTGGTACCTAGAAGTCTGGAAGGCATTGGAGGAGCATCCACAGGACATAGAAAGAGCAGGTATCTGGGAACAGTATATCAGCTGTACAGTAGGGAATGGGAAAAGAACTGGGATTTGGGGATGACACATCTGTATCTCATATTGCTCTCCAAATGAAGAAATAAACCACTGCTGAGAAACAGTCTCTTCCAGACACTCAGAAGTAGGATAAGTTCTTATGTCATGTATTTAATGTGTAAAGGAAAGTAGTGACTGTCCTGCCATTTTCAGTCATGTATCTGGCTGGAATTTTCCAGGTGATTTTACCCACTGGCTCTCCTCAGCTTCTCAGAAAAATATTTGCTCAACAAATATTTTAAGCATATAGTCAGCACTTGCAAGGCTTTGAGTAAGAAAACACTAGTTGTTTCTACTGTGCAAAACAATTACATGGATTTTTCTCAGTTTAGAGCCTTGGGTTTATTCTCGTAGCACAGCACAGGCACACTGTGGGTGAGGTCTCATGGTGAATCCAGCCTCTGCAGTCGTGTCCAGCTCAGATTCTTTGACCCCAGGTGGGGGCTTAAAAGTAAATTTCTGGATCAAGCCTGTGAAGAAGATGAAGAGCTCCACCGTGGCAAGACTTTCTCCAATGCAGTTTCTCCGCCCTGCAACGCCAAAATCATGGCCATTTGTAGCATGATTAGGTAGGCAGTGGCTCAGCTTGACAGCTCTGCTCTACTCTTTGGTAAGAATAGTGTGAGGGACAGTATAGGCAGAAATGCAAAATAGTACAGACTGATATTCAGCAGTCATCGCGACTGGTCTCTGATGTAACAGCCCTCAAACAGGGCTGTTACAGTCAGAGCCTGCAAAGAATTGATCTGGAAAGTGAGCCTGGAAATTGGCCTTCCCAAAGCAAAGCAGGCTCTTGCCTGAAGGTGTTGAGTCTTCTGTAGTTCCCAGTGGTGTCTTTAAACAATATACCAAGGCCCAGTGTGCCTCCAAGTGTGGGCTGATAGGCTGTTTGCAACTCATTGGAACCCAGGGCAGATATTTCTAAAATACCCCCATCACTAATCTGTGTGTTGTTCCTAACAGAGACTCTTATTCTGTCCCTTGACTACTGTCTTCTGAGTGGCACTGAGCACTCTCAGCTCTGTGCAGGATCAAACATTTTCATTACCTGTGGAGAAGGGCAGGAAAGCTTTCTTCTTTACAAAGTTCCCGTCTGCGTCAAGGAAATGGTTGGGGTTGAATTCATCTGGTGTCTCCCATTGTGTTTTATCCATCAGCACAGAGGTGAGCAGAGGAATCACCGTTGTTCCCTGCAGCATAACCAATTTCAGCTTTAGCCAGTACAGATGTAGGAAACTTCTGGCTTTGCCCATTCAACCTCTTAAATCTGTGTCTACAAGCCAACTTCTACCTCTGAAAAATTAACTTCTGGACTTCTACGTGACCAGAAGACCCTTAATTAGTGGGGATACTCAGTTTGCTAGAATTACTATCTAATATGTGATTATTAATAATGATTATTGGCTGTGCCCATGTTATGAAGCAAGAGAGAGATGTGAGCCAGGCTTCCCTCCTGGCTAGCTGCTCTCTGCTTGCCTCAAACAGGCAATGAGACAATGCTGTTATACTCCAAAGTCAGCACAGTTTTATAGGGCCATGAATACCGAGGGAGGGAGTTAAAAGAATACGGAAGATTCCAGGTTATGAGGATTGAATGAGAAAAGTGAAGTTACAGGCAATGGGAAGTTGGTTGTATAATCATAAAGTCACACTGCCATAGGTCTGGACACTGAGGAGGTGGGGAATTAGGGAACTGGCTCTTTCCCATCAAGAGCCCCACGTCTCAGGCTCCCCCTCTCCCTGTGGCTTTCCTGCTATGGGTCACTGGTATGCTGCATGGGAACCACCCTACTCTGTGTCTTGAGAGCAGCATGTACCTTGGGGATGAAGTAGCCTTTAAAGTAAGTGTCAGTGGAGGTGCACCGTGGAACATGTGGCAGGAGGGTGACAAATCTCTGCACTTCGTGGATCACTGCATTGGTAAATGGCATGTTTTTCCGGTCCTCAAAGGTAGGCAAGCAGTCAGGGCCAAGAACTCGCTCAATCTCTGCATGCACCTTTCCTGCAGGGAAAAGAAAAAGGCATAAACTGAGTTTCCCTCAGTGGTTTCCCTCAGCACCTTCCAAATCCCAACCCCAGCTGACTGCTGGCAGAATGACCCCAGGGCAGTGAGGAGCAGCATGGCAGGAGGCTGCATAGCCCCTGGGAGCAGATATGAGAACAACCCAATAGATCCTTTGGTCCTGAACGGCAGCATAAAATGCTTAGACAGAGATGGGCAGGTTTCAGGTGTGCAGATTTTGAATGCTCTGGCACACATGAGAAGCTATGAAGCTTTCACAGGGGATCAGCATTCATGAAGTCACTGCAGAGATCTAACAGCATTCTATGTATGAAAAGCAAAACCATAAAGGTGTCTTACTCTGAATCTTGGGGTACTTCATCATCAGCAGGATGGCCCACTGCAATGTTGTGGATGTTGTCTCGGTGCCAGCCATGAGCAGGTCAAGTGCAGAGGCCAGTACATTTGCATCGTAAAAGGAGGTATTGCTTTTATCTTTCTCCTTTAGAGAAATAGAAAGA
This sequence comes from Dromaius novaehollandiae, assembly GCF_036370855.1. NCBI lineage: Eukaryota > Metazoa > Chordata > Aves > Casuariiformes > Dromaiidae > Dromaius > Dromaius novaehollandiae. The sequence continues at coordinate 6,827,052 of NC_088111.1, read as the reverse complement.
AAAAGGCAGAACCAGAAGAGTACTTCCATGTGGCCTCTCAAACCCAGAGTCATATAATCATGGGATGCAGAAGAGAGCTGGAAACCCACATTTTCTGTGGGAACCACCTCCAACATCCACTCTTTTTTTATGCAAATACTTCCGCAAACAGTCTGAGACGCATCTACTTATTAATTTTTTTACACTTTTTTTTTAGAGATGAGTGTCATGATAGAATGCCTGTCATTATCTATAAGGGATGCACCCTGCAAGATGTCATAGGAGATACCATCCAAGGGGGCAACTTAGTCTTCAGAGGCACTGGAGTGGGAAGCAAGTGAATTACAAGTCCTGTGATGCACTGCATTAATATTTCAGCACAGAAATGCTTCAGTTTTCAGCAGAAATATTTTGGCAGTCAAGATTTTGCCAAAAATTTGAAATATTTTGACAAATTCTTTGATTTTTGAATACCTCATGGCATTTATCTGCTCTGGGTGGTAGTGACCTAATCCACTCAGCACTTCTATCCCATGTCTGTGGATCCTGAGAAGAGATGAGAGGTGCCTGCCTGGTGCCACAGGGGCAAAGCCTCACGTGTGCAGGGGAGCTGAGTGCAGAGAGCGATTCGTGCAATGCTGACATGGTGCTTGTGATTGTCATGTCTTCTCCAGTGAGGAAGAGACCATACCTCACACCTGAGGATAAGTTTCACGCTTTCATGCTATATGGTCTAGTGAATTCTTTCTTGCTTTTCCTGCAGTATCCAGTACTTAACAAGGATGAAAAGTCTGTGTTACGATAAGTGAATGCTTACCCCAAATATAAATATTTCCATATAGACCTTAAAAGAGCATGTTCATTAGGCAAGCAACCTTGAGCACCTCTGCATAAGATATCACACTAGGAGTCAATATATTGTTAAAATACCTCTTGCTGTTTGAATACTAGTGCATCAATGTAGCTTGTCAAGTTGTTTCCATTAATGGTTTTTTTGCTTTCCTTGATGTGTCTGTTCAAGATCACACACACCTCTTCCACTTTTTTCAGTATCATCTTGTGAGGTTTGAAGAGAAATCCAAGGAATGGGTAGAAATTAAATAACTAAAAAGGAAAAAAGAAAAAAAACCCAGCAAAACAAGATTAAAACAAAATAAATTAAATTCACCCATTATGTTGTAAAACTTAATCATAATGGAGAAACCATTTATGTGCATAACCAAATGACGTGTTATTGGAGTCTCTCATTTCTTGGTAACTAAAAAATTTTAGTGTATAAAATGTCTCTTCTTACTAAAAATTCTCTATGGAAATAAATGAGCCTATCAGACTTGTCTAGACATAGCCTATAAACACGAATTAAAAAATACAATTAAGGGAAAGTGATAGTAAACTGGTGAAACAATGAAATTAAATTTTAAAGCAGTAATAAAGCAAAAAGATAAAGCATTATGCTTTAGCAAAGAAAACCCCAAACGTTTAGTAAGCCAAAATACTTATGTTTTAAAGCTGTTAGATCATCATTTTTAACTTTCACATGAATTATAAATCAATTACACTCAGTTCTCAGCACCATTAAATTTCACAGCACAATAAACAGTTTCAGTTTATGTGCAGGGGGGTTACTTACACCATTTCTCAATGTTATAAATAAACTGACTGCAGAATAAAAATTACAAATCTCATGTTTTACCTTGCACTAATTGGTTATAATTTTTGCTGTTTTCTGCAAAATCTAAACCTGCCTTAAAGTTATAAAAAAAAAAAAGGAGGTTGCTTTTTTTTTTGTTGTAAATAATTCTCATACAGGTGATAAATTCATCAGCATCAGTATTTTTTTAAAACAGCTTTTTGGATGACTGTTTTGATATTAACTTAAGTAACTAATAGTCTAGTCCTTGTGATGGAGGATTAAACTTAACAAGAGCTGTTCGCTCAGGGAAGAACCTCTTAATTGGAATACACTGTTTGTGCTGCTCTGTGTAGCAAGTACGCCCTCACTTTCCAGCTGGTTTAATGCCACGATGACAGCCATGAGAGGTGCCCTGAACAGTGCGATCACGCCTGCATTCCCTCCTCTGTAAATTCACTAGCTTCTTAAAGAGTAGCAAGAGACCAAAGTACCAAATCCTAGTATCTCCTAAATACATGCAGACTTGTCCCTACAACAAGCGGTTACTTTTGGGACAGTCGCATATCATTCAGCAGACATTAACTGACATAGGCCAGGCAATAGCTATAGTTTCCAACGGTACATGCACACAGAAAGTCAGTATTTCAATAGTTTTATCACTGGTATGTTTTAAAAGAAAGAAACCCTGATCCTTCCCTCCAAGAGGCACCCAATTCCCCTGTCTCTTCCATCTGAGATCTGTTTAGCCTGCAAATATTAGGGAGTAGAAGTTACTGGGTTTTTGTGTTTTGTTCTGGGTACTACCAGTACTTTGTCAACAGCTGGAAAAACATTTACCAAAAAAAAAATTAACAGAAAAAAAAAGTAAGCAGAATCCCTCTGAACTCTCTGGCAAAATGTGACAAACATTTTTGAGACACACACCAGGAAATTTTTCCTGCAGTTACTGTGAAATGTTGAAGAAAGAAGGTTGCCCAGATTCCAGTTCCGTCCTATATTAGGGTCTGTTTCCTCACAGAGACTACAGGTTACCTTAAACTGCAAAGTTTGCTAGATAATGTGACTAAAAATCAATATATAAAGGCCAGAGTCTATAGTGTGGATTTCCACTGATGCTCCTGGGCTTTCTGCCATTCTACATAGCCCCTTCTTTCTGCTGGTGAGGTCACATTCACACTTTCATTCTAGTGCTACGGTGCGATGCTGGACTTTCTTTGCAGGCACTGTAGTATATGCAATGGGATTTCATAAAGGAGAAAAAACACAGAGCAAAGAATCTTAAGTTTCAATACCCTCAAGATTCTCAAAAACTGTCCAGCAATAGAGATCTGCTTGACCAACAAACTCAGACAAGATACTGGAGCATTTCAGCACAGAGGGCAACTTACATGCAAGAATGGAGAGCCAAGAAGGAGCATGACTTCATCTATGAGTCTTAAGAGAGTGACAAATGTTGGGTCCTTATAATCAAACCTTCTCCCAAAGAGTATAGCAAAAGTGATGTTGGTGGGGGCTGTATTCAAAAACCGTAATCTGAAAGGTCCGCCTAAAAATGAACAAAATCATAACTGTATTTGTCATTTCTGGAGCAGCCCAGAGGTCTTTACGGTGGCTCTGTAAAGCAACACAAAACAACTGATGCTTCATCTCTAAATCTCCCGCTCACCTTTGAAGGACTTGATCAGGTCGACAAGAAAGTGAAGCTCTTCCAGAATCCTCTCCTCTGACAGTCGTTTCCCCATGCCAAGATCCCGCATGGTCGCCATGGTGAACCTGCGTGTTGTTTTCCAGAGCTCTCGAGAAGAGAAGAACACACCTACGGAGGGATCGCATGCCATGTTTGCCAAGGCAGTACGGGATTTTCAAAGAAACACTGAAAACACAGCCAGGGAGCACAGATATTTTCCAGACAATCCTCTCTGGAAAAGCCTGCTTGGGAGAGGACCGGAGGGCTCGCTGCAGCGCTGGCCTAGGCAGGCACATACCCAGGTAGGTTCATCAGGGCAGGAGCCCATCATTTAAACAGTCAATTGCTGCTCACACCAAAGCTCTGAGTTTTGCTTGTTTCTAGCTTTGTCTCTTTGCAGACATACACAGCAAAATGCACTTTGTATGATATTTGTCTCAGTCTGAGCTGTTTTTCCCTAAAAAAGCAACCCAGCTGTTTCAGCGAGCAAGGCTAGGAGCAGATGACACTGTTTTGTCCATATCACAAACATAAACCACTTCACTTAACAGCTGGTCTTTTAGAGGATGAACTTCTCGCTGTGCAGGGGGACAAGGAATGGGCGTTAGGGAGGCACCTTTCCTCCTGCAACGGAGCTGCAAGAAGCTGGAACGTGGTGGCAGCTTTCAAGCATTTCTTTTCAGCGCTGTGCCATGCTGGTCTGTCCCAGATAGCACAGGTGGAAATGCTCAGCCAAGAGGACACAGAGCTGCTCAGGTTTAATTCAGAAGTCTTCCTTTCCTAGGGAGGTTTCAAGGACTGAACATAGTCTCTGTCTTCAAACGCTGGTTGGGAAAGTAGCATAGTGTGCCCTTCCTCACACTGGGCCTCGCTATTATAAAATGAGAAGAAAAAGACCCACACGCTGTACGCATTCTATACATATTAGGTCATCAAATCTTTTCCTTTCAGCCCTGGATTAGTCCCTTCATTGTTTTTCAGTGTCTAGTCTTGGGCAATATATTACTTTTTAACATGCAGTTCCGAAACATGCCAAAAATCTGTTTACAGAAGTAATTGTGTGAGGTATGAACAGCCCATGCTATCGCACTCTTGCCAGTTCTTGCAGTCTTTGTCATGAGTCATGCATGATCCTGTCTTTGTCTGAACTCCCAGTTACTGCAGCAAAGAGATTGCATAAGAACCTCAGCTTTCATGTGAAAAATAATTTCCATCCTCTGCACTGCAAAAAATCCTCAAAATGTGACCCAAGTGCCTCTAAAAGCAAAAAAAAATGACAGGACATTTCTCTTAAAAACAAACAACCCCCTTCCAAGCCCCCCAAAATGTAGGTCTTGACTGTATGGGCCTGGCTCAAGACTCTTAAATACTGTTGCAATTCCAACAATGCATTTGAGAACACAGTAAACACGTCCTCATCTTTCCAAACTGCTCATACCATTTCCGTGCTGGATGCGATAGAAGATGGGTATAGCTGGTCTGTCTGCAAATACATCAGCAGTGTTCAGAAGGGCTTCTTTTACTGCTTCATAGCCAGTCAGCACCACAGTCCGCTAGAATCCCAAATGGACAGTGAACACAGGGCCGTATTTCTCTGAAATCTAGGGAGAAAGAAAAAGCACAGTGAGGAAGTCATCAGTGGAAGCAGCACATCCTGCCACGCTGGTTGAAGAATTGCCTTCACTCCTTGTTCTGTGGTCAGGAGGGCTGGAGGCATGCCAAAGCTTAAGCCTTGGGACACTCAAATGAAACAGAAATCGGAGCAAATGAACACTGGTCTACTTAACCCAACAGTATCCATAAACTCACTCCTATTCTGAGTTGGTTGTACTGACATAGTTCGGTCCAGTGGGTTAAAACAGGCAGAACATAACATGGCATTTATGACACTAACAATAGCGCAAAAGCATTAAGAAGAGTGGCCAGATAGCAATGGATCAACTGCTGGCCTGGCAGGTTGCAATGCTACAGTCCACCACGAGAGGATGAAAGAGCCGAGGCATCCTTATTTATTACAGCAAATTAAATAGAAGCTTTGTCACAGTTAACGCAAAGATGTATAATATGGCTCACCTAGAATGGATATATCAAGGCATAAAACCATTGTACATTTGCCCTATCTCAGAGAATTACCACAATAATATACTCTTGCTTCTGCTGCAACATAGCTTTCAAGCCACCTGCATAGCAGGACAGGTTTTATACCAACCACTAAAACTTGATAGCGAGATCTGAGGTACTTGGCAGCAAGAGCTCTCTGGAGGCTCACAGACATGATCCGGTCAGGCCTTAAAATGATTTAAGACTTGATGGAGAGCAATGGAGTTATAATCATATAAAACTATCATGAGATCTAGCCTGATGTCCCATAAGAGGAGACCAATTCTGACAAAGTAAACCAGAGAAGGCTTCAAAGTTCAGTAACCCCTGCAGCTGTGCCCAAGCAAACAGGTAGCCCAGGCAGAGTTTAAACTGCACTTCAGCATCACATCCAGACAGTTTTTATTTATGCTGTAGCCAAAATAGTTAACAGGACACTGATTTTTTCCAGAAGGACTTCTACCGTATGGAGAAATGGGCAGAGGAACCTCATGAAGTTCAATAAAGGTAAGTGCAGAGTCCTGCACCTGGGGAGGAATAATCCCACTTACCAGTACAGGCTGGGGGCTGACCTGCTGGAGAGCAGCTCTGGGGAGAAGGACCAGGGGGTCCTGATGGACAACAAGTTGACCATGAGCCAGCAACGTGCCCTTGTGGCAAAGGCGGCCAATGGCATCCTGGGCTGCATCAGGAAGAGCACTGCCAGCAGGTTGAGGGAGGTGATCCTTCCTCTCTACTCAGCCCTGGTGAGGCCACATCTGGAGTACTGAGTCCAGTTCTGGGCTGAGACACAGAGCTACCGGAGCGAGTCCAGTGAAGGGCTACTAAGATGATGAAGGGACTGGAGCATCTCTCTTATGAGGAAATGCTGAGAGAGCTGGGATTGTTCAGCCTGGAGAAGAAAAGGCGCAGTGGGGGTCTTATCAATGCGTATAAATATCTGAAGGGAGGGTGTAAAAAAGATGGAGCCAGACTCTTTTCAGTGGTACCCAGTGATGGGACGAGAGGCAATAGGCACAAACTGAAACACAAAAAGTTCCATCTGAACATAAGGAAAAACGTTTTTACTGCAAGGATGACTGAGCACTGACAGATTGCCTAGAGAGATTGTGGAGTCTCCTTCTTTGGAGATATTCAAAAGCCATCTGGACACAGTCCTAGGCAGCTTGCTCTAAGTGACCCTGCTTGAGCAGGGGGGTTGGACTAGATGAACTGTAAAGGTCCCTTCCAACCTCAACCATTCTGTGATTCTGTGACTCCGTTACTTCGGACATTTGTTCAAAATAATGTTTCAGTTGCTGCATCATGTACTGTGCAACTTTCATGATGAAATCCTTTAGGGGTTCTCCTTTTAGGGAGGATTTTCTATTTCATGTCATTTATTTGCTAATACCTTAAAAGCCTTCTGGCAAGTCAGCTGTCAAATCATTATTACAATTCCACAAGCCCAATATAAAATGTATTACATGGACCTGCCTGCAAGGGGAATGTCTTATGTGCCAAGTGTCTGCCTGTGAACACGGGAAGGCCACCTAAAGCACAGTGCGTTACAGGGGCAGCACTGGAAAGAGCAGCAGCTGACAAAGAGCCCAGTGCTGCAGCCATTCCCCCGAGGAAGAGCCCATGGCCCAGGAGATGTGCACATTTCCAGGGTGCTGCGTGTACAGGGTCAGTGACCGCTAAAGACTCTGCTTTACCAACACAGAAATTGCTTTCCTCCACAGACAGCCCCAGTGCTACCTGTTTGTCTGTCATGTTCTTAGCTTCTGTCCTCACCTCAATAGCTCCTCTCCCCCAGGTGCAAGATCCTGTGACGCACCTCTGCTTCCCTGTCCCAGCACCTTCACATCAAACCCACTCTCATCCTGCCCATCGCTGCAGTCCAGGTGAACCCTCTCACTGTCCTCTGCCCTTTGCAGTTCTTTTTGTCAGTGCCAGCTGGGGCAGAGCAGGAATGACCATGTCCGATTAGCAGTAGACTTCTTTCCCGTTGGCTCTCTGAGGCTATGATTCAATGGGGGAAAGTCATCGCTGCCTGATGCCCTATTAGTCTGCCTAATGCCTCCACCTTTCCCTGTGTCTGTATTCCACTAAGCTGCCACTGCCATTCTCCCAGGTCCTCACATCCCCTCCTTTCCAACCGCACTTTGCTCACTCTCGCCAGCACTTCCATGTACCAGCCCAATCCCCCTTCTCTCCTATCCACCTCTGCAGAAGATTTCCTGGTCTTGGCTGGAACAGGAGCCACAGTCTGAACTTCTTCCCAGTTCCCAAGCGCTGGATGGTGAGCCCACTGTGGGCTGGCTTGTGGAATAAGAACAGGGATGAAGACACATCCATATAGGCATTTTGGAGGCCCCTCACATGCTATGGTGATGGCAGCAAGACAGGAAGCCAACTCCTTTTACCTAAATAGCGTCAAGCAGGTTGGAGGGCTGCTGGCAACCTGGAATGTGATCATATCAAGGCTTGGTGTTAGGTGATCAATCCTGATCAATGTGTGATCAATCACACTCTGTTGTCTTGGGATCACATCCTGTTGTCCTGACATGTGGAAAGTCCACTGTCCCACATTTTAGCTGTGAGAGAATAAATTGGTTGAAATTTCCCCCTTTTTCTGGAACACAGACACAAGGCACTTGTAATTCCTATGGAGAAACATGTCTTACGTAACTCCAAGTCATCTGCCATTTCAAGTGATTTGTCTTACCTCTCTCATCTAAGTTGTGCTGTATTAACGCCTGTTCTCATGAAAAACTGGCACCATGAATAACAAATACAAGATTTTTTCACAACCACAATTAAGCATCCATCTTTCAATTTGGTTACTTGGACACATAAATATATTCAAGTATTTCACAACACAAGAAACACCAGAATTTAGGTCCACAAGTCCTGAGTAATGCAGACACACATAGTTTTCAATGTGTGCGCAGTTCTTCTCATACAAGGACTATTCATGCTTAATATCTGTCTTTGCAGAGTTGGGGTTTAACAGTTTGCTTAGGCATTTTGAAACCTTTAAAACATTACAGTTTTTAAAACTGTATTTGGCACTGAATGGAGATGGAGTTTTAAACTGCAAGTGCTCATATTCAACACACTAAACACACTGATAACAAAGGATGCTTGTTCTTTCTTACCTTCATTAATGATTTATCTTGCCTTCGGATATCCAGCAAATGCAGGTTACCAATGACTGGAAGAGGAAATGGACCAGGAGGCAAATTTAAAGCTGATTGTTTCAAACCTTTTGAAACATAGAGGACAGCTAATAAAAGCAATGTGCACAACCCACAAATAAAGAGAGACAGGAAGGCAGACATATTTTGGTAGAGCCTGCCTTTCTGGCAAACTACTGAGAGATGTGTTTTAGGAAACTCGTGTTATATCTACATAGAGTAACTGATATGAGGGCTTTTGCTGAGCTTTGCACAACCCTTCCCTCCTCCCCCAGGTCGCCACAAAATTTGGACATTATGTCTGCAGAAAGCAAAGTCCAAACACTGCTAGGGGTGGTGCAGGCTTGCTGGCTCCCCACACAGTGGGATAGGGCAGGTTTGCCTTATTTCTAAAGCCTAGGTCAGAGTCATCTGTCTGCAATAATTTGCCCAGCACCTGTGAGTCCCATATCTGCTTTATTAGACATCGATCATGAAATCTCTCTTAACATTTCCTCTTCATCCCTCATGTCCATTCTTTTTTATCTAACTATTCCTTTTTTTCTGAGCACAGACAGCTCTTTGCCTTCTACCTGGAATTTACAAATACCAACCCCAAAATAATCCTTCATGGTAGACAAACGTTACTCATCCCATGGTACAGCACAGGAGCAGCAGGTCTGGCTGATGTAGATACTTGCTCCAGGTCATGCGCGAAGCTCAGTGGACAGCCTCTTCCAGCCTCTTCCATGTTCTTGTGTCCTTGCAGTGAAGCATGTTCTCCCAGTGAAGGGCCACAGAGCTGTTCAGTCTTCATGAACAAAAAATTCAGGACACATTTGTTGCCACTGCAGATTTGGAGCCCTGTTGTTACCTCTAAGCTCTTCCTATGTATTGACTATTTGCTTGAATCTGTGCTGTCCCAAAGACTGACACACCGTGCAGGCAGGGAGCTACCCCTCCTTACGTTAGCGTAGCTCTACGGGCCGTTTTTGTGCTGCCATTATATCAGCGGGTAAGGTCGTGTTCACAGCTGGCTGTTTCATGTTCAGCTCCTTTGCTGCATTACTGACTTGCCATCGTTCTTCCTGCCTCATTTCAAGGATGCTAGGCTTGTGCTGTCAGCGCTGCGAGGCTGTCCGGCAGCCCTTAGATCGATCCCTGTGCGGTGGGTTTCCAGTGCCTCTGACCAGCACACAGGATCCCCTCAAGTATTAGTGACTTCAGAAACTTAAAGTTGTTGAGCTGCCAGGCTTGAATGGTTTGCCAGTCTGGTATAAAACACCTAAGAAGACACTTCTACACTTCTTACTCTTTCTTACTGCTGGCTAAACTATGGAAAGTTCATTTAAATGCAGAGTTGCTGACCTCCCCACATTTTTTTGCCACCAGAGGCTGGTGAAAAACTAATTCACTGCTGCAGACTCCAAAGTCACAATTCAGTTTTGTGCCTCCCTCTTTTATCATTGAGTCTTACAGTGAGGAGCATTTCTTCCTGCTCCCCACATCGTGTTAACTGGTTCCACTTTTGCTCTTCACACAGCAAAAGTAATACAAAAATTGTGCCTTAGAGAGCTATATTGTTAAATCAATATAAATGTGGAAAGCCTTGTAAAATATCTGCTGTCCAGATGGTTTCTGGCAGCTTCTAACAGAGTGAGACCTGTCAGAGCCATTACAAGAAACACATCACTTTTGTAAAACTACCCCAATCTCACAAATTATGCAACAGTCCTGTAGGTGGGAGAAGAGCATATGACATGTTTTTTGAGCCCTTCTAGGTCACGAGGATTTTGCACTACTTACTGTGATATGAGACGGTGTAGGACTTCAGCACACTTTGGGATTGTTCCAAGGTGCAGCAAGCTCCGTATTTACAAGGGCTGTAACTTGCATTCAAATCAGGAGCCTCCCACACAAATCAGGCAGGCCGGTGACCAAGCAGAACAGCATCTTGGTTCGTGCTCAGTCCTGTCTCAAACCTTGGGAAAACTGCCTTGGAATAGTCTATCCAACACAAACCCACTTGTGTTACAAACAGCATTTTCTTGTGGTAAGAGCAGGAGACTGGGAGTCTGGCTATCTGCGTTTGTGTCCTTGCTTGGACAATGACTTTCTATGTAGCTTTGAGCAATCCTCTCAAGGACTCTGTGGAGAGCTGCTCTGCCCCAGGACGGGCAGCGTCGCAGAGCGAGTCAGGGCTGCGCTGTGAATGCGGCTGTTGTTGTTGGAGCCCCTTCAGAGGGCTGGCCCCACTCCTCTGGAGCCGACTCAGCTCCTACCCTTTTGCTAGTCCTTTCTGTAAGGTGTTTTGGGCTCCAGGCACAAAGGAGGCTTAGCAGGAAACACTAGTAGAAACTGCATCATTTCACACTAGAAGAATTGCCAAAAGCAAGAGGTGGAAAAATGGCACTCTGAAACGGAAAATCACTTTATGATTCTCAAAGAGAAGGAAGCAAGGAAGCAATCAGATTACCTATCCGGGAACCACCCAGCTGTGAGCCTGTTAGCACTCTCCCCTCACTCTCTGTAGGGGGAAAAGTTATTCATTACCTGCTGGGTGAAGCAACTCGTGAAAGAGGCCAAGCTGGGCAAAGATCAGAGCATCTCCTTAGATGGTGTGCAAAAACATTTTCACACAAAGATTTAAGTTAAAAATTAAAACAAAAATTAATCTTTATCCAGGAATCAATGATCCTTTTGAAAAATTAAGCCTCTACGGTTGCTTGAGGACAGGGTCATTTCCCAGGTTTCAGGAGAAGTTACAGAAAGGGAAGCACAGAAAGAGATGCTCTTAAACAGTGTGCTGGCTCCAAAACAGTCATGGATTTTGTAGTTGGGAAACAAAGTCATTCCTTGGCCAATGTATGATGCATTTGGAGGTCCAGCCTCTTCGACAGAGAGGACTAGCCAACAGAAGCGAAGTTCTCCTGCGTCACCCCTTGGAGTCAGCAATGCATGGCAGGCAGGGGGGAAATGTGCTAATCACCCTATCTGGATGCATCACACTTTGCATAGCAGGGAGTCTTGGGAGCAGCATGCTGCTTGTCCCCTGCTCCTGGATGGGTCAGACCTGGGGAGAGCCTTCAACATTTTGCACTGGGGTATTCGGGAATACATTTATCAGATGGATAAATCTGTCCCTTGAAGCGTCATCTGGCACTTTGGGGAAGCATCGCATTATTGGCCAGCATATACAGTAATCATACACATCAGGATGTGCTCTCTCAGCATGCAACTAAGTCCCTGTCACATGCGACCGCTTCCTGGTCTCTCCTGTAGGTATGAAGCTCTGATTCATTAAAGTCCTTTCTGGGTATTTGGTGGTTTTGAGCAACAATTAGTATAGGATTTAATTTCTGCTCTCAGTTTTTTTACTCCTTCTTGAGGCTTCAGGTTTCCCTCAATGACAACGCTGAGCACCTCCTTTCCCCTGGCCAAACCCAGCTGCAGGGCGTTTCGAAGCAGGATTCCCCGTGCTTTTTAAATTCTCTTTCCCTGGCGTTCTCATCCCATCTACCAGGCCTCTAATACTTGAAGCTTCAATCCCAGGTTTTAGCTGGTGCTTAAATATACACAAACACTACATATTTAAAATAAATATTTTTTGCTCCTCTTTTTCTGAATGAAGATTTCAGCTTCTCTTTCGCCTCTTTTTCTTGGTAAAAAATCTTCGGTTTCCATCTAGATCTGCTCTCTGATGGCATCCACGGCCAACCCTGTCCTGACCGCACTGCATTTACCTGCAGGGAAGCTCTGCAGAGCTCTACAAAGCTTCCCCTCCTGTGCCTCCACAAAGGCCGCACTGCCACACCCAGACCTGCAGGAATGGCCACGTTCACTGCCCACATCCTCCCCTGGCACCTCGGGAGGCATCTCTCACACTGGCATGATCTTCCTCGCATCCAGGGAGAGGCTGAGACTGACCTTCCAAAGCAAACATGAATCACAGGCAGGCAAAGTCCTACCTGCAAAGTCCCGTGTTGCTACGCAGCAAACAAAGGCCAACCTTGTTAAGATAAAAAGGTCACTCTTCCAGGCTGGGTTCTTCAAGGTGCAACCTTGAAAACACCATTTTTCTCTTTTCTTCCCTGGCTGCGACTGGGTCCTTCCTCCTCCCTGCCCCATTTCCACGCAGCCACTGTCGAGCAAGCACGAGCCTGGTGGAGAGCCGTGCTCCAAAAGACGATAAAGGCAGCAGCAAGCCAGCTGAGCGCACAGCTAGGTTGCAGGACTTGTGTCAAGGGTAGATCAGCAAGAAAGGGGCCAAGGGGCCCGCTCCGCCTGGGTGGTCTCGGCAGCACGTTCGCGGGAGCTATCTGCTCCTCAGTGGTCAGGCCAGGCGCCCCTGGGAAGCTGCCACAGCTTCCAAAGGAAAAAAACTAAGTCCTTTTCCATTTATTTTTCTTTCAAACTGTGTTTTAAATGTTACTCCAAACAGCCCTTTGAAGCAGCACGAGCCCCCTCAGACCTTTCTCTTCAGTTAATTAACATGTGCCGACAGCCGTGACATGAGCTACAGCGGAGAAAAGCTGCTGCAGCCCCTCTGCGCGGAGCTGCAGAGGGGCCCTGGCCGTGCTCCTCACGCAACTTCTGGTGCAAAACTTGCAGCCCAAACCCCGCTGCGGACTGCAACAAAGCACCTACTGCAGCCAAACTACTGTTGACTGTGAAACCAGCCTTTAAGTCATGAATCTTTATGAAAGTCTGTCCTCTAGGTTAGAGCTGCTTATCACAGACTTGTATATCCTAGCAGAGCTCAGGAGCACCAGTTCTTACTGAGTTTGGAGAGGTTTGTGCTTTTCTGTTTAGATCCACAGACCAGACATTTGTTAGAAGAAAGTTAAAGTGCTTAAAAGGTTTAAGCTGAATACAGGCTTCTTTAGTTCTTTGTAGATTATCTTTAACAAAGCCCCATAATGTTTCTGCTGCACTCGCTCAGTTCCTGGAGTCCATCACTCATTTCAACATTGCTAGCTGTTCTTCAGTGACAGCACATTACCCTTCGCTTAAACGTGAAGTGCACTCCAGCAAAAGATATATAAGGGGAATCCAGACGGGAAAGTGAAAAGATTAGTTCAAAGGCCACATAAGACAGTGATAGAGACAAGATTAGAATTGCAGTCATTGCTAACAGGCATACAAAAACTGGTGACAAAGTAAACTTGCCACTAGTAGATAATAACGTAACTCAATCTATCATAATTAGGATATTTTATTACCCATGGAGCACTTGAAATATCACTTGCAGTTGCAAATCCAGTCTATGATTTTTGACCTGTAGTCTCACAGTGGTAATACTGAGAAGCCAGCCTTTCTTTTTGTTTTATAGTTGTTTTAGACAAATCCATAAGTCCTCTGGAAGAATTTTAGGGATTTGCAAATTGTGGAGTTTGGAGACTGCTAATGAATCACTTCACTGCCTCATTGTCTTGAATGGCTAAACCACATGCTAAAGGGTCACGCCAAAATCACCAAAGGGGCACAATGTTCCTTTTCAGGTCACAGACTAATTTTTAATCAGATGAGTAACTTGAAGTTAAAATGTAGCAGTTTTATCTGATTGTGCTAACAGCATGGACAGTTATCAGTTTGGAGCAAGTGAATGAGCCACTTGCCTGTTTTAAAGTAAGGATTACAGTGCTGGCCAACTTTATTGCCCTCCTGTAGTGATTCTTCAGGAACCAGGCAATAAATCCTTAGAGATTTGCTCCGTAAGTCATTAGCCAGTAAAAATCTAATCAGGTCACAGACACAGGGTCTTGAACCAGCAAAAAAAAAAAAAAATCAACATCAGTAGCTACAGCATTATTAACCTTACAAAATCTGGACATGTTTCAGAAGCTGCCAGCTGAACATTGAAAATCACATCACTTCCCACCTTCATCATTGAATCTCTTGCCCTGCTAAGCCAGCAAAAAAGGGAAAAGACAATAATTTTGCTAGTGAAAAACTAGCATCATATCAAGTATGAACATTTTACAATGAAGATGACACAAAAGATTTTTTTGAACAGGCTTTTCCCAGTCATTGAAAGAATCTGGGAGCTCCAAACCTTAGCAAAACAGGAGATGATGGGAAGCAGAGACAGAAATAGTCAGTACACATTATGTGTTGCAATTTTATGGTTATGATAACACAAATCTAGTTGTTGGAATAAAATCTTCTAAGCCACTGTGTATTTGTAAGTATTCTCCTTTCCATAAAGGAGAGCCCATTATAATTTCAAAAAATATGCTAACAAGAAATTCCTAGGTCACTTCTCACCCCTTGACTAACTCCCTCCATGACCAAAGCTGTGCAAATCTGTGCACACTAGCCTGGATATTACCCTGGAGGTGGGAACCACCAGGTGTCACTCCCACATCGCCGTCATATCATCGCTCTCCAGACAGGTGAGGGACCTGTGGGAAGCAGCACCTAGTCCCAGAACTCATGAGATCAATGAGCTTCCTAATGCTTGAGAACAGGGGATGTCCTTACCTTCCCACCATGGTTCAAAAGTTCATTCGATCTCATGTCATTTACCTAAGCTTCAGCTGAACGGAGCGATGAGAAGGAGCTGAACTCTGCGATGAGACAATTTAGGGAAGATGCATCTTCCCTGAGGTCAACTGACATCCTCCCTCTGACATCAGCTGAGTTTTCCCTTGAGTATATATCAGAGCTTGCCATTAACTTCAGCAGGAATTCGGGACATGCTGCAGGGGGCTCAATCCCCTATACAGGCTGCAGTAACATTGACTTTCTTTTTCAGATGTCCAGATGACAATGTGTTGATCCCTCTGTGCGCTGGACACCGTGGTGGATCGTACACTGATGTTACCAGCTCTGCGGGGGATTTCTGAGCAAGTGCAGCAACATCTCACACCCTGTTCATACGAAGACATATGCAACAGTGATATTGGCAAGATTTAGCCCTATTTCACAGCATTTGGCACTCTAATGACCACACTGAAGATGATTAGCTGTCTTGTCTTTAAAAGGAGACTGCTTTCTAATTGCTTCCTAAAAAAAGTGTTAAACGTGGACTCTATTTGGTGTGACTCAGTGCTGCATTTCTAAATTCAGTTTTGCTTGTGAAGTTTACTCTAGCTGTTTGGCTGGGTTGCATCCACATGCTATTTTTATTTTCTGATCATCAAGCCTGTTTACAGCATAGAAGAACAATATGGAACAGAAATAAAGCTGGGACAAACCCAATGGAATGAGACCATTAATAGCACTGCCAGCATCTCTGGCTTGAAAGAGTAAGAGGCCCTGCAGCTGTGCAGTTCCTTAGTGAGACTCAGTTCTTTATTCTGGTTATGTATTTCAAACTTCAGTTGTGTTTGATTTACCCTCTGCAAATTTATCATCTGCAAATTTAATAGCAAATAGTTAAAATGCCAGCATGTTCTTAAACTGCCAGCTTCATATCTGTGGCATATTAGAAGAGAGAATATTTTCTAGAATACAAAGGTTGACTTGCTGACTATCCCAACAATATCACTTTTGGCTTGCTTAAATACAGCGATCAAAATATTTTGAACAGTAGCCTGCAGCTACTGAATACTTTTCTGTCTCAAAATAGACACAAACGTCCTCCCACCTTCTGCCATGGGCTTTCTGGTCACTGTGAGGCTTTGGTGGTTCTGTCCTGCTTCCTGCCCTCTATTCAGTGAGTACAGCCCATCTGGTTACCGAGACTTTGATCCGAGTGCCAGGCTACCAGCTTATTCTGTGAGGCAAAGAGTTAAAAGGGCAAAATGTTAGTGGGGAAGGTTTGAGAAGGAATTATTTTCTATATCTGCATTTACATTTTTAATATAGTAGTGTTGTCTAGAGGCCAGATTTGGGAAATGGAAACCAGGAGCCTGGCTTCTATTTTCAGCACAGCCACTGATTGCTCTGTGTTGCTGGCAAATCTTTTAATCTCTTTCCCTCTGTTTTTCCCTTCTGTAATAAAGGGATGATCAGACCTCCCCAGCTATGCATCGTGTGGCAGGGTCCTCAGATGAAACACGGCAAGGACAAAGTATTAATAATCATTCTATATGGAAAAGCCAAGGGGTCACAGGTATTTAAATACAATTTAGCTATTCAGTGCTCCTTTATGCATGCACCATGCCTTGATGTTAATAGAAGTTATATATTAATATATAATGGAAAAGTAGGCCCTTCAGGGTACAAAACTAACCATATCCAGAACATCACAGAATAAATACAATATGAGGATGAAATCACTCCAAATACTGAGCAAATTGAAAGGCAAGGATATATCAAAAAGGAAAGTCATCCAGTCCTCTTCCCGCCAGGCATCCCCCCCTTCAGCACAAAGACATGGATCAAGAGGAGTGTCAGGTATCAAGAGGGGACACTCGAAGTGGTCCCATAAAAGGGTTAAACATAACCTATCCTTCATTACTTTACCTGTCTGGCATCTTCCTGAGGAGAGGTTAAGAAACTAGGTAAAGAACTGGTTCCCTCAGTGCAACATGGAAAAGCGTGTGCTGAACCTCACATGCAATCCACCCCATCAATCCATGTGTCTCCTGGCGCCCTGGAGGTCTGCCTCTGCCCCTCGTCCTTCCCTCCCACAAAACTGCGCAGGTGCTCCCTTCCACGGGGCCATCCTGCACTGCCAGGCACCAAACTCCCTTTCAGGGCTTCTCGGCAAAGCCGCTGCCTTTCAGACCCCTGCGGGCTGCCATGGCTGGGCCACGGCTACGTGGTGCCTGCCGGGTGGACCTTCTCAGCCCACACGCCTGCCCAACGCCAGCTGCAGCACCTCCTGCCACATGTTGCCGTCTTCTGCAGGAATGCTTTCTAGCTCAGTGCTGCCAGAATCAGGGGATGAGCAAAGTCCTGCTGTTTCAATCACCTAAGCCACCTTTGCTCATATTATTTACACAAACAGCAACACTGGCAGATCTCAGGGGGGATTTTGGAGACCTTGGTGATGAGCTGTCTGCAGCAGAGATCTCTCCGCTGGAAACTGTAGCCAGAGGAGGGTGCATGTTCAAAGCCTTTTGCAAACTGCCTATTCCTTCAATCTAGTTATTAAAATAATTTTTTAAAAAGTCTGTGTTGCATCATGTTGTGCGAGAGTGAAGCTGCTTATTCTTTGCATGTCCTCTAGGATCATACTGAAATAATGTGCATATGCTTTTGGGGCAGATGCCAATTTTTTTAAGAGCTGCTTTAGGATCAAAACAGTCACCAATAGTGTTTCACATCTACTGTTCAGGATTATTTGAAGTAAGTGACCTTTCAGATTCTTAAGGCTTAGATTATGAAGGGCTTTATATACTAAGCCTAATGACTTGAATTATAGCCTTAGCATCCTGACAATCAGAACAGGACTATAAGCATTTTACTTTCTTGTATCCATAAAATGACTTGAGCTGGATTTTCAATCCATTTCAAGGGAAGTAGGTGCCCTTAATAATGCTCTAGTTGGGTTGCAAGAAAGATAAGATGACCTAGGTAAAGGTCATGTCTGAGAGAAAAGACAGGATTTTCTAGATAAGCCAGTTGACCCATCTGTCCTCCTTCCTCTGAGACACTTCTTTTATCATTTCCAAATATTCAAAAAATCACCTGGAAATGTTACAGCACATTCTAATTCATAGGGCAGCAGTAGCAGAACTCGGTACCTTGTTTTTGAATCTTTGCAGTAAAAAAGTTCCATGGGCCCAACAATTATCTTCCTGCCAGTGAGTGACCTGGAAATAGTTTCACTTCTCTGAAAAAAAATGCAAGTATCAGCAAATTATTTGACTTCTGACATCAAGGAATGCATATTGTAATTACCATTTTCAATCATCAATCACACAGTTCAACCTTATAGTGAAGTTTGCTTTGTTTAAAGTGTCCGAAGTACAAGCTTGCATTCGCTATTACCTGCATTCAGCTGCCTAAATCAGAAGTAACGCTGGATTCCTCAGGATATCCTCCAAAGCGTTCCTGCCGAGAATTCAAAACACCAGTGGCTTGCAGCTGTATAGCAGGTCAAAAGTTTAATTTGACTATTAAGCAATTTTATGAGGTATACAAGACCCACTGCCACAGCAATGATGCAAATAAAGGCTGACAGATACCTTCTATTGTATGAAATACAGTTCTACTAAAAAGAAAGGAGAATATCAGCACAAGTAGAGCGGAAAAGTATGTAAGATGTACTTTTTACTGTTTGTAAAAGGACTGCATTTGCCACATTCCCTTCATTCCTGTCTTTGAGTAGCAACCATCTGTAACACTCAAGTAAGAAAGGGCATAAACCCCTACTCACCTGCCACGTTTCAGCGAGCCGCATCTTCCACTGAGACCGAAAGACTGAAAATGTAAAAAAGAACCGAGAGTCTGTCTGCTCTGTGTTAACTGGGTAATTCAACAAAAGTCAGTATTTTCTCATTAAACAATGTTAAAGATGTACTCTTGATCTCTCTGTGGTCACTTTTTTTCCCTCCTTTGTCCAAAGACAGCTGAAATAATATCAAAAAGGATTTAGAAAGCAGAGGGGAATCCCTGGATTTTTTAGAGAGCCAATGAATATTTTCTAAGACTGAGCCAATCTCTGGAAATAATTGTCAACTTGACTGTAGTTTTTCTTACACATACTATGTTCTACAGTTTACACACTTGGCTGTTGAAAAGAAAAGTAATGTGATACAATCTAGTGCAGAAAGCTCTTTCATGCTAAATTGCTGCACAGGTGATTGTTTTTGATGAGTTTTGTGTAAATATTACAGATTCAGAAACCAAAAAGCTATTCCTGACCTATTTTGAAATAAAAGCCAGCTTCAGCACTAACTTTGATGAACTGTTTTCCTCATCACCATCTTTGCTAATTTAGTCAGCTGAGCTTTTCCGTTTATTAATTAAAGTGAGTTATAACCTGCTCAGGACCTTGTACAGGAAGCAAAGCGAGGACGCTGGTGCAATATGCGTAATGTCAGTGTCTGCTCACTGCAGATTTTCCATCTCTGTGACAAAACAGCACATTAAATATATTGGAAATTAAAATTATGTGAAGTTTTTTCTTTTTGACAATAACATACTTGTTAATAAGCAGCTGTGATTGTTTTGAGGTGTGCATCCTATATGGACTGTATATGAAAACCATAATTTTTAAGAGCAGCATTTCACTGTGACTGTACTTTCACCCTGGTTACCCTTCGAACCACTGTAGCCAAATAGTACAAAGAGTGGAGTGGTTTCATTAGCCACTCAGTAATTTGGTGGAGAAGTGTTTATTTATATGAAGAAATAGCTGAGAACACTATCACGGAATAGCTATTAAGCACTAACACTCTGTGCAGGCTCTGTCCTCCCTGTGGCTCAGCCCAACCCATTTTCCAAGGGGATTAAGCTAGCCCCAGAAGGGCATTCGCAGGACATTGAATGCTGGGAAGCATGTAGGCATATTTCAGATGTAAATACTGTACCCCAACAAGAGGCGGATGCTCACAAGTTTTATCAGAGCACCCTTTTATTCAAAGGTTTCTTTTTAGTCATCTAAGGCAGTTTAAGGATTTAAATAATCTCTGTTTGCCCTCTCCCCTTCTTTCTAAAAGCCACAAGCTGTCTGGGATGAAGCCCAGATTGGCATCATCTCTTCTAACTAAAAGGTCACTATACATCTAGAACATAAGGTCTAAATTTGCTTGATGGGACATCTCCCTGGGGAAGAGCCAAGATGACTGAGATGGAAATCCTCCCTTGGAAAGGAAGTTGGAATGAACTGTAAAGATAAATTGCTTCTTACAGAATATGATATATACAGGCCTTGAGGATCCCAAATGCCTTCCACTATCCTAGCTGAAGTGGCAAGCACCAGAAAGCAGTTTTTCACTAAAGGATGGACAGTAGATTGTCTCAGGGACATGGAAGATGCTGTGGGTAAACCACAGGATCAAGAATAGAAGTGTGAGGACAATCAGCTGAAGAACAGTCCTGCTTATAACAAGCATTGGAAGCTTCAAAAACATGTTTGTAAGGGTTACTATGTAAAGATTGTGCTGACCTAGAAGGCATCACAGCCACATGACCTACCAGGCGATGACAAGCACAAGCAGAGCTGTGCTCTCTAACTGCAGATAGGTATTCACTTACGCAGTCCTCACTCAAGCAAAGCTTCTGCAGAAACACAAGAATTTGGCTTAAACGTAGACTGCAGATTCATCACTAATGGCATCTCATGTTGCGTGTGACTAGAACAAGGAGAAGGCGATCTGTAGGTCTCAAAAGAAAACTTCAGCATTCCAGAGTATATGCCTTTCCTACGAGCCCTGCTTTCTCCCCGCTTCTAGCCATGGGAAGTGAGACATCCCTCTTGGGTAACTCCCCCAGCAGCAGATTTTCCCTCTTGGTCTGCGCCCAGTGCCTTCCTCTGCCCAACATAAGGGATGTAAACTCTGCCAGTTCTTCAAGAGAAAAGGAGGCAGCTGTTTCCTCCCTGGTACTGCAAGGATCTGCAGGCTCCATAGGCACGCGGGTGAGGTGGGTGAATACAGTTCATACTTCTAGGATGAGTTTCAATGTAACTTGCATCATCGCACATCCACAATAGCTTCAACAGAGCTGCTCCATTATCTATTCTACTGTAATAAGCAGCAGAACTTGACTGACAGATTGCAGCCATCCACGGCGTTTACAGATCGCTTTGAACAGATACTTCGAAGGTATTCATAAGTAATGTGATCAACACAAGAAGGACTAGAAGTCCTTCTCCTGGGTCTGAGGTGTCACTAGTGTGATGAACTGGTTTTATGCTGCTATTAAGCATGCTTAGACATTAGACTTACACACAGATTTCATCTGTTTAATACCAGTAGTTTGTATACAAGGTCCTGTTTAGAATCAACTGTGGTATTTTTAGTTGTTTTGGCCCTAAACAGTAGCCACAAGTAAGAGTTCAGAGAAGCTACATATTTATTCTTTTCTGTGTATCATAGTGCCCAATTAAACAAGGAAAAAAGATTTCCTTATGTAACAGGGATACTATTTGTTATTTTTAAACTTATGGCAGCCAGGATTTGTGCCAGGTGGCATTTTGCCTTAACCAAAAGCACGCAGCTTCAGGAGGTTACATTCCCTACTGTCATTCTTGCCCTTAGGATGTTTGATGCCCATACATGGTTTCTTGGCTGTCTGTAGTCACATCTATCTGCTAGCATGTATTTATGACAGCTCGTGGAAAGATCGGTCTTATTTAACAAGGTAAATCAGGGTGCTGGTCAGCCATTTCCAGGATCCTGCAAGAGCTTCTGCTTCTAATAAAGAGCACTATCTTTCGAGAAATTCATAAAATCGATTTACATGCATCTGTGCTACCAGACAAACACCACAGTTGTAGCTTAAGCTTTGAATATGCTCAAATAGCTTGTAAATCAGTTTGATTAGTCAAATTCAACCCACTAAGAGTAGATAAATAAACCGGTTGCAACTCTCAACAGCCCAAGCCGGAAAATGGGCACCCAGGCCCAGGAAGGCATCAAGCTGTGCGCTGAGCAGCTGCCATCCTGCAGCCCCCCCTCTCCAAATGCCACCGCTCACTTGGCAAACTCCACAAGCAGCATCACTGCGCTGGATTTGGGCAATTTCACGGAGCTTAAGAAAGCCGGGCTGATACAAAGGAAGCTGCCAAAGCCTCTACAGCAAAACATGACAACTTAGAAGGGCACAGGGAAGCATTTAAAGCTCTTCTTTGGGCCTGGAGCAGCCCAAGAGCAAATGATTATTTCCACAGTGCCACAACTAGGCCTAGCTATTTGTAAGCAAATGAGAGTGACAGATCGTGTGTCCAGAGGCTTACAATCTTCGTTAGACAACACAGTATATTGGATAAAATGCACATGGGACCACGAGCAGAACAGATGAATGCTAGAACAGCAAAAGGCTTTGTGGTACTTCAATTATCTACCCCCTTTCTTAAAAAAATCGGAATAGTTAAAGCTACATGAAACTTAATTCCATCTTGATGTGAATACAAGGGTGAATGGTAACGATCTTTAATTACGTGATCACATACTTTGTGGGTTTTGTTTCTTTTTTAACACAGTCCCCCTTCATTCAGGATCCAGGTTGGAGGCATAAAGAGGTAGAGTTAAAATTCTTCTGGCAACTTTTATACACGTGGCATTTCTTGACCTTTAAGTATTTGATTTTGAAACCTATTTAACTTTTTGACGTAGGTGTTTTGTGGGTTTTGTTGTGGAATGCCAAAAATTTTCTGCATGTAGGGAAAAAAATCAGTAACTGCAACTGTATGACTATTCTTCTGTTTTTATTCTAAGGTCCCTCCCTCTGTGTCCGTAACACCAGCCAAACTTTCCTTAGTAGCACAAGCTTCTTATTCAGCTTTGTTTTGACACAGAAAGATAAACCACTGTGTGCTTTGGCCTTCCCCCACCTTTTGTTCATTAGTTTTATTTAATTTGGTATTCCCCGTTCTTTGCAGTAAAAAAGTATTTTAAAAATAATTATTTTTGACCATTTTAAATTGTCACTATGTATATTCTTATAAAGAATTTAAAATAGAGTGTAATTATAAAACTGCTAAAACAAGCTTGCCCTGCAATGGCAAGGATATTTAATTGTGCCCTTGTACGACTGGAATCACTGTAAACAACTAATATCCCTATTTGCAGGGACAGAAATAAGTAGTTCATTCAGCTGTACAGAAAGGAAGACATAAAAGGAAACCCAAGGCTAAACCAGAATAAACCACTGGAAAGTTTTATGTCAACAAAACTGGATTTAAATTAAGTAACATCAATTCAGTATTTTGACTATAAATGATTCAGAACTTTTAAAAATGTTTTAAGGGAACATTTGTGATGAAATGTCTATGACCAGATACTATGCCAAATGAAGTCAATAGGAAACTTCCTACTTATTTCATCCTTGCATGATCAAATCCACACAGTAAAGTTACTTCTGTAGCTTTAATATTACTTTGTAGACCTAGATTTTGAAAATGAGAATAATGTAAGAGTTGCAAGGAAAACACTAAATAATTGACTTCTCAGTTATACGCTATGAAAAATACAGTATATGATGACACAATTAGAGGTTGCATCATACTACATATGCATGAAGGAGCAAAATTAAGATTACATAGACAATTTCCATTCTTATGTTTTATAATTTTCTGAATGCTTGACTTCACAACTTAAATTTCATTTATCATTGTTTTTTTCATTTGCAGAAATGTGATCTTAATGTTTGTTACTTCGTTTTATTCAGTGCCAAGAGCAAAAAACCCCCAAAACCTCAAAATCAAAGTGAATTTCTAAACTAACTGAAATGAGGGGAGATGCGCCAAGAGTCACCTTGTTTTTAAATTAACAACAATGAAACAGAGCTACGCTCCAGTGGGAGGGGAGAAGGAAACAACTAGACATTCAACAACTACAATATATTCTTTCCAAATATGGATAGAGAATTCATTTACTCAGTAATTTTACAATGTTGATAACAAATTAAAATTGCGGGCAGACAGTGGAGAACCAAGATTTACTATCCATAACAAAGATCAGCCAAATTAGGGGGAGCTTTTACATTGTCAGATTTTGAGTAATTAGTACTGCCATTAGAGGCATAGCTCCAGCTTTAAGCAATTTTGAGTAATTAATACTTCTTTATTTTGCCTAGAAGTCCTGACTTCAGCATTCTCTTAGGATATGAATTCTTCTAGTTAGAGCTCCACAACACAGATTAACCCAGCTAGAAGACAATTAGAGTAGGCAGATGAAGATGTAATTTGTCAGTCTGTACACACTATTTCTTCTAGCCACGGATCCAATTTTTATTAACACAGCAGACTGATTTAAACGGAGGCACAGTCATGATTTTGCCCTATCTGTATCCATAGGATTGCTTATGCTACAAATGCCATTAGATTTGAAAATTCTAAGTGACCAAATGACAAACCAAAGTGAATAAAGCGACAGATTACATCTTCCTGCATAGCTTAGACCAGCTACAGGAACTCAATAACGGTAATTATACACTTAAGAATTTAAAACAAATCATGGAGGAAATCTTGCTGTCTTTATTCATCATGCAATGTAAATTCCTAGATTATAATGCCAAGCTGAGCAGGAAGCAGAAGCTGCCCAGGTGACTAGCATATGGAAGAGACTGAATTTGATTGCCAGAGATGCTATCACATTTGCACATCATGTTGGGTAAACCGCCTGGGTCCTCACAATCTCACCTGTACAATGGGCCTAACAATACATACCTCCCCAAAATGGGCTTGTTTTTGTGTTTGGTGGGTGTTCTGAAGATGACTTCCTTGCCAACCAGAAAAAGACTTTTCAAGGAAAGTAAAAGAGTGAAATGCCATTAAATGTCCTTTTCTGTTTACATTATGACATCAAGTATAAGAAATATTAAAATAATTAAAATATTTCACATGGAGCTTTGAAATCCAAGAAATATACAGTAACAATATAAAGCAGAAGTTTTACAAGCCCGTTACCCAGCTTCTAGACACCAGCGACATTTGAACAGTACCACACACTGAAAAACACACGGCAGATAACATACTTTGCTTTGACAAACTCAGCCATAGCAACAATTACCTTAGCTTTTAGCTTCTGAATTTTCCATGACTGCAAGAAGTATTGGAAGGCTGATGACTATTCCCTTCACCCAGGAACTGGTAGCACTGAAGTGAAAGTTGGAACTGCAGCTGAGGAAGAGAGAGCAGAGCAAGATCTTGCACAGAGGGCTGTTACTGCACTTGTGAGAGGCTCTAATTGTTCTCTTCCAAATATTAGCAGTCCCCACATGCTTTTAAGATTAATTGTTGTAAAAAGAAATATTAATGATCTAGAAATCAATTCATGATCTAGAAAGTCTCTCTTCTTACAGTTTTTGTCAACACTTGCATATGAACTAAGGTCCAGAAAATGCAAAGCTTGACAACTATGTCAAACTCACTATAAAAGGTTCACATCTTTTCTGCCTGGATCTTACCTTTACAATCTTTATTACAAGTCTCTTCCAAGAAATGGTTGCAATGTGTTTGTGTTTTTGAACTACAATGCATAATAAGGGCACAATGCAGAACCACGTTTTTATGTGATAGAGAAATCAAAAGTAGTGATTTCCAATTACCTAACAGACAGCATGAAGATATCTAAGAAAAGAACAATCTTCTATGACTCTTCAAATGCAGTCATAAAGTCACAAAAAGACACTTTGAAAACTTCATCCCGTAGAAATTCCTTCCTGATGTGGAGAGAAAAAAGAATCAGCTTCCCCTTGGAGTGACAGTAATTTTTCTCAACTACGTATTCTCAGACATAAAATACAAAAGCAAAGATCTTTTGCTAGTTCACTTAATGTCAGTATCACATCCTTTTATTACAGATCCTTTTCTCCAGCTTTTGTACCAGGAGCTAAGTTTTATACAGCTTTGGGTCTCAGAAAGATCCTTCCAACTAGTAACCTTACTAGTGGTAGAAAAAGAGAAGGAAAAGGGGATGGGGGAAGAAACATTTTTAGAGCATAATTTAAATCGGTGGCCACAATATTAAGGTGGTCCTCCACCTGAATGTACTCAAACTTTGTGAAAGTCTCTATTTCTATCTAACCCAGGCTTCCTACCTTTCTGCCATTGGTTCTCTTCACTTTCCCCCGTTGACTTGACTCTCCACTCACAGCACCATCTCACCCGACACTCCTCTTCATGATCTTCTGTAATACCTTTCTGAATGTCTTCTTTGCTTCTGTATCATACCTGTGCCATCATCTCTTCCGCCTCTTTGGAAATCACTACTTCAACTCAACACTGTATCTGCCCTCCGAGGGTGGGAGTTCTGCATCCCCAACGAACTGCTGCCCCATGGCATGGGAATAGCACCTGAACAGCTTATGAACCATTGGCAGCTCCATGGCCACAGGCTGGCCACTTCTGCTGTATTTTACTCACTGTTGTGTTAACCTCCATTACAATTACTGCTTTAGAGTAGGGCATGCTGGATCTCTCATCCTTTTTGGCTGAAAATATGATCTTAAAGAAGTCAGAACACATAATTTGTTACTAGTAATATTGTTTGTACTTTCAAAGATTTGTACACTTCATGGCTGTGAAGACTGTCACATCCACTCAAATGCTTCTTATTTAAAAATTTGGCCTGTGTATCAAAAACCCTCCCCTCCATCACCCATCCAAATTAAAGCCATAATTCCCAAGGACAGTCACTCTTTTAAAATAGTACACATTTCATATACTTATTATTAATACAGTATGAACAATGTTTGCAGAAACACTAAAGAATAAGATCAAGAATGCTGTCTGAACACAACTGTTATTAAATAAGCCAATCATCCAACTTTTGAGTAATTAATGTCCTTGGTCTTTACTTGAAAGCCTCATTCTGAACACGTTCATAAGAGACAAATGTCCCATGTCAAAGAAAATGAACACAAATGAACTCTTTTGGACTACAATTACAAGCAAAAGATGAAAATGTAATATTGGCAGGCTATACACAAAATGTTGCAGCACAGCACTTCTCATCATAGAGTAACTTTAGGTACAATCAGATGATTTCAATACAAACGTTCAAAAGATTTCATCCATTCTCATCTGTACATTATCTGAATATCTAAACAGTTGCCATAAAGCATTTGAAAACTTTAAAATATAAAAGGAAAACTTACAAACTTGACAGTATCTCCAGATCACCACTTAAAGTACTAATAAGCAACTGTGTTATACAACCCGTGTTCAACAGACTGAAAATGATCTTTCCCAAATCCAAATGACATGCTTCTAAAGCTGAAAGTGATAGATTACAGCTGGCTGAGCAAGCACTGTACTGTATGTTCACTGCAAAAGCTGCCATTCCTAAAGAACCTCCAGGCTTTTTGTTGGTTGCTTTAGTCTTCTTATTAAGAACTGCAAAGCTCCTCTCATTTAACAGTAATTACATGGAGAGGTGGAGAAAAACTAACAAGAAAAAGCAGTTTATTTTTCGAAAGACATGTAATAAGATTACCCTTAATCAAAATGGCATGTCTGTGGCCCAAAGATGATGCTGTTCTGACTTTTTCACCATAACACATGATAAATAATTGTAATTGGAAAAAACTGAGTATAAAGCCTGAAAATTTAGTATTAAGATTCTCTATGAAAATATGTCTTTATAATTAATTAATCCTTCTCTCCACCAGGAACAGAGACAACCATCATGACACACAAGCACTTTCAGGAGAGCAGTTGCAGAACTTGTCGTATGCGCTCACACTTCTCCACCAGGCTTGCATCTTCTGCATCTGAATTGTCAAATTCTTTCATAAGAGCTTCAGCTTTCTGCACAGTTACATCTCGTGCACTGCCTTTAAGTCCTTGCAGATAATCCAGTAAAATGGTGAAATATTCGTCTGGAACCTTTAAGGAAAAAAGAAAAAAAAAGAACTGTTTTATTTTCTTCTCTCTCAATACTCCTTCACAATCCTGCCAAATGATCACCTGAGAGACTACTATGGGAACAGCATGGGCTTTTGCATCCATCAACGCCCACCTCTGAAAGGAATTGTTTCTTGCCAAGGTTGAAGCCGTTAGGAGGGCCAGGCCATCACGAGAGGACTGTCATGTGCTCCGATGGGCAACGACTCTGACAGCAAATTCTAAGCAGATGTGGAAATCTTGATCAGCAAACGCAAACGCTCCCTGAGCATGATCTCAAGCCTTTAAGGGTTGCTGGAAGGAAAAAAACACTAACCAAATCCTACTTTTGGATACATGTATGCAAACCATACTAAATTCAAGTGACAACTGCATGCACATGTTTAAGGAAAGAATTTGGCTGAGAAAGACTAATAATACTGATTCTCCTCCTCACCACTGCCCAAAATTGTTTGCTAAGATGCAATACCACCCACCGTCAAACAATAGCTTGTGAGTTTGACAGAATCCTTTTACAAAGGGAGAGAACCAAATTTGCAAAACAAATTAAATTCAGGCATATGGAAATGATTTTTGAATCACACTGACTAAAACTGATAGGCTGTTCTAACCAAACATGTCTAACATTAAAAGCAGTTTAGTCACCTATAACTGCATTACCCCTGCCTTTCACTTCCTTTCTAATTAGCTAGTAAGAGGTTAAATTTTAGCTTAACTGATCCAATGTACAATTTAAATAATCAATGCATTAAATTTATCTTGGCACTAATCTAGCAAAGATTTTTGAATGATTTATTCAGTATTTTAAACCACAAACCAAAGTATTTTCAACAGTATTAGGCAAACAGGTCTACAACAAAGCCTATCTTAACTTTATGTTGTGCATCTGTGGCACAAGCCACAGCCAATAAAAGGATATTTCTCCTGTCAATAAGGAGATGTCGAAATGACCTCAGCTGGCAAATATTCTCCTCCATGTTCACTTTCACGTATATAACTTTAAAAGGCCTTCTCAACATGCGTCAAGTTAAACACATATGTAAGTATTTAAAGGACTGGAGGCTAACTGAGGGCTGTTTCAATTCTGCAAAGTATCAACACTGCAGAGAAGACAGAACTTCAACAGATACTTAATTTACAACTTATTTCTCCGTCATCGTTTGCCAGCATAACTTTGATCACTAAAACTTCTATCGTTCCCAAAGTGGAGGAAGAAAGAATATTCCAACACTGCCATAATCAATCAGGGATATTACAAAGTAGTAAATCAAAAGTAAAGTCTACATTCAGCCTTGGAACTTGCATGCTATGGAAAACCTTCTCATTCTTCCAAGGAATGCTCTTGTATGACACAGATATAAAAAATATTAACTTTATGGTAATACCAACATTGCTTATATGTGAAATGTTGCTATAACACACTAATCAAACACATTGAAACATAGTGAAAAATGGCTATATTTTTGAAACCTCTTCTATTCATAGTAAACTGGTACTAATAACATACAAAAAATGTTCAGACACAAACCATTTCAGCGTGATAGTGCCCCTTTAACACAAAAACTCAGTACTGGATCTTTAAAGCTTAGCAACATTTCTACGTTCCAACCTTAGCCAAATTATCTACATAATTTATGCCTCTTTTTCTCAGACCTCCTGATATAGTCATATCTCACTGTGCGGAATTACAGTTATTATTGTATCATTTAAGCAAAGCGCTTAAAGGGGCAATTAAAAGCCTACTCCAAACTTAGAAAGATTATATGTGCAGACAGACGTGTGGCTGCCTGGGGCCTATAAAGCATTTAGCGTTCAGCCCTCAGCCCAAGTGCTTAAAAATGTCTGATTTTTTTCCTTAATGCAACAATTTAGTTTATTTCAGCAAGAGCTTACAAAACAGTGACATGTAAACAAGATAGCATTATATTTTCTCCTCCTAACTTACACACACAATAGGGCCATAGCAAGGACTGGACAAGAGGGACATACAAAACACCAGCAAAAACTTAATGGAATCAAGATTTTAATCCTTAAAATACAGTACTGCAAGAGCCAAAATTTCAAGGACTCTTGGCAAGGTTTTTACAAGCAAGAACAAAATCCTGCTCCAAGATCAGCTTTTTGGCAGGCTTGGAATTGCGTATCAAGACCTTTAACCGTGGCTCTGGCAAGCGGAAGTGATGCTTACTGGATTTTTTTCTTTTCTTTTCTTTTCTTTTTCTTTTTTCTTTTTTCTTTTTTTTTTTTAACAATTTTGATCTTTTTCTTGCTCTCTTTTTCATTTATTTTTCTCCCTCACACACCAACCTTGCATCTGTTCTAACTACCTAATACCCATTGGAGCTGACTCAAATGGAAGTATTGGAAAGAAAAATGATTACTGTCAGCTCCCGAATGCTCAGCAGCTATGTACCACTGTGAAAAAGGAGGAAATAGCAACAAATAGCAGGAAAAGGACAGCTATCTCTTTTAAATTATATTCCGTAACTCAAAAGGGTTTTCAGATTTGCACAGGCCCACATATTTTGCAAAGCAAATACAGGTATCGGCATAGAAAACTTCGGCTTACTGACAGCGAGCTTGCTTTGCAGGTACCGTCCTGGGAAGCTTCAGAAACCCCTCCAGGGGTTTTCAGTCCAGAAGCTGAAGACAACTGATATAGTTATTTCCTAAAGATGCTGTGCCAAATGACTCTAAGATCAATAAAAGATCTAGTGTTTATTTTATATGGGATCCTGAAGAAGTATACACACTGTAGGTGGACAGACTTGGCTCTGTAGCTGTCTGCCAACCAGCAGATGGATTTTAAAGGGACTTAAAATAAAATTGACATTGTAAAGGACTGTAAAATTTAAAGAACCTCAACTTATTTCTTACAGAAAGAGGCATATCAGTTTAGGAAATTTAATGTACCCCTAAACATGGCCTTTCAGTAGGCATCCAAGTGACATCAAAAGATCAAAGATGTGGCTTAGGAAGGAAAGAAACTCATGTCTCCTTTTGTATTGTAGTCATGCTCGGATATCCGACAGATTTTACTCTGTAATGGACAGGAAGGTGGATTTGGGTATGAAAACACTTTCAGAAGAAGCTGGTCTGCCCTCACTGCAGTCCTGATGAAGGAAAAGACTTTCTTATAATCACTTGACTAGTTCTGCTAGCTTTATTGAATCTGAATGCAGATGTTAATCATTATTTAAGGTTCACCTTCGATGTATCTCACCTTATTAAACAGTAAAAGATATGGAAATATAAATAAATCACCACGCTCTCCGTAGATTAAAAAAAATCTAGAAAGGAAGGTTTTCATTTCAGTGTTGAGAAATATAAACTTAAGCCATGTCTTGATACATAAATCCGCTGAAAATGAATGCTAGTTAGAGTTAATTATTTCCCAGCATATTTCAATACAACCACCCAAAGTAAACAGGTGAAAAAGCAAAAAAATCATTTTGGTTGTGAACCAATTTCTAGGTAGCTTTGAAGAGCATATGTAAATTTTTAAAGGTTGATACAGACTTTTAAAGAAAAAACAAAATAAAAGACAGTGCAAACAATCTACATACCTACAATCAGATTTGTATTCTGTGACTAATCTTTCAAAGTATTACACTGTGTGAATATTTTTGCCTTCATGAAACTCTGGTTTTAATTATATGGTTCTCTAAACATATTTCTAATCGTAAAGGTAACACCGTATGTCAGGCAGCTGGCTTAAGAGATGCATAATAATTTGGGTCAGAAAGATTGTTACGCTTAAATGTTTAGATGCAAAAAAATAATCAGCAAAAACTGACTGAATGTCAACGAAATGTATCAATAAATGAGCCACTGCACAAATAGCTATGTGGTTTGTCCTATTAAACAGCAAAATGAATCATCCAAAACCCTTCATTCAATACCATGAAGGTCAGACATTTACTGAACATTAAATCTATGTTGTTTTCTGAGTTATGAAATCAATGGTTTTCAGTAACGATGCCAGTCTAGCTTCTGATTTTACTTTATGCATTTAATATCAACATACGGTTTCACTTATATTTTAATGAGAAAATTATTTTACCATCTTGACAATATGGTGATACATCTTGCATAGAGCCAGAGATATCTGAAGCAATATGAGCTGCCCAAGAACTCTGAATCGTGGTTGACAGCACTGGGTTACAAATTCAGAAATTCGAATTAAGGATACAACTCAAATATATTCTCAGGAAGCTCCAGCTTTATATTAAACATGAAACGTCTCCATTTATATTTGACATACAACAAGTATAAAAATCTAGGTTACACAGAAGAAAGATCACTCCTCAAAATTAAAAGATTAATTACCAACAATTAAAATGACTCATCCTTTTAGTTAAAAAAATATAGTAACTGATTTATAAATTATTAAAAGCAATGAGAAAAGTGCGAGGCTAATACTAGCAACTTTTGGTTACTAAAGACTAGCTATAACTAATGTATAAAACTTTATATCGCCATTGTTCTGAGAAAAGGTAGAGTTAATACAAACCTTCTCTTTGTCATACATGTGCAAAAGAAGCCAGGTCTGTCTTGTCTTTTGAAATTTCCATTCTTCTGGTTTTTCAGACCAGCTGTGGTAAATTAAAGAGGAAAAAACACGGCTTAAATAAAAAAGTCTGATCAAAATATTTGTTACTCATTACTCGTTTCGTATAATGACTCCAAAAGCTTCATATGCACTACACGGAGTTTCCCAATACCTGTGTTAAACAGGTATTAGCACACATAATATGCAAGTGGCAAAAAAGAAGTACGAGAAGGCTACACAGCTTTCGCACAAGAAGGAAGTGAATATTTCCCAATTATCTTAAATTCATAAGAAATTAAACACCCTCTAACAGACTGGAAGGAGAGGCTCATGCTAGAACACGCACCTCAGCAGGGGGGAAAACACACCTTGGGACCCGGGAAATAAAACCACAGATAAACCGCTGACTACTATGGAGCAGAGAAAATGCATTTTTCAGCAGCATTTGTTTTCAGGCTTGGATTTGTCTCAAGGTGCAACTTAAATGTTGAAGTTTACTGGAGAGAAAATGCCTCACTCTGCCCTGGAACTCTGATTCCCATATGCAGCTCAAAACTTCAGACTGCTTCGATACTCTTATAAGTGAACGCATAAAACAAATGATTAACATCTGCAAATGTTCTTTGGCTGTTCATGAAACACATTTCAAGTATGCAAAATTTTAGCTGGGTTAAAATGGCAAATTTACATATAGCATGAAGATAATTTGAAAGCTGGTATATTTTGTTTTAAGTGAAGAAAGAGACAAACATATTTAGTTCTATAAACAAAAGAGCAAACTAACAAATCTCACTATAAAATAAATACAGCTTTTTTATCTGAAAGCATATGCATAAAAAATAGCAT
This sequence comes from Dromaius novaehollandiae, assembly GCF_036370855.1. NCBI lineage: Eukaryota > Metazoa > Chordata > Aves > Casuariiformes > Dromaiidae > Dromaius > Dromaius novaehollandiae. The sequence continues at coordinate 6,793,683 of NC_088111.1, read as the reverse complement.
CTTCACATGTACAAAATCACTCAAAACCCTGAAATATTATTTAAACACCCAGCAGAAAGGATGAGGAGAAAAAAACTGCAAATTTTATACTTATTTGATTTTCCTCTAAAGAAAAACAAGTCTCCAGAGGGTAGGATGCAAGATGTCTTTAATGTTCCGGCTTGTTTTACACAGCAACAGAGAGCAGAGAAATCAATTGAAAAGCTAGCTGGGTCTGAGAATTAGCAGTGTTTAAACATTGTCAAGTCTAATAAAGCACAAGAGTCCTCATATGCAGTGAAGGCTGTACCAGCAAATACATTGTTCAGTCAATTCAGTGAAATAGGAAGAACATGACTGCAAATTTGTACAGCAGGCTAACACGGCAGCCTCTGCAGAAAGCCTAAAAGAAAAAAATTGTTTTCTTAACAACTCAGGATAAGAAAAAGCCTGCAACAACCTAGTAGCGTTATCACTAGGTAAACTCAATTAAAAACCTTTGTAGCCAAAATATAAGGTAAAAATCAGACAAGCAATGGTAAACCAGCAAAGACAAACATTAATAACCAAAACATATAACATTATCAAAGATAATCCACAGATCCACAAATAAACTGGTTTAAAAGTCTCTTTTCGGACAGTTACAATAAACAGGCAAAAGATCAGAAAACAAATCTTGCACAAAAGCAAGCGCTCCAAAGCTGATTGCCAAAAGTTATAAAAAATTAACATCTCTCTGCCACCATCATCACCAACCTGGAAACCAAAATCCTCGCAAGCAAACACGATTCAGCCTTCGGTGTCACCTGACTGTGACCGCTGCACGGCAATGCCTATCTAAAGTACAAAAGTTGCAGTGCGAGGAACCTACGGTAAACAAGGGGGGAAAAGGGCCTTTCTTGTTGGCAGTTTGTGGGGCAAGACACTTGCTCGTTTGTATGCAATTCCTCTGTATAGCAGGCAGAAACGTGGTGCTCTCCTGGCTGCGGGACTGGAACTTCTGCAGGGAGCGACTTACCTTCCACCAGTCCTTTAAAACAAAGGATGGTGCTTGCTGTTAAAAGAAACCTATCAGATTCATCCTCCTAAACACATACCTGAAAGTTATTATAGAAAACGCTGTACCTTTGCACAGCAGGAGTAAGAGGTAAGTCTAAAAATCTTTTTTACATTAAATAAGCGTGGCAAGAGAGTTTACGTTATAATTTCTGCAATGTGACAAGAACAAGCTGAATGACAGATCTGAGACCTCGTCCTGTGAAAAACGTTCCTCTTCAAACGAAAACCTTTAAAATATGTCTTTATTTCTGTAAGCTACACAATTTATGTATACATTTGCAATTTATATTCACTGGTTAGATATACCACATAATACTTTGCATATCTTACTCTGTTGATTTTATATTTCCATCACTTACAGTATCATCTGAGTAGTCCTAAGCATTAACTTGAAAAATACATCCTGATTTCACTAATCTCCTATAAAGCTATATGATGTTAGAATACCTTTATTACCTGGTTTATAAAAAACGGAGACTAACAAATGAGTGCAATATAAGGTTAACTGCTCTTATTAGTCTATTACCAAAACCATATGCTCTCTCTTACATGTTAAGGCAAACCATTATGCTCTTGCATCTAAGATCCTACATTAACTTTCGTTTTAGGGTATTCTCTTGTAGAACCAAAAAAAGTTTCAGCTAGTTTTCTGGAAAGGTTTCTCTCTGGGTACACCATAATCATTCATACGGACATTCATACAGACAACAAATACTTTGAGTTTTTAACCCGTATTCTCTGTACGGCTGCATCAGTCCCTGTTTCCTGCCTCCCCCTGCCCACTCCCTGGCTAAGCTCTTGACGTCGTTTCCTATCAAACCGTGGCCAAAACGCTCATGATAAGGGATGCACAGTCTTCATGACGGACAATGCAGCAGCTGTTCCCTGTAAATGGACCCCCCAAAAATTATTAAAGTAAAAGTTTTCCACTGATTCCTATGACTGTTAGCAGTTTTAAAACCTATGGAAAGTATCACTATGTGACAAAGCGAGAGAGGTGTCTCTTTTTGTTATAACGAGATAATTAGTACATTTTCAGAAATGTCCTACTTTTAAACTACAAAAGTTGGAGCTTTGTAACACAAGAGAGGTCCAGTGTAATAGAGTGTAAGACCAACTATGTTATAGTAATAAACCTTTTTTTATAGACGATCAAAGCCTCTTTCACAGTTTGAATTAATTTAGTAGCCTTCAGAAGTATCTATCTCCAGATCTAATATAAACTACGGAATTGGATGAAAAATATACGTGTTTAAAACATGTATTTTTCCACTATGCCTAGGGCTAATTTTCAATATATTGTACAAACACTAATTGCTTTCTTTACACAGATATTGTTTGAATCTTTCTTATGAGCTCTAGCTCATTGAAAAACACATTGGTTGACTTTAGTTAAAAAGAACTTTTATGTGTGTGGAAATGATGTTCTTAAACAGCTTTGGAATCGAAGATACAGAGGAAATGAATCAAATGAATCAAGTGGCCTAGAAAACTTCATATTTTGGATTTTTTTTTTTTTTTAACATGACAGTCCCATGTAGGAACATTGCTCAAGATTCTCAATGGTCTATCTCATAAATAAGTTTCAGTCCATACATTAAACTAACCCTACACACTCTCTCTCTTCTACAAATTTATTCCCAAAACATGGTTGCGTTGTACCATCCCAACTGCTCAACACAAGTGTAATATGACCGTAAAAGGCTTAACGATGTCCCTTATCAATATATTGACAGAAAAGAGGCCATTTTTGAGAAGTGTTAGCATAATTAGGCACACAGAAGAAAACTGCTAGCGTGCAGGACAGAGATCTGAGATCGGCATCTCTGAGATATAGTAGAAAGAAAGGGGGAAGGGAAAGCAGTCATACTGGTTCCAGAAACACAGTAAGAGAAAAACATTATCGTTACAAATTGGATTCAGAAAGACAATAACGTATCTGTTTAGACTACTGCCCAGGAGAAAATGCTATAAAGCTGCCACAATTATTAAATAATATCCGATGTAGAGAAAAGAACTATGCTGAGAACGAGCCATGTAACTCATTCAAATCAACTGAAAAGATTACTGGGTAAGAAACAAGTCTCAAGAAATCAGAAAGAATGAAAGACAAGTGACTGCTAATGACCAAGGCCGTGCCTGAGAGCACTATTTCCTGTTATATGCAAACAACTCTAGCCAGAATACTGCACCTCATCCAATTTTGTGCCATTTACTGTCCAGCACAGCTTCTAATACCTCTTCCAGAACAGGTATCTGTCCAAGGTAAAGCAGACTCTGGCACAGAGTGTAGACTTTTCCAGCGTACAGCTCACGATTAGTACCAAGGAAATCATTTGAAAGGTTTCTCCAGCCCTAAGGGTCAGGTCACAGTGGAACCTCCCCTTCCACTCCTGTGCTTGACCCAGGAGGACCCTCATGTCTTTCTCTCACCAGCTTCCTTGAATCCGACACGGAGGAATGGACCAAAGGATCTGTTCATTACACCATATTCAAAGCTACGTTGCAAAGATATATCACAACTGCTAAAAGCAGTGTACTGCAGCACTCTACAAAAATTAGTACCTTCTTCCCACCCCATTTACCCAGATACTTTCCATTTTTATACACTCAATTATTCACCCTAGTGAAACTTGTCTTTAATAATCACCTGTGTTCTTGTAAGTGTCCTACATGGAAGGGTGAACAGAAGTGAGGGCACTCGGCTAAGGCTTGCAGGAATCAGGCTAAGTACTTTGCTCCCTCAGAGCTCTGCAAACTGTGCAAAATGTTTCGTTTCTGTGCTCAGTCCCCTATCTGTAAAATGTGGATAACAGGTGTTTCCTCAATAAAGAACAACCACACTTTAAATAATTCCCTTAAAGGTATTAAAAAGCTTGTTTAAACACCGATGGAAGTTTTATATGCCCTGCAATGCATATAATGCATTAGGAATAATACTTTTTTGTCCAGTCATAACACATACAATTATTTAAAGGGGAATGTACAAATATTTATTTTTATTGTGGACATTCAGTCTTTTTTCTATTGCTTTCAGGGCATTTAAAAACCATTTCTTTTAAAAAGATTTTTTGAATTACTTTCTTTGTCAACACCAAGTACATGTATCCACAATGACCAAACGCAGCATTGTCAGAAACCAGTCTCGAGGATCTGCCAGGAGGTGCTTGGGAACGCCTCCATGCCGCATGCTGAGAAAGCTAGCTTGCACTATGCTCCAATATTGCATATGAGATAAGAGGAAACCTCATTTCAAATGTGTGATGCTGATTTTTCCCATTTGGAAAAAATATCCAAACTTGAAATTCTAGATAGATTTCTAAAGACTTGGCTGGAATGGTTATAGTTGAAATCATAGACTCACTAATCTTTGACAATAGTCAAGACAGAGATGTAAGAGAGTCATGTCCTTTACTCCTAGTTGTGATTTTCTCACATCATGGATGAATCTGTTCATCTCCCAACTCCCACTCCTGGGAAAGTTAGTATATTTACACTGACACTCTCAAATCCAGTGTGAAAATTAATTAAATTACAACTCAGTTAAAGGTTTTCCTTATTTTCCTGGAAGAGGAGACATTGATGAAGATCTTTTGCCAGAAAAAAAACTTTCTAAAATTGTCAACAGATTTTAGAGCCAGTGCCACATTTTTGGTAGAACAGCTATCCTGGCACCATTTCTCAATCTGTGGTTTAAAAACAATTTTTCAGTTTATTCTTCCATCTGGTTTAGACGCAGGATAATGACTAAAGACCTGTGAAAAGGCAGGAGGAAAAAAGCTTGTATTTTTTTTAGTTTAAGGAGCAAGCACGAAGGAAGAAAGAAACAAACATGCTAAATTTTAGTATCTAAATTTGTCCTGATGTCCAATATAAGGACAGATTGTATGTATACAGGAAAGTAAACAGGCCACAGGATTTTCTTAGAAAGTATTTATAAAGCAAAATGAAAGGGCCTATATGCCTTAAAGCAATAGTATGATTAAATCTACATAAAACGTTTATCACAGCATATCTTCTATTATATGTACTTTTATCACTTGCCATTATTTGTAACATTTTATATTATGCTTGCATCCTGAAGCTTCAGCCAAGATAGAAATCCCCCTCCTCCCTCACTATAGGCACTGTTCAAATGCAACATGAGACATTTCCTTGAAGCGCTCAGAGTATAAACAGATGAGACAGATGATAAGTGGAAAGTTGACCCAGAAAAGTGTAATAATGGCTCAAAATCATACAGCAGGTCATCAATAGGGCTTATATCTCTTACATATGGTACAATGTATGTAGGGCACCTTACTGTGATTCAACTTGTCTAGACTTCATAGACTCAAACCTATCTGCAACTGCCACCAGCACTCCACTGGAAAAAAACTATTTTTTAAAAAATTCCTTTTCTAGCACAACTATTTAACCACTGGTATCCGCATTAGCCTGCCTGCAACAAAACTACATTTTGATCTGAAAATATATATAGCACTAATAATGCTATTTTTTCCAGCAGTAATAGAGAGGTCACTAGCAGTCTTCAAAGAGCAAAGCTAATATATATTATGCTAAATATGCTTTTTATTTTACATCCATTTATGAAGAGAGAGTTTAATTATCACAGGAAAAGAAGAAAGAAAATGAAATTTGAGCGCTTCAGAGCCAATCTGCTCTGCTCCTGCAACAAATATTCTACTATATCTCAATGTTGTGTTGAAGGCCCATCTCCTCGCCAGATGTCCATCTTTCCTTGCACTTAATTCTCATCAGACCAATGGCCAGACCAGAAGTAGGGGGGAAAGGAAAACCGAAAACAACTGTTCTGCCTCCCTCCCATGAAGAACATGCTGGGGGGTATGAGGAGGTAGAGAGGGCCCCATAGTCTGTATGAAAATCATGTAACAAGCCAGCTGCAGTAAAATCGTTTACAAATGTTGGCAGCAGTCCATTTATATAAACACTTTCTGATGATCAGATGAGGGATATGCTACCAGACCCAGGAAAAGCAAGTAAGGTCATTTCTCTTCTCCTCTGTCTTACCATTACACCACATAATGTGCAACCGTGATACCAAATACTCCTGCCAGGGCATGGATTCAGCTTAGCTGCAACCACTAGCTCATTTTCACCATCTTTTTAAATTTTAAATCAGCTTTTAAAACTTTTAAAGACTTTGGTCCTAGCTGCTTAAAGAAGAGAAAAATAATATAAAAGGTTAAACGATTAAGAACAAATGACAACAATTTCTTTTAAAAACTGTTTTGTCTGATTGCAGGCATTCAAACATTATACTGTTTGTCTTCTTTCATTTGCCTATTTCAAGAATTTAAATCTGCATATCCTTCATTGATAGTACTTTTACATCTTTAAGTATTATGCTGGGTAAAAGAATTACACAGCATTTTTTGAAGGACAAATTAAAATATCTACAAACTTGATCAAAGGAGGGATTTGAGGAGCACACAGATTGTAATCAGATTGAAAGCACTCCTTGAGAGTCTGTAACTCCATATTGCTGAGAGAAGATTAGGTTCTGCGGCGGTTTCAGCTAGAGCAAATAATCGCTGGATTTCACTGCTCAGCAGGATGAGCAACGCACGTCCTCTCAAGCTAGATCTAGAAGATTCAATTTTATTGCTCAGGGCTGCAAATGTACAACAGCAATGCCTAGTCACGTGTATACAGCTAGAGGTGCATTACCCTAAAATTGCTCCAGCTGGCCATGCGAAAAATTCTATAATTTCAGCGGTGCGGGGTCAGACCTATACTAGCTATACTTAGAATATAACAGTGTCAATAAAAGGAGAATTAGACAAGGTACTGAAAAGCTGCTATGAGAAGTCATATATTTAATAATATAATAATAAAAGTTTGTATAATTAATTAAGGCCTATCTCCTTAACAGAAAAGCAAGCAATGATTAAAAAAAAAATTACTTTTGGCTTTTAATAAGAAAATACCAGAAATATAAGAAAGTGTCACAGCTTTCAAAATAGTGATATTGAAGGAAAATGCTAGGAGAGAAACCAACTTCATATGAAAATCTATCAGCAAAAGTTTCTGAGAGGCAATGAAGAATTGAGCGTTGGCAGAAAGATTTGAAGACTGCAGCTCTTGGCTGACAGATTTCGCTTTGAGGTAGTCAGGATGCTAAAGTGCAAATTTATTGCTTAATATATTGAGTTGAAAGTTTGTATTACATAGTTATTATGCATGTGCTATTTTAAGAAGCCCTGAAGCCACAAAGTGAGGCAGGCACCCTGTGAAGGTGTCTAATCCAGCTGGGCCTCTGATCAGCAACACTGCTGAAAATGTGGTGCTTTTTTGCAACCACATGTTTTTAATATAACTTCAGGTTGGGTGTTTCTGCACTGTTTCTACTTTTGCAAAGACTAAAGGACTTCTCTAGCCAACAGGATCAGAAGCACACCTCTGCAATTCCAAAGTCCAGCTGCGGGTCGGTATCTGCTCTATTTACTGACACATTTGTCAGGCCACATGTTAACACGCACCAGAGGGACATTTGATTAGAATATGAAAAAGCAATGCTCTCTCCTACTGTGTTAACATGATGCCTGCATCTGCCAAACGCCTACCTGCATTAAGTCCCAGCACCATGAAAACTCTCCCTTTCAGACACTCAGCATCCAGGACACCTGGTCCCAGTCCTCAGTGTCCTCCTCTCTTCCTCTCCTCTTGCAGGGAGCCCGGCTGGCCTCCTTTCCTCTCCTCAGCCCAGAGGCAGGAGGAACGGCGTAGAGAGAAACTACTTTCAGTGCACCCTCCAGACAGTGCCTGTCCACAAGATTCGAATCCAGACTTCCCAGAAGGGCTTCCCTGTATCCCTGATGCAAAGGAGCTGCTCGGACCACAGGCTGTGGTGTCTGTGAACCCGTGGGGTGCAATGGGAGCAGCCCATCCACTGCGACCCGGAGGGTGGCCAGGTAGACTAGGTCCTAGCAGCACATGTCAGGAACAAGTTCCCGTGTAGTCTCCTTGCTCAACACCTGGGGCTACTCAGGCTGATAAACAGCTGGCCTTAAATCAGTCCCACACACTGTGCTGTCCAGAGGGTCTAGTGGAAGCCTCCACAAAAGGAGGAATCCATCCCTCAAAGGGAGGCTGACCCATAAGCCTATGCTTTAGGACTGACTCCTCCACCTTTCTACAGGGCTGGCCCTTTCTGGTGACAATATTCTGTAGGCATATAAAAGAAATCATGGATTGTAGGATTCCCATCTACTTAAGTCAGTTCTCCTAGGACAGTACTGAATATCAGGTATTTATCAATTTTGATACCAGCCCTAGATGCACTCTTGCAGAAATTAAGTTTTGGGGCTTTTTTTTTTTTTTTAATTAGGGCCAAGTATTTTTATGGCTAGCTAATGAGACACACCTTTTTGTACAGTTTGTTTAGAGTAAAAAAAACCCCCCATATTATTAAAATTTGTACTGGATGGCAAGCATTCTAACATCCTAATCCATGGGGTATAAAAATAAAAATTTCACAGACATCTACTACTACGAAAAAAACTTTCCCTCTTTTCTTTGTAACAGGAAGCATATGTGCAGCCCTCTTCAAATTACCCATCAAACAGATGGCTTTTACAGTGCACCTGGAAGGATACCAGATTTGGGGTTGTTCTCCACCAACAGCAGGAGCATATATAGAGGCTTTCAAAAAAAATGACCTGCCAGCCATCTTCGTCATCTTTACATCCCAGTTTGGAGACCCCACAGCTGCGTTCAGTAGGAAGTATGGCAGAGACAGAGACAGAGGCAGAAGGAGAGAAAGTGTTGCAGATCCCTGGCCATTTGGAAATCCTAAGTTACAGCCAACACTTTACGGAATCATTTACTCTGCTTTCTGCAGAGAGTTTTAAAAAGGGACAAGCAAACTAAAGTATCAAGATCAACCTAAAACTGTATGGCAGTTGACAGCCCACTCAGATTTTCTTGATATAGCTGATATTTTCAGGTACCTCTCAGTGCACAGTAAAATCCAGCCTTGCATGATGGTATTCAGAACGCTATCAGATTCTGCGCTTCTAATATCCTGTGATGCGTATTGTGTTACTAAGATTTCAAGTAATCTGTGCATAGAGAAACTGATCTGCCAATTACTGCTTCCTGCAGATGGCTCTCATTCCAATTTAATTTTATTCATATAAAAGTAATTACGATACCTTTTTGGGCATCGTCATATTAATAAATGTGTGAAATAGGAGATGAGTTTTATTAAGGATCCAGTTTTATTATTTCAAAAATATTGCTTGTTACTCTAACTCTGCTTGGGAAGCCTTGACGGCTCCCTGGAGCTAACTGATTAATAATCATTGCCAACTGCATTTTAAATTTTAATTTTGGCTTTGGCTGACTAGCCTAAATGATTCCCTAGAGCTACAAAACTACTCTCCACTGTATTTTGAATATTTGGGCTTTGGATGAATAGTTTAAATGTGTTTGAGGAAGTGAGCAGGCGTGTTAATTCTTCTAGATTTAAATTTTATGACAAAGAGAAAACATGAAACTGTCTTTCTGCATTTCTGCCATCTCAGGAGTATAGTCTGAATGGAAGAAGATGGGTGAGTAGAGAATGCCTTTTCCTAAATCCAGAAGATGAGTTAAGTATGAAATGCCTGGGCTCTGAGCCAGGCACTAGGCAACAGTTTTGGACAGCCAGTGGAGAGCAGACTTCAGAGAATGGGATGAAGAGCTGTGTTTCATGCTCCTTGAATAAACATTCATTGCAAATGATATTTTATTCATATGAAATAAATAATCTCTGCAATTTGCTATTAGTTAAAAAATACCAATAGGTAGTTGTAGTAATGCTATCTTACATGTGAAATGGGTAATTTTAATTACTCTTTGTAACCTGAATAAGTAATAGTGCACGAATTTCCCTCAAGACAAATGGAAAAGATCAGTGATTGTGTGAAGTGTTGAGCACTCATAACTTCAGTGGGAAATGAAGGTGCCTAGTTATTGTCAGGATTAGGTCCTGAAGTAGACTGGCCTGTTACTAAAGACTTCTGCTTCTGAATCTCTCTAATATATCTCACAAGGTTGCTAAAAGTCATTTCAGATGAAAAAAAATATTGGAGCTGCTTAATCATTTAATTAGATGTAACCCCTTTTGTATAATAATATGGACAGATGAAAGCTGGATCTCAACTTGAACTATCTAATGACTACATTTAATAAACTGTTAAGAAAATTCATCTATACTAAATTTTATTTTGCTGGAAATGAGAGTCGTTAAGCAAGGATGCATTAAATTTTCCTAATTAGGTTTGCAAATAAAGAAGTTATTTTACAGGAAAGAGAATCGGTCAAAGAAACCTGAACTATACCTCAACGTTTATGGGCTTAACACCTGTAATCTAGTTTTCCCCATCTGAGGAAGCTTTACAGCACAATGATTAATTACTGCTAATACAATTTATAGCTCTGACAACTCACTTGAGTAGATTTAAGAGCAGCCTTAAAATCCTACTGAAAAATTTATAAATAAAAGTAAACTAAAGTCTGAAAAAACCTCATTTATCCAGGGTGAATGGAAAGCCTCCTCAGGCACATGAGAACAAGAGGTCCCAAGAACCACCAATCTTGTCTGACACATATATGTGTTTGACACATATATAAGTGAGAAACTTATACAAGAGAAAAATCATATACATGTGACCGAGAATAGAAGTGCTGTCTTTAACCTGCAGCTGGCCAGCTCTGGAATTTTTGTTCCTAGTTTTATCAAGCAGCAGCAGATTGGAATAAAGCTACTCTGGTCATTTGCAGTAATACCACTAAGGACCACCGCTAATGTCAACAATACATCTTTAAGATCAGGTTAATTTTACAACATTGCTGCTATGAAAAGTAGTGGGAAACAGTAGATGTAAGATCCAGACCACTGGAGACAGAAAGCTCTCTCTCAAAGTAGCCTAAGGGTTTGGAATATTAACCCACATATTGCTTGCTGACCCCAAAATTACTATAGAAGCTCGTGGCCTCTAAGAACCTCTTGAGACAGCACCACAGAAAAAAAATCTATGCAAGCTCCTCTTTAAGAATTAGGAATTGAGAAAAATTCTACAGGTCTGTTGAGACCAGACTTTGGTAGAGGGCCAAAGAAAACAGACCATGTTCAGATGAGAAGAAAGCTATGTCTAGTTTCCCCCATGTCACTTGGCTGAAAGGACCCTCGGATAACGCAAGGGCGTTGGTGAGTCACAAACTCCATCATTGTTTAATTTATCCATCTGAAAAATGGCACAATACAACAATGTCTCAAAGGCTGTCATAACAACAGTGAATAAATTAGTGTAAAAATATTTTTTTTAGTTTGTCAAAATACAGGAATGATATGCTATCATTAAAGGTATTATAAAAAAGCAATTTACCATTACTATGACCTGGAGAAGATAGAGAAGATACTTTTTTAAAAACAAAATAAAAATCCATTTAAGGATGGGTATGGTTAGCTGATAAATTTTTTTTCAGCTGATCCTGTAAATGATAGGTGTCATTTCAAAAGGATTTGAGAATTCATGTTAATGATGCTATTAAATACAGCATTTCACCCTGAGACTGTTTGAACCAAATGCCCAAGTAAATATTTTGACAGCTTTGCTTCACACTGAAAAAGGGGAGAAAAAAAGAGACAGAAGGTTTCAAAGTAAATCACTCTTCAGCTATTACCAAAATATGCTTTGGGACCTTCTATAAAATTAATTCAAAGATTTAGAAAGACGAATGATTTGATTTGGAGCTGTAAAGCAGGATTAGAGTTTCTTGTTCTGTATCTCCCTTTTTGTAAAATTTAGTGACCATTTATGGTTATGGAAATTACAAGAAATCTCTTTCCTCTGCCATAAACTAAACAGTACAATGAGCAGATTTAGCAAGATGCAACAGCTACTGATTCTGACTGACAACAACTTAGCAAGGACATCAGCTTCCCTTACTTTCTCCTCTTAAGCCATGCATTAGTGCTAAGTAAATGGATCAGAGAGCTACTCCAAAACTACTCCATATAAAAGATAGAAAGGTTTTTATCTAGAATAATATTTATTGCTAAACCCTGAAAGGTTTCTTTCAGGGAAAGTCTTGCGAGTCTGGTTGCTTTTTCCAAGCTTAGTTGAATGAGTTGAATCATACGCATTTACTTTTTGACTGGAAAACCATGCAAAGGTTGAGGTTTCCTACTTCTGAATGAGTTGAAAATAGTGGCAGAAATATCTGCAATGTTTAAGAACATCTGCTCGTAACTAAGCTCAAAGTCTTAAAACCCAACATTTCAGAATCTTCAAAACCACCATGTGTTTTGTCTCTAGAAATCACAGTTGCTTACACAGCAAGCTAGAAATGGCAGAATACATCCAAAAATATTTGTAAGCACCTAGTTCTTCAAAATGCTAGCACTTGATATATCAGTATGGAGAGGACTTGTTAGAAATGACTGAAATTATAAAAAATGTCATTCTGTCCATCTGGAAGGATTTCCAGGACAGTATTCTGCATATCCAGAATATATTCATATGGTTCAAGTTTTCCCTAGGAATTCCTGATAAAAATAACTACGATCAGCACCAAGCTACGTATTTTTTTTTTAAACTTTTGATCACTGCTTTTAGAATTAAGCAGTAATTACCGGTACTACTATTTGTCACAGTAAGCTTTAATGGACAACAAATTTATCTTCAGTTGCAGCTAAAGAAGCCTCAGCATCTGCTCTGGCATTGAAAGCAGTATCAGCTCTGTGCAATGCCCAAGCTTGTTTGGAGACAAGACTTATTAACTCAGGTTCATCTCAGTGTTAACCTGGTTATTCTGTTTCCAGACCGGAGCTGGCACATCTGCACAGCCCTGTGCCATGCGGGCACCTCAGTCTGTTCAGACCGAGTTCAGGCGTCTCTTTAACAATCTCCACAACATATTGGACTTGCGTGGCAGAGATGCAGACCAAAACTGTTGTCCTCCTTTTTTGGTGAGCCCTCCTACAGGCACAGCCTGGGCTACTTAGTCCAGATAGCTATAATATTTATAGGCTGAGAAGGAGACATGATATATATAAGCAACAGTAATCTGCACAAACTCAATAAATTTAAAGTTAGATGGTAATGTGTTTCTTGCAAAGCAGCAAAAATGTAATAGAACCATAGAAAAGAGCTATCTCATCAAGAAGTTAGTAATGCTTTAAAAGTAACTCCTGTATAATATTCCTGTGGATGCCATTCTGGAGTTAGAAAAACACTGGCATGGATCCAAAACAGTTTCTCCTATCAGCTGCCACCAAGATACAAAAAAGCGTATCCAGAAGTCAGTAAGTGTATCGTAGGGACTGAAAATCATCAAGTTGGACTGCAGTCACACATCTTGATTAAACAGGCAAAAGCTCTGTGTTGCTATTACTGGAGTGTAACATGACATTCACAGAATCCTAACTGCACAGTTTGAATAATCAGATGATAATGAGAACACTAACATTTGGAAATGCATATTATAAATCCAAATCTGAAATGGTAGTGTGTGACTTCGCTACAGCCAGGCTGAAGTGAGGTGAAAAGTATTGTCCCTATGACATTCAGTGAAAACTTTATTATGATTATATCCGGCATATTCATGCCAGCACTGTAATTACCACAAAACTGGGTAATAGTTTACCAAAAACAACAAAAAAAGACAAAAGGTTTTTAGCAGACAGCAAATTAAACACGAAATTACAACGTGATATGGCTCAAATATCAATCCAATTGCTTTGTAGAGTTTCTGGGTGCTACTGGGGCTGTTAGGGAATTATGAACAAACTGATGTGGCCTGATCAGCTGCCAAGGGTTACTGAAGTTACACAGGGACCATGGGATGATGATAACCTAACTCACTCTGCTATTGTTAGAATAAGGCTTTTCCTCTGCCACAGAGACAGAGACTTCCTCTAAAATGTGGAAGACCTGTTCAACTATTAACACCAGTCGGCCAACATTTCGTTTTACAGATGCACTGATTTAGGTCAAGGAGAGGAATTCCACTTTAAAGACATGTTAGGCCCTGGTAGAAATTAAAAATCAAGCCAATAGAGAAAGTTGGAGGACAGTGCTAAAACAAAATCACAGATCTCTATAGTGTTAGAAAGGGCACAAGAAATCAGATAGAAAGTGCCTGTCAAGTTCATAAAAAACACAGCTGCAGAACAATGCCAAATGCAATTTTTCCCGTATCTGACTCTCCGGATTCGTAAGGTTTGTTATATAATTAATGAATGTGACAAAATGACCAGAAGCATGTATGAATAAATTAATTACATCCATAGTTAATGCTTGCCCCTGAACCTTTAAAAAATAGGCCTTCAATTATTAAAGCAAAACTATCCCCTATCGCTATTTCCCTAATCTTTGAGGAAAAGCTGCTCTTTCAAGACACCTTAAAGCCTCAGTTCTTAAAGGGAATTCAGCAACAATTTGCTTTCTAATTACAATAGCTTTTCTTAAGTTCACATTGTATTTTTGCTATTGGCTAATTGAGATTCATAATTTGATCAGTTCTCCACTAGTCTATGAAATTCAAGGGAAGTGATGAGCTTTTGCAAATGCTGTATCTCCCTATCATAAAGGAAACTCGTTCATTGGTCTTGGCCTTTATTGTGTAGAGAGCGTTTGTAATGAGACTTTCCTGCTTTTTGTGCTACAGCCTGTATCAGCTCATGAAAGTCCTTCTTACAAACGTCACACAGGCTGGTAATTGCATTCTGGGGACAATGGCAAAGTCACAATTAAGTGAGAAGCAAATCTGGATACAGAGATACTTTGCTAAAGCTTTGTGGAAACTCTGATGAAGACCTGTAGTGTTTAGAGCGGCTTAACATTTAGAGAATTTATAGAAGGATACACTGGCATTGATGTTGCTAACCATTCAGATGATTTAAACTCTACTAATTACATGAGTGTGTGGCTCTTCCTATTTATTCTGACAGTTTTAGGAGATGAGATTCTGGAATTTCAATACTTTTCAAACAGTTTTCTTCTCAAGACTAATAACAAAAAATGTCTGGAATATTCAATAATATTTGCATTAGACGCTGAATGTTGATTTGATTTTGCACTTCATTTTCCTGATGCCCATTTTATTGTTTTTAATATCAGAAGAGACTGTTATGAAAGTCTGGCTTCCTGAATAATACAGATCATACAAAACCTTGCATTTCCTATATTGAGACCATAGGCTCTGGCTGAGCTAAAGCAACAACAAATGGTTAGAAAGATATTTAAACTTACTTTAAAACATACCATATATTAATGTCAATTTTTAATTACACAGAATGTTAAAACATAGTAGAAACAGATTTGCCATTCTTTGAATGGCCACAGCATTCTAATTTGTACCAAAAACCCGTATGAATTATATTGTAAATTAAGAAACAGAATTTAAATCTGCTTAAATGTGATATAATCTCAGCATAACATGAAAAAAAAAAATCAGAGCAAAATATTTTTCTTCAGATCTGCTTCCAAACAAGAAGTGATCTTACTTACAAATAAGTGGTCTTATGTGTCCCCAGAGGGAGGCCCTCAAAAACACATCATTTGTGCCTCCCTCCCAGAACCCACCGAGGTCTTCCCTATATGAAACTGCTGTCTTTTCAGGAGGGTGGAGGAAGGAGAAAGGACACTAAATGTTAACTGCTGTCAAACCCAAGTAGTCAGTCTCTGGAGGGAGAAAAAAAAATCTATGTTTGTTTAGATTTCTAGTGATTCTGTTACTCTTAGTATCTAAAAGCCTAAGCCGCTGCTGGTGGAACATCAATATCAGTGCCAAGTCTGAAACTAGCAGAGATTAAGGTACCAATGAAACTGCTTACACTGCTCTCCTAAATAAGTCTGGAATCAGACCTCAAAAATCATCACTGATTCAGACCAAAAGAAACACTTAAACTGGGAGAGGAGAAACAGCTTAAAAATGTTATGGACCAATGAGGCACACACTAAACCTGACACGAGCCCACTCAATTTACTTTAAATTTAGAAACTCTCTTTCAAAATTAATGACTTTGGGTTTACTTGCCCAGAAGCTCTCCCAATATAGTTACCAGGTCCCAGATGTGGTATCCTGCATACTTTCGTGATTTCCTGAAGGCCTGTTTTCTCCTCTCAGCTGTTTGGTCATGACTCTCAAATACTGCCACCCCCTTAGCATCCAGCACAGGCCTCCACTCCAGTTTACTGGTTGCTTCCAAAATCAGGAACTTCCTAGATGCTACCACAGAGGTAATACTGAGCTACTTAGTAATGCCCTTCCCTAGCTGGCCTCTGCTCCAGCAGGAACTTTGGCATAAACACCAACTTTATAGACTTCATACATATTAGATATAAAAGTTTAGAGATAACATCCCTGATATTTATATGTTCTCTGAAAGGAAGGGTTACTTCTCAGCTTTAATTTTTTCATTTTTTTTAATTTTTTTTTTTTTAAACACGCAGTGCCTGGCGTGGAGAAACACAGTTTGGCCAAGGGCTGGGATCTTTTTTCATTCTGCAAACACAGCAAATAAACAGGGACCCTAGCTTCAGTATTGTTTTCAGCAGTATTATGACTTATTGCAGCATTCAACGAAAAACACATTCTGTTAACAGGATTGGACTATTTCCCCACTCAGTAGGAGATTTTGGGAAACATTCTGGTAATACATATTATTAGTACAATATAGATCTTTACAGAGAAAAGAGAACATGCTCCAGCAGTTTATTTCTGAAATTTTAACAAGCGATCAATAATATTCCAAGGCTTAGGTAATTCACAGCAATATCCAGACAGGGATATTATCTATTTCTTCTACTTTAGATGATACCAGTCCTGGCCTTCCATGTACTTTTAGTAACATTTGTTCAGGTCCCTGTCTATTACTTTGATGGGTGATGGAGAAAACCATATGTGCAGATCCATATAGCAATGAACTTTCTAAGCCAAACATAAGAATAGAAACATTTCTAGGAGCGAGTAACTTGCCAAGACAAACGTGTTCTGCCAACATTTTCGCACCATAGAAGGTTAGTTGGGTTATAATTAAGTCTAATTAGCATTCCCATGAATTGCAACATCTTTTCACTTGAAGGCACTCAATGCTCAGAAAAGTGTGAATTTGTATTCTATATTTTGTAAGAAGCAAGGAAATGAGAGAATTTCTCATCTCAGCTTTAAACCTGATTTGTCACTTATCATCATAAAAGAGGCATACCATCACCAAAAGGAAAAGGTTTATGCAATTTGTTTAACCACCTCCTCACCCTTGCTTTTCCCTATTCCTCTGTAGTAATTTTATACGTTTTTTCTCTTCTGTTCAGTACCACTCAGTTTTTCTTCCTCATCCCACATTTTTTCCTCCTTCTCATAGTTTTATAATCCTTCTGCTCCCCTTTTTGCTTTAGCTCCTTATTTTTAATCCTCTGTATCTTCAGATCTTTCTCTATGCCTTCTCCAAAAAGCCACAGAACATGGTGTTGGTAGACTTTCCTTTTTTTATTTCCATAGGCATGCTGTGATTTCTAAGTTAGACAGAACTGTGCTGGGAAACTGCCAGAGCTTATCTCATTGTGGAGAAAGATGGGAGAAAAACTGGTGAAGCAAAGACCTTTTTTCCTTCCCCTTACCTCTTCTCACAGGCCAACGCAAGGCGAGAGAGAAAGAAACACGAACCATGAGATGAAAAGGGCAAAACTTCTGCGTGTGCAAATATGTGTGTGTCCCTCCTGGTCTCATTCTGATGAGAAAGGTCTGGGCTATCAATGTCATCCAGCTCACAGGGCAAACCCTTCGGCAACCCTAAAGTCTAGCTTAGGCTGGCAGTTTGCTAGTTGATATCAGCTTCTTTTACATATGGAGTTTGACATATGGCCACTGCACGCACACCAAAAAAAAATAATAATCTCAATTGTTAGGATGGTCCTCCAATAAAATGATAATTTGAACTCTGGAGGCTGGTAAAGCATTAGGGGCTATTTGCTTGCTTGTTTCTAGATTCTGTCTTTCACTAGTAACAAATCTGGAGAACTGCAA
This sequence comes from Dromaius novaehollandiae, assembly GCF_036370855.1. Taxonomy (NCBI): domain Eukaryota; kingdom Metazoa; phylum Chordata; class Aves; order Casuariiformes; family Dromaiidae; genus Dromaius; species Dromaius novaehollandiae. Next base: position 6,775,605 of record NC_088111.1, on the reverse strand, counting down.
GAACTGGTGGGTTTACAGCACACTGTGCCTAGCATACAGAAATTTATGAAGGCCCCTAGCAGTCCCGGGCGCAGGGAGCACACAGCAGTGCTTCTGTCATGGACAGCCGCATGGCTCGCCTTGCTCTTCCACGCTACGCCCCAGTCTGAACCTAGCTCTAATTGCTGCATTGTTTGTATCAAAGGCATCAGGAAGTAAAGTATCCAATTAGCAGTCCGGCCCTCCCCTGCACTCTGCGTGCCTTACTCCCGTCATAAATGCTCCCTTCATTAATTCATCGCAGCTAAAAGGATGAGGCATGTCTTTGTGAAAGTCATCCACTGCCTCGGCAAAGAAAGAACTGCTGCCTGTGGGCTGCCTGCTACTTCCATTTCACTGTTTTAATGGAACATACAAAGCTATTCCAGAAGCAGGGCCTTCTAAGTACATGTCCCCCACAAAACAAAAACCATCATTAACTATCTTTTGTTTATTTCCCCCCATTAGAATTTTGCTACTTCCTCCTGACATTCTGCCTAAAAGAGAAATTTACTTCTCCAGTGAGGAGTTTCTCTTTATTTCATGCCACACCACTTACCTACCTATTTTCCTGTGCATCTCAAAAACCTACATGTGCAACAAAAATCTTCCAGTGAATGATTTCTAACATTGTTTTGAAACTTATCAAAAGACTTTTCATTAAAACAAATTTAAGGATTTTCTCTCCAAAGCTAAAGCCTCATACGGTTGTGCTCTAATGCTGTAAATAGTCTCTTAATAAATAAAAATGACAACTTTAATTATCACAGAGTACTTCAAGTTCCACCTGTCCTACAGGAGATTCACATGTAGTCAGGGAATTAAGATTCCACTTCACTTAGCAACCCTTATTTAATGTAAGGCTTTTTACTGTAGGTGGGGCAAAACATAAATCCACAGCACCATTTTGTTTACTTCCAATTATTTTAAGCTCTTGCATCTCTATGATTACCTTATCCTCCCACGTATTATTCATGACTGTAGCACTACAAAAACAAACTGAAATCCTTGATCTGCTGAAGTTGCTGGGATTTTTACAATGGACTTCAAGAGCTGGGATTTTAGTTTCCTTTCCCCAACTAATATATTACCTCTCTGATGACTTTACATCCAAATGTTGTTTTTTTTCCCCAGTCTTGCTGGGTTGAAAAAACTTTTGAAGTATAAAAGGATTATGCTCTTTTTCAATCATTTACAATGGTGCAAGATGGTCAAATGACATTTGTGGCTATAACACTGTCTACGGTTATGCTTGTTTAGCAGTTCACCATTTTATGACTGTCCCGGTTAAGTTTATGAAACTCAAATGAGCTGTTGATGAAATAATCCCCGATAACCCATGTATGACATGACCGAGCTGTGTGGCAGGTGTATTGTTTCAAAATAATTTGGAAAAGGTGAAGTGAAACTCCTAACCTAACAAGGCAAAAATCCATAAAGATAATAGTGGATTTTAACCAAAACCCCACAGCTTACTCCTTTGCTTTCCAAACCTGAAAACCATTGTCTCTATATCTGCCACTCACTAATGTACATACCAGAGTACAGTTTGCACATGTGGTAGTTCATCACTGTCAATCCATTTGCAGTTCAAAACAGTGGTGAACTCCTCCAGCTGTTTTCCAGATCAAAAATATGATTGTCATTTTGCTATCACTGCATGCTGAAGGTTACGTAACAGAAATGCACATGTCCCTCTGCCTGGAATGCAGTTAATTTCCTCCCTCCCCACTGAAAGCTGTAAGTAACAATTCAGGCAGTCTGAATACTTCAGTTTTAAGCATGGCCAGAGATGCAGCACTGGAATTATTCCAAGTGGTAACCTGCTATTTGTAACATAACAATGTCCTGAGTTCTTAGAGACAGTGAATATTTTGCAGTTTGGGAAAAAAAAAAAAAAAACCCACTATCTTCCTGTTTATACATGACCTCTTACTGTCTGTTCTATACTATGAACGCCTTATTTTAATCCTTTTTATTTTGACCACAGACTTTGCTTTATGATGGAATTTTAAGTATTCTAAGAAAGTAGGCTAACTAGAGTAAGTAATTACTCCCAATCCAAAATCAGTCACTGTACTTGCTATACACTTTGGTGTGCAAAGACAAGGCATTGTTGTTAACTTTAAAATAGTGGCATAATCCCATCTTAATCTACAAATATCCAAATATCAGAGATTAGCATTAGATTAAATTAAGACACGATAATTCTTAACCATTTAATGAAATTTGCTTATATAAAGAGAACAAATGAAACTCCTTTGCTTAAAACAGTGCACTAAATAAACAAAACTAATTTCCCCAATGCAATCCTTTCTGCAATATGCCTTTGATCTTTGTAATTGCAGCTAACCCAGTGATATTTATGTATCAACTACAACATCTTCAGGACAGGAACTGTCTTTTTATAAAATGTTTGTACCATACTTAACATCCTTCAGTTGTTACTGTGATATAAATAAAATGGGGTGAACAACTGTATGGAAGGGTGTCAACTGAGATGAAACATTGACTTAGTACTTAATTGCAGGAATTTCCTTTAATGTCTTATTACTTGGTTCAGTTTGTTCTAGGTTTCTGGCACGGTTTACATCTTACTTCTATAGGGACCATCTGTAGTGGTTTTAGTATTCTTACCTAGTTAAATAGGCCAGAGCCAGCTCAGATCCTGACAGCTTTTTGGGCTCTTCTTTTTTAGCAGAGATCCCAGCTTCTCTCATCAGCTGTTTTTCTTTTTTCTTTCGCTCTTTTTTTAATTTTCTTTCCAGTTTCCGTCTTTCCTCTGCGGTAAGATCTTCCTCTTCATTTGTTGCCTGAAATAGTATTTACAGAAAATGTTTTTATTCCTATAAAAATGCAAACTAATATGCAGAAATGTAATTGAAGAGCACATTAAATATTTCAAACTAGAAGCTTCAACCTGTAGACTATACTTCCATCAACTTTCTGCTCTGCCCAATTCATGGAAATGTAAATATTGCAATTGCAGAAATCTGCAGAAACAGTGTTTTGCCCTCTACAGATGATTATACTGTTTTCAGCAATACAGTAATCTGAATCTTCTAGCTTACATTAAACACCGTACGTAAAATTTGTTGTGCTGTTTGTTCCCTCATACCGGACAGAGAAATGTGAGCAGCAGAGGCTGTTTAGTAGTGGAGGGAGGGTGTGGATTTTTTATTTTAACATATACATGCTGAAGTGGGAGAATTGGAGTTTTCGTATGATCCATAGTTTGGAGGGCTGTTTGTTCTGTAACCTCAGACTGCCCTGGACTGAGAAAAGCTGTCTTCCATATAGATGCTTCATCTTTATTGTAGAAATTTCCATTATGCCAGAGGAGATGATGTGACAACTACCATCTTCATCCAAGAGCTCTAGATCATCTTTTAGCAACCTTGGGTATATTGCATGGACATACACATCTCACAAAGGTTGATGCTTCTTTAGTTTAGAGACTAAACAACTAGTGATCCATATTGAAAACATGAATGCATAAGCATGTCCGAAATGAAAATATTTATTTAACATACAGATGAAGAGCATTAAATAGTTCTGCTGAGAACCCAGCGTGAGACCACTCAATATACAAATACAAACCTGTTCCATAACAAGGTGAGACTTACTTCAACAATTCTCAGAACATCATGCGTTGCTGATCCATGACTTTTCCAGGCAATGGTCCCACTGAATTGTTAAGTATCAACAACTAGGTATCAACTGGAAGCATATGAAGCTCCAGCTAGTATAATGCTAGACGGCTGTTTACTCATCCCCCCTCGCCAGATTTCTATGTTCTAATACATTTTATTTTCCTGTACGAACACACTGTAGTCTGAAACAAGCTATGACTCTGCTTCCTCCCCCCCCCCCCCCCATTCACTGTAGGAAGACAAATACCAGTTTTATCATGTCTTCTTGAGAAATTTACCCTTTACAGAACCCTAACTACTTTCATGAGTATCTGACATGAACCTTCATAAAACTGTAGGCAAAACAGCATCTGGGTATCCAAATCCTTATGTACCTCGAGAGAGCTGTAGGAATTTGGACACTGTGAAACTGCCTCTTATGGGCAGCCTCCCAATAACAACTGAGCAATGAAACACATGACATTCTGAAAATAAGACTCTTGGAAAAATCCAAAAGTAGGGCCAAAACAGTCCAAGTCCAGGATTGAATGGTCTGAGCTAATTCTTAGCTTATCTGAGAGTTATAGACCTCACACAGTCCTAAATAAAACTCTGACACCTTCATTATGGTTTAAGGAACTGTTGCTTCTTAGCCACTTCCATGGTTCAGGCACTGCAAGATTATGGAGGCTAAAGGTACGCATACTGAAGACGACTTACATGTCATCGCCTCTTCCTAGTTAAGACGACAAACCCAGTAACAAAAATACTGTAAGTACTAGCCTCTAGGATGAGATCAGGGGTTTTTTGCTCCTATTTGCTGCGCTATTGCACATCCCTACTATCATTTGTGGCCAACTTAAAATTGCAAATATTGAGACATTTCTAAGTTATGGGCTTAGATTGGAATAGGTTATCTGGCTTCCATTTTGTATCTGGCCATATTTAGCATCTTCTCTCAAGACGCAGTTTAAATCTGCTCATGACTTTTAGCAAGAGGAGAAGGGGCTATGTGCGGCACTGTGGAAACATAATGCCATATGGAAACTGAAATATGATCGAGATGCTGATCAAACAGTAACAATTTCCAGTGACTCCATCCATTAATCCACTTCCTCAGAAACAGGTTACTGGATTTGTTAACACAACTAGAGCAAGAAACAGTTTCCTATGAGGGCAAGCTAAATTTAGAAGAAGGTGAGGTCACTGGGTGTTAAAAACCAGCAACCAACGGCAGCAAAAACAGCACTGATATAGGAAGGCTCAGGAAACGTCTACCTTATCTGCATGCAAATAGACTGCAAAGCAGAATGGAGGCCTGGAAGATTCCTGTATGACAAGGACAGAAAAAGGGGTGACAGCAGGCAAGTGTGTGTTGAGATATCCAGATCTGTAATTCTTCTGCTCAAAATCAGTAAAGTAGGCTTTTCTGATATTTGCATATGTTCCTCAAACACTTCAACTATATGCCCAAGAAGGTGGAGTATAAAGAGAAAAGTAAGGAAGCTTGGAGGATTCAGCATTAGCTTCAATACCCAGGGATTGTATTAGTGTCTCGCATCCCCAGCTCGGTGAAGATCAAGAGGTCTAAACTCTAGGAACGTTTCCAAAAACAAAAATTGCAGTCACAGAGTGGACTCTGCTCAGATCCAGCTGCTTTGGAAGAAAGTGTCGTTAGATGACCGGGTTGGAACACCTACTTACTGTCCAGGCAGAAGGGGCCCCTGCCAGGAACTTCACCGGCCCTTAACGTCCCTACTGCTTTGAGAAGCTATTTGACAATATCAACCTGTTCGAATGAGCCACCCTGAAGTCAAACAAGCATCTGAATCTCAGAGGAACTAAAGCATCGCACTTGCAAGGCAGGGCGCAATTATCTCCACAGGAGCATGAGAACCTGTGGGAGGGTGAACCGGAGGCAAAAGCAATGCTCTGCTCCCTCTGCTGCCTCTTCGCCAGTTATGGGAACCCGTAACTGAAACCTCAATTGCACAAAAAGATCAATCACTTATGAAGGTGGTGGTTAAAACCACTTTATAGAAAGTGCCAAAGCCTTTGTATTACATCAATTAGTGTTTGTCAAGTGCTCCAAAACAAAAACCCAGACATGATGCTAAGTATCATTATTATTGCTGACAGGCAAACAAAGAACAGTTAAACAAGACAATACCTGACTACAATCTTATTTGCCAAAACTACCTGCTGAGGACCAAACATTTGTTCAGCGTCAATTCATGTATCATCTAAGTTTACTCCTGACTCATCTTTTCAACCTTCTGTCTTCAGAGACCGAAAAAGGGCAAGAAAACAGACATTAGAATAAATGAGTAGGAGAACAGAGAAGATTTGCTTTTTTTGTTTGAAATACTTCTTATTTGTTTTTACGGAAGAGCCAGCCTTCATGTGCAAACACAGACACAAAAAAGCAGCACATGTCGCATTTGTATAGAAGACATTTTATAACTTACGCCGAGAAGAAATAATATTTAGGCTGAAGGTAGGTACGTAATTATTTTACAGGAAACAACATTTTTTTTTTTAAAAGCCACGCTGGTACTTACTAAAATAAAAATCCAGCCGCACAAAACCCAGGAAAACACTGAGGGTGGTCATTTATAAAGTGTTTGTAAAAGATTACCACAGCAGCTGTCCAACAGACGACACACTACACTTAATCTTCTTTTAAAAATAATGTAATGAATTTGTTTACTTTTCTGCGAGCCATGAAGCTTTCAAATAAAGTGACTGCGGCACATCATTAGAGCCGGCCCGATAAAGAGGCCTCCGCTGCCGCAGCCTTACAGTAACGGCCTATCTCCCTACCTTCCCTTCCCCCCCACATTCCTCACATTATCAAAAAGCTTTTTATCCCTCTCTCCGACTGCTCCATTAAAAACAAAACAAGTTGCTGCCTCCCTATAAGTAGGTCCCAACATAAATACCAAGCCCTAACAACGTTTGTTGCCAGCATAACAATTTATGCGCTGTGGCCCTCTGAAACAAGGGCATTGTTCTCCCTGCGGGGCTGGAGCTCCTCCAGGGTTAAGGGAGCCGGGATTTATAGCTTAAGGTACCCTTCGGATAGTGCATACCATAATTCAGTCCAACAAAAATATGATTCATTAGACTTCTGTTTGGAACTCCCCACACGTTTGCTGCGAAAATGCCTGGAATTTTATTACTCAAATGACTTTTTCAAGTTACAACTATACGCTTATCCGTACCTGTCGGCTTTATTAGCCTAGTGGTATGTACCAGTCTGTCCTTAACTAATTCAAAGGCCTCAAGGTTTATATCCTTCATAAAATACGTGCATTTGGGGGTACACGCTCCACTGATGCTGACAGTAGTTTTATCAATAACTTAAAAAAAATTCCCAAACCCCCAACTCTACCCTCTCCCCCCCCCCCCCCCCAATCTGGGACTCAAAAGAAAATAAACCCAAATCTTTCAATGTAATTTAATGCCTAACTGTATTTATTTTAACTTGGTCTCCGTTATGATACTCTACTGATGCATCTCTCCTTTCTTCAATCAACAGCATTATTTTTTTAATCTTACTTTCCCTGCACCATTAACATGACTGTTTTTCTGACAGATGTGCCCCAAACTTGTGAGCCATTCAGATTAAGCGCTTTAGTATTGTCTCAGCTGTATTTAAATTTAAAAACAATAAGGACTTCATTGTTTTGCAATCATAAATATTCTATGCTGTCCCTGTCTATATTTATAAAGCGACATTGCAATTTGTAGTGCTACAATTTATTCTTAACTACGACATTGTAAAGTCCATACTTGAGCATGCAATACACTTGTTTATTGATGTGATAAATTTAAAACACATGCATACAGAAAAACACAACATTTGCTTATTTGCAAAGCCTGCTGAGCGCTACCATGCCACCTTGGGTTGCGAGCTCATTAGATCTCAATCTAAACAAGGTCAGGCTAGGTCAGCACACTTGAATGAAGGACATTCAGAGGGGAGAGCTAGGGTTGTTTTTTTATTTTCATGATTAAGGAGGTGGGAGTCTTCCACTTGGAAACTTTCCAGAAGGCCTGAAAAGGTGCTAGGAGGAATACTGCCACTGGATGCCATATTTTGAGTAAGAGAGAGAGACCCCCAAATCTTTAACACACATGCTTATTAAAAATGCACATCATTTCTGCAAGGGTTTGCAAGAGATGTGAGCTCAGACATCCTATCCTCAAGCAAACTCCCAAAGTTCAGGCTACACTATGTCCATCTGCATGCAAAGGACTGTGACGGCCCATAGAGTGCCTTTCATCAGTGCAGCCTTTAAATTTGTGTAAACATAGTAATGCGACGTAAATAGCCTGAGACATTTGACTCAAAATAGCTGATAGCTTCAGGGTGTGGCCAATATCAATTAAAATTCTCCATTATTATTGGTAATCTGGAAATATTGCACAAATTTAAAACATTTTATAAGTGGTGGTTAGGAATGAGTTTGCCTATCACAACAAGGCAGCCATCTCAAAGAGGAGCGAGTAGAGCATTAACAGCGTAAAGCAGCCCTGCTAAACAATTCAGAGCAGAAAAGAAACAACCGTAACTGCACAGGAGCCTGGAAAAGGCAGAAAGTTTTACCCCAGACAGGATTTCCTGAAGACATCAGACCCTTTCTTATGCAGCAAGACTGGCAAAAACAAACAAAAACAGTTTTTCAGAGGCTGAATCTGCACATAAGCTCAAACCGCCACGGTGCTGGGAACTATGAGAGCTGCGGAACTAGTACAAACATAGTATTAAAGGCAAATTAATTTTGCTGCATTTCAGCAGACTAGTAAGTAAATGTTTGAATTTGTTTCCAGTTTTATAGTTAACCAAAGGCTCTTGGCTGCCTCATACCTGAGTGGAATTTGATACATTTTCTAAAGGCTTCTGTTCCTTCCTCTTGCTTATCACTGTTTTAAAGAATCCTGCACTTGCACCACCAGTTGCTTTTTGCCAGCACACAAAAAGGCTGAATGGAGTCAGAAACTCTGAAAACAGCCGCAAAGAACCTAATTTTCATTTATTATAAGTTTGCCGTCGGGGTTGGCCTATGTAGGTCTGAACTTCTGCCTACTCAGTGGTTCAGCTCCGCTTCCCGACCTGTAGCAGTAAGTGCAAGCAGACAAAACCACAATGCGCCCGTTTGCTCTGCTGGGGCCCAAAGCACTGTTTGTGCTGCTGCGACCAACACCGCGCCGGGGCTCTGCGGGCAACGTGACAAACGCTGTGTGACCCGAACCGTGATCTACCCTGATAAATAGAACTAAATGTAAAGAATCTGCTGGAATAGAGAAGTGGTGGAACAGGACACGCCACAAAGGCAAGAGCAAGTGAACTGCAAAACATGGGGGAAAAGGGAGGGAAGCGAATTTACCATTGGCACCAGCGAATCGAGCTCCTCCAACAGTCCGTAGACTTTTCTGTTATTGTGCTGGTAGAAAATGATAAGTCTGTAGAACAGCAAAGCAAGCAACATCAGAAATTCAGAAGAATAAATCTTAACATGATTAAGAGTGACAAATATATAAAGAAGGCTTCAAATTTTTGAACTCCAAAGAGCAAGATGAGGAAATGGATGACCACGTTTTTCATAGTAGGAGCACTGTATTGCCTTGTTTCTTCATTAAGCTCATGTTATTCCATTATTTTTAATATAGGGCAATATCAAAGGGGCTTTGTTCACTGTCCAAGAACTGACTAGAAGCTACTGACCAGCCACACAATGAATTTTGCTTACAAGTAGCCTTTTGCCCCATTATCTTAGCATACAAAATGTTCAGTTTCTTTCTTGCACAATACGTATGAACCCAGATAAATAACTGGCCATCTGCCAGCTTTTTTTTTTTTTTTTTTAAAAAGCAAAATCTATAAATACAGCTCAAAAACTGCAAAGAAGAAAGGCTGCCAAATCCTTAGATGCAAGGTTCATAAAAGAAAGATTGACAAATGATTTACTGTTTGAGGTTTGAGAACTACGAACAAGGAAGAACTATGCTATGACTACAGCTATAGTATGCACATGAAATAATTCACAACCATATTGAATTTAAATAACTATTTTCTATTAGTTAGCACCTTATGAACAGAAGAAGTCTGGCCAGAGAGGTCATATGAAATTTCATTACCATGCAGCAAGCAAACTTTGAATCAAAAGTAACATTTGTAGCAATGTACTTCCTTATATCCTGTCTGTAGAACTATATAGAGGAATTTTTTTAATTATATATTGTACAAAGAAATAATTAAAAGTTTTCATAAAAACTAACCTGTTTTTATAATCTCAACTCCTGGCAACAGAAACACTGGGAATAAATTACGTTATGTTGATTTGGAAAGGTTTCTGAAGATACGACCCAGGCAGAAAAACCTCAAACGAGTTCTGCAGGAAGCCAGATTTAAATAAGAACAAGCTTTTGTATCTTCCTGATCCAGGAAAGGATTCCTTGAGGAGTTGTGTAAATGTAAAAAGAAAAAAACCCCACACCCTTACGCACATAGCTCAAGTGTCTCCTAAGTACAAGCGGTCAGGTAGCATCCTAAATTTGCAGCTGTAATTTAGAACAAACACAGCTTTATTAGCTTGAAACTTGGCTTAATTTAAAACTACGTGATCTTTACACATTTCATATCGCGGCAGCCGGTTCTGCAGAGCACAGAAAGCGCTGTCAGGAGGAACTGCTGAATAAGAAGAAATTGAACAATTCACTACATCAAAGTGAAGCATTTACAGGCGCACAGAACAACGTGATTTACAGAAGCAAGCTTGTTGAATTCCACTTTGCAGATTACTTGTTCCTATAAAATACATATTTTAACAGATTAAGTCCTAAAGCACAAATTAATACCATATTTCTTTCTTTTTTTTTTTTTTTTCCTACCACTATCATAGCCTTGAATACTACAGGAATATTTAAGACATCACTAGCACAGTCTCGGGGAATGTAGTTTTGCTTCATTTGTAACTACAACACTGCCAGGAATTTTCACATATTTGTAGAAGCATTTCACTCACTCTCTCACCCTTAATTAACCACGCTAACCAATCGGGAGAAGACAGGAATCACCAGCAGAGAAAACCACCCCCCCAGAAGTCACTTGTACCCGCATCTCTGCGGGTCCCGCGCAGCCCCCCCCGACCCCTCCCCAAAATCGCCCGCAAGACTTCCAGTAAAACCAGTATGAGCCTGTCACAGCGCTCGTCACCAGCAAAGTCATCCCGTTTACGAGCGTCGATAATTTCCCCCCCCAGTTTAAAGCAGCGTTAGGCTCAGGAAAGGTGGGAGCGGAGAAGGAGCCGTTTGGCAACCCTCGCCGGAGCGAGAAACGCGCGCCGCTCCGCTCCCGCGGAAGGGGTACCACGGCGTGCAGGCAGGCTGCCAGGCGCGCTCGGCAGCGTGACCGCGCTGCATTGAGCTGCTTTAATGAAAGCCAGGAAAGAACACATTACACAGTGTTTCTTCGGCGAGCTAGCTAGCCTCCAGTGATTGAAATCAATAAAAACAGTCGGCAAGGGGCCCAGTGGGGGAAGAGAGAAATCTCCGACGCAGCATTCAGTTTGCTTGCCACTTTCTCCCTCCCCCCGAAAGTTAAACTCTGGAGATCACCATGACGAGCTACTTCGCTTTCAGCACTCGGCAGATCCTGACGGGGATTTAAAGGAAGCGAGCGGTTTAGTCTCCTCGCTCCCTCGACAGCGGTAAGAAAATGAACGGGTTGTTTTTAATTTGAATCCTGCCTGGAAAAACTTCATCAGACAAGTGCACCGTTCTGCGTTTCAGGAGGGGGATGGCTTTGACAGCAGGAGAATGTTAAACGGTGGCAGAGGGAGGACCAGGCGGGACGGCGCTCAGCGAAAGCCCGCTCTCGGGATGGACTGTCACCCCCGGCTGGGGAGGCTCCTGCAGCTGCTGGCACCACTGCCAGCAGTGTTATCCACACCTTAAAGCAGCTGAAACATTAGGAAGCACATGACCAAAGCCAAGACCTAGGTGAGTACAGTCTGTTTTGAATGCCTCCCTCTATCAAGGCTGAAATCAGAGATACACCGTTCCCCTTAAGTTTCCACAGATCGCCTCACCTCCCTCCTTGTTCACTCTTAGGCGAGTTAACATTAAGCTTATACCATTTTCAAATTCTGTCAGGCCACTAATCTTCATGCAGCTATAAAATATTTACAAAAGCCTTTTGTTTAGCATTTTTGCGTTTAATTTGCTTATTGACAAGGTAGAATCAGGCCATTACATAACTCCACCCATTCCAGAAAGACTCTGTGTTCCCTGCTCCAGGAGGTCCCCTCTGCTATGCGGGATTATGAAACACTCCTGACACCGCGAGCTGAAACTGCCTGCGATCTGAAAGGCTGCCAGTAATGAATTTCTAGTATGGTGCATATTTATCTATTTTATTTTTATGTTTTAATCACCATAGCAGCCACATACACTACATACTTGCACTGTGTTGTGTGTGCTGACTTATGCCATAGATTATAGCAACTCGTATGCACATGGGCTAGTCTCATTCATTCGCAACACTCACAAATCTGATTATCTTGTTTAAAAGAACTTTTCAGTTACTTATTACCAGAACCAAGGGGGATTTCTGGCACATCGTTTAAGAATGACCAACTTAATTTTACTCAGTACTTCCATATTCTGTCATTACCCTAATGCATATGGTTTTTTGAACAGACAGTCCCATAGAAACAGTAAAGATACAGATGACAAGTGTAGATCAAAAAATCCTTCACAAGCTTTTGACTAACTTTAAGAAAATGATTTATCTAGACTTCAGTGAGACAGTAAGGGTGAAATCAAATCCTGCCTTTCGCAAGGTAGGTAAAAATGATGACGCATACATCTCTTTCCCAGCAATGACGGGAATACACTGGGACAGACGATAAATAAGTACCTGCTGGGCAAGAGCCTCCTTGCTTGCCCCTTCTGCGCTGGTCATGCTTAGGTGCCGACAGCACCGTGCACGCCCGCTGCCGGAAAGAGCGAGGGAGGGAGGCACTGGATGCCTCCGCCGCCTCTCAGGATCCCAAGGGGACGTTTCATGTGAGCTGGCACAGTAGCTGTGCCTTGTTATCCCAAACCTCAGAGGTACAAACACAGCCTGGATGACTCCGGTGGTAGGAAGAAGAGACTTCCTAATACCTCCTCCATGTCCTTGTGCCTTACTACTTTTCAAAATAAGAACCATCATTTGTACGTAAGGATCCACTTAAAGAAATACTCAAAATTGTTGAAAGAAATTCATGCTAGCTCTTGTAAAATGCATGAGTGTGCAAATTTGTGGATTTAAAAAAAAATCCTTTTGGTTAATTCTCTTAGCTAGAAAAGAGTGATAATGGTAACTCTCCTGAAGAGCCATGTAATGGAGAAATTAAGAAAATCTTCTTTGGAGTTCAGGCTTAGGTCCTTGTCACATGTATAGTTATTCTATTTATAAACAGATCAAATAACTACATGTACAAATTAGTAACTGTGTGGGCAATGATCTGTTTTACTTACATAATTATGGGATCTTATTTTACTACAACAAGTGCATAAATGTTTGTGCAGGTGCAAATGTTGCTCCTTCTTTGGAAGATACAGCCTTTTAGGGTTATTTTTTTTATTTTCTCATCACATGGAAACGCAAAAGACACTCACACTTAAAAAGTGACCTGGATAACACCTCCAGGGCTGAAAGTAAGAGACTGTTATTCTTGCACAGATGTGTGCTTAAACATTTTTAAATCATGTACAGTTGTGATCAAACTATGAAAACAGCTGAAACAATTTCTAAATACTAAAAGGTTTTTACTTTGATGTTATCAGTCCAGTTTGAAACTCTCCATACAAGACAGCAGCTAAATTACATCTGAAAACATAATTAAAGAAAAATAAATAACAATAAAAAAGTAAGGTTGTGATTCGTAACAGAAAATAGCCCAGTGTAGTGTAACTTTTGGGGCATATCCACATACTCAAGATTCACCTCACTTCCCACAGTTTTCAAAACCTGTTCTGTGTTTCACCCACTCCCAGCATAGGTCCTTTGCAGAAGTGACAACACTTGCATGGTTAGGAAATCATGGCAGTCACTTCCAAACCAACCAACAAATTATTTTTCACTGTTCTTAGAGCTAAATTCATCCTTTTGTGAAGAGAACTCACTTAAGTCTTTATTTAAAATTTCGAAAAAGGAATGCGTGGTGGGGACTAAGGCAATGCACATCACTTGTACTGACATTCTCAAGTTCAGATGGTATTCCTCCTAGTTATTCTCTCAGCAGAAGATATAAATAACTTCAAAGCAGTGTGCAGTGTATTTTTGTTGACAGTGATGCACTTTTCAGCAGCTAAGTGGAATGAGTTTCCACAGCATTTACTATTAACAGAACATACACCTTACGAACACACAACATAGAAAAAAGGTATCATGTATTTTCTCGTTAAGAAGAGTTTTGACCAAATACAGATATTCCAGAAGTCACACCAAAAGGCAAGACATGTTCAAGATGCCAATGGTATTAAAGCAGATTCACCAACCAGTGACCCGGTCCTTCAGACTCTTACTTTAGAGCAGGGAGATCTGGAAGATCTCAGGAGGGTCTCAGGTTGCTTTGTTGAGTTAGATGCAAAGTGTAACCAATGGGAATCCATTTTCTCACATTGCTACTAGCCTTGATACCCTCATATCATCAGAAGTACTTTGTCCCCAACAACAAATCACATCTTCACCATAGCTGAGACTTCTTAATAATTCATATTGATTGTCCTTACAGCAATTTACCTTAGTAAAAGAGCTTTTTAAAAAAAGTAGGTAGGGTTTCATAGCAATCAGCAAACTAGATGAAGCATTTTTAAAGGTGGAAGGACATCAACACTTTGCTTTAATCTCACCTAAGTTTTATGGAGGGGAAGATCTGGAATTCTACTAAACAATTTGAACTGTTCCAAAAAGGCTGAAATTCAATTACACTGACAACAACAGAAGCGCAGTTAGGGTCTGCTAAGCACCTGGATGGGCAGTCTTAGGTGAAACATAATACTGGTGTCTGCACTAGTGGAGAAAGACTGTTTCCATCCCCTGCAAACAGAAATGCTCTGGTACTTCTTGAATACTGTACAGCTTCTAGGTATCGCCCGCCTCATTTATACTGGTTTGTGTTGGCAGTATTAGATTCATTCAGCTGAGTATATTTAGTTTGCTTATTCTGAAACTGGGTGACTGCCTCCCTGTAACGTACCTACTCTGACTAAAATATGGAACGTGAGTAAACACAGAGCTGCAGAAGGTGCAGCTTTCCCCCCATCTGTGGGAAAGGCTGGTGAAGCAGAGGACTAAGAATTAAGTTAGTTAAAAGTTACTACTTTCTAGCAAAGTCAGCTTTCTTTATCATTCAAATGGGAATCTTTACGTTCGACTTAGGAAGAAACAATTCTTTGTTATAAAAAGGCATCAAAAACTCTTAAAAAACAAACAAACAAACAAAAACCACACCACAAACCCTACCTCTTTACCAACCTGTTGTCATTAGCGTCAGCTCCAGACTTCAGTAGGATATATAACTCGTAGGAATCAATGCCCTGTTATATATCCTGTACTTTCAAACTGTGTTCTCACAGACAATTAAAAGAAGAAACTACTTCATCATATTTACAAATTCATCATTGGACAGAAGTAGAATCACTATAGTTTGATATTCTAAAGTCTTTTAAATCACTATGTAAATATTCCAGTATTTCATACATACATACATACACACACATGACTGCACGTGCCCATGTAGGCAGGCACACGAGACTTTCAATTTGTGATGGCTAAGACTTAAAAATCAAACACCCAGGAAAAGTGAGTGGGCAGGAATCATTTATTTAGCAGGTCGGGTTATTAAGAGAGGGGTATTTTAACACAAAATGAGGGATGAATGAGGTGGAAAGTATAGATATTTGCATTTGACTTCATGTCCAGTGGTAACTAGACATGTGCAACTCAGACTGAAAATTACTTCCTGTAAAATGATTATTCTCGTAAATCTCTGTAATGTCCATCAGTTGCGAAAGACTTTTAAACACCTGTGCGCAGAATTTGAACCTGCTCAAAGGAACAAGTACTATAAAGCTCCATTGGTATCTAATGTGCACAGTTCAGTTCACGATTTCTTTTCAAGAAGTTTTGTCTTAAGGAGACATGTAAGGGAATCATATTTCTAAGAGTTAGTACAAATTACATGATCTAGCTTTCCTCTAGGTCTGTTTGTTGCTTATCCAGTCAAAATGATCAAGTCCAACTAGTTTTGTCTCATTAGAAATGACTGCTAGGAAGCAAGAATTTGAATATGTTACTTGCCAGTTTGAAAAGGTCTCCTGAAAGTTTCTTAAGAAAATTATATCCATATTTTCAATGTTTTTAAAGGTTCAGAAATTACACTGCAATCTATTCCCAAGTCTTACTTAATTAGCAACGCTTTACAGGTTTTCTGTTCTTTTAAGCTCCCTGATAACTATATATCTATGATACTAATCCATAGGATTTCCAAATTTATCACACAGTCCTGGAACACTAAAATGACATCTGTTTTTTATAGCATCAGGTGTGCCCTCATTATGCTTCTGTGAGGCAGAGCAGAAAATTGAAAAACAATTATGATTTAAGACCCTAAATTAAAACCTGTCGACTGTTTAGTAAAAATACTCCATAAAACCTGTTTGTATTTCAGTAGACCACACTGAAGAACATCATTGTAAATGCAACACAAAAGGAGCGGTGGTGGCTAGTTCTTTTTTAAAACAAACAAACAAATAAAAAAACACTAAGGCAGCTAGCAAGTTATCCTAAAATAAAATAGTATTAATCTGTGTTTCAATAATAAATAGCTTCCACATATTTATAAAATAAATGCCAAAATTTATGTGGATGGAATTTATAACTCACTTCAGTTTCCAACTCACACTTTACATGGATTACATAGATTAAATTTTACATCTTTGTTAAGGAGGCAAATCACATTTTTTTCTTTTAATTTGTATTCCATTTTAGTTATTATTCAATTGAGTTCCTGAAAGAAAAGAAAACATTTTACTGTTTGAATAGAATATGTGTATACCAAAGTACCTGCCATTTTGTAATTACCTATTATTTTTACTATGAAAGCATGCAGGAGACATGCATGAATGCTTTATGATGATAAAACAAATATATACACAACAGAAGACAGCTGTTGCCCAAATAATTTTAAAGCTAACTATAAAATACAGTAGATAATTACAGACAATAACATGTGGAACACAAGAAAGCACAGACCAACCCACTAAGAGGAGGATTAAGTGCACCACAAACCTGTTTTGCTATCACATAATTTTGCAGGCATCAAGAGAGAGGAGTTTTAAGCAAGGATTTGGAAAAGGACAATAAGGTGGCCCAGTGGAGGGTTACAAGGAACTTCTTCAGTGCACATGGGGCTGCATGGTAAAGAGCACTGAAGATGGTCATTAGAAATTGCAGACAAAGGTAAATGTTTAAATTGTTAGTGGAGGAGAAAAGTCAACATCTCCATAGCACATGGGATAACGGCTAGAGTGGGAATAGATTGCAAATACCTTTGAAAGAGAAATAGTTTATGCTTGCTAGAAGAAAAGGACAGCAAAGGAAGATAGAGATTAAGAGCAAATGGGAGGTCCATCTCAAAGGAAATTCTGATCTTTAAGAATTTTTTAAAGATTCTGATCAGTCTGGAAAAAAAATCAAGATGTCAGAGCTCTCTCTTGAATGGAAATAGAAAATCTTCACATTTCATTTTACTTGTGGAAAATACAACATACTTTAAGGCAGAAATTTCAAACTAAAAATCAAAATTTAGATGTAACATCCTACCTTAGCATAAGACATTCTGGTATTATGAACATGAAATGAGAAAGCAGAAATCATACTTCCCTGTTGAAAATTGAAGTCAAGATCTTCCCTAAAACACATGAAACAAAATGGCAATCCCCAAATTAAAAAAATCTTCTAGTGAGACAAAGGGGTTCTCTCATTTTTTCTTTTTCTTTAACCGTCTTTAGAAATGGGTACTTTCACTTGGAAGACTGGGAGCTAAAAATCATACTGAAAGGTTTCAAGGTGGAATTGAAGAGATGAACTCAGCACAGTAGTATGGACAGCACATTTACTGAAGTGTAAGGACAAGGAGAAAAGGCACCACTGAACAAGTTAGAGAAGCCAGGAAAGTCAACACCTAGTTTTCTATCAAGATAGCAGAGACAAAAGCATTTTATGTCTACGAGTGATTCTTCCAGATTCTCTGAATGAACTCCTCATATTTATTTAGTAGTTTCATAAAATCTGTTGTTGACTCTCAAAAAGCTTCTATTAATTCACTTCAAAAATTCCAAGTCAGCTTGAAGTGCTGATTTCTTTTCCACAGTACATGAGCAACCAGGCATACAGTAACAATAAGAGGTGCAAATTCATGATAATTTCCAACTTGTCAAGTTATAAACAACAGCATGATTCATACTTTCCCGGGCTTTGAAAATGTTTACAAGTTTTTTTTTTTTTTTTTTTTTTTTTTTTTTTTTTGGTACCTATCCACCCAGATCTTGCTATGATTAGGCTTGGAATACAACTGAAAAATACAAGATAATAATCTGCTTCATTGAGTACTCTTAACAAATTTCATGACAGGAAGGATGGTTCATGTTGGCAGTTTTAGCCAATCTTTATGACTTGCCTAAAGTAACACGTATCTCAACCAATAGTGGAACTTCTCAGCTTAAGAATTCCTGACTCCCAGGCATATGTTCAGCTCAACAGGAGGTCACAGAAACACATTTTCTCCTTTTGTACTATATATTTTTTATTTTATGGAAAAAAAAATATAGTTCCTAAGGCATCCAACTTGAAAAGTATTCCCTAAATTATTGTTCTGTATACTTTTTTGCATGTAAACTCTACTGTTTATGTGTCTGCCCTACTTAAGTTGCCATTAGCCATCGTTCAGTGTGGCAAACGAACCTGGCACTCATAGCTTCTTGCAGCCCACCAAGCACCTTTCGCATTCCCCCTCCCTTGCAGGGAGCCCAGTTCAGGAAATACTGCAACAAAGACTAAAGCCCAGCTGTGCCGGGAAAAACCTGTGTGACAGAGACAGGAGTTCTTCAACAGGAAAGGTGGGAATGCTGCTCAGAGAGAGGAGCAAAACCCAGAGAGCCTTAACGTGCTAGCCACGATGCTGCGATGTAAAGCTGAGCTTAGTCACCAAAGGAAATCTGCAGAAGGGGAACGTAGCAAACAAAATTCCAAGTAATAGGTAATACAGTTTGCATAACATTTTCCAGCTTTTTGTTATGTTAGGGATCTGAGAGTTCTGATAGGCACCATATTCTATTTCAGCTCTTGTGATTAATGTAACTACCAGTTCTGATCCTGTCTTTTTCATGTTTAAATGTATGATTCAATTCTAGTTACAGTCACTCCTGCTAAATTTCAAGTGTTTAAGCAACAGCAGAGCCTTCCACCACTAGACTGACAGACTAGGTTTCGCAAGCGTGAGACACTGCAGTTAACAGATTCTCTACCTTCTTTTACCTAATGACTAATCTAAGACACAATTTCATGATTACCTTGAAGATTCTTCCTACTTTAAAGATGACCATGTGACTTACAGGAACAGTCATATTCTAATGACCAGCTCAAAGACGACTAGTCTTATATTGGAGAATTCAAATGGAGCGCAAAACGGAGAGAGCACCATGAACGTTACCCACGAGGCCCTGACTTGCAAAGCATATAGAATGTTCTTAAGTTGACAGTTTTATAACTCTAAATGGTTTTGCAAATGAAATCCAAACAAAAGAGCAGAAATGTACTCTAAATCACTCAGCAATAGCTGCTTAGAAAAGCAGCAACCACCAACTCCAGCAAACAAAGAGTTGCTTTAAGTAAGCTTCATAAATGCAAGAAAGACAGGGTTTTTTTTGTTCTTTTGGCTTTATTTTTCTATATTCTTGAATCCATACCCATAATGATTCAGCTTATTCTGACAAATATTATATAACCAAGTATCAATCACATCAACTTTTTTATGTTGAGAGAAGTCAGATATCAAGTGATAAAAATGAGTTCAGGCAGAGGGCATATGTTAAGCAGCTGTGAATCTGTTTAAGCTGTCTATATGCCTAAAAGCTTAATATCATTACACAGAGCTCTGATTTCTCCCCTTCCCGCCTTACACTAAAACATCCACATTATATGTAATAGAAATGATTAACTTGCTGGAGGAAATAGTCACACAGTGACTGCAGCAGTACAAATAATATGCTTCTAAATTAGATGTAGTATATTTTGCTTACAGAAAAAAAGACAAATCATTCTGTTCAGGCTCTAAATAAAGCTTTATTTGTGAATAAAAGAATCTCTGGTAATAGTTTGACAAACAGTTTAAACCAGCATAAGTCAGTACTGCTGCCAAAAGACAGAGTCTCCATTTTCTCCCACCTCTTCCTTGGGTTGGCACAAGTGCTTGTGCAGTCTTGTAAACTCATCTGGGCTAAAATTACCTCTCTGTTCCCCCCAAAGGCTACTTTAAAAACAAATCATTCCCTGATTCAATTCATTGTGAATGTTTCTGCCAGCAAAAAGAGGTGATACAAAGGTGGAAGCAAGTAGCTGTGCAGCTTGTGGAATCACGTTTTTGGCAGCCTCTCTGGCTTCAGACACTGTTCCTTAAAACAAATGCAGGAGCAATATACATAATCCTACCTTTTAGGTACAGAGAGATAATGGCTTTCAGCTTGCCAACTCTCATATTATCACAGATCTAGCATTTGGTGCCTTTCAGGAGTGCCGTGCATCGCAGAGTTTGGGGCTTTTGATCATCACCCTAATTTCAGTATGACAGATTGCCTTAGCAAAGGAAGAAGTTTGCAAAAGTTTTGCAACTTTTGCTTCAGAGTGCCTGAAATCAGGCTGTCCACATTAAACGTGATGGCATGTCAGTCATCAAGAGCCTGATTATGTTGCCAAAACCAGTAACACAATTTCCAGTGACTTCAGTCGGGGAGTAAGAGAAGTTGGACAAAGGAGGCAGCAGGGAGTAGGAAATGTTTCAGTAAAAAGGAACCAGAAACTCAGGAAAGTCAGAAGAAGCAATGTTTATATGTAGGAGGGAACAGAATGAGAGCTGAAAGTACAAAGTGCAGGAGTACCTGATAAGAGCACACATGGGCACGGGAGGGCAGGAAGGGGGCCCCAAGGGAACACCGAGTACTACAAGATGGTGGGGGGGGGGGGGGGGGCGGGAGATTGAAGGATGTGCTGAACCATATGAAATACCACAAAGGGAGAGTGCAATGGAAGAAAGAGAATCAAAGGCAAAAGTAAACACATGAGAAAAGTGGAGGACATACAACCCTTCACCATGTGCATAATATGACTGGAACAGCTGCTCTTCCTCTACATTTAGAGAGAGACAGTGAAGAGTAAAAGTGGCATCTCCACAAACCAAAGCATAGGACAGGGCAGGTGGACAGAGAACAGGCCACGTCCAATGTTCACAAGCAG
Organism: Dromaius novaehollandiae; assembly: GCF_036370855.1. NCBI lineage: Eukaryota > Metazoa > Chordata > Aves > Casuariiformes > Dromaiidae > Dromaius > Dromaius novaehollandiae. The sequence goes on along the minus strand of NC_088111.1, from coordinate 6,754,386 downwards.
ATACTTCAGACCGAGTAGAGAATCTGAGAACATCAGCTGGAAGGCGGCTATGGTTTCTCAAGGTTAGCAAACCAGAAAGCAAGTTAAAAATGAGGTGGTATTTTTAAATGTATGATTTGGAACATGACCTGTGATTTAACTCAAGACTGACGATATTGTATACTGCACATTATTATTATTCAAAACATATCAGGCAACAATCGGTCTATCAGGAACACAAGAGAACTATTTGCTTTTTATATAGAGGGTGAGCATTTGCAGTAAGACCATAACAACATGGATCAAATACATTCCCTATAGCAACACTTTGGGAAAAAAAATATTTTTCTTGTAGATGCAAGCAAGTAAATTCAAAGAACATCAACAGACAACTAATATAGCAATTTACAGATTTTTTTTTTGTGTATAAGAGTCCCATTTTCAGAATACATAAAGCATTAGTATAAAACAAAACAGAAGTCCTTCTCTGTTCTTAGTCCTCTTAGGTGAGGTATTTGTTCCAGTTATTTTCTCCCTTCGGATGACGTTCTCTGGCTGCTATAGCTACTATTCCTTGAATCACAGTGTTTAACTGCATCGCGTATACATTGACTTCCTGACCACGAAAAACTATGAAGCACATCCAGAAACAAATAGCTAGGGAAACAGACTCCAACTGGAGTTGTCAGGTTTTCTAGCCATGTTAATTTGTGTCTGCAGTGCCAAGATGCTGCGTAGCTTCCTACACTTCAGACTAAAACTGAGCTTTCTACTTTGCTTTCTACTATACAAATGCAAATGTATGACAAGATGTGGTCACCGTAGTTAAAGACGGAGGAGACAATACATGTTGCCATCCTTTGTCCTTCCCTTCGGGCTTCCTCTTTCAGTTACATTATCTCTGAAGGGATGGTTCGGATACCTTCAAAAAGTAAAAAACTCCCACAAAACAAGAAAAAACACAACCAAATCCCCCCAAAACAGTAAACAAGCTAGCTTAGTAGTTTAAACTTTGATCTATAATTTATCCATCTTACAGCTTTTTTAGTCATTTAAATATTACGTATAGACATATGATTTCATCCAGGACTGACAGACTAGCAAAATACTGTAACTACTCTTCATACTTTCAGTTCCTTCAGAAAAAATTCCACCTTTCCAGCATTAAAGAACTGTAATTGGACTAGCCTTTCCTTACTGCAACTACTAAAATACAAACACAGAAATGCATTATTTTAATGTGAGTGCACACAATAAGAATTATTCAAGTTGCAAAAATATGTTTGCCTACCTAATTTTTGTAAGAAGGATCTTTTATTTTGACGAGAGTACTTAGCATCACCTATACAGAACTAATGACACAGAAAAGTGTTCAGGTACAAAATGTCTAATTTTTAAAACACTAGGTTAATTTGTTTTCTAAACCCAAACCAATATTTGAACAGTTGAGCAAATATTTGAAATACATTCAGCCAGTTACCTATTTAGAAAGGGAACAAATTTATTTAAAAGGGCTTTTTTTCCCCCTCTCTGACACCATAGTACAAAATACAGACTAAGCTCACAAGATCCTAAGATTTTTACTAGTCTCAAATTAGAATCACCCAATAGATTATTGATATAACAACACTAGTGTAAACAAACAAACACACACTTTAAGAGAAAAGAACACATGTGCTATAAGAACCGATATACCAAAAGACTCTTCACCTACTAGGACAACTACAGGCCTGGTAGAGCTGGTTTAGGTAGTAGTTCTAGTCTTGAACTGAGCATTACTAAGTTTGAGCTGTTTTTCATGATAATTTTTATAGTAATAATAACAATGTCTGGAGGAATCATGATGTCTTCCTTTTAATGATGTCCACAAATAAGACATGTATTTCTGTTTAACATAAATATTCAAGCCCCTGTTCTCCTTGTAATTCCCACCAAGCACATAGGCAATACTCTTAGACATATTTCATGTTGTCCGCACCTGCAAAGCTCATCTCTTTTCCTTCACATAAGGGAAAAAAGTTCATTATCAGAAGAACAGATTCAGTTTGGTCTGATATGAACACCTGAGACCAAGTTTTACTCTGCAACAAGATATAATTAGAGACAGCTTTGGTAATTGTCACTGTATGAAGGTGAGACAGAATTACAGAGAATTTGGAGAGAGAAAAGAGCCGGCATAAACTGTAGAATCATCTAGTCCAACCCCTGAACTCCAACCAACACTGAACTGGGAGCAGGTTAGCTGGGCTTGGTCCCGGTGGGTGCTGAACATCCAAGCACAGAGGCTCCACAAGCTGCCGCACAACGTGCTCAAAGGCTTAATTAAACTCACAGTGAAAAATGCTTTCCTTATACTCAGCCAGAACCTCCCCTGCTTCCCTTTATGAGGCTGTGCACCTCGGGAAGGAGCTGGGCTCCATCTTCTTGGTGACCTCCTTGCAGGGACTGGCTGAGGCCCCCCCGAGACCCCGCTCTCGGGGCTGACCAAGCCCAGCTCCCCCAGCCGCCCTGCACAGGACATGCTCCAGCCCTCTTGGCCATCTCGGTGGCCCTCTGCTGCAGTAGCCCAAGTTAGTCAGCATCTTTATTTTACTGGAGGGGCCCAAACCTCAGACTTTGTTACCAAAAATATAACAAAAATCAAATAATTTAGAGGAAAAAACCCTAATAAATCATGCGACTTTGGCCCAAGTAGAAAGGGAGTTATACACAATTACTATCACTACTATTCTACTAGGAAATACGTTTTTTTAATCCATAATATTTAAATAAATAGTTTGATCAATACAGTATCCAACAAGTAAATACTTTAAGCTCAGATCTACAATGTTTCCACACAGGTTAAAGTTAATGATGCAACTAATAGCAGGCAGCTCGGGTACACCAGAAATGTTGTTAAAATCTAGGTATACACTACTGCTTGCTAAATTTTGAATCAAACAATCCTTAAAGCAGTAGAATATGTCACTATACTTTTTAAGTGAAAGGAATAAACTTCTGATAGTAAAAATACTCATACTAAAAATCAATGCAAAATTTAAGACAGGCAGAAAAAGCCCAAGTTTAAAGAAGTGAAAAGCGTAATCATATCAAAGTAAACTGGAAGTGTGATCAAAAGAGTGGAAAACAGTTAATTCCAAATAAATTATTAACTTGGAACACCTCCTAAACTAGTCAGTCTATAAATATAGTAAAAACAAGAGGGAAAAACAGCTTTCTAATACAGTTCTCAGATTCCCATTACAAGGAATTATCAATTTTTTGAAGCATTTTTTGTCTGTTAAAAGAAAAGTAGATCAACCACCAACATACTCCTTAATCGCATTTACTTATCTTTCTGTTTATATAAAAAAGGCTACTTTGAATCCCACTTGGAAAGGTCTCTGAATCACAAGTTTGCAAGTGCATGCAGGCCTGTAAAGGCTTCTGAAATATTTACTCATAATAAAAGCCTTACTATTTTCTTAATTTTCTTTTTAGAATAAGGTCTGTGTTCCAATTTCATTCAAATTAGGCCTAATGTTCCCAATACCATAACAGTCTCGAATATTAATTTTCATAATCCTGCCCCAAAATAGTCTGTCTTCCTTACAAACAAAGCTATGTCATTAGAGTTGGATACAAACTGTAGGCTCTCTCCAATTTCATACTTTGAAAGTTAAACTGAGGGATGGCATTTATGTGCATTTATGTGCTCAGTATATAAATCCAGTTAAAAGTGCCATACAATAAATAATAACGCAACACACGCTTTCAACACATTTGGAAGTAAAGGTCTAAAACCAGCTTCGTTTTGGCCAAACTGCAAAATTTGACATGCAAGCGATGTTGCAAATAGGAAGCCCCACGATCCACCACAAATACTACAAAGATGGAAAGTTACGCAGTGCTTTTGTGGCACTTCCTCCTTACTGATGATCAGAATTAAAAAAGCTTAGATGGTAAAATACCCAACCCTTAGCTGTGATACTTTGAGGTGCGTTACCGACATGCGTGAACCCCCACGTTTGGTTAACAGCTTACATGCTTTTCTGTACACTTCAGCCAGTGGCACGAGGAATATAAGCCACAGCAGCACTTCAGTGCCTTCATTAACACAGATTCCATAATACAAAAGACTCCTTAATTAAATGGAAAGTGGATTTACAGTACCTACACAGGCAATACATTTTAAAGGGCTGTAGTTACTGCAGAGTAATTGACAACTTCTTGGGGTAATTGTTCACAGAGCGTTCGGCTTGCGGTGACTCTCCAGCAGTGATTTTGTAGAAATGATTAATTAGAAACTATTACAATAAAACTAAGACAGCTTTGCCAGAACAAGTGTTGGGTATAGTGCCATCCACTAGGAAGAACCAATGAGTGAAAGTGTAAATTCAACTCCAAGTAGTTGTTCCGTAAACTCGGAGGTGGAGACACCTTTGACAAAGCTGCAGCTCTTCTTTCAAGGCTTGGGAGGCACTCTGGCCTACACACAGGTATCCTGGTGGTTCTGAGGTTGGTTGGTCCATGTCCATGTCCAGCATGGCAGGAACCACCGAGGGTCATATCTTACGATCTCCGGGGTTTGTGCCAGGAACCTACTCCTGGTACATAATGTGGCACAGGGCTTTTTGGTGTCTCTTTTACTAAGAGCAGTATTGCTCTTAGTAGCACTGAGTATCTTGATACTGGATGGTTTGATGCTAGTACGTTAGTTTTTGTATGAAGCTTTTGGTGTGAAATGTCAGCAAGATCACTTTTAGCCTTTAAATTTTGCTTACTGAAAAAGGAGAGGTAAAAATGCACATAGGAAAAACTAGTCATGCTAATTCAGTTCTGAATGCTTCTACAACTCGTATGAGTGACACAAAAACCACTCATGGTTGCGAGTAATTAAAAACTGCATGTCAGCAGATTAAAAAAAAAGTTTGTAGGCAAAACCACAACCACATCCAGCCTTGCACTTTGTAAAACTGTCTAATAAGGTCTGAACCTCTGTTTTCTCATGTGATTTCTGAAGACTTCTCAGTTCACGTTTTCCTTCTTACTTTCAGATTAAAGATAACATACGGGGCCAGAAAGAAATGGGTCTCTTTAGAGCTCCAGAATCATCTATGTTTACCAATGAATCACTAGATAATGCTTTGTTTAAAAGGAACATTGTTGAAATGCTATATGTAATGCAGATACCAAAACTAAACTTGCTGTGCTGTGCCTAAAAACTGTGACAAATGAAACAAAAGAATTCATACATTCTGCGAAGGGTATCTATCTCTGAAGGGCACTTTAACGCTGGGAGTCAGCTTATCAAACACTGTCCCAGCCTAGAAGCTGAGAAAGGAGAGGAAACATTAGCAATTTTCTACCCTAATAAAGAGGGAATAAAAAGATATCTTTGAATGCAACTCTTTCTCAGCAAAGGATTCATTATAAGAAGTGTCTCCATAAACTCGTATATTCCTGGTTACTAAAGCCCTGGTGGATTAATACAGTTAAAAAAACCCCAACCAAACAAAAAACCACTGAAAAAGTCAGAGTCTATCTGACTGAGTCTGTCTGTTCTTATGAAACAATATAATAATTTTAATTTTTAAAAATATCTTGAATATACTTTGTTCTTTCTGCTCTGATTTACAGTATAAAAATCTCAGAAATTATAAAAATACATTTTTATTTTGGAGCTTTGGGGATTTGATACTATATTTTTTACAGTACTTTATCAAGCCCCAAATCCTAGGAACTCCCATGCGCTGACTGAAAGATGAAGACTAAAATGCTGTTATATACACATACGAGAAGGACATTTGGTATTCAATCCTTCTAGCTGCAAAAATCAAATGCACCTAATGCAACACCAAAAGGAATCAACATAACACACATTCGCATTTCAAATGCACATTACACAAGTGATCAAAGAAAAAAAGAAAAAAAAATCTAAAGTAAAGCTACTTACATAAAAGACTGTACATAAACCATTAAGTCTTTTGAGTGGGATCAATATGTTTCAGACTGTGCCACTAATGTGACATTTTAATGGTGTGAGAACTGTAAACAAAACATCTTAGAGATAGACAATAAACTATAAGGATGGTATAACCTTTAAAGGACTAAATAAACAAATACACAGCTTTCTTTTCTTGCCAAAAGTGGACATCACACGAATCACGTTGACGGATGCTGCAGAGCTGAGAACGTTGTCCCCGTTTCTGGGCAATGTAATAAACCCACAGAAACCAGCCAGAGAAGCAGCCGAGTTCAGCCACCATATTTGGGCATTATGAGCCTATAAATACACATGCAGCATCTAAACAAGGGTAGGATTTTAATTCCCTCAGTAAGAACATGGGGGGGTTTGTACTACTCTAATAATATACTCTCTGCAATACTGACAGTTTTCGTGTAATAACGCCAAAATGCAATTCCACGCTTTTGGGGACAACCTCCTGCTATAAACATCCAACAGGAGCTCAGTACCGGCATCCACAGAATTACGCAGCATCCCGCCCACGGTAGCTGCCCGGCAGGGCAGGGGGACACGGCCTATCCTCCTCTCCGGGGAAGCCGCTTGCGCCCAGCTGCGATGGCTTACGCTGGTAAAGGAGCTGGCTGCAACTGCTCCTTGCATGAGCTCATTACATACTGGGAGCATTATGCTATCAGAGCAGGGCTTAAAATGAAACCCAACAACACAGATTCCAGTAATTTTGTTTGACTCTCGAAATAAGTCATTTACGAAACTGAGAGCTTTGTCCTTGTTTATGTCACGAAGAGTGGAATACACAAGATGCTATCACAAGAAAAGCATGTCACAAGAAAGCCCCTTGGCTTCATTTCATTTAAAGAGACAAAACTGGGCCAATTTAATATACTATCATGAATCTGCTTTGTTCATCAACAAATACCACGTACAACTACTTATAATTCAATTTTGGGAGTATATTATCTAGCAGTTTTATAATCATTTTTTACTACTAGAAATGATATAAACTAGGAGGAGGATTACATGCTACATTATTGAAAGGGAAGCATCACAGCTCTGATTTCTAGGCACAAGTGGTAATTGGATCGGAAGGCAAAGTTTAAGAAAACACTAATACTCTTGTGTATTAACAGGAGGCCTGTTCTGCTCTGCAGTGCACTGCCCAAGACCATTTCCTTCCTTAATACAGTATTAAAATTCTAATCAGCCTTCATTTTATCTACAGAAATTTATGACCTAGTCTAAATTCTGTGTATCACTTTAGAAACAAACAGGCCTGGAATATGAGAGCCAGCATATTATAATTCCTTAATCCAACTATAATAATCTGTGCAGGCACAAGTGGAGACTATTTAAAATGTGCCTAGTTCCATACTGTGTAACACAGTGAATTGTTGCTATAGATATTCCATGTTCTAGTCTCTAAATGTAGCTATATTAATTACAGATTTGATGCTGAGATTCTAGATATCAAACACTGAAGGAAACTGAGCCCACTGTAGATTAAATGAAAACCAGTAACTTTGGGAGGTATAACCCACAAAAGAAGAATCTTTACGGATTTGTCTAAAGCACTGCTTTCCAAATTACGGGACACTTCCCACAAACAATATGCCAGTTTTTTCAAAGTGGCTTGTAAGCTTTGCCAGAACACCCGAGCACATCCTCCAAAGCACTGCTGCTGCTGTTAAAGTTGGTGCTTTTGGCAGTACCTGCATTTGAGAACTTAGAGAATACTGAGAAACAGGCAGTTGTGTCTAAACAGAGAAAAGAGCTCCCTCAAATCCTTTGCTTTTTTCTTTTTTCCCCCTTTTTGCTCTCCCAAACAAACACTTACCTCTGAGTATAATGTCATAGCTCAAAATTAAGCCAACAGCGAAGAAAAGGAAGTCCCTCCATATTTTAAGGAAAACTGAATGAAAGCACATTTATTCTACAAGATAATTTCAGGGAAATGGCTAGAAGGGCAGAATTATAAATCTAAACATTTACATCTCCAAACAAAACATTAAAACATCAAGCTCAGACTTCAAAGAGTAATAACAAATACTGAAGATCACAAGTCTGGAGCTATGTGTCCAGTTGTCACGCCTCTTCATAGCTTGAGAGTAGAGAAGTTTATGTCAAAACAAATGGGTGGGTCACTGAAAACTTTGATGTAGCAATATCAAGCCACACCACTTCCTCCTCATTGCAAAATCCCATTCTTCTCTTCTATTGTAACAGCACATTCAGCCCATCTCCAGCTTCTCCATTCATGACCACTACAGTACTCACCGTCCCTTCTTCTGCCTCCCCACTCCAGTCCTCATCTCCAGTAATACCAGTTACTAACAGAGGACACAAACAGCTTTCTTCTGCTGCTCTCTCGCAATAAAAGGTTAGCTGAGACAATAATCACATGCCACCTGGCATATACCAGTAAAGGAGGCACTGCAGATGTCCCAGCTGCAGCTTGTCAGGAGGTAGTCATGTTCAGATGGACCAGATGCCTGGCAAGAAAATGCATGCATTCAAATCAACTAACGAGCCAGGAGGCACATGCCTGCGTATGTGGGGAGCTGCTTGGCCAGCAAGGATGTACTGCCATTTAGCCCAACAGCACATGCTGCTGCTCAGCTGCTAGGAGGTTAGAGAAACTGCTCTTCTAGCTCTAAGCTGTGCCAAGTGTAAGTGTAAATAAAATCAGATCAGCCTACAAGGTTGGAACATTACATAAAGAATATAAAATTAGATGGGCTAAATCTTAGGGTGCATAAATGATTTTCAACAACCATGGTCAAAAAAGAATCAACAGTGAAGCACAAGAAACTGGCCCAGCTGATCATGTAACCACTGCTGAGGAATTCAGCTCATGTCCCTCATCCATAGCGTTGCTTTCAGATACTAAAAACAGCTTTTAAATCTGGAATAGTTCCACTCTCTTATACCAAACTCAGAACCAGTATGCTTGGGAGAGTATGGGGAGAGCTTACCAGTATGCTATTACCTTGGGAGAGAGAGAAGAGGAAAGAAGTGGGGGGAAGCCCACTCAGTCCTTACAGTTCCACAGCAGGTAGAAGTACCTAAACCAATCAAGTAAAATTGCATCTTAATTGTAATGTCATTTTCAGTATCTGAATGCAATTTCCTCAGTACTTTCCCACTGGGTAAGGTATGCTTGACAAGTAGAAGCAACTTTATAGACACCCTACTACTGACCAGTCCACACACTATCTGAATAAAAATCAGATTTTAGATTTGCCAGACTTAAGGCTCTGTACATGCTGTACTAGCAGGTGCTGCTGTAGCTACTTATATTTCAGACTGCAGAAGCAGCGCACTGATTGACCAACAGCTCTGAATTATTTTTGGGGAAGTATCCCAGACCTCAAAGTTTCTGTTCAGCCTCTCTGAGCATTTATGAGTAAATTAATAGTAACATTCACAAAATAACACTACAAACTGGCAATTACAGAAACTAAAAATAAATAATTTGACTATGACATTTAAAAGCTTAACGGTAAAAGATCTTTACAAATTAGAGCTTGCAAACAGATTTTTACTTACATGATCATGGGATACACATACGGACCCTCATGGACAATTAACTGATTTTCCATTTTTTTTCTGGTATGTCTCAGTTTTGCACATAAGCTTTTTTTTTGAAAGATTTTTTTTTTAAACAGGCTGCAGTGTGATAAAGACTTTTTTGTTTTGTTTTGTTTTAAAATTTTACATTCTTAAAGCATGCTCTCCTTTCTGACATATTTGATATGGTCATGCTTTTTGCATAGCATTTGTTCTGCCTTCCCGTTCTGGATGAATTACACTTAAAAAAAAAATAAAAAAAAAACACCAAAAAATTCCCTGCCCAACTGATAAAAGCATAAATTTTAACTGGAGAAGGAATGCCAGAACTGGACACTGCCAAAAAAGAACATGAAGTTAAGAGGCACTGACACACATTGTACGTGTTAATCCAGAATGGAAAAGGAACGTGTCATATGAAAGTTTTCAGAGATACTAAGATTTCTGTAATGCAACAAGTTATACTTAAAGGCATTGAACCCCAGCACTAACATTTGGACCGACTTTATCTTTGGAAAGTAGACATACATGGCTGCAATAGAGTAGCAACAGCAGCAAGCCTGAGCCAGTTGCAAATATTGGCTGAGTAACTACAAACGTATCATTTGTCCAGATCTATATATAAGATCTAATCTAGCATAAAAATATTAATTGAGAAGCATATCAAGTTAGGCTTGTCAGCCCTAATATTTTCTGGTTATTTGAACAGGGCCAGAGAATAAGATAAGCATCTTTACAAACCCAGTTAGCTTAACTTCAAACCCAAAACCTTGTTTCTAAGCTGCACAAGGAACAGGAGCCCACATAAAATCTAATTTTGAATGTAGGAGGTTCCAAAGCCAACCCAGTTATATTCATCATTCTCCCTTCTAAAACCTGTCTGCAGCAACATTTTTGTAAGTTCAGTGACCTTCGCTAAAATACTGTATAGCATGTAATTAATTGTTAGGAGGAAAGTTTTTGCATCAGCTACACTTACATTAGGGATGATATATCATTCTTTATTTCTAAAAATCTATTCTTCTGTATTTAATAAGTTTATGCTAACAAAGTATTTCCGTTAGTATTGATGAGTTAAATATTACTTCAGCTTGCTTAGCAGAAGGTATTTTTTTTTCACAAGCCAGTAAGTATTCCCCATTTATCAGTGCAGATCAGCTTCACTTGCTTAGCAGCTAAAACTTGAAGTGAACAATGGTATTTTCAAAACAAATACATCAAGTTAAAGTGCTGGCAGTTCTGGTTTATCTGAATCATATGGTTCCAGATTTCAAATCCAAGCTAAGGAAATAGGGGTTATGACATGCTGCACCTGGAAGAAGTAGTGTTCACAAAGCAGCGTTAAATCAAGGCCACTTGGCTAGTTCAGGCAGTTGCTTGTGTGGAAGTGACAGATCCCATAAGAGCATTAAAAAAAGGAAGGTTTTGGTGTCCTAGCCAACCCCCCTTTCCTTCACTTAATGCTACCATGGACTAAATTTCTCCACTCGGTGTTTGTGGAAAGTTGCTGTCAGGTAATGGCTACTGATTTATTTACATCCCATCACACAGAACAGGAATTAAACACATTGCAAAATACTCACGCAAGCTAATTACAAAAGGTCTTATCATGCTACACCAATTCCGAGTGACTGAGGCTGCAGCTTGATGGGTTAGTTTTCAGACATACCAATTCAGCAATCTGAGTCACCGTAAGACTATGCAAGGACTTACATCAACAAAAAGGTACAGTGGCAGGAAGAAGCAGCTAGGATCTGCAGAGAGACAGAAGTGCTTCTTATGCTGACAGTAGTGGCAATAGTGGTGTATATGGATAAAGCTTTCATCCAGTTTGGGAAACTCAGGAGAGAAAAAAGGAACAGCTCTGAAATTGTTATTTTCCAATCCCTTATTCAATAACACAGTAAGAACTTGTTACTGATACAATAAGCATTGATAAAATACCATGTGAATTGACATTTTCATTTATAACAGATTTAAAAAGTTTGTTCTCTAAATTTTGTGAGCCAACAGTGACGGCTGAAGCAGAGGGACCATTCACTGCTTCCCAGAATAATCACAACTGCGGCTTTCTGTTGCATTTTTTTTCAAGCGGAAGCACGAAACAGTAGTCCTGACGGGAGACTTTGACGGCACTATCTGGATGCCAATGTCATGCTGTGTAAACATGTGGATCCATCAGACAATTGTTGGAAGCAGTGAATTCTAAATTTGATCTAGTGATAAGACTCGTGCTGCTTGAAAAAAAAGAGTTTGCGAAACCACACAACAAAGAAAATGTTTCAGACTTGTTTTTAAAAAAAAAGAAAAGGCACGCAGCGAGCGATGATGTATTGGATGGCCTGCAGACTTCAGCCTCTGGAGAGCCTCGACAGACTGAACAAAGACCTGAACTCTTGGCTTTCAAACGGTTAGATCAGTTTACAAAATATACTCTGACCTGAAAGGATAAAAATGTTTTCTTAGAAAAATACTGATAGTCACATAGACAGAATAAGGAAGAAGTTTTTCTTTGGTATAAGAGAACATGTAACAATGAATTATTTACAACTTCCATGTTTCTAGTGCATGTTATTATCTTAATCAATCAAACAATTTAAATGAAGACTAAGCCCTCTGGTATCCCCAGCTATGTTTGTCTGAGGAAGGGAGTGGTGGTTTATTGCTTTCCTTTGGTTTGCGCTAGCAACACACCACTTCATGCTTTATACAACTTAATGGTCTGAAAGACCTGTTGAAATTAACTCCTTCATTAGCTATACAGTTGCTACTCCCTGTCTTTAATGCTTTCTTAATTACGGCATTGCAAAATTATATATTCGGATTCAGGATTATATTATATGATACATGATTTATTTTTGTTAGACTATAAAACAAAGGTCTCATGAATAAAAATTATACAATATATAACATGACATTTGGAAATCTACTATATTCTTCAGGCTATCTAGACATACTGTGCTCATACTGTATGTGCTATAAGTTTATTTCAAACTGATTAACCTGCCTTTTGGTCCATGAAAGCTGATTACATCAAAAGTCATAAAAACAGTGGGTTCACCTCCCAGCAAAGCTTCTGCAGCCCACGGTTTAAGTCTCTCACTACAAAATTTATTTTTCATCTCAATTGGTTTAAAGACGCAAAAAGCAGAGTGTAGCTCAGCATTTCAGTTATGATTCATGTTGTAATTTAATAATTTCTAAAACATTGTTTACTACATAAAAGGAACTGTGTCTCCCCAACAAAAAGGATCAGAATTCAGGAAAATCAGATCATTCCAGGATGAGCTGCTGAGTCACCAAGAAAGAAGGCACTGAGATACCCATCGTTGCTGCGAACCCAGACTAGGTCAGCAGTAACAAGCTCCTCTTTGGTGACTACTCAGTGACAAATACGGACAGACCCTTTCTCCGTGCCACGTCTAGGAACTCTGTAAACGTACAGCCGTGGTCCGCTGAACGCAGACCACAGCACGGCACCTTGCCACGCACGTAAGGAGGTCCCTGTGTGCAACTTGGTCAGCTGCAGTCAGTGACAATTCACACGTGTAATTCTACTCCTGTCTGTAACTATATGCCAGGCCACGCTTATGACACTGAAGGGCAGCATTAGGCAGGAGAAGCCATCCTCTGTGGCCTGTCCCTACATGACTGGGGCTCACTGAGGAGCACTTAAGGAGCCCCAGAGCATATTACAGCTGATCCAGGTGTGGGACTTCAGCGGTGAGTGGTATCAGCCAGGCCCTTTCGCATCCACCAGTTTAACAACTTAAATCCTCCTTCCCATTGAACAAATGCAGACAAGAAGAGCTCTCCACACACACTTTCTGATCTAAAGCATGGAGCAGCCATCTCATTGAGACCTTCAACACAGCTTAAACTTGTATGAAAGTATAATGAGAAAAATCTGCTGTTTCTTCACGTGAATCAGTGGTACGTCCATTTTTGGGCTGGAGAAGATAAGCCACCCGTGATCGAACAGCCAGCTACTACAGCATATCTGAAGACCACTGCAGCTAGTGTTAGGTGATTTGCACCTATGTGACACATCACAAATACAATTTAGCCCTTGCGAATATATGGAAATCCCATTCCCTCAAGTTCAAGGCCTTGTAATAATAGCAGTCTGTGCCTCTATTTACTATTCTTCACCAAATTATAAAACTAAAATTGCAAGCAAAATATTGGTTACATTGTTTATTTTTCCTGGGTCCTTAAATGTTAGCCACAACGTGTGAGAAACAAGGACAGAGGCCAAGCTGAGTAGGGAAGCTGGGTAGCTCTGACTACCTCCCATGCAGCAGACTGTAAAGACCATAACCATTAATAGTAGCAGAGAAACAGGGAAGGGAAAATCTGTACCAGTAAGAGATTAGATCTTTCACAGAATTTATTCTACCATTTAATAAAATCTTAATATAAAAAGAATGGAGTGGCAGGGGCTGCTATCTTAAACCATTTTTGCACAAATAAAGTATTCCTCTTAAATTAAAATTCAGTCATAATTAAGGACCCTTGCTTCATAAGGTTAATCTTTCCCTTTAGGGGACAACCCACCTCTGATACTGGGGGGACAATCTATTCTTAAAGTTATCTTGCTCTCCAAATACTACAGTTCAATCATATATTTAAGCTAAAACATTTAAACCTCTTTACTGTCAAAATATTAAATATTCATTTTACAGCAAGAAAAATGGAAATTAGTGCTTTACTTCATTCTTCTTCTCCCTTAGATTCATTACATCTGCATACCAAAATACTGGTTACAAATTCTGGCTGGCTAGATATATAATGCTTATTTTTTTAATATAAATTTACTAAAATATATATTTTTTTCCACAGTGTGCAAAGGAGGAGATAGATACACAGTAGTCAAAGTGAATTAGTGTAACACAGTATGCCAAACCACTGCTTTTTATAATAAAAAACAAATTGACATCTGTCATAGTATCATACTACGTGACAAACGCTTCACACTGGGACTGTTACATTTCTTTTAAGCCACTATGCGGGACATAATGTTCAAAGAAGAGAGGGAAGCTGTGTGAGTTTCTATTTTTAGATCAGTATACAGCTTTTATTTGAGAATCTCAGTTCACCTCACCAATATAAATAAAACCATAACACCGCTGTGATACAGTGATTTTCCTATCAACTTTTCAGCTACAGTCATGAGCTCACTAAGCACAGTGTCACACAGCAATTCAGTACCAAACACAGCAAAACATAATGTTTTGGATTTTCTAATCTAAAGAAATCTGTATTTTTTATTTTTAATCAGAATTGATGGGGGTTTTTTCCTTCATTTCTTTCAACCACCTATGAACAATCTTTTCACTTTTTCTTGCTTTTCTTTTTTTTCCTCCAGGGGGTCAATCTTGGACTGACATCCTTCTGGGCTGCACCTCTAGTAAGTACAACTATAACAATATAGTGTGACTGTTATTGTGTATATTTTTTTCATCAATCTACAATAGTGAAAATAATTACCAAAATTGGGACTCCGAGACCCTCTAGTTACTTCTCCGAAAACATACTGGAAAACTGAGCAGGTCCTCACTGCGGAGTTAGGCCCGGCAAACAGTATTTGCTCCCAGATGATGCTGCTTCTCGAAGCTCACAAATTAGCCACCTAAGCAGGCTCACATTACGACGTCTCCGATTTACTGCCTCTTTCGGGGATGCAGTACGCTGCGCGCTCGGGCAGAGGCCGGCAGCCTGCTCGGCGTGACGTGCAGCGGGTAAGCTGCCCACCTTGGTCCACTCACTGAGCGGAGGGCTGGGAGCCAGGATGCTTTCATGCGAGTATCCAGTGCTCTGCCAGCACCGAGTGCTGCTCCGTTGCCCTCGGCAAATCACTTCATCTTCTTCATTTTCTACTATGCACAATGAACACAACGTTATTGTGCCTATCCCCCTAGTGCTTAATTTCCAATTTAATATTCTAGTCACAATAATCCATTGCCTCCCATTTACTTTGATAAAGTATAGTCAAGTATCAATTGGTAACACTTTTAAAAACTTCTTTCCAACTATTGTGAAAGAGGAGCTGAATGTTTATGGAGTAGTTATTTTTTATGTCAGTTTACCATAGGGCCTCTTTAGCCACAAGCTTACAGCCGGAGGCCCCAAGGCATCTTTGCGAATGGAAACTTTCTGAGTTCAGCTCTTAACAAATTTCCAGCCTGCAGTATGTTTTTCATTAGCCTATATGGTGTTATAATAAATGATGCACTTCCTCTTTCATTTTATGATTTTTTTAAACATGCAACAATTTTTCTGTGTCTGTTTTCTATTACTTTCAATATAATGAACCACACTAATCTTAGAGTCTACTTTATGTATAGAGACATGAAGGACATATTAAATAAGATGTCAGCTCTAACAACACAAGCCTCTAATTTAAAGTCTCTACTGAGGGCCAAACACATTACATGCACGCAGCTCCATGGACAGCCATCTTTTTAGGGGCCATTGTTAAAAAAGCCTGAGATCCCAAAACCTAAAGTTGGCCTACAGAAGACTCCTCTAAGTTATACACCTGGAAGACACTCTACCAAAAGAAGGTTGATCCCATTGCCCAGATGCATATGAAACACATGAAAACTTCTCTAAGCCTCCATATATCTGAATTTACATGTCTTTTTTGCACGAAGACCAACCTGATACTTCTATGCATAAGAATTTTAGTGACAATAGTGCATAAAATGACAAGAACGAGCATATGAAAACTCTTTGGGTTGACAGAATGTTGTCAGGTGTTACACTACGCTGTCTTTGGGTTTGGGGTTTTTTTCTTATTTCATGTGCTGAATCAAAATCCAGTGTAAGCAATAACCTTAAATATAAATTAACTTGATAAATGGAACAGATGCTGATGTTCACCTGTTTCGCATCCAACAAATTCACCAGCTTCTAAAACCTTGACTGCAAGTTCAAATTTAGGCTCTTTACCAAAATGAGATATTTTAGTAGATTTTTAAGAGCCAGATAATTCCTCATAGCACTTCTTGATGCAAGTTTCCCTCATACTGAATAGTGGGCAAAATCAGCAATGGGAAAGGTACACCAAGGACCATGGCCTCTACTCCTCAGGAAATGAGAAAAGTAATAGATATGCTACCAGTGAGAAAGCGAGAGGACAAACTGCCTCAGAACAACTGAGTCCGTTTACAGGTTACACATTCAAGGGAATCATATACAGTATGGAATTCAAGATAGATTTGGTTCAAGTGTCAAGCAGGGGCAAAACTCGGAATGATATAATCTTGGGGGAAAACCCATAAGGAGTATCTGGTAATTGTGTCTTCTCCAAATCACTAGATTTCCCATTGTTTCCTATCTCCAAATTTTGCAAAGAAAAAAAAATACACTCCCAGTCCATGACAACACCACAGTGTGATACAATCTTCAATTCAGATTATTCCACTTTGACAAATAGAAACAACATAAATATTTCTCCTTTACTCTCAAGAATTTCATACGTAGTATGAACTACAACATCTACATTTTGTGTTTCAATTGGAATGACTTAAAACATAATTATCATTAACTGATCGAAAACAGTCTGCAAGGATTGACCAAGAATAAATCATGCATGACCAACCTGACTGCCTTCTATGATGAAATGACTGGATTTGTGGAAAAAGGGAGAGCAGTGCATGTCATTTATCTCGACTTTAACAATAGGCTTTCAACAGCATCTCCCACAACATTCTTGTATCCAAGTTAGGAAAACTGGATGAGTAAAAAACTCGAGACTCAGAGGGCTGTGGTTAGTGTGTCATACTCTATCTGGAGGTCAGTACAGCAGGTTAAACTGAGACCTGTCTTACTTAACATCCTTATCAGTGCCTGGAGGAGATGACAGAGTATACTCTCATCAAGTCTGCTGATGACACCAGCTTGGGGGGACTAGAAAATATACTTGAGGGCTGAACATATACTAAGTCCTAAACCTGGAAAGGAATAACCCCTTGCAACAATACAGGCTGCAGACTGACTGGCTGAGCAGCAGCTCTGCTGAAAAGGCCAGAGGGTCTTGGTGGACAGCAAGCTGAAAGTGAGCCAGCTGGGTGCCCTGGCAGCCAAGGTGGCTAACAGCATCCTGGGCTGTATTAACAGAAACACAGCCAGTAGACTGAAGGAAGTGATTTTTCCCCTTAGCATTTGTTAGACTACATCTAGATACTGTCTCCAGTTTGGGGTTCCCCAGTACTAGAAAGACTTGAATGAACTGGTGTGAGTTCAACAGAGGGCCACCAAGATAGTCAGGGGGCTGGAATGCTTGTCCTGTGAGAAGAGGAGGCTGAAGAACTGGGCTCGTTCAGCCTGGGGAAGAGAAGGCTTCGGAAGGACCTAATAGCAGCTGTCCGGTATCTACAAGGAGGTTACTGGGAAGACAGATCCAGGCTCTTTACAGTGATGCATCTTGTCACTCCACAAGCTGACAAGAAGCAACAGGCACTAAGTTGAAACCAGACACATTCTAACTGGTTATAAGGATAAAAAAAAAAGGGGGGGGACACAAGGGACAATCAAGCATTGGAACAGGTTGCCCACAAAGGTTGCACAGTCTCCATCCTCAGAAGTTTGAGATTTGGTATAATCTCATAGCTGACCCTACTTTGAGCAGGAGTTTGGAGAGATGACTTCTCAGGTCACCTTCCAACCTGATTTATTCTGCAATTAATTCAGTATTGTCAAAAATAGTTAAGATTTTAAATAACAGAAGCAGAAAGCATTCAGAATTTATTCAGACTGTTTTGACTTTTCCTGCTACCTATTCTAATCATAGACATATTTGTTTGGTAATATTGTGGTGAAATAAATTTTAAAATAATCATGGAAAAACAGCTGTGGATAGCAAACAACTGCAAACTCTCAATATTTTAATTGAAATCTTGATTGAAATCTTCCACTGGCGGCTATAGTTTTTTGAAACAAAGTTGAGACAGCAGAAAAGAGGGTGCAGAAAGATTTATCTTAATGAATTTTAGACATGCAATGTCAATAGTTATCAGTAAATTTCACAATGAAATACCTGTGTCACAATTTGAAGAACAGTTTGATCTATGATCTCAGCTCTCCCCCTGAATGCAACTCCTAGAGATGCTACGTTTAATCTTTCCCAGGGAAAAATACGATGATTCTTTGATTGTCATATCAGAATCTCTGTATCACTACATTATTTGGCCCCAGCAAGGACAAACACAATCCTCTCTTTCAAAAGTTTATAAACAGCAGATTACAATGACCTAAACAATATCCAAAATATTTTAAAACTATCAATAGAAACAAATGATGGCATAAGAGGAAAAAGAAAGCTTATAAACAAACAAACAAAATAAACTCCTTAACTCTTCAACCTCTGCCCCCCCCCCCATACTTAACCTTTCAGTATTTGGGTCTCCATCCTAAAAACACAACTACCCACATTTAAATCAAGCCAAGATTCTTTGCGCAGTCTTGTTCCTCTCACCCAAAACTTGTTTGGTGAGCTCTGGAGGAGGTCAAAGGCAAATCAAAAGCAAATGTTTTTAACATTGTATTCTCAAACATTAGCTCTGAAATGTTTTTCAAGAAACATTTATCTCCTTTCTGGGTGTATTTTCACACCTTTCGCTATTAGTTTAATTCAGCATATACCTAACGCAGACATTACAATCATTCATTTAAGATAGACAAGTTGAATATGTCAAAAGGGTTACACATGTCTGAGCCCCTGCAAGCCAAGCGCATTGCACGTCCTTGGGATTCCTTTACGTTACACGTGGCACCTTCCCATCCACAGCCATTCCAGGGGCTCCTTCCATTACCTGTGTCTCCTTCACCCCCCCTCATTACTGAATGTCTTCGTGTTATCGGGAGTCAGGTTCAGGTTCTCAAACATGCTAAACTTCACTGTGAGGACAGGTAGAAGTGAGATTAGACATACTATTGTGCTGAAAATCATTATGGTGCCATCAGTGGGTCCTTTGCAGGGAGAGCTGAAAATACGGATCTGCAAAAACTGAAACTTCCTTCCTTTTCCCTTCAATAGCTAAAAATCAGTGCTTATTATCACTTAATACCCTTTACCATACACCTAGCTGCCAAATCATAGGAAAAGGTAAGATTGTCTATACATTTGTTCCAAGAAAATCAGGAGGTCTTTTGCAGGAGAAAAGCTGAGATAGTTGAGAAGGAGAATATGAACTAACATTAACGAACATTAACTAAACTAAGATCAAACCTTAGTTTTAATTCTCGTTACCTCTGCAAAATTCACACAGTTGGGAAAAATATAGAAAAAATCTCTTTCTATGGGATACATTTATCTTGAAACACAACCCGTATTCCCTCTGCAAACCCTTCCAAAGGACCAACACATACATACTCAATAACAAGAAAAAAGCACAGTGTTGTTTTAAGGAAATGGTATCTCCCAGTAATATAAGAGAATTTAGCTGAAGCTTTATACTTTTTTTGCAGAGAAATGAAAGTGAAGGCTAAATGCTGCCATTAGCGATACAGATAGATGACTAAATTAAGTTTAGCCTGTGAACCAAAGAACCCAGTAAAGAACACAGACTACCAGTAAATACAGTATTCAGTACCAACTAATTGTATGACCGACTCTGCTGAAGCACTTTAAATTAAAGAACTGGTAAAAATACATGACAATTTATATATTTACATTGATTCAAAATAATAATACATTAGGCAGTACAACTGTTTAATGGCAGAATCGCAAAAGGGAGGAGCAATTCTCCATTGCATGTCCAACTACATTTGCCTATTTTAAACATGCTATATATATAGTTGATATATACACACTTCTTTCAGCTAATCTTCTTTTTATCTTTTCTTTCTATGTCTGATTTTTAATAAGAATTCATTCCCAGAGGCTGACAGCATCAAGAAAACTAGGCTATGCCAACAAAAAGGGATTCCAGTCAAACATCATAATGTCTAGCATACTGTGTTTCATTTACAAATCTTTGATTTTTAAATGAATGGCAGTTCAAAGTACACATTAAACACAGATACTTTCTGCTTATGTATGTGGAGATTCTTAGAGATTAAGTCACTTTTAATTAAAGAGTTAAGCAGGTGTCATTTTGTGATACTCTTTGAATTTGGTTCAAACAGATACATGTTCTATGATTACCCACCAGTGTACTTTAAATACAAGCATAATCAAAAAGATCTTTCTAAACAAAGCAAATGAAAGCTGTTTGACGGTTTGAAGTTTGGTATTACTCATCTGTCATATATAGAATATCATATATGTAGTTGGAAAAAATATTCTAAAACACTTCAAAAATAAACACAAGCACTGCAAACAATTCTGTGAAGACAGAACCCCAAGCCACATAAGATCTATTAATTTCTGTAGTTTGTTCTGCCTCTGCATATGCATCTACCTATCCCAAGTTTGTTTGCAAAATTAAGGCCTAAAACAGATAATTTAAAAAGCATTCTAGATTCAAACCACCACAGCAATAAACATGGAAATGGAATTATTTATAACTATTTTTTATCTCAACACTATGCTTTAGAATTGTAGCTACATGAAGAATACTCTGTTTCTCCATTACTCATTTTTATATTTTTTTTAAAGGAAATACAGAGATTAATTTAAAGTCATCTGATGAAAATACCCTAGTATTTTGTTGTAATATATACTGAATTCAGGTGAAATGATTTCAGAAATTATCCTGGATACTTATTTCAAGATGTTAAATATTGGCTCTTACATATTTCCATTATGCAACGTCTGACAATATTTGCTGCTGCAAACTACATGTGCTGACTTTTAGTACTTACAGAGGTAATGATTATAAAGTATCATAAAAGATGGCACAAGTGACATTTTAGAATTTCATGCTTACTACAGGTCCCCCCTTTCCAGGTCTAATTTCACATAGTGTAACTGTAAAAATGGTTTGAACTGCCAAATCCATAAATTCTTCCTTCATCCTTTTTAGCTCCTATATCATCAGTAACAGAGATTAAATATTTGTTTTTTAAGCTACCCTCAAACTGGTCTTCTAATCATGTTTTAAATGATGATGCCGTTCTTAAATGAGTCAGCAGTGGTGGCACCACTGACCCCGGAAGACCATGGAAACGCACTTCCAGAATTTAGGACATAAGGAACCAGTGAACTAGCTTGTGAATTACTATTCACAAACTGTAAAGTCTCAAAGCGAAGACAGAGCTGTTACTACAGCGGAGGGAAGAAAATAATGAGGGATACAGAGGCAGCAGTGCCAGCTGACCGGGACAACGGGCAGCACATATTGCTGTGGGTAGTGTGGGAGGATGGCTAAAGGGGACAAGGAGGCAAGGAGCACAAGAGCCAAAACAAAGGAGCTTGACCAGCCGGAGCCGTCATCTATGGTGACAAAGTTATAGCCTGCATCTTGAATGGCTAACAGCAGCTACGGCATGATTGCAAAGGCAAAGCTTGAAAGTAATTTAGGATGATTGGCCTGAAAGCACAATTCTTTGAGCTTCAACTGATCCTAAAGAAACAAGTGAGCACCCCTGTAAAAAATAATGTCCATTTTCTTAGGCTTTTTCTACTTCTTAAGTATTAGCTACAGCGAGATTGTATACAAAGGTCGGGGAAAAAAAGTGGTAGAAACTAAGAGCTGTTCTACTGCTTCAGCAGTAAGGTCTAAATCTGGAGTAACCACAAAGACTGCAGTCTCAAAGTTGCACCAGTGCAATTGAGAGCTGCAACTAGCCCCAGAATTTTTAAGCAGTTTCTTGTCTGCAGACCGTGTGTGAGGACTATCCCTTGGCCACAAAGAGATTAAGATTATTAAAACTGAGACTGCTAAGATTAGGTAGGATTCTTTTCATATCACGCTGTGTTAGGCATAAATTCTGAGGTGGAACTTAGTGTGGCTGCTCCACCGTCAGTTTGATTTGTGGGGAGTTGGCTCTGTAACTAATACAAATGAGAATAACCACTTCTAGGCTTCCTTTGCAAGCTCTGCGCTGCAAAGAGGAACCTGGGGAACTGTAAAGCAGCTCCCCGTCTGCTGCTCTTGTGGGCATTCCCCTTTGAAGCGGCACCCTCGGTGGCTGCTCATTCACCAGTCTTGTAGGTAGTCTTTAAAGCAATACTTCCAGCCTTCAAGCTTAAGTACAGAAACATACAACTAATTAAAGCAAGTTAGTGGTATACTGTTTCAGCCTTTTATTTCTACTTGGTGTCAGACTCTTGAGACACAACTACTGTTTGTATTAGGACACTCTAGAGAAAATTCTGAACGTAGACAGAGCTAGTCCAGTTCAGACAGCACATGAACAACCTGTGTCCGAGAAAACCAGTTAGCTATAGCTTATATTAAGGAAAAACTCTTTATATCTAGAAACAAGGAGTCAAGACTCCACAATGGTCTGAATTAGTTTGCAGTGTTATTGTGCTGTAGTTAATTGATGTTTTATCATCTTTATTCTGACACTTTTTTTTCACAACCACGTTTTTCTTTGAAGAGTAAGCCTAAAAGTAAATCTTATACGGAATGATTCAAAATTAGGCTGGCTAGCAAATCTTCTGTTGTTAAAAGACAGATGGACAACCGACCTGCCAGGCCACTGTAATGCAACTTTAAGAAATGCACTTAATAGTGCTTATAACAATAACCATGTTATCGGTTCTCAAATGCTTTCCTGGTGTGCAGTGTGGGCAGAGCAGGCCCTCTTATCATGCACAGCTTCCAAACGCTACGGACACCCTCAACAGTTTTAGTCGTTAATGAAAAAAATCCCCCGAATTATTATGGAGAAAAGGTGACAGTGAATCTGTATTAATGTAAAGGCTGTCTCCCATTTCCACATAGAGTGTATGTTGTTTATTTTCATTCCTTAAGCAAAGGTTTTATAGTCATAATAACTGAATTTTCTCATGTTACAAACAGTCTAATATTTATCCAGTCGGGTCAACATTTTTGTTGCATTCTTCCTGTTTTTTCTTCTCTTCCAAGCTTGCTATTAACAACACATATAATAGATTTATGCTACCAAAACACCTGTTGGAAGAGAGATTTATTAATAAATTGTATTTCTAAATCAACAAAGATCGTAAGTGGCAACAGTAAAACGGATAACCAGAGGAAATGACGTTTTAATGCCACTTCTTAGATTTGAAGCATATTAACGTTTTTTTCATATCCTTTAAAAGTTGTAATCCTTCAACCACTATAACCTCATCTTAAAAGATTGTTATGCAAGTTTTCTTCAAAATCTGGAAGACTTCAAGAAGCAATGTTCAATCTAGCAGATTTTAGAAGTTAGGAGGGAGCATTTCATGGCCAGGTGCCTATGAAATCCTGCTAGCTAACTACAGTCTGGAGTGTGCAATCTTGTTGCTTTAAATCTAAGATTCTTAAATGAGATACAGGGTGGGGAAACTGCACTCAAGCATTTATTAGAGATGACAGTATGGCTGCGGACTTGTTTATTCCCCTTCTCAGATGCCTCCTCTCCCCTTTCTCCTGGTCTGTAAAGTGAGCTATAGTATCTGAAGACTGTCCTGCAGTCTTCACAGAAGACACACAGGGTTAGGGCCCTCCCCTCGTCCCAACCACTTGAGGTCTGCAAAAGAACGAACTTCTGAAAGCCTGCTGACAGGAAAAGCTCTGGAGCAGTGTACTATATTCTGTATGTTTAGATTAGCCTACAATAGCTAAATAAACTGATTTAATGTCTAATGACATTTGCAAACAATAGCTAATAAAATTATCCAAAGTACGCAGAAACAGAAGAGGCACACAAAAGCACCATTATGGTCTCTACATGCATCCACATAAGCAATGCCCTAAAAGTGAATTTCAGTAGTTTGGCCATTCAGGTTAAAGCTCAAATATAAATATGCCCAAGTAAAAATCTCTTGAGCAGAAAAGGAAGAAATACTCCTGTCCAGCCCATTACTACCACTTGTATGCAACTTCCAGTTTGTCAACTTCCCTCCAGCATAACCAGAAAATTCAAACCTCCTATGTTTTTAACATAGAATCACGTCTTTTGAAACAGAATATTGGGATTTGGGGTTTTTTGGGGGTGGTCGTGGTGGTGGGAATCATATTACTGTCGTGAATCAGATAAGCTCTGACTCCTTTTGGAAAACTCCTCTGAATGAGCTGGGTTAGCCAGTTTGAGGGATTTTCACTAAAAGCAGGTGAGGATGCTGAATCCTGTTAGCTGTGAAAGAGCTGCGATGGTTCACGATGTTCTCATGCCTGTCCCAGCCCGTCTGTTCCCTCAAAGGTCTTAAAACCTGAAATATTGCAGTAGATCAGAAAAAATGAAAGGGACTAAAAGTTGTGCTCATATAAAAGATGGTACTAAAGCAACTAATCTAAAATTTGCAAGTACGTCTTGCTTACTTGAGCTGATTTACAAATCCAGTTTCAATTTTTTAAATCACCAAAACATTTTCAGACGTTATGAACAAATATGAACGTGCTGAATTCTCACAATCAGATAAAACACAAATAAACAGCCCTGAATTAATCCAATTAATATTATATATTACTTTTTACTCCTACACTTAAACAACCGCACTGAAAAATATGAAAAAAGTGTCAGGCAAAGACTGGAAGCATTCAGTGCAATAAAATGAGAAGCATCTTACAAAAAAAGATCTTTGCCCACATCACAACCTCTTTATCATATACTAACTGATGTATTGTTGTCACTTCTCTGAAAGTACCATCATATCAGCTTGAAATACAAGTATATTGAGGAATATTTCTGTTAATCCTTTTATATGAATAACTATTCTTTACAGACGGTGTACACATGGGTTGCGAGGGCCCAAATATATACCCACTAATTCACTAATGTCATACAGTGATGTTTCAACAAAACCACTTAGCTCATAAAAATATTATCGTAGCAACTGCAGTCCTAAATAACTAGTTTTACTTTAACCTTCCAATTTGTTTAATCCAACTCGAGTTCTAACTCTACCTAAGTCTACGCTACTGTACTAAGCACTCCTAAAAGATTAACCTTTGAAATTCCTTATATTGCTGAACAAAACTAAACAGAAGTTATTAGTCTTTTTATTATTTAGCTTCCATAAATGACAGTATTATCAGAGTTTCTATCAATGTTGTATCAGATGTAGCACGACTTCAGAAACATCAGCATCTCAAACACTTTGCAACTTCATCATTTGAACCACTACACAGTTATTATGCAAACAGAAACCTGCACTACTCAAATAAGACTTTCATATTAACAAAGTTTCTTCTAATTACAAACTGTATGACTGCGTATTACCTTCATGAAACCGTCAGCAATGAGAACTGTATTTCAGTGAGGGGCAGCTCCACAAGTGAGGATATAGTTAAAACGTTAGGCCTTTTTGGTCAAAACATTTCAATCTCCTGCTCCACAACTACCCCAAGTTACTCCGAGTGCTCCGAGCCCAGTGATAGTCACATACGATAGCTGCGTAGCGACTATATATCCTTACATTGAAAGAAGCCTCAGGGGAAGAGTGCTAGACAAGCTGAGCGGGGACAGTGGAGGCACTGCTGGGTTGTGGGCACTGCAAAGGGAAGCAAGTGATGCACTGGCCGGGCTTGTAAGCGCACAAAGTCACTACTATAAAACAAAGAAAACAGCAGACTCAAAGGAGCCACGTTATTGCCTTTTAGGCTTCCTAGAGACTGAAGCAGTATTATTACATCTCCCAGTGTTTGCGTTTTTCTCCTGCAGAAAGGTTATGGGCTAAACGTATGAGGTCTGAATTCCAGCAATAGAGCACAGTTCATCTTAAACGCCATACACGACTGTCCCTGTTATTTTATCAAATGTAAATCACCACAGTTCAGGAGTTTCACTGTGTGTTTCAAAATAAAACCATACACAGTGGCTTAATAAAAAGAGTGATAAACATAAAACAAGCCATAGCAAAGCCTAATCCAGGGCCACTCCACATTGTTTCCTCGGAGGAATATTGCTTCGGAGATGTAAAAAACAGTGCTTATTTAACAAACTGACAACCCCCTAATAATAGAGTATATAATGAAAAATACTAACAGTGGGAGCTAAAAGCAGAGCTGCTATGTTATGAAGATTTTAAATGGAAAGAGAATTTTTTACTTTAATATGAACGATAAAAGATTAGCCACAATGAACAACAAAATAACTGAACTAGGCAAATACTTACATTGTAAATAACGACAATCAAAAAGTTTTCAGGTGCTACCTTAAAGTCTATGTTTTAGCTTATAAGGTACTGTAAGAAAAACAAAAAAGCAACTAATGGCCTAGAATAAAAAACCATACATGTATATTACATTTACTAAGTAACGCATACATCCCAAATTATTCATTCATTTTAGGGGCCAACCCCTTTTTGGTTAATAAGTAATACAGCTACTGTGCTTCACTGCTTTGGGAGGGAAGGAGGAAAACATAAATTAATTCTTCATTACAGTTTAAAAAGGCAAATTATTTAAAGGGCTATTTGTATGCAAGTTAAGTACACAGAATCCATGATATTACACAGTTTTTTATTCAATGAAAAGAATTTACATTTACCTAAAATCTCATTATGGTAAGAATGCTATAGCAGTAGAAAACATTTTCCTTACAGGTTTTTTTTATTAAAATGTTCTTTTTGTTTGCTTAAAATAATCCTGAGGTTTACAGTAAAGCACATTTTAAAGCATATGTTGGCTAATGTTGATTGGTGTCTAAACTCCACAGATGACAAGTGGATGTTACAAGCTCCTGCCAAAAAATATTGTTTGTCAGAGCTGTGAAGGGGTCTGACTCCTGCCCAATACAGCTGTGAGAGCAGAAGTACCAAAGAAAACAGAATTTTTGTCATTTTTTTTCCCAATATTTTTGCCAGTTTGGCTCATTCTGCCAGGGAGAATGGTTTATTACACTGTGAACGTGCATAGCTTTGCAGAATAGCTACTTCTACGGTAAAAATTCTTCCCTCGTGCCAAAAAAGCTCTCGCAATTAGATGCAGCCATTCTTTGTCTTCTGTTATGTAACTACACCCAAGGTTGAACTAGTCTCAAATGGCAATTATGTCTTTTCAGCCTGTGTGCATGGGGGGGTAGCTGTCACGCTTCTGAGCCCGGTACCGCAGCCAGGCTTTCCGGCAGGGATCAGGCCCTGTGATTAATGCCCCTTCACTCTTCTGACTTAATCACTTTGCGATATCGCTGTGGAGGACTTGTTTTTGTAACGGACCTCTCCGCCAATAGAAGCACGCGGCTAAAGCTTAAAGGATTATGTGTGTATGTATGTGCAGGGGGAAGTCACATGTAAATACAGAGTTCGGTGCCGCTAACAGCGGTGCTGCAGCAGAGTCAGCGGTCTTCTCCTAAGCTCTCCTATTGTTTGCCCTCACTAGAGAAAGGAGATATTGGAGCTTCTGCTGAGCTTACTTTGAAAAGGTTCAGACTTGATGGGCAAAATGTTTCTGCCAGCCATCAAGAAATGCAGTCTCAAACAACGAGGCAGTGCCTACCAGGTGAGATTTTAAGCAGTTCCCCTTTTAGATTGCTTTTGATTTTTAAGAGTCTGCAAGCAATTTAGACTAATGGATAGAAACCTTGGATCAGTGGAGGTGAACAGCTCCATCATTAGAAAACAATACTGAGTTTTTAGATGACAGAAAAAGAAAACTTTGCTGTTTGAATCTGGCATGCTGCTGCTTTTATCTGGTTGTCCAAAAGAAATGTACAGTAGGCTTTTTCTTAGGCATCTCAATTTTCCTTCTCTTTTACAACAGTGAGGCTGTATTTCTCATTTACTGTTTCTTGTATGTACTTAACAGGTGCTTTTAATTGTTGTATTGGTTGCTGTGAATATATGAGATCTTAATTTTTCTGTCTATATTAAATCTGGAAGTATATTACTAGAGGAATTGGTCAAAAGTTAATCTAACAAGGCTTTAATAAAACAAAAAATTTCTCAGTGAAAGTGAGAAAGGAAGGCACTTCTGAATCGTCTACTGCATAATAGTAAAATGCACAGCAAACTGTACTGTGAAATATTACTGCAAAGCAACTAGAAGACACTGCAGTAACTAATTAACTAATTAATCACAATTAAGCTGCATTTTCATTTATATTATAAAGAAAGGTAAGCCAAAGGCAAACTTCAAAGCACCAAAAATTTCCAAACTGCTTTAAGCAGAAACTTTGAATAAGCAGAATGACTCTTGTCTTTTTTAGCGTCCATAAGCATTTTTAACTATGCTCATCACCATGATATTTGCACATCTAGTTTCTACTGTACTTAGCAGACGACCTCCTTTGCTTGAGGGCTATATCAGCTGAACTTTTATTCCTTTTTATATAAATGCTAAAGTAGCATAAAAAGGCTGCACATTATTTCCCAGGCCAGCATCACATTCTTTATGTATTTGATTGGCTCAGTCCAATCAGCATTTAAGTCAAAGACGTATCCCATAGATTTCAACAGACGGTGGGGTCATTCCGAAATTAATAAAAAACCCAAATGTCAATCAGATGTTCTAGACAAAATGATTCATTTAAATGTCTGTGTCTGTAATCTGCACATCAGAATGATTCATTTGAACTTCTGTGCTCGGGATGTGAACAACAGATAGAGTTGATCAGCAGATTCTGCATATCTCCACAACAGCTAAAACATGCAATGCTTATTTAAATGACGATGCCATAGGAGGCTCTAGTGACCTCCCTGCAGACCGTGGTTTAGCACTGGTATGCTCCCTCTGTCTGTGGGCTATGTAAAAGCAACCATTTATCAGTCATTACTAAGAAACTCGTTCTGTGACAGACTAATTACTCCTCAGGCTTCCACCCATTAGCAAAAGAGGAAGCAGATATTCAAAATAAATTTATAATCAAGGCTCTGTTCAGCTCCTGTATAACAAAATCTGCTACAAAATTCATGTTTTCTTCCTGCTGCATAGAAGACTTTTTAAAAGGTGTGTAGCTATCAGGGATTGCAAGAAAACTTTAAAAAATGTATTTAAAGTAAAAAATTGCAGTAATGATGTGTCAATTTATGCACTACAGTTAATAAGCATGGGTATTTTTTCAATGTCTGAGTCACAGTATTTTGTAAAAGTCCTAACCAGGGTTCCTCAAAATACTGTGGTTGGATACGACGTGGGGTAACAGCCAGTGGCTACAGTTAGTTTCCTGAAAGTGCAACTTCACAGCTGGTTTTGCAATGGGAGACCTGGTTTACACAGGCCCCAGACTCTGTAGCACATCTTCCCCAAAAACCTACTTTCAGTTTTGCCACTGTGGAAACTTTTGCGCACACTCATACTGATATGGACAGAAGAACTGACATCAGTTAAAAATAACTAAGTAACCATCCACGCACATTTGTGAAAGTATGGCTAGGGAGTCGAATCGCAGAACGCCAGATACTTGCATGCATCAACACTTTGAAGGTGCCCTCACGCAGAAAACGTTAAAGGCTGTAACTGGCGTTTCGGAGTTTAATGGAAGGGTTGTTCCATACATAGAGGTGTAACGGGGAGCCTTGTGAGAAAGCACGATTACTGGTAGAAAATGTTGATGAATAAGCAGTAAAAATCCTGCCACTCATAAAGGGCAGTATGGAGCTGCAAGTAGAAGAGGGCCATGTCAGAGACCCGCTCGTGTCAGGAGGCAGCTCTTTACTAATTTCAACCCCCTGGTGAATGAAAACTCCTACTCCAAATTTTACAGTCTACTAACAGCCATTCTTAGATCAGCAGTAATATACTAGTCTTCCTAAAATGTTCAGTGAAGATATTTTATTCAGACATCATAAATGGAATCATAAAATGAAATCCAGCGTGGAAGGTTGGCTCACAGACGCAGCTAGTAAACACCGCTTCCTTCGCCAAGAGAGAGAAATTAAAACGAGTAGGAGTGTCAAGAACAAGACGTCTCAGACCTTTGCTGACAATTATCAGGAAGATATCTGTTTATCTCCAGCGGATGTGACAAGTTTTAAAGTCATTTCAGCCTTAGTTCAGCCCTGCTGAGGGCTGATTCTTCCCTTCAAACTGTAAACTCAACCCAAACCAGTTTCCTACTCATTCTGATAAATGTTATCTGGGAAGAGCTCTGTCAATATTTCTGCATTTACTGGAAACGCGTGCTCGCTGCCGTCTGAGGCTGCCGCACGAGTTTCCCGGGCGGCCGGCGCGCTGCCCTGCTGGGGCACCGGGTCAGCTTTCTCCCCTTTCTGATAGGAAGTGCCGCTATATTATAGTTTCCAGGAAACCTGCCATCTGTGCCTCCTGTCAGTCCTGGCAACCGGCAGCAAAATATCTGCTGGGAATGTTTTTCACGCTGCCAACTTTGAGCAGCGTTCCCTGTCACAAAGTTGGAGTATGGGCAAAGCTAAAAAATACTGCGGTAAGATGAGAACGGCTGCTTCCACCCTGCCAAGTCCCTGCGCCAGCTCATTTACACGGCAATCCCAGCGGAGTCGGTGTGCCTTTGACTCTTTCCTGGGGATAAATTCAGCCCACAGTATCTAGAAAAGGGATACTTCGCACTAATTCTGATTAGCAAGGATTGGGCTTTTCTAGTGGAGCAATGTTGATTTAAATGGACCAGAAGCATATTGTTTAGTTTACGTATATTCCTTACTGCAGGAATCTTGAATAAATCCAAAATGGGGGAAACTGAGATATCTGGCCACCTGCTAGCCTGTATAAGGCCAATGACCTATTTTATAAACAGAGGCAACATTTCATAGGCTTTACCATAAAACTGTTTTGCAATTTTCTGTTTTCCTCAAATACTAAAAAAGCTCAACAGAAAAAATAATTTTTTTTCTTCAAGATCTCAAGATCTTGATACACATGTTCCATTTTTTCCTATTTCATAAACACATTTTTTCCTCCAAAGCCAGTCTTAACTACCATGTTATTCTACAGTTCAGGTGTCTGTAGATACTGGGGGGGAAAAAAAGCTTTATTAAACATTCATGATTATAAAATTACATAATAAAGATTCTCTTATGAAATGGCCTAACTGGTTCATTCCATTCATTAAGTCAGAAAAATTATTAGACTAAGTACTTTCATGAAAAACAGCTGGAGAAAGTATCTCCACTCTGTAAAACCCACTGAAGTCACTGCCTGCCACCATTGGAACATGGGTGTCATGACAGTCAGAACGCTTTCTGAAGGAGTGTACCAGCCTTGCTAGATCCGTCAAGTTGAAGTATTTCATAGTAAACAAAACTGCAGCTTATATTCCGTTTTAAATTGAATATAAATATTTGCTACAGCTAATGGTCTTGTGTGTTCTCCAAGAAGCTGGAACTGTATAATTCAATTAAGTCTTTTGGTTTCTGTGACTCATCGGTTATAAACGCAGTGGAAATTCTGCCACAGGTTAAAATTAAGAAAAAGATTTTTTTAATCAAAGCAATTAAAATGAAATATATAAAGCAACTTTCATCTTGATATAAATTTACTTCATTTTTTGGCCACTTGCAGTAGGATAGCTGCATCAAAACTGGCTTCCAGGGGCTCTGAAAACACGCAATAGCAATTGGAGTAGCAGTACTAATTGGCTGTTCATATTAAATGGTGTGAATGAAACTGTCTACTAGGTTAACACTTAAAAGCTGTCATCTCTTCTCTTCCAATTAGTCAACTTTTTAAAATCCACAACTCAAACAAATCATCTTACTGATGAAGCCTGTTTTCTAATACTATACTCATTCTCACTGTTGTTATTTAATATACTATAAATTACTGGAATTGAATACGAATACCAGGAAAGTGAGAAGTTGTTTATTTTGGATAAAACTCCTTTTTAAAGAAAAATATTACCCTGTAGATATTTCTGCATCTCAAAATCGTATCTCATTTCAAGACACCCTGACAACTAAGGCTTGTAGAAGGCATAGAGCTAACTGCTCTATAAGATCTGATTCACTTTAACATATGTTCATTTTGCCTAATGGATTATCTTTCCTTTAGCACTGCAAAAAATAAAGAGATTTCACATTTTGCAGTAATGAAATTTTAAGCCACGACAAATTCCTGGTATATTAAAAGCTGCACTGTTCACTTTATGGTGAATCTTCTCTCACTTTGTACAAATTGGAAAAAAGAAAAGTCAGTATGTCAGGTTTTCCATATAGAGGCTCTTTTGGACTTCAGCGATAAAGCTAAGTCAGGAAGAGGTGGAGCAGGAGACCAGTCATACTCATCTGATACTCGGACACTGAGATAAGTTAACAAAACAACCCAGTTTGGTGGAGTTAACCCATGCAGAGCCCCCGAGCAGCTGCGAAGAGGGCACAGCTATTGGCAACATAAACTCCTGCAGAGGCCGTATTACAAAGAAATAAACAGCATAAAAAAGAAGGGGACTGATCTGGAATGGCAGATGTGCTGACAGATAGCATCTGTCTCTGAATTCAGCACTCCTCCCACACAAACCTTAATGCTGGACTATATCCTCTCCACAAAACTTAGTCTCCCGTTTTGCAGTAATTTCAGTAGGTACCTAGTAGCTTTTACCTAGTAAAATAAAAAATACATGCATGTCTCTTAGTCCCACACTACTTTGCTGTTAAGGCTTTCCATATTGCTACCACACTGCCACTCACTAACAGATCTAACAGTTTGTCTCTTAAAAATACACTTTAGCAGTTTCTACTACGTTTTCCAGAATAATTGAACTTTTTGTCTTCTTTTGTTTTTCTGGAGTATCTTATCTGTCCTCAAAAGCTTTAAGCTTCTTAGAAAATGAGAGGGGGAAAAAAAGAGAGAGAAAAGAAAGCAAATAGACATTGTTACCACTTCTGACTAAGACAACACACCTTGCTTTAAGTAATAGTCTACAAACTTTGAAGACAGAAGAAAGTTCTTCTCATGTAATATATGTAAGATGAACGTATTGAAAATACACTTGCCATAATCTAAATTTAAGTTTTCCTCTCTTCCAAACCATAGAAGCATCTAAACTCACTCGTTAATGCTTACTGATTATATGACGGCAATTTGCAGAGATCGGTTCTGACATGGCCTTAAACGAATCTGGATTCCCAAAGAGCTGAACAATCTAAATAGAAACAAAATGTGCACAACGCAATGCACAAATTGTTAATAATTTATATTAATAATTAAAAAATGTTAAAACAAGCAAAAAATTGCATACATTTATTAGGTGACTAACAGGCCAAGTCAGTAAGCAGTTTGTCATGGCAGAAGTGGGATTTGAATGACAAGGTAGCTGCAAAGCAGGGTGATTTACCACAAAGATGGTGTTTATAGAATAAAAAAATGAACAAGTGAAAGGGTTGCTGACATCTGTGGAACAACGAGAAGGATCAGGTAGCAAGTGCCAGAGCAGGACCCATGGGACGGAGCTAAGGTCTGAAGTGTTCCGAGGACAAAGTACATTCAGAAGTTCTGGAAAAGCAGTTTACGTGAGCAACCTCAAAAGATGACCATAGCAGAAGACTGATTTCAGATGCATGAGGATCTCTGTCCTCATTCAATGTGTCCCAGAAATACACCCTTAGTTTTTGAGAATCCAGTTTCTATTGTGGGCTGGCCAGGTCTAAGAATGTATCCAAGGCAGACTGAGATGTCTTGCAGGACAGCAACAGGGAAGAAAAATGTGAGAAGAGTATCATACTGGGGAAACCCCGTGATGAGTCTGATATGATACTATGTGTGTGTCATATGACCAAATGATGGAGAGGTGCAGTGTTAACGGTAATGGAGCCATCAGGGAGAGATAAAGAGGAATAAAAAGGCCAGGCAGATGCGAAAACCAAGATTTTCGAAAAACGGGAAAATGTAGAGGAGCATTTAGGTCTGGTGAGAAGGAACTCCTAAGGAATAACAGTGGACTGAGAAGGGAGGTAATAAGCTATAAAGCTGGAAATGGGCTCACAGCACTCATAAATTGTGCATAATTAAGTGGGAGTAGGCAAAAGCTGGACAGACAGAGTCAAAGGTGAGGCCTTTTTTTTTTTTTTTTTTTTTGCTTACGCTTCTATTAAAGCAGATTTGTATAGCAAAGGAAATGCATTTTCAAAGAAAACAAATGAGCCTAATGATGAAGATGAAATGCATGGGACTAAGGAGGCTGGAAGGTCTGCTATTCCTGTGAATGAGCTTGCCAGGGTTAGCAAGCCTTTTGCTCCATGTTCTCTCTTACCCTCTCTCACAGGACCAGAGGCAAAAAGCGCTAGGACCGTAGAATGAATAACCCTCTTCCAACTGACTTACTCTTCATTTTTCATTTGTATTTTTTAAACATACAAGATGGGTTTAGATTCAATGCTACTGTATACATTAATTATTCCTGTAATTTAGTCATAGCCTCTTTCATATCATACTGCACTAAATTAACTACATTATAAAATGGAACCGATATCAATTACAAACATCTCACCCATCAAGCTGGTCAATAATTGCACCATAAAGACATAAATGATAGGGTTGGAGGGGCCTGTTTTTCAGGCCGGCACCCAGCATCAAGCAAGATTTTCTTCTACACTAATGTTAAAAGCATTTTATCTGAGCCGTATCATTATATTATAAACAATGGCAACTCGGCAACTGCATAAAGAAAGCGTAGCTAGAAACCTACTCGCCCGCACTACTGCATTTCCCCCCCCACAATCTAACCTGTGCAATCTAGCTTTATTTTCTGTATGCCCAGCCAACACCTCTTCTGTTAATCCCTATGGCATGTATATAAACTAGCAAACCTAAAAAAAATGCCATGTTATGCAGACTCAGAGATGACAACAGTGTGACACTGCTTTCTCTCCCACTCGAGACTTCAAAGGGAGTTCCCCTTGAGGTACGACGACTTGTGGGAACACTGCTATCCAGAATACCAGTCATCCATTAATTTTTTAAAGAGTAATCAATAAATAATGATATGCAACTTTCTAAATGCACCTTACAAACACTGACGAGTAACTAAGTCATGGCTAATGCATATATGCAACATTTCTGGCAAAGCTTTTTGGGTTTCTCAGTCATGATCTGAAGCAAATTATGTACTCCAAAGTCCTACAGAGCTCTCAGCCTTTACTGTGCAGTGCACTATGTTTTCAGTCTGCACAAATTAATAGATACTGTGGGACCTTTACAAGACCTGCTGCAGGTACGAATCTTAAGCCTGTTCAGAGACAGTTTACAGGAGACTACTTTATTAGCTATGTATGGCTTATCATGATATTACAGCTTGTGAAAACAGATATTCAAAGGTTAGATAATCTAGATAAGAGCGATTTCACATACAGATGATAATAAAGTAAGTAGACAAATCATTTATTTTCTAAACAAAAAAAAATATGCACAGCAAGGGATACTACTGTGGCTGGATAATTAAGTCAAATAAAATAATCAGTTTAGAATGACCATGCTTGAAACTGTTAACCATGCTGCTTTACAACTTAGTGATGCATTATAAATCTCTGAGAAAAAATCCAGCTGCAGCTATTGACTCTATAATGCAACTAAGCAGCATTTCATTTTTTCTCATTCATTAATTTAAAAGGTTGTTCTAAGCATCTTTTCTAAAATAATTTTTGCCACCAAGTGCTCTTAATTTTTGTGTACTAAGAATTTTTCCTTAAGTACTTCCCATAAATTCTTATCTAAATAAAGTCACCTTTAATTTTTATGACATGTAAAAAAAAATGGGCTTTAAGTATCAAAGCTCTTTATTGTAGTGGCTTATAGTATTTGCCAACCAGCATGTTTCCTACTTTGCTGCCTCCCCACTAAACTGGTGATGATTATATTCCTTCCTGAAGTTTTGAGGCAGCAAGGACTTGATGCCACAGTTTATAACACGGTTATCGATGACGCGCATGCAATTCTGTCCGTGTGCTGTTTATCAAATAGGAATGTAGAAATTTTTTGTCGTTTGGGAGTTGCAGAGGTTTTACAATATTCAGAATGAAATGCTAGGCACACACCAAGAGGCAGTGGCGTTGCCTATATAAACAAACTGCACTAGAGAAGGGTAACTGAATACAAATTGAATAATCATTTTTAGTGTTTCTCTGGTATTTATCCAATAAACACCTCCTTAATTTAATTTTTAAATTAAGTGATTTTTTCACTGGTGTTCATTTATTGCAGAATAAAAACTCAGAATCTCTAAGTGTAAGACAAACGATAGAGGAAAAGTAAGGCAGCTCTCGGTTTTGTTTGATGCTATCAATGAAAACGTACTTTGAAGTAGGCAGTAACTTCAGTTCACTAGCCCGAGCAGTTTCCATATAAACAACAGAACTTCCCCAGTACAAAATTCAGTACGAAATAAATTATCAACCTACAGCTGCAAACCTCTTTCGAGTGACAGCACAGAAGTGATCCCTTCCAAGGGCACAGGAACACACGCTCGCTGCCAGCAGCTGATGGTCTGTGCAAACAGCTTGAGAACAATCACCCTTTAATTTTTTAAAAAAGGAAGCAAAGATACCATCACAAAGGGAGGCTCATGTCCTATCTTAATGCCTTTTTACAACACCAAAACACCACCAAATTCCAGGTAAATCAAAACTTTTCTTCCTGGCTTATATTACAAGTGAGCTCACCTTTGTAAGTAGCGCTAGCACTTGTGCACCTATCAGTACAATATTCTTAAATACAGACTGTTTAGGATGCATACCATATAAAAATAAAACCTCAAAGCTATCTTTTCTTATCACAGGTTAAAAATAAAACACATGCTCTTGAGGCATAGCTGCCCAGCCCGCTTAGGGAGACTGAAACACCTTCTCAAAGGTCAGAAAAGCACACAGGCGCAAGCGCTGATACCGTAGCAGAGCCGTTTGCTCCAGGAACCCGTACAGTTTAAGTAGTAAAGCTGAAACCCAACCACTAAGCTGAGTTTAATCCAACAGTGCACTCCCCTCTGAGCACAGCCTCTCACTTCTTGAAACTGGCTGTAAACAGAGCAAGGGAGGGGCCGCCGCGCCTGCCAAGCCAAGCAGAAACCCGTGAGTAAGTTACTAGGGGAAAACAAGTGCGGCGCGCACACACGGCGGAGCACGCCGCCCGCATGCTGGGGCCAGGCGAGCGCAATGCTTCCCAAGCGGAACAAGGCAAGGCTTTCCAGCCTCCTGCCTTCCTCGGAAAGGCTGCTCGCCCAGCGCACAGGCATGTGAAACGGGAAGCCGAGGTAAGGGGCTTGGAAGCAAGGCTGCGGAGGCTGGGGCCGCGCGAGCAGCGGTCGGGAGGACGCTCTTTTACTCCTAATTCTACATTTTAAATTCTGGGTTTAAATGGGATGAAAGCGTAAAAACAACAAAACCAGAACGAAGCATTAGGGAAGGCTGATTCAGAATAAAGTAAACGGGCAGACGACAGGACGGACTGGGGCGACACAGGGAACCTGAGCTTGAAAACCGCTTCTGACTGGAGAAGCGCTGGGTTTAGATTTATCAATTCAAACTGCTTCGTTTGTAGCACCCTGAGGGCTCACCCAAACATAGTCTGCACAAAAGTGCCCATAAAATGAGAAAAGCCATTTCTGGGTAAGAAATGCTGAACTGGGCCTATGCAATATAGCAAACAGGTACAGCAGTTTCTTGGGTGAGTGACATGTAAAAGTGGCTGATTATTACATTGATGGCAAAAATACCTCATCTGGTAGTTCAGAAATCATTAACGACATTTCTTCAGAGAATGTATGTTTATTGCGGAATTTATTTTTGCTCAAGTTTTGTCATTTCGCAATTAACAAAGTAAATTTCCTACCGTCTCTATTGTTAAAACAGCGGAGTCTT
This sequence comes from Dromaius novaehollandiae, assembly GCF_036370855.1. NCBI lineage: Eukaryota > Metazoa > Chordata > Aves > Casuariiformes > Dromaiidae > Dromaius > Dromaius novaehollandiae. Next base: position 6,716,110 of record NC_088111.1, on the reverse strand, counting down.
ATTTATCTGCATTTACAGGAAATAAAATAGGGCAATTTTTAAAAACAACTGTGGAAACAGGCCTCTCTAAAATACAAAGCAGGGTAGCACAACCTGTATTGATCTCATTCAGGGACAGTACACAGGCAAGTGTTCTGTGGCTGATGTAATTTAGTCTGGAGTAATCAAAGCTACATGCTTAAGGATAAACCTACATAATGGAAGGACGTGATTGTATCCCTGCCGGTGCTTAGTCACCCTTGCACTCACTGTAATGCATATATTTGCAATATCTAGTTCCAGTCTACTGCTTCGGTTGAATCAAGTCATAACAGTTCAATGAGATGCAATTTTGGTCGCCTTCAACTGTGCGAAACGGCTTTTTTTTTTTTTTTTAATTAAAAGAGAAACATTTAAAACAACGGTCACTTCCTAAAAATAAACTGGGTTGTTTTCAGTGCTCAAAAACAGCATGAAGATTGAAGGGTCAATGTAAAGATGCGATACTTTGTTACACACGTGCCATGCTACAGCTAAAGAACAATTTGAGAAAATAAAAAGTTTTTCCATAGTGGTAAAAGTAAACCTTGAATACAACTGAATTTCATCTTGCACTACTGCCACAGAAATCACTTATCTGAGAAAAGCCAATGTATAATGGTGGCGGAATAAGAAATTTGTTTGTTCAGCTAAAATTGCTGTATTTTGAGCCTGACTTCTGGCACAAACTAATGATATTTAGAAAAAAACAGCCACAATGGGACGTAAAAATGGAATTTAACAGATTCTGGAACAAATTCTGTACTATAGCTGAAGTGTCAAAAGATTAGCGCCAGTGAGATACAGCCATATATCTTTTTATGTTTAGAAGACCCACACTGTATAATTTAGCTGTATGATTCATTAAATATAGCATATTTTCTAGTAACATTCTTTTTAATTGCACAATCTTTATTGTGGATTTGATTAAATCTTGTCCTCGATTTTTTTTGGAAAGAAATTGTAGAATTGTATGTGTACTTTTATTTTCTATACATACCAAAAGGAAACAACATAAAATAATGCTCAGTATCTGACACTCCCAGAATACACTTGACATGGGAAATCACCTGCCACATAAATTCCACGCTGTCCCAGAAATGGCCTGGCAGGAATAACAATGATGATTTTAAGGCTGTGAGTACAGTTGTACTTTAGAGATTATTTACTTCAGCATTTTGGAAAGACACTTTCCATGATTGTTTTGAGAAGTGTACTGATTTCAGTTGGAACGTTATCTCTTTTCTGATAAAGACAGCTGGACAGCATCTACTGAAATTAGCATATTTTTAAAAGAAGTCAGGCTCTTTTGAGAGGGAAAAGATAATTCTTCCCTTTTCGGAAAGTCAGGCTGCCCTGATATTAGGTTCCCTGGACTACAGAGGTCCATTGTTTTTTCAGAGCTAAATGGTTATAGGTTTGAAGTCAGAGTATGACTAGACCCGTAAAAAATTCACTACATTCCCCAATTTCCTCTAGTCTTTGTCAACCTTATCGCTGACCCAGTATATACCCACTCCCACTGTACCTCCTCAGTTGTGCCTCCTAAGTTTTCACCTGAAGAGATAGCTTCTTATTTATATTTACTTTACCACAGAACATGACAGAACTATATTCTCCAGTTTATGGCTGAGATTTATGGCTCATCTTACATCCCTCAGATCTTCAGCCATTACTATGTTACATAATTATTAGATGTATTAAAGATACTGTTTAGTAACTTAAAAACAGTGTACTAATCTTAAAATACCGATGTAATAATCATAGACTGTACATCTCTGTGTATAACTGTTGTGTCCTGTAATGAATCATTTGCTAATTTCATTTTAAAAATTAAAATTTCAGTATATTTACTAATCTTATGAAATTCTGAGCCACAGATGACTTTCTTCTAGACTAACAAGATCAAAAGGCATTTTAGTCATTGACTTTACCTTGAGTATGTAATCTTTATATATTTTCTTCATACTACATTGCGTTTTATTTAGAATGTAATATTTGAACAATACTCTCACTTTTTTTCTCTCTCTCTACAGAAAAGCTGGTAACCAGCAGAGAAGATACAAAAGCTGAAATCACTATGTGGAGCTGTGAAACATTAAATAGTACTGAGTACAGTGAGGACCAGCATCTCTGCCATGACTTCCACCTTGTGCTTTCCATCTTCTCCCTTCTCTACCTCATTATATGTTTTCCAATTGGCCTTTGTTACAATGGCTTGCTGGTCCTAGTTAACCTCTATAACAAAGCAACTATGACTATGCCAGATGTTTACTTTGTCAATATTGCCATTGCTGGTCTCATCATCAACGCTCTGGCACCAGTGTACCTTCTAGGTCTTGCCAATACAAAATGGGCCATCTGGAATTCTAACAATGAAGTTTATATTACCTTACTTATTTTATTCAACGTTTCATCTTTAGTTACCATGTACTCTACTACGTTGCTCAGTCTGGACTACTACATTGAACGTGCTCTACCTAGAACTTATATGTCAAGCGTGTACAACACGAAACATGTTTGTGGATTCATATGGGGCGGAGCTATGCTCACGAGTTTCTCATCTCTTCTGTTCTACGTCTGCAATCACGTATCGACTAAAATAATTGAATGTTCCAAGATGCAGAACAAAGAGGCAGCAGATGCCATTATGGTCTTTATCGGGTATGTTGTACCAGCTGTTGCTGTACTGTATGCACTTGTATTAATTTTGCGAATACGCAAAGAGGCTACACCACTGGATCAAGACACTGGACGATTAGATCCATCGGTGCACAGGCTTTTGATTGCCACAGTCTGTACACAGTTCATGTTATGGACACCCTATTATGTAACTCTTTTGGTAAGCACATTTACTAATGCACAAGGAAGACTAGCGGATGAGAATTACAGTCGAATATTACATTTTACCAAGATTTTATCAAAATTTTTGGCTTTCTCAAGCAGCTTTGTAATGCCTCTGCTCTACAGATACATTAACAAAAACTTTCCCAACAAATTACGACGCCTGCTTAAAAAAATACATTGTGGGAATCAAGGGTGTTCTCATGAACGCACAGTAGTACAGCAAGTTATGACGTAGGTATGAGAAAATCTCTGGTGCTCAGTTACTGCAGTCCTTAGTATACCTGTACTCAGGCTGTGATACTGCTGTGTTGGCACTCAAAATCATTTATGTGAGGGTCCCAACCAGGAGGCTAGAAGGAGCCTTCCATTACAGTTAAATGAGACACAGTCTTAATTTTCAAATAGTTAAGTGTTTGCATAAACCTTGTAAGGCTCTGGCCTATGTGCCGCAATACCTGTGACATCAGTGCACTGAGCTGGTTACAAAGCATAAGCTCTGTCTTCATAGTTCTAATATTTCTGCCTGAAGAAATAACTAAGCAGTTAATTGAAGTCTTGACTGAAGACACAGCACTTTGTATCTTGTACAGAAAAAGGAATTATCTTATTTTCTGTATAAAGAAATAACTAACAGTGCTATCCTTGATGAAGTAAATAGCATTTTTCAATGAAGATGATCTAGGTGATCTTTAGTAAAGATCATATTACTCAATTATGTAAGCCCAAATAGTAATATGTTAATTATAAATTACATTATTTAATTTCTTTCTCCATCACTGAATCCCCTCTAAAAACGCCTAATTTACCTTTTTCAGAAATTATATTCTCACAAAAACTAACCTAAGATTTAACACCTATTTTAAATCAATTTTTTCTAGAGCTAGCAATTAACAGGTTTTTTTTATTTTTCCAGTGCTTTGTTTGCATCCTAAAACATTTCAACAATTCAGAAATATTTATTAATGAATTCTAGAGGAACAGAGATGTTTTCTCTGCACGTTAAAATGAAGGACACAGTGGTTTACAACGTTAAATTAAAATTTAACTAGTAAAGAATGTCTGGCTAAGTGTTATGGTCCGCATATGTTCATGTAACGAGAGTAATTATCTTAAAAATAAATATGTTTATGATTAACATTTTGTATTTTCAAGGGATATGTTTGCAACAAATAAATTAGCTTCTCTTTAATCTAGGGCATCACTGGAGGTTTGGAAACCATACAAAATCCTTCAATACGTACTCGATTTTAAAATGGAGCAGTATGTATGCGCTCCAGTCAGCATCAGGTGACCTCTCAGAAGTGGAGTGCCTCCCTCTGTATTGCACAGAGGTGATAAAGAAAGCCAGGGCAGAACGCCAGAGCTTACAGTTTGGGGAGTATTTGAAATATATGAGAAACACCAACACGCTGCAGGTGAATTAGCAGTGGGACGTCAGTTAACCCACAGTAACAAATCAGGAAACGGTGACCCAAAGAATTCGCTGTAAGTGGGGTTGCATTATGAATGGCAGAGGGAGCAGAAGCTAAACCCGCGTTCTCCCATCGGTTTGGGGCAGCGTGGCAGCTTTGGCACTGGCCCTGCTTTAACATGGCATAGTCATTTCAGTGACTCATCTGTCACAACTCTAAAACTCCACATGACTTCATCCGTACGTGTGGCTTTTCAGGCTTCTGGTACAGAAAAACCAAGGAATAGAAACAGAATTAAACCTTTTCCATTGCTCATAGGACAATTTACCAGATAAAACTGTGCTAATTTATCAGCATAAAGACACACAAACTTCAAGTAGGAAGTAGGTGAGGTCACTGCCTTCTCAGATCTTGTAGCATCTCATATTGTATGGAAACTTTTTTTTTAACCCTTAAAACCCTATATATTTCTGTGGTGGTTTTTCTGCATGAAAACTATCCAATACAATTATACCAATTTTCTTCATAGTTTTAGCCTGCTGATTAAAACCATGTTAAGGCAGGAAGCCTTTATCAGTGTGTCTGATTCATGCTATGGCCTGTGGTGCCTCTATGCTGACATGACGTTGGCTTTCTTGTATTTTAGTAAACCCTTGTCTTTTTCTTTCCCTTTTTTCCACCCAGCATAAGAGCTTTTTTAAAAACTGCAGGCTACACTAATTTTTAAGCATTCAAGCTCACTGTCCACACAGAAGTGCAGAAGAAAGAAGTCCTCCCTTACAGCTGTCTAGCAAATAGGCTCCTCTTCTTCCTACCAGAGGAAAATTTGGTTTCCCAAAGCACCACATTAAACCTCTCATGCAGAAGCTGTTAAAGAAATTCTGTCCTATTACGCAGGGAAACAAATTCCAGCAGGGAGGAACTGGCTTATCTGGTGTGAATACAGGCTTGCAAAACTGGGCCACTGCCAGGACTGTGTGGCTGACAGACAGCATTAAGTGCAATTTTAATTTCTATGTTGCTTTCTTACTTCTATTTTCTCCTTTTCCCAACTCATCTTGCCTGTTGAGTCTAATAGGACTGAATGGCATATTTATTTCTGTTCTTTTCTCTCCATGTTAAGCTCTCTGCTTCAGACCGCTGTTCTTTTATTATTTCTCTTCAGACTTTTTCTTGTGTTTTCTATCTGCATGTGCCGTTCTGTTTGATTTTCTTGTTTAATTTTGCTCCTCTGTTCCCTTCCCTGCTTGGTCTTTCACTTTATCCTTGATACTATTCACCACACATATTTACCTCACTAGACTGACTCTTTTCTGACAGCTCCAATTTTATCGGGGTGATTTGAAATGATAAATGGATTTGTTTAGTAAAATGGAAGCTGCAATTAAAAGATGGAGAAAGAACAAGTTTTATATAATTTACTCTTTAAATCTCAATTTTGAGTTTTTCTGATGTCCTTTCTATTTCAGAAAAGTTAAGTATTTTTGCATATATCCTTGATAATATACTAAATGTGATGGCAATCATCTAGACAAACAACTTTTATAATTTAATGAATGAGATTAGTATGGACTCAATAAATATTTTTAAGAGTTAAGGTGATATATCAGTTGCCTCAAAGAAACCGTGCCATGGAACGACTGACTGCTGTTCTCTGAAGGAAGTTCTGAGCGCTTGCAAAACCCTCAACTTGGTGTCTCTTAAAAAGCGACATTCCAAAAACAACAGCTTTGCAATATTTATACAAAAAGGGTAGATGAGCAAGTGCGTTAAAATACTTTAGGAAATACATGGTATCATAAATACAGGAGAACATTTATGGACAGATCTTTAATATACAAAGTTCTAGAAGTGGGGCCTTTCCATTTCAATACCTGAAGGCTTTTGATGACTTTGTAAATATGGGCTTATCTATTTTGCGTTTAAATAAATATGAATAAAGTACTGTATATATGTGCAAGATAAAAACCAGTCTACTGATGTAAAAAGAATCTGCAAAGAATTTATTAAATTATTTCTTAAAGAAAGTATCATTTAAATGTAAACCTCTGAACAATGAAGTGTACTGTACGTTACTGTGTGTATATACTGTATATCAGAAAGTAAGCACAAGTTAAGTGCCATTATTAACAGTGTTATTTTCTCACAAAATGAAATTTAATATTTGAGTTGATCTATGGCTTACAGCCCTCTTGCTGAAGAGCCAATTAAGTCAAATCAATAAACTAACACAAATGTTCATGTCTGCTTCTGCTTAAGTTATTAAGAAAGCTAGTTCCAGCCAGGTTCTTGTTGACTGATCTAGTACAGATCCTTGTTTCACAAGTTTCCGTTTGAGAACCAAACTGAGGTGGTCTCTGAAGAGGTAATGTTCAGTTAATGAAAGAAAGCAGTCAACCACTAGAAAATTTGTGTCTCTATTAAAATGAGGAGACAGTCTTCCGTATCATGTCATAAAACTACAGATATGCAAAGCTTCACAATGGAACTACTGACTCGTACAATATTCTTAATAAAATGCCTAAGTGTTAAAGTCTACCTGGTCAGTAAGTGATTTTTCTGGTCTTCTCGATAAAAACCCAACAGTAGATAAGGTTAAACCAGTGTTGCTTCACTGAATTAAACCATCACAAGCTACATGACTTGAATGTCAAATCACGCATATTGAATTCTCATTTTTTCCAGGCCACAACTCTGACATCATTCAAATCTCATTATTCATCAGCGTGAAGTTGGCTGGGAATGAAAGTAAAAAGAAACCCCCCAAACCAAAATGAAAATACCACTCCTCCACCCCCCAAACTACAACTTTTTTAGCATAAAGAATCCCGCAACTAAAAGGACGGACTAATACCACACCACAAAAATACAAGGTTAGTGATGAATACATACATTGCCCATGTCCTTGTCACATCATCTCCCCTGTGCTGCCACAGATGAGAACACAGAAATCAACTCCCTGCAGAACTTCTCTTGGGTCCCTGAACAACATAGATGTAATAATGTATACCTTTGACACTGCAAAGACAATTTAGCTCCAAGAGTTTTAACATCCTTGATAATCTTGATCATATGCAGTGTCTACTGCAATAAATGTATTATCAGTCACCATGGATCAATTATACTTTACTGACAGTAAGTAAAGTAACTATTTAAAATGTTTATTGGTGAATTACCAGAAACAAACAAACTTGAATATCTTAGGAACCTATTCCATAATAACAAAACAGCCCGAGACACTTACAAGCATTAAGTCTCAGTGAAAACAAATGGAAATAGCAACTGTGAAAGTGGGAACTGTAGTATTATACCATTTAATCAAAGCCTAGTATCTCACAAGAAGTCTTTACTTCCATACAATGGTTTAAAGACTATTTTTTACTCCTCTAAATTGGAGCGCCAGCATTTCTAAACAGAGTGAGCAGTAATTTTCTGATGCTTCATTCCTCAGACCATTCTGTGATGTAACCAGGACACACAAAAAGGCCATGTTTCTCATCTTGATAAATAAAATTCCTTTTATATAAAACAGACTTGGAGGATCTTAAATGAAAATGCAGCTCATTAATAAGCAGCAAGTTAACTAGGCTACAGTTTTGCAATGGATGAACTTCAACATAAATGTAAGTAAACTCAACTGGCAGATACCGCCACTGAAGTCAACAGGTTTGCACTGGTACAAAACAGGCCAACATGGCATCAGAATCAGCCCTTTTCCATCAATACAAAAAGATTTCACTGGAGACCACCATATTTTGGAGCAGTCACAGAGAATATGTATTTAACTGTATCATATAATAGGAAAATAGACAGCAAGGTTGACAAGAAAATATATTCCAGAGAACTCAAGGAAATGGAACTTTTGTTTTTAAACCAAGATTCAATTAAATTGGTTTTGTGCTATGAGCAAGTACATAATTGAAAAAGTTACTTCTTGTTTATTAAAAATGAAAGCAGTACAGTGATCAGGCTAGAGACCATCTCCTTTTCACTAACTTTATCACAGTTGTACAGGATCAGTAACAAAACAAAAGCAGAATTTGCCTCCAAAGTTCTCATCTAGTCTCGGTTCTTCTGTTAACTAAAGACTTTGCAAAGCACTGACTTTTGCCTAAGTTTTTGCAGCTGAAGTGCTCAATACACTGATGAATCTGAACCATATGCGCTAAGATTAATTTTTGCAGCTTTTTAGTAAGCAAAACCTCATGTATTTCTGCCTATATCATACAATAGTCTTCCTAAGCAAAAGCAATCTAAATGTACAAAAACAGCTGTGCAGACTACCATGGCAACAAATTTGAAGTGTGAAGTGTTTCCTCTGTTTTATTTCCTTTAACTTTCTGTTATATATCAGAACACTAATATATTCTGCATACATTATTTTTCCATCAGGAGAGAGGATGACCTGTTATCTATTTTGTCATTCCACTTGCTTCCCCCCAAGCTTTTTTCTTACAGTCCATGTGATTTCCTTATATTCCTCCCTTATAAAGAATTGTCACGTTTAATTACATTCACAAGCATACACGAAACTATCTACAATCTACAACAGGCCGAGTTCTTGTATAATTACAAATCATGCCAGTAAGAGATTTGGAAAGTATCAGATTCTTAGCAGAGTATTTGATGATCAATTATACGGAAAAATAAATAAGAAACAGCATAAAAACTGGGAGTCCTGGAGAGAGGACTAATAGAAGGAAGAGAATATGGATTTACAGTTAGAGACGTCTTGCAAGAATACACCAATTTGGATCCAAAAAGGTCCCACAGTAGGTACAATTCTGCTATGAAAATACAGCCAAAATGTTAGACTCCGGATAACTAATGTTAACTTTCACAAATGCATTATTAAAATCCTAAATTAAAGTGTTTTTATCACAAATCCTACTGACATCAAAACGAGGTTCTTCTATTGATTTGTACTTACATGTTAGCCTAATTTTATTTACCAAATGTAACATGAATTGAAAACCCTAATTATAGCAGCTAGGATTGCAAATTTTAGCTTAATCTTATCTTGAAACTGGCAGAATTTCCATATTTGTTTCTTAACTCATCTTCAAAACTTTTTAAAGAAAAATTTAAAATTAAGTCTAGTATCGGAACTACAATGATAGCAAAGCCTTGATGGAAAATGTTTTAGAAACTCCACCTGGTGGTCACTAGCTGAATACTCTTGCAGGTTACATTTACTAAAGCAGTAAGATTAGTAAAACTAATTGAAGGATTTAAGTTAATCATTCGAAAAAAATCAGTCCCAGGTTCTGGTTAAGTGCATATACATACAAGCTGATCCTGTCTGCAAGCAGTAAGAGTATTTCTACCAGTACCTGTAAGAGGAAACAAAATTAACCATAACTTTTACAACAAACTGCTGTTGTGAGGATGAAGTAGATATGAGAAAAATTCTATTCCAAGAAACAAACCTTGAAAAAAAATTGTGTGAATGTAACAGATATTTAACCAGACTATTAACTTTGATTATTCACAAGAGAGAAGTATTTATTAAAAAAAGTATGTCTTACATTTTTCTATGACCCATTTGGAAGTAGTCATGGTGGATGACAAGATGCTCAAAGATCAAAGGAAGTGCCATTCTCATTCAGCTCCAGAATGCTGTTATTCTTTCTAATTAAGTTATGGTTTCACTAGTTCACAACCAAATAGATTTCACACTTTATTAATATAAATTTCTAAAATTTTTCAGGTCAGCCAGACACAATTAAATTGTCATTCTAGCACCTGCAGTGCTATGCAGAGCTCAGATCTCTTATAAAAATCATTGTAATTAGAGAAAGTTTTTTTCCACTCTTTATTAGAAGTAGAGTATTATTTGGAAATACAGGCACTTTTTGAGCTGCCAGAGCTGAGCTGTCTAGATGATCTACCCATACTGAGGAATTTATTTTGTGATTGACAGAAACATTATAGTAATACTATATATATTTTCTAGTAATAATAAAATACTGTTTATAAAACAACTTACAAACAATGCCCAAATAAGCCAATATGAAATTACTAATGGTGAATCATGGGCAAGCAATTCTGAGATGGGAAGGCAGCAATCAGACAGCACACAGCATGGCTGTTCTAGAATATAAGGAAGAAATGACTTAGGACTTCAGCCTCTGAGGCTTAGGTAGTTATTAAAAGCAGTGTGTATGTATCAACATCTCCAATTTCTGCTTTTCTAACCCTGTCTTTAAAGTTCCAAGCACAGCCAGAAAGACTGTCAAACTTAAAAAAAATTCATATAGCTCCACATACCTTATACTCAGCTTTTCTATTTGCCAATAAAGAAATTAGATCAGCTTTCCAGTGAACTATCATATGCAATCAAAGCATCTACATATCCAAATGCTACTGCTAAGACCCATAAAGCCTCAGTTACCATGAAAAAGGCATAAGCATCTGAATTCCATTAAATAAACCCACACCACAACCAAACCAAACATGCAAGGAATATAATACAATGAAGGCATACAAGTTTTTTGTTATAAAATGCAACCATAAGTAAAATTCCTTTAAATTTTTCAGAGCTAGCGATTTCAGTTTCTGTTTACAAACTTCCCCAGTATTTTTATGTCAAAGACCAACAGTTCCATGCTCTTTTAATCAAGGACATAAATTTGCTTGCTGTCAAGTAATAAAAGACTAAACATACATAAAATTAAAAGCAAAACCTTTCACAAGAACTATTTTACAGAGCTACTTTCAACTGTGCGTCAATGTAACAGAAGCCTTAGTATACAGTCTCTCCTCAAGCATAAGGGTGGGAATTTTTTCCAGGAATATTGAGTCACTGCATTAATAGCAAGTGGCCCTGAGGTGCTAAAATGCCACCAAGAAAAAGCCTCTAATATGTAAGCTCAGCCCTTGAATAGACCATGAAAGCGTATTTAACTAGCCAAGCTCTGTGGCTAATATCCGACACAAATTATTTGTTGTTACTTAATTACACTAGAGCAAAATTGAGATGGAAACACATGGCAGTTCATGAAAAATATTTATGAAAAAAGTGTGGGCTATTTCACAATTCAAAATTCCCATCAAAAAGCAATTGCTTTTCACCTTAATCATAGTGCACCGGGGAATGGGCAATAACAGCTATTGGATATTCCAAACCATTCCTATCATACTACACAGGCATAGTTACCTTAATAATAACCTTACATCAAAGAGGCAAGGAAAGATATACTGATCAAGAGCAGGAGAAGACAGGGCAGGCTAAAAAGAGACCTTAGACTTCTCATGCAGGGTTAGCTTCCCAACAATAACCATTAGTCTAGAGCTATCCTGTGCAAACCTTAGACTAACCGCAAGCTTACTGCAGCCTTTGGTCTCTCAGTCCTTGATGGCTGTGGCTGTTTGATGCTGTAAGCAAGCGAGCAAGAGCTGTATTGCTCAGCTGAGTACTGGGGCTCTTTGCTGAACAACAGATCACAATGATTCAGAAGAAAGGCAAGCCAGAATTGCCATCTCTGTAATACTTTACTGCATAGATCTGCTTTAAGTCAGAGAATACAAAGACTGAAATATCAGTGGTTTCAGTGTCTCATGAGCTAGTAGCCCTGACCTGCATTTGTTTTAGGAGACAGATGAGTTTCTCATTTGGCATGTATGTTTATGAGAGAAAGACATCACTGGAAAATTAAACCTACTGTTAGGGATCTATAGTCTACTAAACACATCAGTAATACAGGACAATTAAAGAAACAGTAGTTTTCCATCAAAAGAAAGGTGTCTCACATCTGCTTTCTTTATAATGTTGTCAGCCACTCTGCACTGGATATATGTATTTTGCCATGGAAAGAATAACATGGGTTAAAAAATATACATGAGTTTTTCCAGCAGCAGCATACTGTCGGTGGCTAGTACAATTCTGTTATCAGCCAATCCTAAAATATTGTCATAGAATATCACAAATATTTAACTTCAACAACTTCTGCCTTTCCTACCTCCACCCTATCCAGAATAGCATTATCATATGTTAACCTTACCTATTGACAGAGTGTATACTAATACATACTAATCACAAATCACTAAGTCACTAATGAAAATATTAAATTTAAGCATCATCCCACACATTTAACCACCATGTTTTGCACTGTTATAAGAAGTTGAATTAGCTCCTCATTTATATAACTAAACACTAGCTTGTTTTGCCACTGTTTTCATATGACTTGCACCCTGTGATCACTCAAGCAAATCAAGCTGAACTGTTTTATTGTTTAACAAAAGGCACAGCTGATCACAAAAACAGCAATATCTTGCTTCTCTTTTAATATTGCGTTAACTTTGAAAATAACAGGACAGTTAGTTGCTGTCAAAACTACACCATATAAATGTTAAGATATTTCTGATTAAGTTTTTTCCATTTTCATGGACAAGGCAGAATTGCAGCTATCAGTGTGAAAATCAGCACGGTCTAAACAGACCAAAGAATATGGAGCTGGAAAACACTGATTTTCTAACTTCTGTTTCTCCTACGGCCTTCAATCTATTCCATCAACTTGGGAGAATAAATTTCCAGGAGCCAAGTTTCTACACCTGTAAAATGTGGATACTTTCCTATGTTATTCTCTGAATTAATGTATGTACAGTATTAAAATTGTAGTGTGCTACTTTGCAGGCTCTCTATCATTTCCCAGTTCAGTACAAAGTATGATAAATGTTACTTCCCTCTAAATACAATTGAATAAGGAAACTTAATACAGCCCCAAATGACTCCCTGCTACCACCCAGCAGAGCCAACGCGATGGATCACGTGAGTACGCAGCCTGCTTCAGCGGGAAGGACAGCAACCAACTGCTGCCACAGCAGCTGAGCGCTATCCCATACACACACGTGATCCATTCTGGAAGCTCAAAATTCAAGTTACTATCTTCCAGTTGAGGACCATATACTTTCTGAAGTTTTTCTACAGTTTCCTAAATAATTGTTTGACTATGTTTAGGCAGCTTAAATGTGATCTCTATTCTTCTTAGGACTTAGGGCTGTACAAAGTAACACTTGAAATTTGTATCTTTCATGGAAAATCAACAGAAAAAAAATATTTGCCTATCTTATATACTATTAAAATGCACAGTTTTTCCTTAACTCTTATTACCTATGTGAAATTAATGACAACAAAAGAAACCAGGATTTGGGTACACCGCAAAAAACAAATGCTATGTACAAAACAGGTATACTACACAGCCAGCTTCAAGTTTTTCAATAACAACTTAAAGGGACTACTCTAAAAGAAAGGGAAACAATCTACCCTGTTCAACAAACAGCTACACTAAGATGATCGAAACCAAAGTCAGTAAGAGAATTAGGGTATTTTGAATAACACATATGTATGCTCACTGGAAACCACCTAAAAGCTGAAGCATCTCTGGGCCATTTATGCAACCCTGGGCCATCCATACCCATCTCTACTTTCAGAAACATATTTAGAGCAGAAGTGCTAACCTTTGGGTGAAATGTAAACTTAGTACTGAGACATTTTCTCCAGGCAACCTGTAACTTCATTTTTGAAATCTAGACTCAGATGCATTTGTTTCATGTTATTTCTTTGTTTTGAAGTGTTTTGGCTCTGTTTTAACATGTTTTTCTGTAAAACATATTAAAATGCAACAGGTAAGATACTATGAAGACAAAGAGAGCTGACCAAACACTGGCCACAAATAATCTTCTCATCCTACGGAAGCTACTGTAGATTTTCAAGAGGTTACAACTACAACAATGTTCTTTTCCATGGGTGTGCTGGTATGAGAAAGGATGATGAGACTGACACTTTCCAAACAACAAGGGTGCACGCACTAGAAAAATCATACGCCAATCCTTTCTTGTTCATTTATATCTGAGGTTTTAAAAACACTAAGACCATTGATGCTGAGCCAGACCCGAAACATACTACAGGCTCAAGATCCTGCCTTTCAACACTTCATAGTCATTGCAGAAAATCTTGAAAAATAATTTACTGCATGCTTACATTACTTGGAGTGCTGCAAAAGCCAGGACCCACAGAATCGGGGCAGAGGGGGGAAGCACCCTATTTTTAATAAGGGATCTTAACATTTTTGACATGCATGAGATTTGTGTCAAGCTTTTGTCTTGTTTAGTAAGGGGGTTTGTTTGATATTTACTCAACTGGCTTTTCCTTTTCATGACTTCTAAATAGCATACTTTAAAAAAAGTGTAATTGCAAAGGCTGGTCTACATGCGTAGGATTACTTCATGAACAGGAAGAAAAATCCACTGGATGGCCTCACATACTTAGAAATAGCTGGGCCAAACACTACTTCACTGTTTTGAAATATCTCACTGCAGAGGATAATTTGAACTTTAAAGTCACATGATGAAACCATAGGTTTGCTAAACATGCAACGTGTATGGCTTGAATCACTTAAACTGAGTTCCTGTTTCCTTTGCTGAACTGAATGTTTTTCTAGTCAGAGAGCGTCTGGATTTTTCATCCCGGTGTACAGCAGCTAAAGAAGTGATTGTAATATAAACTCTGCTTTCTGCATAAATAAAAAAGGGCTGTTTCCTCCAAACAGTAATTATATTTCATCTGACTATTCACAGTGAAAGCCTCAGCCAGTCATACCTGTGGAGCATTTTCTTGAAGAGGTAAGTGTTTTATCTTACTTTGAATATGCAATACTTTTTTCATCATAACAGGATAAAATTGTGATGCTAAGGTTGTAATTTACAGTTTTTAGTTTTCCCTTCATTAACAACATTTGAACTGCACAATATAAAATACATCTGGGAAACATCCTCATAAAACTGAAATTAGTGATAAAGCTCAGCTTTAAGTAGAGTAAAACTAAAGGCTGTTTTTCTGTAAGTAATTAACTCCCATTGAAGTGATGATAGATAGTCAGATAAACAAAATACTGTTCATTGGTCTTGGAAAAAGACTCTAGCCTATGCCTAAGAGCAGACTTTTAGAGGACAAACATTGTTGGTTAATCCTAACCACACTGCAAGAAGTGTGGGGGGCAGGAAACACGTCAGCAACGCTACCTGGATGTTACGGTCGGTTACTGCCAATTCATTTACGTTCTGGAGAAGTGAAAGTATAAGCTTTCAGTTTCCCAGAAACCGATCATTTTCCAGAAGTTAAAGGCAGGATTTCTTAAACCTTTACAACCTCATATATTTTCCAAAATGTAGGAATTTTGTCATGGTGAAATTACAAGAAAAACGTGTGCAGTATTTTACATTTCAATCTTTAGTATGCTGCAGCGTGCCCCATGTTTTAACTTGGCAGAACTCGTAAAAGCAGGAAGCATAAATTCACATACCTTATTAAGCTCCCCCCCACACCCCCCACACCAAATTATCTGCCTTGTTGTCAATGGCTGAAACTGCACAGGCCCAGGAAGGGCTGAGCGTCACAAGGAATATTGTGCATGTTGCTTTATGACTGAATGAAAGAATATTTTTCTTCTAAAAGCTGGTGATGAAGCAGAGACTGCCCTGCCAAACTTTTCATGTAGGAAGAGTTCTGGTTGCCAGGGAGAAATTCCCTGTTTTAGGAACGCTTCTTCGTAGACTTTAAATAAACTAAAGTTTTCTTGAAACCAAGATCTCCTTCTACAAGAGTTAACCATCAGAGGGGGGAAGAAACAGGAACAATGAAACCTTACAGACCAGGCCCTCTCAATACTGAAAGTAGCCTTTTCACAACTTGCTATTTTTAAACCGCCTTCTAAACGCCATACTCATTTGCTCAGCTCCATCTGTTGGAATGAAGGATAATGTAATAGCTGTGCTTCAGAAGTAAAAATCATTTAACTGCTTTAACCTTAACTGCTAATGCAAAAGGCAAACTGGATGATAGTGGGGGAGCAGAGTGCCAGAGTCAAAACCCAAAGAACAAACTGAGGTGATATGAAGTTAAAGAACGATTAACATGAGAATTATGATCAGTTAAAACAAAGCAAGGGGGAGCAGGGGTAAAGCAGGGACAACATGCTCTTGGAGCAAGACAATACAGAAAATAAAATGCAAATGGCATATTGAGAGTTCCCCTGTATTTGAGATACAGGACAGTAATCTTAGGATAAACACGACTAGGTCTGAGTTCTGCCACGGTTTCCACGTATGTGAGCTTTGACAAGCTATTTTGATGTCCGTCTCAGCTACCAATGAACAAAGAGAAGTCAGCATACCTCATCTGTTGGGGGGAAAAATTCAGTAATACCTTGTGGTGCTTACACTGTAACAGGACAGATTCCATGAGCAGTAAAGGACATGGGCCCCCCACCAAGCACAGCAAAAATATTACAGGCATTTTGAAATAAAATGTATGCCACTGCAGTAAATTTAAGAACCTGACAAGAACTGAGGGAATACCAGATTTTAATCATAGCAAGAGGAAAAAAGGATAATGAACTCCTTATTATCCCATTATGGAAACTCTGCAAGTATTTTGAGAAAAAAAAATGTATTCTGCTGTATGAGCATAATGAAATAAAAGATGTGGGAAACAAAATGCCCTCCATTGCTCTGTTGCTCCCCTACCAATATTTCTTTTTACTTTAAATTACATCAGTATAACCAAAAATCTACAAAAATTTGCAGAGATGTGCAACTTACTACAGCAGAAGTTGTGAGCTTTATCCCATTATTACTATAAGCATACATTTAGTTTAGTGCAAAGAATAAACTTAAAACTTTAGACATGCTTGGAAAGGCTTAAAATTTCTAAAGGTAGTCCTACAAGACAGATGATTGCCTTACAATCAAAAGGCTCTCTAAAACTGTAGGATACATGATCATAAATACCTTATGTCTTCCTTCATCTTAAGTTCGCATTAGCATAGTATTCAAGAGTTCTCTAACACCAGATTCCCCAAATATCTTTAGTTTCAGTGTACATCAAAATTAATACTTATACTGATGATTATAGGCATAAATTTGCACTGTCATTTCCAAGTGAATATTTTAATTCTAGTTTGAATAGATTATTTTTGTTTAGTTTAAATCCCTCTCCAAATGACGTAAGTTAAAGGAGACACACTTATATTAGAACAACAATGTCTAGATGGAAAAAAAAATTCTAATAATATTTTTGTTATTATTTAACAGTAATGTTAAATAATGGTCTGTGGCTATAAACAAGAGGTGCAACTTAGTTTAAGGTATTTCAGGCATTCATTTTGGTATTTGTGGCAAATGAGGCCTAGATACATTGATAGCCTCTCAGTAATAAAATGCAGTTACATCATTAAAATATAACCTGAAAGCAGGTGGGTACAGAAAGAGGAAGAGTGCAGCATGAAGATGCACTTTTTTTTTTTTTCCTAAACATGATAAGTTGCAATTACGGAAATCTGCTGCTTTCAATCTGATCTTCCTTACTATGTGTTAAACACTCAAAGAGTATCTAAATAAAAGAATAAACCCCTTGCTATGGTCAAAGATAGATCTAATATCAGTACCAAGGCCAGATCCTGAGCAAAATTAAAACAAATGTTGGTATCTTCTTTTTTTCAGTAATTTCATGTAGAGCAAGTATTATTTCCTGTGAAATCTGGATCTGAAACTGAAACTATGTCATTTCCTTTGCTACCAAAAAAGCAGAATGTCGCTAAGCTATTTGATAGTCCATGTAAGGAAAGTGTGTACAGTTACTTGGCCCATGGTCTGAAAGGAGTTGAGAAGATAACAGAAACATTCACAGAACCAAAACTAACTTCAGATGTTCAGTTTTGTGAAAGGCCTGATAGGACTAGAAGAAAATAACACTAGAGACTGCAGTGGAAGAGCTTCTCAAAATACGAGTTTTTTCTTAACCTCCTGAAACTACTGCATGGGAGAACAACTGATAAAAATGGCGAGCCTTCTTCAGATGCTCATGTGGTTCCACGTTCGCTTTCTCTACCTGTCCTCATACCGTACCAGGCTAGGCTTCAAATCTCTCTTCTAACAGAAGGTCAGAATTTGACTTACACTGATTACTTCATTCGTGAGATTTCTCCTGAGTATTTAATGAGAGATTAATTATAAAAGTTAGAATTTCAGGGTCTTTGGATTTCCAGGAAATAAAGAGACATCAAAGCAGCAGGAGGAAGTCAGAAGCAACAAGGCTGCAGCTGACCACAGCTGCACACTGTGGTCATAGCACAGCAGACCACTTTTACGCCAACCAGCATAAAAGAGCAGCCATATAGGCAAAGGGAAGTAGAGAGCATTGCAACTGCTTGGCTAATGAGAAATTTTCTAGATTTTTTTCCCAGTGCTTCAGTATCTCACAGTTTATCAAATAGAAGCTAAAATAATTAACCCTATCATTTTGGTATCACTGCTCACAGAAAATGGAAGTTAAACTTTGTTTTCCAAAGCTACAGGGACACAATCCAAATCTGTCTGAACTTCTCTCACTAGCCACCAAAATTAAGCATGGAAGATGATTCAGAAGTCAGCCTAATCAGCTTGATTTCAAAAGAGATGCTTTGGAATTATAACTTACAAGAGAGAAGTCATTAGTAGGAAAAAATACAAAAGGCCAATGAATTCACTAGAGGGTTTTTTTTCTTTTTCTTTTCCTTCTTTCTTTCTTTTTTAACACCCCCACTCTTCAGACTGAGCACTTTATTACAAACATGATTCTCCTCTTAGTGGTACATATTAAAAATCAGCTGAACAGAAATAAAAGCTCTACTGCAAGCATTTAAGATCTATTTCCTTAATTAATGAATCAACTACATTCCCTCCCAACACCTCTCATCTTTGAAAAGATTTTCATTCCATTTTTCTCAAGATTGTTTATATTTAACAACCTATTTTTTCAGCTTCAATATTATACTGACTCTTATTTATTAATTCGCTTCAGATACTTCTGCCAGCTTTGCCTCTCATCATTTTCCTATATGCTGTACCCAAGCTGACAGCTTAGAACACAGCAAGTCAGACCAGCTACCTTTCGCCTGTTGCTAGTGTACCTGTACCACAAGTTTTCCCTGTGTGCATTAGTCCTCCCTGTAGTGGAACCTCTCCAGAAATAACCATCTCCAAGAAAGGAAGAAATGCTGTCTTTAAGGGGACAAAGACCATTGCTGAATCAAAACATAACTCCATGGTTTTATATAAATGAAATTATAATTAGGTAAGATTATATATACATTTAATCAAAGTCACGCCGATAAGTCAACTTTTCTAATTAAAGCTAGCATTAGAATTCCAATTTTGGGGAGAGATTAGAAATATCAAAAATGTGAAGTAGTGTCAGAGGTAACAACCATAAATGAACTGTCAAACAGAATTAAGAGGCTGACTTATCTATAATGAACACTGCTTAAAAACATTAATGTGTCTTTATGAACTTTTACCAATTTAAAATTACTTTCACTTTAAGTGTTAACATCACTAGTATTTCTTTATGGAAAAATGCATTATGTACAACTGTAAGCATATTGTTATTGGCTGCATAGAGTCTTCTAATAAGGAGAATTTCCCTGTCCTGTTGTTACCTGGTTCACTCTCTATGTACATTGCTTAAACATACCAGCTATGCATACAACTGAACAAAGTAAAGAAACTAAACTCTGATCTAACACAAAATTGAAATTCTTGTGAATATAGAAGGATTTTTTTTTCCAGAAAACAACATGCTACACTGTAAAACTCTATATATGCACTATTTTCTCAGTACTAAGGACCATACTTAGTCAGACATTCAAGACTCATTAGGAAATAGTGAGTTCATTGTCCAGTGTTTAAAAATATTCATCCTTCAAAACAAAAAGAAAAGAAATAGGTCACTATGAAAAAAGTCTGTATTTTTCCAAATCAGTACCACAAGGTACTTGGAAATTTTATTTTTATAGTGAGGTAATTAAGGATATATACATTTTATAGACCTCCTAAAAGCATATCTATCATGCTCAGTTTTTCTTGAGTACATGTATATTTTCCTACAAAGCCTTTTGGTTTAAACAAAGATCCTCCCAACATTTTCACAGTTGCAGAATTATTATGACAACATACCATAGTCATTAGAGCTAACAACCTATCTGTATTAAGATTCCTTATTTTCAGGAATTTATAACTCAGCTATAAAAAATGTTCCTTGCTATTTTATATAACTTTATATAGCTTTATCGATAGGCTTATAATAATGCACAGGTAAACATTTTCTCAAATTTGAGCAAGCAGAAAATCATTATTTTTTGCAGCTTTATGCAATAGCTACATCTAAAATGATAGTATTATTAATGTATAAAGATGTTTTAGTACAAAAGCACAGTTTGTTCATAGTAATTCTTAACCATTTATATTAATTTTTGATAGTTTCTCAGCACAGACTGCAGCTATGAAAACCTTTTTTTCATAACAGAAAGGAAGCAAAACTAAAACAAAAAAAGGAACGTGGTTCTTGCCTCATATTGTGATTATCTTTGCATTTTCCTCGATATGCAGCGTTAGCCCTGAGACAGTCAGCCAGGTTCATTTTATACAAAATTTCCACACTTGCCACAGTAGAGTGAAGCTATTTTGTGGCTGTAACTGCAACCCACATACTAGGGTTGCCTTGCATGCTGCCTTTATCCTTTTTTGGCAAGATGGTGAGGAAAAGGGGCTTCACCTAATCACAGATCCAACACTCCTCACCCGCATTAAGGGTGAATTTCCAATTTATAGAACAGGGAACATGAGTGCACTGAACTCTGACTGCTGCCTAAAAAGCTCAGCTGCAATAAATGCCTGTCTTCCTGAAGTGATGAAAATGGAGAGGAAAGAGGAACCTGATAAAAACAAACAAACAAACAAACATCCAAATTTATCTGGTTACAAATATGTAAGTTATATAAGTTAACTTGAAATTAACATAAGAATTTAACATTTACCAAAAAAATCCATTACATTTATACAGAAGAAATGGCTCATAACCCTGACTTTACATACTATTTAATATACATACTAGAGACAATACAAAATGTACTTTAAAACCTGTTTTATCTTCCTTTTAGGTTTCAGTTTCAAACTTCATAAAACAGGAAATAAACACTGCACAGAAGAAAGGATGATTTCTCACAACATGACATGGATCAGCTACCCAAGCAAGAACTGGGTTTTCAGCTCCCCAGAAGAAATTGAAGCATTCATAGCATCTCAAAACATCATATCAAGACTTATGCACTGTTACATTGCCTTTTTTGTACCAACAGGATTAATAGCTGGCATATGTATTTTGATCATTTTTATAAAAAATTATTTGCAGTTGAAAGCCATAGAAAACTTACTTCTACATTTCACCATCAGCAATATTATAATGATTTTTTTTTCGTTCACTGTCATTCCTAGACCTGACTATTTAAAAGCAACCTACTTCACATGTAAAATTCTGTCATTTTTTTTCAACTTAAGTTATTTCAATTCTCAGCATCTTTTGATTTTGATGCTTCTCATAATTTTACTCGAGAAATTTCCACCAAGGAGTGCTCTGAGCAAAGCAACCCAAAGTCCCATATTGTGTGTTGGATTTGTACTTATATATGCCTTCTGTTTGTCACTAACTGAAACAGTACTGCTTGGCACAGATAACTCTCACTTGGAAACCTATTGCCAGTTAGATCCTTTATTTGCGTGGCCTGAGTATGAGATCATTAAACTCACCTTTGGATTTGGAATCCCATCATTTCTTCAGATAGTCTGTTTTACTGTGCTTTTTGCTAAAGAAGCATCTGCTGAAGCTCCAGCCTTACAACTGCGTATTCGTACTTACCTGGCTGTGGTACCTATAAGCATAACCATATTTATATGCCGCCTATTTTACAGTGTTATGATTCTCTTCAGGACAACATTCAAATTACAGAAAAGCATTGGAACTCCAAAGAACGAGCTCACGATGAATATTGCAGAAATAGTGTTGTTCTGTGAGAGCTGTGCTAGTTTGGTATTTGTACTTTGTTTTCATAAACCATGCAAAGATGAAATACTGAAAGTCATACAGAAATGCAAAAAGGAAAATACCACCAACAATCATCTCGAAATACCAGTAACTTCTATGAACCATGAAAGTGGGTCTCAGTAATACTTGTTTTTAAAGAACTGTCATTTTTTCACCTGCTCTTTTTCATAAAGGATAATGGCTCCTTGTTTAGATCCCAAACTTGGACTACCTTACAGTAGTGGAAGAAAAAATATATTTGGGTCTAGTATTTGCGGTGATCTATGAGAAAACATCTAGGCTTTTCGGTCTTTTTTTCCCCCTCAGTATCTTTTAAAAAACTCCCTACATTCTACAAGTGTTACTTCTAAGCAGAGCAGAAATAAGAGCATGTTACCATAGAAGTATGCTTTTGTAATAATACCAATGCACTGGCAAAGATGCAAACAAAAACACAGCAGAAAGCAACTTTAAACTAAGGTAAAAATCTGCAGCAAAAGCATTTTCTCAGCTGTGCTTTCTCTTTTGACTGGAATTTCTTCCCCTACACAATACTCGTATTTTCTATAATCTTGGTTAAAGGCAGTAGCAACAGCAGTGAAGTATGGCTTAAGAGTCCACTATAATCCTGAAATTATACTGCAATGCTATAAGTCTGCTGAACTGCTTTTATATATATATTTATATATAAACTTACATATAAGAATAAAGTATATATATTTTATATATATATTTGTATATAATGAATAAAAAACTTAGCATTCTTTCTCTTTCTCCATTTTCCTTTTCTACTTTTGTTGGAACCATTAAGGTTTTAAGGTTCTTGCCTGAATTCTTGCAGCCAAAAAAAAAAAAAAAGAAAGAAAGAAAGAAAAACCTCAAATTAATGGAAACTCTGGTCCATAAAGGAAAGTTCTGATGCCCTTCTGGCACTGAACTGGAAAGATCAACAAGATAGCTAATTAAAACTTTTGTGCAAGGATGAAGGCTTTTTGTTAGACTTCTCTTGGCTTCAACTTTACTTTAAGACTTAAAGCAATTATTGATTTAAGTCATCCTCAATAGGTTCATCCAAAAGTATGAAGTACCTAGGAAGAATCATATTGGATAATATCCTAAAGAAAAAACAAGATAAGCCAGGCTCAGGAGAGTATAACTGAGTCTTGCTTTTAAAAAACACAAATAAAGCAGAGCCCCAATTTCTGATTAAAGTCAAGGCTCTCCTAGAAACAAGATAGGGAACATTATACATGCGGACAAGCATTCACAGGTGAATGGTGCAAAGTAGAAGAAAAAACCCAACAATCCAAAATGATGCATAAAACTGCAGTTGTGATATAAAAGTTCAGGTGTAGCCCTCTAGAATCAATAGCTAATACAGGCTGAGATATAGATGCAAAGTTTTAGATGCTTGCTCTGAGCACATTCTTACTGTTACTAAATTTGGGCACAAGCCAACTTTTCCTGTCTCTTTGGGGGCTGGGCTGGGGGGAGAGGAGAACGGAAACAGGGAAGACAAAAGAATCATACTAAATCTTGGATAAAGATGTAGACTTGGATGACAAAGTTATAAAAAATATACTGATGTGATGAGAAAGGCTCAGAAACAACCTGAAGGTTTTTGAGAAGAACTGCTTTGATGCTTAATCACATACCTTTGCATAGCACTTGCAAAGACAGGAATTCACTGGCTGAAACATGATATCAGGATGCTAAAGGAACTGATATATTTAATTGCAACTGTATCTTTGGAAAGCCTTCTTGACAGGGTCTAGATTTGTATGGATAGCTGGTGCAAATTAGCATGGGCTGGCCAACTTACAGAGCACTGGGCACTGATCGATCGACAGGAACACCTTCTGCAAAACAACAGCCAAGTGGATAAACGGAAGAATAAAGGACATTTCTCCAATAATAATACAGTATTTATATCTGGTATTTAGACATATGGATCTAGTCTCAGATATCTAAGTCCTGAAATTTATGGCACACGACTGTATCACACGCAAGTAGAGTGCAAGATGTAGTCTCAGTAACTAGGACCATAAGGACCAATGCTTCTGCAAGATGTAAAAATCAACTGGTACAATGTCTGCATTGCATTATGTCAGCCTGTTTTCCTGTTCAATTTTGTTCTGCTGCCAGCAGGAACAGATGGATAATTAAAGAAAGCTACATAAAAACAGACCATTATAGAACCTGGTCAGAAAGGAAATACGTAGATAAGAATCATCTCTTCAAACACAAGAACCAGTTTTATGGTTGTGAAAGGATTTCTCAGCTCCAAATTTGGCATCAGAGCTATTGTTTTGCACCTGAAAAGAGATTAAAAGACAGACTGAAGATCAGCTTGATCCAGAAAGAAGCTTGAAGAGATAAGTTGTAAGAGCAGCATGTCAGTGAAAAAAGCTGACAGACTGAGTGAAAGAATATGGCAAAAGACCCAAGCTGTTTATCCCAATTTAGACAGAGAATAACATAGCTTCAGCTGCACCACAGATAAATAGGTTATTTTTTAGTATGGGAATATGCACAAAGGATTCTACTTTATTCAGTACTTCCATATGTTTTATATTTGAGGATGAAAGAATAAATACTGTATGGTTTCTGAGTCACCTTAATCTGAGTTACTGTTAAAGGTGCCCAAAAGAAAAACCTACTCCAGAAATATATTGGACCTAGTTAGATAACCTTGGATGGGACATGGAAACCGGTCTAATGGTGAGCAAATCACAATAATGCACCAGTAGAGAAGCTGGAAGGTTTGAAACAGGTGGAAGCATGCTTAATGATATTCTCAGTAAGGGATACAGCTAAACCAAAATCATAACCCGGTGTCTCACAGAAATAAAACCTGAGGGGGCCTACTGTCAGAGCTAAGATTTGGGAATAGGAAGATCTTATCAAGAATTAACCACTATGTATAAATCTGTGAGTACTCCTGGGTATAGCATTTGGCTGTCATCCATGAAATACATATGAATGCACTCTGGTCTCTTCCCTGACCAGCACTATTGTCACAGGAGAAAACAGAGTATTTTCTGGATGGCTGGTTGTATGGTCACAAAGAAATCTCTGTATACAGCAAGAAGACTATTTGGACTGAACAGGAGAAAACAAACAGGAGAGAGGAGGTTAAAAAATGTGTAGCAATCCTTTCACTTGTTATGAATATATCCTATAGCAATACAGAACTGTTTCATTGAACAATTCTTGATAAAGTTACTCAAAGCTTCCATTAAGATTCAGGACAATGAACACGTAGACCTGGAGAAGATCTGCTTTGCTCCAATTGGAATATGAGGGCAGATATCTCTATGGGCAATGGGAAAGGAGCAGAAGTAGTCCCAAAAGACATCCTAAAAAAGTCAAATTTGAAGGAGAAGAAAAGAGCAGCTATGGCCAAGATTAAAAGTAATCATTTTAAAGTGATTAATAACTTGGAGTGCATTCCCTAGGAACAAAATAAAATTTGCCTACTCAGAGAGGGTTTGTTTTTTTTTTTTTAACCAGCAATAACTTTGTTAAAAACTATTTCTTCCACGCTTTACCTAGTTTTTGAATAGTATGTTCCAGAAGAAATAGAGCATATATTTTTATAGGCATGCTGTCAAAATGAACTAATGGGATATACTGGAAAATTCAAAGAAGGATGTTTATTTCTATGCTGGTATTATTCATATTTTTCTAAGACTTCTGCTTGCTTTGGGAAAAAACCTTCTGTTCAGAAAAATAAGAGGGATGGACAGGCTGCTGATATTTAAGCCTGAATTTCTGAGTTGATACATTTTCGAAAAGTTGGAAAAATGTAGAAACTAAGGACCCCTCTTTACTCAACCAGTTGGCTCAAATTTGATCTGATCCCACTGCAAAACAACATCTGAGCTAAAAAGAGACTGGATTTACGCAGTTGGACTGTAACTTGAGCTACTGCTCTCCCTTCTGCAGTACAAAATCTAACCTCAGTAGCATTCTAATTTCAAACTAACAGACCCTAAACAGGTTGCAGCATTATTTAACTTGGTTTTGAGGCAGAAGATCTGATGTAGGGCAAAAGCTCAAACAATTCAGCTAAAACAAGTCCTCTCTACATAACATTTACATCATGTATGTTCCACAACAAATTGATTCACTGACTGGAGTGAAAGAATATGTTTTGCTTCCCTGGCACTTTGATTCTTATCCGCTCAACCCGGACAATTAGTGACAGCAACATTGATGCTTTTACCTGTGAAACTAAAGAGGTGAATGAAGTGCCCAGCAAAGGACTGCTGGACTCAGCTACGATGGTGAAAAAGGATTGCTGCTTTGTGATTTTTTTTTTAATCACATTTGGATAGAGAGAGAAACCCTATGACTAATCATCCTTCACTTTACCATGCTTTGTCATCCAATTTTGTACGACTTGGATATTCTCCTTCAGGTATATTGCAACATACTTCTTAAGAAAAATAAAGTTTTTACCAGAATAGTTCGAATGGGTACAGGCGTTGTCTCTGCAGAAGATAGGGCTGAACTTTTTAAAATTGTTTGTAGTAAGAAAAATGCATTGCCTGAATTATTGGCAACTGAAAAGCTGGTTCACAAAATATATTCTATCCAAAGTTCTCTGCAGGCATAAAACACAATTTGTTCCCATTCAAATGAAACAGTTTCATTATTTGCAAGTAAGGGAAAGTTACTGAGACTTGCCAGGATAAAGCATGAGGGTGATCTAAAACAGGGGAATGGGTCCAGAAAGAAAGTGTCATTCAGTGGTTGAAAGAAGTCAGAGTAAGCATCCATGCTAAGAGAAAGATGAGAGAGAGTCTGGAGGAGAAGAGATCCACGTACTTAAAAAAGTAGACAAACATGACAACAGCATCTGTATTTCCTCTGAACATAATTTCAGTAGACATACTGATACAGATCCTTTTTCTTCTGCATATGGTTATATTACACTGTAAAGCATTCCAACACAGTTTTATACTTCCTTCCACTTTGATGCACTACCTTGCTTTTTTCAAACTTTATACGTCACGGCCCTGATCTAATTTCTCCACAGCTCAACAGCTTCATGATGCCTCCAGTGCTCTTCCACACTTTGGGGAGAATCTAACAGTTTTTACATCCTGCAGGACTTATCCTGTTGGAGAAACTTCCATATTATGGTAGTTCAAGAGGCGAGATGCACTGGACTTCTTACTCTGTTCTCTGCTATACTCATGTCTCCTGCTTTTCTTCCTCATCAGCTGTCACCCACTTTTTGCAACATAATAATAGGTCCATGTGTTGAAGTTTGCTAAATTATGTAGAATACCTTCTATTATACTCCACTTTAAGCCTCTAAGTACACCTATCACAAATGATTACACAAATGTTTCTTGAACACCATATAGTGTTATACATGTTTCTTAAATACTGTATTTCTTAAGAAGTTTACTACTACATAATTAAAAAAAATTCTATGAAAATTTAAATGCTGAATTATTGCATGACATTTCCTTATATGTAGGCTATCATACTGGTTGCTACCACGCACGTTCTCAGCAACAATGAAGGTGATATGGTAGGATAAGAGGAAATAAAAGTTTTAATACTGCACAACTGTAACTAAACATGGATCATTAAGACACTCACTATAAATTCCCGTGGAATAAGAGTAAATGTTAGGGAAAGAGAAAGGATGCAATGTTCAACAGCTACTAAAATTGGTTTTAGGCATTTTACATCCCTTTTCAACATGGAAGGGCTAAACAGTGAGACTGAAGTGGATTAACCAGTAACAATAATTTGACTGGATAAACAAGAGTCTATATTCATGTCTGAAGATGTTGTCATCTCTTTTGGGACACAAGACTCAGAATTCACATGATCATCTCATAAAATATACAGAACTCACTAATTGCAATATAATAATATGAGACTTGGCCACTTAGGCTTCATAGGTTCTACTAGCATGAAAAACAGCTACTTTGTGCTCTTTTAAAAGAAAACTTCCTAGCCATTCTCGAGGTATGGCAAAGTGACTTATTTCTTGTCATGAAGTAAAACAAGAAAATTAGCACTTGTAACAAAATTATACATTTTAATAGCAAATCAACTGATGTTCACAGCTGGAAAAACAAGGACAGAGACCAGCCGATTATCTAATGCAGGCCTCCATAATTACAAACAGCTAACACCCAGAAGCTAACATTATACATCAAGGAAAGTAAAAATCCTTCTGGCCATTTCAAGATCAGGGAAAACTCTGAAGGACAGAAGCATAGCAAAACCACATGATCAAAAAACAACAATTAAGTCTCTTTATAATCCTGTTCTTAGGGCAGCAACAAATCAGACATGTAAAGCTGGTATCACAAGATCTTCTAATATTATGATTACTCCAGTTCTATAAAACAATCATATTTGTACACTCCTTAAAGCAAAACACTTCAGGCACTCTGTCCTCATAATCCCATTTAGAAACCCACTCCAGAATGCCATTCCATTAATAGTGGAAGTCTTCTATTCAGTAAATCTTTGTCCTTACCAATTTGCACCGACTTTCTCTTAAACTAAGTAATAATTTACCCCAGAACATATTTGTGAACAGTCATTGTGTAAGAACACCTTAAACTTTTCTTTAATAACACTGCCAAAATCCTGTGGTCCCCTGCACAGCACATTACAACAAAATTAGCAAATAATATTTTTGCATAACAGTACTAGAAGGCAAAGTGCCTGTTATTCTCAAAATCCCTTGTGTAAGAAGTTTTGCTTCATTTCTCTACAGAGATGAGATCTTTCATAACTTAAAAATATTTGGCTACTGTAAGAGATTTTAATACATGCATTAAATGCCATGTTAATTATATCACACTTCTGAAACCATAACATTGATTTCTTGAAATCCTAAATGCTGAGATCTGACTCATCTTATTTCAATAGCAGTAGCATATTGCAATGAAGTACAGCATATCCATTAATAGCACATTAAATTACTTCTTATGATTACACTGAATTTGTAGTGTACACATATGAAATATTGCTCTTTTATGAGACAAATAAAGATTTAATAAACTGATTTTTTACTCAGACTTTTCTTTCCATTTTGATTTTAATAATCCCAGCCACCAGTAGGTGGTGTTTCTGGAAATGTCAATTATTTTTCCCCTCTACAGATGAAATGCAAAACTCCACCTGCAATACTGGTGCTTGCATGCAAGACTGAGGCTCCACATCCTCTGCAAAATAAGCTTATTTAACACATGTCGTTTTGAGACGAACAATTCTAAGAAGTGTCAAGATGAGGATGTATACCTGAAAAATTAAATACGAGCAGGCAAAATGGGAGCGACTTGAAGGTAGGAAAACTGAAATGTGTACTATCAGCTTAGTAAATGACCCTTCTCAGCTGCTAGATTTCTATCAATCTAATATTTCTCTTTAGACTGTCAGGAGGCTTTTAAAAAGATTACATACATAACAGTAACTGCTGTTTTATACATATGTACATTATGCTTAGTTGCCATTTGCAAATAAATCTCTTAATTATTGATCAGCAAAGCCATATGTTCAAATAGGCTACCTAATATAAAAAAAGCTAAAGGCAAAAGGGAGGGTAAAATGAAAGCTGAGAAAAATAAAACTGACAAGTATGAGCTAGACGATGTTTGACCAGTTCTAGTAAAATAAGGAACCAGCAGAAACAGGGTTAATTCTAGCCTTATAAGGCTGTTCAGCACCACTTCAACTGAACACAAATTAGAACAACCCTGGGAATCTATAAAGCTTGTTTTATTGCCAAGGACATCCAGCAAGGTCTGCACTTTGCTGTTGTAAACTGTCACTTATTTAAGATATTTTAAAACAGAATAGACTTTTATATGAATTTTTACTACTGAATTGTCAACAGGTGGCATTCATTGCAGCTTCGCACACCTAAATACAAGTTTTTACTGACACTACAGTTGAAGTCGACACATCCATTTAAGTGTGTCACTGAACAAGAATCAGCCCTTCCGGCATCTGGAAGAAAATCAGCTCTGGAGAAATGGAATTAAGGTAAAATGAAGTGTTTCACAATACATAGTTACCTGTAATGTTTGTAATTGCTTGGCTTTGATGGATTTTTATATGTATTTGAAATCTGACTACAGACCGACCTTTTAAAAATCAATTTCTTAGACTATTAACTTATCCCTTATTGCATTTAAAGAAGTTTACTGCCTCAGTCAGAAACAAAAGGATGTTACTTAGACAACAGTTCATGTCTGACCTCAATAGCTGCTTGGAACAAACACCAAGCCTTCTTTAAATAAGTGTAATTTCATAGGGATGTTTTTGTATAAAGATTTACATTATTAAAATGACTCAAAATGTAGCAAACAATTATACTAATGCCTATTTTGTTAAGAAGCAAAAGCTGTGAAACTTCACAGATATCTTTTTATTTAAGTATCAGCTAGCTACTTCTGAAAACCTGAATAGATTTAAACAAAATCTCAGAGCTATGTTGCTGAATAAAAATACTCTAACACTGCTGCTTCATTGGTGGTCTGCTCTTTTTCCTCCTCTGGACTGTATCAATAGCATTTTAAAACATTAAAATGTGGAAATATGCATGTCTTTTATTAGTAAACAATTTAACTTTTATATAAGTTTTTAGTGTAATTAAAATGAAAATTTTGGTAGTTAGGTAATGATGAAAGCACCTCAAAATAGTTAAAACAAATTTAAATACAAAATGCTCTAGGTTATCACTTTTTTACAATTCCATTTGTTTGGGGCGTCTTTTCTTTTTAAGCAAACTTCTAGCAATGCTTCAAGTCCACATCTTTCTACATTTATAAGTAAACAAACAGGAAAGCTAATGTTTTCCATTCCTTTCTGGAACTCAATGCAGTATAATTAATCATAAATACAAGAAAATTAAGTATAATAATATTGATGTAAACAAATACGCTGCATGTATTACTTTCATTTCTGAAATTTCCCTTCTCCCTCCCTCTGCAAACACATGGAATCAATTGCTTTTCGTCTGTGTTGCCTTGTCGGCCACTGACTCTGCTACTTAACAAGGTTACTAGCTGATGATAAAATAAAAATACATACCTTTAAAGTTTTCTTCAGTAGGCCAACTTCACACATCTGATTTTCTATGTTTTCCAATACTGAGTCCCTAAAGGGTATGCAAAATTTGAACAAACCTAATCTTCACTGAACGTGTGTGCGCGCGTGCGCGTGTGTGAGTGTGTGTATTCAAACATGATGTTTTCTACAGCCTCAGCTGCGTATGTTAAGTTAGTGAAAGCATACGGTACATGACAAGGCTGGGGTATTAGATTAATGGATTTCCATTTGTGAATTGCAGGTCCAAGGATGAACATTCATTGTTAAAAGAAAACAAATGGAGCTAAAATTCTACTACCTTCCAACCTGTAAGAGGAAACACTATCGATGCTGACTGATAAAAAGGTTTTATTATAGAAATGCAAGTATCATTATGGTAAAAAGATTTTTACACGATCTTAAGGCATACAGGAACTTAAAATTCTCTCATTTGCAATGTATATAGTGTCCTATAAAAAAAGTTTAAAAAAAAATTACTTCTCGTACTGTTACATTGCAGTCAATTTCAAACTAAATTAACTTGGATTCCAACAAATTTTAAATTTCCTCTACAAAGAGTAAATCTTTTTCCATTTAAAATGATTACTATGAACTTCTTTGGAAACATCAAAAATCTAACTTTTTTGGCATCACTACCAAACTGTGACTACTGATATCTTTTCTGCAGATATTTGAACCATGGAAACTTACTCAGCCTCGATATCACCTGTTATATGTAACAGCACAACTTTTAACCTAAATGGATCACATTTGTGTAATGAAAGTATATCTTCTAGACTGGCTGATAAATCAGAACACCAACAATATGTTATTGGACTGTTCTTGTCATGCCTTTATACAATATTCCTTTTTCCTATTGGTTTTGTAGGAAACATTCTGATACTGGTTGTAAACATAAGCTTTCGTGAAAAAATGACTATTCCAGACCTTTACTTTGTAAATCTTGCAGTAGCTGATCTCATTTTAGTTGCTGATTCCCTCATTGAGGTTTTTAATCTTGATGAGAAGTATTATGATATCACTATTATTTGTACCTTTATGTCTTTGTTTCTTCAGATCAACATGTATAGCAGCATTTTCTTTCTGACTTGGATGAGCTTTGACAGATACATAGCACTGGCAAAAGTAATGAGGTCCAACATATTTCGCACTATGCAACACGCTAGATTAAGCTGTGGTCTCATATGGATGGCGTCTATTTCTGCAGCACTAGTTCCATTTACAGCCGTGCATTTGCAACACACTGGAGAGGTCCATTTTTGTTTTGCAGATGTAAAAGAAATTCAGTGGCTAGAAATAACCTTGGGGTTTATCATTCCCTTTGTGATCATCGGTCTTTGTTACTCATTAATTGTTCGAGTTCTTGTAAAAGCACACAAACATAGGAGTCTTCGTCTGCGGCGACAAAAGGCTCTTCGAATGATTTTTGTTGTTGTCTTGGTTTTCTTTATCTGCTGGTTACCTGAAAACGTCTTCATTAGTGTTCAGCTTCTTCAAAAGAAAAGCGAACCTGTCTCTTCAAGCAGCCCATCTTTCAGACATGATTATCCTTTAACAGGACATATTGTGAACCTAGCAGCTTTTTCTAATAGCTGTTTGAACCCCTTAATTTACAGTTTTCTAGGTGAAACCTTCAGAGACAAACTGCGACTGTATATTGAACAGAAAACTAAAATGTCAACGTTAAATCGCTTTTGTCAGGCTGCGTTAACGTCTGTCATTCCTGACAGTAATGAGCAATCGGAAGTCTGACTTAGTACTGGTCGTATAAAACATATGACTGAAATTGTGCAAACAACGAACAAAACGCTTGCTACTAACAGAAAAATGTGTGTTTGTGTGTATATATTATATTGCCCTTCTGAGTATTGAAGATTTATATTCCAAATGTTTTTATGACAAGACTTTAATGTAGAAGAATACGTTTTAGTCATATTTGTATTTAATTATGAGCAGGATTATTAAAAGCTGAGCACTGATGGAGCTTTATTTTGTATTATACATGTATGAATGATAACATAGCAGAAAATTTCATCAGGTTAGGAAGACTCTGGATATAATTTGATTATCAGAGATGCTACTTTGCTGCCATATAAGGTACTTCCACTTAAATAATGAAGCTGCCATGATAGTGGAAAAAAATTATTACAATGTATTGATGTGGAAATGCAGAAAACATTGATTTTTCATCCAAATATGTTAAGTTAAATGACTTTGCTTAGAAGAACTCTGCAGTACATTCTATTCTAGCACGTCTTCTACAATTAACTTTTTTTTAAATCTTAATATAATATAGAATGATGGTGAGCTTTCTCCTCATAAATGTAATCTACCAGTGCATCAGCGCTTGATCAAAACTGAAATCATCATCTATAAGTTCTTTGAGGTGAGCAATATAGTTAACAGAAGCAAAATCTAATACTTCATTTTGTTTTTTAAGGATTGCCCAAGACAATCTTTCCCAGGATGGACATAATTGGGCTTTTTGGTAAAAATGCAAGTGCTCATACATGTACATTCACATCAGCCTTCATATTTAAATGAAAGTACATGAGATATCTTTACATTTAGCATGTCTATTTTGATTGCCAGAATAAAATACTGTGGCTTTAAAAGAAATCACCTTCTGCATAAGACAGTATAAGAATTGCTTATGAAAATGTCAGAAGTGTCAATTTGGGGGATGAAAGAACTTCTGTAAAGGGGAATGTGATTAGCTGCCAGATTTGCACTTTGCACACTATCCATCCCACCTCCCCAAACCACTGGATTTTCAAGATTTTAGATGCCTGTTGATTGCTTTGTTCATTTTGAAAGACAAGTTATACTAAGAAAACAGATTTTAGCACTATGTATTTGAGAATAATAGTTTCCAATTTCTACTAGAAAATAATAGGGTTTTAAATCTGAATGATGTTTAGCACAGGCCACTGCTGAACTTGTCCAGTGGATACTAGATAGATCCAGGGATCAGTGTGTAAGACGATTAAAATACCACTTACTGTATCTCTGAAATGCACAAACTAATTTCACCTCTGTGTTCACTGAGTTAATCATCAGATCTCTGCACAATAAGATGCTTTGTCCTATTTTCAAATGTCATATATGGATTAATCAATACATGAAAGGATTTTTAAAGGATTTTTAAAACACAGACACTTAAAAGAATTAATGAAGTTGCTATGCAATAAAGAAAACAATGAAAACGGTGATTCCACTCATTTCCCATGAAATACTTCAAGTTTCTGAGTGGAAACTTTAGCCACAAGAGAAGTGACCAACAAACAGAAAGGCCACAAGATAACGGGTGAATTTGAAATAAATATCTAGATATTCCTGAAGCTGACAGAAACAAGAGCCATAGGGTGGAGTTTGCTGCAAGTACTGATTATTTGCAAGTGACCATTAATCACAATCCAAGAAAAGATTTCATTTAGTCACATCTCTCCTGTAAAAAACTGAGTATGTCTTCTCTCAAGAAAGATGTAAGGATTACTTTCACTGTGTAGGACACATTGATAAACTATTCTGCTACAATACATGTAGCCTTTTTCCCCCTCATTATTTTCATATTTGGAATTAACCACAACTACTCACATGCTATCAACTGCCAGTGTACATTAATTTCACCTTGAAATATTGGTATTTCAGCCAACACAGAATTGAAGGAATGGGTGATCCTTTCAGTGATGCGATTCCATGAAATAAGAGATTTTCTGAGCGTACAAATATACTTGCCTGTACAATCTTGACACTTGCCATGAATAAAGTAACTTATTTAGGGGTCACAGGAATACAATTTCCCAATTTTAGTTGTTGCCCACTTTGTTTTTATAGGAGTAAACTCTTCCCACCTGCTTCAAATATAAAAATATTTTTTTGAGCAAAAGTATGTTGGAAGAATGTCATTTCATCACCATTATATAGGTAACAAATCAAGAAAGTGCCTATGTTCAGAAACTGAACATAATAACCACATATTAATAGCACATATCTGCTCACACATTATTTCATAGTACTGTTTCTACAGTATCATATTCAGTAATATCCTGGTATCACAGTGAAACCTAGGAAAGATCAGATTACTATAATACGAAGAACGCAATATTTAACTACTCAATTTGAAACAACCTATTACAAATTTAAAACAAAACTACAAATATGAGCTATTTGATGAGTTTCCTACTGCTAATATTTTGGTTTTATATCTAAGTACAGGCTTATGAACTGTAGCTCAAATAATTAAATTTAAACATACTACTTGCTTTAAATAAATAAAAAATCCTCTCCTGGGTGAAGAAGCTGCACATTTATCCCCAGAATTTTTTTTTTTAATGGCACTACGTACAAAGTAATATTTACAAAAATGCCATATGGCTTCTATGCTTACATATATATTATATATAATATATCTATATATTTCATAAGTGCTAATCAACATGCTTTCTCCAGCCAATAACTTTAAAGTAACTTGTTGCCAAGTCTCATCCATGTACAAAAATCCCTGTCTTATGCAGTTTTCTTTAAAATTAAAAAGCATGATCATCAGTAAACAAAATGTTTTCTGGGGTGTGCAGAGAAAATGCAAAATCAGAGTAAGAATTTTGATACAACTTCTTCACTTAACACTTCTTTCAAGTCCCTCAAAAATTATTTAATTTAAAGAAGTGATTCCATACCCTTTTCTAAAATGCTGGACTGATGACAAACAAAGTTTAAAATCTGTTTATGACAGATGCTTACATTCTTTGCTCTAATAATCTCTATCAAGTCTACAGACAAGAAAAGTCTAGTATTAGTTTAAAAAAAATCAAGACCCTCTGAAACATTTAATTCCTTTTGAAAATAACATCTTTAAACAAAAATATGTCTTGAATGAACAAAGTATTACAGAATGTCAAGAACAGAAATAAAACCAAATAGCCTAAACTAGCAGTAGGCTGATGGAAAGCAACTGCCCTCCCTCAGCTGTGTAGAAAGCTGTGAGAAAAAACAGTTGTCTGAGAACATTTAAACATGTTAGAGCTGCTATATTTTTGCACCCTGTTAACAGTTTTAGGAGATATGCCAAATACTGGCTGTGCAAGGACAGCATGTGCCCATCTAGAAAAAGCAGAATTACTCTGTCTGAAGATGGAGTTTGATTAATTTATGAAAAGCATCACATACTGTGAGTGAATGTGACAGGGAATTGGAATCAATGAGCCAGGAGATCCTAGACTCTGGGCAAGGCTTAGACATAACACTGACAAGGTGCAAGGAAAGTCATCCCCCCACTTTTGTCCCAAACAAAATTAGAAGACTAACATTCAGAATAGTCAATCCATCAATTCCAAAAGAGAATGTACACTATAAAATAAATATAACAAAGTAAAATCAGAATTCTTAAAACAGTTTCCTTCAATTTGTTTCTTCCAAGTGAAAAAGATACGGACTCATCTTAAATTCCGCTAGCGTAACCTGACATATATATTATTAACTGGAAACAGCTTATGTGGCATAAAAAATCTATTCCACTAAACTTGCAAATAGGTGAGCTTAAATTTTTGTGGGTTTTTTTTTTTTAAGAATACTTTTAAAGTTTCAGGTTAAGTATCTATCATTTAGACAAAATTCACTGGCTGCGTAATGCAGGCTCTAATCTTTTTTCCGGCCATCAAATTATGTTGGAGGCTAACAAATTGTTTTTCCATGCAGGGATTTTGCTACAGTTTATCAGCTCTCTATTGAGATTGCAAAAAGGAAAAGGTTGTCTGGAAAATTTTGAATGGTTAGGACTGTAACATGAGAAATGTGTTACAAAGTAGTTTACGCTAAGAAAAAGCATGTCGAGTTCAACCCTGATTATGATTTAATTCCATTTGAAGTTGTTTATACATAAGTAGAAAAATAAATGAGTATATGAAGAAGGCAGGTTTGAATTTTAATAGTTATTTGCAAAGGTGACACAATGAATAGGTTTGATTTTGAATGAAAACAACAAAGACAAGCGTTTGATTTTAATTTGGGGAGCAAGGGTTCGAGGAGAGGGGTTTAGAGTTTATAGCGATATTTATCATATAACTAGGGACAGCTTCCTTCTTTGATGTTTTAGATATTCTTGAAGTAGCCTGAAGTCTTAATCAGGGCTAAATTACTGAGATTTTTCACAGGAAGAAAAATGAGACAAGGGAGACTATCTTTCCCCTCAACTCCAAAAGTCTTACCTGACCCATTCAGGCCATCAGACACATATTTAGGACTTTTGTCATAGCAACACATGGGGCCAAATTCATTGTTGTGAATTATATCTTTGCAGTAGAAGTTCACCCTCACAGTACTGATAACATCTACAGCAGCTCACCACTACACAGTTAGACCTAGCCATTCCTTGTTCAAAGACTATTTACTTCAAGAAAAAATTATTATTTTTCCTTTTCTATTTAATAAATGTTACCAATAAACCATTTCCACCTTGGGACTGTGCTTTATCTTTTTTATGTTGAATCTGCAACAATAGATGACAGCAAACGTGTCATTTTTAAGACCTATACAGACTATCTTGTCTGTATACTCTTAGGTCTGCTGTCAGGGAAGTACACTACAATACATGCCCTGTACTATATTCTGAAGACAAACACAGCAGATTATAAATATGAATGAAGAGTGTTCAGATTTTTGAATTTAGATGTCCTTTCCTCAGTGGTATTGTCCAAACTATTTATTCCACATTGACATACAGTACACTAAACTTTTAGCCTTTGGCTTTTGGCTTCCTTTTAGACTTCCATTCCATCATATGGTAGTATGACACAGCCAGAAGCTAAGAATAAACAGCTGCATACTGACCCAGCCACCCAAGATGACAACAAAAAAGCAATGTCTTCTCAGGACCTAAGACAGTGCAGCATCAGCTCACTACTTTCTACTCAGTCTCTTATATGCTATTTCAGTTACTTTATGTACATCCGGTGAATTACACTACAGCAGCCTTAAAGATTGTCCAAGTCTCACTGTGCAATATATTTGTTTAGAACAGCCGTTGAAGGGTATCAGCAAAGTCACTCAACTCCAGTGATAAAACCATATCCTAGTTTCCAATCTGTTTTTTTCAAATTGTTCATTCTTCTACAAGTATATACAGTAGTTTTTCCAAGTTCTAAACTTAGAAAGCTACTGAATTATTCATTATCAAAAAAGAAAAACCCAAAACTTTTTAAAATATACTTACGCTAAACATTTAATGCAGCAGAAGCTTTTCCAAAGCAACATTGCTTAAACAGCCCAACTCACTTCCCCAGCAAGCAAAACTACAGAAAAGGTTTAAAACCTTTTCAAATTGCATAGAATATGCTTTCTGGAAGTACTTCAGAAAAACCGTGTGGAAAAAAGACATACTAGAGAAACAGGAACATTATTGGAGTATTGTTAAATTATCCTTGAAGATTGGAGTCAAGGCTATTCTGACAGAAAGAGCTCAATGGCAGAATTGCCTAATAGTGGTGGAGATGGATTTGTTTTCCGCCTCGGCAGCAAAAACATTTCCTTTCCTGGGTGTTCTCTGAATAGAAACAGTAATATAATGTCAAATAAGATTTTCTTCTTTCCATTCTCCCTCCATTCAGAACTATAAAGGGGAAATAGCTTTTACCTGACTATTGAAAGCTTATAACTCTTGTGCTCCAGTGCTTAGTTACAAGTGAGGTGCACACAGCAATTTGAGAGAGAAACAAAAGAAAAGGCTCACTCAAATGCTAGTTATGATGTTTCAAACAGCCATCTGTTGGCTGAGTAGCAAGACAGAGATAATGAATAATGATGCCTATGGGAACTGAATTTATAAATTTTCTTAGCTTTCAAATACATGAAGTCAGAAGGATTACCTCTCATATCATTAAAAGCTTAATTATTGTTTTGATATGGGCATTTGATAGTAAACAGATCATACTCTTAGAACAGTGAAAAACATGACGTCATTTTCTTATTCTAATGTAAAGATGACTGATGATGCATGACACCGTTGAAGTTGTTATGCAATCAGAAGTGCAAGCTTGCTGGCTAAGGAGCTGCTAAAGGTAACATCGAATTACACAGAACCTAAATGCATGCTCAGCCCACAAGGGGTGCATGAGGATCCATGGAAAACTCTCCCTGTCCCCTGCTAGATTTCTGTTCTTCTTGACTCTCAATGCTGTAGACCTTTTGGCCAGAAGATTTTATTGTGTGACCTATAGAATCAGG
The DNA here is from genome assembly GCF_036370855.1 of Dromaius novaehollandiae. Lineage (NCBI taxonomy): Eukaryota > Metazoa > Chordata > Aves > Casuariiformes > Dromaiidae > Dromaius > Dromaius novaehollandiae. The sequence goes on along the minus strand of NC_088111.1, from coordinate 6,676,621 downwards.
GCAGCTGGCTACTGCTAGTCTAAGCCCAAACTAGACCATGACTCAATCTAGACAAATCTTTGTAAAGAAGATAACATGTTCAATGAAACATGCTAAACAGTTTTACCACAAACAAAACAAGTTTATTAAAATAAAGCCTTTAGAAAAATTAGAGCTACAAGCTTATATCCCAAACAGCTATAGGTGCAGGCATACACTTAGCTATGAAAGATATAGCTTTCCTAACGAAATGGGAAAACCTCACCTATTTCAAAGATAACCAGAAAACAGAACCAGTCAACAAGGTAACAAAAAGGCTCCAGAGTCTACCCCAAATTATGAAAAGGCCATGATTGATTTCAATGAGCTTTGTATTACAGTTCAATATAACAGTTCTGTAATTGCCTAGTTATATTACATGTGGGTAAATATGAATAACTCCTATTTATTATTTGGTACATAAAAATGTAGATTTAGGATAGAATGCCAGTTATTAAAAGCATGTATTTTTCACCCACTTGCTCAAGATTTTCTCTTTTATATAACCCCCTGCTCCTTTTCAAGTGATCCAGATGTAACTTTTTGGAACATTCTCTAAGCAGTTTTGACATGTTTCAAACTGTAACACTGTAGAAGCAGAGCCCTGTTCTCCCTGTGTATATCTGCTGTTTGCAAAAGCCTAGTTCACAGATGCAAATTTTTAAGATAATACTGAAAAATTTAATAAAACATTGGACAATGTTCTTCCGTTTGATGTCCTAGAGAACTCTCATGGAATTCAATTAGAAACAGGTAAATGCATTCAAAGATGGAGCCTGGTTCTTCAGGTAAGAGGTTCCCCTGTCAGCTATTCTCATGCTCATACCCTATAGCCTCATTGTCTGAGGCAGCTTCTAAGCGTCCTAAGACTAACTTTCTGTTCTAATTAGCTGTTGGATGTAAACATTTTGTAAGTATGAATTCATTTAGCTTTGATCTAATGTCTAAGAGCTGTTTTATCTACTCTGTAACTTGTTCAATAATATAAATGTTAAATATATACTGATCTTTCATGTCGTTCACAATATTGAATCTAAATACAAAAGGTAGTTTGGAGGAGGAAAATTCAAGTGAGAAAATTATAGTTTCTTATACATACTACAGAAGCAGCCACCATCCCCCTCTTACTTGCTCCAAAGTGGTTTTTGGTTTTAAAGATAATTCTATCAATGCACAATAGTTCATTCATACCTAAAAAAAATCCTTATGCTAGACTTCCATATCATTAAAAAAAGCAGTGCATTCTGTCAGGGACACAGAAAACTGCTGCTTTTTAGAATTAACATACTTTAAATATTCAACTCTATGCCATTTTAGTCTTTCCAACAAATTAACATTAACAAAGTTGTATCAAGAGCAATAAGCAGGAAGGAATAAATCCACAAGATTCAGTCTTGCACTACTGTGTTATACTATATATACCTCCTAGTCTCAAACCCTATCCAGAGTAATCCTCTTTCCTCATTTCTTTGTTCTTTATCATATACCAGAATGTAGCACACTTAGCCTTTCAAGTTTGCAACTTAATTTCTTGCCAAGTGGAATGTGCTTTGAGAGTTCAAATATGTAAGGGGACTTTTTTTTCCTGAATTTATACTTTTAAGTATTGTGCCCAATTTTCCATATTAAATAATTTGGGCCCTTTTCAGCAATTTTCATTTATGATACCACTCTCTATTGTGAATTCAGAGATATTAACATACTACTAAAAAACACCCATAACTAACAAAGAATATGGTCTTCTCATTTGACTGGAGCGGGGTGACATGCAGTCAAGCAGACCTAGCCTCTGCTCTTTACTTGAGCAACAACTTGACTCGGCAACTTTAGCCCACCAGTTGGAATCCTGTGTTGAGTTTCAGTTTAGTGAAAATGTTTGCAACTAAGTCACGAAAGCAAGAATTTATATTGGAAACCAAAAAGAACACTCAAGAAAAGTTCTCACTACTAAGAAGAATGGGAACTGAGAGGAAATGCTGAGTATGAAGAAGAGAAAGAAGAATTTCCTCTCTTTATAGCAAAGAAGGGACTGTTGTACTTCACCAAACTCGCCATCACTTTAATATCCTGGTGATATTAGTAAAAGAAAGGAATTAAATCTAAATGTATACAGATTAAGGCAAGTACCCAGAATTAGCATGAAACTTTTGCTGGTTAATATGTAATGAAGAATGCGCAATTCCTTTAAACAAAAGTAAGAAATACACCATATATTGTTTATACCAAACACAGTTGGGGACGTGAGCCTTTCGCCTGGGAAAACCATCTTCAAAGTAGCAACTGTTTTCCCAGCTGTGAATGCTCTTTCCTGGGAAATTTATTCCTACCATTACAAAAATAATTTTCAAAGGAACGTGAAATTATTCAGCCTAATCTATGCATATCCGTATTTCAGACACTATTTTGTACCATCTTAGACATTCTGTTTACAGAAGGCCTAGTATTATCTATAAACACTATATGGTGTCACAATGAAACTTACCAGTTTTAAAAAATAAATAAATGTACACTTTATTTACTAAAATAATTTAAAGCAACTCGATAGATATTCTGAGGAAACAGTGTTAGCAGGAAACAAACATTTCGGTCCCATAAGCAGCTGCCCTCCAAGTTTTTTTATTTACTTTTTCCTAATTTGAAAAATATTGCTGAGATATTAACAAAGGAGAAAAACCAAGTAAGATCCCACACATTAAGTCATAAGTACCAAATGAATTTACAGCCTGCGTACCATATCTGTGTAATTTTTTTCCAACTGTCAGGAGACCATCTTGTAGAGAGGCAATCAAAAGCCAATGGGTACCAGCAAACTTGTCTCTTGGTGCAAGCGGAAAAAAATACAAATAGAACAAGGCTAAGCATTCAATTGAAAGGTAACTCAAAGAAAAGAGAAGCAGACTCAACACTTGAATTACAAACTGACCAAAACAAGCAGACTAACAACATCCGTACTGACATTTACCTTCACCATTTTCAGAAATCGCTATCATTCCACCTTTGTCACCAAAAAAGAGATTTGTTAAAATGGATACCTCCAGTAAACTAAAGGTTGTTCTTAACTGCTGATGTACCTTTAGATCAAAATGGGATGGGGGGAAGATTGTGTCATCTCTTCCTAAGAAAGGCAAAACTCAATTTGCATGTTAGAGATCCAAACAAAATGATCAAAAAGCAGTACAAGGTCAGATTCTTATCTTAGGAGGCCTAAGCTAAATAAAAGGAACTTTTCAGTAATTTATTTTCTTTTTTTCAGCATATAAGACTGGTTTTCTACATCATTTTTAAGCAAAAATATTAATAAACAGACATGACACTAAAGCATACAACACCAGATTAAGACAGCAATGCGAAAGTAAACAAATGCAGGAAAAGTTGATAGAGTTGCAATGCAAGTGCTTTCTGAAAAGTTTTTGTATATAAGTAAGGATACAGCTACATATTGGCATCTGAAATCAGAAGAACACTCTGCAACAATACAGCTGAAGTTGTAACTTGATAGCATTTTTCAGGAAGGGAAAAGAAAAAAGTTATTTTGATGATTACAAGATAAGCCTCTTATTAATTAAAGAAAATAATAAATTAATGGAAAAGTAAAAGACATTGAGTTTGTCTGCAAATCACCTACAACTCATTTTTGACAACACGCTTTGGTATCAATTAATGAGTTGCCAAAGAAATACATACAGTTGCAGATGATAGCTTTATGCTATCTGCTTGATAAGTTTTGTAGCCTTGCCTGGTTGGGATTCATTTAACATTCAAATTACTATCCCAGTTACCTGATTACAAGCAGCATTTTAGATACTATCAAAGTAGCATTCTTAGCCATTCCACCAAGCTTCTGCCAAAATGTTTATCTCCACAGCTTAAACAACATAATTTTAATGAGGTGTTCCACCACTACAATCTAAACAATGATTTTAAAGAATCATTTTCTGTGGCTTGCTTTGCTGTGGTACTAGTTTAATAACTCTTCATGGGCCTTTGCAATAACCCCCAAAAGGCTGAACAGAAGAATGCTCTCCCTACTAATTTTGCCATTTTCCATTTAGTAAACAGATCCTACTGTTTGGGCACCTGCACACTAGCCCTCTGATTAAAGAAACACTATGAGCTACTTGTTTATTTGCCATTGTTTGTACTATTTGTATGGAATCTCAAAAATTAAATTCCTTTCCCACTGATTTTGCGTTTATCTCGGGAAAATGTTGATTCCTCCTCCTTCAACCATTTGCAATGCTGAAAATAATGACTAGGAGAATACAAGAATACTCCTATTGACTGCATGACCATTTCCTAAAATAACATAGTGTCCCTTCAATCAGGCAAAACAGGATTTGGGCTTATTGATTTCTATGCTCTGATTGGTTTATTTATTATTGATTGCCTCTTACTCAATTTTACTTCAGGTTACAGTGTTTGCTAGACTAAATTGGGAAGGAATGGTAAATAAATATTGTTTTCTATGGGTTATGAATTTTGAGTTTGTCTTGCCTAATAGTTGTTCAGCTCTGGAAGAATTTCTCACTGTTCAGGGGGAAGTCTGTAGCTCTGAAAACAACACTGGAAAAACAGGGTCTACCCTGAAATTACAAGGTTAAGAGATCCTTTGATACAGTAAGGTCATTCTCAATAGAACTCAAATAGCCTTCATAAACAATGCAACCACAACTTGTTGTTCCCTGCCTACATGTTGTCCATGTCAGTGCTGCTCCTTCTATAAACTGTGTGGCACTGGGGCAGCTAAAAATTTAAAGGATGAATAAATCCTTTAATGGAAGAAAGACAGGTAATTGCTAACAAGCACTTTAATCCTCCTGTTATTTCAAGATTATTCTTTAGCAATACTGTAAATATTCTTTTCAGAGAACCAAAATAAAATCAACTTGATGAGACAAGGTCCATCCAAAAGGTTTAATTTTAAGAAGCCACTATTTAACTTAGGATCATCAGTCTAGATTGCACATTTTAAATTTCTTTTCCTTATGCCCCTATTATGGGACAATTCAAAGAATGATCTCCAAGTATAACAAGGTTTAAAATATGAGTATGTTGACAAACTACAAAATCATAAAAAAAAAAAGCAAAACTAATATTTAGACATTTTAAAAATCAATGTTAAAAACATATGGGCTTATTGCCAAGTAACTAAATAAAACAGTAACGTTATGAAAATCTGTCAGAAAAAAACACAAAGTTCAATAAAGATTAAAAATTTGTATCATTCGGCTCCACTACAGAAATGTCATTTAGAGCTGTGCAGTTCTAAGATCATTCATGAAAACATTTATATTGGACCTAAGTTGCTCATTGCTATTTAATGTAAACAGAAGAAAGTGAGCAGATGAAAAATCAATAAAACATCAAGATTACCCTGAAAGGTCAAGTTGTTCCAAGGAAACATGCTTTAGTCTTAGGCTGCTGAGAATTTTTCAAACAAATTTCATGAAAGAATGATCAATGTAACACTAAATCCAGCCACTTAAGACACATTTTTACTTTGCCCTCCTGCAGCTCTACAACAAAAATCAATTAGAGATTTACATTTTTCACTTTAGAGACTAAAAGTGCTCTACTAAGATAGAAAAAAAAGTAAATCACGGGTAAGTACGGTGACTTAATGAACTCATGAAACCTCTCCCCTACCAAAAGCAATGCCTTATATATCTGAAGTTCAGTGTTCTAGAGCTATCTTTTGACTTATTTCCATCACATACAAGATTCTTCAGAAGAAACTGGGTCCTATTCATTCTTGCTTCAAGGATGCCAAAAAAATTAGTTTTGTTTAATTCGGTTACTGCATTGAAAGGCAATCATAGCTCATCAGGAGCCAGTCAGCATGCTTCAGGCACTTCTGTAGATAAAAATATTTAAAATAAGCTGGAACTTTGATAGATTTTAAGTAACAGAGGAAAAATTAAATTTAAAGAAAACAAGGTTCCAAAATAAACACTCTCAGCAGTTGTCCAAATCTTTTGTTCCAAATTTCTTCTTTGTAGGTACTCAAACTAACTGAGCACATCACTCTGCAGTCTCAGTGCTTCTTCTAGTCTTTCTGTATAAACCTTCACACAAAGCAGTTTTATCTTGTTTTCTACTACAACTTCCATGCTGACAAGGTTTGATGACCAATAGCATTTTAAAGTATAACTGGTTTTGACTGAACTGAGTATTTTATGTAAAGCTGGGAGTACACATGTTGAGTAATAATCATAAAATGGTAAACAGCTGACATAGTCAATTACCATTTCTGAAGTAAACTTGATTAAGATCTGCCTAGCACTTTTCACTCTCAACAACCATTTCAAACAAAGAAAAAATGTGGTCTACCAACTTACGCTTTTCTACTATCAACAGTTACAGTTTATAAAGTTGATGCCAAGAAATGGCTTGTCATAGACCTTATATGGTATTCCATAAAAGTAGCAATACACACGTGTTTAAGGCACCAGATGACACCAACTCCTACAGTTCTAAGGACTGTTGTGCCTAGTGATGTTCCATGATAGGATTAAGGATTCTGCTTTCCATTAAGTATTTGCCTTTTCTTCCACTCTTACAGACTGTGAGATTCACAAAAACTAATTTTTGTGTTCTTGTCAGCTTATCACAAGACATCGAACAGTCCAAAAAGTCCCCACTTTCTAAGGATTTGAAGTTTACTTGGAGTTTTTCACTTCTACATGAAATGCTACACATTGTCACAGCAATAAAATTTTAATTTTGACATTTCAATTTCACACATTTTTTCCCAGAAAATTATCTTGCTAAAATTGAATTATATTCCTGTAAACCTGCAGTCTATAATACACACGTACAAAGAAAGGAGAAACATGCCCCTTATTGAGCTATAAATACCAGATTTTCTATTTTTGCTTTGATATAGATGGAGACAGACTCTTCTCTTACTTCATCTAGGAACATTTCTGCTTATTTCAAAACGGCAAGAATTTCCAGAATTTGTAGACCTTTGAATAGCTACTACCAATAGCTTCTCTTCTGTTACACTTCACAAACTCTAAAGGTAATAGTTAGAGATACTTACACATGCGCATGAACAAACTCTCAGAAAACTATTCTTGCCAAATGAGCTTTAATAAAATCTAATCATAAAATAAGAAATACTAGTTTTTAGTTATATGATCTCCACTAGGCTGTACATCTCATGATAAATGAAAGCAGCAAGTAGCATTCAAATTATTTTATGTTAGGCCAGGAAACATGAGTGTTTTGCAGGACCATGCCTAATATCACCTCAAGAATTCCTAAGGAGAAAAACTTTGCTTTTCCTTCTCCACTTCTCTATAGTGCCAAACTACTTCATATTTCTTTGGTCCACCTTCTACATTAACCACTCAGAAGAGCAGAATTGATATGCCCTGTTTATTTACCATTCCCACCAGAATAAACTTACACTTTTTTCCTCCTTAAAAAGGTACACTAGTAAGCTAGCAGAAACACTTCAGTGAAATAACTGAAGGACAGGGGACAGAAAGAAAGGAAATGGAGTTTTCACTTAAACAGCATCTCCATATTGCTAATTTCATTTCCATAAAATTAATTCATAAAGTGTTCCATACTACAAAGAGACTGCTGACACCTTCTGGCCATTTGACATTCTTTCCAAAATCAACAGGCTTTTCATAGAAAAATCTTTCATATTTTTCCAACCACTCGGGATCACATGAAGACTTAAGCTACGCCTATATTGCCATATGACAGTTGCTTAAAGCCATTTGGTTCCCCTTTCACCCACATGCTCTCACCCATCCTCTATCTTTCACACAAGCACTCAACACAGAGAGCATGTACTCTGGCTGCTGCAATCATATTCAAAACCAGACACACCTTGAGATCTTGGCCTCATTTACCTTCTCCTTTTAACTTTCACTCTAGGTATATCACATTCAAGGAATCATTGTAACTAAATTAGAGGATACATTCAAATTCAGTGCTGAACCTCTAAACTTGTCACAGCATAGGCAACAATATATCCACATTTTATTGAATTAAACAGTCAAAACTGGGAGAAGGTACCTCCAGATTTTGTTTCTTTTTCTTCAGTTCAGCTTCAGATTCTAGCTGTGCCTCTTGGGCCATACGTCGCTTTAGCTTTTTTCTTTTTTCTTTCTTCGTTTCTCTGTTTTCCACATTCATTTTTGCCATTCTAAAATAGAACTATTATGCAATTAGAAACTACCAAGAACCTCTTTTTGATATTAAATGTCACAGCCTCAGAGACAGGCAGACCCTATACTGTAATTACACTAGCACAAGACCTATTTCTGACTATTTAACTTTGAAAATACTTGTTTGCGCTGAATTGCAATCTGTTTGGGAGAATTTTCAGCTTAGGAATACATTCTAGGCAAGCTACTCTAAAACTAGAATGCCATTCTCCCATAGAAGAGTCAAGGCCTAGCTCATTCTCCTCTCTCAGATCCCATCACAAAAAACACTTCACTGACCCTTGTCGCAGCAATGACCCATAAACGATGCTGTGATATCTGCAGGTTATCATGCATCACATTTAACTGTTTGGTCAATTGTTAATACATTCAGAGTCAATTAAGATTACACCAGTCAGATCCACCTTTTCTCAAAACACCTTAACAAAACTTTAATATACATGTGTGTACATACCCACAAGCAAACAGTATGTCTACTTTATTACTAAACTGATAGTTTTAAACAGTCAGTTCTGTTTATACTACAAGTTTTTCTTTTTCATACAGAGTATTGTGAAAAAAACCACGCTTAAAGAATTACATCTCACCAATTTTGTCTTTCCTTTTACATAGACATAAGGGAGAAGGTGAACAGCAGGAACCGCAAGAAACCCTTGTTTTGAAGTCAGCTAGGGACAGGTCTAGTTGTAAATGCATGCTAGACTGTAGCTGAATGTTATTTCTCTAATAGCAGCCCAGATTCAAGGAGTTTTCAACAGCCCCTCAACACAAATTACTTCCTCTATAGCAACAGAAAACCAACAGTTAGCTCAGACAGAGAAATTTAGTTTAAAGTATAGCATGAAAGATGAAATAATCATCAAATGCAGTTTGGTAGACCCTCTTACAGACAGCTTAATTAGCATGACTGATGGGCAGGAACCTCCTGTGCCACCTGGCAGAGTAACAGGGAACCAAGGCTAGGAGACCTTTGCTGCCATGGTATCTGAACTAGGGACATTGCTGCTAAGCCATGCGCTACCCAGCCGGTGTTACAAGGCACCGAGCAGGGAAATATCACTCACGAGCAGGCACCACTTGGGAAACACCTAGTTGCTGATTCCCTACAAAAAAACAGTAATTTTGTGTTCTTTTTTATTCAGCAATATATTCAAGGATGATGATTAGTAAACTTATAACAATTTTTTTAAAATAAGGTGCTCTCACAAGAAGCCGCCAGAGTATCTTTAACAGGAAAAGCGGCATTACTGTCTCCGTTTTCGACATTATACACGAGCTACTCCGTAACGACGCAAGCAAGCCAGAGCCCCCACCGCTCCCGCCAACTCGTGCTCCTTTCGGCCAAGCGATCGCCGTCCCCTTCGCACGGCTTTGCTACCGCCGGCCGCCGCGGAGGGGGGGGCTCGCAGCAGGGGGAGCACGGGCGGGGAGCAGCAACGCCGGGGAGCAGCCCCCCGAGGGCACGCCGCTGCCCCCAGGCCGCCCGCGGCGGCGGCTGCGGCCCGAGCGCCCTCCGCGGCCCCGGCAGGGCCCAGCGGCGCAGACAGACCCGCTGCCCGCCGCCGTTGGGCCCCTAACGGTCACAGCGGGGGGAGGGGCAGAGCGCCCGACCGCGCCGGGGCGCCCCGCGGGGACCCCCCTCTCCTCGCCCCCGCCCCGCACGCACCTCTCAGACCCGCCTCCTCGGCACATTTAACTGAACCCCACGCTTGGCGCCGCAGCCCGCCCCCTGACTCCCATTGGTTCGAGGGAGCCAGCGGCGGAGCCTGGTTGGCAATCGCCATGCCAATCTCCTAAATGGCCAATAGAAAGCGGCGCTTGACTTAAGCGCTCACCGTGAGTTGCGCGTGCTGAGGATGGCCCGGCCGGCTTCTGGAGACACGCCTGACGTCACCTTTGCGCGCCGAGAGCCCCCCTGAGGAAGGCGTCCCCGCCCCCAGGTGGGGGTGGGGCCACAGAGCTTGCCCCGCCCCGCTGTTGCCTAGGTGATCCCGCCCCGCTGGGGATCCGCCCGGGCCTGGCAGGGATCACCCAGGGGCTGACAGGGATCCAGCCCGGATCTGATGGGAATCATCCAGGGACTGACAGGGATCCCCCCCGGGCCCTGACAGAAGTCATCCAGCATCTGACAGGGATCCACCTGGGTCCTGGTGAGAATCATCCAGGGTCTGACATGGATCCACCCAGCCTTGGCAGGGATCATCCTGAGGCCTAACAGTGATCATCCAGGGCCTGACTGGTCTCCACCCATCAGCCTGCAGTGCTGCTGGCCGTAGCAGGCACCAGAAGCACATGCCTTCCCGTGGGGCCGTGCCAGCTGCCAATGCAGTGACTGGCAGCTCTCCAGAAAATGATGCTACTCATTTTAGCCAGCAGACAGTGAAGGTCCAGTGCCTGAAACAGCAATATCTGCTGTCCTGATCGGGTCTGAGGGGACGCACTGGCAGCAGACAGATGCTGTGGTTTGGGTGGATGAGAAAACATCTCAGATGAGGTTTCCAGGAAAATTATCAGTTTCCATATTTTCATTTTCTATAAATATTCACTGTGTGCACAAACATTTCCACAACCCTTCCCCTTGGCAACTTTAAGGGCGAGAATATTTACAGAAGACAAACACGTAGATGAAGCATTTTTTTTTCATGACAACCTAATCCAGAGTTTTTCAGGTTTCATTTGTTCTGACCCCAGTAGCAGCTAATTGTAGTGGCAGATATTGGTGGTAACAACTCCCAGTATCATTATCTACACCTATAGGAAGAAGTAAACCTCCATACCTCTTTGTGCTTCTCCTATCCAAACCAGGTGTCACCCCCTCTGCTGCTCCTTTCCTCCTCCTCCCAGCACCACGGGCTATCAGTCCTCTCACCCACTCCCATCGCTGCCAGGCAAAGCAGAAGCTCTCGGCTGAGCTCTGTGCCTCACATGACAGTGAGGAGCTGCTCACTGCTGCAAAACCCTTCCCACTTCAGAGGGATGCACAGCAGCTGGTCTGATACACAGAAACACAGCAGGAGCATAAGAATCTTAATACTCGAGCAAAATACTGAGTTATGAGGGTAGAGCTCACAGGATAATCAGTTGGAGGTGATACCTAAAATTAGACTTGTAATTTAAGCTTCTGTTCCAGCGTGAATAAGGAAAGCAGTGTTTTCTATGTTTAGACAGCCAGGAACAATGATTGTTATATTACACATCCTATTGTGACATCCTGTGGTGAAACACAGTATTACAGATACTATCAAATTTAGACTGTGACACAGCATAAAATGAGATTACACAGAATCAGCAGTAGCACCTTGTACCTCCCAACCTCACATGTCCCTTTAGTCCAGCTATGGCCTTCTGCATAGCTAGAAGAGAGTGCTTCACCAGTGCAGGAATAACCAATCAGCTGCTGAGAACAGCTTTAATATCTTCCAAAAACTTATCCCTGGGTAAGGAGAAATCACACTGGGCCAAAGCTGAATGGAGCACAGTGTACATTTGTTTGTTCTTTGGTGGCCATAACTTACAACATGATGCCTGCCCTTTCTGTTAAAAGGCCTAAGAGTCAAAGCACTGACCACTTAGACACTATTCCTGTGAACAACCACAAATCCACACTTCCTCTTTGAGCAGCATTTGTATTCTAAGGATTAAGACTCTTCAAGGAAAAAAACAAGCAGCACGCAGAAACCTTTCCACAACCATAGTAGGCTTCAAGGTAGTATAAAGCATATACCTTAACGGCAGTTGTACCTGCACCCAAACACTACTAAATGTTTTTACCTGGTAAAAGGGCTATCACTTAAAGAATGTAGTATTCTCTGCTATGCAAACTGCTGTTTCTCCCACCTCAGCAGAATTGGGTTGGGAAACCTCATAGCTGCAGGTGATTCAAGGGACTGCAATTACCCTTCAGTTAGTTCAAAGCCAACACTCCAGCCTACCAGCCCCACTGTGCACAGAAGAATGGTTCCAATGACACATGAAATTGAGGTCTTGACCCTCTAACATCATCAGCAAGTCTTGGCATTTTTCTCACAATTAGTTGGGTGAGAGGTCTACTTAGATCCCAGGTGGGGAATTAGCATTGTTCATTAACAGCACACTTCCACTTCATCAAGCTACAGCTTTCAGCCCCCAAGCTAAGCAGCTGCATGCTCATGCAGTTTTGAAGAGCTGATGAAGATAACAGATATGCTATAGATATGTCTTCACTTGTTTGAAGCAGCTTTTGGGGAAGACAGGGAAAGTAACCTATATACACAGAGCTGTATTTCAGGCTCATTCTCATTGCTTGCAAAAGAAAAAGGGTTAATAGCTACTTTTTCTGTCTTCCTTTTTACCCCAGCTGCAACACACCCACCCCCCTCCAACTCTAGAGCTCTATTTAAGGGGCAATAAAGTATGAAGAATTATGCTCTGCATGCCTCTAAGCATTACCCTTCACTGAATTGCTCAGTGAGGGCCTAAGGAAAACTAGGTATGGATTTATAAATCACATACTTCCAATGACATCCAGAAACCAAGAGGCAGCATATATAAGGCAGGCTTCAGCTTGACACAAGTTGTTTGCATTCTACTTGACAGTTTTGTGTGCCAATCCATTTCCAAAAGGATTGAGAAGGGAAAGTAAGCTTGTCTTCCAGACTTCCATCTTAAGAGACTCATAGTTCAGACCTAGCATGACCTAAGCAAAGCTGGCTGTGTTTCATCCTACTTTTAGTCTTCTTCCACAATCCTCCCCCAATTTCCTCCAAGTTTATTTTTTGTAGTATTATAGTTCTTATTCCAATTATAGGAACAAGTAGAGTTCACTTGAAAAAGGCAGCCTTTATTGAATGCACAAAACAAAGGTACAAAAAAAGTAACTTGCCCTTATTTCCATAGAAAAGGTAACAAAACTTTACACAAAATTAGTTTAGAAGTAGACAGTTTTGATCCACATGTGTGAACAGCTTCTATCTGCATCTGAAAGACATAAGAATACACTAAAGGAGTTACACTGTTAGACACAAGGATATACACCTTTGCAGGGAAGGGTTTGGGCCATTTAAGTCAGATGCTTGCTATGCTTTTTTCCACATTATGTTGAAATATCACTTTTCCACAGCTTGACCAGGCCTCATGCCAAGCAAGTGGAAGATCAGCCTACTGTTACAATAAGAATTCAATGTCCTAATGCTTGTGTCTATATAGCTATTTTAATTGCTACAGTACAGAGAGGAAAGAAACTTATGCTGTCAGATCTCCTCCACTGCATTCCCAACACTCTTCAAAGGCCAGCTACCAACTCTAGAGCAGATACAAATACACAAATCTAACAGTGGCACTCATAAGTGTGTTGACACAAGACTATTTAAGTCATCCTTGGTTTTTCTCATGCTGCAGCTTATACCTGTTGTGCTGAAGACTCCCATTAGAGGGCATTCCAATTACTCCTGTTGATTTTAAGGCAGTTTCAGAGGCTCTCATCAGAGCTGCATACCTACAAAGAAATACAACCAGGCTCAGCATCTCTTCAGCACACTGCCAATAGAAACAACTAAACTGGATGGAAAATAGACTGTCACACAAGTCTTAATCCTTTTGCAAGGAGCAAGGAAGGTACATCCACCCACAAGAGAAAAGTTTATTACCAAACTTTAAGCTTAAACTTTGCTTGGCAAAGTATTGATTAGTGTCATGTTCTTGGTTATTTAGTGCTTCTAGGCAAGACTTTAGGATTCTAATATTTAGATCCAGGCCCCAAAGAGTACTTTGAGTTGGAAGTGCCTGTTCTCAGTCATGAGGCACCCACCTTCTTTGTGAGAGTCAGGCTGTCAAATTAGGTAAGATCAGAAAAAGCTCTGGGAAGACTTTTTACAAGCAGCTTTTATCTTAGCTCACATTTTCAGAGACTAGGCCTAAAGTACTTCAGTAAAATAGTCACTATTTCTTCTTGCTATGCTTTCTCAGCATTCTGATGAAGTACCATCCTGTAACTGATAGGATTCCTTATTTGCCAGAGGTTCCCACCCACCACTGTTACTAGCTCTAAAATTTAAGCTGGAGCTAAACAAACTGTTATAAGTACAGCTTACCCAGCCTTGGAGATGGGGTGGCTGCTCCCCTTACAGTCATGATCCAGAGGATGCCGATGTTTTATACAAAAGTTTCCATTGCACTGTTCACAGACTACCTTCATCAGCTCTTTCCTTTTGCAGCCAGGCTTTAAGCACTTGTTTGTGAAGATCTAAACAGAGGACATTAAGTCAGCAATGCTTGCTGGCTTTCTGCAATCAGCTTCCCAATTAACAACCAAGCTGAGGTACAACACTCAGGTGTCTTTAGAACTAAAAAGAAATAGAGCAAGGTCCACCTTGCTCTCAACAGCAGAATGTGCAGAAACAGTGAAGAACCTAACTCCACAAGCAATAGGCAGGCAGTTCAGATCCCAAAAGTTTCCTTACCCTCTGTTTTTGCTGAGCTGGATTGTATTTGCAGTTCTTATCAATGTGGGCTCCAACCACAGCATCTGGTGTTTCCCCTTTCCGTACTGGGATAGGTGCATTACACAGTGGGCACACTGGAACCTGCGCATTCTGAGAACACAAAGCTTTAGAAGCCCAACCCAATTCTTTTTCTAGCCATCACCCATGGGGAGGAGAAAAAAGAGGAAGAAAGTGCATTCACAACTGTTTTGCATTTTAGTAATTTACTAACTACTCTTAACTCCTCTCAGCACATGCAGAGTTCACTACAGCAGATATCTTTCATAAAGGAAGATGAAAATCTTCATTAGAAGTGCCTTGCCAAATAAAGTTGTTTCAAAACACTTAGTAACTTAACTTTAATTCCAGAGAGCCTAAAACTGTATCTAGAGTCTTTGAACACTTCAAAGCCCAAGTATGGGCCAAAGAACAGTGTCTAACCCCATTTATTCCACTATTTATTTCTTCTGCAGTTTAGCATTTGCTGGCCTTCAACTTAAAGGGCATGGGCTGGAGAAAGTTTTAGACCACACACTACATTACTGATTGAAGAGCACTTCTTTGGGAAGAGACAGCATAAGTGAAAGAAACTACAATCTAGCTGTATTAAACTCAGAAAATGTTTCTCTACATTTCAAGTTCAGCTGTATCATTAAGTTATATCTTGTCATTCTCTCATCTACTTCTATTGAAAGGACAAGTTTTAAAGCAGCCTTTATACATGATTTAACAGTTCTACAGTGTCAGTCACTAGCAGTCACATAGAAACTTACTTTTTTGTAGGCAGACCTACACTTGTGGTCATCATATCGGATGTGATCTTTACAGAAAGCTTCCCCACAGGCATTGCACTTCAGAGGAAGAAAGTCTGGGGAAATTAAAGAGAAAACAGATTCTCATGGTGCAAAGTAAAGAAGTTTACAAGAGTACTTGTAAAGAAAACCCCACAAATAAATTCTAAAACAATTCATTTTTGTCTAATCAGAACCCAGTTATCTCCAAAGAAAGTATGCTCATTCCTCAGGAATATTAAAAACAGGTAAGAGACAAGTTTTCCTTCTTCCTTTTCATCCATAGATAAGGAACACCAGACTACTAACACAAGCCATAAATATCCCAACAGTTTCTAGCATACATAAAGTTTTAGTGAGGCATTAGTCAGAAGCTACAAGTCTCAGCCCAAACCCAAATTCTTTTTTTTAAAGACAGGTTTTTTAATAACATACCAGAAGAGTATTTCAGGCTCTGCTATTACTAGACTTACTTAAGAAGAATTACAGAAAAAGCATCAGAATATATTACTAACCCAAGTACTTCACCATCTGGCTTATCAGGAAGAGTCAGGAGCACAGGATTTCAGCTCTGTAAGCAGGTACCATGGAGGTGATCCCGCAGCCAGACCCGGGGGGCCCAGAGCCCCCAGCAGCGCCCAACCACCACCCGGTCCGACCCCAGCCCCACGGCGACCGCTTACCCCAACGCCGGCAGGCGGGCTCCGAGCAGGGCCCGCCCAGGTCCGGTAGCTCCATGGCAGGCGGCCGCGCTCCAGACGAGACCAGCCCCCAACCAGCAACCCCGACACCCCCGACCCGGCCCAGCTCCGCGCGCCCCCCACACTGCCGCCGCCGCCGCTTTTATACGCCCCCGGCGCTGACTCACCCTCCGGCTCACCTGCGTGCTGAGTCACGCTCCCGCTGCCTCCTGAGTCACGCTCTCACCCGTGCCGGCCGCCGCGGATGACGTGCCGGATGACGTTGCGGTGGGCCGAGCCAATGGTGCCCCCGCCCTCCGTCGCCCTCTGCTGAGCCCAGCCAGGAACGCGGCCAATCGGCGGCCGGGGGCCGTGCTGAGTCATGGGAGGGGGGGGCGGGGAATGGAGAGGGCGGTGGAGGGACATGGGGGGGCCCTGAGGATGGGGAATGGGCATGGGGAAGAGGAAGAGGAGGGGGAATGGGATGGGGAATGGGGCTGAGGAAGAGGGATAGGGCTGAGGAAGGGCATGGGGGTGGGGATGGGGCACAGGGAAAGGCAGGAGTTGGGGATGGGGGTGAGGATGCCCCTGAGGACAGTGGGTGAAGATGAAGACAGAGGCCTCTCCTGCTTCCCCTGGGGATAATAACTTCCATGGGACATAAGCAACCCGCGGCTGTTAACAACCGGTTGTACTGGGGTGTGAGCCCCAGCAGCCCCCCGTGGGAGACGGCCATCTCGGACAAGGCCCTGTGGGAGAGTGCCCCAAAAAGGCCATGTAGGATGCGTTTGCTCCAGATGATGCTGGAGTGTCTCAGCCGTTTGGCTTTTGCAATTTCATTCCTAGATAATCTTTTCTCATCACGGCTTAGACTGTTGCACCATCCCTCTAGATTGTAATGCTTAATCCGTGCTGCTTCGAAACTTTAAAATAAATCCATTAGCTCAGCTGGTTGAGGGGGCGGGGGAGGTTCTGTCACAGCGGGCTGAGATCCTGGCCCAGCTGCAGGATTTCAGCATGTGCTAACTGATTTGAGCAGACAAGCATCAGCTGCAACTGTGGTTTTGCACAAGTCAATTAAATTAAAAGTTTCTTGATTGAGCTCTGTTTTCAAATGCTTATCTCACTTTAATGGAAGCTGATCCAAGAGTTACAACAGGCAACCAAAGATCAAGGTGTAATTTAGAAATGTTGATCTTTTTGCCATGCTTTGAATGGATATAATAATATTTGCCTTGTGCAAAGGAGGTGAGGACTATTTGTTTAACGACATTTGTTATTAGATTGAGAAATGACAAAACGTTACTCTGGCTCGGCTCTCCCTGCACGTACCCAGCTTCCCTGTCTGGTACACGGCTCGGGTGAGCAGCGGGGCTGTGAGATGGAAGCGGAGCTTCAGGCAGGCGTGTGGTGGCCTGGACGGAAAGGCCAATTTGTTCTGTCAACGTATGGGAATGACACGTGCCAGTCATCCATCTCCCACGTCACCCCAACACGTAGCACTCACATGCCCCACGCTGCAGGCTGACATGGAAAGTGCAGCCTTGCTGTATTAAATGATACCCCATTATGAGACCCACTTCCCAGGCCTTCTCGTACATACTAATTTTCCCACCTGAACCCAGAAAATTATTGAAGATCCTCATTTAAAGCCCTCAACTCCTGATTTCATCTTCTCTATGGCACTTGTGGTACAGGATCTCCTTGGATGGCAGTGTCCCGTGTGTGCTGGAGCACCTACAACGCGCCCTGGGGACGCCTGCCAGGGGTGGCACGGCCCCATGAGCAGACACCAGCTCAGGTCCAGGAGCAGTGCAAAACGCAGTGCTGTGCTCCATGGGCTGAGTCCTGCCCTGCTGCTGGGCATGTCTGTAGCAGCACTGGAAACCTAGGAGACCGATATGAGAAGAGACCTGGGTCATTAAATCCAGGCCTCCATTAGACAAATAACTACAACATGTAATCCCCTTCATAAACAAACCAAGCCTTATGCTAAAAGCAGTCTACTCCCACCAAATGGCTATCCCACAGCCTTGTTGCTCTCGTGGCTAGAGGACATCTTCAGATTTCCAGTTTAAAAGTGTCCCTGGCCATCTGTTCTCAAGAAAGCATTGTTCTTGACTTTAAACAGCTTCTTCTCTCCTCATCGTGTTTGGATAACTAGTAATCAAAAGAACCTGGCTGGCACTGGTTTGCATTTGTAAGCTAGAGAGAGCTTTTGTTGCCTGGCTGTGTCCTGGAGGAGTTCTGCAGTGGCAGATGTTTCCATCAGACGTTGCACACTGCTGTTCTGCTGATCCAGTCGGATGTGGCAGCCATGGGCAATCGTGACCAAGTAGGAGGTGGAGGTTCTCTGGGTAACCTGGGATGATCCAAGGAGAGGGAGTGGGCTGGGTGTGCAGTGGGCCATGGCTTCTCTGCTCCCTCCCATTAAGACCTACCACTTGGTTTGAGCTCGATGCAAACACTGATAGCCCTCCAAGTCCTGGGGGAGTCTCAGCCGTTGCTGCTGCTTTTAGCACACAGACCTGTCAGGTACTTGACAGTACAGTAGTACAGGGTCTCCCATCAGGTTCATTCGGCTAATGGCACATGATTAAAAGAGTTTCCTTTGACTGAGCTGAGCCAGCTACCTAGTGTCCGCTGTGGGTGGACAGTCAGAGCATTGCGTTCTCACCCACTTTGCTTGTTCTTCTGACCTGTCTGGTTATGCCAGTTGCGGGGTGTGGTGGGAGGAGAGTTAAAAAGAAATAGGAAATAGCAAAAAATATCCAAATATAAACAATAATAGGAAGCCCCGTCAGGCAAGACCTTAGCTCCATTATACATTTATACATTAGCTACGTGATAGTGTTTATACAATACTCAAGAACTTGGGAAAACGCAAAAAAAATCACATGCCCTACTGAGCTTGCAGTCCGATTTGTCTCACACAGAGCACCTACCCAGGACCAAGAGGACCGGGGCCCCAGTAATCTCCCCAAAGAGGCTTGCCAAAAAGCAAAGGAGTGGACGGTGCAGGGAGGAAGAGGCCAGCATCTTCGTTGGCTAGTTGGCTTCCGTTGCTCTGCAGGCTGGAGCGCTGCTGAGAAAGGGATTGTGGTTTGTGGTAGGGAAGGGAGGAGTTAGTGTACGGATAACAATGGAAATGGTTATGCACAGATTAGCTACTCTTAAGGAAGACTGTAAATCCCAAGTCTAGAAACCCATATAATACAGGCAGCCGTCTTAATAGAAATGAGGATTAGAAATTAGCCGAGGTCTTTAGTGATATTTTTAGAAGTTTGCTCCTGACAGGTTAGGCGGCTGAGAACTGGAGGAAAGTGCCGAACCCCGTATTACTCAGGGAAGGATCACACAGTGCAGCATGTGATTAGAGGCTGGCTAGCTTAGCGACAAGGGGGATAGGTGGGTTAGAACTGATTCAGGAGGAATTAGCAAGGGAAATTGCTTGAGAAGCAGAATTTGATTAGGGGCAGCCAACATGGATTTGTGAAAAGAAAGCTATATGTAACTAACTTGCTGGAGTCTGGGGGCGATATCGTTCTGTGGCAGCATGTGGCCACGTCTGCATTTTATTTAACGTCTGCAAAGGGAAGGCCTGAGCTTTGCCGTTGCAGTGGGTCTGTTGAATGGGATGGGTGGGGTGACCCCATTCCCTTCTACCATGGCGCAGCATGGTCCCTCTGCCCCCTTCCTCCCTCTTATGCCTTCTTTTCTAGGTTGCTTGGTTTTACTTGGGCTTTTCATTGTTTTTCCCTTGTCCCATGGCTCTGCTCTGGCTTTGTCCTTCTCTTCCTCTCCTACAGAGCCTGGGATGGTCTCTTGGTGGCTCTGTGTGAGGTTAAACCCCACCATCCACTCCACCTCACCAGCACGGTCTGCCGTGGTGCTCCCTCCCACCACCCCCATGCCTCGCTCACTGCCTCCTAAAGGGGGAATAAAACAGCTCAGAAAAGGGTCCTGTTCTTCCTCAGCTTTATGATGACTGATCCTTCAAATAGGGCCTCCAAGACTCATTATTTTGGAGAAGGCTAGAAACGGTCTGCAGGAAACAGAAAATCCTCTGACAGCATCAGACTCACACACCACTGTCCATCACCATCACCACTCCAGCCCGGCAGAGGTCAAAAACGGAGAAGCAATAGCTGAGGTAGACTCAGCCCAGCCAAAGGGACTACCAGGCTGGCAAGAGCGGAGAAGTGCCTCAAAGGCCTTCCCTGTCCCCTCTATCGAGGCAGCTGTCTGGAGATCTATAGGGCAGATGAAGAAAGTCCTTGCTGCTTTTGAATGCCATGGTGGACACGATGGAAAAATAAAATTCCCTCTGCCGTGGGGGTGTTTCCTAACCAACTTTCTGTTACACTGAGAGAGTTTGCAGCAGTTCTTCTCTCCCCAGCCATCACCACCGCAAGGGTGAGACCCCAAGGAGTCAGGTGGCTCCTGGGGAGCTGGGGCTGTTGTCAGCTCTGGCTCATCTCTCCAGGCAAGGTCCATCTCCTTCCCGCGAAGGTGCAATATGGCTGGCAGGACAGTGCTCCCCCAGACATGCCCATACCTGAGACAAGCTGGGTCCATCTACCTTCTCTTCCCCTTGTGTGCCCTGAGCTCCTCCGGGCTCCATTTGGCAGACACGGGCAGGTTCCTGGTCTGTGGGGACCTGTGGGAAGAGGGCAGTGGCCTCCTCATCCCCTGTGGGTGCTCACGGCCCCTGACCAGGGAGCAGCTGAGCTCTGCGTCACGGCGGTGGAGCCACCACCGCAGCATTAACATACAGTAACACCGGCTCACGTTTACCTCTTTCAGGTCTCTGAACTCCAATCCCATTGTCCCTCTTTTCGGCTCATAATTTTGTACCAGCCTTTTTAAACTGAATTTTATTTTTATTGCAATGACCCTGTGGTGCTGCCAGATCCCTCTGCGGAGGAGACGTGACATCTCCATTACATGGCTCAGATAAGTGTCTTAAAAGAGACCACACACAAAGGAACCTAATGGTACCTATTTTTATTAGGTTTATTACAGGAGGGGAAGTAAAGCAGTCCAATCTCCCCACAGGATACTCCGTTAACAGCAGCAGACGGAGAGGAGAGATCTGTAGAGGCGGATCAGTTTTCCAAGAATATTAGCTACTGCTGCTCTAAAATTAGAGTCTAGGGAGAGCAGACAGGTTGACATAATTGAAAGGACTGTCTTATGGGATGACATAGTTAAACGAGCCCATGATCAGCTTTAGAGTGACAGCTCAGCGACTTCTTCTAATCCCCAAAGGAACACCGAGTTACGAGGCTGTGATTTAACTAGTCCTGGATCTTATCTTGTGATGATGTCAATATTATTAGAACCCATTTCTAAAGATATGCGTCCAAAATCACTGTACATGAACCGACTGTTTTTGCAGGCACGATTCTTCTGCAGCTTCGCCTTACAAAGCCCGTGGTTGACACATACCCTCCTCTGCTGCCCTTCTTACACAGCCAATCCTGTCGCCACAGGCTGGGCTGCAGGGGCAGACCCAGAAACAGCATTAAGAACCTCATTTCAGGGTGAAGCTGAAAAATGTCCTTGAGCTGCACATTTTATTTAACATAATTTAATATAAAACACAAACTAACAAAGTTAGAGGTGAAATGTAATAGCAGGGACCCCATAAAAAGTAACCTAATCTGTAAGATAGACAACACTTTAGCCTGGGGAAATGCCAAATAAAAGAGAAATATGAGCCGAGCAGTTCTCAATTCATAAGTAACTTTAAAGAGAAATAACGAAGATGAGTTCTCCAACTTTCAATGCCCTAAGATTCTTTCCAATAAAAAGGGCATTTTTAACGTTTTCTTCATACACACTCACAAGGTAGATGTCTCCAGTAAAGCAGGCTGAATCATTTCCACGCAAGCAAACACCCGTGAATATGAGCAAACAACAGGTGGAGGACTTAAAGCTGAAATGGTTCAGAGGGCCATCCTGCAATTAGGAAGGGGCAGAAGACATTAGGCATGAGCTCTTCTGGACCTGCACTCCAATGGAGCCTCTCCATCGCCTTTGGTGGCCACCCTCCGTTGCTTTCCTTCAGGTGCACAGCGGTGGCCTGGCTCAGAGTACCCACTGCCTTCCCGGTAGCATTAGCCCGGACCTGCAAGCACCCTGGGAAAGACAGCCCAAACCTGGGGTGCCCGAGCAGTGTTTGATGTATTAAGATATTTTGAGCGGCGCTTGATTTGCACGATTGCTGCTTCTGCTAGAAGCTGTCTCCTGTTGCCTGGCTGGGTCTAGATGGGAAGGGGACGAGGAGGCAGCAGGGGATGGGGACGCGAGCGAGAGCACAGCGGCGGACAGCCAGGTCCCCGGCTGATGCAAGCTGGCCTAGCTCTGCTCCTTGAGCTGTTCCAGGTTTGCTTCAGCCAAGGACAGGCGGTTTTTCTCAGTGCCTATATTAACTTCAAAGGCTGGGATTTTCTGAGCAGCCTAATGCATTTAGGCACCTAAATCCCATAGAGTTTCAAGTGTATATCAGGCCTTAGGCTCCTTTGCAAATCCCTGCTAAATGCCTAAGGCCTCATCTTCGTGGAAGAGCGTTAGCTGTTACACTGACAGATTTAAACTGATATCATTATACCAGCACGAGCTCTGTTATTCTAGAGTGGAGTGTCTGCTTTAAAACCCCCTTCCTCAATGACATACTAAACTGCAAAAGGCCTCATCTACTGGTTAATTTTCTGTGATACCTACCTGTACAAGTATGTTAAATTCCCTCCTTGGGTTATACTGAAAAAGGTTTGCTTTGTAGGCTGAAACTTCTTCAATTAAAGAGAACAAGTGCTCCTAATCCCCAGCTCTTAGCGCTCCAGAGGAAACCTCAGGCCTACTAGGAAGAGCAGACTGGGTGTTTTAGAGCTAAAACCCACCAAACCTCCCACTGCCTGTCTGATACCTGTTGTGCACCAAACCGCTTTCAGAGCATCCAGGCAGGGAGGAAAAAAGAGGCTTTTCCTTCTTCAATACCGCTATGTACTTGGAACAAAAATCAGCAGGATCAAGGCATTTGATTTGCTGGTTTTGAATTTAAAAAAAATAGCCAAAAGGAAGGAGCAGAGACGGCAGCTGAGCCGGCACCGACGTGAGAGGCAGCAGGCCAGGTGGCTCCGGAAAGTCACTGTCTCAAAGGGTGGGAAACACGGTGATAGCCATTCTGATAGCAGTGGAAAAATAAATCCCTCATCAGGTGATTTCTGGTCACAGATCAAACACTAACATCTTACAATGACTTCTCCGGGGTAACGACTGTCTTGTTACTGTGTTTGTGCTGCACACAGCACAACAGGACCTAGGCCACGACCAACCAGCCCTAGATTTCCCAGGCACTACCACGATACCAGTCAGTAATGAAAGTTAGAGCCCAAATCCTGTTTATTTATTGTGCTGCTGGTGTTGAATTAAAGCATTTCACTGAAAATGGAGGCTCTCCAAGTACTTTGACCAATACTGACTTAACAGCCGTGCCAAGCCTCAGCGTTGGCATTTTTTCCCATGGATACATGGAGCCATCCTTCTTCCTCATCCTGTAGCACTGAGAAACAAACCTGAACCCTCCTAAGTGGCGTTTGGTTTATGTTATAACTACAGAATTGGAACAAAGCCACCTCTAGTATGAGTGACTGGGTCTCCTGGCAGAACAGCAGAGGCCAGGGGAGTCCTAGCAGCGCTAAGGAGCCAGATGGAGAAGGATCAATCCCGTGGGACAATAGTGGAGCAGGGAAGGAGATCTGTTAATGGTTGGGCCCCACCATGGGCAGACGGCTCTAAAGAAATCATCTCTGAAAGAGCTGGCTCTGAGCCAGACGGCATGGGCTTGGGTCATACCCTCCTTTGCAGCTTGAACTGCAGAGCAGGACTACAGCTTCAGCTCTCTCTGTTGTTTTCTAGGCAGCAGTTCCTCGCTTGTCATTCCCAACCACCCATTTACTGCTCGGCTTTGTCAGCTCATGGCATGGCCACGTCCTCCGAGGCATCATCCAGCCTGGGGCAGCTGGGAGGTGCAGGTGTACCTGCAGTGTGGTGGTCCCCTTGGAGAGGTGCCCCCCGACGAGGACATGCTGTGTGACACTCGGAACTGTGTGCCGCGAGGTGGCACCATGTCACTGCTAACCTGCTCCACAGGGTCACTCTCCGGCGCCCAAGGCTGCGTTAACCTCGCAGGGCTTGGGCCTCCAAGGGGGCTTCAGGGCAGGGGGTGAGGTGGGTAACCCAAAGCGAGACCCAGGCCAGCCACTGTGTGGCGGTGACTGCCCAAAGCCAGCTGCAAGGAAACACTGGGAACGGGGTGCGGGACACTGCATCCCTCTTGGGGTCCTGCTGAGCTCCGCAGAGGTGCCTCCACCACATGGCAGGTCCCAGCACTAAAATCTCCCCTCCAAGCTTTTTCTGGAATGACTGGGCAGCCCTCTTCCCTCTAACACCTGGCTGGGGAAGGAAGCTGAGCGGCTGCCCAGTATTACAGCGCATCCTCCCAGCTGGACCCCTCGCCTGTGAAAGCCCCCCTCACTCCTGCAGAAGTGTGGCTGTTCCATGCTGAGAGCGCAAGGCTCGCAGAGCTGTGGTCCTCTCTCAGCACCCCCCGGATGCTCTTCCCGGGCTCCTGTCCCAGCTCACGGGATTGTTCCTTGGCACTGGGTGATGGTTTAGTGTCATGGCTGGGTGTTTTGTGTGCCAACCCTGCTAGCGGGCCCCCTGCACTCAGACCCTCCGGGGACCTGCACACAGGGGAGCTTTTTTCTCCCATGAAGCCTGATTGTGTCAACGTAGTCATGCTTGGACAAGTGCATTTGTGTGTGCTGGGGCGGTGGTGGTGGTAGTGGAGAGGCTGCAGTGATCACTCAAAGAATTATCACCTGATTGCACAAAAGTCATCAGAGAAGCCCTGAAGGGCTTTGAAATCAGGGGAGCTGAGATTCCCAACGTGTCTACAAAACATGGCAGCACACTCCCCAGAATTTGCCTGCAAAGCACTTGGTCTGCACCCTGTACATGATACCCCACAGTCTTGGGATAAACCCACAGGAAGGGCAGGGGGTTGCCAAATATTAAGACCAGGCACTCTCATAGGGCAGAGGTGCTTTGAGCAGAGGAGACTGGAATTTCAAGAACTGCAAATTCCTCCAGTCGGGGCGGCATTTGCCAATATGCAGTTTAACCCAAGAACTCCTCTGTGTGGAGAAACTCCTATGCTGGAGGAAGGATGTTCAATGCAGAACAGTTGCATACTAAACAACATTAAGCTGTTCGATGAACCACCTTGTTCCTGTGAGCAGATTGATTTGACCAAGTGCCTCTACCATGTAATTTGTGTGCAAGCAGTGCATCCCTACCTGATGCCAGCTGTGGCCACAGCCCTGGTTTGAACATGGCCTTGCAGAGCCACAAAGCTACTGCACACTGCATGAGCCAGCAGTCACATGGGGAGGACCCAAACCCTTTTGATTGCCTGGGCAGAACCAGGTTTGTCAGAAACCATTCCTGAGAGCTCATGGATGTGATGTGCTGGGTAAGATTGTGCTAGCCATGTGCACAGAGTCCACAAGCCCTCTCTATCACAGAAAAAAATTGCATTTCCTAACAGTTTGTTGGCTGGTTTACCCCTGTTTGTTACTTTGTAGTAGTGCCCATACCCTTGGGAAACACCAGGTGAGGAGGAAGGGGACAATCTGTGCCAGAACCAGATTGACTTTGCAATACTGTAAATTCTGACCTCAACTTCCTTGAGCCTCATCCATTCCCAGGGCTGAGGACTGCCAGCACAGAGTATCCCGAGCATGAGCTCAGCTGGAACCTGCCCAGCTGCTGCAAGGCTTTACACCAGCCCTTCCACCTCTGAACGCTCAGAGCAGCCAGTTTGTGGCTGGGACAGGAGCTGGGCTCATCAGCATTCTCACCCACTGAGCTAACGAATGTGGAAGTTCCCCGTAGAGCTGAGAACCTTCTAGTGTGGGGGACAGAGATAACACCTGACTACAGTGAGCAGTGACAAGCCTGAGAGAAGAGCAGTGAGCACTTGAAGAAAGAGATTTGGTCAAAAGGTATCTCTATACAAAGCGTTTGTCCTTCAATCCAACATTTGCAGCTCAGACCCTGCAATAGCAGCACTAACAACAAATGCATATCACACCAACGAAAGGGACCTCATGGACAGCCAAGCCAGGACCCCACAGTGCAGGGAACAAACATGGTGGGTGACAGTCGCTCACCCAGAGAGCTTACCCAGCATCCATTCAGTCTTGGTTAGGCTCCTGAGCTCCCACAACCTAACCAGGTCATGGGGGCCCCAAGCAAAGCCCTGCAGCTGAACATCCTGCTGAGGTAGCTCCAGAGCCTGCATGTCCCCACCTCATTGCCCTGAGTTGTACTGACATAGACCTAAGATTGACCACAGCATGATCCCACTGAAGCCAACGGGACTGATAGCTTGGATGCTCCAAGGAAAATAAGGTGACTGCTGCACCCAGGCCTCACCTACTGAAGGAAATGGAAGCAGGAGCTGTAGGAACCTATTAGCAGAAAAATTCCTCAGCAGAAGAGAGGAACTGTACATGTTGAGGACACAGCCTGCTGCCAGTTGTTCCTTCTGCTCTTGCTTTAGAGCATCAAGCAACTGGCCAAAAAACGTGAACTTCTTTCTGAAGAGGAAATAAAGGGAACTGCTCAAAGTGAGCTCTCCTGAATCAGTTTGCCATCCCTGGCAGTGCGTTCAGCACTGTAATGGATGGGTAATACCTACATTATTCCTGACACAACGCTGTGCAGCTGAACAATACATCTGCCAATTCAATTTATTCAAACAAGTTCTTTTGGAAGTGAGCAAAGCAAATCCAGGTGGCAATTATAGTATTCAGACTCTGCCCTAGACTCAGGAAACAAAGGGGCAAGATATGAGAGAAATAGCAAGTTCTGCTGGAAATCCCACAACTGCAGAATCCTAAGAGCTTTTGGTCTTGCGGTTCCTGGTATTCAGATGAAAAAACCTTGTGTCATTGGGTAAGGAGGCAAAGCAGGACTGCAATTGCTGTGCTGTAGCATTTAGCGCTTGGGAGTATCTGTGCTACAAAAAAAAAATTTTTTTTCCTGAAAGCACACCAGTATTTGGGCTCCATGACCCATTATAGTGACATTTAATTGAACAATAAGTACATTCAACAGCTACCTAGACTGACATATTGCAAGCCCCACTGCGTTGCATACTGTATAAGCAAGTGTACTGCAGACAGATGGGGTGAAGGTTGCCTAAAGGCTCTTTAATATCCAGTTCAAAGTTTGCTTAGACATCTCCAGCCATGTGCTGAGTCTTACCAGATCACAGACTTGATTTTCCAGACACGCTGGCATGGACAGCTCTGCAGCCCAGCACCAGGAACAGCCTCCTGGGCAGCTGGAAGGAGAGAAAGACCTTCTGGGGACTCCCACATTGGCCTTGCCGAAGCATGGCTACCTATAATCCCCTCTTGCTGGAGCCTGCAGACCCTGCGACGATGGCTCCCCTCCGCCCTGTGCTCCCCAGCCCCGTTATCGGTCACTGGGACCCCCAGAGCCTGCCGCAGCCCCCAGCTCTCCCGCCAGCCCCAGGGCAGGGCTGGCTCCTCTCACCGCACAGGAGTTGCACCAGGGGTGAACTTGGCCCCAGATGTAGAATTAGGTTGAGCCAAAAGGTGGCAGCATCTTATTCAGTATCGATTTTGCATGAATATTTCCCCTATTAGCCATTTTTCTTTCTAATCATAGAATGTAAGTTTGTAAATTACAGAGGTGGAGAGCAAATGTATTGCAACCTCTGGCAAATTGATATTTTAGCAACAACGGTAAACTTTTTCTGATGGCAGATAATTGAAGGGAGCAAGCGTCAGATAAAATTCATAAAGCTTTGGACCTACTGGAATAAGACAAATGATATTTAATGTTCAGAGCTGTAAAGTAATTACCCTGGGCTCCAGTATAATAAATACATACACAGCAAATGGAGTTTGGCTGACCAGGTGCCTGAGACGCGGCGCTGCGCGGGGCCCGGCAGAGACGGCAGCGTGGCTCTCCGCTCCTCGCGGCAGTCGGGGGCACGCCGTGGGGCAGCCCGCTTGGTGTCGGGGCGCCGTGGGCAGACGTCAGCCCCAGAAGTGCCCTTCCTCAGGGCGAGGAGCTGCCCACACCACACTCCCACCGCTTCCTCTGTGCCAGAGCCCGGCAAACCGCATCCCTGCTTTAGCCGAAGGGGAGGCAGGAGCTGGGGCAGCAGCCTCTCCCCATCCATCGCTCCCAGGGCACCCGGCGGAGAGCACGGCCACCCCGCTCCCTGGGGCAGTCGCTCCCTTCCCCAGGCGGACGGTCCCAGGAGAGCTTGCTGCAGCCATGATGCCGGCGAGGTGGGAGCGAGCAGAGCTCCCCTCCTGCTTCCCCAGTGCATCCTGCAGCCGCCCCAACCGCCCCATGCCCAAGTGCTCCTGATCCCACCCCATCCTTCTCCTCAGGGCTGAAGTGATTTCCCCAGCCCAAAACCCAAAAGCAGAAGGTACTAACCCCACCCAGCTGCAACTCCCCTTCAGCCAGCTGGGAAAGACCAGGAAACACTTCTCTTACACTGAGGAACCACCTTGTCTCCCCTTTTATAACCCTGCCTAGATCAGCCCTGTGATAGGCAGGAAACCAGTAACCCTTCACCTGCCAAACCATCTTCCTTGCCTCTTAGCATCTTACTGTGCTTCCAGGCACATCCGCCCCTCGCTGAACAAATGGGGCTGGCACTGCTTTTTGGGGCAGGAGATCAGTGCAGACTTCCCTAGCAGCATATGTGCAGCACCAAAATGCTTTTAATGCAGGTACCTAAAGTCAGGGGCTGTTTGGAAAGTGCATCCCTGGTGCCCTGCGGTCAGGGAGAAAATGTGTTCAAACATGCATGGAGCTGGGAGGTTTCAGTCTGGCCCGTCCTTGGAGCTCCTCCAACACCACCACGTCACATCTCAGCCGCTGTTGGGGAACCACAAGCCGACAAAAGGCCTTGTTCCTGCTCCACCACGGGTATTCCTACCGCTAACGTGCCTCTGCCCCTTTGAAGAAGTTGCTTAGATATTCAGCAGCAATTATGCAAGCTTTAGTATTAAAAAATGCACGTAGATCTGAAAACAAATATGAAGCTGCTGCTGTAACGCTAGCTTTGAGCTGTCTACAGTCCCTAGAAATTCTCAGTGGGATGTTTGAGAAGGATGTATATGTGTTGACAACATTAAATGATCCATGGCTCAAGGACAGAATTGAAACCATACATCTACTTCATACAGACGCTGATCACAGGGAGAGTGTTTTTCTAAAACTAACCGCAGAAGGCCAGGCACCTCGTCCCCCCTGGACAGGCGTGGGCGTCCCAGGGAGCAGACGGCACGCAGACGCTCACGCCGCGGCGTAACAGAGTGCCAGCGAAAGCGGGGAGACACATGGACACCATCAGCAGGAAAAATGTTATTGTGGCTGCAGCATCTTGGAGTGAAATTGAGCATGTCCCTCCAGTGCATCGCCCTCTTCTCATCGCCTCCCCAAGAGCAGCTCCGCTCGCACACAGCTGGCAACATCTGGCCAGGGGACAAGGAGGGGCAGGAAGCTACGATCTGCCCCCGAGGGCCGTTGGGGCAAAAAGTCGCCCCATTCTTCACTCCCGGCCCCGAAGCGCAGTCACGGGTGCACATGTGACCCGGCAGCCAGCTGCAGAAGCCACTGGCAGCAAGCGGCTCACACTCAAAACCACCGCTGGAAAACCGTAGCCTGCTCTACACGTGGAATTCCCAAGGACGAGGAGAAACTGGCAGACAACGCAGAGGATTAGGTGATTCCCTGAGGAACACAAGAAATGCTGCAGAAGATTTTATCATTGCCCATTTCAGTGGAGTGATTAGGCAGTATTTGATGCTGGGAGGAGGATTTCTGTACGAGTTTTAGCCTGGCTGGTTTGCAAGCGCTAGCCCAGCTATTAGCGGCATGCGGTGGGAAGTCGCGTTTCCCAGACGCCGTTAGAGGAGACAAAAGGAGACAGTCTCCTTGCCCCAAAATCCAGGTCTGCCACAGCCAGCACCATGCCACAAGGCACCTGTCTCCATCCAACGGCCAGTGGCGGATGCTTTCCAGCTCCCGGTGCTTTGCTGGGTCAGCAGCACACCACCACGAGCTGCTTCAGGGAAACCTCCCTCCCTCCCTGGCTTTCCCTCTCCTCCAACCTTGCTGTGCCCGTCCCTGAGTTAGGCACTGGTTTCCATTGTTTCCACTGTTGCCGATGGAAAGGGTATTTCTTTGCTCCCTTCTTTATGCTGAATGTTTATTTAATGGGCTGGCCAGCTTCAATTAGGTCTGCGATTACTCACAGATGACAGCCCCAGCATAACAATGTTTACTCTCCAACTCTAGCTCCAAGTGTGGCCAGCGATATGTTTAAGGAGAAGGTATAAAACCATTAATTATGGAATAGCTCTACCTATGGGAGTGAAATTTCCTTTTAAACCCAGGCAGTTAGCAACCGGGTAAAAATGTACCAGGGACATCAGTCCCTTTGACCTAGAGACTTAACGGCCCCTCAAAAGCCCTCAGCTGAGTTCTCCGAGCCTCTTTGCCTTACCACAGACATGAGGAACCCCTTGCTACAGGATCTGTGTTGTCTAAAATATAGTTTAACACCTGTAAGTGCATTTTGTGGGCTGGGCCTGGGTGAACCCCCCGGATGGTTTGTCCCTGGAGTGCCCTGCGGTGCCCGTACGGGTGAGCTGTGCTGCTCAGGGTGCCGTGGGAGGAGGAGGTATTGCGAAAGGAGCATCTGAAACCGCAGCCTCAACCCGGTTTTGCTTCTCCAAAAAAGTCAGTGGAAGTTCCTGGTCTCTCTGGCTTCCAGCAATGGAGTATTTTCAAACTCCAGAGTCTTTTGCCCTTGTTGGGGGCCAGCGTGCCTGCCCCTACTAGCTTTGTACCCAAAATTAGCTGGCCAAAGGCTGCAGTACCAGAAAGAGCTGAGGGGAGGTGGCTTTGGGGTGGCTCAGAGGGAGGGTGGCTCTCCACGTTCCCACCACCCATCAGGGACCAGAGCTGGACCTGCTGTGCAAAAGGATCCCGAGGAGAGAGTCCTGCCCCCCTTGCAGTGTGCTATGGTGGAAACAGCTTCCATACATCCCCATAGGTCAACCAGCTGTTTGGAGGTTTCATCCTTTGGAGTTTAATTAGTGTCAAATGCTCTTATCGAGAAGATGCAGGTGGGGTGCAAAGCTGTGCAAGCCAGCGGCCCCGTGCCCCAACTGGCGCGTCCAGCACCCGCTCAGAATTACGGCTGTGCCCTCCAGAGCCGCTAACGCTCCAGACAAGCATCACGGGCCAAGCCTCACGGCTGCCCGGAGGGAAAATCGACAGAAGGTTTAGGAAGGATAGAAAACTTCCTGGCTTTAATTCACAGAACTCTTTTGTTTCGACCACATTTAATATCTTAGAAATTATGAGTCGCAGGAACCTGGGTGAGCCGAAGGAGAAGGCGTGATCTGTGAGGCCAATTAAGAGGCCGATGGCACATGGTGAAACGGGAGCCCCTCGAGGGAGGCCAAGGTTACATAAATAAGTGTGTGAAAGAGCTGCACTGAATCTGCAGACACTCAGCCAGCAGCGATGCCCCTTTGAGTCTGGGAAAATTAAATATAAATAATAAATGTTTAACCACACAGCAAATAAATACAATGAGGCACCTTTAAAAATTATACTAATATACAGCAAGCCGCTGTCCTTCTGCCCAGGGTGGCCGAGCGTCTTCCGGAGATGAGAGACAAAGAGCACAACGGAGGGGCTGAGTTGGGGGTCTCTGCTCAGCTGGTGTTGTCTCCACCCCAGCCCTGCCATCCTTGAAAGAACTCCAGGACAGGGTGGAATAAAAAAAGCAGTGAAACTGAAAATAGTGCAAAACTCAGCCAGTGAACGTTAAGTCTTTCTGGGCTTGACTGGGCCCCAGGGCCAGATGCAGCCCACCTGGGAGCAGGATCAAGTCCCAGAGGAAAAGCCCAAAGCCTCCTTGTGCTGAGACAAACGTTCACGGAGAGCTGCGAGGTCCCCAGAATTGCTACGTGTCAGCACTCCCTTTACAATAAGAGCTCTGCTCCTCGGCTTCCTTGTTTTACTGCTTCCTTGGAAGGAGGAAAAAGAAATGAAATGGAGATATAAAAATATAAAGGGGTCATTTATAGTTAAGCACATTAGGATGGGAGGGAGAGAATAAAGCAGAGAGAATGGCTTACTTGGGGGCCTACTGGGACTTGTTCTCGGTACTGGCATGGTCTTTACTAGGTCGCTTGAACCTTTTGTGCTCTGCTGCAGAGCTCAGACCTGGGCTATATATCACGAGGCTTGCCACGGTGTGCAGTGCATAAGCCCCTAACTGTGCCTGAACCCAGACTTCCCCCACTTGTGCTGGGAGTTATCGTTTATAGGTTACTTTTATAGATGGCCAAAGCAACTGCTCCAAAATCGCGCAGAACAAGGGGAGCTGGGTGGAGAGACAGAGAGCTGTTTCAGTCCATCACTGCTGCTGTTTGACCCTTCCCACAAAACAGCCACTGGGCCTGGTGGCAGTGAGATATCGAGGGCCTCATCAAATGCATCACAGCCAGTAATTAAATGCCTATCAAGTCCCTTTCCTATGATGTAATTTCATTTCTCCCCAAATTCTGCAGGGAAGGAATAGGACAAAAGGGCTTCCTTGCTGTGATTATACATTCCCGGGCAGTTTAATTATATTCTTCAGCTTCTTAAACACTTGAACAATAAACCCACAGAGAGCTGCCATCCCACTATAGTTAGTTATTGGTTTCTTTTCTTCCCAGCACCTGGGATTTGGTTCCACTTTTACTATATGTCATTGGCACCAAACTCTTCATGGGGCGAAGCTGGCTATCACTAGGGAGCTTGTGTCAGGGATAAACTCACCCTCAAATTTATCTGACACAGAGTGGCAGGTGACACTGGTGTATGGTTTTCTTTAGCTCTGTGGCATCTGACCACCTTTAGTTTTCAATGAGCCCTCTGCCTGCACTGAACCCCCACGTCTCACCACCTTCAAACACCATCAGATTCACACATACAAGCAGCTTCCTTTCTATAAAATGCTTTTAATATGCCACCACATACAGAAAACCCCTAGTTCTGGGACAAATGTAGCACCCAGAGCTCATTGCTGGTTTTGACATTTGAACACAAACACAGATATTCTCCAGCCTATACATCGTTTCTCTATTTCTCCTCATGGCTTCATTAGACTAATTTGCTTCCAAGTTGGAGGATGAATAATGAGCCTCAGCCTGTGGATGCATAATTAAGCTTTGATAGTGAGTATTTTTACCTAACCTTGTTTTCATATTGATATTCAGTACCTGAATTACATGTTAGAGACTAAAAGAGCCACCAAGGTTTGCCTTTGCATTAGGCATGAACTTACCTGCAAGAAGTGTGACTGTGGCCCACCATCTCCTGGGAGAAGGACAGTGCCCGTAAGCGACACCGAAAGAGAAAAAATTACATCACAGAGGGATCATTTCAGACAGATCTAGTTAGGATGATAATGTTAAGGGAAAGAAAGAGGACTAATAAAAAAAAAAAAGGTGTTTCCCTTGCCATGGTCAGCACAACCTCCCCACACATGGTGCCTAGTATGTGTGGGG
This sequence comes from Dromaius novaehollandiae, assembly GCF_036370855.1. Classification (NCBI taxonomy): domain Eukaryota; kingdom Metazoa; phylum Chordata; class Aves; order Casuariiformes; family Dromaiidae; genus Dromaius; species Dromaius novaehollandiae. The sequence continues at coordinate 6,642,783 of NC_088111.1, read as the reverse complement.
TCTTGTATGCCAATAAGTCCTTCCCCAGTGGGATGGTGTATGGTAACATCTACGATAACGAAGGTTTTCCAGAGCATCCTGATGGGTCCCATGGGTCCTGCTGGATTTGGTAGTGTGGTATCCAAATTCTTTTTGGCCTTTATTGTCCTCTAAGATGCAATTGGCTTGGTTACTATGATTATAATACATGCCTGCAAATTCCTCAGATTGCTCCCCATTCCCCCCGTGCCCTGTGAGTGCCTCCTTGGCATTACTTGGCCATTAAGGTCTCTCCGCTTTGCACGGGTCTCTCTGCTTGCCAGTGATTTTCTTCAGCCTTCCTGTTGTTCTTTTCAGCTCTGCAGGGTTTCTGTCAGGCTTTTCCACTGATCTTTTTGGCCTCTCACTGCTCCTACCATTGTCATGAGGCTTTTCCATAATTCCCTGTCTGCAGGGGTGGTTTTAGGGATAAGAAACCAGAGCAATTGCTTAGGGCCTGAAAGAGACCCTCCGGGCCAACGTGTGGAGCAGAGCACATCTCTCATATGCAGCCAGCAATGAGCTGAACCTCAGGCTCTGTCCTGGCCTCTCCGCTTCTCCAGCAGGAATAGGCCAACTTACGGGAGCAGAAGTGCTATGGTCGGAGGCAAGGAGCCCTAGCAGGTACTTAGTACAAATGTTAATAGCGTCATTGTTTATACTGTAGGATTGGAAGGGGTCTCCTGGGTCATCTGGGGCATTGCCCTTCAGTAACTCAATCCGTGCTCAAACTATCCCAAGGGTATTTTTAGTCGATTCATGAATCCTTTTAGGAATTCGGCACAGCGACCTCCGTCAGCAAGCGATTCTTTTGCCTAATTGACTTCCCTTTCTGCATTCCCAATTTTTATACTGCCTTTATAGTTTTAAGCCTTTCCTTCCTCTTACAGTATCATCCACTGATCAATTTAAGTAGTTCTTTTCCCTATTATTACTTTTTTCTTTGCATTACAGTTGCCTCCACTGCACTTGCTAACAAAGCCCCCTTGCCTGCAGGGCTGAGCTTGCTCTACGCCAGGCCAGAGGGGCTCCACCAGGAGAAGTTTGTGATCTGACTAGACAAAAAGGCAAGGGTGGGAGAAGACCCGAAGGCACTGGGTAACCCTTCAGACCTGCAAGCCTTCAGTGGCAGACCTGGGAACAGAGTTGCAGGGACAGGTTACATCTCAGCTTTCCCATCATGTTGACTGCAGTAGATCACCTGTTTGGAGGGTCCCCATTTCCTTGAAGTCTTCAACTTCAGGTACTATCAGAATAATGATAGACAGTGATGGAAAAGAAAGAGAGTTAAACAGTGGCCCCTGTTATCGCATTTTTCTCTGTCATGCATATTATCCTATTTTGATGCACTGCTCTGTGCCATGTTGTCATTACATTATTAATTGCAACAGAGCCAATTTAGAGCCTGTTACAAGGAAATTTGTTTTGGGACAAGGTTGTGGGAAAGGTGATAAAGACATAAGTCAAGGGGCTGGCAGAAACATACATCCTCCAGCTGAAGAGGTTTCCATGCCTGCACTGACCCTAGCTGCCCTGGGGTCACTGTCCTTTCAGACCTGCCGGCTGTGTGGCTTGTGTGGTTGCTCCTTACCTGCTTAGTCAGGATAAGCTGAATTAACTCCAGGAAGTTGAAAATGCAGCTTTTGCTAATCTGACTTGATCTGCTTGGTATAGGTTATGGAATATCCTCAGCAGCACATCAGACAGGGATGTAACCTCCGACATGGGGTAGTGCTGGGCAGTAGTGTCTTCTGCTTGCACAGGCTCTTATTGTTGGCCTTTTGCTCATGCATTTTCTTTTCTATCTTTTCCAGTTTTGGCCTAACAGTGACAGAAGAAGGTGGTCAACATGAGGACTCATCTCATGTGTTGCATGACTTTGATTTGGCTGCAAACCTATCAGAGGACTGGCCCTAAGAATGACTTTTTTTGTGCAACTTTTCCGTATCAAGAGACAATGAAGGAAGAAGCCTGGTGCAGGGAACCTAAGCTAGCTAGTGAGGAAGAAGGACAAACCATCACATGTGTTCTGTATAGGCCGTTACCTGTATTTGCACTCCTCTCCAAGTAATCAGATTGCAACTGTGGTGCAAAGACCAACTGCACCCCAAGCACTTGTGCAAACAACTGTTCTTCAAACTTGTTCGCCTACTGAACATTGAGGGATGCAGAGATGCTCCAGCTCAGTAGAGAAGCAAAGGCCTGTCCAGCTTTAGCAAAAGTCCTTGTGGCAGCCCTTCCGCTTTAAGCACCAGCTGATCTTCAAGCCTGGCGCTAAAGCCATGGTTTGAGAATTTCAGGGCCAACCTGAGCAGTTTGTAAGCTTGAATGACCTAGATGAATCCATGACATCAGACAGGCAGAATTTATTTTAAACAAACCATGCAAAAATGCAAGCTTCAGAAGACAATTTATTTTTCCTGGGAATGCTACGTTTTAAAGAAAAAAATAACTGTTAAATGAAAATGGACTGATTTGATGAAGTCAGCAGAGCTGTAAGCAGGATGAAGACCATACTGTCCACAGCAGTCTCAAGTTCATCCTTGGAGCCAGCTGGTAAATATTTGCCTCTTCAAATGATCCACTGAAAGGTTCCCCCATTCCCACCCTACTATTATCCTTGCAAATTACTTTTATTCTACTGAAAAGCAAAAACCTAAATTCTGACTCTTTTTAACTGAAAGAAAGGGAAAGGCTTTCAAAATAATAAAAGCATCTACTCTAGTTTACTCTGGTTTGTATAAGTACCTTCTCATTTGCCCCCAAACAGTTCAATATTTAAAAGAAACCCTGTTAACAGAATATTTTTGCATAATTTTATCTGTCCTCTGCTAGGCAAAGTGATAACACCCCTGGGCATGCACCAAGTCTAAAGTGGATTCACAAAGCAGGGCCTTAGCAGGTCTTTGCCCTTCCTTCTCTTCCAGTGGACACAGTGGACTCTACCATGTCTCATGATACAACCATGATTTGGGGCATTTGCATGGGATTAGCTTTGCATGGCAAACCTAGGGCTGTGAGATGGTAGAGCTAATTAGTGCAGGTCCTGGTGCAAGTAGGCCAGATGCCTGGTGTCCCAAAACCTCAACAGCTCACATCACTCTGGCCTCCACTCTACATGATTGTGGTGCACTGCAGGTTCTTGACAATTCCCAAAGGACCCACTATGTCTGGGAAATCGAACACGGATGAGCACGGTGCAGCCCTGGAACAGAGCTCAGAGAAGCTGTGGGACCTGGCTCCTTGGAGGATAGCCAGGTCAGCTGTGGGAGGCCATGGACAACCTGGCTTTATTCTGAATTTAGCCTAGCCTGGAGCAGAGATTTGACTAGAGCTCTCTAGACATCCCTTCCAACCCAACCTTCTCGGTGGTACTATGATGCTTTGACACCTTTGACCTAGCACAGGCTCATCACGGGTCCTGCTCACTGTGGAGGCCAGCGGGTCACTGCAGAAGCAGGTGGACCCCATGGCATCAGCTCCAAGCAGGAACTGGGCCAAGCTCCCGCGAGAACAGCTCTCCGCACCCGCCACCAGCTCCCTTCCTCAGCACTCACTAGTACCTGCCTTTCAAAACATCACAAGTTTTCCATGAGGGGCAAGGAAGTATTAAAAGTCTTTCAAAATAATATAGAGGCCTTTGTTATTTTGAGAGAGTTTCACTCCCCCCTTCTCCATTTGACTTTGTTACCTGATACTCTAGGAATGCATTTTCCCCTCTATTAAATGTTTTAACCGTGTACGAGTTCCATCTTAATGTTAGCATCTTTAATAGTGGAATATTACCATATTAATTGCTATTGTGAACCAGAAGATACTTATATCATCCAGGCTTTCATTACCGTCATGGAGGGATTTTTCCTACTGAGTCAAAAGTGACCACTTTCCCTAATCCCCTGTTTAAAAGCCCTGCGATTCCTCCTGACATGCCTAGGAGTAGGGCAGGCAGCATTTTTCCAGGGACAAACTTGGCATTGAAGGCATTCATTTCCCGAGGAGCAGCAGCCCCTTCCCCGGGTCCTTCGCAACCTGCTGCGGGTTTCGCGGCGGCCGGGCGGCGGGCAGTTGGTTTTTTAGCAATTAGGGGCCCGTGCGGCCTGCGCTGCCCGGGGCGGGGCGGGGCGGCCGGGGGGGATTAGAACAATGGGGATTCGCCAAGGCGGCGGATCCGGTTTCAGCCCTTTGTTGCCGGGCCTCGTGCCGGGGGTTAATGGGGCAGAAGGAGCGGGGCGGCGGCACAAAGGCCGCAGCGCCGCGCTCCGAGGGGCACAGATGGGGCCGGCGGATGTGGGGGGACCCCGGGGGGAGCCGGGGGCGGGAGGGGGCTCCGGCGCTCGGCACTGAGCAGGGCGCTGCGGCCAGCGCGGGGGCGCCGGGTCCCCGGCAGGACCCCCCATCCCATCGGGGCCCCCCGCCCCGTCGGGGCCCCCCCGCAGGTCGCCTCCATCCCAGCTGGTACCCCCCCCCGCGGGCCCCCCCGCCAGCAGCCCCTCGCCGGGCGCATCCCAGCATCTTTTGATCTTTTAATAAACGACCCCGCCGCCGGGCCCGCAGGCAGCTCGGATGCCGTGCGAACCGCTCACGACCCCCCCCCCCGGGTTTCGCCGCTGCTCCGGGAAACCCCCCCCCCATGCCTGGCCCCCTCCCCAAATCTCGGCTCCCAGCTCCCGGGGGACCGGGGCTGCAGGGCTGCGGGCAGCCCCTAGCAGGCGCTGCCCGCCCTGCGAGCGCGCACAATGCAGCCCGGTGCTGTTTAATTAACGTGCAAATCGCGTAGATTAAACGACTCTAAATAATTAGCCACAGATCCTATAAACAGGATAACATATTTAATTAAGCGGCGATGTAGATTTTGGAAACAGTTAATGCATTTTGAGAAGGGCCGCTTAGATCTCTCCCTTCCCACCGACTTCAAGCGCCGGGCGAGCCCGGGCCGGCGGTGGCAGCGGCTCCCGGGCCGGGCCGGGGGCCCCGGGCGCCGAGCTGCGCTCCCGGGCCGGCAGCTCCCGCCTGCGGCCCTGCGCCGGGGCCGGGGCAGCGGAGGGGGGGGGGGGCGGAGGGGGGGAGAAGGTAAGTGAAAATAAAATCCAATTTCATTATATCAATCAAATTTAATTGGCAATTTGTATAAGCAATGACCAGGCTGGCTTTAGGTAAAACTATTAGAGGAAAGTCGGGTTGCTACTAAAATTCTTGGTTAGTTAATTAGTGTCTGAACTGCAGAGGAAAAAGATCCTCAGATTTACTCTCTACAAAGAGAGAGCA